>NC_039489.1:6535406-7803225 GCF_003590095.1 Trichoplusia ni | reverse complement strand
CTGTTATGTTCAGTTTATATATGTAAAATTGCAACTGTCTCACACTTTTCTTAACAGGGTTCATGAGATACTCAGAGATACACATACAGTCAAGTGTCAGGATTGTGTTTAGTTTCTTGGGTACGGAACCGTAAAAAATATTTCCTCACCTGTGAAAACCCGAAGCCAGGTATACTGGGTGCAATGACCTCAAATACGAATTTCTGATCGGGTCTAACGGTCGTCAGCTTTGGTATTATCTCGTAGAACTCGCGGATGGAGCCGGGCCAGCCGTGTATCAGAAGGATGGGTACTACCTATAAATACATAGATTTTAATCATGTACAAAGCCATTTCAATATACTTAACTGCTGTATACAGTCAAACCCAATATCTAAAAAAACTATTTATTTTATCTATTGTTCAATGTACGGGAAACAGAAGCAATTTGAACTAAAACATAATGTATTTTTCCAAAAAATAGAAGAAGGGTATTTTTTAATATATCCCTTAAATAAAAAAGGACTGGATATGAGTTGTAATGTCGTGTTACGTCACTTACTAGTACACTATTAGCTCGCTACTAGTACTTTCTAAGTACTCCACCATTATAGATGCTGTTTTATATATATATATTTTTTTATTTAGTAATTCCTTCAAATAGAAACACATACCTATCCAGCATTTTTTGGCAATCAGAGAACATTATCTGCTTAGGTATATTTTAATAGGAAACAAAATACTTACGGTAACATTAGCAGATACTTTGGGCTTTACATGCATGTAATGTATATCCAGTCCCTGTATATTTGTTATAAAGTGTTTGTACTTGTTCAGAAACTGTTCTCGTTCTTTAAAGTTGTAGTTGTTCTTCCAATAGTCTAAGACTTTAGTCAGATAGTTTGTGTTGAAGCCGTAGTTAAAGCCGACGTCTTCTAGTGGAGGTGTCAAGGGACGGCTGTGGAGAAGACGCTCCCTGAGATCATTGACTATCTGAAATTGGGTAATGTGATGAATTGAATTTTATTATATTTGCCGTATTTTGACATTATAGAGGAGGCAATTGATGATAAGGGGTTTTTACTTAACATGTTTTGTTATTTTACTTCATAAAAAAATAGTATTTTTAATTTTATTTCATATTACTTATTTCAGATCTATCTATTATATTAAATTTTGTAAAAGAAATATTGCAGTCATTGAGTTTGGCACAAAAAGATGATTGTAGACAAGTAGGCAACAGTCTTCACGCAATTACTATTTGTATAAATAAAATCTTTAAATGTGATACAAGGACTATGTAAACATGCAGCTTTCACAACTCATAATTGATTATAATATAAGTGACCTTTGAGACTATAACTAATGATAATGATAATAACAGACTAATGATAATAACATTTTAAAACTTTGAACAATTGAAAACTCCTACACTGTGGCAAGACCAATGTGTACCAATTTTTATTTACAAAAATGAAATAATTAAAATAAAATTACTTACCACATCAGAAAATTCAATCTGGTAAGGTCTGATAGACACATCCTTCTTTAAATCTATAGGGTACGGGCCCCACCATTGCTCAAGATCAAGCACTGGCTTCTCGAGAGGTGTAGACAAATATTTGTAGGCACTATAGGCAGTAAGTCCCCCAAGCACGAGAAATACTATGAAGTATTTGCCGAGCTGTTGAAAAAATTTTTAATAGTCCATGAGCTTCTGACAATGTTATTAAGGTTTTACTCATCGTGAATGGGTTGACTGAATACTTAATTTCAAATAATTAAGGGAAATCTTAAATTAAACTTTTAATGTGTTTTATATTTTCTTAATTTTCTTTTGAATACAACAAAATCAGAATGTTATAAACAATGTACAAAATACTTTAATTTTAAAATATATAATAAAAACACGATAAGTAGTACAAAAAAAAGAGTTAGGATTTCTTACCGAAGAGGGTTCTTCAAGTTTCTTTTCATTCTTTAATTTTTCGCCTTTAGAAGATTTTTTCGAACTCATTGTGGCTACTATCTTCTAAAATTAAAAAAGTATATTGAATCGACGTACTTGTAGGTAATTACTGTTGTAATATATCTATTGTAATGCCAAGCTGATACCTACGTGCTTAAATGATAATGCAAATCAGTTTTAATACACTTTTATCGTAATTATTTATAGTTTCGTAAATAGGTGCAGTCGGCCGGCCGGTGATGTGATGACAGTGACAAATTGACGATATTGATTTTGACAACTGGAAATTGGAAACCACAGATAGCATATAATGATTTAACAGACTACAGACTATGTAGACACAAAATCACGTTGTTTAGCTACGAATAAAATCCCTAAAGTTAGGAAATTCAAGATTTATTACAGGATATTAGTGGTTTTTATAAGTATCCTGATCAAAAAACGGACTTACAGATAAGATCGTTGCCGATATCTTATGGCTTAAGTAGTCGCTTATCGTGTGACATGATTCGTCAGCATGAGCATGTTTTTTACATGTGTAGATTGGTCACGTCCGACTCGTGCACTGAGGGTTCCGCAGATATAAATGACAGAAGGATTTTATAGTACGTGTTTTTTAAACAACTCTCTCAATAATTTATTTCTAGTAGGTTTCACAAACATCGACCATTCTTGGACCACTCAAACTCTTGCCTGCGACGTGATCGAACCCACGACACAAACTGTTAAACTGAGTGTAGTATTTTTTTTGAAGTTTTGACATTTTCCAGCTCCGGAGTGCCCATATGCAGGGCGACCTCAGTTTGTTCAAACAAAAACAAACGTTCCTGAGACAAAAGTTCTTGACAAACAGACTTCAGATATAGAAGCGTATAATGGTTATTTTGCTACAGAACTCTTAAACATTCACGATGATTGACGTCATTATTTAATCAATTAATCTATTAGGAACCTGTTGAGCGTTGTCACTATGTGTATCTAGGCCAAAAATTATATTGCTTATTTTATTCGGTAAGTCATATCGACTATTCACTGTATAAAGGCGGCACTAAGGCGGTATTTATTTTTCATCCAACAAATTTCAAAACAACAGAAATACATCGGCTGTGAAAATTTAAACTTTTTAACTATCACAGTTCATGAGTTTCCGTCTGTCGTTCGTTCGTTTTGTTATAGCTTTCCCATCTACTTAGTCTTAAAAAATACACCATATTTTCTTTTTTCCAATCGTTTTTCTTCCAAACGTCGTACGACCACTTTTAAATTGGGAAATGTAAATACTTACTATGAAGTACTTAATACTTATTGTGGTTTCGAATCCCGTACTGGAACAACGTTTTTTCTTTAGGTTTGTGAGAGACTTGTTTATAATATCAGTTAAAAACTATTGGTAAAGGAAAATAAGGTACAAATGTTACGTTTGTTTGCGTTTAAAAAGCAGCTTAGCATATTTGCTAGAATTAATATATACATAGGTAACGGCTGGTAAATTAATTATCTAAATGCAAAGATGATGTTAACCAGCAGTAAATTTCTTTACTAAGTAAACAATCATTAGAAACCCGAGAATTAAAACAGACATTATTACAGTCACAACTGCGCCATGGCGCCAGTGCAAAAAAAAAAACAAAAGAATTACCCCAGTCGCACTTTCCAATTTTAAATACGTGAGCCTCATCGCGATATAATTTTCAAAATGGCACCCACACATTATCATGGAAATAATGAAGAAATTATTGACGTGTGAAACGAATATGCGAAATAAATCCGAATGAATGGAGGCTGTCACAATAGGCGCCGCAAGGCTCGCTTTTAATTGAACTTGCGGGGCCAATATGGTAGGTGGATTTTTTATTTTTTCATTCAACCGCCGCTTGATACAATATCGTAGGGTTGGCAAATAGTAAATTGGTAAGATATTTATATGTCCAAAATAATAAATGATATCAAAAGAGGATAATATATTTAATTGTTTTTAGATCGACACGCAAACGAGAGATTTCTTTAGATCTATTTGTAGCTAGTGCAAAAAAATCATTAATGTGGCTAATTTCTTTTTTCTAGAAGAAGTCGTGGTCGGTATTTGTTCATAAATGTTTATCTGTATTATAAAGGTGAAATTTAAATTAACCTGATGGATTAATTGCAAGAAGCTGTCTGTTTGCATTTGGTAATTATTGCACTTACCTACAATTTTTTTGTAATTCTTAGATACAGTTTTATATAACTAGCAGTTAGTATCGACTAAATATCAAACAGGAGCTTTAAAAATTACTCAACTCCAGACAGCCCTATTTAACACCCACCACGCTTCCATAGCGCTATCACGGCTCTCAGCCCTGTTACCATTTTCCCATTTTTCCCGCCAACTTTTACTGACATTTTAAACATTATATAACATGACAAACTCAGGCTAAAATCAACCTTATAGCCACAAATATGCTTTATTACGGTTGGAAATTCGTTTAAAATTGAATGATACTTACGCTGTGTTAGCGATAAGCTGGAGCTTAGTGATGCGGTTTTTCGAATGAAAACCTCTTTTGGGGAATTGACATATGAATTTAATATCGGTTTTAGCGTTGTATTATAATGATTTTATTGGATATTACCGTCAGGTCTTGATAGTTGCGGTTACTGTGTAAATGAGATAATGAATGTAGATAATTAATTTGTTTTATTTCATAAATGATTAATTATTGACTACCATTGTGGAATATTTTGGTGAAGTGATTGGGCTTTACAAATTACATCTTATTGGTTGATTAATCTATCTATTTGTAAGATATTATTACAAACAATTTATTTGTAAATTATGACAACCTAACGGTCGTTAAAACAGTATTATTTTAATACGCTTTGAAGATGACACGTCATCCATTGAAGATGCCTGTTTCTCCTTACCAGTGTCAATAATTATAAAAAAAAAGTTTGGGAACAGTGGATAATGACATTTAAATAATGTTCGTGTTTCGACTAGTTGTTTGTCCCTTATATTTAAACAGAATATCTACTTGTAAACACTTGTCCCGTGGGATTCGGTGGGAAGTAAGTAGAAAATGGATCGCACAGTTATCTGCTAGTAGCAAACGTTCATGTATCTTGTAAAATTGTTATTTGTTTGTTTTTAAAAGGTATTAAAATTCCTTGTTTAATAACTACACATTCATTACATTTAAGTAACAGAAAAAAATTAACGTATTTATTTTTTAATTTCAAAGAGAATAAATTCTTCTTATTATACATCGTATTACTTAGCTATGTGTATTACAATGTTACTGAGGTATATAACCCAAATCGTAGATAACAATAGATAATATTCATCCTATAAATACTCACATTATTCAACAAATAATTAACTGAAAATCAACGATCCAGTACACTCCCTGACAAAAGCCTTAAACGTGACGCCCATTCAAACCGTACCTTACCGTCCCAACAAACTTATCGTTACGTAACACTGTACCGAATGTACCCTGACTGTACCCTTGATTATTTACCACAAACTTACAAATACACCTTAAGACGATGATAGAAACTCTTATTACGTGAATGGTAAGGTTGGTTTTTGTGTAGCAGGATGGTAGGTTGTATTGTTGGAAGGAATGAAGATGTATAAGGGAGGTTTTAAGTGGGGTGCGATAAAGTCACAGGTCGGGCTTAGCGGTTACTAGAGTCGCGCTTGACGCTTCGCTTCAGAGGGATGGGGATTTAGACGTTATTGGCTTATAGTGTAGGGCTGGCGAGGATGGGAAAACTAGAATATTATAATGCAATTTAGAACATACTCTTCTTGTGAGTTGTCCTTCAGTAAAAGGAAAACAGGGCAATGCTTTTTTTCGAAACCCGCAGTGCTGTGAATACGACTCCCTCTTAAAAGGTCTTAAGTCGAAGTCAGTAAGATATTCGATTCAAAACGATCCATCCGACGACAACGATCGACAATTTAAGAAAAATCGGTTCATATCCTCCAAATTCAAGGTAACAAAAATACAGGTGAATGGAGAACCTAATCCTATTTGAAGTCGTTTGAAAACGCTTTATTTGTTGTGCTCACATAATACTGTGTTACGTACGTTCTTGTCTTCAGTTCATCTATTCTTATATCATTAATTCTAACCTACTATGATAAATATTCTTCACACGGTAAAACTAAGAGAAGGATACACTTTCGTCGTGTTATCCTGGTTGATCTGTATTCTAGTGAACTACGAGTAATTTGAGATGATAATGCGTAAGACTTGAGTCCGCAAGACTAATGATGCAAACGGCTCTGCCCGCGGAAGTCCGAAATTCACCAAATTTGTTTTTACAACTGCAATAATCCTTGTTGTAAGAGGTTGTGATAGCTCCTGTTTGAAATAGATGCCAAGCAATGTTTCATTTCTTAGAAACGTAGAAATAAACGCATGGAAATGGAAAATGTATGGAGACAACAGGTGAAAGTCACGAAACGATATGTCATATCCATACATTTTAGCGTTTTCAACTGGCTAGAAGGACTTACATGCACATTTTTGTATATTTTTTCGCCTGTAAGACATGTATGTTGAGGCTGGTAGATCCATTTTATCTATTGTAATAGCAATTGTCTTTTTTGTTTTATGATAAACTTTCCCTTATACAGCTATCCTTATTTTTCTGTATTCTTACTATAGTTCTCAGCATAAATTTAAATCTATCAAAGATGAACTGAACGCAAACCATGGGTAGAAAAAGCAATAGACCGGTAAGAGTAGAAAAATCTAAGAGACGCTTTTGCCCTGCAGTGGGAAAGTAATTACTAAATAAAATAAAGGTCTTCAAAATAGAAAAATAATAATCACGGAACAACTTTAATTGAATATCTCCGTTCAAATTAGATCAGTTGTCCGATTGAGTAACAAACATAAGAACATACTTGTCTACATAATAAGTAGCCTAGTACCTAGTACTGTGTATTTAAAATAAAACTATCACGTTTGCCCCTGTTTGACGTAATATTCTTGCCATGGGAATCAACATGGTTTTGTTATGCTGTGTTTACAACGACACTGTGTAATTAAGTGTAAGATAAAAGCGATGTAATTACAAAGAGTTCAAGGTATTAATTAGTAACGTAATGATTTCGTTTTCGCTTTGTTTGTATATTGCAATTTTTGCGTTAGAAATTAGAGTGAGAAATGCAAGTAATATCTTACTTGCATTTTCTTTTCCGAAGGAAAGGATGAGAAAAGTAGGTCAGATTTTACTTGCATTTGTCTAAATAATTTATATTTTAGGGTTGGCTTCAAAAGCGGAACACTATTACTGAGTGAGAGTCTGCTGACTTTCTGTTCGTCCGTCACCAGGCTGCATATAATAAAAGGCCCAGTTGCAGTTTCCCCATGATGTTTAAAGTACGATAGAAGCAAATAATAGTACGATTATACTTACAAGTCATACCACTAAAACAAAATAGACACGATTTGACTAGCTTTTCCGTCCTTCCTTGAATGTCAATGGAAGATTGACATCAATAACCTTTTAATGTTTTGTTTTGTCAACAGATGGCGGTACTGAGACCTCACACACATAATTATCATCTTTATCAAGTTTTTTATACAAGTTCTATGATAATGAAGTTGTAATTTCTGTAAATAAAAACAAAGTAATGCCTTAGTGAAACAGTAAACGAGGTACATAGTGAAAGTATATAATAATGAGCACAATAATTAGTTCCTAAAACTTTCACACGCGCGAGATCAACGGATACATTGTTTAATTATTTATTAACAAATATTTTTTTATCTTTATTAGCAGTATGTGTTAAAAGTATTAGGAAGATCTTCTAATTATTATATTACATGAATCTTTATCATGTATCGGGAAAGATAATTATCAAGTTATAATTTTGCTATGCTCCACCTAAAGTACCTGTTACTTAACACCTATAAGTGAGAAATAAGTACATTAGTATTTTCAAACATAGAAATTTCATTCTGTATTCTATTCATTAGCCTACAAAGATAGGACTGCCGGACAACCGTTAAACTAACGGTTTTAACTAAAGTTAAAAATATGAAATACTTTGAATCGAAAACATGTCGAAATTTATACACAATAATATTATAGGGACTCGGGCCGAAATCTTACAGCCCTATTTGATCTCGTTACGTACCAGGCCTCTCCACGGAGTCATCAGATAAGAGACGGGCGCTCAAGTTTAATTGAATTTCTCGCAAAGTTTACGCTGCCACCCCTGGACGCCGAGCGCCCTGATTGGTGCGGCGTCGACCCGCTCAAAGACATTGTTCCCGGGCGCATAGCTAGGGCTGTGCCTATGTATATGTTCACGATGTACATGAATGGTTATATTGTTTGTGCAACTATGCTGAATTTTATAAGATTGGTGAGTGTTATTAAATTTAAAAGTAAAATAATACAATAATATCGCCTTATTTCAATATTATTATCTAGATTAAAATGTTTCAAGTCGGAAAAAAAACGTCTCATTTCTTCCACTTTTCTTCGATATCAGCCAGTTTTTTTGGTATGAAACAAATTCTTAGTATAGAAAGAATGATTGAAACACTTTTTCACCTCGAAACGAATTTCGAAAATTAAGACCTGCAATCAAACAATAAATGTTCTGCTATAATTAAACTCCGTAGCGTGCAGTACCGTGCGTATTTTATTAATTATAATTATTTGAAGTACATTCATTGTCTTTGGACACTGATCAGCACGCGTGACGAGGAATTCATTGCGTAATTACACACCGAATTACATTTGTCTTGGGCTTCACACCCAGCAATGAAAAGTAAACTTTATGGTTATGAAAATAGGGTAGGTTGGTGTGTTTTTGGTGGTAAGACAATGGCCCAAGGTCTGTGTGATGCCATCTCAAGTTAGTTCCACTTTTGCTAAGAACTAGGGCGCCGGAAGTTGGCGTTAGATGTTAAGCGGATGGTGAGATTATCAAACTATTTCAACTGTTTCGTTAGACGAATAGAGATTTTGTTTTGATTTTTTTTTGGCATGCGTTGGTGTTTCGGCGAAATTGCTGTCTGGCAGCTGGTAGGTAATTATGTAAAAGAAAGCTTATAATTGTTTGCGTTTATTTTAATGTGTGATGTGTTTGTTTATATGTATGTAGTTAACAGTAAATTTTCGAAAAACTGTCACGTTTTTCAAAGATTTTTGAAAAACACAAAATAATACTAAAATTGAAATCGCTACCCACCAGAAAGAAATCAAATTTTCGTACCCACAAAAAAGTATTTAGCTTCATTAAGAACTCATGTTTTTAATATTAGTTTTAAAAGCAGACAACAATTACAATTCCTCGTAAAGTGACATTACTTCCCTAAAAATATTCACATTAAATCAAATTACAATAAATACATTATGGCAATTCGCCAAATCATTAAGTGATTTACATATTCTTCAATCAAATTATGTTACCCATGCTTAACTTCGTACGCGCCACTAACAGTGTTAATTGTGGAGATCAATTAACCACGTAACATGTATTATAACGTACGCGCCAATGAGTTTCATAACCTAATTATTTAAAAAGTTAAGCTTCGATTCAGTGGTAAATTGTACTAGTGAGAGTAGTTTCTACTTATTATATTTTGAGAGAAAAATTACATAGCCATGTTTATTTATTTATTTAGCAGAACTTCTTGAAAAATAACCCTAAACGGCACCCCGTATCGGACGTATCGCCTATTCTTCACCGCTTCCTAAGCTATTCTATTCGAAATCAGCTGAATAGAAGAAACGGTGTAACAAACTACACAGCACAGCAATCTAGGCCCCAATTCTGCTATTTACAATGGCCGATGAATGAATGAAAATTGGCTTAAAACCTCTTAAGAATGTTTCCTAGACAATAATTGGAAATTCTGTATTGGACTGTACACTCAAAATCAATATAGAGAATTTTCAATTATTGCGTTGGCATAATGCTTGAGCGAATTAGAATAATTTCAAATTTAATCCAATTGTCATTCAGTCATCGGCCATTGTAAAATAGCAGAATTGGGGCTCTGCTGGTCCTTGCAAAGAAAATCCCTCGAAACCCTACTATGGAAATGCAGCGGAGAACCGCTGGCGCACTTAAAATATTTAACAAATATTTCATAGAACATACTATTTACAGTTGTCTCGGTCTTTAAATCACCGCAATCAATCTGAATGACATTTCCCAATCCTTACTTTCCATACAAAGTGTATGAACGGCAAATCGGACACGATTATTACTTTTTATTACAAAATACTCGATTTAGCGAACATAATTAGATATCTCAGTTTGAGCAAGGTCAATGGTATGTTTCGAAAATGTGGTTACATGTGAACTGCATAAGACATTTACGTTTTATATTGTCTTTAATTGAATGATTGATTTATTCCAGAGAGGTATTTCGTCAGTTAAATGTTTCTAGAAATGGCAATACAGCTTCGATTGAACTTTAAATGGAGTAACTACATTTTTGGAATCTAATTTTTTTTTTCTTTGTATCTTGAGCGGTTTTGAGCACAGTGAAAAACAGCATGCGTGGATCATAACAATGATTGTCGTTCTTGGGGATCTAACCCAAGACCCGATCCGCATAGTGGGTTTAACGTGATAGCCTATATACCATATGGCTAAAAAACAATACTGACAGACACATCTTGTTTTAAACATTCAATAACTACTAAAGTATGTCAAAGCTTCACTTGATCGCGTCTTAAACAGTATTAGTTTTAGTTCCGCTCTATTCCGGTGGCGCTGATCGTACCGGAATCGGCGCGTGCGCACTTTCTACGCGCCTACAATTAAATAATGGAGCTGCGATAGACGCAGGTGGACCTATTATTATTGCATAATCCCTGATAACTATGTAATGTATGTATCTTAATCAAAATATGCAGTAAGGAAATAGATAAAGCGAATAAGGATGCAAAGGGTAATTGTAATTTGGAGTAAGTTAAACTAGACTGTATATTAAGCACATTTTTCTTAAAAAAATGACTCATGCACTAATGTGTTTCACAAAAATTCAAGTCAAATATACTAAGACACGCAGATATTCAGTCCAAACATTCGTGGATCACACAAACGCGGGGATCAAACTCGCTGCGCGTCGCGCCCCGTTGATTTGACAGTAACCTTCAGTCATCCATTCAGCTATCCGTGTTGCCAAACTGCACCAGTCTTAATTTCAAAGTTGGCGGTAGAAATAAAAGTGATGATATTGTTTAATATACTAATATTGATAAATAATTTAACAAATGCAATAAGCTCCACAATTGACTACATAATCATGTAATGAGTTATTATGTAGACAGGTGGTGAAATGTCTCGGGATAAATATATAATGATGCCTATTTCTTTAATAACGGCGAGTGACGCCGGGGGCTATACTAGTATCGCTGGAGCAGTTGCAAGAGTCACGACTCTTCCAATACTGACATAATAAATCATGTTTTGTGTTATTGTTATACATCTTCTGCTAACTAGTCTATTTGAAACTATTCTCGAAATTGTGAAGTTATTTGCACCTAGTTTTGCGATACTAACATTATCTTAAACAAAGCCGCGCTCTAAAGATTTGACGTTGGTTCTACTAAATGACAGTAGTAGTCAGTAAGTTTTGAGAGTGCATTCTTTCATCTATCTTTATAATCGCCTGTGAGAATTTGATAACACACAGGGTTTACGAGGGTCAATTTTAGTCCCCAACTGCATACGGTAGACTCGTCCTTCCCTTCGCGATAGTTTGTGTTCCCGCTTGGCTCCCGTCTAAACGTAACGGGGAAGCATTCCAGTAGTTTTAGCCGGTAAGAGTCCGGCACACCCCTTCGCCTTCCCCGGGGCGAAGGAAGTCCTTGAGCATTTCCACGGGGTAAAGAACAAGACTCATCCTTCCCGACTTTAACCTTGTCATATCAATCACAAGCCGGTTATTCCAACTGCCATCAAGACACTGGATTTTTGTCGCCCGTTTTAACCCCGCTTTAACAAAGATATCTCCTTAAACACCCCTAGTAACGAGGGAACACGGATTTCGAAACACGGATGGATTGTTCCACAGTAGCAACTTTTATTTTCTCATTAGTATAATGCTACACAGTCAATGTAAATCAATCTTTGCGGATATATCAGCCTTGTGGGCACGATGCATAAACCTGCTGTTATTAGTTACGTTGCAAAACAGATTATTTAATACTGTTACGAACTACTATCCATCGACTTATTTAAACATATTATTATGTTCGTTTATACATTGTATCTGCTTTACATTGCTGATATATATGTAGTATGTCTATAGTCACAATTCAGCTTAATTTTAAATTTACTCAGTGTTCGACGCGTGGCCCTGCCTGGACAAGCTTCGACTCGTGTTTAGGACGTATTACGGTAGACGTATTTCGGACGATCCCAAAATTTCTTAATTATCACAATTTATTTATTCTAGTTACAAATCTCATCATTAGTATGCTTTTGGTATCTCCTTTAAACAACTAGCAATCTATGTAGATAACAACCCTAAGTATAACATACCCTGATGCAAACTACGAAACACTTCACTCGCGTAACCAAACCTACCACCACCTTATAAGTCGCACTTGTGAAAGAAAGAGACACCGCTTGACGTCATGTAGTGCCGTCTCGCTTCCACGAACGCCACAGTTTTCATTAAAAGTAATAGTGGACCAGTCAGATTTGAGCTTGTTATATAAACTTATTAAACAAACGATTACATCGGACCAAGAACGAATATTATAAGCTAATTAGAACATATCTGTCGACGTATTTTATACCAGGGTTTAATAAGATAAGAACTGATTAATGTAAATTGTAAGGGACAGTGTAACAGCGTTAAAGAGGTAATTAAAAAGAAGTCGTCAGTAATAATGTCACTTTCTTGCAGGATATACAGTAAAATTGAGTAAAGGTTGATCCTGAATATTTTACGTACGTTACGTAGATTGCAAATTGATTGAGCGCCTGTTTCACAATCACTGATAAGTCGCTATCTGGCAGATAAATTGAAAAAATTAACATTCTTCTGAAAAATCTGTCTAGTAATTTATCGGGAACTTATGTGGCGATGGTGAAACAGGCCCTTGGTATTTTAAATATTTATAATAATACCAGCCTATATACGTCCCACTCCTAGACACAGTCCTCTTTGGTAAGCTTTGAGCATTAGTCACAACGCCAGCTCACTGCATGTTGGCGATTTCAAAATACATTATTTCGAATCCTGGTATCCTCACCGTTTGTTAGTGTGATAACCTTTCATTAGACTAATTAGTAGGCAGACATAGCATTTCGCTATTTTTAATTAGGTCTAAATACCTAGATAGACTTGCATTGACGCAAGTAAAAGACGTGCCGCGCCGATCGTGCGTCATATTCTTAATTTTAATAATCTTATTCAATTTTCTCTCAAATATTATTCATGTTTGGCTTACACGTGCCTAAGATGCACATAAATGAGCTTTCTACTGCTAAAAGATATTTCAAAATCGGTTCTGCAGATTCTGACAAGGTCAAAAAGTCACAAAGTCCAGTTAATTTATCTATTTATTCACGGGGTCACGTCATGAGAAGAAACCCGGTCCTTAAAGGCGTGCACGGGGATACAGGTGATCTATGAATCTCTCCGTGGGGATTCATAGCGGTCAATGGATGTATCCAGTATCTTCTTTGTCTATTTTTTATAGCAGAGTAATGTCTTCTTAATAACAAATAAGCAATAAATTTTTCACGATGGTCCATGGAAGAGACACGTCTATCCACAATAAAAAAATACGATGAACTGGTTACCCCACCGAACGACATTAAAACGCTCTTTTTCACGACGCCGCAACGCAAACTGCCGATTTTAGCGTTTCGGCGACGCAACGCGGTTATGTGTTTCGGCCCGTAGGTAGGTATTTTTAAGTATGGAAGCGCAACAAGCTATTTTGAACACAGCCTTATGCCTTGATAATCTGGAGCTCCAATATTGCATTAAGACATTAAATCTGACTGACGGATACAGATTGGAAATGTCAATACAAATATTGAATTACAAGAAAGTTAAGGAAGTAAGTTATGTAACTTGTAATACAATTTTAAGAATTGATTTTTAAACGTTATAATATCAGTAACCATATGATCAGTTTGTAACTATGCGAGTGTGGAACAAAGGTCTTTTTAAATGGAACAGCATATGCGTAGAAAGCCTACCAACCACTCTTTACTTAATATTATTGCAGTGAAAGAGAGATGCCGCTCTATATCGTCTAGTGCACTGTCACACTTCCGCAGCTGAAAAAGAGCTAGAGAACCCCCATAAGCCATGATCTTCTTACGGATACTATGGGGATACGAAACTTTGTGTCCCTAAAAATAACAATTGACAGTCTTGGTACCCGTAGCGGAATATCAAAATAAGAAATTGTAAATACTACACGTGTCGTGTCGTTTGGATAATCCATAACCACATGCTTTTTCTAAGCCTAGGTGTATTGTGCATGTGACTTGAATGTTTGAGAAACCACCAGCGATACGAGGAAATAATTTATTTGTGCGGGAGTAGTTTAAAAAAAGAGTGAATAGGAACTGACATCGTGATGCAGCATACAGTCTATGGAGTTATATACAACAAGTCTTAATATATATTTAAAAATGTCTCTAGAAAATGTATGTCAAGTAATCTTGGTCCGATAATTACCACTTGTTGTAAAGAACCCGCTCTTTTCTCGTCAAACTACTACTTACCGAATTTCGCAAATGCATCTATCTCAATGTATACCAGCAAACACGTAATACATATAATTTATAAATTCCAATACATTATGATGTATGTGCAAATTATGTAACTAACTACAACACGGCTAGTGTAAGTTGACGCTTCGGAAAGTAAGATAAAAGATTGTTGGAGCGAGACCAAAGTATGCTTGTTGCTGTGTGAGACAGAAATGGTGATATCTTGCCGCTCTTTCGAGATGTGCCAAGTTACGTCGGTTGCAATGTATAAGATAGGCGCTCGGGATTCGCTTGGGTAATGTCTGCCTTTTCTAAGCTGAATAAAATGCACCCTAATTAACTATAATTAAATAATGACTTTTACTTTAATATGAATTTTGTTTTAATGGTGGTAGCATTTTAAATGGAAATCATCCATCCTAATATTGGGTTCTGAAATATACTCATAGTCTCTGAGTTTTATGAAACTAATCTATTCGCATCATCTGATTTATTCGCTTAGATAGTAGTTTTAAAAACATAATGGCCTTTAAACAAACAGTTGCACATATCCGATACTATTAATAAGTATAAAAATTAATGTTCCGAGTAAATATGTAAAATATACTAAAATTACGTGATTTGGAATCCAAATAAATCAATGTTAGAATTATAAATTTTTATTATATTTGGCAGGCAACACGAAACTCTTCTATTTTAACTAATGAATCAAAACATGCAGTGGTAATGCAGTTTGAGTAATAAAAAAATGCAAAGAAAACGGATGGTAAGTACTTGCGGTTGGATGGTAAGTACTTGGTATTAGATGGTAAGTACTTGGTGTTAGATGGTAAGTACTTGGTATTAGATGGTAAGTACTTGGTGTTAGATGGTAAGTACTTGGTGTTAGATGGTAAGTACTTGGAGTTAGATGGTAAGTACTTGGTGTTGGATGGTAAGTACTTGGTGTTAGATGGTAAGTACTTGGTGTTGGATGGTAAGTACTTGTTGTTAGATGGTAAGTACTTGGTGTTGGATGGTAAGTACTTGGTGTTGGATGGTAAGTACTTAAAAATGTTACAAATATGGTCAGAAGTTGCGATGACTCTAAAAACTTATCTGATTTCAAAAATGCCTAGCTTATATGTTCTATCCACGCGGACGAGGTCGCGGGTAACAGCTAGTATAGCATAAACGTTACATAAACATAATTAGGTGATAGTCCATGAGTATAAATAAAAGATAAAAAAACTCTGCAGTGTGTAAGTATGTTATAATAATGTTGAAATAGTGATTGCAGTAATGTGGGGCGGTATTTTTTTTTTATTTAACGCATTATGAGCGTTTATCGGTGGCTTTCCTTATCCTGTAGGTGTTGTATTTATTTTTTAAATAGCTGTTTACTTCTAAATTGATTTTGTATTTTTCTTTTAATACTCACTGTGCCGTCTTTTGTAAACATCTATTGAATCTTTGATATATTTTTTGTTATTGTAGTTCAAAAAACGGAGCCCTGAGGGTCTATCCGTCCGTCACCAAATTGTATCCTATGCAACCTAGACAGTTTAAATTTCAGTTTCACTATTTCAAATACAAAAAAATATTAATCAAGGTTAAATTAGCCAAATAAAATTATGTAACACAGTAACCCATTAAATTGACATGATCAATTGTTAATTTTATTGCAATCATAATTTTACTGGGCTAAAACTGTGGGACCTATCCTCAAATTTATTTGTCATCCAATCAGTTTGTACTAAGCCAATTTGTACGAAACCTCAATGTAGTGCGACTCGAGTCTGACTCGCACTTGACAAGTATTTAATAAACTAATGAGCACATGTTCCATGAATGGTTGATGAGTCCACATTATTACACCATGCAACTAGATCAATGAGGTGTGAATAGTTGCCTCAGTAACACAAATTACGTATAGATGTTACATCTGCACTCTTTAATGTTACACCATGCATCTTGAAATCAATCATATGAAATGAGAGAAAAGCTACTGTGTGAGATATTTAGGTAATACTTGCTGTTTTTAATAATAATGCTGTGATTATAATAATATTTTAAGAATTGGTGGAAGACACTCCAACTTCACAGATTTTTTTTCTCTCCCCTCCTTTTTAATTTTAATCCAATCCATGGATTTCTGGATTCTACATAGGGAAGCTAATTCGTTTCGTCAATTATTGCTATGTTAATTAATTTATTTTTTGTGAAACTACTCTCGACTGTAGTATAAATAGCGTGTAAGGAAAAAAAAATTTCATTCGCAGTACGGTACTAGCACGTTAAGGTACAAGACGTCAAAACAAATATTCAACATTCAAATCGTCGAATAATGTTCTTCTCCACTAATATTTTGCAATTTGTACTGGATCGTTATATGAAAATACAAAGCCATTATTTATTAATTTGGCATTCATTAGGTAATACGTTTAGATCTTGGCCTTAGTAAGAACACACAATAATTAATATAGCAATAACACAGGTAAACAATGCAGAACAAATACGGCTTGGCATTCAGAATAATTAAAATCTAGGTAAACTATATTCGTTGTTCTAGATCCACAAATGGAAAGGATTTATTCAGGGTAGGGTCGGTATCGCAAGGCCAAAAATGACGTACATCTCTTATAAAGAGTCACGCCCTTGTATTAAGTCGATGCTTGCTAAAAACTTTTAAGGTACAAACTACAAACATCCTTTGAGCGGTTCGAGGTATGACAGAATTTTTCATTTTCCGTGGCTGAATTGAAAAGGAACTGGCCTCTCCAAGAGGAACATTTCTCTTGTAATTTTGCCAAAGGAGTGCATCCCGATTCGACTGGAGAAAGCTTGTAGGATCGACAACTTCACTATAAGCTAATACATAAACAGAGAATCATTATAATCTTTAAGTTATTGTAGTACCTATATATAATCTCTTTTCTATGATTGCAACGTTCTACTTTTCAAGTAGTATCCTAAAAAAAGATTACATAAAAAATGCGTTTCACAATAACAAAAATACGTTTCACCTAATTGGTGTATTGGAATAAGCATTTTTGGATCACAAAAATGTTTAGGCTACGCGTTGATCGAACCAGCGACATGTCACACAACCATAGAAATCTAAATAACAAGGTAATATTATTTAGATTTCTATGCACACAACCCATCAGTGGGTTTTACGTTTTGTGCAGTTAATAATAGACGAAATGTATGTTGCTTTCTTTAAAATACTCACTACGTTAAATACAATTCAGCTTTTTATAAATCTGGTTGAAACTTCCTACTTACATCGAAATTGTAACGTAACAATAAAAATATAATTATGTATTTATACATATATGCAAACTGAGATTATAATTATAAACTTTTTAAATATATTTATGTAAATTGTATGCATTTCCGTGTTCTTCTAAGTATAAATCAAGTTTGTTAGAGTGTTATTTATTAATATCTAAACTAATCAGCTAATTAGGAATCCAATCAAGTCATCATTTACTTGGATGCTAGATTCTTCTTAGTTTTGACATGACGGTCGTGCGGCACATCAATGAAGGTTTACTCATGCGTATTTCAGGAGCGCCCGACTAGTTCCGGACACAACCGTAGTCCTTAATCATGAGCTGACGCATCGGCGGACGAGCGAGTTGAACTCGGTTTTATACATATTGTCAAACAGAAGTAAAACAAATCCAAAGTAGGTATATTTTGGTAAGATAAGTTCACAACAATAACAAGTAAAATAGTTACGTTGTAAAAAAGCTTTTAGTAGCTTATGCACCCGCTTCTTTTTTTGTTTTTATTAAAAGAGCGACCAAACTCTGTACACCAAACAAGTGCAGCAAGTATTAAGTGAAGTTACGATTAAGTGAATGGGTCCTTTGATTATTTCGCAACAAAGTATTCAGAACCAAATTGGCGCTATCGACTGCACAAGTAACATAAACTGTTCTCTACCGTCTTTTTAAATAAGATTGTCGCAGTAACAGTTGCAGAAGCGAGACAGCACTATACGGCGTAGGGTGGCGTCTCTTTTCCACATCTGCGACAGATAGACGGTAAGAGATGTGGGTAAACCTTCTTTGGTCATACTACTTGGATCTTGGTGGCTGGACTATTGCAAAATTGAAGTTATCGCGTGTGACGATTTTAGTGAATTGGTCTCACACTCCGCGACTGTCCAGGGGAATTTAGTGAATGACCGGTATTTGAAGTCAAATAATGATCAGTTGTGGTGACTGCGCGGTACTAAGCATGAACTGTATGCAAGAGGCGCAGGTTCGATCCGAATGCAAGGTGATCAATGTGACTTTTTCAAAGTTGTTATGTACTTAGCTAATTATTCCAAAACACCAATTCCACACCAAACGGTGAAAGAAAAATCGTAAGGAAAACTGTATTCCGAATATTGGAATCTGAAATCACAGTGAGCTGGCGTAGTGATCAATGCTCAAACCTTTCTTATACGGGAAGAGACCTGTACCCAACAGTGAGACGTATGTATATAGGCTGGTGTTATTATAATTTTCAGGACCATCACTACTCGATCTTACTCGTCTACTTTGAAGATCAAAAAAAGGATCAAGAACGCCTGTGATCGCTAAATCTGTATACTTATTAGAGGTCAGTGACTGGTTAAGTCTGACCGTGCTTAGTGACGCTGTGAAGGTAACAGTTTAACATTCCATTCTGTTTTCCTTTTCATACCGCAAAAGTAGGATTATTGATAGTTTTAATTACGTACATAAAGATTAATAAGATCGATGGTTGTGGAGTTACAGGGATATTATATTGGATATTTTTTCTCGAATCAATGAATTGCCTAATCTATATAATTATACTAATATATAAAGCTGAAGAATGTGTTTGTTTGTTTGAACGCGCTAATCTCAGAAACTACTGGTTCAATTATTTTTTTTTGAGTTGAATAGACCATTCATTGAGGAAAGTTTTAGGCTATAAACCATCACGCTGCGACTAATAGGAGCGAAGATACAATGGAAAATGTGGAAAAAATAGGGCAGGTATAAATCATAACTTATATCTTCTAACCACGCGGACGCAGTCGCGGGCAACAGCTAGTCGTCAATATATAACATTTTGTTTAAAATGATAATAGTTAATTTATTGTGGTAATACTCTATTGTCCTTCCGTCAAATGCCAAGGCTTAATAATTGTATAGTGTAAACGAGTTTTTTTTAGTTATCTGTGGTGAGGTGTTAGGACATCCTAGACTTTCATTTTTTAAAATTGAATGAATTGACATTTATCGTTTTGGATTTTTTTGGAAACCTTACCTTGGAATTTAATTATTTTTTCTAATAAGTTTATATGTTTGCTAAAGCACTTTTAGCTTCAGCATTTTTTAGAAGATAGGGAAAAATTGGCTACGGCATCATTAAGCTAGTTAACTGCGCCATATCCACACACATTTCAAATAGCTATTCCCTTTGGACAGAATGGACATTTTAAATATAAACTCTGACTACTTAAACTCCTTACTAGAGTCGTGTGTTCATCATTAACAGTAGTTTAATCTTTAACCTTTTCTAGACAGGCTTTAATACTAATTCATTCAAACGTGTAGTATTAATTATAAAGTTAGTTACATCTGTCAGGCAATACCTAGTGTACCTAACGTATTTTTTTTTTTTACGAAAATACACTTTTTTTATCTGGTTATAATTTTATGTTTATTTGTGAATGGAAAGCTGGTGTACATCTGTTGCGTAGTACCTTCTCACCAGCTAAAAGCATTCGTGAAGATTGGACACTGTAAATAAATTAATTTATTGACCTCCAAAAATCGCTACTTGGTAAGTTGATTTAAAATTAATGAATTTTGATTCTGATTTTGATTTGAGTTATCTAAGTACGTTGCAATTCTGGTTGCCTCTCACCGCACTGTGTATCGGTCCAAATATTACATAAATAACATACGTTACATATGTTACGATACTGTCAGCAACAGAAGTCTTTAATATAAGTCAGATTTTCAATTCCACTGCACACCATGACATTGAGTTCAGTGACTGCTGTCAGTTATGTGTTGTGTCACGAAAATAACCTTGAAACCCAGTACCGTTCAAACAAAGTTAAGAGGAATTTGACATGTCACTGAAGGGTTATGCTTCATAATATTTTTCATATCACTGTCTAGGACAAGCGTTTGTGTGATCCACGAATATTTTTTCTTAGGTTGGATTTTTTTGCGCATGTCATTTGAATAAATTTTCTTCACTCTCCACTAAAACCGAAGCTACTGACACGGGCATACGCGTGGGGTAAGCAGGAGGTGTGAGAGGCGAGAATCGCAAACTGCAAGCGGCCTGTGAGACCGCACGTCCATAGTTAAAGGTTAAAAGCCTGTGCGACATAAGAATTTAATTCCGTATTGACGAACGAGGGTCGTTTATATAAAGAATAATCCACTAAAGTTTTTGCTTATACTCGTAAATAGATACTTAGAAGCTTTATTTTGTATGACACACAACTAAACATAGTACATAACGTCTTTGTACTGTTACAAGTATGAAGTTGATGGGCCACACAAGAATCAACTCATTTTCGCGCACGAGGCAGCGTGCAAAGCTGGGTAAAATTAACTTAATTGTTGCTAATCGACTTTTGTTGCCAGCTGTACGAGTGACGGTGCTACCACAAACAAGTATTGAATGTGGAACGGAGCCGTGACATCGTGGGAGCAATTAACACTCTCATCATTGAACGATTGTCAATATCAATCATTCATGCATTCATTTATGTAAAGAAATGTTTTGTCAGTGCGCATTTTAATGAGAAATTGACGTTTAAATTTGTTGCCTGGCAACCAGTCTACTATGGCACATTGTGTTACAGGGGCTCCATACAAAATATGGTTTTAATACTCTGGTAGGGAGTTGATAAACTTAACATAACAGGAAAGGGAGTTTCAGTTTTGCAGTACTTAAGTACTGACCAGTCTAATAAGACCTCTTTAGCAGAACATTTCTGTAGGGATTAAGATTGTGGCCAAAAACTTAAGAATTTAATAAACATGTGTTTTTGTGAAAGTAATTTCACTAAATCTGTAACAAACTTCATTGTTCAAAAATAACTTATAACTAACTAAATTATTTCCGCATAAAAATGGACACTTTTCAAATGTATTCAAATCTTTGATCTAGTTATAAACTACGCAAGGATTGGAGCTCTCTAATTGGTCTGTACATACAAACCAGTATATTGCAATCAGCTGATCTTGTTTGCAATTCTATCAACATATAATTGCATTTAGGTATGTATATGTCTTCGTTGCGTTAATGAAAGTTGGAAGCGGTAGTTACTGTTACTGTCTGAAATCTGTTTGGCTTTTGTTTTATTTTTTTGCTGGTTATGTTTTTGGAACACTACGTCGAGCTCAGTCTATCTTTGTTTAGTTATTTTGTACATGTTATTTCTTTAAATAATTTCTACATATTTAGCGTATTTACTAATAAGCAAGTAGGTATCAACCATAGAAATCTAAATAATAAGCTAACCTAGAAAGGTATCAACGGATTTTTTATATTACTACACACAAATGTGTTCGCTGTAGAAAACTACATTAAAGCTCTTCGAAAAACGACTGAAATTAAATTCTTCTTCCTTTTATATTCTGTGAAAAAAAATCTTTCTTATATTGCATACTAGCTTTCCCGGCGGACTTCGTACCGCCTTAGAGTCGATGATAATATTGCTGATTGTTTTTAAGTAATCATTTTAAGTTGTATATAGGTTGTAAATAAGAAACACATGATTTACTTATATTGCCGATTGAATTAGTTTTTTATGCTAATCGCGGCCCTTCAGCAAGATCGCAACCACCTTCATATACATCTACTGCAACTTAGAGCCAAACTCATGGGTGCTGCCAATAGATATCTAGTTTATTTTTGATTTTGACTACCATTCCCCGATTTAATGGTACCACCTTCATGTATTACTGCTACCTGCTCTACTGGTAATCCCCTCATGACTGCTACCTACTCTAAGGTCCCACCCTACTCTCACGCGTACAGTACCTGCTACCCAGCTATAACCCTCACTGCTCTACTGGTAATCCCTTCATGACTGCTACCTACTCTAAGGTCATGAAATACTACTATCTGATCTCCTGGTATCACCCTAATCAACTACGGCTACGTGCTCTCCTGGTACCGCCCTCGTGCTCCCCAGCTACAACCCTCATGAAATACTACTATCTGATCTCCTGGTATCACCCTATGGACAACAAAAGTTTTACATGTAATAAACAAATCAGCATTTATTGAAATGAAAGTATTCATTACACATATCGAGTTTTCATTGTTTTTAAGATGTATTCTGTTTTCGGGACGGAAACAAATCCAACAAATCAAAAACCATGGCAGTCGGTCCAGCCGTTCTCGAGTTATAAGTGTTGTAACAAACACGACTTTCTTGTATATATATATAGAGATAGAAGTAGTTTTAATATTGATTTCTTACAAATATCAAATTGTCATCCATACGTCATTACATAGCTGTCATTTGCGTTTTGTTATACCACGTTTTATAGTGACTGACGTTTCAAGTCAAGTCACACGGGAACGCTGTCGAACGGGATAAAAAGTATCCTATGTCCGTCTCCTAGCTCTAAGCTACCTCCCTACCAATTTTCAGCCAAATCTGTTCTGCCGTTCTTGAGTTATAAGTGGTGTAACTAACACGACTTTCTTTTATATATATAGATTATGACTGGTCAACTGAAGAACAATATCATACTGATACATTGGGTAGATTATAATACTTTTAGTTGTACACCATAGAATGACATTAATATTAAACCATATTTAATTCTCTCTGAATAATTCATTTAGTATTTAAAGCTAACAGTTTATAGATAACTGGCTGTGGCCGGCGACTTTCTCTGTGCGGTTAGATGTGAAGCAACGTAAAATTTCATAATAATGGTCATCGAAAACTTAGCTTTTTCCAAAATTACTAGTACTCTCAAATAGTTCAATTGTTTATTTCTAAGGAAATTTAGGAAATCATGAACATCACTTGTTTTTTTAGCCTATTCATTCGGAATCCTACCCCTCACAAGAACATAAAATCACGCTACTAAATACATAAGTCCCGGCACTTTCAAGTTCTATCACTCATAACTTACCTCCATACTTAGCGATGCGAGTTTCTCCTACGGGGAAGTACGTTGACATTGCCAGCATTTTTCTTCGACCAATTAGGATTTCCCGTTGCATACGGAAGTTTTGAGAGACGCTATTGACAGCCATGACACAAAAACTTATGGACTTTTACTACTGCTCTACCAATACAACTTAGGGTAACGCTGTTGAAGATGCGCAAAAGAGATGCCGCTCTACACTGTGTAGTGCTCTGTCCTGCTTGCACCCCCAACAGTCTTTTGTTTAGTTTTTGGTTGGTACCTTGATCATCGTCGATATTTCTTGCACTAGAGCACTTTTCACTCTTGCATCTTGTATGTTGATTTAAATGAGGTTTGACATTCATTCATGGTC
The DNA here is from genome assembly GCF_003590095.1 of Trichoplusia ni. NCBI lineage: Eukaryota > Metazoa > Arthropoda > Insecta > Lepidoptera > Noctuidae > Trichoplusia > Trichoplusia ni. Next base: position 7,779,061 of record NC_039489.1, on the reverse strand, counting down.
GCATTGGATGTGTTGATGTATGACTACTTTCAAGTGCGTCTGCACGGATAGTCGATTTATGTCGTTACCAGTTGGTTAATATGTGTGATAGTTCAGACCAATCGGCTCTTTGGTAGGATTATTTTTGTGATCTGGGTTTCGATCCATTCACGGCAGAGAAAATTGTGTGATTTTGAATATTGTTTGATTGAGTTGTCCAGAAGTTTTCCCAGAGTTTTATCCTCTAAGAGTGTCTTTAAGTTTATGATATAAATATCTTAAAAACCATAATATGTAGTGATCAAATAAATAAGGCTTTAGCTTGAGCTAAAACTCGTTGAGCGATCCCGATGAATTCGTGTGAGTAAATCGTAATTAAATAAAAAAGTATTAATCAGCCCTAAGAAAGGTAAACAACAGATGAAAGGAACGAAATTATTTCTTTACAACATTTATTCTGTAGTCACCACCGCACAGAGGTTACAAATCGAATCTAAGACGAATATACTGCAGTACTTGCCAACAAGAATAATTAAATCATTTCCTCAGATCAGTTACAGTTACGGGAGTTACATAAACAACAAGAGACACAAATACATCTAGCAAAATTATGTCAACAACTTTCAGATAGTCATGTTAAAACAAGCCTAGTAAGTTTGTAATATGCCTGCAGTCATTGGCTCCTGTACCTATACTATGGAGCTTTCTTAGTAAAACTGTTGTATTTATTAAAGCGAGATATCGATACACAGCGCACACAGGCATATCAGCCTATAGAAGACAGTAAGCGCGCTGAGACCGTCTAAAGCGCTAGTCTATACGACTTTCATCCATTGTAAAGCCACGTTCAAATTAAGTGCAAAGTTGAATGATTGAATATACCTTTAAAGTAAGCGTTACGTTGTTTATTAACAACTAGCTTTTCGCCCGCGGCTTCGCCCGCTTCGGTCATATCGCGCTTCCAAGAGAACTCTTCAGAATTCCGGGATAAAAGCTATCCTATGTTCTTTCTCAAGGTCAACTCTATCTCTGTGCCAAATTTCATTAAAATCAGTTCAGTGGTTTAGACGTGAAAGTGTAATAGACAGACAGACAGACAGACAGAGTTACTTTAGTAGAACAATACGTTTATACGATAAGCGTTGTCGCTGTAGAAATACCGCCGTCTTGTTCCACGTTTACCTATACTAGGGCTTACAAAGAGCCTTTTTTATTATTCCGTACCCCACCTGTAAAAATGGTTCTCTGTGACTAAGGTTGTCCTCTGTCCGTCCGTTTGTCCGAACACAGAATAAGAGTTGTGAAACAAATTGCGATGTAAATGTCTCCTTCCTCCGTTTCGTCACAATGTTTACGAAGTTAACCGATCCATCTGGTCGGAAAACAGGGCTCTCGATTAATCTTAACGGCTTAGCTAACAGCTATTACTTGATATAATAAGTATAATAACCTCCTTCCTTAGCTTCCGCGGTACACGACTCGATATGCCTATGTCGTCCGCTCGCTAGGGATGTGACTTTAGGGTCCTGTTTATGAAGAAAAATAACCCTTATATGGGAAGGAACAGTAAACTTATAAAATATCTTTCTGGCTTCTTGGTCTAGTGGTAAGTGGCCCGACTGCTATACCGGTCGGGTTCGATTCCCACCCAGGAAAAATGTTTGTGTGATGAGCACGATCATTTGTTCTGTGTTTGGGTATAATTTATCTATATTACGTATGTATTTGGAAATATAAAAAAGTGTGTTTGGTTGTCACTTAGTTTAAGACTATATGGTGTTGTATCAAAGTTCTGGAATAATGTAACTCTATCAGCGTATCTATAAAAGTAGAAGAATAAAACAAACAAACGCTTTGAGAACTTACAGTTCGCTGTCTTGCCATCCATAATAGCAATTGATAAATAACATTGATATCTGGTGGGTATCTGAATCTGAAAACCTGAGTTTGCGGTACCTTTCCGAAAAAAGGCCACAATGTCTTGGTATTATTTTTACCAGTACGGAACTTAGCGGAGTCCACTCCCACTTACCTGGTTTTCTACTCACGTCAATTGATATGTTATTCATGTACGTACTTGTTGATTTACAGCTTACATGACGTTTATCGATTGAGTATAATTATGGATTACATGAAACTTTAGTTTTATGAATCATATTTCAATAAAACCTCTTTTTAAGGATTTTATGTATTTACATTATGTATTCGTAAATTTGTTACATAAAAGTATAGAAAGAAGCAAGCGTGTCAATCTATAACAACATCTTTTTTGAGTTTAATAAGAGAATAATGTTCTTTTTTGGTAATACGTGAATTGAACGCATATCACGAGGGCTGGTTTAAGATTTTGGGGAGGCATTTTTCCAGCCGTGGCATACTATAGACTACGAATCCTTTTTTTTTGGTTGATATCTGATATCTGATGCCTACAGAAAGCTCAAATTCTATTGTCATAACATTTGTTGAAGACCTCTTTACGCAATCAATAATCTTCATAATAGACCCCCGCCAATAACGAGTAATAAAACCAAGTTGTGTCAGAGCACTTTTAATCGCATTAAGACCAGTTCAATCTAATACAGGAGCTGCTGATTACCTCAGATTGTTCACTGTGAGACTCTGCAATTTAATTTAAAACGCCTAACACATATTTTAAAGTGGAAAAGAGATGCCGCTCTACACCGTAAAGTTCGCTGTCCTGCTTTCCCAACTGCATTAATATTACTTTAAGATGACTTAGTAGCCCCCCAGATAAATCCAGTTGCTAGACACTAGAGGCATTAAGAAAACAAGTTACGATTACTTACGATCAATTATTTTCGCTACGCCATTGCTATCGTCCGCCATTACTCAATACAGCTTCGAAATTCAAATTCTGAAATCAGTGGGTGTGGGTGCATCAATCACTGCATGTTCGAAGTATGAATTTTTGAATCGGTTTCGATATTATGAGTGTTGCAAAATATTGATATTTAGTTCTTTTTTTTATTACATTGTGACTGGTTGTTTTCAAGGATTTTATCGACAGTTTAAAAATGTTGTGGTATGTTTGTTTTATTTCGTTTCGACAGGCTCATCTCTTGATTGCTCATTTTGAGTTTACATTATTGCAAAAAAAGTTATTTGTCTATCAACATACGTTACAAGTTGAATTAGTTATGATGATGTACCTAGAGCAGTAAGTGTTCTACTGCAGTGCATAGGCATGTCTTCCCCCTTCCAGCTTTACCAAGAGTTCATCCCCGCGTATGACAAACCTTTGTGTGATGCAAGAACACTTGTCCTGAGTCTGGGTGTCTTTGTGGATGTGACTAGAATGTCTGTGAAACATTAGATTAAATTACTTAATACGGGAGTCGTAAAAAAGTGATATATCGGATAACTTTTATAGCCATCCAATCAAATAAAAAATAAGTAATGTTTTTGAAGATTTGGATTTAAATGTTATTAATTACAGCAATTCGTTCCATCAAATTTAAGAAGATTAATTTTTACTTTTTTAGCTATCTTTATTAATTTATATTCTACTTGTAAATTAGACTTGACTTAAATAACATAGACGCATCTAGTAATTTATGATACCCATATACGATGATGACAGAATGTCAAGGTCTGATCAATCATTACCAAAGAGAGATTCTCAATCACTCTTGAGAATTTTGCGGTCAATTCTAAGGTCGAAATATACTTAGAAAATTGAACACTTTTGTTAGATTTACTCTAGACTATAATCTGTGTAATAAATGATGATGTATATAATACAAGCTGGCAAACATTGTTTTTCCATTTTTTATTTCTTGGGTTTTTTGGTGTAGAAAAACATTGTATAGGAAAAAAGGTATATATATCGAATTATAGATTTTAAATTACATGAGAATGTACAAAAAAGTTGAGATAGAAAAAAAAAGCAAAAATATATTATAAAACAAGAATATATTATACAGACTATGACAAGATATGTAAGTTCCTATTCTCAAATAAACCATGTTAAACAAAAATTACAAACTTTTAGCTCTATTCATGAACGGAACACGACACGTCAAAATCACCATTCTTTGTCATGCTGCCGTATATCATGGTATGTCAGTTTTTGTCACTCCTGGGCAAATATCCTCCCTTCCCTCAATAATAACTCCTCCCATATAATAACTGGGTATTTAAGAACAAGAAGAGATTCCACATCAGATTCAGAAAAGATGGTGAGACGAAATCGACTCTTTCGCACGAAACTGGGCCCCGATTCTGCTATTTTACAATGGCGGATGAATGAATGGTAATTGGATTAAATTTGAAATTATTCCTATTCTCTTAAACATTTTAATACATACAATAATTGGAAGTTAATAAAATTTGACCTTAAGTGTGTCGTCCCGAATTTACAATTATTGTACAGAAAATTGCTTAAGAGAATACGAAAATTGACATTTTGAGTCCAATTTCATACATTAATCGGCCGTTGTAAATAGCAGAATTGGGGCCCTGGCCTCTGATAGCGATAGACTTAGATAAATGGAATCAGAGATGAATAATGTACATACGTCTAATGAAATCTGCATCGTAATACTTTAATGAATAAATATAAATAAATATAAATATAAATCTTGGGACAACTCACACATGGTTATCTGATCCCAAGCTAAGCAGAGCTTGTGTTATGGTAACCAGACAACTGATAAACTTACTTATATATTTCTAAATACATAAATAATATAGATAAATTACACCCAGACACAGAACAAATGATGGTGCTCATCACACAAACATTTGTTCTGGGTGGGAATCGAACCCACGACCTCCGATATAGCAGTCAGGGTCACTAACCACTAGACCAACAGGCCAGTCATATGGCCTGATGATTCGGATTATAGCATAAGTACCTAATTGATAGAGTGAAGCGTACAAGGAAAACATTTCAGCTGACATAACGAAATCAATCGGTTCCATTACAGCCCGCAGGCCGACCACGGACTGTCGGATGCATAATTATTTTTTCTGCTACATTTTACGATGCAACGCGTTTGTTACGATCAAATAGCCTGTCATTAAATCGGATTAGCTTTCATTAAAGTTATTGTTGATTTTATAATGCCATTTTTGCTGGGTATCAATGTAGACTTTTTGGGTTCAGTACCCTACAGTCCAGTATTACTAAGGCTACAATGCCTGTCCGTTTGTATCAGACTTATCTGATGAACTGTTATAGCAAGACAAGAAATTTTCACACATCAAAATATATTTTAGTTAGACATATCCAATTTCACTCAATCACAGTTTTGTAATCGACAAATACATACAACTAAACAAACGTTTCGTCTAGTTACAAATACGTAATCGATATCAGGAAATCGATTATCGATTTCAGGTTTGACCTTGCTCGATTATGAAATTGTCACTTACCTAAATCAAAATAATTATTTATTAGATCAAATTGTTTTTTTATTCTTTTCTACCAAAACGCTTAAGCACTAATTAACATCATTCATAAAGAAAATACAACTTTAATTACCTACTTATGAATTTAAATCGTTCTATTTGAAAATCCAGCGGAGATGAGAGATGGCGTTCTAGTGGTGCTCTATAATCCGTCACGTTTCTACAATAGCAACAATATCACTTAGAAAGGAGGCAGTAGGTCAGTTATTTTCAATCAGAAGTGGATATCATACGTCTTTGTCGACGTAAGTTTATGACCCTAAAATAAAACTTGTGTTTTTTTTTCATTCAAGACTAAGCTTTAGCTGCCAGAAACATAAACCCATGTTTTAAGATTTCAGCATTAGCCAAGCCAAGGCATTAGCCAAGGTGTTAGCTGATTGAACAAACATATTAATATTAATATTTGTTGATTTATTTGTGGGAAGATGTATGGAATGTGTAATGAGTCTTAGGCGTTCACGGACGACGCGATTACCACAAAGAACTTTGCCACCCTAAACCCAGGCGAACTCGGCCTATAGGGCAATCCGCTCTGCTTTCTATTTATATATTTTCGAAAAATTCTTTAAAAACTAAAACTTACCCATCTACCATGTAAGTAAATTATGAAGCAAATAAGTATGTGTAAAATACGCAATTCTGCTTTATACCAAAGTCTTGGGACGCAATGTGTCAATCGCTCGCAATTTTTTGCGTTGCGTCAAATATACCGAAACAAGCAATTTGTTTCTTTGTGAATTTTAATTAAGCAGTTGCGTTGATCTTTTAATTATATTTTGTTATACAAATGTGGGTGATTGTGTTGTTTTTAAATGTAATTTCCATTCTAATGGGATATGAATTATCGTCAATTAAAAATGTATGATGTCGTAAATGTTATAAAAACAATTATTATTTAAACACAAAAGGTTAGAACATACGAACACTTACCTACTAGTTTCACAGATGCTCTCATTTAGTAAGCAGGGATGAAATTAAAATAAATGACTTATTATGCTTCTATAAGAAAAGGTCACTGACCCGTAACTTGACTGAATACCTAGTAAATATTGTTTGTTTCCCATTAGATATACAGTTATATACACATACCTAAAAAGAATAGCACAGCTAGAACTCACTAATAATATATGTATTTCTTAACAACAAAATCATACAACCGCCTTATAATAAAAAACTACAAGTCCAAACTAAATGGGAACAAATGGCAGCTAATCCCCGTTTAATAAAAAAGAATCAACGAAATCGATTCATCCAATCTGGAAAAGTTGGTTGTAAATATGACTCATATTTCATAACGTAAAGATGATAAAATAACATAAATAACTCGAATAATTAATCACTGTTTAGGTAACTAAAATAAAATATAAATTAGTCTATATTATTAGCACCTGTTAACTGTTGCATCAAGTGCAATAACTATGATTACAAGGAATAATGAAACGCAAATTACCTCTTTAGACACCACCTGTGTTCTTAATTTACACCGACGGTTCCGTAGCAATAAAAACATCAAATCAATTGGGTGAAAAAACCCTCAAATTCATCACGATTCCTCATTTCTCACTCTACAATCTATTAAAAAATGCGTAGCTTAGTAGCTGTTTCATCAGACATTTTTTCCAAAAGATTTATGCTAAGGAAGTCAAAATACTAAGGACTATTTACCACCCCGTAAAAAAAATACTATCATACACCATATTTGATAGAGCCTCTGTTCCAATAACGTGACATAATTTTGATTTAAACTTCAAGAGAGAATTTCATTTGTTTCTAAATGTTACCATTTATTTGCACGTGACCGCGTACGTCCGATATTAACTTACTACAGATTATGTAAGGCACATTCACATCGTCTATTATAAAACGTACATAACGTTTAAGTAAACTAATTAAACGAATATAAAAAAATGTTTTAATGATTATAATCATTGTTGCGTAATTTTATTGAAGCGTCCATTTTGCTTCATTGTTTTTATTTTCGTTTGTTGATGCAGCTGAGAATAAAGGTATATTTTTCAATAACCTACATAAACTTTTTAAATTGATTTAATTAATGTAATTAAATATCAGGCACATTTTTATGGCAACACAGCAAATTTTCCACACATATTACTGTAAACATAAAATGAGATTTTGAAACACCGTTTTGAAAAAAGAACATTTTTAATGCACACTTAAAATTCTCGCGAATTTGAATTGCGAATCTTGAATTGTGTAACCAAAGAAACAGTCAACGGATAAGTGAGATTCAATTGCTTTTTTTACTTTCAAATTAATTAAATCTGATTTAAACGTTTTAAACAATATACATTGCATTTAAAAATATACCATAGACGTTTCGCTGACTTATCAATCTTTAGTATGTTAAGCGGAAAGCTGTATCGTCCAAATTGCTTCACAACACGTGGTCCTCTGGTCCACATAATCCACATCCCCTTTTTGACCTATAATTTGCATCGGTTCATAGTGATAGGATAGGTCTATGCTACTTTCCTTTACATCCGGTAAAGAAAAGACACTGACAATTTCAGTACAAAAAATATAATAAATCGAAAAAAAGTATAGTCCAGTTTTCCAGTTGTGAGCGTGAGACGGCTAACTTCAACGCATACGAAATAGCACAACCTTTTTTTAGGATGGTAACTCATCAAATGACTCTTCCCACCTTGGGTTGTGCAGAAGGGAGTCGCAGTATCTTACTGAAGAGCACCTCCCATGTTCCTTCCTTTGCCTTTTGTGTACCAGGGCTGCAAAACCCTTGCAGAAAAGCCCACTGTTCTGGCAGGCATCAGCCCTAATGAGCTTCACAGAGAATGCTACTGACTTAATTTCAGAATTCATAGTAGCCCTTTAGACTATATTTATATGCATTGAAAGAAAATAAATAGCCTTTTTATATTTTCAAATTTAAGCAAAACCAGGAAACACTAAAAGTGTTGGTACAACGGTGAACAGATACCATCAGTAATGGCGCTATCTGTAATCAAATGGACATAAATATATTTATTACCTCAACTCTAAGATTATTGGTAACCATTGGTCACGTGAAAGGAATCTGTTCTCCAGGAAATCGTTACAACTCAAACTGAAAAACTGAGCAATGGCCGTTTGTTCAATCGCCAGATAACATTTATCTAACGAACATGTTTGACGATTCGACAGCTGTGTAGAAAATATGTGAAACGGCCATATTTAATCAGATTCAAGAATCAGAATAAGAGAATTCTCAGATAGAAGTTAAATGATGATTGAAAAATCCGGCTGAGGGTGTTACTGTAATACTGTTGTGGAAGAGAGACAATGCTCTACGCCATATATAGCGCTGTCCTGCTTGTAAAACTTCAACTCCGCGAGCTGGTCGTAGTTACCTTGTTCATTAAAGATTGAAATATATCTGTCCGTGGATAGGTTTTATGTAACTAGAATAAACGTCAAGATCATCTTTATTTTTTCCAAGCGAGAAACTAAAACTACTCTTATTTAGGATTTGAATCTTTGTGTACCAGGGTATACTTAAAGGTAATAAAGAGATTTCTTAAATTTACTAATAATTTGCAGGCTTAGAACTAATTCAAACAGGAATAAGACGGAAAACGCTTCAATACATTATAAGCCTAAGTGAAAATCTGTGCTATGCCTTTGCCTATTCTAACAATTCAAAAGACGACACTATGAATGAGTAATACAGCTTTATAGTTCTGAATAAAATGGCTATTAACTCAAAACATATATAATCGAAGGCTCGAGAACCCAGTCTGTTTGACCTACATTTAATAATTCTAGAACCAATAATCTCCTGAACTAGATTTCAGCTAACACGTCGACTTAACACGAATCACGACAATAAATATCAACGAAGTGGAACATAAGAACATCAACACTTAATATTCTATGCAAATTTAAATTAACAAATCGACATTTTAACTGTCATTACATCTCAATGTTAAGTCAAACATTTATCGAGCGAAACGAATCAAACAATCGATTGTCGAATCTTCTCGATTCACAATTAAACATAATTAGATCGAGTGTTCTAGTTTAAAAATGGAATGCGAGATTATAAGTGTAAGTTACAATTAATACATGTCATTATCGGGCCCAAACGTTCACCCTTCTTCGTCCGTATCTTAACGCCGTTCAAAAAGTGGGAGGGACACTATATAACATGATGGTAACATAGTCGCACCACACAACCAGTCTTCGGCGAACGAACGAAGACATACAGCAACATGAAGCTATTGGTGAGTTTTACGATAGTGCAGTGCAAGTGTTTGTGCCAAAAGTGTAAAAAAAAAATATATTTAGGAATCGAGTTTTCGAAAAAAGTGCGCCTATTCTAAATCCAAATTTTAAACGCGTTCGATTTAGAAGTAGATTAATTCAAATCCAATATTTGCAAAAGGATTTTCGTATTAGTAATTTTACATCCCTTAATTCGGATTTTAATCGCCTAAACTTCTTAAAAGCTTACTAAAAATATTTCTAAGTAATGACGCAAATGGTAAAAAAATGTGTAACTATTTAAATTATAGCTTTGTTTTGACCAAAATCTGAACAATAATAACGCTTGCGGTTCTTAAACCTAATTAACCATATCTTCGCGGTAACTTTAATACAATTATCACCGATCACAAAGCTCCACTTGACATCATATTTCTTGACTATTTTTAACTATACCTAGAACCCAACCGGTTTTTTTTCGCTTTTTTTATTAATCAATCCAAAAGACTTAAAATTAATTCCAGACTATTTTGTTTTACTACATTTAATAGTTCAAACGGACCAAAACTACGCATCGCTATAAGAAAGAAATCTCCCCGCCAAGCTTCACTTCCGCCCGTAATTATGTACAAGTGCATAATAATTCTAAAGTATCACATAACATAATTTTCTTCCTCAAACAACCTGTTTCACTATAATTTTCATTTCACTTTTCCCTTTAAAGTAGAAAGTCGAAAATTATACACTTTGAGACACGGTGTTCAAGTACAAATTAATAATATGTTATCTTTTAGTTCAAATGCAGACATTATTTGTACTTGCTTATTGTTTCACTTATTACTATATTTTTTCTGATTCTGTCCAATGCCATATTAACACAAAGTTCGAATATTTCGGCTGTGCTTAAGCTCACAGTATAGTATTCATCAATCAAAATATACTTATACAAGACTGACTAGGATTAAAGCGGCAAAATTTTTTTTTAGAGCCTAGACTTAAGCCTGAACTTCAACTTCTTCTCCGGCCTTAATTTTACATAAAACCTCCTTATTTAAATGAATAGAATGTCAAATATAGAGCAGCATTCAATTTAGTGCTGCGCTGTGGTTAATCGTAATCGTTATTCGATTAATTTCAAAATAACAATGGCCGTCATTAATTTCCGCTCAAGACATGCAAATTGCGGTAATAAAATAATTTTCTTATTAATATCCGCTTGTTAGAATTTGTTACGAAATTAGAATGTCTTTTGTCGTGTTGTAGTGCAGAAAACCTTAAAAGATCATGTCTGTAGAGAATAAAACTGTGGCTTAAATTCCTCAGAAGCAATATATTCCTGTTTATTATAATTCACTAATAAACAGTCTAGATAACACTCAATAAATAAAACATTAATAAAGAAATTATTCTTTTTATGGATTAAAGTATAGATATCGAATCGGTAACATCTTATCATAAATCGATTGAAGATTAATTTATAAAAGTTAATGTACATCCATTAAAGCTGTTACATTTCAGATTAAGACACTTAAATTAATCTTCATTGATAACTGCTTGTTTATTAATTTCGATCTCGTTATGATGAGCAAAACTAAATTGAAATAAAATACGGAAAAGTAATAAACTGGAGTAATTTGGTAATTGAGGCTGAGATGATGATGATTAATTTGGTAATATAAAAACTACAGAAGAAAACTAAGAAATCTCTTACAAACGAAGACTTAAAGTACAGGACCAGCCAAAAAATAAGACGGGAAAACTGTTCTGAAAATGCTTAGAAAGAAAATTATAGCATATTATCAATCTAATAACGATAAAATAGTACAAAATCTGTTTTTTTGAAATACGAATATTCAATAGCATATTAAATGTAGAAGTATAAAACCTCCACAGAAACTAGATCAGAAAAATATAAGAAACTTGATACGTCCGACAGATTGCACTACATAGTGATGCACCAATGTTAGTCAATAGTGCATAACACTGATAATCGACTAATTACGTAAAAGTCACGCACCGCGGTCCGCGGGCCAGTTATGACACATGCGGATGGATCCGACAGTAGATTTGTACGTCAACTTTAATTGACTACAACGTTACACGATAATCGACTAGATGCTCGACTAGCATAATGCGTTTTGTCGAATCATTTTTGTAAATAAATACGATTATATCATTCGTTTTGTAAGATTAAATTTTAATGATAGCTTTTTAATAATTTTGGTCTCGTTTTTTATTCATGTCACGATTTCATCAAGACAGCAATTATACACAATCTCTGTTGTTTTTATTTTTGTGATTCAAATTACGATTTCTAAACATAATTATTCCAGAAACGGATTAGACAAAACCCTACTTTCAAACGAGACAAACATTCATTTGTTTACCTCGTCAGCGTAAAATTTAATATGTATCGTACGTTCGTAGTGTTCGTACTCGTTTTCGCTTTTGGCGGCAAATCTAAGACATTCGTGAATTGTGAACACAAACTGGTTTAGCGAGATCATTGACCCTGGAAATCCGATTCATATGACGGATACGATACTAACGTCTCTCGATACGATTTCGCTTTGAAAGTTAATCGTAGGAAACTGATGTGTGAAAGTTTAGGTTTGTTTTATAAGTTGCAATTGACGCAGAAACTTACGTATAAAAGTTTAAAGATCAAAAAGAAAAACTCCTCACGAACTCATAAAACGAATTCAATTTACAAAATTCAAATTCAATTGTTTTCCGAAATGGAATTCATATTCCATCTACAATCCAATTTCAAATTCAGAATACGCAATTGTTTTTTTATACCCAGCCATTAAAAACAAAACAAAAGCGTGTGTATCTTGTCTTTTAAGACAACCTTAGTAAGAGCGTGTTACGTGTAAATCCACGAGCACTTTCACTATATTATGTCGTAATTAATATAGCCCGGTGCACAACAAGAACATAATATATGTATGTATGTATTTACCTTGATGACTCATTGTTATTGGTTGAATTAACTGGGTTAAACGCTCGTTAAGTGGAACCAGTTACTTGATCCAGATTTTTTTCGCACTGCTTTGTTGATTTCAGTACGGGATAGATAGACTCTTATTGACATGGTTTACCTTTGTTACATTTTTGCTAATGATAAAATAATTAAAAAAACTTAATGGTTTACATAAGTGGAGAAACTCCCCATTAAGTCTAAAAATAAAGCTGAGAAGATCCCGATCAATCAAGTGTGTTATTACCGATTAATGTGGTACTAAATCAAATAAAAGTTGCAAGCATCAAAAATGCCGAATAAGGAGTTCTAACATCAACCGTTAATCTTGGTAATCACTATTCAAGTTGCGACAATAATTTACTTGGCCACTAGCGCCATCTACTTTCTTCAACCATTTGAACATAACAGCTTCCTGCTCTCAAGTTTATTGCAGTTTAAACATGCATTTCCAGGTAATATAACAGAAATGTTGGTAATACATTCAAAGCACAACTGTGGAAGCAAGACAAAGTAATCCAATGTATTGCTCTATCTCGCTTATACAACGGCAGTTTCTGCTTTAGGCTCTTAGTACAGGCACTAAGTTACCGCTTCATAACAGACCATGTGTTTCTCAAATCTATTATATCTTAGCCTCGTTAAAATGCATTCCAACACATCTTATGTAAACGATGAAGTTGTAAATTTTATGAGCACTTGACTTAGACGTTTCTATTCTAATATTGATCTGAATGACGTCAGCGGATACTTGATTATTCTTAAAGTGCTACCGTGTGTTTTACACGTAATAATATCCAATTCTAGGATTTCCCCTTTTGCTTATTTTCCCAAAAGACTCATTTCATTTGACATGTTTCCATATGTCTTTACATCAGAAACCTTTTGTTAGGTTAGGTCAGTGCAATATTTCGGAGTGAATGCCGCTTTCAGTCCATCCGTGCCTTGAAAATTCAGGCCAACCGCTTTGAAGGCATTCAAAACCACTTCGAATGTTTCCGAAGGTCGTGTAACCTCAACAATTACCTTTTCACTGTTAATGCATAAACATTCAAGAGATATTATCTTCTAATTGTTGTGTTATGCAACTTGCTCTATTTTTCGATTGCGTAGTGGATGCAGACTGTAATCGTAATACATTAGTTATTAAACTTTATACTTACTTGTAGAAAGCTGTATGTTTCGTAAACGGTTTAATGGCGTTTAATACAATCACTTCAACGTTTTCCAGTTTATTGAGACCAGTACATTTTAAAATGTAATCACAATTATTGTAGTTTTGTCCTTTAAACTTAATGTACCTAATGAAAAATAAACTTAAACTTTACAGTAGCTTCGTTCCGGTGAATTAGGAACTTAAATTAATCTGAATCTTTTTGCTCGAATTAATTAAATCGACACAGTTCTAATTAAAATGATGGATGCGTAAACTGACTGAATAAATCAAGCTTAATTGATAGGTACTAAGATTAATAGGTAGGGAAGTGAAACTCACGATAAATACGTTTTTAGTAACATCGACGAACAATGCTCGTTGGGAATTGAGATTATGCGATATAACATTGAGAGAAAGTGTGAATTTTGTATTCCGTATCGATATGAGTTTAACTGGTTCGTTGCAACTTTTACTTTGTTGCGTATTCGATGACGGGGGTGCAGCTTAGGATTATAATCTTACAACACTATTATTTAATGTTCAAGGAAGTCTTGCGGTCTCAATTTTATTAATCGGTGACATTACCCTTTTGGTACACTAACATCGTTTTACTAATTATTATGTAACGCTTACGTATCAGTTTCTGACTCTGTGTTTCTGTCTGCAGGTTGTATTGGTGGTATCGCTGGCCGTGGTGGCCTTTGCCAGTGAGGAGAAAGGCGCACCGAAACAGGCCGCGGCCGAAGATAAGAAGCAGGAGAAACGAGGAATCTATGACATCGGTCACTATGGCGGCGGCGGCGGTGGCGGTTACGGAGGTCACAGCTTCGGCGGAGAGAGTTTCGGTCACGGCGGAGAGGGTCTGAGCTTCGGCCACTACGGCGGCGGCGAGGGCCTCAGCCACGGCGGCGAGAGCTACGGACACGGCGGCGGCGACAGCTACGGCTACGGCGGCGGTGACTTCGGTGGCTCCAGCGGCGGCTGGAAACCCATCTCCTCCGAGGAGAGCCACGGACACGGACACCAACACCACGAGCACGTCAAGACCATCGAAGTAGTCAAGAAGATCCCTGTACCTTACACCGTCGAGAAACACGTGCCTTACACCGTTGAGAAGAAAGTGCCTTATGAAGTCAAGGTGCCCGTACCCCAACCCTACACCGTCGAGAAGAAAGTACCATACACCGTGAAGGAGTACGTCAAATACCCCGTGTACGTCCCTGAGCCCTACACAGTGGAGAAGAAGGTGCCTTATGAAGTCAAGGTCCACGTTGACAAACCTTACGAAGTGAAAGTTAAAGTACCTACTCCTTACACCGTTGAGAAGAAAGTACCTTATGAAGTCAAGGTCCCCGTGCCCCAACCCTTCACCGTCGAGAAGAAGGTCCCCTATCCCGTGAAATACGAAGTCAAGGTACCCCAGCCCTACGAAGTCGTCAAGAAGGTGCCTTATGAAGTCAAAGTCCCTGTCGACAAGCCCTACAACGTGTACGTGCCCAAGCCCTACCCAGTCACCGTCGAGAAGCCTTACCCCGTCACCGTCCACAAGCACGTGCCTTACGAAGTTAAGGTCCCCGTCGACAAGCCCTACAAGGTCGAGGTTGAGAAGCCTTACCCAGTGCACATCAAGGTCCCAGTGCCCAAGCCTTACGACGTGTACAAGAAGATCCCCTACACCGTTGAGAAGAAGGTTCCTTACGAAGTGAAGGTGCCCATCGACAAGCCTTACCCCGTGTACAAGGAAGTGCCCGTTCCCCTCGTGAAGGAGGTGCCCTACCCCGTGAAGGTGCACGTGCCCTTCTACATTAAGAAAGAGGAGGAGCAGCACCACCACCACCACGAGCAGCAGCAGTCGCACGGATGGCACTGAGTGACCCTAGGCTAAGTCTCACTTTGTACCTTGTAGGTTAAGTTCAGAAATGTGATCAATTAGTATTTTTAGTGTATATATATTTTGCTAAATTTGATGAATGTCTTGGTGCTGTTCGCCCGCACTCGCTGCGACGTGACGTGTGACGGCCTAGTTGATGCGTTGCAGAACGAATTACGAATACTGTTACTTAATCGATACTCATGGAATCTTATCGATTTCAATACTGTTACCATTTTTAAACAACTGACCAAATATGAAATTGTATCGTCGTAGTTTTGCTGAACAGTTGGGATATATTGATGGCCGCATAGCATTGTATTTGATGCGCGGACAGTTGTAGATAATTACCTGTTATTACTTCTTTAGCTTTTATATGCTTTGTTATAATGTAACTTGACAAAGTACATGTACTTTGAGTTGAGGCTGATTTAATAAAATGTGTGGAATGTTTATATTTTTTTTTGTATTATTCTCTTGAATCCCCTAAATCCTTCCTGAACATAAGTATCATAATACTTAAGTATCAATATTTGACTGAATACCACTTAAATAGAAGTCAAGTATCTAATAAATATAGTAAGAAAAAAATCTAAGAAATAGTAGATATAATTTCTCTAAACTGATTTGACTAAACTGAAGATTGGTTCTTAAATAACCTCATATTCCAGTTTGCAAATAAAAAATACCTACATGATACGATTTGGCAACTAAAATAATCAATCAATGTAATCCTATCAATAAACTAGCAGTAGTTGTATATAGTCTATAAGGCGTAGTTAAAGATCTTTATTGAAAATGTCATAGGGTATAGTAGAGCAAAATCATTTCGAAGCAATACACACTTTAATTTGAGACAAATAATGAAGAAATTAAGTTAATCCAATAAAACAGCATTGTTCAAATCTGGCAAACCAGAACCTTATATTTCGACTACGAAGGCAATAACTTAAAAATAATGATACACATGCAAGACACAATAACATTATTAAAGAACATTATATTTTATTACCAGCATAGCAATCTTATGACAAAACAAATGAAAATTGAAAAAGAACAATGCCCATTCAGAGAAATTACCGAATCTCCAATTGTTTCTAATTTCATTTAAAATTATTTTTATTACACAAAGGAAAGTGAGAGTTTCTTTTTAAGTAATATGTTTAATATTCTAATCTATTCCATAATTAATGTTGATGATGGTAAAGATGATGTAATCAACGCTGAGTTTTATAATATTACCGTGATCTATGCTTTCATATTCATATTATGTAGATGGGGCTACATAAACAGGGTCATAGCTGTGGCAGAACTTACGTTAGCAACAAAATTCAATATAATTATTTATTCGTTTGCAATGTATCGTAAGTACTTAGTAGTTTTGGCATCTCATAGGCAATTTAATGTCAAGGTGCTTTAAACATGGATAAATTCAAATAGTAAAAGCCTATGTTCCTGGTACTCTAGTAAGAAAGAATCTCGTTAAAGCTCTTCTCGATCTAAAACAGCCCCGGATCGCGGAGGTAAGCGTGAATTTGAGCTATAAAAGTCCATCGTCATTCTATGTTCTCTGCAATACATAAGTATCAATATTGTTTTTCTGTAATTTATTGCTGTAAAGCTATAAAGAATTTAAGTGTCGTGTCCCAAAGACATCCAGATTCAGAACAAGCGTAGATTACACTGACAACGCGGGGATTTATAGCCCACTTGACAATCCGTGCCATAGAGTATGAATTCACATTTTTGACATTTTATTAATGTTTCCTATGCAATTTGTGCAATCCTACGAGGTAATTGTAATGTACCAAGCAACTGAGTTTTATGACACATTGGAATAAACAGTAAACAACGATGTGTGAAACCTTTGAGGACAAATAAAAGACATGCAACATAAGGCAGATGGAGCAAGGTTTGTCAAGCACTGTCAACATTATCCACATGCAATCCAACAACGGAATAATACAAGCGACCTCCAAATATACCATTTCAATGAAAACGAAAGACAATAAAAGCAGTAATGAGAACATTAACGAAATTAAAGTACTCAACGAATTACTCGATGAAGTAAACCACCCAGAAAACCTCCTACCTCTTAAAATGAGTATTATTATAACAGATGTGGAAGGGAGATGGCGCTCTAATCTGTACAATGCTTTGTCCCGCTTCCACACCTATAATATTACTTAAAGAAGCAGTAGTAGACTCCCAGCCCCAGATCCAATCAAAAATAATAATTTTAAAGCTATTTTGTCCGTAATAAAAATTCCGTACTACATGGATGAAATTGCGTAAGATATTGCGATAGTCTCTTATAATAATTGGTGCATTACAAGATCTGATATGGATTTCTACACTGATGCTCTTATGCTTGCAATTTGAACTGAATAAAACTAAAGCGAAGATTGTCTGTGCAATTTTTAAATGGTTAACGACTCGTTTTTATTTGATTGATAGCTTTCATTTGTTTAGGTATCGGTTTCGAAATGGTGGTTTGTTTTTTTTTTCATAAGCTCAACTAGTTCACATCACTGGCCCGGTGTGTTAAACATGACATGTTTTTCAAATATTACGTTTTTGACGGATTATTTTCTTTCCTAAAATAATGCGTTACTATTTTTTATTCGAAACTATTTCGTTCTAACAAAGGCATTCGACCCTTTGACGTGAGATTTGTTCTATAAAGAGGAATGATCAACAATGGTCGTTTCTACATACTGTGAACTAACATATAAGTCTTGTATCTTTTTTCTATAGGTATACACAATATCTAATTACCAAATAATAACTTAGCTAACGTCAATTGTTTACGACGATGTGTGCTAATACTTATATTGCTTTAACCTTTCCATTTTTCATCGTTTTTCTTAGACATTTATAAAATGAAGGCTTACAATTAAGTTGTAATTGATTGTCCATTCACTTACGATTAGTTTGACAAATGCGGTACTGATAGATTGGAGATTCGATATTTGACTCGCTTTATTGTTGCACAATCGGCATTAAAGGTATTGAGATGAAATCGATAGTTGTTTGACATTTTCCCTATAAAAAACCTTTGCGCGTTCCGTATAACTATGCTTGTAAAGTTTGCTCTTTCTCTTTGGGGGTTCTTCTTGGCACCTATTGGGGCCTTGGAACTTAAGTTCGGATTTGGTATTCGTTATTTTCCGTCAGCGCTTCCAAAATTCTGGCGTTCAACAAGGCATGTATTTGAGACCTTTACAGATACAATAATGGTTTATTATTAAATGATGAAACGTTTTGGAATGAAACGATTTACTCACGTTTGTGTATTGGGATTGCCCGAGTAGTTTCGGTGGTGTCGTGTTGGCAAGGGTTCATGTAGGGTCCGAACCTAGTCGAAAAACCCCGGTAAAAACACTTACGAAAACCGTTTCATCATGAAATAATGACTTATCTTCACAAACGTTCCTATAAAAAGTCATTAAAGACTTCTTTAGACAGTATTTCATTTGAAGCTTACCACAAGACTATGTTTGGTATTTTAATTACCTAATACATTTATTTCATTACACCAGGCTTTTGTAATAGGTGTAATGGTCATAAGATTGCTTAGAGTTTTCACTCCACTGCTTAAGTTTCTGTTGCGTTGGTCATTGCTTAATGCGGAACCCATACTTTTATGTTGATTAACAGACAGTGACATAGTACATAGTCTTCATTACTTTAAAGTTGACTTATTTGATTATGTTATAATATTTGTCGGCTAATTTAAATCGGTATTTACATTTACCTATTCTGTCGCGGGGATTTTCAAAAACGCAAAGACTTAGAAAAAGCATTCGTGGATCGTGCAAATGCTTGTCCTACGCGGGGATGGAACCTATGACAAGTCGCGCTCAGTGGGTTTGGTGGGGTAACCTTGCTGGCTATCGTGCAGTATCTATATGTAATGAAGTACGAATCAGAGCTATCGCACATAAAACGAAAGGAAGATCAATTTTCCATTCGGCCGTTTCCGAAAGTGTTTTATTAATACGTCAGAATACTGTCACATCCTAGCCAATGCGAATTGAAAGCCTTTATACATTTCGCCATTTCATTTTTGCCTTTAACTTTCAATGCACTACGATTACGGACAGACAGCAAGAAAAGTCGAATCGTGCCAGTATTGGTATTAGTATTGGGCTTGTATTTACAGCAACAGTACACGGTACTATGTGTGAAACAGTATTTTGATCCTAACTTAACAATAGCGAATAAGTTTTTGTTACATTTATCACAAACTAGCTGTTGCCCGCGACTTCGTCCCCGTGGGTAGAAGATATAAGTTATGATTTATACCTGCCCTGTTTTTTTCACATTATATCTTCGCTCCTATTAGTCGCAGAGTGATGGTTTATGCCTAAAGCCTTCTTCGATGAATGGTCTATTCAACACAAAAATAATTTTTCAATTTGTACCAGTAGTTTCTGAGATTAGCGCGTTCAAACAAACAAACAAACGAACTCTTCAGCTTTATATATTAGTATATAGATATAGAAGTATAGATTTATGGACCAGTATGTTATTTTTTTTTTATCGTTAAACGACTTTTCTTGCTATCTGTACTACTTGATACGTGTAGGTCCTATTATTATGTTTAGAAAGCTAGAATTATTAGATAACTGATTTATTGCTAAACTTGCATACTAAGGATTTATGAGGTAGTGCTCTTCAGCTCTACATTTAATTGTAAACGTCTGGACTGTTTTTGATGCAACTTGGTGTGGAGTGAATCAACAAGTAAAATTGCCTTTTTCCGTTTACAAATTTTTTTATCCGTTACAAACACCGCTATAGTGTGGTATAGAAGAAGGCTCTCTAGGTCACATGTCTCCCAACTTCCCCTGAAACAATCTATACCACCACCACCATACCCAACTCACAGAGCCCGATGTGTTGCGGGTTCGACCCCCGCCTCAACTTATGCTTGTGTCTTTGTGCATGTGAATTGAATGTTCTGAAACCCCGAGACACAAGGATTTAAGTCCTTTCTCTTAATTAGCTCTCAAAACACCCATGTGTAGTATTATAGCTACCGCTATACACGCAAAAAAATCCATCGAGCACGGCAATGATAGCCATATAAATGTAATAAAAGAACAAGTAACAATTGCTTCTAACGACAAAGCTGCTATTGAGTGTCGTAAGTGAAGACTTGTCAGTTTTTTAATCGTCGCTGTGTCGCGCGCGTGCGCCTTCGATCAGTCTATTGAGAAACATTACATATTGTCCGGTGACTTGCAATACATAAAACGTTCACGTTTATACACTGTGGTTTGAGTAACGACAACCGTATGTCGATTAAGTGATTGTTAGTATTCGACGAGATTTGACATATTCACGGTGGAATTGAAATATGAGTTCTTATTTTATTTGTCCACTTTAAAGAATAATAAAGTTTAAGAAAGAGTGAAAGAGAGGGAGGGGTTGTTGATTAAAGAGAGAGAGATATGACTTTTGATTTCTAATTTAATACTGGAAAGATGGAATGAGAGTACCAGCGAAGACGACAATTAAAAATATGTCTTAAGAGACAGATATTAATACTACACCACTAATTGAATAATAACTGATTAACATACAATTAACTCAACTTACATCAAGAACCTTACTCAGGTCTTTCGAATCTTACTCACAAATGGTTTGAAGCGTAAAGTTAACAATGATTCAGAACTTTTACTGAATAATAAACTCAGTGAAAACGTTGAAATCAGCGATATGATAAAATGCAATTAACGCTGTAATTATATAACTTCGTTATGTTGACTCTCTACAAGAAAAGAGGTTGCAATATTAAATGTAAGGAGAAAACAAAATTGTATTCGTAATACACTCAACGCTTGTTAGCAAAAAATATTAAGTTTTGCGAATCAGCAAACGTGTCTGGCTTTCACAGTGCGAATTACTTTAGCATTTTAAATACATGTGCAGAAACATTTTTGACTCACACAACATATATCACATATGGTCAAATGTTCAACAGCGAAGCCAAGTTTCAAATTGTAACGCTAATATTTTTTTAACACGATTTATATGGAGTCGGCAGCTGGTTCTTCTCAACGGGAACGGCATTTTGGAAAATATCATAATTATTGGCATATCTTAACTAACTAGATCTATAAATAATCGTTGCTAAAGCTCCTTCTTGGCCCTTGATATAATAATATCAGATATTTGATCTATCGCTACTTTAATGCAACTCAAAATATATTTATTTACTTTATTCACTAAGAATGTAATGTAGGGAGAAATTGGGATTTGCTTTTGTCGTTTCAGAGATATATTTGTATGGCTATGAACTGATTCATTGCGTTAGCACGTTCAGTGCTTATACCAAGAGCTCATAAAATAAACTGCTGTCACCATCTTTCTCCTTTCCACAATTATCTTAATACATATAAATCTCGTGTCACAATGTTTGTCCTCAATGGACTCCTAAACCACTTAACCGATTATAATAAAATTCGCACACCATGTGCAGTTCGATCCAACTTGAGAGATAGGATAGTTTAAATCTCAAGTTATAGTCGCAATTTCTTCTAACCACTCGGACGAAGTCGCGGGCAACAACAATATAACTTAAAAACACCTTTAAGCAGGTTTTATTTTAGCAAACGAACATCAAAGCAATGTTGCAACGTTCTCAAGTTCACAAAGTGAGGAAAGAACGCATATGATAGTTATCTTTACGCACTGTTTAAGCATTTCATTGGTATTTGCAACAAAAGGATTATCTTACATGTATTCATTAGGGTGCAAAGAACGGTAAAGGCCAAATGGGCAACGACACCCTTGATTATAGAAATACTAAAGGTAATAAGAGAATGGTAACTGTTAAACTGTACTTTAAGGCTGTCAGGTTTAGGTCTATTTTTGTAGAATCGACAGTGTTTCTAGTAATGTAAAGATGCTTTTAGGATGTACCGACTAATATTCAAAGTATTTTTCACTTTAGAGGTCTTTTAATATTTGTCTTGTTTCTATTACTATTGTTTTTATTTAATTAATAAGTATGACAGACTTTTTCCGGCATGATACTGCTATTATTATGGAATAAAAACAAATAATGTTATAATAAAATTATTTTTAAAATGAATAAAAATGGAAACTAAACAATTCATGTTACCAGCTAAACATTTTAAAAATTTATTAAAAACGGTTCAGCTGTTTGGGAGGAGTTCAGTTACACATACACGCATACATACCTAGAACATTTACTTCGTTATTCATAAGAATATTCTTAAGGAATTTAATTTGACATTATTGATGATAGTTGAAAATATCGATTTGCCTGGGAAAATGACTGTCCGCATTTCAATTGTAAAGAAAATATCCAAGATGGCGGTAATTCTATATGCACACATAATGAAGGAAGGAAGTGAGCGATGTCTAGAGGCGGGTACAGCCTGTAATCTAGTCGATCGTTTTCCTTTACGATATTATGTTTATTTGCATTTCTGTTCCATTTGTAAACAGTAAAAGTTTGAGGTTGGGAAAAACGAATTAAGAAAAGGATCGAGTGTAAGTCGGCCTCGCGATACTGAGGGCTTAGATTAAAGATATCAAATTTGTAGAATGATTGGTCGCCCATCAAATTTTTGAACCTACCAACCCTCAGTTGCTTAATCTTGTCTTTCATGATAGAGATTTCATGAGCTACAAGCCTGATGACAGAAGACATTAGAACCTTATTTAGGTTCTGTTTTTACATTTGACATAATGAACTCAAGGGCAATTTTTCACGTATGAGTGTCACTGACTGCAAAACGACATATACTGATATATAAAAACAATGAATTGCACAGTTGACTTTAAGTTTTTGTCATTTAAACACATTTTAAGGACGACCTAATCCCTAATCTTTCCCATCTCTCCTCTCCTAGACTCTACACTTCTAACCATCTAACACTACTCACCATCTAGCACCGCACTCATAAATTCCTCCAAAAACACATACCTGCTTTATTATTTCCTTCATAATTACCTCCACCCAGAAGCCGCTAAGCATCATTAGCGTCCCACATTAAGTGTGTTGGAGAACTTCCCCGTGTTACGTGCTCTTGCGTCCATCGTTAATGCGGACCACTTGATTGATTGCAACATTCGCAACTTTTGCGTTATTATTATTATCTTCATATTCATTTTCGTCTTCCTGGTTTTTGTCAAAGTTTACGTTAATGAATGGTTTTAGATCAGGAATTCAGGAAATATTGGTACGTATTGGAACGTATATTGGTTTTGTGCTCAAGGAAAGTACTTGCTTATGATAATGAGCAGTTTAAGATCTTTTTTATCCGGATGGGGAATCATCGAATGATTACGCCTGCTTTGAGTTGATTGAAAGAGCGACTGATGGGAGCGACGTGAAGTCCGACTTTTACTGACTAAGATTCACTTCTTCCTCCTTTTCTTGAAGGAAATTTTCTTCAAACATATTGATATGGTAGTGCTTTTACCAAGCAACAACAGCAAAACAAACAGACAAATTCTACCTTCTCTATAGTTTTCCAGGCACGTTGTTTATAACTATGTTAATTGGTACTTAAAGACTTCTGGTCATTCGGTGGTCAAAATTATTCCGTAGCCACAATATCACCGTACATGAGATGAAAACACGATTACCCTTACATAACCACCACACATTTAGTTTTGTTTAGAAATCTAAATAAAACAAAAGACAAAACACGTCTCATTAGAAATTAAGGTTAGACAAGATGAAATAATCTAAAAATCGACACTATAACTTGATGAATAAAGTCTTTTTTTGAGTGGTAATAATTCTAGATTACTTATTCAAAGTTGCGTTTGGAATTGGTCTTTGTATTTGGGAGTTTAAGGTTCTATTTGCATTGGAAGGCGACGGTGAACGAAATGCAACGAAACCACACGTGAAAAAAAAGTTTAATCATTAGAAAGAAAATCAAATTGATGGGAAGGAAGTAACTGTTCGTAATTTATATATATTTTATGTGTATGAGATGTTTAGTTTGCGTAATGTGTAAGGTAGCTAGCTGAATGAGAACATTTAAGTAAATTACTTACATGATCTGATAAAGGCGTTTCACGTTAACGCTGTATAGGACTAAACAGATCATAATTAATACCTATTGTTTGTTGGTCTAGTGGTAAGAGGCCCTGACTGCTATATCGGAGGTAGCAGGTTCGATTCTCACTCCGGAGGAATGTTCGTGTGATGAGCACGATCGTTTATTATATGTCTGGGTGTAATTTATCTATATTTTGTTTGTATTTAGAAATATATAAGTAGATATTTTTATCAGTTGTCTAGTACTCATAATACAAGCTCTGCTTATTTTGAGACTAGATGGCGTTGTGGACTATTATAACATATTTTAAGTAGTCAATTTGCGGTCTAGCATGGTGCGCAAGATGAAGATCTTATTATGAGATGAGCATTGGTAATTTAAGTTATTAGTCGTGATATTCCTGTCCTGGTATTTACTTTGCCTTCCTGGTCTTTCAGAATAGAGAAGAAATAAGAGATAGTTAAGTATGGTCTACGAGGATGAAAGAACGGAAGAGGTGTAATCTTTATGACTAAATGATGTAGTATTGTCAATGCAAATAAATCAAAAGAATAATGATTAAGATAATAAAAGAAAGAGGTTGTTCAAAACCCTAATTCATTTAAATAATTGCAACACAATATGATAAGATTTTGTTCTGAAAAATTACATCACTATTTCATTCAACTTTACGAACTCAATAGATTATTTCTTTAAACATCTTAAATATCACTAATTAACAACAAAAACAATCTAAAACGAATATTTCAAAAAGATACACCTATCTTTAAGTAATAATCTCATAAAAAACCAACACTACTATATTCAACCCTTATCATACAAATTAATCAGACCGATTAGTAGGGGTTGAATTATTTAACCGGAAGGGGATGGTCCAACGAGGTTTTATTGATATTTCTTACACCTGGTTCTAAAACAAGATTGAGTTATTTCTCAACGATTAGCCGGTCGGTAATTTGGTGAATAATTGTTTAATTTGTATTTAACCCTTTGAAGGTTTTAAGGGTGTATCAGCTGGCTTTTATCCCACAATATGTTTTAGAGTAGGAAGTCGTTTGGTTGATAAGATTATTTCTACTTTATAAGTATGTTCTATTTGTCATGTCTTTCTGAATGGGCTGGAAAGAGTGTTTACTGGTTTAAAGTGACTATACCGGTTACCACGTACGAGTATTGCAATGTGCCGCATGTTCGATCCCTTTTATTTACCGGGGTGAAACGCTAATGACTTCAAACCACGTCGAGGGCACGGCGTCGGGATATGTTGGACTTCCACCATCTAAAAACACCCCGGGCCCCTTCTACTGCTTCAGCCAGAGTCACGGGATCGCTCGCGCATACTCTGCGCGACTCTGGCTGGCTCTAGTCCTTTGGATCCTTCTCAAGGGATAGGTGTAAAAAGCCTACCCCTCACTGCTCATAAGAACGGGTGCGCAGGACGACGCGCCCGTCTTCTTCTTGGCCTGCTGGCTGATCGGGTGACAGGGAGCCCTGCCCGCCACCTGCATGGTTTGGTTCAAGCCCTGCGTAAGACAGAATTTGTGTGATTCACAAATGTTTGTATTAGTCTATGTGTCTTTGCATGTATATTCCAAAGATTTCAATTATATACTGCGGCAGTAGTGATCAAAAGTGAGGGGTCGCTTTTTTAAAGTAACTTGTTTTATATTTTCACCCCATTCCCAGCAATTACTGGTAAACAAGTATGATTGCACAATAGTAACCATCACTACAAGTAGAATAACCATCGTGTTACGAGCGCCACCTACCGACGGACGAAGGAACTTAATTCTGATGTTGTAGATAAACAGCGCGAACACCTGTTGTGGTTCACTCGGGCTTCAGAATGTTTAGATAGGGAGATAATATATGTTTTTATATTATAAGATCTGTTAACGACTATAAGCTGAACGAATTACGGGTGTATGCAAAATGTTTTGGAACCGAATGATCTTTAGCTTGTTATCAGCTAAGTTATAGCTTGTTAGAATCTTCAAAATCGGATAAGCTACTCACAGTCAGGTGGTGGTTCAAAATGGTGATCACAAATATTTTTTTAATTAACTTAAATATGATATCATACAGGGATTGTTAAACCAGTGCAGTTCCGTTGACTTCAAAACTTGGAGGTTGTAATGATTACAAATATTTATTGATTAATTGTCACACATCTAGTAACCATATAGTTCTACGCCATTCATAGCTCTGTGGCAATCATGAATGTTTCACATGACCACATTTCTGTATATCCGACAGAATTAGACGGAATTGTATTGAGATCTTATCGCTAACGTTGGTCAAAGAATTCCCGCCTCGTATTATTTCATTACTCTGTCCCTATTAGTTTATATTGCTAATAAACAAAGCATAAAAACTTTCAATTATGTTGTAAATCATTTGTGAATTAGTGTAGATGTGTTTTTAGCGTGTTCGTTACAATGCTTTTAATTTGGTGCTTGTTTTAAGTGCCTGATGCAATTTTAGTTGCAATTTGTTTTATTAAGTGTAGTGCTATACTTTTTGTCACAGGCGTTTATTCAATCAAATGCTAGATTTTAAGTTTATGAGATTTACCAACTCTTTCAAATTAATAATTGAGTGTTTTAATATGTTTTTAATATACTAAAACGAATCAAGAGATACTCACATTCCCTCTTCAAAAACCATTGGATAGAGCTCCTTAACAAGTTAACCGAACCACGCCACATTCCATTTTGTCACTGTAACAATAATGTGAGGCAATATAAAAAAACATAAAAACGTCACCCTTTACCTCTAATTAGTGATCAATAAACGTCCTACTTGCCACATTTTACTTCGTTCACGGTCGAATCAACTTTTCAATAGATAAAATCTGTTCAGATATTCGTAAGTAGGTATTTTGAGAATGTCGCGGTCCTATAACTTTTTGATGCCCGATTAGGCACTCTTTAGCTTCTGTTTTGATTTTTACCGCGAGATAGTGCATGTGGGTGTAAGTGTGGCCTTATTTAACGATGTGTTTTTACATAGACAGTTTTCGATTAAAAGAGTTTTTAATTTTAAATCTGTTTAGGGTTGTAGGTGTCTAAGGTAGCGCATGTTCAGCACACATATTGTTATCTAGGTATCTTAAAAGTATCAATATATAAATATGAATGATTTAAAAATAAACCCCTATATCGTTTTCATTTCTTTTATACATAGTGGTTTCTTAGGTTTACGCGAATGTTAGACATTGAAATGAAACTACTTTTACGGATTTTATCGCGGTTTAATTTTAGATTTTAGTTCCCGACATTTCGAAACCTTTGCAGGTATCATGGTCACGGGCAGACGCGATAAAATCCGTAAAAGTAGTTTCATTTCAATGTTCTTTTATACACTTGCTTTTTAAAGCGCCTTTTCAATGTCTATAAGCAAACGTGCTTATTTAAACTTTTGATATGTAAACTGATCTTTACAAATTTACCTAGATTCATAGGGTACTTATAACCTTCTTGGTAAATAGCTGATCATATATCCATCACCAAATAGAACACTATAAAAATGCCACTAAAAAGTATGCGACCCATTGTGACACTAATCTAAAACTTTTTGCAAATAAATGATGCGTAAATCAATCGACAAAGGATCTTTCGTCGGTGCCTTTCAAATTAAACGTGTTGATAAGTAGAGATAAGAAATGGCGACATTTTTTTTTAAAGCTGTGGCTGCGACCGGCCCCTTGAAGCATGACATTTTTTTTTTGCTCAAACGGAAATGTTTAATCTTTTTTTATTACGGAATTCCTTTGTTTTAATAGACATGTTTAAAATTGGAACGCTTGGTTTATCTATGTCCGATAAATTATGGTTTTTAGGGGTTCAAATGACCCTTATAAAATGGTTAAGGATAAATATTCGGACTGAGTTGTAATTTTAAATGAGATTAAAATATTGAAGCGAATAATCTTTCTTGGTTTGCTATTTACAGATTATTTTTAGGGTTCCGTACCTCAAAAGGAAAAAACGGAACCCTTATAGGATCACTTTGTTGTTCGTCTGTCCGTCCGTCCGTCTGTCCGTCCGGCCGTCCGTCCGTCTGTCAAGACCCTTTTTCTCGGGAACGCGTGGAGGTATGAAGCTGAAATTTATATCAATTACTCAGGTCTACTGTCCTTTGAAGCTGTGAAAAAATCAAACTTCTAAGCCAACGCAATCAAAAGATACAGCCGTTTATGCTGCAAATTTTCGACACTTGCAAGGGAATCAAAACCTACAGGGTGCTTCCCGTGAACTCAGAATCTTGAAATTTGGTACGAAGCAACGTCTTATAGCATAGATAAAGGAAGAATTACGAAAACCATAATTTATTCGTTATATCACATAATATATATTCGTTTAATAATTTTAAACTTACTACCTATTTCCTCATAAACGCGTAGAGGTATTAAATTGAAATTCATACCAAATACTCAGGTCTATAATACCTTTAAGCTGTAACAAAATCAAACTTCTATGTCAACGCAATCAAAAGAAACAGCAATTTAAGCTGCATATTTTGAAACTCGCAAATACTCGCAAGGGAATCAAAACCTAAAGGGTACTTCCAGTCGACTTAGAATCTTGAAATTTGGCATGAAGCAACGTTTTATAGCACACATAAAGGAAAAATTCCGAAAACCTTAAATTTTTGGTTACATTACAAAATATATAACCTTGCAGGTTTGTACGGAACCCTCGGTGCGCGAGTCCGACTCGCACTTGGCCGGTTTTTTTGTTGAACTGTAGTATTATTTTCAACTATATTATTTGCGCCTTTAACTTTCGCATGAGCAACTAGCAGGTGGCTGGCAGCGGATGGATGCGGGCTGCTCAGGACCGGGATGGTTGGCGCTCTTTGGGGGAGGCCTACGTTCAGCAGTGGACGGCGATAGGCTGAGATGATGATGATGATGATGATGAGCAACAAGTGTTGATCAGCATAACCTAAAATATTTACAAACATCATATTAAAATCTTAAAAACGACGCCTGTACAAAAGAACTTAGCAATCAATAATTCAAATTTAACTAGACGCAATAAAGTTACAAACGTCAGCTGTAAACAACACTAAGTAGCTAATAGAGTTGTCAATATTAACATAACAAAACATCGATGATTGCTCCTTAAAACCCCCTGCGGTGCACCTCTAGTCAAACGAGGAACCACCCTAGTGGTCGAGGGTATCTTTTTTACCGTTTTTATGGCAGATACTTGCCGTTTTATAGTTTCGGGTCAGGAATATATTAGGGATGTGATTATTGCCGATGTTGGCGATCACTTTGGCTATATGCCGCAGGTGATTACAGATATGTTATCTAGAGTCTTGCGGAGTGTTGCCACTGTGGGGTCTTTGGATGTTACTGAGTGCCTTTCTATTGTTTTTGGCAGATGTTTTGAAGAGTTTTGAGGCTTGACCTGAGCGCAATATGCGATGATCGAAAATGTAGGAACTATTTTTCTGATAGAGTAAGAATGTTGAACTTAGAGTCGAAAAGTGAAACGATATCGAGTTTAAATAAAAAATCTTACTCAAGTCAAGCTGACAAATCCATTTATTTAGGAGATTTATTATTCTTCTTGGACATCCCCTTTTAAATTAGATCGCAATGCAAGATATTCTAAACGAAGCGAATGTAGGTACATAAGTTCCGATTGCGATTTATAAAATTCTAATCTAAAAATTCCGTTACAAAATACTAATAAAATATGACTGTCAAAACTAAGTGGAAAATAAAACGTCAAATTAAATACATCTTAACGTTTTTATCACGAACAAAAACGGAGTGTACCTCTCACCAGGGGTCGCTACTGATTCGAAAACGACCAAATAATTTAGTTACACGGTCATCCCATGTCTCTGTTCCTTAGGCTTTTGTTTTTCAGAGATTTATGTCACTTCGGTATTATGTCCAATCGCAAAAAGTTCCTTGGTTGTCGAAAGCGAGTTTTTATGAACTGTTTTTTGGTTTCATTTGGACAGTCGTTTAGTTGTTTAAAAATATTTCATAATAGTGATTATTTATGTGTTTTTTTGTTCTTACAATTCTGGCCAAAACTGGACGTATACGGATACTGCGTTTTGCACTAATCGGGAATGAAGTTTTAAATTTGAAACGAGCACTATAAAAAAGTAAGTTTTACTTAATAATTAATTACTGATAAACGATAGGCTGACGTTAAAACTTGAGGAAAGCCTCAAGTCAAGTTTCTACTCATCATCTCCTAAAATAACATCCTTTAAAATAACACAAACTAAATTGAATATCACAGATTTCAACACCATTATTCTCTAATCATCAAATTCACACTAGCAGTGATAATAAGCAATACATATGCTCCTATTGAAGCCACCCCAAATATTTACAACAAGGGGTGTTACAAAACCGCATTACCGTTCAACTTCCAATTACGTGATTATTTATAACACATCATTTAATACACCCTGTATACTCAACACTTGTGTTACTGCGACCGGTCGTAATGATCCCCTAGCCGTTGCTCACTTGTTTAAATTTTGTATAATTTTGTTCGTGTTTTACTGATGTTTGGAGTAATGTAGGGGTCTGTTTAAGTTGGTTGTTTGTGTTGAAACAGATGCGGTGACAAGTAGATGCAGTGTTTCCTATTGTTGTTAATGTGTTGATCTGTTTACGAGTCGCGCAAATGTGCGTATAATGATCTCATGCGGTTAGATTTAGTACCGTGGTTTTGTTGGTTATGCTGATTTTATTATCATCCAATGATTATACTAGATTCGTAAATCTGTAATATTTTTAAACTTGTTAATATAATAATTGTAACAAAATGTATAGTGTACAAAATATAGTGAGGGCTTGAATAAAAAGTTAAACCCAAATAATTATCTAATGTTTTTAGCGCCTATAACTTTTGTTCTCATAATCTCGCCGTCTTAAGTGTTTGCTGCATTTTTATTGACACCTAAATTTTATCAATTACCGATCAACTCTTAGAACTAAATCTCATTGGATAACACTAACAAAAATATACGCACCTAACAATAAACTTTAATTAAACGATATATACACAAGTAGGTTCCAATCAAAATAAAAACGTTCTTGAAAGGGTGTTTAACAACTATCGTAGATCACTAATCCAATATACGAATTAAATACTTGACATAAAAAGGCAGTTTTCATCTGTCCATGCCCAAACTCTTCCGCTAAAGAGGTTTTGATTGACAGCGTCTTTTATTCACATCAACATCGGACTAGCGGCCTACCACTTTCTTTTGAAGTCATCTTATTCCCGATGAAGAAAAGAGACGGTGCTCTACCCCGTATTGTACACTGTCCTGCTTCCACAACTGCTGCGGCTACACTCCCCTTGAGACCAAAATCCGCCACGCGACCTAATTAACTCTATGTAATCCCCTATCAAAGATAACTGACGCTCTGACGCACTGACGTAGTTGACGTAACTTATCTCCCGTTGCATTCGCTAACGAATCAACGTTTTTATAATAGTTTAATTCGGATTAGATAATGTCCCATGGGTGGCCGTTTCGACCCGACCGCGCGGCAGAGGGTTGCGCCCTACTGCGATGACAGGTTGAGGGGATGTTTAGGGACGAATTGTTTAGATTTAATGTTGGCGCAATAACAATATTTGGATGATGACTGTGGATTGTTTAAGCGATTCAAGATACAATATTGACGGCTTTAAGAATTGTAGGCCGTAGATTCCTGATAGAGATATATTTTCATATGAATAGGTTTCTGCATTTTATGCTGTCAAAATAATAATAATGTAAAAAAGCAGGCTCGAATGCCGTGCCAATACTAATGGATTATTGTCTTCAATCCTTAACCTCCGAGAAATTGATAACTTGTTTTTTTTTTAAACCTATAAGGTCGGATAGCCGAGTATTATTTATAGGTCATTTACGCAATGTGTCGCAGCTTCGATCCCTACGTAGGACTAGTATTTTCGTGAGTCTGGGCGTCTTTGTACATGTGACTTATGACTAGAATGTTTGTCAAACTCCTGAGATACAAGGTACTATTACATAACTAAGTGCGGCAGTCGTTTGAAAAAGAACCTTACTTCTTCTTGTACCGAACCAAAACGTCAATCTCAGATTTAATGCCGCTTTTTGTTACCCGTAGAAATGTAGGAACAGATATACGTTAAAGCTACGTCCTAAGGCCATGTTTTCATAAGAAGTCAAGCTTTTAAATCACAATAAAATAAATTACTCTTAAGTAGTTCCCACAATTTCAATCCGATACTTAAAAATATAAAGACAGTTATTACGATTACAAAATGTGCAGGAGTATCAACAACATTGTAGTTAGACATGTGCCAGCGATGACAATAAACATGGGCACCAATTCTGCTATTTACAACGGCCGATGAATTAATGAAATTTGGCTTAAAATGACAATT
The DNA here is from genome assembly GCF_003590095.1 of Trichoplusia ni. Classification (NCBI taxonomy): domain Eukaryota; kingdom Metazoa; phylum Arthropoda; class Insecta; order Lepidoptera; family Noctuidae; genus Trichoplusia; species Trichoplusia ni. Next base: position 7,745,949 of record NC_039489.1, on the reverse strand, counting down.
TTCGTATTTTCTTTAGCATTTTTCTATACAATAATTGGTAATTCAGTACGGGACGGTACACTCAAGGTCAATACAATTAACTTCCAATAATTGTGTTGGCAAAATGCTTCAGAGAATAGGAATAATTTCAAATTCAATCAATTGCCATTCATTCTTCGGCCGTTGTAAGTAGCAGAATCGGGGCCATGGTTTCATTACGAAAGCAGATGTAAAGAAATGTTTAAATTTAAATGGGCGTTGCCATTCGAAAGGTAGGCATTGGAGGAAAATTTTGATCATAAGTTGGCTACCGATATCCCACTAATATTATAAAGGCGAAGGTTTGAGAGTGTGTATTTTTGCAACTTCTTCACGTCAAAACAGCTGAACCGATTTTAATTAAATGTGGTATGGAGTTAGCTGACACCCTGGTTTAACACACAGGCTACGATTTATTACGAGACGCACGTAGCACGTAGACGGGCATGTAGTCGCGGGTAACAGCTAGTATTTTATAGGTTAAGGAATGGTTTTCTCTTTTTTATACACATTTGGGGAATTATTATCTAACAATAGGCAGAGAATATCTTTCAGAACACATCTAACATACCTAGATAAAGTTAGCCAAGCCATAACTACAACAGAAAGTATCTTCATTGGCATGAAGTAATTTGCACAAAAAACATTCACTAGCTTAATTAAATGAGACTTATAGAGGATGCCATTATTAACAAATGATAAAAATTATGATAGGTTAGTATTCCATAATTAATCAATAACTGTATAGGTCACCTAAACTAAAACAGATGAAAGATCAACAAAAACAACATTATCTCGAATCGAATCGAACAAACAATATCACTCGATTATTTTTTACTCGATCAAAACCATATTCATATCTTCAAATCGAATTGTTATAACTAAGGCATTCCAATACCAAAACAATATCGTACGTCATTAAAATTATCGATATCGATTTTTTGTATCGATTCTTTATCAATATTCTGATCGAAATCTATGGATCTTTTGCATCGAGTTGTATCGAGTTATATCGAGATGTTTCGAGTTGTCTGTCTGTCTCCTTGTAGGGAACCGGTAACAATTACGTCATTAGTTCATAACCACGCCGCTCTGTCATTATTCTTCCCGAATTCACTTTGGGATTTGGGATGTACGGATTTGAGGAATGAATTGTATGTATGTGATTACACGTTGTTGAGTTTGTATGAGATACTGTCGCACTTCCTTTGTTTTTTCCAGCTTTGATAATTAAGTGTTGTTACTTTGTTGGTATTTTCATTTTTTTTAATAAAAAAGTTTTTTTTTTTTTCTGAAGCCGGAAATCGGAAGCGAGTTGAATTGTTATTTATTTATTTAGTTCGTGTACAACACCATTCTTACAGGTACTTACCCAATGCCTCAATGTTGGCATACATATTATACATTTCTGGCAACAATTAGGTTATACGGCACAGAATCATCATCACTCAAACGTTGAAAGCGGAATCTCTTCAAATAGTTCATAGTTTCGTAATGAATAGCTAATGAGTCTTATTTTAATAGGTATCAACAACATTTTACTAGCGGACTTCTAAGACAGTGTCCACTTCTAAAACGCAGTGGCATTCAACCTTTTGGCAATAAATCTCACGACCCTCAAAAATCATTAGATACTGAAATCTAAGCAGAACAATGATTTATATGCCTCACGTGCCAACTTTTTTATTCCTTATTTCAACACCTGAAGGCATCCAATCCTCGTCGTGTTAAAGACTTATAATTTACCTCCTGCAATGTCCCAACCCTTTATTTACCGCGGTACTTGCTTAAAAACAAGGCAGGGTACTAGTAATACTAACTCCATACAATTATAATGAAATAGCAGTGTCGGTAAACGGTTGGACAAAGGGCCTGTAATGAATGGCAGCGCCGTAGGGTTAGGTATTGATTAATAAGAGAACTGAAGATGGAGACAATGAATTGTGAGGGTTGAAACCTTTTTGGAGTAACGCTGTGTGGTGTGAAGTCGGCTTCTGAGTCGAAGTTAGGAGAATCCAGGGACTTGGGTGAATTTGATGGTTTATTATGTAGAATTTGTCGTCATGTGTAGGTCTTTTTATCACGCTGTTCTTGGTGATTTTCACCCTAGCCTGTCTTGGATAAGGACTCCGGTTGGGTCCGAAACTAGTCATGCAAACCCGATAAAGAATGCTATTAGAAATATTGTTTAATCGCTTATTTTCTTTTCAGTATTGACTGATAAAAAATGTGTGATGTGTGTGTGTGAAGTGTGAACTGATAAAGAGAGTTAGGGTTCTGCGCAGCGTCTTATCAAAAAACGCATCTACAAAAATAGACACCTTACAATTTTACAAAAAATATTAAAACCGCGTTCTTCAAAAACGTTAATCTAAGAATATTCTAAACAAAATGTGTATTCAAAGTCTGTTTCCACAATATAATTTAAAACAAAAGCGCTCTTGTCGCTAGCGGCGTTCGTACGTGGAACAAATTCATAATGACATCAAACAACAAGACTGGCCAAAAATTCGGACGTTTATTCACGTATTTAGAAATACTGCCTTATTATGGTCCACGTGTAACTTATTAAGTATTAAGAGAATGCTGATTAGACCTCCTTTCATTCGATCTCATTAATATGTTTGAGGTTTTGTGGATTTTTGATGAAATTGAATCGGTTTTGCGTTAGTTTAGGACGATCACTGAATCACAGAATTTAAAAACCTTGATTTACATTTTTTTTGCAAAAGTAGTATAGTATAATACTACAAACAGTAAGCGATAAATTTCTTGAAAAAATACCATTCGCTTGATTGCCTAGGCCTAGACCAATAAGTACATCAATCTAAGGAAAAATACTAACATTTCCACATGCTTTATTCTTGTAACAACCCTGGCTAAAAGAATGCCACTACCACATCATCACATTCACAATAGCTTCACGTTAAACCAAAACTATAAACGCCCAATCTAAAAGGCAACCGCACCAAACACGGCTCGACTTTATGGAAAGGACCACACAGCCTTCACATCTTCCTGAACATTTTCTAAGAGACAATTAATCTTAAGTTAGTACTTACTAGTATTCGAAGATTAAAACATGGTCGCACCTAAATGATAAAGGTTTAACACCTGTACACGACTGCTTAATACGAATGTGTGATGTCTAAATCGTCTAGATGGCCTTTTTACAGGAAGACGTTTATCATCATTCATCGTCAATGTATCATTTGTTTCTGAATGTGTGAAGGTGATTTTGAAATTAGAGTTTTGGCTTTTGTTCAGCTAGGAAATGGACAGTAACATTCGAAATATGAAACAATATTATCTCCTTCTATTTTGTTTCTCATAGCTTTTGAATTCCGTACCCAAAGAGTACAACGCAATCGTTTGTCGGTCTGTGTGTCACCCGGTTGTTTCTTATGGTTTGCGACAGCTAGACAGGTTGATATTTTTTAAAGATGATGTGTTTTCGTTGCCGCTAAAAATTAAAATCCTTGTTAAGCGTTGCTTACCCTTGTTACGATTATAAATTTGCTGATCAAATTTTTAAATTTTCCTCTTAGAAACACAGCGTTCTCTGTCTGCTATCTATTTCCATGAAATTACAAGCATGTCAATAAAAAAAAACTTCTCCGCAAAACCTACCCTCTCGTATATAACACGTTCTCTATTAATTTCTTATTTCAGATGTTCTACAGACTTGATCGTGATAGAACTCAGTACCCCGTTCCCAATACCTCCTGTCTCGCTACCAAACAACACGCACCTATTTAGAATACTCATTACCGTTTATATGTCGTCAACTCGTCAGCCTTTTATGTCGCCGACAACGATCACAGTGGTTAGTGTTAACCTTTATTACTTTCTAATCGCCGCATTTAATCTTTATCTTATTATTTCCATGAAGTTAGAACGCGTCTTACAGTTAACTAGTGCTAGTAATTACCTCAGTTACCTCAGTCCGGGGTTGAATTAACAAATCACTTTGTTTTATGATTAAATTAATGTAGTTAAAAAAAGGTAAAAGTTATCACACCAAAGCCACTGTGCGCGATGTGCCGCGGGTTCGATCACGGCTTAGAACAAGCATGTCTGTGATTTAGAATGCTTGTTCCGAGTCTGGGTGTATTTTTTTACATGTGACTTAAATGTTTGTGAAAACCCGACGACATAACGATTCAAATTAAACACGATAAATGTTTAATGGTTGTCGTCTAGATTGAATTAATCTTCATAGAACTTATTTAGCAATTGTAAATTTATACAAGCTTTAACGCTAATTGAATTGCTTGAAGATATGGAAGTAATAAGATTCTACTTGCTTATAGGTCCGGAAAAGCAGTCAAAGCCTTATGGTATCGCGGAGGAATCCTCATTTACACTCACCTTTTCAGAGAAGAACCGGGTAGTATCGAACTGTTACTGACTAAACCTGAACCACCATGCAACGTCTCCAGCATTTAGTCGGTGCGCGGCAATGGATAGCATTTCATTACGCACCGAATGCAAAGCAAAGCAATCTAAGCATGCCTAAAGGTAACTGACAGATAGGCTAAACTATGACTGCACAAGTTGATCGAAAGTAGGTTAAGCTACACTGTGGTAAGTTCTTCACATCAATATGGAAATCTCGTGTCGCATTGAAAAGAAAACTATTTTTCAAACACTTCAGTTATCAATAAGTTAACCTTTATTTAAATAAAGATTCCTCAGTGTCGCGAGCCCGTCTTGCACTTGACCGGGATTTTTTTGTGATTGACCATAATAAACCGCTCGGTAGAACAAAACTGGAACACCATTCTTCCACCTACCTATCAAAAACTGTATTCGCAACAAGAAAAGCCACAATTGCAACACATTCAAAAATCATTATAAGAGAATGCAATATCATATTTTTAGTTTACTTTATCTCCAAACAATCTATGTCATTGTGAGGGCAGGCCACGTTTGTTATGATACCTCACCGAACGCTACGCTGATCAGAATCAACTTGAATACGGACTTTTTACTTCAGATGAACATTCATACATTTTTCATAACGTGTATGTGGCAAAACATTCGACGCAAACTTAACTCAACATTATATTATAGGAGTTTGAACCTTATGTGTTTGAGTTAAGAGTTGTTGGGTTACTAGTTATGTTTGTTTGTCTGTTTGATCGCAATTAAAGCGCAGAAACGTTGATCATTAGTGCGCACGGCAATATTCCACGCCGGTTCTTGTCGGCCGGTACACTTGCAATATTTAAGTTATACCCGTGCCCTTATAATGTGATATTTTGATTGGTATTTTGATGAGACGACATTGGAATGTTTTATTTGAGTTTTGTTACCTTTTTTTATTTATTTTTATTGGTTTATTTTTGTTATTAAATCTATTTAGTATTATGATATCGTCTTTACCAGCAGGAGAAGAAAAAACCTACGTATTTCGTGTACGGTCACTATAACATCCTGAGAAAAGGGTTTTTTACCTCATTTATAATCGCCAGTGCTAGTCACAACCCCGCTACTACATCAGCTAATGATGTAGGACTCTGGTTGGTTCCATTAACAGTCGGGCAATCTCGATAAATACGCGTGAGTAAGCCGTTGCATCATTTAAGTAATGTCGAATCGAGCTAGCTTTAAAAACCAGTCTTAACTTGTGAGCAAACAATCATAAGTGAACAATTATCAGGTCATTTGATTTCCCTTATCTGATTAATTAATAATTGTCATAGGATTATTTTTATTGAAACACATAGGTTACAAAAATACATATAGCAGGCTCTTATTCTTTGATCCGCAGAAGAAGTATACCTCAGAACAACGTATTTCAGCCTCCAGACAGCGCTTCCACAAACCGCCGAACAGTAAACAATACTCGTGTACAAAAATACAGGAATATCCAAAATATTTCCAGATTTCTCCAAGTAATGTTTGGCATCGGTTTTTGTCTAGTCCCAGGTCATTCCCACACTGCCAGTGTCCATGTTTAAGGCTTTACTGAACACAATCGATTGTTACTTTTTCTAACACACCCAAGTAAGTAAAATACCTTGAGGCTGGGGTACTACTATGGGATTAGTTAGTTGGGCGAAGTGAGTGTGAGATTTTAAATGATGAGGTTTCAAAACGATTAGTCAAAAAAATAATAATGGCAAGAGTGTCGAGTTAAATTTTTTGGTAAGGTGGTACAATTAAGCCAGGAATCGCAACTGATAGAGGTTTAAAAGAAGAATGAAAGAGGATTTTACCCAGTTGTGGGATCTATACAGGCTTTCAAAGGATTTCTACAGATATGCACTTCTCCAAGTTTTATTTGCTTTTAAATATATGTTTATTTGACATAGCAAAAATCGACCTATGAATTCCCAAATCACATTTCAGAAGAAAAGAGAATAAAATAACCTTTCCACACGGTTTCAGAAACAATAATCATCAATAAGAGCATCGCGTTCCAGCGGTAGCGTCCCCGGCGCGTCGGTCATTCCACCGCGGCCATCGCCAATCATATCTCGATATTTATGAGTCCGAATTCGCAAGAAGCGAAAAAATTTCGTCGACAATACAACCGATCTTTTTATAGCTTCTTCCCGTCTCGCATTTTTCTGGCAAAACTGATTGTTTACCGGAAAAAATTACGCCTGTTAGCCGAAACGTAGGGTATAAATAAAAGATGGGATTGAAGAATTTTGATTCGCTACTTTTTGTATTGTGAATACCGATTGTGAAGCTAAACTGTAAAAACTGAGCTGTACGATTGAGAAAGGAACTCGGTGTTAAGTGTGGCTCTACAGATTTATATAGGACCCTTTAGAGCACGCGATTTGAACGACTTAGGAGTAGGGAACTTGTGATTGCTTAAGTAATTTTTGCAAGGATCCCTAACTCTTTGCTATCAGAGACTTCGATTATTATTCAGCTGGTCTTGCTTATCAGGCATAGATATAAAAGATTAGGCCAGAAGACGACCTGACACACATGATATCTTTCAGCCAGTACAGACCATGATAATCACAACGATCGCTGGCCAAATATTATCAGCTACAGACTGTCTAGAGAGGCTTGGTGTACCGAGCTCCATCATAGAGACCGGCAAACTGTAATAATTACATATCACCGTATAAATGCCCCATTGCTACGTACGGGGTGTACGCAGCGGTTTTGTGTTCTTTGCTGTTTTTTGCGTGCGTGTGTCAAACACCGCGATGTTTCCCGTAAATAAAATTTCCTTCGACTCAAATGTTCGACATCTCACTCTATTCGTGTGACGAATTTAATAGTCCACTCGAACAAAAGAAATAAAAAAAATATTATGTAACAGAACTATCGCAATAAAACTACGTTTATAGTAAACATCGCCGTAAACACGATACCATAATTACACCACAAAGCGTTATTGTAACAATCAACTAAATTTCATTTTCGTAACAAATCCGCCCTTGGTATTACCTAACAAGCAAAAGCAAAATAACAGCAAAAAGTTTGGAATATGATTGTGATTTTTTTTCTCGAATCTCTTGTCGATTAACCTCAGACGATATCTCGTTTTTTTTGCGATAGCGATGCGTTTGCGAGTTACATAATACCGTCGACGTTTGGTGTAAAGCGGCCTCATGTCGAACGGTAACTTGTGAAATTCAAAGTGTTTTAATAAGCGGTAAATTTATTTATACAGATCTCTTTATAAGGTAGAGTTAATAGTGAAACAATGATACGTGGTTTGTGAGTAATGGGGTTACGTAGCCCTGAGGTCTCTAAGTAATGAAAATGTATAGTGTGGTGGTCAATTATAGGGATAAAAATGTTCGTGACCTAGGATTTAAAAAAAATAGTGTATTTATCGGGACTTCATGCCTCTGCCGTCGCGTAAGCTCATGATTAAGGACTCCTATTTTGTCCGAAACTAGTCGGACTATCCCAATAAATATGCGTCAGTAAGCCGTTATTAAATTAAATAATTAGGTATAAGGTATAGTAACATATAAATGATCAAGGTAAAAAGTCATATTAAAACCACAAAGAACAAGTATGGAAATATAATTATCTGCGTAACGCTCGCACTCAGCGGCTCTCTATATGATATACATCATATATGTAGGGTTTTTGCAAGGATAGGTGGTTGAGCTCAGCAAGCCTAACCCACTGTTTCGCTTTTGTGTGATCCACGAATCACTCTGTAAATATGCAATAGATGACGGGACTAGGTTAAAGAATTACTAAAATGGGTACATTTTCTTTTCAAGCTTTCTGTTTTCTGACATCTGATTCTGGCATATTAAAGAGTATTTCTAGGGAGATGATGTTAGATAAAAAGGTATGGAAGGAGAAGACATGTTACGCCGATCCGAAATAAAATAATTGAGATAATTTTAGGGGAATGATGAAAGTCGCAAGTTAGGCTTAATGCGAGAAACATTGGATAGTGAAAGAGACTCAGGGCAGGACGAGCAATTTTTCTCTAACATAGCTTTGAAGTTAACCTGATAGTAGATTTTGTCTATGCAGTTCGAGCAATGGATCTACCTTTTTACGGTTCATATCCCTACAGTTTGGAATGTGAACAAATGCATGAAAGCTTTCGCTTTTCGATATTCACATTAAAACATTCGAGATCTGAAACAACTATATATATATACGATAATGAATGCCTCAAATCATGGTCACACCCAACCATAATTTTAAAAGAACCTGTTCTAATTTTGCGTCGTGCGAAATTTTGGGATCCCTGACTGGCACGCGTTGTGTCTCGGTAGCAATTTGTGGACATTACGTTGTGCAACAAAGTTTTATGACTCTATTCATATGTAGGGGATGTCTTCATGAAACCTCCTTCATATGGACCTTGACTGATATTATAGAGTTTATAGATTATAGAGTTTCTTTTGTAAAAGTTGATTTTTTTGTACGCAATCTAAAAGCACGCTTTGCGTAAAAATAGTCCATTCAGTTATACCTTAATTGCAAATGAGGCACATTTCTTTTTATGTGATTTTGCATTTACGTAAATGATTAGTTAATTCGTTACCCCAACAGTTTATACTCTGTATCTTCGAAAATGTTGAATTGATTATGTAACATATATAACATGTCTAAAAACATTGCCAACAAAACCTATTTCCACACGAAAACTGAATTAATTCGCCTGTTTGAGTTCTACCATACCAGAGACACACACATAACTGTGAAACTTATAACTCCTTTGTCCTTTCTTTTAATTTCCTTCCTTTTAATATTCCGAATACAACAATTATTAAACCTCTCTCATACAAAATACTCCAGCCATCAACTCCGAAGATTATGATCCCATACCAAATAAAACTCCTCTATTCAATCACCCCTCTACCTAAACGAGTGCTTTGAACCAGAAAATCCTTCCAGTTTCACACGCGCGTCACAACTGCATGCATGTATGTATGTTCGTCTGTCTGTATGTCTGTCACGCGTGCGACAGTGGGCGGGATAACATCGCTACTGCATTCATTTAGATAAACACTTAACAAGGGTACGTTTGATATAGAAACTAGTTTTTTCTGTTGTTAACTCTTTGCTAATTTTAGATCCAGTGTTGCTGCCTTAATAGTGATTTTTAATGTATTTAAAAGATTTTGAAATAAGAAGGCTCTCAATTCGATTATATGAAATCTGAGAAATGGATAATAAAACTTTAGGTTATTACCTTTTTTAGTTTTAAAATATCCCAAATGTATTCAATGAATAGACAAAGTTATCGAGAAAACTCTCTAAAGATATCTAGATCATAAAATTAATTTGAAGTTTGTCTAGAGAAAACCATGTATACAATAATACCCTTATGTAATTCCTAAATTAATTCCACCGTGATCAGAATTTTCTGCTCTACAGTAAGGCATAACAAAATAATTACCGGTCATCATTCATAGCCCTGTCCATAACAGACCTAATTCAATTTCTAAAAAACTAAAACAAACAGCCCTCACTAACGTAGCAATAATCGATAATCGATCATGAAGCTCATCGATATTATACACTGTACGCAATCGATATCCCGAAGGCATAATAATTTCAACAACATCGTATTAAAGTTTGACATAATCGAGTACTCGACGTCGCATCATTATTCGATTGATCGAGAGGTGATTTGTTTAACGCGAGTACATGGTACCTGTTTGCTTATGATTATATCGATTTTTATTTCGTAATCGATTATTAGAGGTATTTATGATAATAGGGGTGCAGATTTTGGAATCGTGAATGAGGTGTTTTGTTTTATTTATTGTCTACGTTTTTTTAGCTCATTGGTATCATGCCTCTTACTTTCAATAGGGTTTTAATACATATTTGATAGACAGATATTTTAATCATGACTATGGGCAAACCTGGGTGCTAATGAAAGCCAACTTTTACTTTCAAAAGAGCTAATTAGAATAATAATTTGACATATTTAACATACGTTTAATAATGAGTCACTTTAAAGCTTTAGTGGTAAGGTAACCTATTAATGGGTTAATTTAATGTTCGTCGAGGCAATACCTTGTGTGTGTCTTCGCCATATACGCTTCATACGTTTTCCCTATTTCGGTGTTGGAACAACTTGCCTTAGTTCGCCAATTTTAGCGACACGAGTCTCGTATCACCTGTACAGTGCTCATTAAAGAAACGCACCCAAAAATGTTAACAAAATTGCCATCCACATTATTAGAACTCAGGAAATAATTTCAAAATATCTCCAAGGGAACAGAAACAAGCGTTTAAGGCTAAATTATTCTAAAGAAGCAATTAAATATGTCGAAAAAAACATCGGTCCGGGTGACCACCCTGTATGATTAGTTGATAATTTTTAAGTTGGCAACACTTGACGCCCGCGGCTGAGGCGTGCGCACGCGACTGGCGCGCGCCCATTACGCGCATGCGATTGGTCGACTTCTGTCTTCAAATTTCAAACATCGGTGTTCCAAAATTAAAATAATAGATGCTATTAATCTGTTCACACTTTCTGGTTAGATTTGATTAGAAGTTTAGAACAGATGGTCTCGCTTTAGGAGGTGATCATTAGAATTTTCAAATATCAAATTCTTAAAAAAAGAACAAGATATAATTTTGTTCGATCTGATTATCCGATCCTTATCAGATTTTATAAAATACTTGCTGGACTCTGTGGTGTTTTTGCGTGGACGCGCAAAAATACACATTTAAAGGCGTCAGGTAACTCCATACCAAATGTCACCAAAATATGTGCAGCCATTTCAGCATTGAGAGGAACAAACATCCACATATTGAAACTAGTAAGAATTTGCGTTCACACTTAGTAGTTACAACTTAGTAGTTACACAAATTTAATTAATACTCTGATTACATAAAATCGTAATACGTTATCTATTCAATCCACTTATACCCCCTTATTCCCATAGCTCCGATTACCATCTAAAGCTGTTGTTAGCACTTCCCCTTAAACCTCACACCCCACCAAACTCTTGACAAGGATTACACAAGTCAGAAGATCAGCTATTGTGTGGTGATGCAATTGATACAAGGAGGTTGGTCGCGTGGCAAGTTATTGAAACGGAAGAATTTCTCGGGAGATTTAGGAGTCAAGTTATTAGTGGTGTGATGTATTTAAATGGTGTGATTATATCAATGTTTAAGCATAATATATGTATTATTATTAAACAGCATGATGGGATAAACTTTCTTTTTTTGATTACGTTTTTCATAATTTAATGGAAGAACCAAAATGTTTTCTTTTTGACGACTCCCGCCTTATGGAACATTATCCTTGTGTCACAAATATTAAAGTCACTTGCATTCATGGTTCACACATATGAGTGACCAAGGCCACTTGACTATTCGTGCAGAAGAAAATGGTAAGTATCACTTTTGATTGAAAATTATTATTTACTCTTTCATGCGTACAGCCTGAGCGCAGGAACTAATTGCTATAGTTTATTACTTTACTGGTCTATTGTCAATGTACAATGAGCCTCCATCTACAAGGAGAAAATCTCTCAATCTCTCCTCAATATACAAGGAGAAAAATATGAAATATTGCATATCAAATGATGATGGGACTAATAGTAATTTTTGAGTTGAATTTCATATTCAAAAACGTGCACAGAAATTATGTTACAGTGGTCAAAGACCCCTTAGCAATAGAACGCCTACAGCTCACTAAACTAAATAATCTATGAAGCCATTATTAATTAGTAATAATTAGCATATACCAAAATAACCAATAGGCCATGCATTTAATTCATAATTTTTCATAAATTACTTAAAAAGACCACACACGTTTAACATAAATCAGTTATTTCATGAAGATCACTAATTTACTGTGAGTCATGTTAATGTGTCGCCATAGTCGTAAGTCGCGGTGACATGTGCGCGGGCGCAGGTGCGGCGCGTGCGACGGTGGGTGAGCTTTGGGCGTCTGATGGACGAATCATAACGGATGGCTTTTTATGATTTTAAGAGTAGTTTTAATAGCAGTTATTTTGAGATGCACAGATAATTTTTGGGGTGGGATTTTATGGTTAAGTATTTAAAGTGATTTGTTAAATTTCTTTTCTTTGAGGAAGAGCTCGTGGCTAACCTATAACCGCATAAGTGATTCGATCACAGGTTAAGCTATGCTTGACGCGGTTGGTCTGTAGATGGGTGACCATCTTTGTCATAACGAGTTCCTCCGTGTTTCGGAAGGCACGTAAAATTGTGGGTCCCGGCTGTTATTCCTACATCTTTGACAGTCGTTACAGGTAGTCAGAAGCTTGAAAAAGTCTGACAGCCAGTCTAACCAAGGGGTATCGTGTTGCCCAGGTAACTGGGTTGAGGAGGTCAGATAGGCAGTCGCTCCTTGTAAAACACTGGTACTTAGCTGAAACCGGTTGGACTGGTAGCCGACCCCAACATAGTTGGGAAAAGGCTAGGCCAATGATGTTAAATTTCTTTTCTTTCAGAGTTTTCATAATATGAAAATGTGTGCTACGTATATATTGTAACACATAATCAAAATCTTTCCAGCAATCATGACCAGTACAGAGGATACATGAAAAACATTCTGAACAAAATCACAGTAGGCACGAGAAAAGAAAAACTGAACAATACATTTAGATTCAAAAACACAGCCTATACTTGCCCCACTGATGGGCAAATACCTCTTCAAGAGAGGTTCGATTGCTGATCACAACACATTTATCAAAATTATGAACATGCATCAAAACCTTAATTTACAAGATGAGTGCTTATAAACACAGTTCATTACTGGCTTGTAATCCGGGGAGCTGCGCGTGCGCAGGTGCTGCGTGTGCGACCGCAGATACAGCTCACTTTTGGTTGGTGAGCTTTGAAAGGTACTGGGTTCCTTGAAGATAATTAATAACTTATATATTTTTGTTACAGAAAAAATAGAAAATCGGGTTTTTCTTTCTAATAGATCGCTTTTTTCCGATGGAAAATCATTAGGTTACTCCTTCCGCTTTGGGCTGAGCGGCAGGAGTGTCAGACTTTTACTGACTAAAAACCCACTCATATTCCTTCCTTAGCTTTTTGTGAATCGGGGCTGCGGTAGCTCTTTCGGGCAATCCTACTCGCCCGTCTGGAGTCGTGGATGGGGGTCTACAGACAAACGACAATCGATGACGTCGTGTGCATTGTGTCAATGGCGCCTTCCTCCTTACAATTACATGCCTCAGAAGTATAGCAGCATTTGCGCGCACGCTATAGGTACTTTTGGAATAATTCGAGTCTTATATATGTAGAGTAACGAACATTGTCCGTAATTTTTTTGTCAATATTTTTATCGACTGTAAATATTTTAATTCTTTTAGTTTTGATCTAGAAAACTATTTCTAGGTTGCATATTCAATACGAAATACACAAAATCTTAAAAGCATCCCAAAATATTCTTGTTGCGTACTTTCTTCATTCAAACATTTTCACGAAGCAAACCAAGCATCAACAAATAATCTAACAAAAAACGATACATTTTCGCGCAAGACACCAGTAACAATGTACCAACAATGTTTTAGTAGAACTCCTAATTAATTCATACTGAACTCGAAAATATTCCTATGTCTGTATATAAGAATCCTGTTGGCCTACAACCAGATCAAAAAGTGATTTGATTTCAAAAGTGGAAGGGAGATGGCGCTCTACGTTGTGTAGGGTGCTGTCTCGCTCTCACTACAACAAGATTTTAACTTTGGAACCTGGTAGCGGATCGGCAGTCCATCGTCTTTTTCAGTATTTGGTGCGTCGGCGTGCCTCCGCGTTGGTTTGCAATCAGAATTATTGCCACTAATGAGACACTTTAACTTTTCTTAAGTACTTAACAGCTTTTTATTATAAGAAATTTGAAAAACTCAAGTTCCTTATGGGAAGTCTTCGGTGTATTGTTGCTGAGGATATAAATTGTATTTTACAGTATTGAGGTTTGAGTGACATGGTTTTAATATTAATTTCTTTGTTGAATTTGGAGTGTTATCTATCAAAAATGTTTTGGGATTTGTTTTTAATTCACTTTGTTCTTAATACTATTAAGTACTAATCACAAGTATTCAAATAACCTACTCCGCATTTTATATAAATTCACTAACTTAAACAACTTTATGCGTGAAAGAATATAAGAAATGGTGATTGCATTATAAGGTGACAATTTTTACAAGAAAACTTCTCAACTTTTAAGTGGTATAATCAGGAGATATACTCAAATTTTGGGCTTTGGTTAGGTCAACTTTAACATCTATTGCAAACGAATATACTAATGAGTAGTTAAACCTTAAATTCAGTAACTTTTTTCTTCTATTTCAAGACCTAACACAGAACGTAGCCACCGCGTAAGCTTTTTCATTACAAACTTCTAAATAACAAACTCCAAAGAGGTTTTGCTCGTTTTATAAACATTATATTGTGTTCAATAAAATAAGATGTACAATTCGTTGTCGGATGTATCGGTAATTTGTCTGGCGCGGCCAAAATTGCTTAGCGTTTGCCCTTTAATTGCGGCTTCGTCGCTCACTCCTAATTCCATAATTCGTCGTAATAGTGTCTCATAAATACTTGTTTTGTAAACCTGTTTCAGTCAACTGGCTGTGGATTCGTTTGCCTTTGAAGAATTGGAGTTGAGATTATGTGCATTTGGGTCAATGGTGGATTTGTATTAAAGAGTTTTAATTACAATGACGTTTTTTCTGTAGGTGATAGAGTGATATTCGATGAGGGTTGTTGTTTAAAGGAAAAAGGTTTTCTTTTTAATGGTAGTACTCAATATAGCTTAAAATAAAACTGTCAAGTGTGAGTGAGCCTCGCGCTGCCCTTTAAGGGTCTAAACAGACGCAAACCATCCGTGCGGTCCATTAACAGTCGGCGTGCAGTCGTGTGACGGTTGGTTTGCAGTTCTATTGCAGTCGTGCCAACTGCATTCAAACTGGATCTGAACTGCAAATTTGCAGTTGGTTTTCATATGAAATGCAGTCCGTCTGTTTAGACCCTAACTCTTCCAAAATTGTAAAAAGTTCTCTGAATTACTCCCGGCACCCGTCATTTCCAATCAAATCCAAATTATTGTGATCGACATCATTTTGCCACTGTTCCCCTGCCCAATTTTACATTAAAAACTTAAATGAAACGCACTTCTTTCGTAATTCCCCGGCCATAACTCAGTGAAGTCCAAACTAATTGAATTAAATTACCTAAATTATAATTAAGCTTTCTTCGACGCATAATAATGAGGCTTATATTCATTGGATAACATTCAAACCTACAACCTATGGGTGACCACCTGCTTTCCATTCTGTAATGATAAACTTTTTAATTAAAGTTTATTGTATTTATTTGATTAGTAGTAATAGTTTATGTATTCGTTTTGCAGAAGTCTTAAATAAAAGATTGATTAAAGTTAATAATAAAAATTAAAAAATGTTTATTATACCATTATAACTTTTGTATTCAACCTTACGTAGAGACCTCCTTTTAAGTAAGCACTGTTAATCTTCGAAGGCCGCTTTTCGAGCCCAGCGTAGTCAAAGTTCCAATGTTACTTTATCAAATTACTAGCTGTTGCCCGCGACTTCGTCCCCGTTGGTAGAAGATATAAGTTATGATTTATACCTGCCCTGTTTTTTTCACATTTTCCATTGTATCTTCTCTCCTATTAGTCGCAGCGTGATGGTTTATAGCCTAAAACCTTCCTCGATTAATGGTCTATACAACACAAAAAAAAAAATTCAATTTGGACCAGTAGTTTAGTTTAGTGTACTGAGATTAGCGCGTTCAAACAAACAAACTCTTCAGCTTTATATATTAATACAGAAATACAGATTTGTACTTTTTAATTGTTTTAAGACATCACTGACAAACGGTGAAGGTAGAGCTCATTAGGTAGCCTGGATTAAAATATATGGGAATATGAAATCGTCAACCCGCAGTCAGCTAGTGTATTGACCAATACTTAAAACCTACCCTATGTGGGAAGAGGTTTGTACCCAGCAGTGGGACGTATATAGGCTGGTTTTATCAGTACAGTAATATTTCAATCTTAACATATACTTGTAAATATCACGCCATTCATCATCCTAATACGAAAGTATACCACCATTAAAATAGAACAGGTGTGCCTATAATTGATTATATTGTTTGCAAAAAAATGGCAATATCTATCAGGATAATTAAACGTAGTGTGGAACAGAGAGCCGACGACTATACGTAATATTTTTACGAATGTGGAAAAGAGACGCAGCTATACGGCATGTAGATCTCTGTCACGCTTACACAACGACTATGACATTACTTTAAGAAGTCGCGGTAGGTAGGCAGAAAGTACCTCGAGGTAATTTATTATCTTGCTGGTAGCATTAATCTTAATTCGATGTAACTAGGGTTGTCAACTGTTTGAAATAGTACCTACTTGCTAGATCATGGGGTAATGCGTGTGGAGAGGAATTCAGCTTGTTTTAAACAGATTTATTTCTAAGCTACAAAACCAGTATATTCGACTATTGTAAACAATGTACTATAAAGCGAATCCAGTAAAGTTTTAGAATATTGTATTTATACACGGTGATTTTTTAGTCGTCTTACAAAAGCAGCCCAGTTCATGTATACGACGTAAAATACCCCTAGGAGTGATTTTTTTTTATCATCAACTAAGATAATAAGTACGAAGAAAATTAAACAAGAGAAATCCGAAATATACTCTTAAAAATGATAAAAACGCCGCCGCCCGCGCCCCTCACCATTGTTACAAGGCTCGGACCGCGCTCGCAACAGAGCTGCATTGTGTTTCTAAAAAACTACGAATTGCATCTTAATAATGAATAAAAATTGCATTTTATTTTTTTTCAAATCTCATAAATACCTATTTTTTTTTATCATGAACGTGTTCTAGTCATTGGATACATGAACTGGGCTGCTTTTGTAAGACGACTAAAAAATCACGGTGTATAATGTTAAGAAGATAATGTTAGACAGTCTTACTCAGGGTTATGGTGTTGCTCAGGTTTGAGGAAGTCAGATATGTAAAACACTGCTAATTAGCTGAATACGACAAGACTCCAACATAGTTGTAAAAAGTTAACTTAAATGGAATACTTAAAACTTTTGTCCTTTTCAATAAAATGACTAAAATGTATCTTCGCGAATATACATGAAAGAAAAAGACCTGCAAGTACCGATACCATTACATTGAAATCATATTTCATTATAACTTTGCATATTTGGACAGCCCTAGCGTTCCCGCAGACGCGTGGCAGTCGCATGCTCGCGCCCAGTGTTATTACACACTGTAATTTTGTACGCGACTGTCCTGTTCGCGGGTGTATTTGCATATGAGCGGTGGGTGATGGTTTGATTTAAATTTACAATGATTTGTTAAGTGTTACTTAAAAAGCGGTTAAATTAAATTGTTGGTTTTGTTTTTAGAGTGTTTTGGTGTTTATTTTTTTACGTAATTCATTCAGTTATTTATTTGGTTTATTGTTCTTAAATTTTAAATAAATATTTTTCGAAAAAAAGATTTTATTCTGTTTGAATGCCTGGCATAATAATGATAATTCGAAAAAACTTCCCAAGGATTATAATCTAAAAGATATAAATTATTATAATAATCATTTCAGTTAAAGAAACAAACAGCAAACTCTGACGACTTTAAATCAATACACTTATCCACAGCGCAGCTTTCACTTAAGAACAACTCAGCCCAACAGGTGCTTTCCACAATTTTAATTGGCTATTTAAATCTAAACAATCATATAGCAATAAAACAGGCACGCTAAACGCACAAATACCAAAGTTATAAGCTTGCAAACGCTAAAAACGTCAGATTAAAATGTTTTGGGGACTAATTTGACAGGTGACTGTTGACAGATGATCTTCAAATGTTTTTGTTAAGCCGAATTGATTGTGGAGTATTCTTAATAAGTGGCAGTAAAAAGTACTGGTAAATTGGACATTTTCTTGCAAGTATATGAATAAAGAGGTGCGCGAGGAAAAAGTTTTGGAATAATTTTTAGTATCTGTCACAATGTAGAGAATAGACTCTGATGAATGGTTTTATATTTTTTTGTTGGACATATTTCGTCCAAATTATGAAATAGTAGCGAATATTTTTAGAATACATATATAGGTACATGTTCTTGCTAAATAAAGAAATGAATGGATGATAGAAATGCCAGTAGATTTTGCGATACGTTAATAAAATGTGCTGAAGTTAACTCCAACCCCAGAAACTACAGAAAAAAACACAATCAATCTTAAAATAACAGCTCCTAAAAAATCAAAAACCACTGTCAAACCCAAATGACATTAAAAAAAGCGCTTTAAAAGCCTCGGGCATCTTAAAAGATGCGACTTTTCTATCAAAACTACGTAATTTATAATCAATTAGTGCGTTGGTATCAAGGTGCGCGTGCGCACGTTGATGCGTAGTTTTTGTCGCAGCACGTGCTTAATGGAAAAAAAAAACTATGATGCATAGAAAAAATAAGGTGCATTAACGGTTATAACTAAGAAGGACGCACAGTTTTAAAGTAAAGTGATGATATTAGATTTAAGTGAGGATTTTTTTACTTGTTTTCTGTTTCTCTGTACAGGACAAGTGAAGTGTGATTTTTAGAAGCACGCACCTTGATTTCGCTCAAATGTTTTGAATTTTCTAGAGGCATAGGTAGTATTGCCTATATTTTTATTCGAATTGGTGATTGTGATTAAGGGTGTTAAAATGTTTTTACTATTTCGTGCTTTATTAGAAAATGGATTGTGTCATGGAATTGACATTATTATAAGTTATAACAAAGACATTTCTTATTCATAAGTCATGGGACTTTTACTTATCATTTCCATACTTATGACAGATATTCGTTTATTGTAACATACTTTTTCTGGCATCGTTGCATCGTCGCAGCAGTCGTCTTTAATTATATTATAACTTTATAAGTGTACACTTTTTTAGTTTAAAATATATAGTTAAGCTAATCTTAGAACAATACTTCTTTTCCAAAGAAAAAAAAGTAAAAATCTAAAATCAAAATTAATAAATGTAGTAGGTACATATAGGTACCTATTACTTAAATTACCGATACATCACGAACTTCAACCTAACAGCCTATAAAAACAGCAAAAATTAATCAATAACAGCCCGCTATTACTGAATATTGTTAATTAAAAGCCTTTTTCTATTCGAGCGTATCGTATGTAAATAAAAACACGTTTCGATGCGATCCCTACGTCACAATTTATCTATTTAGACACGCCTTTTTATGTAACGTAGCGACAAAAACATAAGTATCTCTTTCTCTCGTATAGAGCTTTGGTTTTCTGTCTCGTTTCCGCGACCTAGTTGCAACGGTTTTGAATAAGGTCGTAAGTTGAGAGTGCGTTTTTATACTGTGGTCTTTAGATAAAATTGTTTGCAGGTTCTTGTAGTTTGATATGGTTTTACTAAGATTTGTAGTAATTCCGAAACTGATATTCTCTCATATAGTGATTTAAAAGGTTTAGTAATGTGACAGGCTGATTTTAATTTTATTTAAAATACACATTTTTTTAAGCAGAATTTTCACTCAGCTATAAATTCTTACTTTTATCACCATTTAAAGTTTTGACTTGATAAAACCAAAACCACGACCATCGAAAATCCCCATAATTATTTTGTAAAATACATATATAAAAATCCATTGCAGTATGCAAAAAAAGTCTTGCCTCAAAATGAAGTTAATACGTTAACCACAAAAAAATAAAGAGGGTGACAGCTAACGTCGTAATCAGTACATCATTTATTACCTTCGAAACATCTGCATTTTAAACAGAGACCTTCGTAAGAATAACTCATTTAGTGCAAGACTTGACAATGCCTCCGGCGATGCTTGCTACACAGGTTTTACTGCAGACCATTGTGTCTATATAACGTAAAATTTGACCATGAAGAAATATATAATGTATTCTATTGAGGAGAGTAAACAATATTTGAGAGAGAGTGCTAGATTGATGTAGAGTTTTAAAGGTTTTGTCGAATTTAACTAAATAGTACAGCTGACTTGCTTGGTTTGTAAAGGTATTTTTAAACCCTCGTGTCCCTTCAGTACACGGTCTAGTACATTTGCAGACATTTGAATATTCTTACCCACTTTCATCCCACAAATTTTAAATGGCTCACCCGATTTCTATCAAAAGTCTAAGAACAACACTTGCACATAGTTCAATTTTAATACAAAACAAACTAAATAAAAATCGAACATTCCGTTCAGGAGCTTTGAGTACAGATATACAGACACATCAAAATTATAAGAACCTTCTTTTTGCATCGAGGATTAATCAGTTTCTGAAATACTTATTAATAGCTTAGTTTTTCCACCAGAATCATTAAAAAACTATTCATTAAATTTTTTTGAAATTAGAGATTACCAATGCCTTTTACATAGAAGGCAAAAAAAAATCAAGCATTTTTTGGATAGCCTAAGTTTTTTTGGACAATGTATCATAAATTTTCCATTAACTGCGTTAAAATATCAGTTTCCGACTTTAATTTAAGCAAACTTTTCTTTCTGCAGTTTTTCACTTACACACTATACACAGATAATTCTTCCAAGCAATCCTTTTGAAAGTTAAAAGCCTATCTAATAATACTAAAATGAGTATTATTGAGTTGCATACGTCATTGCAAAAAGAAAGTTGTTATAATGGCTATGTTTTCTTGTCATTTGTGTGTAATTGCTACCTGAAGACGGAAGGCAGATGCATGTGACTACGTTCAAATTTTACGTGCTCTGCTGGGTGCACCACAGAGAGTTGGGACTTGGAACATTTTGGCTGTGGGTGCTATGTTGTTATGGGTTAAAAGTGTGTTATTGTTATTGTTTGATGATTTAAATGAAATATTTTTTATACGACGTTATAAGTTTGAATACCACAGATTTTCCTTCAAATATTCTTAGTTATAACCATTCAATAAATCAAAATTAAATCTACTAAAAATATAATTGCTGTTAAACGATAATTACCCATATTTGACTATAGCATGATTATGAGGAGTGAAGCTTCCTCTATTACTTAAAACAAACACCAGCAATAGTGACAGGTAAAATACAAAAGCTCAATGTGTCCCAAGTCTATAGTGTACGTATCACCTGTGCGCAATGTCCAGTAATTCCCCTATAATTTGAGGGTGGCCACAAGCGCAGATTGTTCCCGAGATAGAGCGACGCGCCTCCGTACACATTGGTGCACTAATTGTCTACACCTGGAAAACCTTCATTACCTTTATGTGAGTGCGTTTTAAAACAATTGTGGTCACTTGTAACTGAAATATTAAGGGACTGATGTATTATGACGTTAATGTTTTAAATGATTTCGTATAGAATAATGTTCGGGAATGGGTATGCAATTTGAACGTACTGTTGTAAAGGTTAAAGATTAATTCTAACTTTTGATACCCAACTTTCATTTCATTGCCACATACATTATATGTGGCAATGGAATGAAAGATCATTATTTAGAAGATCATTTTTTTTTTGTAAAATTTCAATGGTTAAAGTACAATTTGTGCGTTATAAATGAAAACCTTGAAGATTTTGTGTTTTTAACACTTCCACTTCTCCACGGTCTTCAAATAATGTATTCAAGAACCAGTTATATTATCATCCTAAACTAATAAAATGTATATTCAGTAAAGTACTTCAATGATACAACAATTTTATTACACGTATTTATCTCCATCGTCTGAATAGTTTTTGACCAAACCCTAACTTGAGCTGAACCCGTTAATCATGACTTGACGCATCGTTAACCTGGCTTCTCAATCTTCGAAAGGTCTGAAACTAGTCGGACGATCAATATAAATACGCATGAGAGACACATTGCAACATTGAGCATAAATAATCTTCACGAAAATTACTATAGCAATTTTCTGAAAGGCTACTTCAACAAAAGCTTGCTTATACATATACAAACAAGTCCGACATACTTGTACGTCAAATGCTATAGTTAATACATCGGTGCGGTAATTATGAGCGCTATTTACAGACCGTACGATACACCGAGACGCGCATTAGACGAGACAAGCGCGTTTCAAGGGTGTTTAAATACCGTGATGTTTGTAGCTATGTCCTGTCGTGTGTGTGGTCTGAAACATAGGAGGCAGCGGCTGGAATTTAAGAATGGACCCTATATATAAGAACGTTAGACACAATATAACATTTTTTTTACAACAATCACTTACAACCGACTTCAAATCAAAACTACTGTAAAAAATTATATTTTTATGGGACCAAATGGCAGCTATTTCATGATAAAAGAAAAAGTCGGAAATAAAAAACTTAGTTCGTCCTCGTTCTGAGCCATAATAATTTGGTGAAAAGACATACGAAATTCTTTATTTACCAAAATGCTCCATTTCCAACGTTTTAGTGTATATCAGAGCCGATATAATATACATCATAATTGAATGTTTGATAAAAAATACCGTTTAACAAACCGTCAAATTTTTTGCAGAATATCATAACAAACATTTTCACTCAACATTAATTTAGCTAAAACCTCTAAAAACTCATAACTTACACCAACTAACAGACGCAGACAATCGGATGTGTCGCATGACGGCCAGTTAGAGTGCCCGCTTGATAAACAATGTAACGCCATTCATGATACCTACCTCTACGCATCTGAAATATAATAATAATAATAATAATAATAATCTTTATTTCAGAACAATGTCCATACATAATTACAAAATAATAAGATTTATAGTAAAATTTGTGCGCGTATAAATGCTTTTCAGGATGTCTGAGTCCTGCTTTTCCGCAATAACCTGCAGGATGCTGTTGGTGCTGCTCCTGACCCTGCTCAGTAGTGATACGAGCCGCTTGCGTATTACCGCGTGGAAGCCGTCTACCCTGGCTTCCGCAAACATACCGGAGGCACTGCAAAAACGGGGCAACCCCAACAACATCCTAAACCCGTTGTTATATTGGACACGTAAGGCATTGAGCGTCCTCTGCGTATATCTGAACCACAGGCTGCACGTGTAGAAAGTCTGACAGTAGGCTTTAAATAGAGTGACTTTAACTTGTTTACTACAACGCACAAACCTGCGGGCCAGCATATTACTTCTAACCGCCAATGCCCTACGTTCCCGTTCTATGTCAACCTGGTCCTCAAGGTCCTCTGTAACGTAATGTCCAAGATATTTAAACTTTTCTACCCGCTTTAGTTCAATGCCATTTAGCTTTATTGCGGGCACATTCAATGTACATTTACCGGGGGCCTTGAAAACCATGTACTCGCTCTTCTTAGCATTGTACATCAATCCATGCTGAATGCTATATGTTTCACATATTGCAAGCAACTGCCTTGCATAAAAAAACTACCGCAGGGTGTTTGACGATTTGTACTTTATAATACATATAATTTTTATTTAAAGTTTTAAAATGTAAATTTCACATATATTTACTTAGTTTCAAGTTAAAAAATACGAATATGTAGATTGAGAACTGTGAATACGACTTTTAATTAAAGTTTTTGTAGTAAAAAGTATTTTTCACACAATTTGCATGTGTTCTTGACTAGTGAACAAGAACGTCAGTCATAAAACTAGGGAAATAATATAAATGAGTTGTAAAAAGTAGTTTTTCACACACTCTATATTCATCTCACAGTAATATTAAAAAGGAAGTGGGCTATAAAACGAAAATATATCTGACTTCCATTTTTGGGTTCCGTAACCAAAAGATAAAAAAGTATCGTTCAGTTTACTAAGGCACCGCTTCTGTCCATCTATCACCAGTTTTCTTAAATGTAATACATATGTTACTTAAAAGGTTAATTTTTCACTTTATTTGTACGGAACACTTAGTGTCGCGAGTCCAACCAGCATTTGACCGGTTTTTTTTAACCAGATCATTTTTTATTCCGAACCTTTTACAAAATTTTGTTATATCATATTGGGCTACATGGCCCTTGTTGGTCAGAACTGGTTTCCTTAAACATTGCTGTGTTGGTAACTTTCCTTACAGGTTCATCTTTGAATTCAACACCAAGACTACGCACTTAAATCATCCTTAATGCTCTATCCTTTTCTAACTACAAATGAGAAAGACAACAACCTAATAAAATACTTCATTACACGTTTATCCAAACGCAATCTAACATTTTACAAAACATTATACCTTAACAAACTAACTCCCGTTCATACACAAGTACTTGACATAGCAAATAAGTTTCTGTTTTATATCAAAACGTATTTCTATGATCATTACCATTTCACATCGGTGTAAGATATCTAATGACCATGCTTTACCGAGCAATGCGATTTGTATTTTAATGACTTTCTGATGGTTCGCCTTGGTGCTCGCATACTTTCTATGTGTGGTTTATAAATATGATTTCAGTTTTAACTATAGCTATTATCATTAATAGTTGTTACCGATGTAATCTCAAATAGATGTAACTTTAAAGTATCGCTTTTTTAAACTACTCTCACATTAAGGAATTTAATCCTTGACTCACATTTACATTTAAGTCAAATGCACAAAAATACCCAAACTCAGCCCAAGCATTTGTGGACCACACGAACGCTTTTCCTTCGCGGGAATCAAACCCGTGACACATCAATCGTTTGGAGTGGTGACTTAACCATTAAGCTATGCTTGCAGAAAAAGTCGACAAAATGTAGAAACAAATGAATATCTAAAACGAAAAATCTCGTTTGTGTGCTAGTATCTCATTACAAGGATAATCTCTTCTCTATCCACACATCATAATCTATTTGTTTGTAGGTCTTGGGTATCATATTCTCCATTCAAAGGATTTGAGTTCGTCCCGTACTCTGTTCCTGTGAAAGCTCGTCTACCAAAAGATCCCTTGTTGCGTTATCTTCGATATAACAGATGAGAGACGCCCTCCGGTGCTCGGAAGACATCAAAGAATTTTCATGTTTATAATAAAGAATAAAGAAGGAAAAAATGAATTCTTCATTAAAGTCCATTTTAAGTTGAGCAGATTCATTTTATGTACCATTATATCAAAAGGAGACAGTAATGACGACGGAAACTTATTATTAGTACATTTAGTCTATCGCATTCATATTTCCCAATATAAATACCGTCAGCATATCAAACTTCGCACACGGACTTAGTTATAAGCTCGACTCGCAAACTACCTACACATGTATAAACATTATCTATTTAACAGTCTTTAGCTCTCCGCCCCGAGAATACCAGACACATTCACTCACCATCCCGAACAACCAACCAAATGACCTTTAAACTGACGCGAATAAAGTTGAAAATCGCTTAAACTATCTTATTAATCCGTTACAAACGTCGTCTATTCAATAAAGAGCTTTGGTTACTAAAGGTTTTCGTCTCACAAGTCGTATGTTATATCGGTCCTTCGGGGCGGGGTGTGTCAAGTTAAGCTGGTCCTTCTAGTAGGTATGAGGGAAGTGTGAAGAAGCTAAGAGGTGTATCCCCTCCGGTCGGTCTCGGTGGGCGGGGCCCCGGACACGGTCGCTCCGTTACAACCGCTCCACGCATCGCGCCGAGCTTACGCGTGAAGCACAACCGAACGCACGCTTTTTCAATACGGAACTGCGCTTTTCAAGTGTTTTTTTCGAGTGATTCTAATTCAAATTTGAATTCAGTTCTTGTTGTGTGTTTGAAACTTTTTTGTAAGGACTCTTTGTAGAGTTTTAGAAGTGTAATTTTATGATAATGGACTTATTTATGTTTTAATTAGAAGAGTTGAAACTGATTATTTTCGAGTAAGAAGGTGAGTTATGTGTTTTTATATTTTTGTTAAGTGTTTTTCTCTATATATTTAAATAACCAGTGGCACAATTTCCCAACTAGTTTCTGTCATCAGATGGACTTTATAACGCTTTCATTGAACTTTAATGGTGTTTGAAATCTAACGCTAAATTAGCCTTAATTTAGGCTGAAGTTATTTTAATATAAGCTAAGACTTTTCGAGATTCTGTTTCTAGGCAAGAAAAGACATCAACGCGCGGTTATCAAAACTTCTTACAGAAGATAAAATTTCTTATCTCACATAAATGAAGATTTTGTTAAAGTTACTTACAGCTTATTAATTATTTATTTAAATTACTCTACACACTCTTTCTTATTTGCCTGAAGAGATGGTTTAGAGTATTATCTGAAGTTTAAATATTGCTTTTTTAATATTTTAAGCAAACTAACAACATAATTTGAATAACCATTACTTGATGCATATTTCACTATACTTTTGAACGTTGGAAAAATGTTTTTACTACGATTTTTTAAGTCATTCATTCTTAGATACAAGACCCTTATGATCTAACATTTTGCTTTATCTATTACCTTATATCCTCTTAATTTAACTAAGATTTTTATAGAGAAACATTATCTACTGAAACTTAAAGCCTATTCGGTGAATTCATTTTCTTTACTTAATTATTTTCCAAAGAGCTGGTAGCTTGTGTGTTATATTTTATTATAGTACAATTATTCTAGTCTAGAAATGAAGCACTGGTGGACTTTAACCTCTTCCCAGATGAGATGGTTTGGTATTGATCATTATGCTAAGTCGCTGCCGGTCGACGATATCAGATTCCAAAATTTGTAGACTAGGTTTTATCAAAAAGTTTTCCTTTACCGTTTGTCAGTGATATCTTATTAAATAAAAGAATATTATCTCTTCAAGATGCTAGTAATATTTCTAGTCTTTCTTATTTTAATATTACCTAGACTCAATCTAAAAAAAGCTTATAGAAGAAACATTACCGTTAATCAGAACAATGGCAAACAATAAAATAATTAATTTATTTATTTGCGCAGCGTTCTTATTTTCTTACAATATATTTGCATAATCAATGATAAAACTGTGTGAAATATAGTGTTATGAAATCAAAGTTCTATTATATTTTTTTCTAGAATTAATACTATAACCATTTGTTCTATTGTCTTGAATATTATAACATACATACTATATAACACGAAAGGAAGAGAAGAAAATAAACATTCTAAATTGAGCTAAATAAAGTTTGACTATACATGATTTTAGCTCGGTTATAAGAATATAATGTTATCCTCAAAAAGCAACGATGCTATTAAAAAGTACCAAAAATTTATTTAAAAAAAGTTTAGGAAACGATTTCAGAAAACAAAAAAAAGAATTCGATAGAATCCTTCATCAAAAATATTTGTGTTTTACATCCAGCAAAAATGCAAGGTAAAACTAGAAATTCCCTTTGTGATTGGTACACATACGAGTATATTATACAAAAAGCCTACCAGCCGAATTGAAAAACACCTCCTTTTAAAAGTTAGTCAAAATTAAACAAAAATCACACACCAACAAGCAACATAACAAAAATAAGCATCAAAATAACAATTAAACTAATAAATCTTCTCAAATCACAAAGCGTAAAACGTACTTTTTATATACAGACGGACAGACAGACATAATAGCTATGTACGGTCACGGTGCCAAACATCGTGAGACAGAAATGAACTAACTAATGATAGACACTTGTGTGACTTCAGCTAAAGGTGCTTAAATAATAAAGGTGTAAAAAGCAAACGTTTACGAGCTATTCAGCAATTGCCTATTGTTCTACATAACAAATATTGCTGTAAAATTAATCCTTGTTGTTTATCTTTAAGTATAATTGTACACAATTTTTATTCGAACACAAATGCATATACCTTAATTTAGATCTAATAAACAAGCATTTTAATATATTTACAACATTAAAATATTATCATCTTAAATGATTCATAAACGGGGACGAAAGGACCAGTCAAGAAAGGTGGTCTTTTGTAATCAGAAGATAACAAAAGCTGGTCCTTCGATCGTTAATTTTATATTTCAATTAACTTACTTAAAGTGCATCGAGGCATTTAAATATTAAAAATAATTATAACTAAGCTTTCAAAATACTATAATTGTGATTACAATTATAATAAAAAGTAACTGTTCAAAAATTACATGTGCGTAATAACTGAGAAAAAAAAGTTGAAATGCTAAACTAGTGAGGCTGATACATTCTCTCGATGTTCACACCACACTTCAAAGCGTGCGTTTCCTTTGATCTAGCCGCTTCTTAATTCGCATTGGATAAACGCGAATCATTCAACTTTGCATGCTTTGATATCCCACAGAATGTTCCCACCGCCAAAGAAAACGTTAATAATTGCCCCAGTGTGAATGACTTTACTATCTACTTTAATATATATAAAGTGTCCTTGTGTCTGTCTGTTCGTCTTACATGTTACGTGTATCGTAATTACTAATTAATATTACTTAGATTTATATTTTTTGTTGACAAAGATTAAATACAATTTGTTAATTTAATACTAGTATTTATTAAAAGGGTCTAGGGTCTCGTTGTGTTATTTAAAGCTATTTTCTGTTATGAAGAAGTAATATTGACGCTTTTAAAATGGTTTTAATTTCGTTTTAGTGTGTAAGTTTTTATTTACATACTTTTAAAATGTACAATAAGAGTAAAAATAATTAGAAAACCTTAGTTAAAAATAGGGATATCAAACAAATCCCTCAGTCAGCTGCCAGTAACCCAATGTCAATATTGTCTCTATTATTTTTTAAATAAATTTATTATTTTAAAATTTTAACAGACACATAGTTTTGGTGATGAACATAAGCCAATACACTATATTCGAGAAAGCGTTACCACTCATTCCTATATAAAAAACTTCGTTACAAACAACAAGCGAAGTCGCGGCATGCAACTAGTTCCCGTGTAATTGTACATGTTACTTTTATTAGATATTTACCGAGTTTACGAGTGTTTCTATCATAAAAATCAACAGAGAATGGTCAAGTCATTTAGTTGGCTAGACAACTACTAAATATTGGATGGAAATTGAAGTTCTTATGGCTTGTGCCTTTACAAAACATTTTTACTATTATCCTGATAGCAGGAAGTTATTTATCAGTGTGCAGATGTATATAATACCGGCCTATATACATCTAGATATTCTCGTAAAAGTAAGGATTGATATGTAATATGCAGATGTACCTAAGTTTATGTAATTAATTAATTTGTAATTATTTTGCCAGGACCGGTTCGTTTACTTCATATTTCGTAAAAGTTTACCTCTAATAATATCAATCTCTCCATTAATAAAAGGCTCGGAAAATATGGTTCTAACTAAAGAAGCAATGTGTATAATTTATAATAATATGTGTGTGTTCGATAAAAAAAAATATTACAAAACTAGCTTTTACCTAATTATAAAAACAGAAATTTCACATCGTTCTTATCACCAATTTCATTACTGACCTGCTCCTATTAATCATAGCGTGATATTAGATCATGTAGCCCTTCTAGATGAACTTAGAATTTCCAGACTTTAGCGCGTTCAAACGACTCTTCAACTTTGCAATAATAGAAATAGATAATATGAATCTAAACTAAAGTTAATACATAACTTGAAAGGACCAAATAATTATAATCGGTGTCTAAAAATCAAATCTTACACTTATTCCATTTTTTTCTTCGAATACATTTACAAATTCTATTTAATTCAAGCATTGCGTGTCTGCTACATGAGCCGTGATCGTTCACAAACAATTCGTAACTCAACTTTAAGGAAACAGAAATATAATGAAAAACACAATTCGGAACATATGTCGGAAAATTACCCTTTTAACAATATCAAGATTTTCTACAGTCAGTGACATTTTCAGCTTTGAATTTTCCCTGACATCTCTAAAAAGCCTTTAACTTTTCACTCATAGATATCACTGTGAATATGTCAAAAGTAATGCATCTCTTTTCTATCCAGAAAATAAGGTCTACTTTGCATGCGATAGTGTCTTTCAATTACGTAATTTTTTTTAACCTATATCGAAAAGGATGACGTAATCAATTCGTCTGTATTTTGTTTTTCAGAACTTCGGACGTAATGAACCCATTTTGCTTATTCTTTTTGCATGTAACTTGAAATAGTCATTTGGTCTCATTCATTGGTGTTAAAAGCATTTAAATAGCAGTATCGAATTAATCATTATAACTATTTAATGTAAGAAAGGAAATAAACGCATGAAATCGAAGTGCCAAAATCTTAAAAAATACGGACCATGCGCATAAGCACAACGCAAATAACTAGTTCATTTTTTTTAACTCATTTCGTTCTTTCCTTAATTTCGATTTAATAATTCGTTGTTCAATACGCTACTGTAATCAAGTATGGTGTCGGTCCATCGCGTCGGTCGCGTGTTCCTCACTCCCTAACGTAACGAGCCTATAATCACCGGCTCGCACTTTTAGCACCCAATTTTCGCACTTTTGTACGCACCTCGCCCTGTAATTCGGCAGAATTAGTACCAAATGTGAGGCAAAACGGCTTAAATGATTCCTCATCGCCATTAACGAGGCAATGGACCAAAATTTGAAGAAAGTAAGAGGATACCGCCCCTGATTTGCAAACTTATTTCTGCTGACGCGAAAATCGAATTTCCCTTTCAGTTGAATGGGTTTTTTTTTATAGCACACGCAAATGTTTTTTGGTATTTAGCTTGAGGCTCCGTCGGCTTTTCGTATGGTGTCAACTAACAGGTGATTGTCAAATTAGGTAAAATATCGTCAAAATCACAGTGGAAAGGTGTTGGAAGTGATGTGTTAGGAGCAAATTGCGAAACCCCTCAAGCCATTTATTACTCCTTAAAATTACACTCACTGACAGCTTTAACTGATGCACTTAGGATGGTAGTGTTATTACTTTAAGCCTAATTTGACACTAATTATAGAAATATGTGGAGTCAAATATAGACGTAGCAACGAACTCATATAAACCATTTATGCAAATAAGACATATTATACAATAAACTGTAAAAGTAAATGATTAAGGTTCTATGTTCGTGACGTAATCTCAGAAATTACTGAACAGAGTTGGGAAAAAATCTTATTTGCAAAATCCACATTAATTTTGAGTATCATAGACAACATATTACATGAAAAATACACAAAACAAAATAGATACAATTGCGCTAGAATATTACGAGTTGAAATTTGAGATGTTTCAACAAAACCGTTGCAACCGTTCAAACCGTCGAACTTTATTTTTAGTATTTTCTTTTAAAAACGGCATTAAAAATACACCATGTTTAAATTCAACTACCTGGCTATCACAGTTCCTGAGATACAGCCTGGTAACAGACGAACAGGCAGCGATGAATCATTAACATACTTCCAGCATTTACGGAACACTAAAAACCATCTAACATCAAACAAAAAACTAATTACAACCATCACTCGTTGCAACTAGTCTAATTTAATAAAGAACTAACTATTAACTAGTTCTTTAAAACAAACCATCTTGACGGGTCGTGTAATTTCTATGTGTTATGGTTTCGTGACTGCCTCCCATAACAAAAGCATGGTGTTCGGAGATCTAGTAAAGCTTACCGTGACGGCTTTGGAAGACTACTAAAAACTTGGTACTATGTCAGCTAAATTATACAATTGATTCTGTTAAATGTTAGTACATTGCTGGTTTTAGATGATGTGTTATGGAATGAGATGGAAGATTGTCGGCAATGTATGATTAAGTAATATGAGTGATCTACACTAGAAGTTACAATTTCTGTAATAAAACTTTAGCAGTGATATTGTTAAATGTATTGCGTATTTTAAACTACGATTGAAGATTTCCAATGAAAGGAAATAGTATTCATGTGTTATATATCATGTATTTGTAATTGTAAATAAACGACAATGCTAATGTGGAATAAATATTAAAATTGTCTTATATTAGGTATCGACCATTTATCCATTTACTAGCTGTTGCCCGCGACTTCATCCCCGTGGTTAGAAGATATAAGTTATGATTTATACGCACCCTGTTTTTTTCACATTTTCCATTGTATCTCCGCTCCTATTCGTCGCAGCGTGATTGTTTATAGCCTAGAGCCTTCCTCGACGAATGGTCTATTCAACACAGAAATAATCTTTCAATTTGGACCAGTAGTTCCTGAGATTAGCGCGTTCAAACAAACAAACAAACAAACTCTTGAGCTTTATATATTAGTATAGATTACCTACATTTATTTTGAGGTTGTCTTGAGGCCACTTCAAACTATCATAAATTAAATGTCTAGAAGTAAACCTATTTCAAATTAGCACAAACTAAATTCCCAACAAACATAATAAACGAACCAGTTTAGAAGTAAAATCAGGTAATCTGACACAACAGATCTATTTCTTGATTTTCATATTAATTAAGAAAATTTGTAGCGAACGTAACTCGCTGGAAATGTATAGCAAAGATATCAGTCCGGCAATAACTTACAGGAATAAGTACTGGTGAGCGCAAAACTCTTACGGCTAATTACTAAAGAGAGAAAAGAAGTATAAAGTTCAGACAAAATATATGAATGAATGAGTTGAATGTCCATTAATTAGATCAAAAGTGACCGAAATATCAAATAGGTATATGTCTTTGCCAAGCAATGGGATTTAGATATGCTATTAATATAAGCAAACAAAGTTTAGAGATAATACATTGTAAGTAAGTGATATAGTTGAGGTTAAATGACATGAAACTAGGCCTAAAACTACAAAAAGACCAGTGAATTTGAAAGCCGATATCAAAGCCGAGACCAAAAACTGAACAAGGCGATGTCTAACTAATTCTGTTTCCAATAAAAATCTCGTCAGCCAAAACCACGTACAAATAATTGTATATTACGTCAAACATGACACAACAACCCAATTAGTTTACAGCATATCAATTTCAGATACGACACAGCTGTCAAAGCAATCATTTGATCAATACGAAATTTCTTTCCATTGTTTTGCTCCAAAGAGGCTTAAGTGCCATTGTCATAAAATTGCACCGTCATTATAAGGAATCAATTGTGTCATTACTTTAAGGACTCCGCACCCGAAATGCCTTCGTACTACCACGTCTAAAAATAAGATAATTGCAGGTGTGCGAGCGGGATGGCGCTCTACGTATATCACGCCATCTCGCTTCCACTTTATTATTAGTGTCGGTAGTAGAGTCCTTGTTCACGCGCAGTTATTAAATAAATTAAGATCTTCGTTTGATATCTGTACGTGATTGTATTTTTATTTAATTATATTTTTATGATATTATTGATTGCGTGTGCCTTTGAGAATGTACTCCCGAATTTTTAAATACAGTCTTTAGTTTATGATTATAGGGCGGGAATCCTTTACAGCAAATCTGCAGTATATTCAGATCAATCTAATTTTCTAATCAGATTTGCTATTTGAGATATTCGAATAATATAATTCAAAAGCTACAAGCATATTAAAACCAACAAATTCTCGTTTTAAAAGAAGAAAAAAAATTTTTTCAGATATTAAAAATAGTAGATACTTAATTAAGTAAATATAGGTAAAAACTGCAGAATACCAGAACTCTAGAAGTTATACCTATTATTTAAATAAACAAGGAGTTGATAAAAGTGTTTATATGGATGGATGCTTATTTTAAACAAAATTGAGACAGTATAACAAATCTGATTTTTTTTTGTATGGAAACGGGCAAAATATTCATCCCTTTATCAACTACGCAAGTCTAAATTAGTTTACAATACATGTAGAAAATTTCTCCATAATATTATTTTTAAATACGGTCACATATAAAAACAATATGATGATGATTGGATGATCAGTACTCCTAGTATACCTCTTAGCTAATGTTATGAGTATCACTAAATCGGCAGTAACTTTACAGTTAGAAATAGTAACTAAAACACCGTTAGCTATTACGCAAGTTATAATAAAGTTGATGTTGTGGCTTCTCAAATTTAAGTTAAGATGAACTAATAGGATGAACAAGTAACGATGGTGTAAATGAAGAAACAATTCTCATAGCTGACGTGTTTTGTTCATAAGATTTTCACGTCGTTTTTAGAAATAAATCTTTGCCTTATCCAGATTTGAAAGACATCAAATGATAGCCTAATTACTTTTCTCTTTTTCTTTGCTTTTAAAACAAGCAACTCTCTCTACAGAATTTAATTCTTGTGCCGCGGAGGTTTTCACATACATTCATTTCATATTTACAAAAACACTCGGATTCAAGGCAAGCATTCATGGATCACACCAACGCTTGTCCTGTATACGTGCGGACACGTTGCTCACAATTTGGCGAGGTGAACTTACTTAGAGACGAAAATTTGTAATCACACTACGATGAGGTGAAATTAAAATTAAACACAGTTAAATTCAAAAGGGCACTCTTAGAATCAATTCACACAAAATTACGAAACATAAATTAAAATGGAAAGGTCAAGAACACAAACTGATGTAACACATCTTACTAAAATTAAAAACATTATAAACGGAAACCAAACAACAGTAGTCAAAATTCTTCTTCAGCTTCTCAATAAAAACAAATTGAATGAGTTTGTGTTTAGCTACTGGCAAATCGGAATTGTTGTTGATTACCATCTTGTTTAAATAATTGGAGTGTAATGATGAGTGCCGTGGGGCGTGGGGCCGTGGGGTAATGCTGAACTGGGACTAAGAGCCGCGGACTTGGTCCTAATGGGGCTTCTGGTCCTTGCTCATATTTGGACACAAAATGAAAAAGTGTTTGTGGAAATAGGCTTTGAATTGAAGTTTAATGTTGAATCTTCAATGTGGTTTCCTTGTTCTGTGAAAATATTTTAGAAGAGAGAGATATCGTAAAATAAAAAAGTAGCCAATTCGGGTATAAAATAATTATATACTTACATATTTTGCTTTTTAAAAACTTTTACTTAAAAATCTATAAGTTATTATTTACGACGCGATACTTAATTATTTAAACACCTAACGTATGTACATAAGTACTATGCTGCAATTTTTGACCGTCAACAATATAACAAGCTCCCTAAAAAACCGCATTTGTCACTTTAAATAGTAAAATAACCCTTAAACACATTTCCCCGCGACAGTACTGTATTAATTATGAAATTGGAGCGGCGAGCCTTGCTTAAAGCCCGCGCATGTAAATACTGGTGCGAATTCATTTAAAAAATTTTAGTGTTTAAAAACTTCTACCCGTATCAAGCTGTTTCATGCAGCACGAAAATGCAAATTTTCAACGAAGTTTTCCTTATGTCAAACTAAATAATGAGTGGGTTTTTTTTCCTGTTAGTCGCTTAATTAGAAGTTTGGCTTTTATGAGAGTTACGATACGAAATTTTTGCTAAGTGACGTATTTATATTACATTTTGGTGCCTTTGACGTTCATTTTTAAATATTTTAATTGAGTAGGTGGCGTAGAATGTTATGTTTTTGTGGTGATTAAAGGTTGGCAGAGCTCATTTTTTTTGTGATTAAGTTATAATGGTATTTTCTTTGAATATTGTCCAAATTTCCTTATTAATGTCAACATTCAACCTTCTTTAATAGTACTTTTGTATATGCAATATTAGTTTTGTATATATAATAATAGTAGTTTTGTATATATTTCTACATTGTTTTCTATATCCTTAAGTTTAGGTAGGTAGAGTTATGTACTAAATATATAAGCAAAACCTAGACAACCAAATTTCATATGTAACCTCATTCGAATTGCAACCTCATTCAGATCCAAGCCCAACAAAATGACGAAGCGTAAAAAGGTTGACCGTTTTTTAGCAAAAACCTCTTTGGTTAGTTGAAGTGCTAAAAGAGGTGAAAATTGCCCGATACCCATACCAAGGGTGGTCTCGCTGTGTGGCATATAAATGCAAATGCGTCGCCGACGACGGTGTCGCACTATCTTTATCTTGGCCGGTATAAACACGCCGTGTGTCACACCGAAGTGTAATCGAATGGAAAATTGTAAGTAGGTAATTAGTGAGTAAGTAGCACGTCTTGTTAGTTTGATTCGTGTTAATGCTTGATTGGAGTTTGTACTTAATTTCGAGCTTATGATGGTTGTGGGCTTGAATTGATGTCTTTTTAGTTGAGTTGAGGTAATGAGTTAATGTTTTTTTTGCGTTTTACGTATTTTGAGTCCTAATTAGATATGTTACCAATTATTTTATAGTTATATTATACAGTTTTCTAATTTGAGTCCAATGGTCAACTCACAATATTTCTTGGAAAATTTTTGTACAGTACCTATACATCCTAATATTCTGATTTTGTTCAATTTTAAAATCATTTTGTATTACTTGGAAATGTTAATTATAATTATAATAGATACCAAAGATATTATTAATAACAAATAATTACATAGCATCAACTTATGTAACAACAAACCATACACCATCGATTTCCTAAGTTCGCTCTTCGCACCGCTACGGTGTAACCAACCGCCGAGTCTTTGCCTGGCGTTCAAACTAGTACCAGTAATGAAGATATATTCAACAGTTACTGTTAAATGATCATTGTGCTAACCTCACCCCTTATGCCTATTAGCACCTCTCATTAGGTGTTGCCAGCTCAATCGTTAATGATGAAAAATTATTCAATGTTGCTAGAGAGAAAATTGTGTCAATGGGTGGGGTAATAATATCAGTTAATGTCCCACTGTTTAATGATAAAATTGAGGATAACAGGCACAAAAACATATTTAAACATACAGA
Organism: Trichoplusia ni; assembly: GCF_003590095.1. Lineage (NCBI taxonomy): Eukaryota > Metazoa > Arthropoda > Insecta > Lepidoptera > Noctuidae > Trichoplusia > Trichoplusia ni. The sequence goes on along the minus strand of NC_039489.1, from coordinate 7,708,956 downwards.
TATTATTAATCGTCTTGAACCTACTAACATTAATCGATTCCGCCTAGTAACAAGATTTTCCAATGAACATCACAGTCAATCATCTTGTATTAAAACATTAGTAGGAGTTCTCTGTAATTGAAATTGCTTACATCTATAAGAAAGGAACATCAAGTATATATGCACAACAGCAATGCGTTTGGACTGAGTCAGGAGTCCAAGAATGTTAACAGATTTCTTTGAGAATACCTAATCATTAACAAAAATTAAATACATCTTTTTACACCACGTACAATCTAGGCTAATGATTCAATATCATGGTGATTAGATAACAATGGATAAAATAAAATTTAATAGCGCACAAAATTAAAACTATGACCACGGAAGATAACATGGATAAAATAATGATAAAAAATTTAAAACTTTCTCCATCAAAAGAAAGAAAAATTACTCCATAAACCAAATAATTCCTGAAGTCTATCCATCTCTGTTTCTCTCCTCAAAATGACAGAGACAACAATAAACTTAACAGCAACTTAAAACGCTCACATCCCAGATTTCGACTATTGGTCTATTGACATTCTATAGATGTACCAAACAATGCCATCATACATCCGTTATTGAGGCGTGGCCTAAGGATATGAACAAAAAGACTCAAATATGGCGCTCATGTGGGAGTTTCCATAATTTATTGGGCAAACCCGACCCACAATTAAAAGTGTTCTGCAAAACTTGAATCTCCCCAATCAGGTTTAATAAATTCATTTGACGAAGAGAAAATCTTTTTGTTTCATACTTAGTTATGTTCTAAGAGATGAGTTGAATTCTGACGGATGTGATGTCGACAGTTGCCGGAAGGTTTCCAAAAAACATCATCAAATTACAATGGAATAAAAGTTTTCTTTGAGAGAAATTCCTTTTTGGATAATTGTCCATGTTCAAACTGTTGAATAAATGACATTTATCCAAAAATAATCTTCCCAAGTTTATAAAAGAATTGAATGTATCTATCTCACATATGACCTGCTTAACTTTGATATTTTTTAGATTATAGCAGCAATAGAAATACATCATCTGTGAAAATTTCAACCTTTTAGCTATAAAGGTTTATAAGATAGAAACAGCGGACCCTAAGCTTTTCCGTTTTAACTCTTTTTCCCAAAAAGATTGGATTACTTTAATTATACACACAACAGTCATACGTTAAAAGTGTCACCCCTAACCAGAGCTAAGTTATGAGGACTACAATTTAATTCAGGGTCGCATTATAAAGAAGTTCTTAGTTCGGATCAGGTCTGCGATGTCAGATAAACGCCGATCGAAAATCAGACTGGTTTGATTCACACAACATATTGTCAGGTTAATAAGAAACTTTAAGTTATTATCATTATGTGGACAGAATTCAAATAGTGTTGATTCTGTTCCGTATGTAGACTTAGCTTAGAATTTAGATAACCTATTGATATTTGTTAATGTAGTACATGGAGAAAGTTAGCTTTAAAGATGAAAAAAATAAAGCCTGACTTTCATAAAGTAGCTTGTCTAGTTCAGGTGTAAGCTTCCTAGATACCATTTTTATTGCAATTTTATATTCAAACAAATACACACCATCACACGCAAATTCTTGCTCATTTATTACTCTGATGTTTTTGTAATTTGGCGCCAATACTTGTCTTTTTACAAATGTTTCACACATATGTGTGTACGGTCAATCCATAAAATTCTACGGTTTATTAAAAATCGTTGAATATAGTTTGTGTGTCACCTACATACATACAATACAAAGACATTCAAAGATTTCTCCTTACTCATTCAACTTTAAAACGATAGAAAATCTTATAAAATCATCAACAAACAATCACAGACAATTAACTCCACATCCAGAACCAAAAACCCTAACCAATGACGTCACTAGCAAAAACAAACGCAAAACGAATTCCCTCCGAGGCGTCTAGTATAAAATTCAGCATAAAATAAAGTTAGCCCAGAGAATCATGATAACGCTGTTGGCACACGAGGCGAGTGAAAAGACAAGTGGCTTAATTGAGAGTTAACCCGTGGGGGGTCCGAGTTCCCGGCCCCGGTGGCCCACAACCATCAGGCGGAGAGGAACAGTCGCAGCTGCGGAAGCGAGACGGCGCTTTAGATAACGTAGAGCTACGTAGAGCGCTATCTCCCTCCCACAATATCCATGATAATATATGAAGGTGTCGTGGTAGGCCCCCTGGTTATGCTAATCAATTCACAAGCAGTTTGTTTTTTAAACCACAATCGGTAGATCGGGGTTTACCCTTTTTGTGGCGCGTATTAATTTTGTTTAACTTTTCGTGTTGATTGATTTAAGGGTTTTTGTGTTGTGACCTTAATTTTGCGTTTGGGATGGTTTTTTGTGGATTTTGTTTTCTGAATTTTTGAGTAAATTGACAGGATTTTATTAGTCTTTTTTTTTAGTTTCTACATACTATTTAAACCTTTCGAAGTTGTTTCCTTGTACATTACCCATTACTTAAATTTCTTTTATCCAGATTGTAGCTTTTATTTAATGAATTTAAAAGCGAATAGCAGTTTATTTTTGGTTAAAAAATACCTTCAATTACATTCTCTATCTACACAAACACATTATCTGACGAAAAAAAGCTTTGTATAAAACTACGGAACCATTCACGAAACGCACGTGTTTTACCGGAGCGTATAATTTAAGTTGCAGACAGGGTGATACCGCCATCGTCGTGTGGTCCTTCCTAACCAATAACGTTAGAAATTATGCAGATACGGTAACATTTAATATATATTTTATTATTTAATTTTATGTTACTGCATGGTAAACTATGAAGCGATATGCGTAGGACGCGAAGCCAGCTGTATAAAAATATATTTTATTTATTTATTAAAGATAAATATTTGCATCTAGAAATTCTTTACTCTTCAATATAGCTACATAAAGCTGTTACGATGGTATTAACAAATGAAAAGCACTGTAAGTGTATTCAGTTAATTATTTCATTTTACAATTAAAATTGATTTTAGTTTTATGATATTTTACTTAATACATGTACCTAACATTCTTATGCCAGGCATAACCCTCTTTGCATGTAGAGAATTGCCTGGATTAACCATTGCGCTTATTCTGCGGGGATATGCGATTTCAAAGAGCGATATTTAGAATTTAAGTTTCTTAAAGATAGTTTCCTAAAATGCCTTGAAGATGTCTTGTACTAAAAATAGGTCATGTGTGAGTTAAACTCGACAAAATAACGGTTCCATAAAAATACATTAAAAAAGAGTTATTTATCAATACTGTACCGTTTTTCCATCCACTAAATTGTTATTTTACTTTTGAGAACAAAAAAAGAGTCAACTTCTGAAAATTTCAGTAATTTCATCCCTATAGGTTTTTAATTGTTTTAAAAGTTACCACATCTACACTTTCCTTCATCCATGACATATAAAGCCACTACTAAGAACAGATAAGCTGGTATCCTTTGCTTGCATATTTTGCGGTCAATTATGTGGGTGCCACTTTTTTATAAGATTTGTATCGCATTTGACTCTGGTTGGTATATTTCCTGTCTATTATATAGCGACTATAGTTTTTCTTGTTCCTCTATTTTCTGTCAGTGAAACATGAAAAATTGGGCTAGTGTTAGATATATTGAGCCTTACTAAAAGAATTTGAAGTGTTTATGAATTCAATGACTTAAATTCTTGTCGCGCAGTCGGGTAAAAATTTGACTAAAATATAAATACTCTATATTGGAGTACAATAGGTAATAAGTTAAAAGAAAAGTAACAAAACACGAAGTCATTATTTTATATGACTTGATAAAGTGAAGGTTCTATTCTGAATTCTGAGACCAAAGCAATCTTGTGTAATTTTAAATAAAACTTAACAATCTCAGACTGAAGATTACATCCATATAAAACACCAATGAAACAACTTATTTCTTAATTAACTACATTAATAGGTATAAATAAGTAATTAGTTCCACACAACATTCTATCATATAAAGTTAACCCTGAAACTAAACCTTGACTGACTAAGCAAGTAATCAGTCAGATCCGAAACGGGGGTAGGTACAGTCGCGATAAAATGTTCAAGTGTAAAATATGCACAAATTATGAATATCACGCACGCGTAGCGCCGCGACGTTTCACGCAAAACTTTTGTTGATACGGATACTTTATTTTATCGGTGGTCACGCGCTTTGTATGAATTATCTTGATGTTCCAAGGAGTATTTATAAATGAGGTTGGTCAAGTGCGAACCGGATTATCGACGCTCAGGATTCCATACAAATAGGCTAACGACAAACTTGTGGTTTTGTGGTGGATAATTTAATTCTTTTAATGATTAAATTATAGAAACACAGAGTTGTTTGGTAAAAATTTGCTCTATATACATTTATTTCAACTTCAACTGTCTTGCTATTAGGGCTTATGGGATAGGTACAGCCTTATAACAGACAGATAGACGGAAACCAAAGCTTTAATTATCAAGATCTGTATTTACCCTTTCGGTACGGAATCCTAAAAAGTTAAGGCGAAAGGTTTATAAGCGAATAGTTTTATCGAAAACTCCGTATTGGTAGAGATAAGATTAGCAAGGATTTTTATAAAGCAAAACTTATTTACTTACTTTACACAAACTTGGCCCTGAATTAAATATACATCACAGCTAATTAACTATAAACAAATATGTTAATAATTAATAATGATATAATAAAGATCGATCATACATCTCAACATGAGAAAAAAAATTATACACATAAAGTTTTCATATTTATACATATTATCTAATTTATATCGAAACTTGGCAAATAAGTCTAATTTCTATCTGTTTTCAATAACATTAATAGTAGAAAGATTAAAAATAGATTAACAGGTCTGTATGTATATCATACTATGGTGCAGTCCAAGTAATGTACCGAAATACAAAGAAAGTGTCGATTCGTTTCACACGGTGACGAAAACTCGAAATTCAATTCCACTTTCCAAATATGGCCGCTTCATTTAGGCTGCTTTGGATTTCTGGGAACGGAACTAAAGTATTTTGGGCAGTCCTGACCTCTGGCAAGATTACTCGACATAAATATTAAACAGCTCTAGTAAGGGCTTGCCAACAATTTGGAGAGCAAAACCTTTTTATAGCAATCAATACTCGATGCTCAATTATTTATTGCGTTCCATAATGTACATCAAGGTCTTAAAATCTAATAATACAGAACCATGGACTTATGAGAGTTATGGACCCTGTCGGGCACAGCAAATTTCTTAGGAGAGAGGAAGCAGTAACAAATAGCCTTATATACATACATGCTATATATGCCTATCTAAAATTTTATTTTATCTTTTTATGTATCGTCTTTCTTAAGTAGTTAGGATTTTTTAAACATTTTAATTACCTATCAAAAGACTCCTCCCGCTTTGGGTTGGAAGAGAGAGTTAGACTTTTATGCTAAAATCCATCCATGTTTCTACCTAAATTTATCTGAACTCCTCAACCCTAAGCATTTCTTATTTTGATCTACGCTAATTACCGGAACAACAACATCATTTCTCTACATATTTCTACGGCATCTACTGAACTGAAGATTGGAAATAAAAACGAACTTAGAAGGCATTCCTAAGTTTTCAAGTGACCATTCCTCCCTTTTTTTCTTTTAAAACAGCTACCCTATAAATAAACACTTAAGAGCTATCATAACACAGAAACTGTCTCTCATCAACCCTTGACTACCAAAAAACATTGACGTCATAATCCTTGTGTTAACTTTATCCTATAGAATTAATGTCTATAGTCTCGGACATTTATTGCCGGCATTTGGCGTGTCAAACTAAGCGGCCTGTAATATGAGCGGTTCATTCTGAGGGACATTATGCTAATGTTTTCATATTTTTTGATACGCTCACCCTTTGTAAGTGTTTAGGCACGGATTTGGGCTTTTATGTTCTTGTTAATATATTTTGGTTGAACGTGGATTGAGGTTTTGCAGTTTGATTGATTTGAGGTGTGTTATAAATTTAAAAAAAAAACGCAGTCTGTAATGTAAAAAAAAATTGCATGCAAGTTTTCTTTTTAATTTTTTGAAAGACTGTTTCTATTTCTTTTTTTACTTGAGTATTATTTTCATTCAGAGATTAACTTACATCATACTCAATTTAATAGTTTTAATGTTCAAACCTTATGGTCATCTGAGTGATAACTAGTTAAGAAACAAAAAGTGACTTGGCACAATTTTCAAGCACATTATCATATAGCATAATGTCTGGAAACTTACACACGTAAGCTAACATATCTATGTAAGATTTCAAAGATTTTATTCAAGTTTCGATAAGGCACCTACTAAAACTTCTTTAAATAAAACTGTGACAATTGTGGAAGCGGGACAGCGCACTGCACATTGTAGAGCGACCTCTCTCTCCCACACCTGTAATACTCGTACTTTGAAACTTGGTAGGCTCAGTCAAGGCTATTTTTCTCTAGAAACATTCGCTACTGATATAGAATTAAGTGATTCAGTGGTTATAGAACCTTGATAAGCAAAATATGGTTGAGTAAGTTAAACCCACGCGGTTTAGTTACACGAGATCGCGATTGCTTAAACTTGCTGTAATGAATGATCTTTTTGAAAGTAGATCATACAGAAACTATCGTAACCACAAAAAATGTATTGTTTATTTATCCCCTATGTCCAATTGTTGAGCAAAGGCTTTCTCCAAATCCTTCCACTTCTTCTATTATAGAATTATGAGCCATTAGAAAAAAAAACCTAACTATAACACACCTTTTGCTAAAGCTTAAATTTATTCAAACCAGTATAGAATCAATACGTAACCATTTCGTTATTTTCCTATCTATCAACTTTATCATGCAAACAGCTACCGGATTACAATAAAATGTACTTGCAAATACAGTTAGAAGGCTGTAGTTTATAACAGCACGGATAATACATCGACATTAACGCGTTAAATTGGGAATTAACGCCAACCACAGAAATGATCCCACGGAAACATAAAATTGGGATAAGAACTATGTGTAAATCCAGGCTAAAACTATCCGTCTACGAAATTTTATTATGATTTGTCCAGTGGTTTTTGAGTCAAAGAGTAATAAATTTCCTTCCATCCATCCGTATTCCCAAACTTTCGCTTTGATAATATCAGTAGGATGCTGTTATAGTACATCTCTAAACAATAGTAGTCCTTGCCTTGCCTTATCAAGGTTTTAGGCATCGCTTTAAAGGTACAAACCGTTTATTCTTGAACCTCTTTTGCTTCTGCTCTTGCAGACTCCAAAGACGAACCCCTAAAGGGTATTGAGTATTGTTTCATTTCAATAACTAAACGTTATAGTTTTCAGACGTGTGGTAGACCCCTTACACATAAAGTTACGCAATCTCATTCATCATTGGCCAAGCCTTTTCCCAACTATGTTGGGGTCGGCTACCAGTCCAACCGGTTTCAGCTAAGTACCAGTGTTTTACAAGGAGCGACTGCCTATCTGACCTCCTCAACCCAATTACCTGGGCAACACGATACCCCTTGGTTAGACTGGCTGTCAGACTTTTTCAAGCTTCTGACTACCTATAAAGACTGTCAAAGATGTAGGAATAACAGCCGGGACCCACAATTTTACGTGCCTTCCGAAACACGGAGGAACTCGTTATGACAAAGATGGTCACCCATCTACGGACCAACCGCGTCAAGCATAGCTTTACCTGTGATCGAATCACTTATGCGGTGATAGCTTAGTCACGAGCTCAAAGTTACGCAATCTACCTGTTGATATATAAATCCATTTTACACAACTAAACCCATACATTATAATAAATGTCTCAAATACATACGTAACAAAGAAAACAAATGCAATAAATTGTTACATTAAATTAATTTACGTTTTAAAATCCGGCCCCTAGATGTGTGCACGTATTTTCAAAGTTGGCGTGACACTTCTTAAATAGTGATGTGACATTGTATAGATTTCAACGTTGTTTATTTTATCAATCTAAAACGGCTGAACTGTTTCGATTAATGATTAATTTAACGATTCATTTCGATTTGGAAAATAATACAGAAAAAAATACTTTGGCACCGTCTTAGGCTAATTTTATCTGGCTTTGCTAACGAAGGGTTGTGTTTTTGCAGCTGTAACCGATATCCAGGCGGGTAAAGACGCAAGAAAAAACTAGTAGTTTCAATTAGTAAGAAATGTTTTAATAAGATAAAAAACAATTTTTAGGTATTTCAACTTTGACATGTATCGTCGTACGTATGCATCTAAATGGCAGATAATCCACAAACATGAATTAACTCAACATAGACCACACAACTTCCTTAAATTCTACAAGTTACCATATTCAAAATCATCTACATTTTCCATGACCATTCAAATCCGGTAAATCCGTTTTGGTATTAATTATATCGGTATCGATAAGCGTTGCACGTCACTAAACAATGCTGTTATGCAAAGCAGTGTGTACAAGGGACACTATCGGATCAGTGACCGAGTTTACACTGGCCACACTTATTTAGCCCCTAATAATTTAATCGACTAAATTGTTTATAACCGTTACAGCTTTCTGCGTTCATACTTAATTTGTATGTATTAGTAGTTTAGTTTGTTTTTGGATTCAAATAGTATGCTTGTTCTGAGTCTGGGTGTCTTAGTGACTGTGATTTGAATGTTAAAAAAAGAAAAATAGTAGATATGTCTGTATCTATTTGATTTTTTGAAGGTTGTTCCCGTTTGCTTTACTGTCTAGAAGCTCTGAAAAACTTGATAAAAAACTTTTGCAGTTATAATATTGAACAGACACAATGCACGGCGTTTTTCGCTTTTCATTTGTACAGAGGTACGCATCTGATTCTGAAATGTTAACTGTATAGCCATTTTTTTAATACGTCATTAGTCATACTTTTATCGTAAAAATACATTTATTTATTTATTTATTTATTTATTTAATTATCACACTAATCTACCATTACAGGTTACTTAACCTAATGCGGTAGCTAGGACTAAACAAAGGTCTAAGTATTTATGTGAACTAGGGTTTCAAAGATTGAATTATTATGCACATAGGTCTAAATTCCAGCAACTGTTTTAATATGTAATTTTCTGATAATTCTGATATGCATAGGCAATAAGTTAGCCTGAGACACATGCCCATCATTGCTCCTCCTGGAATTGTTTGTTGCTTCATCCACTTTTCTCATATTTTTAAGCGAGCGCTTTATATGTGTTCATGTTGGAATGATATTTAATTAAAACCCTTATTTGTTCAATTTCTTTCTAAATCTTTTATATCACATTTATACACAAAATTTGCCAAAATATTTTGCGATTTCTTTCAAATACAAAAGCAATGAATAATATAGATAATGTTATATCTTAATTAAGAGATATAGCCGGGTCTCGCGTTATCTAGCTCTGTGGCTTATCAGTAAACCTAAGAAATTATTGGGTAGCGTGCCCAGCTAAGAGATAATTCCATTTGGAAGGGCTATATTAATACAAAACGAGTCAATATATATTTAAGTAATATTGTATTTTTCTTTAAGATTTCTTAACGTTTTTAGTGGTGATAGAGATTGCTCTCCTTTTTCAATAGTTTTGCTATCGCTCAATTTATTATGTTTTTTTCTATACTTCCTTAATCAATATACGCCTAAGCAGTAAAGTAGAAGATATTATTTTAATTACGAAAATATATAACTGACTTCAAATAATACTACTCAGTCCAGTTTGATAAATTTTCGGGGACCAATTGAAATTTATTCCGTGTTTAATGGAAAAAGAATCAACAAAATCGGTTTTAAATTCAGTCCAAACAGACCAAATAAGAACCTCCCACTTTTTGAAGTCAGCTGAAAAAATCAGCAAATTCATTCATTGCGCTAAGCCTTTTTTTGTAAGGAAATACCTTTTTTACCTGGATACCTCTTTGCTCACAACCCTAGCTTCTAAGACCAGGCGAACATAAACTATAAGGGTATCAAATAAATCGTCTGTAACGTGTTACCGTACAACACGTACTACTGTGACAACGCCGAGACAGCAAGGAGGCCGAACGCAAACTCTTTCAGTAAAGAAGAGGAAAAGAGACCGCGTTATTTATGCTGTAGAGCACCGTCTCTCTTTCGCAATTGAAAGAGGTTTACTTATTTTTTTAAAGGGAAGGAGTACATTACAAAATGATATTTGCGTGCACCGTCTTATTGTAAGTAATTCTTTTTGAATTTTCACGGTGATCGGCCATTCTGATACCATCGATTTTCCCAGTAAGCACGCACCCACTCACTTAATTTCTGATTTAGGACCGCATCACATTTTGATAAGTATTTTTAATTTGAATAAATTATGATTTAAGGGTGTTATCGGGACGTAATGGCCGGCTTGTAATCATAACCGTGCTTTCGTTTTGTTACGTCACGCTGAATAGGGTTGGGAAATGGTGATTTTGTATTTTTTAGTTTGTTGACGGATATTGTGAAGTGATGTTTTTTGAGAAACGAAAAGCTTTTGTTCTTAGTTTCTTTTGTTTCAGTTCCGTCGTATTACTGTGATACCTCTTAGTAGTTCAGAAGTAAACCTTAGGATTATGTGCTCAAAGGGTAAAATTCGAACCCTGTGGCAATGTCTGTCCTTCTGTCTGTCAGTCTATTTGTGCATCGACAGGCTGTATGTCAAGAATCATGATAGCTAGACAGTTATAATTTTCACAGACGATTATTATGAAAGTTATTACAATCAAATTACCAATTTATTTACATCCAAAAATTTAATTTTCTCAAACCGCTTTATAACTAAATCAATTTTAAATTACAATTTGCCGATTTTGTATTCACAAATAAAATGAGAAATAAAAAAGCACTATATTACATTAATAATTTAAAAATCATATTTTCCAACCGAAAGAAAATATTTTCCTTTAAATAGTAGTCAACCCCACCACTGCTCGCGGTCCCCGTTATTACGGCGAGAAACCGATAAAGATGTCACAGCGGCTTATAATTTTGACTGGCCACCGATTATGTACTGCGATTACCAACGCACCTACTGTTCATTCTCAAAGCAAGTTGTTGTGGAAGCAAGACAACGCTATACGAAAACCGCGCTCTCTCGCTCCCTCCATACCTCAACACGTTAGACAGGAGTTCACAACATCGTGGTAAAGGTTCGTGTTTAGGGGACAATATTAGTCTGCCGTATAAATTGTAAGTGACTGTTTTTCAGTTATAAACTCTTGGTGTTTTTACGACTTTCACGTTGTTTTTAATGTTAGGCACTTCGAGTAGTTGTAGGAAGTTGTTTTTTTATTTATTGACTTCAAGATATTGTTTAAATTATTGCTGTTTAGAAGGCTGAACTAGATTTTGGAGTACAGAATTTAGTTGTAACAGTCGTAAATAAACCAAAAAGTTGCTCTATTTCACCTTTTTCAAGTTAGTTTCTAGTTACCATACAACCTTAAAAATATTACTTTAAGATGGCGGTAGGCTTCTTCGCTATTAAGGATGCGAAAATGATCAAAACACAATTCTTTATTTGTCACATAATAATTACGGGTTGTGACAATAACAGTATTTTCACCTATGTTTTGCTGCATACAATATTGAGAGAATTGAGATGAATTCATGTAAAATAACATTATCGTTCTTTACATACCTAACAACTACAAATAAATCGGATAAATGAGGCCTAGTCTTCCTTTCAAATATTCATCAAACATATAATAGCACAATGCCCCTATGATATGATGCCCATATGATATATTAAATACCTATGCATTATGTACCTTACTAACTTTGTGAAGAGAAATAAACGTGTTATTATTATTATTATTATATGAAAAGAGAGGTCGGCCTTTGAAATAAACATCAAAGTAATGGTTTCGTATAGACAATGCAGAATGCTTTATCACACTTCATTCCATTTAAATTGTGAAAATTCTTCTAAAACCAAACAGTCCACTTAATTAACGAATAGAATTCTAAGACAAAATATATTTCTTCATCAATTAATACAATATAATAATTACAATAGAGTTCTTAAAAGTCAACTCCGATAATTATGTGGCGAACAAAGCCATGTATTGTCAAACCAACCCTTTATCATGTACATGGGAAAAACAGGGATGAAAAAAGAAAAACTGGTTGCGAAATTGTGCCCAAATAACATAATAACTGTATTGCTAGCTGACAGTACAGTCATGTACAAAAATGTTAACACATATTGAACTTTTTTAACACTTTTCATTTTCATCAATGGTTTAGTCTTATCTTTATGTGAAGGAAGGCTTTGCGCGGATCGCGGATGAAGTAAATGCTAGTATGTAAATTTTCGATTTGTCTCAAATATGAAGAATGAATATGGGAACTGTTTCGAGTGACATTAAATTCTGTTCCCATCTATAACATTTTCTATAATGTTCTTATTTATTGGTCTTATAAAAAAAAAACGATAGTATCCTAGTTAGAACTTAGACTTATTGATTTTGTCACAAATAAAACAAACTTACTATTTCTTTGATACAAAACTCTCCATCTATTATAGATAAAAAATTTAAAGGTTTCTTCTAACTGTTTTGCCACTGACTGTACATCTACGTTATTTAACCATCCCCGTGCGACATTTACGTAGTAAAGCGCGTCCAGCTGACACATTCCCTTTTCTTTCGTAAACACTGGATCACTAATTAATATTATCATGTATATCCATATTAATCACCCTCTTTTTCTTTTACAGAATATCTTACGCCGGAATGCCACACACAGGTAATATAAATTAATTTCTTTATTAGGGTATATTCATCAGTGGGTTTGAATGTTGTCACAGGTTGTTTTGTTAAGGTAAGAAAGAGTGATTTTTGTTGTGTTTTTATTAAAAGAAGAAGCGATTGACCCAAGAAGAAAATATTAACGCCCAAGTGACTATTAATTAATACATTAAATTATTTATCTTGTGACTTATTCTTAAATTAACTACATTCATAGTACTTTCGAGTTAAGTATTTAAAGCTTATTAATCTGCCTCAGCTTAGGATTATCACACAATATCACAGGATTGTATTTTGGCTCTACATTCTATAATTCCACTTTACGACAAAACCAGCATGACACTTACTTGTTTTAAAAATAGGAACTTATAACAAAAGGAACATTGAATAGAGTTTGGATTCAGGAAGTTTGACGGTGTTTACACCTCCGTACTCCGAAAGGCACATGAAGCCGTTGATCCCAACTGTCATATGTTGATCTTTGACTGTCGTTAAGGCATTACTATCCCGACAAGTTAGCAACCAGTATTACTATGGGATGGTGTGTGACCCAGTCAAATGGGTTGTAGATAGGTAGCTGTTAAATACGGTAGTTTACTGAATTTAGACTGGAAGCCGACTGGAATAGAGCTAGAGAGAATGTAAGGTTACAACTGCTTTGGAAATCTGATTTTTGGGGAGACATATGAAGATCTGGGGGCCTATTACTGACTCCCATGTAGAAGACGTTTTAAGAGGTCATAATAGGACCCCAAGCTTTCATCTCTTGTTCTTTATATATTCCAAATTTAAATATTATTTTAATGAAAAAAAAAAACAAACTCGTCCAAATACAGAACACACACGCAGAAAACAGTGTTCCCCTGAAATCTTAACTCAGTTATCAAGTTAAGTAAAATACGCCGCTAAGTAGTATATTAAATCAAGCGTCGGGATCAGGCAACTGGTAGCTAATGACGGCAGATACGAAAATGCTCAGATCTTAATTAACCCGAACGTTTAACATTAAAGAAACCGAATTTATCTGGGGAACAAGAATTTACCTCGCGCGTTGAAATCATAAGCGTTTCAAAGAACCCAGAAGAATGGTAGCCAGGAATATGGTTAATGAAGGATAAGTTTGATTTAAATATGTATAATATACGCTGTAAAACGGGACAGTAGTCTAAAGGGAATATTTCAAATCTCCGTCAAAGATTAAGGTACCTTAGCTTGTGAAGCGACAAGTAAATTGATCCAAGAGATTTAGACTATTTGAAGTTGTATGTGTGTGTGATTCTTCTTGCACTGGTTTGGCAATTTGGTTTGAAGGACTTTAGGTGAAGAATGTAAAAACTGTTAAGAATATGTGATCGAAGGTATAAAGTTCGCTTTAAACGAGAAAAAATGCCTATTAAAATGTAATTGCAAAAGCTTTCTAACATCCCCAAGTCATTAAAAATAAGTCAAGTTATAAAAACGCTTTTAATTTACATTAAACATCATATTCCTAAACCCATAAAAACAAAACTCCATCCCAATTACATTCAACAATACACACTCAAATAAAACACTAAAATCCTAAATCTTCAAACGACGAATTGTCTCAAAATTAAAAAGAAAACATGGCTGCCCTGGTACCTTACTACCGTCCACAACCATTAACGGTAATTAAGGCAATCGAGTCCAAATCTCGTATCGAGATAAAATCGGATCCGTATCGAGTCGGCCCACCCGCATCAACACTTACTCGATTCTAATACATTATACATGCTCGGCCACATTAGCTCCTTATTAACATCAGCTGGCACCGAATTGCCCGCTTAGAATGTCACACACAACATCCCGCGATATTCTGAACTTTATCGCTAAAGAAATAAGAGTCAAAAAATTCGGAAAGTTGATTATTAGCAATAAAATATCATTTTCATGATACATATCTCATGTATAGTAATAATTTTTAGTAAATGTGATAGTATCAGAGCATATAGAAAACATTTTTGAATGATTCCGTACGATTTCTTAGATCACACACGAAGTTTCCGGGATTCTTAATTTGAATTTAAACAAGGTTAGTACGTTTCGTTTTACGTATAAATTGGTGGTTGTCTAATTAAGAGAGGCTTGGTATATTGCGGGATATTTATTGGAAATTGTGTTGAAAAAGTTGTGCTTTGACGGAAATAAGTTTTAAATTGTGGTTTTATAGCCGTTTTATGCATATAATGGTGAGTTTACACGATTTGCTCTATCGTGTGTTTTAATTACGACAGACTTAATGTTGCATGGAAAAAAGTTTTGTTTTCTACGAGTAGATGGCGCCAGCGTTTATCATTCATCCCAACGTTATAGTTTGGTCTTAAGTATAGGCGTAATACATGGTTTCTTTGGATTATTTTTTAATACGGGTCAATATGCGTGCAGTTTTTTTTATTATGTTTCATAGTGAACAATAATTGTGTAAATTTTCTATGACGTATTTGATTAATGTAAGCAAACTTAAGATGTTATGAAAGCTGTTACTAAATTGCACTTTATTATCATTTTTGCTCAGAACTGTTAATAGTTTTTTTTACAATATTATATTTTTATATATTTTATATCAAAAATAATAACTTTTGTTTTTGCTACCTCGCAGCTTCTATAAGAGTTATAACTAATTAACACAACTTGACAAGAGTGTAAAATGCGATAATATTTGCATTTCTCTGTGTACAGGGGGCGTGTTAAACAGACGCGAAATATTAAATGATCATACGCCCACTTGGAATTAGGTAGGGGCAGCAATGTGCAAGACTCACATTCCGACTCACAAACATCGGTACATTTACAGATGAGTTTTGCGGCAAATATTAAATGAGATGAATAATGGTTAAACCAAGATCATAACAGTTAGCTACCTTAAATCGGTCATATAAAATATCTTGCAACAAGATGGGGTCTTTTTCGTTTGATTGATAAACACAACCTGGGCCCCAGTTCTGCTATTTACAATGGACGATAAATGAATGGAAATTCGATTAAATTGGCACTAATTTTACTATTCTAAGCATTTTTCCAAATCACAACACAATGAATTTCCAATTATTGAGTTGGCATTGTGCTTAAGAGAATATGAATAGATTCAAATTTAATAAAATTGAAAGTCAATCGTCGGCCATTGTAAATAGCAGAATCGGGGCCCTGGTGCTACAATTTAATCCATACGTCAAAATAACGTTCGAAATACGAAATTGCTAATTTTAATGCAACTTTTACGAAATACCACTACTCTACAACATCACTCAATCTCCCAACGCCGTATAAAATAAAAACTAAATCATAATTTAAATATCGAACATTAAGCAACACCTACACTTATCAGGTGTAGATCTATAGAGTATAGACGAACGTTCGGTATTTAAACGCGACAAGTCAACCGTTGAGATTTGACGCCATATTAACTTGTCGTGTGACCGCCGACGGACGTCGGTCACTCATTAGCGTAATGTGGATATGCCTTCACAATTACGTTGTTAAATATATTATGTTGTGTTCATAATTTGCATGTATTATGTCAATATGGGTATTTTTGTCGGGTGTAGTTCGAAAGAGTTTACTTCGCTGTAAAGACTAGTTTTTTTTTAGCAACGAGGCAAATTCTTTTTTAAGTATTGGGTAACTACTGTAAAATACAATTTACGAATAATATTCAGTATATCTAGATGCACTACAGGATAGTACATTATTTATGAATCATCAAAAACAACAATTTGATTAACATGTTGTGAAAGATACCGCTAACTAAATGTATAAATGATTATGGTAAAATATACCTTAATTTGATTAGGTGAGGATTGAAATTACCATATCAATATACGGCGAACTTGTACTGTCAAGTTGTGAATGATTTGATCCATTGCAAGATCAATATATTATGGGTTTTTTAACACTAAAAGCAGCCAATCTATAATTAATGTAAACTCATTTCCTGTGCGATATTAAGAAAATCTAAATAAATCGAAAAGATTTATTAATTAGAGCACAATCATTAATTCAATTCAATAATTTAATCTTCTTTCATTTTGATACGTTCAGCAGATAGACTAACTTTTACTCATGACTAGCTTAGATGTAAAGTTTTTATAAGTTAATATTTTTGAAAGAAAATTAAGTAGTTTTTGCGTTATTAACCACCGGAGCGGTGACATAAAATGCTTAAAATAAATAGTAGTCAACCAACCGTCGCACACTATGATTGGTGTTGACCTTTGTATTTCTACAGTCATCAATGTCATTCTTCCTAATTCTTTAAACGCTAACAATAGAAGAAATATTACTTAAAAAGGCGGGAATGCAAGAAGACACCGTTGCTTAGCAACGAGACAGACAACAAATGTTTATACCACAACCCTTAAATTACAAGTCGCATCCATGTTAAGCCCACCCAGTCATTAATAGGCGGGCCTATATCAAATGTATCTACACATCAGATTCGATTTTCTAGTTCGCTGTTTACAACTGTGTTACAATTTTATATCGTAAACTTTATTTCCTTTTATTATTGTTCATTAATTATTAAAGAAACTGGTATTGGGTTCGTCATAAAGATGTTTATCGACGTATTAACGGTACGTACATGTGTAGTGTAAATGTTACTGAATCTGTGATGATATTAATCATAGTCTGGCTTTTTTATTTTGATTTCGGTATTGAGTTTCGATTGTCGTGTGTTTCAACAAATAGCAGCTTTTTGAAATGTTATAATATAAATGAATTTCAACATTAAGTTAATCACAAACATAAATTGAAACAACATTCTTAATTAAATAATAAATAAATTTAATTTAATAACGATTTCTAATAATTTATCATAAAAGAAAATAATACACGATTAAATCAAGATAAAATTTTGCATGTCACAACATTAAAATATTGAAAAATATCAACCATGATTTTTAACAATTCTTTAAATAGTATCCTAACATTATTTACGCAGCGCGGTACTGCTGCACCCCCCCCCCGCCTTAATTTGAAGGAACCTCAACCCACGTTCTACTTCTTGACGGGTGTCATGAAAGGACACCACATCTTCTCGATCTGATAGCTTCGCTTCGACATCTTGTTTTCAGGCAGCTCGTGAGGGGCCAGCTTCCTGAACGCCTTCGGTTTCATGAACCTCAGGTCGTGGTAGTCCACAGCGTGTCTCACCCACCTCGTGTAGTAATCACCCTCTGAAAAATAATTATGTAATAATGTTTCGGAACTTTCTTCTTTCTTACTTTCAAACTAAGCAAAGCTTGTATAGTGAGTAATAGAATTAATTAATACTCGTACTTATGTATTTACAAGTACCTACATTCACAATGAAGGAGATAAATTGCACCCAGACAGAACAAATCTCATCTCTCGATCAGTCTCATTTCTCATTTATTAATCACACAATCTCTCAATCTCATCACACAAACATTTGTGTGAACCCACAACCTCCGGTGTAGCAATCAGGGTCACCAACCACTAGACCGATGCATACAATCTTGCACGTTAACAATATTAGTAGGATGTCAGATGAATATAAAATATTATTAAGTAGTTACATCAAGCGCACTGTGCTCTATACCTATAACACCACAATGAATAGAAAAATACAAACATTAAAATAAATGATAATAATTAGAAGACAAATATATAAAGCGCTTTTCTTGCTATGCCCGACAGGCACCATAATTGTTTCTTAAATTTATTTTATTTTTACCACCTGTAATTGTACTATGGATTGCAATAAAAGATTTTGATTAGATTCGATTTTAACACCTTATTATTTTCTAACCGTCACCTAAAATTTCTCCTTAACCAGCTGTTGAAAAGTACGGATATGTGTATACTTACTCTGATAGTTATCAATGATGTCCGGCCTGTGGGTGCCGACTGTGAAGAACCTTAATTTTTCGACGGCTGCCTTGTAGTCATCACAACGACAGCGGTCCATCGCTCAAAACCATTAAAATCTCCGCAATTATTGCTTGCACAGTTTACAAAGAATATGACAAACTGTCAATGTCAAGTTATGTCTTAATTTTCAGCTAAAAAAAGGTTGTATTGTGTTTTGGTCACCAAAAAGTATGGTTCTATGTGTTACGTTTTGGTAGTTCGTTATTGATTTCAATTGATGGATGCTTTTATTACAGGATGTAGACTCAATTTATGAATTTATAACAAGTTTTATCCTTGAAAAATTAAAACAGTCGGTGGAACTTCATTAATTCTCAAATCCGCATCTTCGGGTACGAAATTCACAAACACTAGAGTCGTTAACAGCAAATAAAAGAAAAGTATAATATAAGACATAATTCTCTCTAGTACGATGAAATACTTTATAAGCTA
This sequence comes from Trichoplusia ni, assembly GCF_003590095.1. Lineage (NCBI taxonomy): Eukaryota > Metazoa > Arthropoda > Insecta > Lepidoptera > Noctuidae > Trichoplusia > Trichoplusia ni. The sequence continues at coordinate 7,689,859 of NC_039489.1, read as the reverse complement.
AAATAATTTAAGTTTTATTGCACACAAATTTAATATCTTACATTGAACATCTCACTTTACCTTTACAAAGTATTAATATTAACATGCTAAGGTCCTATCACCTCATGTTAAATTAATATTCCAATGGAAGAAGGGTGACAGCGCTATACAACGCACGGGAAAAAATATCGACGTCTCTTTCACACACCTACAAATTTACTTACTTTAAGATATAGTATTGGGCTCTCTGACATCAAAAGCCCATCAATACTAAAAGTATGGAACGAAAAATCGTAGCTCCCGTACGCCTAATACCGCGGCAATCGGCGGCGTTGTAAAATCAGTCACAAGTTGTAAAAACCGCAATAACTTGCGCGATATACGGCCGATATGCGCTCAGGAGGCGAGGCGAAAAAAAAACGCGACTTTTAGTACCGGCCAGTAAAACTGGAAGCGTATTAACGTTAAAGCGTTCCCCAGACGCGTGCAATTCGTATCTTTTAAATGTGTTCCACGAAATTTACATTACACTAGCTTTTTAATGTTGCGATGACTTTTTCTGGTAGTATGGACGTACCTTTATTTTGAACGCCTTTTTCTTTAGGAGTCATCACGAAAGTTCTTGCTATGTTCGCAAATATATTAATTATTATTGCTAGTTGTTAGTTTCCCACTTCAAGGTAGAGGCCTTCCTTCGCAACTACCTATTATTCCACTCTATGGCTAAAAAGAGACAAAATGATAAATGAAAAATTACGTCATTTATTTCTCTAAAAGAAGTTAAACAAAAAAGTATAGCCAAGCATTAACAAATTGTAATAGTTTAAAACTAAACGGACTAAGACACTCGTATATGTTCGTCATCTAAGAAGTACTTATTTAGAAAATTTGTATAATTTTTTTTATTAATTTTCATAACACTCTACTGATGCAATAAAACCTACTCCCTACAGCCTAGAGGAGTAAAACTAACATAACGTCAACCTTATCCTACTTTATACATGAAAATAAAGTTATTATATTCTCCTTTGGTATAAATAGAGTCATTTCTTAACCGAAGGAGCCTTAAGCGCATTTAATGCTTATATTACGTAATAGGTTTTTTTGTTTGTAGAAATGTGGACGCGACAGTAAAACGTGTTGAGAATTTCTGACAATGTTTTTTTTTTAACTGATAGAAAGGAGGTGGCGTTGAATCCGTCGAGCTGATATAATAATGTGATTTTTAATTCAGTTTATTTTTCCCTTTTGCTGAATTTTAGTTGTACTTATAACAACCTTTCCAATAACTGTTCTAAAACTAAACAAAGCGAAAACTCTCTAGCCAAGGAAAGACGTAAAAACTTTAATAATAATAAAAGTTAACTTAAAATTCTTATGAATTTCTCCAATAAATGTGTTTTACTGGCCAGTAATAAAACAAATTTAATCCATGTTTAAAGTTGAACGTACAATTTGATTGGCGAGGAATAAATGCTACCGGTATTAAGACGAACGCACACAGCGGTCGAAAACGGCTTTATGACGTTCATGTATCGCGTGTATCTGTCATTTTATTGTTGCAAGCACGTTCGATCAGACGAAACACTCCGTCTGATATGGGCACGTGACTAATTCGCGATTTGTTGGTGGATGAACGTTAGAAGCTGTTTATTTCTACGATCGATTTTGCTGCAAGTAACTTTTGTTTCCATTCCTGATGGACAGTTGTGTGCGTACAAGTGCTAGTCACCTCTTTTGCTATGTGTGGGGTTGGTCGAAGATAGACAAAAGACAATCTAAGACGTCATGAGCTTCTTGTTAAGGTGTATTCTCCATCTCACCACTTACTTACTTTATAAAATGACTAGCATGCAAGCGTGTAATATAATTATATATTTGATTATTTATTTTCAATCAATTCAGGGCTTATATATGAAACATACTACATGCAAATTCCTTTTGTAACGCAAAAATTAAAATTTTCAATACAGACAGTGATACAATTTCGTGAGATTAATTTAAAAAAAAAGTCTAGCTAAATAACTAAACATTGATTGATAATTTTCTTAATAACATTAAAATTACAACTGCAATGCTTAACATTAAATTACAACAATTTAACGTTTTCCTAAGGCCATATTTATTTACAAGCATTTTAAAGGACTGTGATATTTTTGCAGCTATTACTCACGCGGAAGAAGCCGGGAGCACCAGCCTAAGTATAGTTTTAAAGATTCAGTCTTTCATCGAAAGTTACAACCTGAAACAAAAAAAAGGAATCTTATATTAAAACCATTATTATAAACTTCCACACATAACCTGTGCTATTTATTATGACACGTAGAGGCACATTTTACAAGTACTTTAATAAAGCTATAATAATTTTAGTAAGACGGGAGCTATTGCCCTACCACTACCTCTTAAAATAATATTGCAATTGTGGGAGCGTGACAGCGCACTACACGCTAAAGAACGGCATCTCTTTTCCGCATTTATAATATAACTAAAAGACGTGGTAATGTTTCTGTTGCTAACACGAAGTGGCAGCCATTTGAGGGCTCAATATCACGCAGCGGATTGGCGCGAAATGAAAGCTACCGGTATTGGTTAGGGTGATCGCATACAGCGACTAAAAACCGCTTGTTTTATTGATATTAACTGCGAAGTAACCTAGAGTGCACTGTATCGGTATAAGTGATTGAGTTACAGTAATACATTTTGCGCTCTATATTCATGTTATCTTAAATAGTATGTTTGTTCTTAATTTCTTGTAAAGTATATTAAAAACATAGTTGAGAACCAGAAAAAGCATGAAAAATCTGAATATTATCTAACAACGGTAATTTTTATTGAAATAATCGATCATTATTAAACAAATCACCGTCACTATTGCACAAGGCGAGCGGTTACAGCGGCAAGTGCACGTCGACCCTACCGCGTTTACGATCCTTTTACTAAATGAGATTTTATCTGCACGCCTTAATTTATTGTTCTTTTTTTAAACTTTCATACTGGCTTATACTTTTATAAAAAGAAAAATAAGGTTTCATGTGTTAGCATACACTTTAAGCATCGGATTAAATTGGAACAATAGATTTTTTTAACAATTCGACGGAAGCTTTATCATAGTAAAGAATTGATTTGCTTTCTAATGCCATAGTTCAAATAGAAATAGACCACAATATAAAGTGTTAAGTAAGTTTACAATGCACAAAAATAGCTTGTTATTATGCTAGCCTTTTAAATCAAATCAAAATCATTTATTTGCAGGCTTAAGATTTAAGACGTAAGTAAGTGTACACATCTCGCTGAACAGACGAACACCAATCGAAGTATCGTTAAACCAAGAACCTTTCCGTTGTACTTACTATTAATGACACGAAACACTGTCAAACAAAATTAAATTTTAATAGTTACCGCTAAAGAGTAAATTAGCTTGAAACTTTATAATCATTACAACGAGCGGTTCGAAAGAGGAATCGTAAAGCAAGGGAAGTAATTTGCATCCGTTGCTTGGTCCTCTAGACGCGACAATACGCGTGAAATAGCGTAGAGGCGGGTGCGGCACTACCTCCAAGAGAAACGTCATAAAACCAAATTACTGCAGACAAATTAGAACTTTAATTTTATACGCATTAAGGCCGTAAACCGTTCGGCATGCACGATTGGTTTATTTCTTTATAATGGTCCTGGTTTCCAGTAGCGGTTAACTTGGGTGCAAGGATTGAAATAAGGTTGTCTAGAAAGAGATTGGAAGTATTAAAAGTGATTGATTTTTCTTATTAATGATGTATGGATATTGTGGGCTGGTTTATTGCTAAATTAGTTCGTGATTTTTATTATGATAATCGGATTATCCCATATAAGGATGTGTGAAGATACTTCGGAAAGAAATCTGCGTAACATATTCGAATAATTATTTATTCCGAGCCGATTGGAGCGGGTTTTCCATAATGATGGCTAAAAATAGTGCTTCTACACAAAAATTGATTCCTTAATTCTAACTGATTGCTACTGAATGTCTTAATCAAAGATACGCTATTGTTTTATGGGTATTAGTGTGACAAGATTATCAAACATATTAAATTTCTTTGGTATACAACACATTTCAGATATTTTAAACACCATATTACTATTGTTGTTAATATATATATACATTTGACATTTGGCCTTTTCTCTCGGCATAAAGATTATTATTTATTTAATCGCGTATCGGTTTAATGGTTGTTTAAATTTTCATATAAAAACTATATCGTTTACAATATTCTTTAAAACTATTTCCAATATTTAAGAATCTAACTAAAACAACAAATAAAACTACATTCCGACATCTATTAATACATATTAAACAACAAAAATACAATAAAATAGATAACGGATCTCATTATTCCCTTATTAACGATTAAAACAATAATTTTTATCATATCTTCAGATCTATATTTAAAAAACGAAATTTCTTTTTTTTTTGTATAATTGGTGGAGGGTGAGTGGTGATACAATTTTGGCAATCAAATAAATATTAGAAGGAAATTGGGGCAGGTGTAAGGTAACGACAGAATATGAAGGAACATTGGAATTGAGTTGTTAACGTCCGTTTTTGATTGACTGCAAAATAATGCTCGTGTATAAATTTATGTTTAAGTTCGCGTCATGTGACTGAATTGAGAAAATAAGAGCTGTTTTGACGTATTCGAAATGTTTTTGTTGTTCTACGTAAACTGCAAATTAGAAGTCCAGCAAATAGCCTGATGAAAAATACTCGCCAGCAAAGTTTTAAGCCTATGGGAGCCTACAGAAGGCTTGTGTCGCTTTAATGAAATTATTGTCATTGTGCATCGAAATAAACGAAAAACTCTCTGGAGTTCAGAATTATATATTTAAAAGGTGTTCGTTTCAGTAAGCCAATTATCACTCACTATCTACAAACCTTTCCTACAACTGGGCTTCACCGGTCGAAACATACCACATCATACTCAGCTCACTTCAACTCTACATCGGCTCACCCATAAAAAACCCAGTCTTAACAACTTTTCCAACAACCAATAATTTGATCGTCTCTTAAAGCTAGGACTCCTTGTAAACCTTTCATTGCCATTTCTCCCAGCCATGAACAATTGCTTAGAACTTCCCAATAAAACTTAATAACTTACCGAATTAGGAATATCGTCATCAATGCTTACAATCGTTTTCGATTACGTCATTAAAACCACCTCCAGGAAAGCGTTTTAAGGTGCAACCATGACGCAAGGCTGATGGCAATTACTTGGATGCATAGGTATATAACAGTTTTATGGTTAACTGTCATCGCTACCTTATTTGCTGGCTTTCATTATTATAAAATCAAGAAGATTTCATCGGTAGTAAACTTTTAGACACATTTAAACTTGTGAATGACTTAGACCGGCTCGAAATATCATTACTAAGAAATCTGGAAACTCCATAAAGCAAAACCAGTGCTTGGAAGACGGCTTACTTGAAATAAAACATTTCATTTTGATAAGCTTGTGCTATTTTAGAATTTCAGCTACTATACACAATTTTATCAATATTGGTCCAGGCTTTTAAACATCATGAAGCGCTCACGCCTCACACATAAGTATTCCCCAGCGACCGTTTACTTCTATCATGTCTAAATTACATGTTTAAAATTTTATCACCATTAAAAATCACCAGGTCTACACGCAGCTATTAGTATATATTCGTTTTTTAACACTAAGTCACAACACACTACAGACAACACTAGAAGACTAGACCTACGTGTATATGTGTCTGTGTGTCTGTCTGCACATTGCGTGCCAGTTGTCGTGCGTGAAGTATTACCGGCAGTCGATGGTCAATTACATACGCTTCACGACTAATTACAACCGTTAAGATTTGGACAACTACTGAAATTGAATTGTTTGTTGCATGTGTGGTGTTTTAGCCGCGTTTATATTGATAATTGTGAAAATGTTCTGCTTCTTTGTTTTGACAATGGCGTGCTTGCGTTTGGTGTAGGATTTTTGACTCAAGTGGGATGGGAAGATCGGTCAGATTTTGTTTCTACCTAAAAGTATTCAACACTAAAGTATTTCATTGTATCAAGGCTAAAACCCGACCTCTGATTTTAATTACCGCAATTTGTAAACGATACCAATAAAAATCTGACTTCTGATCTTTTTTCCAACCATATTTACATACATCAAACCAATAATCACTTCACACAAGTACACCTTTCTCTGCAATCAATAATTAACTTCTAATCGCAAGTACCAGGCGAGCATAACCAATGAAGATGTCGTCCCCAGGTCAGGCCGGCGTCAACCAGTTGGGGGGCGTGTTCGTGAACGGCCGCCCCCTCCCCGACGTCGTACGTAAGAGGATCGTGGAGCTGGCCATAATGGGCGTCAGGCCCTGTGACATCAGCAGACAACTCCTTGTATCCCATGGCTGCGTTTCCAAGATCCTCACGCGGTTCTACGAGACGGGGTCCATTAGACCCGGTTCTATCGGTGGAAGTAAGACCAAGGTAAGTTTAGTCGATTTTTTAACTTTCATGTGTCTGTTTGAATACCTAGGTCATATAGCCTTGTTACTGTGATCAGGAGTTGATTTTAAAATAATGTATGGAACTTAGGGTGTTCTTGAAGTATTGATTTGAAAAAATGAGCTTAGGAATTTGTACTTAGTTTGTCAGTATAACTGATAAAACATGTCAAAATTACCAAAAAAATCCTAATTTCATAACTAACTTCAGATAGAAAACAGAACTTTAATCGGAAGTCACAACACATAACTCGAATAACTTAAAAAAAAAAGCTATTCTAAGATTCTGATGGAAAATTCCCAAACCTTCAGAACCATTTTCGGAATGTTCGGGAATCCAAGAATCTGGTCTGAGGAGCTACCGCTATATCTTAAAGAAAACTATTGAAGTTGTAAAAGAGAGATGGTGCTCTACACTGTGTATAGAGCTGTCCCTCTTTCACATCAATAATACTACTTTAAGACGTGATGGCAGACCTGCATCCTACATGGAAAGTAAAAAAATAAATAATTGAAGCACGACTGACGGTGAACGGTCACGATGGAATCGGTAATTTGAGATTGATATTACACTTAATTAAGAATTATGATCCTTATCCTGAACATAAAATGAGGCGAATTAGTTGTTTGACGGTACATCCTTGGAGTGACTTTGTTTTGAATAACTGTTTAGGGGACGAACGGATGTACAGATATTCCTCCTCCTTGAAAGCATCCTCATTACTAAGACTTGTGATCTCCTTTGACGCTATTTACCATATCTGTTTTGTACCACTGGCTATGCACCATTGTTCCTTTTAGCAAATTTTTCTCTCTAAAGCATCCTTGACTATCTAAGCAAATGTTTAGACGTAGAAAAAAAAATGTAAATCAACAGTGTAGCAGGTTCGATAGCCAGCGAATCGAGCGGGTCACGCCGCCAATCACTAGTAATTATAAACTATAAAATTTTTAACCGGCACCGACTTTCAGCTTCTTGAGATGGCCTTTCGACACGCCCGAAACCAACGATTAGTGGGAGCCGGTATGGTTCCGTACACAAAGGGAAAAATGATAGCAGTAAAATGAATACATAGTATGCGTGCGTGGGAGAGATATAAAAAAAAATAACGTCGAAATTCAATTGAATTTAATTGTAGCGTGCAATCACTTTAAAATGTTTCATAATGAAAAATATTTCCGTTTTAAGCTGAAACAGTACGCAAATTGAAATTGAAAAACATTTACAGAATGTCTCACTTTCTGTCTAAATCTAATTTACAACCGTTTTTTTAATCGTAAAACTCAACACTTCGACGTAATCCTTAAAAATTAGTCCAGTCTAAAGGCAAACGTTTTCCAAATCACCCGCGGAACCCCACAGCGAAGTCCGGTAAGCGTATTCGACACCGACCTCACTAAATTCGGTACGCCAATAAAACGACCATTTGTTCTTCCACAAACGGACGCCGACGTCAAAAAATTGATTACAACAAAATACTTCGAAATCACCGAATACTTTTATTGACGGTGTTATGGGAACACTTAATTGACTACTAATCAAGGTGCTCAAACGTCACGTACCTCTCGATACATCGATACGTATCGATTATAATCGATATACATAGAATCGATTATACGACAGTGATCTCATCACGAAAAAAACGGAACCAATTGTGAATTATGTAAAACGTTTCGTTTTAAATTATTTCGCGTTTTAGATTACTTTATGGTTATATATTGCTCTTCTATATTTTGATTGAATAAATAATGGGAAATAATATTTCATTTAACATTTAAAGTTGTTCACTTTCTAAATGTATCTCGATAACATCATATCGAATATTAAATCGATTGTCCTTATTTATTGTTGTAAATACGATTTCGTGTAGATTTTTTTTTTCTGTAGATGATATAATTTCAAAATTACATGGGAAAGAGTTTGAATGCGGTTTCGAAACGATTAAGAAAAATGTTTGAATTTCAAAAAGAGAAGCCTGAATAAGGAGGTCGTGGTTAATGTGATTTAGATAAGGTTTAGATGAAAACATTATGTATAGATAATGTGAAATCTTTCGTTCACATTACATTTATGAAAGATAAAGTTCCTTAGTCAGAAACTATACTTTCGATAAGATTTGTTTATAATGTTAATATTAAGTGATGTTTAATAATTAAAATAGAAGTCATATGACGAACATTTTTATTATTATTTCTAAAATTTTTTGGACATTTTTCAGAACATGAATCATGCAGTTTGTATTAAAAAGTGCGATAACCTCAATCATAAAACAAATCTAAATCAAGGATATAAATGACTCAATAATAACGATTTCTCTGTGAAAAATCGTTTGATTGGACAATTTGTCCAGCCTTCGATTTTAAAAGGTCAAAACTATATTGTAAAGGCACCTTGAATTGTTACGACCCTGTTTAGGTTGATCGGCAATTTTAATTGGTTTTACTCTTTTAATTATTAATTTATTTAATTGGGAGTACAGACTAATCAGCGGGATTGTCGGAAAGAGTTACCGCGGCTGAAGTATACAAAGGGGTGAAGAAAGGAACATGGGTGGGTTTTAAGTCTGATACTCTCTTCAGCTCTACTCATCGAGAGAGGATTCATATGAGGATGTCCCTGATAAGCCATACATAAAGTATTCATGCCTGAAGCAAAAAGCTGATTCAATTCTATATTGGTTTTGGATTTGGTGCTAACGTCGTTGTTGATAATTGCAGTGGGACTAAACTTTGTGATAAACTTTCCACTAGGGAATCCTAGAATACCTCATCCCGCTTTGGGTTGAGTTCGTGAAATGCTGGTACTGTTCTAGTAATTTCAATAAGATCTTATTATTATTGTTTTATGAATTGTCATAATAAAATCATAATTATTATCTAGTGCCAGTTATTGTAATATCAAAAACGATATCAAGCGGTTTTTTTTTTAAATTATAGAATAATAAAAACTAGTAATTTTGCATTCACATCGAAATTTCTAAAAACATGACATTAAAACGAATTGTCAAACAAAATACTTTTTAATAGCTTACTACGAAAATTGTCATGACAAGAACAACACTTGGCTGAAAAACTACCGCATTAATTTACTACCGACAGTTCTATACGATCCAACTCTATAAATACGAAAACAGAAAAAAAAACAAAACGATACAAATCACTAAATTGCCAGCAACGTGAAACACATAAAAATCGTACACATCTTTTTTAATTTGACCAATTCAAAGCACTAGTGTGGGAAACCACGCTATACGATTCGAATATTTTTTCCAACAAATATTTACCGTTATAACTTTATATTCGAATAGCGAAAACTCGAGTTAAAGTCTTAAACGATCGGCTCGATTACACCGTACAATCATTATAAAATTACGCCACGCTTTTTCTATCGTAATTGGTGATCACTACAGAAGCATACTTCTATAGTTTTACTGGCTTAGCTTCCACTTTTAATTAAAATTTAAGTTATTACGAGCCGTTTCCTAACGTTCGTTAATATTAAATGTTTTTGTGCACGAAACTTTACCATCCGTAATGGCCGCCGCGCGGAGAACTTAATGGTAAACAAATGAATCGGCTGAGTTTCACTTGTTTATTGTCTGTGCTAGGTACTGATCTTAGTGTATGTGTGTTTAGCAAGTGTATGCTAAGGTACTGGTCTAGGAAATGCCAAAGTCTCCACTCAGACTAAATGAATAGACCTGAAAAAAGACAATACAAAGGATTTTTTTATGAGTACCGTTGCTTATACCGATTTTTCGACTCAATACAAATATTCGTGGATCACACATATGCTTGTTTTAGACGGGGATCGAACTCCAGACACGTACGTAGCGCTCAGTGGATTTGACAAGATAGACCTATACCACTCGGTCATCCGTACGGGCTTCCAGTCTTAAATAAAGAAGAATAGATCAAATTAAAGAGGTTTCTTTGAGACAATACGACAGTATCAATAGTCTGAAATTCGTGTAACTGAAATGGCGCTATGAGACTTATCTCAATGTTATATTTTTGGAATATAGTGATCTATCAACTATTCCTTTATTGATCCTGAAAAGTAAGTAAAGTATTTTAAGCTTATCTATACAATTCTTATTCTCTTGGATCCTATCATGAGATCCTAAGGAGCTATCTAAGATACATCGTCATCAAACATCATAAGAATAATCAAAATTGATTCAGCCCTCTTTGAGTAATGGGAGAACATACTTAAAAAACAGCAGAATTAGCTCAAAATACTCCACAGCGAGTGAAAAAAAAAACAGATGTATCAACAAAATAATATCATTTAAGGTTATGGGTTTTTATTATTATATTGCTGAGTCTGTTTTGGTGGGATCAATCCTAATTGCGTCTGATCGCTCACTAATCGTCGGATTATGATAATCCGTAATAAAACACGTATAAAAATTTAAAACTTATTAAATAATGTAGAACGATTTGAAATTTTAATACTAATTGCTCAGGGAAATTAGTGACGGTATTTCTTTTTTTTATAATTTAATGAAATGAAAACTTTTTATGTCCGTGCTCAGTTGTAAATAGTAAAAAGTTTAAGCATTAAAAGATTTTAGTACTAACGACAGTCACTTCATAGAATCTAACCGAATGGCAAAAATAACTAAATAATATTATTTGATAAATAAAAACGGGAGGTTATGGGTCTTTTTTGTTCAGCCTTTGGCCATAATGGACCCAATATCTCTCGCTTTACGTCTGCCATCAGCAAGAACTTTACTAGAAGTGCAAGATTCTCTGATCACGGCCAGAATACAAGCATTTAATCGCAATATGACTCTCCTTTTAAACGTAGAGTCACTTCCTCGTCTTTTCACATCCAGTCACAATCTGTTCCTATCAGGATCAGCATCCCATCATGCAAATGAACCAGTGTAGTCCCCACAATACCGCTTTATACTGTACCATAAACATGCCACGTACATTCAAATCAGAAAACCCAGAACCGAACAGTTACAATCATTTTATAAATCCTAAATAAATACATTTGTCATCTAAATCCGGATCGTACTCCGCGGAAACGTAATAAAACGTTCACAAAGGTCAACCCTGCGCCCGCTACCCAACTAACCAAGATATTTGCATGGAATACGTGCATATAGTCCCTATCTCCAGTTTACGACCGCGAGTTATGGTCTTTATGATCGATGGCCAGTATTTATGGCCAAATGACCATAATTAGTGGGCCGAGTACCCCTGGAGTTTATAGCGGGGCGGCGCGCGATTGAACATTGCTTTCACACTGCATTCGAGTGTTAACTTTCGTCCCATATTTGTTCTAAAAGGGTATTTTTGTACTTATTACACGGTACAATTTAATTGAACGTATTGCGTTCAGTTTTAACTTTGCTTTTTCTGTTTCTGTTTTTGATCGGTTAGCTATCTAACGTTTAACTTTTTTATGTAAGGGAGTCACTTGAACTGGTAGCTATAAGTGCAAATAAGGTAATGGCCCAGCGATTTTTATGTCTGTATTTTAGATTTAATATAAATTTATGAAACCTTTCAGCAGTATTAAGATAAGCATTCACCTTCTTCTTTTAACGCATGTACTCATACTGGCGTCAACCTAACCACAAAGAAGCTACTTACAAAAAACCTCTAAATCCGATTCAAATAAAAAACGAACTACACTGTCAAACGGCCATCTTGTATACCAATTTTCAAACGCAGAACAAATCTGAACAACCAAAACAAACCTTGTGTTACTAAAATGATTTCGAAATATGGAAATCCGATCGCTGAGATCATAATGAATCGTTTGCGCAATCCCATACAAGTCATACAGTATTTGTTACCGTCACTGCAAATCGCCATTAGACGTGCAAATGTAACGGGCTGTTTCGTCACACGGTATTGAGTTGATACGTTTAAACTAAATACGCAACGTTACTCTCTGTCATGCATTTTGTACCGTGTTGTGTTAGTTTTATGAACTGGAACTTCTGGCCTTGAAACCAATAAAACAATGCTCAGAACAAATGATGGAGGTAATTTGTGCAGTAATGTTATCCTAATTTGCTTTATGTGATATTGGATTCCAATGTTCAATGTTGTAGATTATGAAATAATGTGTTTTACGGGAGCTTCTAGAAGTATTGTATAGTAATACTGGTACTGTATTGTGTGATTGCATTAAATGCTTGGTCAATCCATGTCCTTGTGATTGTGACTTGAATGTTCACACTAGAATAAAATTCCTTAGTTCCGGAGTCAATATTAACAAAAAACCTGCTTACATTACTCTGCGAATCTCTTTAATTGTTCAATTTCTTTAAAACATAAACATTTACCTGAAACGGAGAGGTAAGACTTCCGAAAATCAAGCTGTTACACACATCTTGACCTTTTCCCTACAGCTACGAAGACCATACAGAAAAAAAAACTTACTAAAAACGAAGAAATGTTATCAGAAAACAGTGATACTGCTATAAACTCTACAGGATACCTACAGCCATGAGCCACGTCTTAAAGTAATATTACAGGAATTGTGTGAGCGAGAAAGAGCTACAGAGCGTAGAGCGCCATCCCTCTTCCACATATTACATTACTTATATTGCTTGCAGGCCCCGACAACCCGAGGTGTTACTTCCATTCATTGTTTATGGCCAATTAGGAAGTTTGCACACATTCGCGATATTCGTTAAGCTGTGACGTTTACTGCAGTGTACTCCCGCCCTTATATATGAATGGTATTCAATGCTGTCAATGTTCAGAAAGTCATGTTTTGTTTAAGGTTATTTTCTTAGGGAAAGTTGTAGAACTTGTACTGAAAGTTTGATAGGTGTTTGAATGAATATTTTTATTGTGTTATTCATTTAAAAAAGCTTTTTTGAGATTTTTACTTAGTGATGTGTCAGATTTTTAGCCTGCTTAAACGGATACCAAAAAGGGTATAAAAAAATAATGGCAATTATAATTTGTCTACTCGACATTCGTGTACACTTATAACAAACCTATTAATGCACGTAAATATTACTAACAATTAAGAAATTAATGCATAATACTTCGAATATCCGCTTTCATTACGTCCATTTAAAACACAATCTCATAACATTCCCCACAAAGAAATTCCCACAACAAATCCGAACAATTATAATTAATTCAAATCGATTACAAAAATGTCAAATGTATAACAAACTTCAACAAATACGGGGAACCAATTAAACACAATACATTCGATCAACCCTAATATCCGGGGGTAAAAGTGACCCCGTTTATCTTAATAACATGTTAATACATCGAGTGCCGCGATCGAGGGGTTAATTTTTACCTGTAGACCTACCGCCACCTGTTAAAGTATAATTGAAGTTAAGGAAGCGAGACAACACTACATAGTGTAGAGCGGCATCTCTCTCATAACTGCAATCATTTAAGAAGTAGTTGCTTTGTATTAGGTTGTTCATATTAGCGGTATCTTTTGAATCTCGAACGTATGGGAATCGTTTCGTTTTTCTTTTGTCTTTTGATACTGGCCATTTTTTGGTATTTGTAAGTAAGGTTTTCTTGTTCTTTGTTTCAAATTTGTTTTTTTTTACACTGTTATTCGCATTTCAATTCGTCTCTTGTTTTAACTAATGTAAAAATTTATCAATTCAATTTCGTATCTTATTTTCACACAATAGAGCAGAATTACGGTAAGTTTAAGTGTTATTAAATTTTAGTATAATAATTATACTTGTCTAAATTTGTTTGAACACAAAATCACAATCAACTCAATAACTGTTTAACAAGAAAACCAATCGATTTCTATGAATTTAAATAGCTTAATAATAATCTTTTATTATTGAAAAAACTGATAACCATCGGTTGAACGCTGTGACATGCCAAACTGACATTAACAGCTTTGTCAAACAATATAACGCGGCGATATTAAATATTCAATGCTGGCAACACATTCCCTATACGTTTTTTTAATTGATCTGGCAATACCGAAAAATTGTTCGGGATGAAAACATTAATATTAATAAATTCAGTTCTGTTGTAATTATCTGTTATGTAAAACAAGAATGATTTAATCAAGTTATGAAATTAGACATTCAGTATCTTGCTGAACCATTAATTGACATATTAATAGACCACCCTGGTCTATAAGAAGCAATCTAATTTAAGATACAAGATAGCTTTTCAAGCACATTATACTTCTGTGTCTCCTCGCGAATCTTCAACTGTCTCTAAATATACATATGCAACCTTACCAAGAAAAACACTATTTCTTATTTGATTACTGCTGATTATATTTACTAATAAGAAGGCAGTATTTAAGAAGACACGTTAAATTGTGGGTCCCAGCTGTTATTCATACATACATCATTGACAGTCGTTACAGGTAGTCAGAAGCTTGAAAGTCTGACAACCAGTCTAACCAAGGGGTGTCGTGTTGCCCAGGTAACTGGGTTGTGGAGGTCAGATAGGCAGTCGCTCCTTGTAAAACATTGGTAGCTGAATCCTGTTAGACTAGAAGCCAACCTGAAAAAGCTAGGATGATGATACTAATAGGTGTATCAGTAGTAGCAAAATGATACATTCGATGGCTCGTCATAACCCTATTATGTCTTTGAAATAATGCTCCTAGTTATTCAAATTATTACTTTCATTGTGTCTAAAACATTATACTTAATATATACAGCATACGACGTATAAGTTTGCTCTAGAACAATGATAATAATATTGGATTCGCTTCATTTCTCGATAAAAAGAGATTAATAGCTTAAGATAAGTTTTACGGGTAAGGCTATCAGTCGCTAGTGCGTTACGTATAGCCTATTGATAAAGTTATTTCCGTGAATGTATTCAATAATCACCGATTTGGCTGACAGTACAATATATTTCGTATTGTTTCAATTTGAGCCAGACTTTATTGAACCAAAATCTCTAAAAAGGTTTCTTATTTCATTTTATTCATATTTTCTTGTTCTCCAATTTTACTTCAAGCAAGATCTAAGTAAATATCTTTACTTATTTAAATTCATGCAAAAGCTATTCACAATTACTTCAATTCACACGATACACGTCCAAAACTCCCAACCTGATTAACAGAAATGACAGTTCATAAAAATATGTTCGGAAACACACTGAAATACGTAATTAGCTCTTCCGTACACAATCAGGGGTCGGATCAAAGGGTAATTTGTAACAATAATGGTGCGATTGGTCAAACGGGTCATGGGAGCGGAGGGCACCTGTCAACCGATGTCAAACTATCGCGACTGTTATCTGAGGCCTTAATAACCACACGTGGGGACGATTCCACAGGATACTGGGGTTTCCTACGAAATGGATTTGTTGCTTCGATTTTTGAATTTTTGTTTTCTTTCTATTGTGAACTACCAGTTGGAGTTTCTGATTTATTCACACGTTTAAACCTTTTTGGTGTTATGGATTGATATATTCGAAATTCTTTTTTATATTAATTTCGATGCGTTACATTATTTCGCCCCGATAAATACCTATTCGACACTTAAACAGACACATTTTAATTTTGTAAAGATAAAAAGAAACAAACAAATTGACAATTTCCATTCAAAACTCGACTCCTATTAAAAAACTATGCTATACAAATGAAAACATTCCAAACATCAAAATTGAATGAACAACTAAAATCACCAGAACAGTCGCATCACTAACGGAATTGATCGTCAGGCTTTTCGCAACTTAAGTCGGATTTGCACCGATAACATTCAGTTTATGTTGGCCATGGATTACGCTGTCAATATTATTACTCGCCATTTAATACCGTAAAGCTGATACATAAAACATATTGGAAATTATAGCTTGATACGTCTACTTTATCATGGTATTGGAAATTGCTGGCTTTGTCCCCTGCACGTTCGAGAGATGTCTTATTTAGTGTCTAGATAGAATTTCATATTTAGTCTGGAATTTTATGGTTCGGAGAAAATGATTTTAAATATAAAAATATAACGGTCGTGTTATTACGCTGTAAAATTCTACTGTAAATTAGTATGAACATAATCGTAATAGTTATGTATTTATTTAATGCTTAAGACGAGCTAGACTTATATATTTCCGTGAGAGGGAGGGGACTTACATCAAAAGTATAAATAGAATAATGTATAAGGGTTCAGCCGCAAGTTGAAAAGATTGCAAATCCAATCTAATTAAACATAAATTCTTTTTTGGCTAAGCGGGAGAATTTTCGTGGACATCCACTTCTCGGGGACGAAAGTGCGAAGTGTTACGCGTCCTGACTCACTCAAGTTTTGGTGCCGGTGCATGGCAATGCGTTGCGTTGCAATACTTCATGCAAAAAAATATACTCATACTTACACTAAATGGAAAAGTCGAGATTGAAATTCAATCCTCAAAAAATCCGTTTAAAGGTGTTTTACTTGAACGATAAGGATAACATTTAAAAAAATGCTGATAGACACAATTTCAAAAATAACCATTTTGTTATTACTCTCTTTTCATATAAGCAATAAACAAAATATCTCTAGGCTGGTTTTAAACCCACCACCTTACAACAAGCAAACCCATTCAGAACCTCATTTAAATCTCGAAACCGACTGAATCTCAGATTAATCTTCGCAAAAACTGTCTCTCGGATCTTACGAAGGCCTTTGACTCGGGCGAACGTACCTGTCAAGGATTTCGGAAGGCAATCAAGGTCGTGTGTGATTACTGGGAGCGTACTACTACACCACAAAGTAACACTGAGGCAGTTGTGGAAAAGAGATGCCGCTTTACACCGTGTAGAGTGCTGTCTTGCTTGTACAAGCGGTCTTCTTAGTTTAGAGGACGGTGGTATGCCTCAGGGCGATTCCGATCGGTGCTCGTAATTATCAACTTAACGTGCCTTACCTCTTTGACGGAAGGAGGAGTTAATTAGAGGTTTTATATCGTTTTAAGTGTTCTCCTGAATGGGATGCGAAGTTGGCGCCGGAAATGACGTTAAATGATTTAAATGTTTTGGTTTGGAGCTTTTGTTTTGATGATAACCTTCTGTCTCTTAATACTCGTTTCACTACTCAATAAGAAATGATTGATTTGGCTATCCTCCGTATGAGCGTAGCATTAATAAATTTAGCAATTCTTGAAACATTATTACTCTTAATAACGCATCGAACGATATTACAAAATGAAGATGTATCAGGCTATTATGTATTTTATAACAGATCAAATAACACAGTATCGCCTCTTACTTTCACTGCTATACATAACAAATTCAGCCTCTCACTTATTTTGTTTTGAAAGAATCACTTCTTGTGTTTTCATATCCTCACACAATACAAATTAAAGTTTCACTTAATGGCTGCCGGGGCAGCGGGATTGCCCAAAACGGCTACTGTAGCCCCGGTACACAAAAACACAATAAAGAAAATAAAAGACCAAATTTTCACAAATGCTTAAAAAATTAGCTAACTACTATCATAAGGGTCCAAAAATATAAAGAAAATAGAGTGTAGAGCTCCAATTTCTTTCTATCTTCGTTCTGTTTGTATAAAACTAGATATTAAAAACAAAAACGGTGTTATCCACGCCACGCAACAAAAAGTTATTTACAAAATTTTAAAAGACAAACATCAAATTACAAATTGATTGCTACGAGTACCTTCCAATGGCAAATGAGTTTTACCGAGAACCGTAGACCATGCATTATTCATGCCATCACTAATTAAATTAGAAGACTTTCAATACACATCTCCAATAGGCATAGCCAGGATTCTCGAACTCCTTAGTCATGGATACACTTTTTTTCCGCAAAACTATTCAAAGGGAACTTGCTACCTAGAAATATGTTGATCAGCTCATTATGAGAATTCTTGACACCTACTTGTATTGCAATGGACATCAGCTTTTATAGTGATACATTCATTAGAAGCAAATCATCTTTGATTAATTGTTTTATTAGTTCATGTGAACAGATTTTGTGCATGTTATATTATGCTGCAATAATATTGTTACTAAATTCGACTGCAGGGATACCCAAGTGGTTGAGGTCAACAAGCCAAACTAACTGTGTCCGACGTCTCGTGGATTCGATCCCGCCTTGCACAAGTGTTTGTGGATGTCTTTGTTGCATGTGACTTGAATATTTGTGAAACCCCAAGCGAGAGAATGAAATCCCTTAAAAAGGAAGTCAATTAACGAAACACAATGAACAATGATTACTTGAATTTTAAAAGACTTAAGCGGTTTTTCGACATCTTTCTAAAGTCTATCTTTTCTTGGTGACAAGTAGAGGTTAAAGACAAAACATTTAAAACGGTTTTTAAAAACCGCTTTAAATGCTGTATTGCAAAATGAACATCAAACGCGGAACTAACTCGACTGGTCGTGCTCAGCGTTCGTCACATATTTTTACCCTTATTTGAAAGTGCAACAGGGTTGTCGTGATGTCCAGTAATAATGTCAGTCCTGTCATATCACAAGCGTGGTGTTATTTGCATTTGTGTTGACTCATCGGCTATGGTCACCGGAAAAATCCATTCCCCTCTGTTGATTTTTCCATTTCGAGCCGTGTTAAAGCTTGTACATACAAAGCTGTCACGCCTGAAATGAACAGGCTTCGCTAATAAAACGTGATAAAAGAATCGAATCAAACTCAATATTCCAAAGGCCAACATTTGCAAAGCGGTTGAAAGGGGAAACATTGAGAGGAAATCCTGGATTTCAAATATTAGATTCCGAAACCGAAAACCCGCCACATGCTCGAGGCTTTCCTATAAGGGAATGACCTGTACCCTGCCGTGAGACGTATAGGCTGGTATTATTCCAAAAACCAATTGCTATCCTTGCTTATTACACCTGCCGACCAAATCCGGCGAACTTCATTCACTACTAGACTAATGAAACCACAGCCTATGTTTAAAGTTGATTCATGTTATGAAGCTCTACATGGAAACTTGACACAAACATTAATTATTCGCAATCGAAATATCCTCACAAAAACCTCGACCTAATGATATATAGATTACTTTAATACTATCTACGCTGATAGCTTCCGTACAGCACCATATAATTACCCCCTAGTTCCTGATAGGATGCAAGCTTAATGAGCACGAGGTTGACCCATTTATTACACAAGAAAAAACCACCATGTCAACTCCTAGACACCTGCTTATTGCATCCCTGGAATTAATATCGAATCAATCTGCCATTAAGGTATTAAGGCAACGGTCTCACGCCCCAGCAAATTATCTTTCACCCCATCAAATGTGGAAAGTCTAATAGAAATCCGTAGTACGTAATAAGAAAGGCTAATCGCACGCGTACACAGTTAGTACGTTGCGGCATCGTGCAAAAACACATATTGGATGTGTCAAGACATGATTGATGCGCCAACCGAACAAAAACTTGTGTCCAACGGAACGGGCCGTGACGTCGCGCCGTGGGGAATGTGAAGCAGTTGCATTCGTTCGTTCGTTTGATCGTGTGCTAGCGTTTAGACCTGTGATATTGATCTGAGATGATACATGCGTGGCTGGCGAACCCACTTAGATGCAGTACGGCGGTAAAAAACAAAAGAATGACGATGGTTGACTGTTTAAAATTCCGAAAATACAGCCGGCCAGTTTGTTTTTCTAGTTCGTCTATGCTACTTGTTTTCTACAATGTTTTATAGATTAAGATTAGAAAGATTATTACTGTTCAAGAGTAGTTCTGTTTTTGACATCCATAGGCATTTTACATTTGAAAATTAAATAGGTTTTTCGTTTTAGTACACTTTCGGACTTGGACTGGGTTAATGATATTTCTACGAATGTAAATTTAAGTTGGAAGGAGTATACAACAAAAATATATTAATATACTCAGTTTTGTTTAAAAAATACAGTAAAAATGTATATTATAGTGTTAGAGTAATTGAATGTGAGTCGGCTTGATGGTTGTCAATCAAATATCTCGTTGCAACACGAACTTGTAAGCTCTGACTACTACTAGCGCCATCTATGATTGAAGCGAACTAAAATCTTGCAGAATTCTTCACCTAGAAATAAATATAATAAATCAATCAATTTATGTATATTATGTTTGAAGCTATTTGTTTCTTTGTGGATACTAAGAAGGACGAATATAGTTATACAATAGATCGGTATACTATTGGTCTAGTTCTATGTATATTTGTATATCTAGAACTTAGGTATTTTCAATTATTTTGTTTCTGATTTGAGGAATCTAATTGGGAGTTATATGTCAAAAAATATACTTAAATGTTTTTTTCTTTCGAGCATATTTTGAATATCTGTCCAAACTCTGCGTTTTTCTCAACGATCTATATGAATAGGACATAGAAGCCTAGAAATGTTCACGCAATAATTGTATAGGAAGAACATGTCTTTTGTCACAAATGGATATCCAAGCTCTTTTTGCGAACCGTGTCGATACGAAAGCAACAATAAAGAGCGTAAATATTGCGATATGTAGTGAATCGTTTGAACCACATTAAAGAGGTTTCACCACAGTCGTAACGCATGCACCATTCTTCCGGAATCATCTTTGCGTAAAGGCTTTTTACTATAATAAAGATAAAGTAGAATACTAGAAACTTATACGAATCGTTCCTAGATGCACATGACCTTTTCTATTATTATTTTGTAAGTGGAGAGGTGGTTGTGGTGGACTAATGCAGTTTTTGCTTGGATTTTAACAGTCAATGGCACCTACACGTAGTTATGATTAGACAACATAAATGAGCATTTTTTTGGATATCCTTACATATTTAACTGGTCTACGAGTGTATGTCACTGGACTTCTCCTAAACGACACCTACAATATATTATAAAGGTAGATAACTGATACGATATTTAGACATTTGAAGATTTGAATTCAGACAAAACTATGGGAGTAAACTTTCGGATATTCTTATAATGGTTTTTAAAGACTTGAAACTATCGTGACTGTCCGTCGGAAGCGTTTTAGATAGCAAAAAAAAAATAAACGTCAAGATATTTACACATCGGCAAAACGCGAGCATAATAACACCAATTTCCTTAACACCGCACGATCAAAACATCTGTTCGAAAATGTTCAAATCCTATCAATATTAACAATTATCTAAATTCGAACCACCGAAAATCCATTATACGAACCGTTTTTAAAACGACACTACGCATGGTGTTCTAAAAAAATAATTATAGCGCCTTTAAGTAGCCTGTCAAAGTTAATGTGTAAATAGTAGGTTGTAGTGTAGAGGTGTGGCGAAGAATCGGTGAACGCAAGGCGTCAATTTCGAAGGGAAACCGATTATTACGCCATTAGATACATAATCGATACTCACTATTGAACGATCGATGCATTTCGTTGCCCACCGGCCGACGGGAATGGGTCCTTTGTAACGATTACAGAAAGCTTACTTTTTTCGGCATGAGGTTTGGGAGAAATGTTTTTTGCGAAACATCCATTATGACTTTGTCGGTCAGACGAATTTTGACTGTTCGATTCCCAGGTTAGAAATAAGTGTTTTGTGAAAGAAATGGTTTATCAGGTAAATTATAATTGTAGAGCCGATACGCCTATGTAATTATAATTCGATGCGTTCTAAACGCAACTGTCAAAATATTTTAACGGAAGGATACTTTAATAAAAATACAGCACTTGCGATTTTGCCTTAGAACAACCAATGACAGACTTGTACCTAACGCTCAACGCTTCAGAATACAGATATTTTGTTTCCTCCTTCAACTGGAAATTACTCAATCAAATCTTTCCAAAACAAGTGCCGATCATTTAGCCTCACACAATCTTTTCCCCACAACTCTTTCGTTATCAACCACAACATAGAATCGGACAACAGCAAACACTACCGAACTTTATTAGTGTAGGAATTCTCATTAAACCACTACAAGTATACTATAGTATATCTTCTCTAGCAATATCAGCAAAATGAAAGTCCGTGCGAACAACCAGATGTGGGCAGTAATGACTTAGCTTAGGCCAGTGGCTTTGCTCATTAGTAGCTAGTCGAGTGCTCGATATATCAGATTCGATTCGACTAAAGGGGTCCTCTATCGCTTTTAATCTTCGCAATGGCGTGAGAGACAGCGGGTTTATTAAACGATGCCTTATCATGTTTTTCATGGGATTTTTTTATTGCGTTTGAAATATTGGCAACATTGTTTGTTTTTTTGAACAGTGATCGACGATCCTAGGTTTGATTTTTATTATTGTTTCTTTTGGAATTGCTCTGGCCGTCTTTTTATCATTGATTTTAAATGCTTATCATATCTGAATCTGCGCCAAATCTTTCTCTACATGGGCTTTTACAGTTCGATTTAACTGTATCGTAGTTTACATGTAGCAAATTGAAAAAAATCTATCATTTTTACTACCTAAAATTTGAACCAGTTAGACTATTTAACATTCTTGCATAATACCCTGGCTATCTTTCGCATTCACTAGAAATGACAGCAAAAACCTCGATCAATCCGGGCCACGCCGTGTGGGGGCATATAATCCCAGCGTTTATTTTACTTTTTAATTACTTCTTTACACAAACATATCGGGCAGACAAATGACGTGCGACAAAAACTGGCGCTTTCACACTGTAAGCTCCATATAAATGACGGTTTCTTAGTAGAGGTGCATCATCGCGCTTAGTTATTATATTGTCATTAGCAAGAGCTTCCTCAACTGAATGTCATCTACGGTTTTAACTGTAATACCTGTAGTTCCGTTTTACTTATTTACTGTGCGGGTTCTTAGTTAGCTATGTCCAGGTACCACGAGATTCTTTTTATGAAGAGTCGATCGCTTAAAGTAGAGGTACAAAGCGTTCAACAGATCAGATAAAAAATCTTCAGAGCACTCGATAAACTTTCAGAAGAATAAATCACCAATTACGATTTGAACCCAAGAGTATATCTAGCTATTACGGTTCTTAAGATACCTGCAGATTGGGTACAGACAAACCGACATTGAACCGTCAGTAGTAGGCTTCGTTTTGCCCTTCACAAAGAGACCCTAAAAATTGGCTTTCACATAAAAATTGTGATCAAGTGATCAACCTTTTTAGGAACAATTCAACAAAAAGGAAAATTCAACTCGTTAAGAACCTTGATGTTTTTTATGCACCGCTATTTAATCACTCAGGTCAAATCTGATTACCATGTTACACCTATTTTTCATATTATTTACTCTTCGTACAATTCCAATTAAAACTAACCAGCCCTTTGTTTCCAGCAAGTCGCAACACCGACCGTCGTGAAGAAGATTCTCCGGCTGAAGCAAGAGAACCCTGGCATGTTCGCGTGGGAGATCCGAGAGAGGCTGCTGAGCGCGAGGGTGTGTGAGCCCCACTCCATACCATCAGTCTCCAGCGTGAACAGGATCCTGAGGAACAGTGGGCTGGCGTGGAGTGATGATGACACTAGGAGCGCACATGGTAAGGGACTTAGGTTTTGAGTGTTTAAAAGTGGGCAGAATTTGTTTTCTAACAGTCAAGATTTAAAAGTAAAGGGAAAGCTTTTGGTTTGAGCTAAGTAAAAAAAGCCCGTTAAGTGTGTGTCGAACTCGCGAAGCTGATTTTTGGAAACTAAAAGCTAAAGAAAAATAAATTTTCAAATGAAGATAGTTACCTATCAAATTGATGACTATAACAATCGCTGCTTAATCTCGATTTTGATTCATTGTTAAGTAGAAAATTTAGAAAAAGTAGAAAGTAGAAAAACTGTCTAGCTATAACGGTTCAGGAGCTTGGCTTAGAGATACCCTGCCTTTTACTTTAGGTTCATATAAGCCTTAGCAGGCATGCCTTTTACTTTGAAATCTTGGAAGAATATTTAAGTAAACAGATTTTACGTAATAAAATGATCGATAAAGTAGATTATTAGTAGCACTCAAAATTTTAAATGTGTTTAAGCCATTATTATGGCGATAGCTTTATTCGTTCTAAGGCTTGAGTTATCCAATGATAATAAATTTCATTTCCAATTAAGTATTGTACTGGTGAGCATAATTATAAATGCTTTGGTAACTTCACGTAATTTTATTTTAAGTAATTATTAATCAAACGAAACTATGATTCCATATAGATCCTTATCGCACTCGTACCAACACAGTCTACAGACGTAAAACGGTAATGAAACTACTTTTTATAACCTAACTATCACTTTACTATGCGCCATTAACTTTAAAACATTTACACCTTCTTCCTCAGCTAAAAGGCCGTTATTCAAACACGAAAACCAAATAAAACATAAATGGAAGCAATGGAACGCTGTTTAAAACATCAAATTCAAATAAAGAACCTTCCTAAGCGGCCAGTATTAAAAATAAACGGAATCATTAACAAATTAATGGCAGATAGGCGTAAATTCTCAGCGACAGGTGTCAGGAAGTCACTAGGAATATAAAATGTTATATTTTTTCATTTAATTACGTTTAAATCTCGTGTGGACATATTTAAAACACATTAAATACACGCAGTCTAAGCTGTGGAAGTGTTAAACATTCTTGTTGTGACGTATTTGAATTATGTGATCGTTAACGGTGTTAATTAAATCTTAGTTAAACAAATAAATAATTGTAGTCGGTCCCTTTTGTTCGTCCTATATTTCGCAGAAATTCATTAATATTTGGAGTATTTAATTACAACAATTAATTATTTATTTCTATTTATATCGATCTAATGAAAGCCTATTGTTCACAGAATCATACGCTCAATCAGACTTGCCGCCAAACGTGATGGATTACATGTCGATGAAAAACTTACCTCCAACACCGATGCCAACCCAACAGAGCCCGCCATACTTCGCCCACTCAGCTGTGAGGGTTCCGCCCCCACAGCATCCTGACCCAACTCAATTATACGACAGAAGACTCGCCACATCATGGCTTCTAGCCAACCAAGTACAAGCTCAGGGGCTCTTAAAACCCTACCCAATAAACCCCTGGCAGAGGATCATGATGCCATACCACGACACTAAGAACTTCTCACCCTACGCACTCAACCTTCACAATGATCTTCTAAACAGAATAAACCCAGACGAAGTGAAGTCAGAGAATTCTGAACACATATCCGTTGAAGCCAGTGATGATAGCACGGACAGGCCAGATGTGGATGACGACCAGAAATCTCAAGAAAAAGAAAAGAAGAAGAATCCTTATTCGATAGAAGAGCTGTTAAAGAAACCGGATAAAATGGTAAATGTTAATCCTATAGGGTTCCCTAACTTCTTAAGGCAACCCAGTGGAAGTATGATTGAGAGCAGTCAGAATTTAAGCAACAGAAGTTCACCAGCCAGTTTCTGTTCCGTACAAAGTGGAGTTTCGAATGATGGCTTCTCTGAATCTGCTAGCTCAGAAATTAAAGCCGGCAATTAAAAATATATATTGAGGAGAATATACATGTTCGGAATTGCAAACAATTATGGTGGCATTAAAAGGATGATGACCGTTAACATCGTGATTTAAATAAGGAAGTCCTCTTTCAATTTTTATGTCATTAAAAATTTATTTAATTCTGATCATGCACATTTTTTAGTTTTCCCAGGGAATTAGATTACCTCTAGTATCTAGCTCTGGGCGTGCTCAACTCATAGGGACAACTCAACTTAAAGGCGTAGATTTGGGTTGTTTCAAAAACATTCCCATAGGTGAAACTCAAAATCTGTTTGATATTTTCTTGTACTATACTTACCTATATTAGTCAAACCAATAATTTGTGTTTGAGTGAAACGGTTTGCTCCCTTGACATTCAATCTTTGCGCTCAAATAATCAGCGCAACGCCATCTATCGATAAATCTGTTCACTATAATTAAGATGCGTTCATGTGTCATAATAATGTAACATTTCACTATTATGTTTGTATATAAATTATTTTATTATGTTGTAAATAATTATTGCCATATATTTAAAATACAATTAATATTAAGTTACGTGTCCATATTAATGTTAAATATAGTGTAATTTTATCGTTAGGTGTCATTTTATTGTATCTAGTAAAAAGTTTCTTACGTTTTAGATAAATAAATTAAGTATTAATGTTTGAAGGTTTATTCTCCGAATCATTAAGTTTTCTGCCAGAAAACTATCTAAAAACAGCTCAGAAAATGATCTCCCGTTATGAGAATTTTCAACTCTAGTTCGAGTTAGTGGTAGGTACTTTTAGTGCCTACAAAGTAGTGTAGATACACTACTTGCTATTGGAATAAGTACAGGCATAATTTTAAAATAAATTATTTTGTTGTTTATATAAGTTATTAGAAATTATTATAGTTATTCCTTATTAGATTTATTATAATAATAAAGGTGATTGTACACTTCGTGTCATATTAATGTTTTCATTAGATTTAGGTGATGACAGTTAATAACTACTTTGATTATTCATATTACATAATTACGCATAACTTCCGACAAAGTAGGTTTTATAAATACTTAATCATTTTAATAAGTCATGGAATGTTGGACTTAACCTATGTTCACAATATTAAATCAGTTCTATGTTAAGAATCATGATTATACTTATAATATAATCTGGAAATATTTATTTTCCCCATTTTCTTTGTCTATAGTTTATGGTTGGAACATCATAACATATTTTTTAAACAACTGCATTATGCATTCAGCCAATCACCTTTTACGCCCAATAATTGCGTAATTAATTATTATTCTGTGATATTTTATAAAATATTTGTACATTTAGTTCAATGTTCTTCTCAAAATCATTCCTTATGTCCTTAGTATTTCTGTATAGATATAGACAGTTATTTTAAAGTAAAATAGATATAACGTGTACATAATGTAATCACAGTAGTTGTTTATTTATGAAATGGCACAATAAACCAAATACAAATTAATGATGTCTTTTATTTTCATCGTATGATGTAAGTACTTCTGTTTGTGACATTATTTACGTTAAAACTTCTGGGTTCAAATTGTAAAAAAAGAGCTAACAACTGTTTACATGAAAATGTAAAGGGACACACGCGATTGAGATTCGCAAACAGTTGGATTCCTCACACATAAGCTAAAGGAATACAAATTTATATTAGCTCTTCAAATTATAAGCCACTGTTTCTGTCTTTGTCTTTTCAATGGCAAAGTTCGGCTGCAAAGAGAATTCTGGACATTAAAATATTATTGTGTAGCGGTTATTCTCAGAGATAGGGTACTTACCTTATTTCGAATCTGTGAGTGTCAGGGTTTGAATAGAATATAGAATAACTTGAAAGGTACCTTACGAAAACTAGTTACAAATAATTACGTACATGTAGGTATAAACATTACTCAGAATTACCTTTAGCATTGAAGTGTACGTAATATCAAACCAAATTTGAAATTAAAATGAATCCTAGAACTTAATAACTAGGTAAGTTCTAATTCCCTTGAAATGTCGCGTGAAATGACTAATTCGAGCGAAGCAAAACAAAATCTATGAAATTACCGAGTTTCCGTTCGGCAGCGTATTTCCATAATACATCTATTACACACAATTTGCATATTATGGGGGTTATTACCTACGCATGGTATAATCTCGAACACAAGAAAACAGAAAGGTGTAAGTTCATTTTCTAATTGTAGATTATAAGAAACACAATGCGAAAAGAACGAGCAATCCTGTTTATAAAACTTTTCAATATATTTCTCTATTAATGTTTACGAACACAAAAAAAGATCATTTTGGCACTTTGGATAGCTTCAATAGTAATATACTTAATAAATGATGTAAAACTTAATGGTATCTGGGAGTCTGAAGCAGAGAGAGCGAGGGAAGAATGTACCTACCTACAAACATAAAAAATGCTGATTGTATTATCATCTCGTATCACCATATTACCCTCTTACTATGTATTTAATTATAGTTAATCCGATCCAGTCCTTCGCGGCATCGGAGAC
Source organism: Trichoplusia ni (assembly GCF_003590095.1). Classification (NCBI taxonomy): domain Eukaryota; kingdom Metazoa; phylum Arthropoda; class Insecta; order Lepidoptera; family Noctuidae; genus Trichoplusia; species Trichoplusia ni. Next base: position 7,661,553 of record NC_039489.1, on the reverse strand, counting down.
ACTGCAGAATGATTAGTACTTACTATCCTGTCGATTTCAATTAACTTTAGTCGATATTTATGTATGACAGTTCGCACTATATTTTACTGGTAATAGAAGCTGGTTCTGCAACTAATTGAGTGGTGTTGTAATTTAAATTGTAACTTAAGTGATTGTACCTGTCGCGTAAATATGGTGTATGATACTTCAATAACGATATCCAATCAAATCCAACAATGTATAGTACCAGTTCGTAACCTTATTTTTTAATATTTAATGTTAGCTGATTATTATTCTGGTCTCTGTATAGAAGGCTAGAGAAGGATAAATTAATATTTTCCTTTTAGAAATTTATATAAGTAGGTATTTATGCTGATGTCTTTCAACTAGCTATTTTATGTTACCAAAAAGGATATCAAGGAATGATTATAAAAAAGAATCAAACTCTATTTGTATAGGTATATGCCTTAACTTGACGCGAGAGTATTTTGTGGGTTATATGGTTAAACTATATTTAAAAAGCCCAAATAATTACAACATTATATTTAATCGATTTCACTGATAACCAAACTAAACAGTGATAGTTTCCCATCACTAAAGTACATTATTGACATGTAATAAATGTCATTACTGTCATTACTGTCAACCAACATCACTACAGTCTACAATTTTATACATTATCAGTATCACATCATCTGTTTCTGACTGTGTGAATGATGAAATTATCAAACAATAATCAAATTGATATCATTAAAAAACTGTGAATTGAATTACTCCTTAAAAAGTCTGAGAACCATGGAAACAGACAATTTAACCAAACAGGTAAGTCTGGTTCAAATTTATCACATATTTACATAAAAACATAAATAAACTTTCGCGTGGTATTTTTTTTTCCTATAGGCAGAGGAAGTAGAGGCTTTGAGCTCTATATACGGTGACGATTGGACTACAGAGAGCGATGTATCGAGGTCGTACAGCATAAGAATTGAAGAGAATAAAAATGAAGTGCGCCTGTATGTTACGATGCCCAGTGACTATCCTTCATTGGCCCCGCCAAAATATGAAATATCTGCACCTTGGATGGATCGGAAGGCGAAAACAGAACTATTACATGCGTTAGAGGAAGTTTACTTGTAAGTATTTAGCTTAATGTTAAATATTGCTAGCTCATAGCCTTTTAAATTATTATCTTATCTTTCAATTACTTTATTATGGTCTATCTTGAATAAAATAACATTTTGTCGTAAGTTAAATTTCAAACACAACCGTAAGTTTGCCTCACTTAGACAAGACACATGTTTCTCCTACACAATTTTTAATCCTTCTGTCACAGAGAAGTTTACAAACATTTGAGTCACATGCACCCATGCTCAGGCCAATCGTGGATCACACACATGCTTGTCCAATGGGAGGATTGCCCGCAACCCATCACTCTCAGTGGGTTTTTCATGCTGTTACCTAACCACTTGGCTATCCCTGTAGTCAAACCTTCTTACCATGACTTGAGATTAATGAACATTAACTGTTTTAAAACTTTATACACTATGTTCTAGAGTATTTAATTACCTTTTACAGAGAGAATGTTGGTGAAAATGTTGTGTTCCAATGGGTGGAGAAAATCAGAGAAGTGTTACAAGCTATAAAACCAACTGAAAATAAGACTGAAAAGAAACCAGCAGCTATTGAGGCATTGGATCTCAAATTGGTAAGCTTAATTTATTTACTGTTTAAAATGGTAATTTATTTAGGCTGTATAATGTCTTTACTTATTGAAAAACATTAATCTTTACCAAAAAAACAAGCAAGCAAGTTTATCAATTGGTGAATACCACTTGGTACTTGGTGATGGGCTCCTGTTTTCCGCACTTAGGCTCCAAATCAGCCCATTGTGCTTAGGGTAGCTTTGGGATGTGGTTAGTCCAGCCGTCCAAACTCCCTCTAGAAATGCAGAAGTCCAGTCAGAACTAATAAAGTGGTGAATACCTCATAATTACTTATACTTACTCATAGGACTTTAGATGTACTTTATTTCAATATTGAGGTACAATAGAAAAAAATATTTCAATAATCCTTTTTTTTTTACAGTTAGAAATAAACTGCCCGGCCATAACTCATGGTGAGGTTATTGTAGACAGGAAGAGCTCCTTCCAAGGTCACGCTGCAGAAGTACATTGTCTTGAGGATGTTAAGTAAGTACCAATTAAATAGAAAAGTAAACTATTGTATCCTAGACAATGGTTTCTGAAAAGCTGATCCGTCTAATTTGCTGTCATATGTAGAAATTTGACCGAATGACTGACAACCACTTGCAGCACTTGACATAGGTTTGCATTGCAAATATGTATAGGGATTTTGAGTTGGCTGCCTTTTAGATACCAAGAGTAATTTAACTAAATCATAATAGTTTGAGGACATATACTATAGTATTTTAATCACAAGTGTAACCCATGACTCAGGGCCCTAATCGTATTTTGGCTCAAAAAAGGAGCGATTTCTAGCATATGCCTTTCACACTCTCTACTAACTTTGAAATAACTACAAAATCAGAAATTTCCTACAACCATTAAAATCCTTTGAAAATCGTTCGATTCTTTCTCAATTTCAAACCACACTCAATGACTTTATTTAAATATAACACATATCACTTGTAATATATCCTGTCATATGAATCTGGTAAACAATATATTATGTGAGTTATGCTGAAAAAAACTCTAATTAAAAAAAAGAGGTTTCTTTGGTTTACGCGAATGTTAGAAATTGAAATGAAACTACTTTTATGGATTTTATCGCGGTTTAATTTTTGATTTTAGTTCCCGACGTTTCGACACCTTTGCAGGTATCATGGTCACGGGCAGACTGAGATGCTGTTCGTCTTGACAGAAGATGTTACTCGTTCTACCTCCATATTTTAATTAATTATTTGTGGTACGACCTACGCAGTATGAGCTCACTGTGTCGTGATGTTTTGCTGTGCTGCTCTTGGGTTTAGCCTTGAGTTTTTGTATTATTGGGTCCCAAGTATACGATATACTTTGGACCCAATAATACAAAAAGTTACATACACATAATACAAAATGAGTTTTTGCCCAATATGAGGCCATCTCAGTCTGTCCATGACCATGATACCTGCAAAAGTGTCGAAACGTCGGGAACTAAAATCAAAAATTAAACCGCTATAAAATCCGTAAAACTAGTTTCATTTCAATAAAAAAAGAGGTTGTAACCTTGTTATAAAAATGAATTACAATTTCCAGTGCGGTCCTAACAAAATTAAAACTAAACAAGAAGATCCTCCATGCTACGCACAACATGTTCGCGTACCGCATAGAGAGGAAGACGGCTAAAGGCACTAGCATACTACAGGACTGCGACGATGATGGCGAGCAGCACGCCGGCGGCAGGATGTTGCATCTGTTGCAGATATTGGACCAGAAGAATACGTTGGTTGTTGTGTCTAGATGGTAAGCGTTGTTTGTTTTGTTATGTGCATGTGTTTTAACTTTGTTTTTCGGCTGTTTATAAGATTCTCCTGAATTTGAGCCTGACCATTGTCTCATACAGTTTTTAGTAAAAGACAGCCTCAGTTGTCTGTTGTCGTCACTTCGATTCCCCCCAGAAGTTGAAACTCATAGGCGATATAGACGAAAACTAGACAGCAATCGTATTTATCTAATTTGACGTACAAAGGAAAAAATCTCCATTGAGAAAGCCACACAAACAACCAAAGCTCAAGTATTAAAATGAATTATTAAACATTTTTTAAATTTCATGACCTTTATTTTTTATAGGTACGGAGGTATACAACTCGGTCCAGACAGATTTAGACACATCAACAACGCTACAAGACAGGTCATACAGCAAGCAGGGCTATTAAAGAAATGACATTTAGCATAAATCTTACTTTTAAGGACTTCAGTCAAGCAAGCAGCATAGACACTGCCACACTCCTTTCATTATAAATGTTATATTATTATGATTATATACTTCATAGTATCAATGACAGATGTCTACTTCAGTTGCAAAACTGAAACTTTTTTTGGTAGTGGCGCCCGACTGGGGCCCATATTAGTTTCTTGTTTTTATGACTGAGGCAGTCTTCGAGAGAATCAGAGCTTACTTTAATGACTATAACTGTTTAATCTGGCTGGCTAGATAATATTATGGAGTTTCATAAATTCTACATTCAAGTTTGATGATAAATAGTAAGCTGTGTTACCGGTTTTTCAATAGGTATAGTATATATCTATAATATTTTGATGTGTCTATTTGTATACACTGTGTATAGTAGTATGTGTAAGATCTTTTGTACACGGAGCAACGCAAGCCTCCCGCCCTCCAACGGCTTCAATTCCCAAGTACAAAAATGTATAGTCATAGAACCTTGAACATTATCGTCGCATCGGAATCTTGTGTTGCTTGTTGTACAAAGGCCCTTAGGCTTAGAGTGCCTTCGTTACACTTCGAATTCTAAAAGACAAATTTATAAAAAATCTATTTATAGTAAAATATTATGCCGTTTAGATTTCAATTGATATTCATTGGATACCCTTTTGTAATTAAACCTCTCCTTCAAACTGTTTACTCGAATGTAATTTATTATTAAGACTGTGAAATAGTAGACAATCTTCTATCAAGACTTCTGATTTTGAAAATCTGATCAATTCAATCTATTGTCAATCGAATCCCAACTTTTTGACCATGACAATACTCCATTTTTTTGGGTACTTAAAAAAGATAAAAACAATCTTGATGTCTTTTTGTCTTTAAACTCAAATTAAAAATAAAACGCGAAATTGCTTCCTAAATTGACAGAGCCTATTTTTGACTTAAATCTGTCCCCACATAATGTGATCTTGTTACATTAGCTTTTAAGAGTATAATTATACCAAACCAAACATTAATAACATATTGTTTTTGTTATTAGAAAACCACAATGCCTGGCCCTGATTTAATAGCTTCACCAATGTCTACCTTTTGGTCTAGTAGTCAGTAGCCCTGACTGATGTCCTGGTGGTTGTCGAGTCGATTCCTATCCAGGGCAAATGTTTGTGTGATTAGCATGATTACTTGTTTTATGTCTGGGAGTAGTTCAATATTTTATAAGTGTATAGAAAATTAAATATTTAGGCATACTTATCAGTACCTACTACATACTACACGCTTTGCTTTGTTTGAGACTAGATGGCGCTGTTTTTGTGGAATATTATTACCTAATAAATAAGAGGCAGTAGATTAAATTGATCAGTTTTCCAGGAACTATACTATCACAAGCTATTTGTATATGAACACTAATTGGATATTTTCATACACATACCCATATGGTAGGATGTTTTTAGTAGTTGTATAATATGTAAACGTGAATCTTATAATGTGATTTTAAAAATTAGATTGTTAGGCCTAAGGTTGGATAATATGTAGTTGCAAAATGAAAAATATATATGGTAAATAATATTAATCTTGGAGTTTTAATAAATAAAAATCTATGTTTATCTACTGTCCTGTACTGTAGTTGTCTACTGTCCATTAATTATTAAAATATTCTGTGTAGACGTTTCAGAATTACGAGAATATTTGAACTTAAGCCAATTCGTTTTATTACGGATGTCAAGCTTTAATTTAATGATTTTGCAAATAAAATTCATGCTTGATTCAACAATGTAACATTCATGTTTCTGAAATAAGAAATTGTGCTTTACTTTTAGATCAATGCTTCATTATAGTCCTAGTATACCTATTTGATCCATACAATTTCATAATAATAAACATTACTTTAATACAGATAAAATACTCAAATTAGGCCTATACATTGCATTGCTGTGTAGCTTTGGTATCTAATGTGATAAATCATCACTACTAGTTGTTAGACTGACTTATTTTATTTTATGTATATTTCTTAATTAACAAGATTTTGGGGTAATAATAAAAGCTGTTGATCTAACAAACTATTTTTGTTCTACTCGAAACCCCCAACAATGTTTGGCTTTTTTCATAGATTTGACCTGGTAACCCTAATCACCAGAAAAGTATTGTTACTATGTCATATGTCTTATTACGCCTAATGGAGGTTTAATAAAAACAGGATATGTAAATAAAATACTTTATTTCAATATGTTACAACTATCATGATTTAGTTTGTATCATCTCTTATTGTTTCTAGAATTGTTGTCTGTTGTTTTCACTGTTATACATTTCTTGTCCAAGTATTTTAGGAGATCCTGTAACGAAAAATATTGATATTGTGAAATGGAGATAATAAATGAGGTTTTAAATGTATTTTGAGTGCTTACTTGTATTTTAACTTTATAGATCTTTATCAGTTGCCCTACACCACTGACAGTTGTGTTCATGAACGACACAGATTTTTTCTGAAGCCATTGATACAAGAATTTAACCGAGTTTACGCATAGGGACTACATACTTACTAATTGTCGTCAATTATGTTTCCTGACTATAACAACCCTTCTGCATATATACTTTTTGAGAAGCTGTACTTAATATATAAGTTTCGTTTTGTAAGACTAGGTAATCTTCATAACAGCCGTCAGAGGAGAAAGGTTTTGATAGTTAGTAATGCATTGCAATTCATCAAGCACCAAATACATAAGCCTTCACAAAACAGTATCATTGTCATTTAACCTACCTTCGGATCATATCTATGCCCATAGCCGACCAAATCTTTGTGTATGACGTCAATATTTACCGGTTCATATTTAAGTATTGCTTCTCTTAAATCACGGCGGCTGGATACATAGTTGTGGAACGCAATGTGAAGCGGTACGCGGCACGAATGTACCTGGAATGTAATAAATGGCTTGGTGTTAACAAAAGCATAGATATATAGGAAGAATTCTGCATTTTTTAAGCATCAAAATTAAATGTTGCGTGCGTAGATGATTTTGCCTTAAATTATTCTCATAAAGAGTAAGTATATTTATAAAACAATTTTCTCTAGCCTTGATTTACTACTAAGCAAAAGTTTCACCAATCCTGAGAAGGTAGGGGCAAGACAAGACATTGAATATATCTTCACTTACCCCTACCTCCTCGCCTCAACTCTCGCGATATGTGTTTCACTACCTTCAAGTGATCGTCACTATCGAAGCTAGACTAAATTCAGAAGGAAGATGGAACTATAACGCAAATACGCAAATAATTTACCTTAGCTTTCTCCCGCTTCTGGAACACCCAATCCTCAGGATCACACTCAACACCCTTTATAACAGCAACTTCACTTGTCACCTCATAGCACACATTGACATCGACATGTGTTTCTACCGTAACACAATTATTTACATCAGTCTTTTTCGTAGCTTTCGATGTCTTTGCAGGAGATTTACTTGGCGATGCTAATTTATTTAGAGAAAGGACTTGGTCTGTTAGTTGACTGGATCCTTCCTTTCTTGGGGAACATTGAGGTGATATCGAGAGTTTCCTTGGTGATAAATGATGTGTGTTTGTTTCTGTCCTTGGTTTTTTTGGCGATGGCTCGTCTTCTTCGACGAGCTGCTGTATCGTTGGATGTGTTTGGTTGTAAAGGTGAGTGAGGATTTTTATGGCTGAAAAGAGGTTAATGATCCGGTTAATAATACGGAGAGACATACAGCGTCGGGTCTAGGATATTTGCGTTGTCTTATGTGTAAGGATCAAGTGGGTACATTCAGAGGCAGCTTATGCGAATTTCAAAGCCTTTAGCCAGAGTTGATTAGAATTAATGGCAAGCTAAATACTAAGACAGTTGGATCCTTAAAACTTGTCAATTGAAAATAGCTTCACTTACCTCTTTTCCTTTTAAAAGGTTTCAAACCATATTTATCTAATTCCTTATTCATTTGCGGCGTACTCATTGACGCATAATCAGCCATGGGCGTAACATTACTTGTTTTAATTATATATTCACTGTTTTTAGGTGTTCTGATTGAAATCTCTTCTCCATTACTATTTAAGATATCCTGTGCAACATTATTAGGTATTTCAGGAAATTGTCTGTTACTTCCAGGACTTGCATCTTTGATTATACTTTTCTTAATTTTAAGTTCAGGAAGAAAACTTTCAGACAGTGTACTATTTTTTGGTATGTTACTAATGCGAGCAACGTTAGTGGACTGTCGAAAACTTCCTATTTTCGTAATGTTATCCAATATAGAAATCCCACCAAAATCGAAATTATCGTTACGAGTTTCGAATCTTGATTGGTGAAGGGAATAATCTAATTCCTTATCTGATATATTGAATACCTCTGAGTTTTGACTCGAATTAATTTCAGGTTCATTATTATCATCTAGAATTTCGATTTCATCTATAACTGACTCTGAAGCATCAATTATTTTTTGTTTACTGTGATTTGCACTTTTTCTAATACTGTTATTTTCAATTTCATCGTAATCTATAGACACATCGTCTTTTTTACCAAGACTACTGTTATTTGGAAAACTTTTTAGGCTTTCTTCAGTTTCTCCAGAGCTTTGTGTTAAATCTATATCATTAGACTCTTTACTAGTATTATGGGCACTTTCGTCATCTAATAGATTTGAACCATGATCCATAATATCACTATCTCTTGAATGGTCATGTTCAAATTCTTCAAAACTACTGCTTTTGGATTTTTCATTTGTTTCTTTAACAAGACTTTGATCACTCTCTCGACAACATTTAGCATCTTCAGTAACATCTAAAATTTCACTATTCGCTGCTCCAAGAATAATAGACTTCTTAGGTTTAATTATGGCTGATATGTATTCTTCTTCATTTACAATAATGGTCTCATCTAAAGATACCTCAGATTGTGTGTTCCCAATAGAAACGAAAGGCAAATCATCAATTCCATTAGAATTGGAAGATTGAGTCAAATCCATACTTTCAGTGGTTATATCTTTTGATTTTTTTTCGACATAGCCTTCTTCATTTGAACTTTGAGTCAAATCAATATCTTCCGTATCTAACTTATCATTTTGTACTTCATTAGCTATACAAGTAACATTTTCTTCAAGGCTACATGAATTTTGTTCAACATGATTCAAACTTGAAGTATTCTCTTTACTTTCACTGACATCATGATTCTCTATCGTTTTATTCTCAGGACTTTGTGTTAAATCTATTTCTTGTGAAGCTTCAAGTATAGGTTGTGATAAAGCTACAACACATTCAGTCATTTCCATTAAATCATTCGATTTCCTTTTAGTTTTATTTTGGGATAAGGTGAAATTGACAGATTTTTGCGAAACAGGATTAGCACATTCAGTTAAATCCATAAAATTATCTGCAAATACTTTAGTTTTATGTTCTTGTGATCCTATAATTATAGGTTTACTTGTCTCCATGACAGATGATAGTTCATCATCAAATAAATCTGGAGAGCGGCTTCTGTATTGAGTAGATGAATTATGTACATCAATGATTTCTAGCTCTTTGACTGGAGATTGTATTTCTGTTACTTTAACAAGATTCCTGCTGTCAAATCCTTCAGATTTACAATCAGCCTCTTCACAATTTACAATATCTTCTTCATCTATAATTACTTTAGGAATTACACTAATAGGTGCTACTTTATTATTAGTAGCCATTATATCTCTAGCTAGTGTGATTGGCCCACTAAGTACCACATCCAGTTCATCCTGTGAGCAATCTATAACTGTATTCATCATTTCAGTTTCAACAAGCTTAGGACTCACAGGTCTGCCTGGAATTTTGGACCAATCTCGTAATAAGGAACCAGTTGTTCTAGATTTTTGAACTAAATTGTCTACATAAAATACTGTACTGTCTTTTATATACTCATATGGGACTTTAGTAGCTATATCATACAAATTAAAATTAATATCTTGATTATTGCTACTATTATGACCTAGTAAAGTATTAGAATCAAGATTATTCAAAAGCACCTCAGAATATTTCCCGCTAATAGTCTGATGTCTCTCTTCCTCTGTTATTGTAAGTAGTTTGTAATGTTTTCTTAGTTTTCTAGTTTTTCTATTTGTTACTTTAGGTTCTGGTACTTTAAAACCATATTCCTGTAAGGTCTTTCTTATTTTGGCAACTCTTGCTTGTGTAGGTAGTGGTTCTGAACAGTCAATGGCAGTCTCAGATTCAGTTTGAAGTGATTTAGACAATGCTATGGCTAGTTGTAATTGTTCTGAGTCGACATCAAGGCCAGACTTTTTACAGACAGTATCAAACTCTTTAGTATAAGCTACTAACTCATTTTTCTTTCCTTTTAAAGCAGTTCTTATATCTTTCTGACCTTTGATGCGCTTAGTCTGTCTCCTTTTAACAGGCTTTTGAACTGGCTTGGGTCCTGCACATTTGGGCTTTGATTCCTGAAAGTCGGAAAAACTCTCATCCATACCAGAATTCCCAACAAAATATTTGCTTCTTACATTCTCTGTGGAAGAGGAAAAAAAATGAAACAAATTATGTGTACTATATTTTTTTTATTAACTAAAACATAATTATATATTAAATAATATTATTACCTATATTGTTACATGCCCGGCTGGTTGGGGTTTTTACTTTCTTCCATGAACTTTCTAATGGCATCTCCTGATCTGTTTGGCAGCCCGCTGGCAATCATTATCCTCCTTTCCACCTCCTCTATAGGGTCTTCATATAAACCTTCAACTGCTCCTCGCAAGTTAGCCGTGACTGAAGAATAACTAAAACAAACATGGTTTTTGAGCTATCTTATTTATACAAGCTAGAATAATAATCATAGGCAAGTAAGATAGCAAGGGTCGGATTGCAAGGAGTCCATTCAAGTCCATTGCAATAGGAAAACTTGCGCGAAATTAACGGTTTAAAAATCAAAATATTTTGAATGTGAAGTCATATAACCTCAAAAATATAATTACATAAAAAACATTAATATTTTCACATACTGGAATATTGCCCCGGTTATTATTCCAACACTTAATACACCAATGCCAAGTATATTCCTAAACTTGGATGCAGGAGTTCCGGTTATTTTTCTAGGTTTCCATTTTGACGTATCAACGCCAATCGCCATGTTTGGTTTGAAATTTCGTTACGTTTCGTTTCGTCTTGGCAAAAAATAATAGACTAACGATGACTTGTGACATTAACGGAATTGTTATGGTCTAAAATTCTTTAAAAATCCAATCTTTTATGAAATAAATACTTTGCAAAGAATATGCGTTCTCAGTAAATGAAGAGAATACTGTTCATCTTGCGGTTTTTTAATACTCTTCCTGTGATTTGCGTGAATCTACTTCATAAAAGTAACCAAAGGTAGGAATAAGCAGCTGATATTTCAAGATATTTGACAGTAGCTACTGTCAATGTGACAAACTTATCGTACCAGCCCAATCAGCTGGAAAAGGTGTTTAGTAAATAAAAGAATTGGTTTGAATAATTAATAATTTAAACATCATGTCTTTAATGCAAAATTTGTCGTACAAAGACTATCAAAATGCTTTAGAATTTAGTATGCATCAATGCGAAATAATTGCTAAACTAGCAAATTTTAAGTATGTTTTAAAGTTACTTATATTTTTTAAACTTTCTACTCTGCGCAAATTATTAAATATTATTATAATCTTTCAGAATATCTTTTACCAATGACAAAAAGCCTGGCGAAACGTTAATCAGATCGTTAGACCGGTGGGGCGTGTCAGCTAATAAATATAAACAATTTGTAACTGCTTCTCTAAATGTGAAAACAATATCTACATACTACAAACCACAGTCTAAAGTGGCGATCTTAGTGGCTAATGATCAATACGAATATATGTCTAAATTAGCCACTCCGTCTATAGACTGTGACTCTTTAGCCACTCACTTGAAGACAATTGGTTTTATTGTTATTAAAATAAAGAACACCATTAGCAAGAATTTGAAGTCAATTCTTTTAGATATATTTGATTTGTTGGAAGAAAATTCTTACTGTAAGTATAAATTTCATCTTCTTTAGTTTTCTGTAATGATAATGAAATTGTTTCAATCTATCATTAATTTTATTAACTGGACTTTTATTTAGTTTTATCAAAGATACTTATGTGTGGCAAGTCTTTTCAATTCAGTCAATTTATCAATGTCTCTCAATTAAAAGTTGTAATATCAACAAAGAGAGGTGAAAAAAAATCAAATGAGAAGATGAAACTCCCAATATATATATACAACCTTCTTCCTATATAACATTATATTCAACTGTACTATAAAGTATATTCAAGTTTTTCATTTCCAGGCTTCTTTTTCTATGCAGGGCATGGTTGCCAGTTATGCAACACAAAATGTATGTTAGGCATAGACTGTCCCACGGAAAACCTGCAATTGGAACAATGTGTTACAGAAAACTTTGTACTTAAAGGCATGGAGAAGTTTAAGCCAGATCTCTGCATTATCACCATGGATATGTGTAGAGTATATTTAGATAGGTAATGTAAGACAATCATTATTCTTGATTTAGCATTGCATGACTAGACAAGTGTTATAGGATCCACGTCAAACTGTACCCTGTGCGCCATTTGTTGTGGGTTCAATAACCGCGTAAGACAAATATTTGTTTGATCTCTGAAAGCTTGTTCTAAGTTTCGGTGTCTTGTATGTTTGTGAAACACTCTTGAGAAAAGGATTAAAAATTCAAGATAACCCAATGACACCTGAAGTTGTTTAAAAAATCACTCGTTCCAAAGTTCGGCGCTTTAAGGCTACGGCTTGCCTATTGTTAACAGAATAATGAATCAATAAAGCCAGCTGCCGACAATATAATGCCGTCCGCAGACCCGCGTTAACTGCTGTCTTCCACTAGATGGCCCTGGTGTGTAAGAGCTCTTAAAGTAAAAGGTACTAAAGGGGCTTCTACTATATGTAAAAGGTAACACTAATATATATACTCTTATCAACAGGGAATCCAACCCATCCATATACTCATCAATACACACAGTAGAAGACTATGCTTTCCACAAAAACGTCTTAATTACGTACTCGACGCAGTCTTCGCAAGCTGCCTACGAAGTACTCCAAATAGAATGTTCAACAAGCATTGATAATGACGTCACATATGAACTGAAGACTAAGGACATGGATAGAATCGTGCCGAATGCCAGTCAGTATGTAAATGCGTTGTGTACGAGACTGGGCGAAGATTTGGATGTCAGCAGTTTGTTTGATAAAGTGCATGAAGGTGAGGTCTTATATTTTTTAAAGTTTAATTGGTTTCATAAGAATAACTGGGTCTTCCCTTCGTAGTGGAAAAAAGCATTTATAAAACGACCTGTTATCTGCTATGAGCGGTTTTCGATTGTTTTTTTGAGGGTTGCAATACCCACTCATATACACGCGTTATATTTCTTACTCTTTTTTGGCGAGTTCCCTTTAATCGTTCTCGGTAATTCACTAAAATTTTTCGTCGCACGCATTAATTATCGCGTCAATCTTCATACGAGTTGTGAGTTTGATAAAAGTAGCGCTTATGTAAACTAGTTTGAAACCAGTCCTCTTTTTTGAGGCAAGAACCGCCTTTCTCCTACCAGCTTGTGTAAAGACTTGCTTAATAGAAAGAAAGAAATACTTAATCAATAGATAATTTAACCCATTACAGATGTTGAACAGTCCTTCAAGAAACAAAGGCCTATTAAAATACAATGTGGCGTTGAGAAGAGATCACTCTATGATCCTTGTACAGGTATGAACAAATATATTATTCAAGTATAAAATAATAAAAAGTATTGTGCAATAAAACCTATTTGCATAAAAACTTGAGAATTTGTACTAACAGGACTAGAACAACTCGCCAAATTGAGAATATTTTATTTTTCTTACAGGCGACACTGAAACTTTATTGAATAAATTGCAAGAGGCAACACAGGATTACAAAGACAACTGTGTAGTATTTTAAATATAGCATTTACCTTATTACGCATTACGCTTGCATTTAAGATTAACGTCGTTTTGTATGCATTAGGTAAGGAACAATCAGATAGGAAAAATAAAAATCAATTTAAAACAATAACTGCATTTATTTTACACTGACTGAAGCTTCATATCCCAGAAACAAGCACTTTCTAATTCTTCATGAGCGATTGGGGTTGGAAATGATTCACTATATTCACGCACCAATTGTCCTCAACGCCTTTAGTAAACTCCCGAATAAACCTGTAGTTTAATATGAATATCTTGTCTTGGTACTCTGGTTGTACACTGAAACAATGAGTTACTAAATTAAAAATCTTTGCGCCATTGGTTAAGGTATTAAAAAAAACAAAGCCAATGTCTTTTTGTCGAAAGACTCAATTTCAAAATGAAACGCGACTAAAAACCATTGTAAAGGTGCTTGCAAGGACAAACTAGCCCACGATAAACAAATTTGTTTTGATATCTTGACTAACATTCATAATAAGTGTCACAGTTTATGATAAACAGCTTTTATTCTTTTCTTGATGTATTATCCTCTCAAAGAAGTGATCTACGAATGCTTGTTCTGAGTCTGGATGCTTCTTAGACATGAATGCTTGTGAAACAAGCAGCACAAAGATTAAGTTCCTAAATGCAGGAGGATTTCTTTTTATTAAAGTAACTAGTATATACATACCCTAATGATATTGGAGGTAGATCACCAGTCTCTTTCATATGCTTGAGGCCTCTCATAACATGGTAGCACATCGTGATCTCTACCCACCGCTTTTCCGAATCGTCAAACATAATTCCAACCTGGAGTATCAATTAAAATGATGTTTTTAACTAAGAAATAGTATTTGCTAAGTTAAAAAGAAATATATGTTTTTGTCATAAGGTTTAGGTTAATTTACAGTGAAAACTATGAAAAAACCAGTCAAGTTTGATCACATGCAAGATTTGCCCTCAGTGGGTTCTGTACAATTAGGCTAAAATTTGTGGGTAGGTAAAAATTTATTTGCCCAAACAAATTTATGACAACACTTGTTGTTTAACTCCAAGCATTATTTTTAGTTCAACTGTGTTGCTATCATTGTTCAGGAGATACCTGGTGACTGACAGACAGTGGAGCCTCAGTAGTTAGGGTACCTTTTCGTTACGAAACTCTAAAAAGTGGCAAGTAAGTTCTGAACTAAAAAGTACATAAATATGCAACAATAATCAAATGGTTTGCACATTTCCAATGTGATGGCAGTAATAAAAAATCACTATAAATAACATACCTGGTAAGGAAAAGCATAAAATATATCATCTTTTTCAATAGACAACAGTTGCCGTTGAGTAACGGATAGCTTTGATACAGCAGTCTTTAACGCCGCTATGGCATCCTTATCGACTAGGCCTTCTAAAGACTTGAAATCACTCTTTTGTAACCCATCTGAAACAACCTGACGGTGGATGTTAAACACAATAGCTTCTCAAAAAAAAAAAAAAAACAGCAACATTTACAGGGAGGGATTTTAGAGACCTCTTTATTTACAGAAAAATATGTAATTATGTGGATTACTCTTCAACCAATTTTCTAAGTCCTTTTATAGATATAAATAAAGAAATACACCTTCAAACATTGTATATTTTTCTAGAAATGAAGAAATAATTCATTCTGAACAACTCTAATTGCATGTCACTGCAAAAGGTTTGTATAATTTATGAGCATAATATTATTATGTTATAATCACAATCATGAACAAAATAAAAATTACAGTTGCCACTCAGTTTAATTGAATATTATTTTTATAAAGATAACATAATTAATACCTTCATCTAATTCTATTTAAAAAATTTGCTCTATTTTATCAGAGCATAGAAACTATAAAAGACTTAACGCAAAACATGATTGTAGGTGTTTATTTTTAGACTGTTTGGCAGACCTGTTTCACAATGTTTTTTTCCTTCTTTTTCGTGTTATTTACCAAAATATCAAAGGGTAAACTGGCTACACATCATTTACATGTTAATTATATTTTGTCGTAACGTAAATTTTCCATAAATTCATTTTGTGGCCACAAGATGTAAATAAATAAACTTCACAGGTGTCAACCTAGATAATGAGTTAGAATGGAATTTCAGCTATCGTCAGAATCTTATGCATTTCTATTAGATAGATAATAGGCAGAAGATTTTATAAATACCTGAACTGCATGCTTGGAAGCCTCAATAAACTCGTGTAAGTTAAATTCCGGTTCAAAATACGGCCGGATAATTAAATTAGCAAACATCCAATTTTTCATGAACTTTATGATGGAAGGCCATATTATTGGCGGGAATTCCATGAGCTGCGGCAACCTGCGAGTCTCCTCCTCTCGCTGCACACAATAACTCCTTAATTGTATAACAGGACATGTTGAGGTTATGGGTATCTGTTTGGGTAAACTTTTGTGCGCAAATCTGTCACATAATCTAAAAGATTGCCTCGTCAAGACCTGCCTTAAAGCTAAATTCATATTTAACAGTAACTTTTAGACTAAATTATGCTATTTACTCTAGGAATATGAAAAGTAAAACATAAAAATATAACTTTTCTTTCAAATTAAAAATTATTTAGTATTTTTCCATTTGCTTATCTATTTTGAAACTGTCACTTGGGCTATATATTATTGGCTAAGGTAACGTCATGTTTCTTGTTTACATAGCCTCATTGGTGGTAAATGCAATATTTATTTTTAAAGAACAGACTTACTGCGGCTTCGTTTAGTTTAACCTTCAAATAAAAAATAGATGTTCATTAAAAATATATAACATTTAATTTTTACAAAATTTAAGAAACATTGTTTTGCTAATTTGTGACAGATTAAATGTGTGTCATGAGAAAAAGTTTTCCTTATAGATTGATACCAGTATCATCAATTTATGTTTGCGTTCACACAAAATTTTATATTCTGTTAAATTGACATAACAACAAAAAGTTGTCAAAAGGAATCTGCTAACTGCTGTCATATGAAAAATCGGCATTTTAGGAATTTGGCGGAAAATACCCTAAACTCATTCTGCCACAATTATTCTTACAAATAATTGTTTTTGGTGGTAATTACTAACAAATTACAACACCAACATGGATGACCAAGCTTGTCCGCGGTGCAAAACAACAAAATATAGAAATCCATCACTGAAGTTGATGGTAAACGTATGTGGCCATGCGTTATGTGAAAGCTGTGTTGATTTGCTGTTTTTGAAAGGTAAACATTTTAAACTATCTTATACTAACAACTCGTACTTTTATCTGGCTTATATATTCTGCTTCTTGTAATTCCACGACCTTAGTGACAAGATTCATTGATCACATCATGTTTTCAAACTTTTAAAACACACTTATTTCAACTTAGGATCTGGTTCCTGCCCCGACTGCAATGTACCACTCCGACGAAGCAATTTCAGGGTCCAGCTTTTCGAAGACCCCATGGTGGAAAAAGAAATAGACATTCGAAAACGGGTTCTCAAAGATTACAACAAAAAAGAAGAGGACTTTGCATCTTTACGTGAATACAATGACTATTTAGAGGAGATTGAAACAATAGTATACAATCTAACAAATAATATTGATATAGTGGGCACTAATAAAAGAATAGAACAGTACAAAAAGGATAATAAGGAAATTATTATGAAGAATAAAGCTAAAATAGGTGAGCGACATTATTTTTTGTAGTATATTTAAATCGAACAACATGCCTTTTACTCTAATAATACATTGTGCCAAGCGAGGAAACTTAGAGAAGGGACTGCAATTTTTTTTGGGCAAGTTTTTACTTGTCAGCTTAAAACATGTGTGCATAATAATAACTAAACACCATTGCTAGTTCTCATGATACAAGTTTATCATGACTTTAATCTCTGGTACTTTATTCAGCAGACAGATGATAATTTAAACATTGTAATTAACTGAAACAAAAATTTTGGCTCATATTATTATTCATACAAAAACTTACAAAGAATACAGTCCAGTCACATTTTACCAAAAATAATGAAAAAAAAGCTATTTGAATTAATCAAACATAAATAGTAATTTTATAGGCCTGCCTGATTTACCTATCTAGTAGGTTGCTCTGCAAAGCAATGTTAAGTTTTTCGCCTTTTCCTCTATTATGTTCGATTTTTTACTTTTATAGAAGAAAATCCTTACGCTTTCATCAAAACCTCTATAAAAAAGCAGCATTACCATATTGCAAGTGGTAGTGTGTACAAGTTCCAACTACATAGTTCTATAAAAGATTAATGTTGTAATAGTATTTGTTTATAACTAAAAACAAACATTGCAGGTAGAGAAGAAGTAGAACTTGAAGAAATATTAGAAATTGAGAAACAAATGGAAGAACTACGGAGAGCGGAAATCAACCGCTTAGAACAGGAAGCTAAGAAACAGAAGATTAGAGAGAAGGAGGCCCTTATTGATGAACTCATGTTTGCCGAGGGTGACGCCAAAGATATATTAAATACATTTGCACAAAATAAAGCTAGCAAGCAAGAGGATGTTTTACCTGCACTACCAAAGGTGGGTACTTCTCTACCTCTCTTCAATCCTAGTACCAAAGCATATTGTGATTCATTTTCTTATTATGGTTTCAATCTGAGACATTCCACTATATGCTCCACTACCAAACTCAGATCTACCTACCTGATGGCTCCCATTATGTGCACTTTCTTACCCAGCTATTAGCTTGGCAGCTATTCTCCAATGTTTCAATTTTGATATACAGTGTTCTAGTTTACTGTGTTGCTTTATCCCATGACCCTATGAATCAAGCATTCTAAAAAAAAATAGATTTGGAAGATTTTGAGTCATTTGTATTGACACCACTATAATATAGAAATATCTTTTTGCAGGTAACACAATTCTCAACGGGAGTAAAATTCACGCGAGTTTCGGCACAGCAAGCACTGCCTCTTATAGAAGAGGGTCCACTATACAAGTACGAGCCTCCGGCCGTGTACGACCGCTGTGGGCCCGAGCCGCCTTCCATCGAGGATATTGTCGGATGCGGGTATCTGAAGCATGTCAGGTTAGTTAGTTTGGGGTACTCATGCTAATGATCCATACATATGCTTTCGTAATAAATAATAGACTGGATTTACACTTAACTATCCAGTGCGTCATAGAAAAAAAAACCTGTTTTAAAAGTTCAGTGACTTAAAGATGTATAGTTGAGTTATAAATACAAAGATACTCATTATACAGCTAAAAACATCTCCCCTTTCGAATTCTACCTTCAAAAGCCTACATAATAAGTTTAAAATTAATAGTTAATTTTCTTAATTATTTACAGAGCCGAAAACGAAACCGAGAAGGCTGGCGGCTACAACTCAACCCTCCCATGCCTGCGTGCCTTGCAGGACGCTCTGGCGGGCCTCTACCACGCCAGCTGACCAAGCGACCCGCGGACTGATACTGTCATTGTACTAGATTGAATGTGTTCAATAGATGGCGTTAGTGTATTGTGAGGTTAGATTAAATTAATGTTTGAATACAAATTGAAACCAGTTTTTTGTTTTGTGTGAGGAAGTTTCGTTTTATTTTGTTTTTTAAGTTAATGTCGTTAGGCAGACTTATTTTACTTCTTTGATATGATCGGGAGACAGGCAAAAAATACTTTTTAAACAATGCAAGTCTTTTTTTAATTTAAGTGGGCATTTTGCAGTGTGTTCTACACAGTTTTAGGTAAAGAAAGAAATAAATGTAACTAGCACTACACTAGCGCCTTTCCTAATCTAGTGAGTAAATGGGGAAACTTGTGTGTTTGACATGCTTGTCAACAACGGCTTTAACAATACAGTATTGAGTGTGACTTAAAATATGAGTAAAATAGATAGTATGGGTATTATAGAGTCAGCTACCTAAGTCCTAGTTGGTTTTAAAACTTAGGATATATTTTTAACTATAGCAGATGATTTTCGGTTCATTTTTGTGATGGCAACAACATATGTACAATGTCTATGTCAATTGTCATGAAATGGCGCCATCTCTTTTACTCGTAGAGATTTTTGATATTATTTATCCTTTTCTAAATGTAAACTGACTCTATAGTTACCCTAGTTGCCAATGTAAATAAATGTACATAAGTTCGTTGTAACTTGTTTAGTTTTAATACATTGTCGGTTGTGTAAGTATGTTGTTAATTGCTGTTGTTTTGTGATAATAAAAATGAGTGATAAATATTGTATGGTTTTATTTACACCTACATCACGTGCACTATATTTTCGACAGAAACTAGGAGTAGTAAAAAATCGGCTTTAAACCTTTCGGTTTTCGGGAAATGAAATGAAAGCACTTGTGTTCTGACTTCACTATTACCGAATTAAGTTGAACTAGGTACATCATATCTACCAAAGAACATAAATTTTGACTGCACCGAGTGGTTGAGGGCACCACGTCAAACCCACTGAGCGCGAGCCGCGGGTTGGTGTGATCTACGAATGCTTATCCTGTGTCTGGGCGTCTTTGTGCATGTGATTTGAATGTTTGTAAAACCCTCCGCAACACAAGGATCAAATTCCTTATTGCGGGAGTCGTTTTTTTAAACAGAAAAAAGATTATTCGGTAATTTACTAGAGGTTGGATGCTTTTCAAACAGGGTTTTTTGGCAGGTGTATTCGCAGGTTACCCAGGCTTTCGCCCAGTTTATTGAGCAATGTAACTTTTTCACACAATTTATAAAAAAGCCCACCAAATCATTTCGCTTGGATATAATCTTAAGCGTCATAAGTATTTAAACTTGATCCCTTGTAGCGGTAACCGATAAACCAATAAGGAATGTAATAACATAACAATCTACATTTTACACGTCTATGTAATAATGACGGCAATCATAGAAAGCATTGATGCAGTGGCACTCAAACTTTTAACATTAGAAGACATTAAACCTGTGACGCTAATTAAAGGGCTTTCAAGACGGTCAAATAATATATACCAGACAAGCATAGTTGTAGGTATTTTTTGCGTGGCCCAAATCAGCCTGTTGATAATTGTTCTTTTGGGCACGTCCATAAATGTATAATGTTCGACAAGAAGCAGTAATAGGTAACCGGACGCACTAGGGCCCCATATAAGGCCTTGGACTGCGAGATCCCCACGTAGACAGTTGTATGTCTGCCTTATACATACATTATTTGGTAGTTGGTCTGCAAGGTTTGTCATTATATTACGAGATTTAGGCAAGTTTTTAGTTTTGATCTTTGTGTAATGTAAAAAGAAATAAACAGGCGCACTTTACCATCACACTCTCGGCAAAGCACACTAATAAAAACAACTTAAGCATAAAAAAAACTACTAAAATCTATTTATTTCATCTAAACCTCCTTTAATCTTTCAACTCTTAAAATATTTCTATAAAACCTTGAGCACCACTGTACCAAGGTATGCCCATGTGTACAGTGAGGGCGAACGAGCAAATATTGTCGTACCGATAAAGTGTAAAAGTGCCGCTTGCAGGTACTAAACTATGACAAATATAATGCACTTTGAGTTGTAAAGCCGTGTGCACCTTGTGTTGAATAACTACGATAAGGTGATAATAATCACATTTTATATTTTATTTTTTAGCGGCAGCTGGATGTGTATCTAAGCTTTTTTGACCTTAGGATGCTGATTTAATTCGTAAAATTACTTGGTTGTTAGTGGTTTGGTAATTTGATGCCTTAGAAAGCAGTATATATCTTTGATCCAACGCGATCCGTGCTTGATCTTCAAACGATTGAGGCGGTGAAAACTGTCTCATGGTGCATTGGTGTCTAATAAATATACTAATGACTAAAATGTGAATAGCCGAGCGGCGCGGCGGTATCACGTCTACCACAATCGACAACAACGACAACCGCGCTATGTGTTAATCGCCTTGGGAAAAGAGTAGCAAAACTAGGTACTCATCTATTTCCTTCAGCTTTGGATGGCGCGTTATATGCAGACTCTTTTGTCCTGGCAAAGTAGGAGAGTTATAAGACAGAGGACTCTTGCATGCTTGTGAAAAGAAATCTATATTAAAAAGTACATAAATCTTCCGTGATACTCGGGAACGCATTTCAAGCTACCGATATGATAATTAATTCTTCGGTCAACTTAGATACTATAAGTAAAAGCCTTTAAGGAGATGTTAATGTGAAGGAAGAAGAATAATCAAAACCCTTGAAGAATTTGAGCATTTGCCCCGGCCCGTGAATGTATGAAATCACCTTTACATTTTAAAACGCACTTTTAAGTCATGTTCCTTTATTTGTACTGAGAGCCAGGTTTGTCCCGTCTCCTGTGTCCATTCAAATAGATTCATAAAACAATTGTTTTGAAATATGGAGATCTTCCTTGAAGTATTCAGTATGAAGGAAAAACCCCGATTCTTGAAGGACATAGAAGTCTCTTTAGAGAAGTGCTAAAAAAATTGTTAAACATTTGGCATCAATATAAATAAACTAACAAAAATGAATTTAATAACTAAGATAACTTAGTTGTGTTTTCTTAGTACGGTATCAATTAAAATCATCTGGGAAAATTCTTTTTTTTTTCAATAACAAGCACTTCATCGTCTCACAATACACTAAAACCCCTTAATTGATCGGGACAGGTTTTCCAAAACATACTTTACATATAGACTTGTACACATACTTTTAAATTTTCTGATGGTGACGATGTCCACATTTGTACGACTGTTGTATCATTTTCCATTATCATATCTGTGCATAATTAGAAGGTGGATACGATACGAACAAGCTTTAAATAGTTCCTGACAAAATATCTCCAACAATTATTCGAAAGAAGAACAAACCTAAATACATGTGTCACCCACTCTTTATCCAAATACCAAAATATAAAAAAATAAAGCCACGTACAGCAAATACTCAAAATACCCTTTAACAAACAAATAACCTCATCCACAACTCACATGACGTAATAACCTCTACCGCAACATAATTATTTACGCATCTAAAACAAAGTTTTAATTAATAAGGGGGTAATATGTAACATAAGTACATATTACCCCAACGAGTAGACGGAGTAAGGCTGTATGCACATAGATGTAAACAGAGCAGGTACGGTGCACACGGGGAGATACAATTAGCTAGTGAAAACAGTGAGATGCCGCGGGGGCAGTCTAATTGGCCCTGTGTAAACTCGTCCTGTTATCGGGGCGCCCCGAGCTTCTGTTGGGTTTAGGTAGTGTGGAGAATGCTTCTGTTTAAGGCTGATTTGGAGATTGACGTTTGAAAAATAAATATATATTATTCTTTACTTAAATGCAAACTTTACATTTATATAACTTTAAATAGTAGAATGAAAAATTGTATTGAGTATTTAAGTCTAAATGGACGAAAGTAGTGTAAATAGCTACCTATTTATAGGGTAAATAGATGAAAATTAATTATTTAAACTCAATTCTATATTTTCAGGTAAGTTCAAAATTTAATTTTATACAACCTAAGATAATTATTAAGCTATTTTTATATAAAATTCTCTACAAAATTGACCCCCATGAGAAGATAGTTATCAAACACTTAATATGTTACAGAAAATACCAACCTTAGCTAATAAATTAAAAAAAATTAAACATTTGAAAGACAATGCAACCCTACAAAGGCTACTCTACACCAAACAGCCAGCACAAATCCGCCCGCCCAACTAATATTGACTTCTTATTACGGCGGTCGCGCGGATATCGCACCGGTGCTCGCGGATAATATCCGCCGGTGTCCGCCGATAGGGACGTCCTACAATAACCTGCGTATTTTAGTGTTGCGACCGAACTTGCTAGATCGTGATAGCGTTAGTTTAAGTGGGGATCGAAGGACATAAAGATCCGTAAAGAGGGAAACTTACCCCCCTCATAACCGCACTTGGCCCGTCTTACCCCTAGCAGGTGACTGCAGGGTTAAGTTTAGTTGCTTTCAGTCTGAAACAAAGACAGCTTTAGGAAATTTATATTTTGAAAATACTGAAGATTTTCTGAAATATTTTTGTTTTATTTTTTATTATGCGTCGTTATTTTCTTTTCTATTTTAAAACTTAACTTTGGCTAACTTTGCTTACGTTTTGGTTGTCGAATAGGTAGCAAGTTATATTTGTTTTATTGTAATAAAAAATCTTGTTTTAGTTACGAGAAAATATCCATTTTGTTACTAAAGTTTAATTTTTCCTTCTTCCATTTAATTTATCTACTTAATATCTCCAATCACAAAATTACTAAAAAATATTTGATCCAGTAATGGACAGTATCTCAGTGCACTTGTATCCAAATCTTTCCTCATGATACTCGAATTTTTACAAAATAAATTGCTTAGTACGCACAATGTAAATTTTGCCATTTCAAAAGCTATTTAAATTTTCATTCGCAGGTATTTATCTTAGTTATCAGCCTCTTAATTATAACTCCGAACGTGGGCGTGACGAGATAAGGAAAATTATAACAAGAAACATTTTCTATTTGATAACTAATTATATTGTATGTCAGGTACAAAAGGAAAAAACTGTAGCCTAATTTGTTTCGAAAAGTCGATTTCGACTTAAATAAGTTAACCTGAGAGGTTAACTTATTTAAGTAAAAATAATTAAAACAAAGTATTTAATACAGATAATGTACTGTTGTACCTATTCCAGCTGCTTCTCCATTAGTACCGAAGGTTGACTGGTAGATAATGCCTTGCGGCATTAAGTCCGCCTTGTGTATCACAATTGGACATGAAGATTTAAATATATCATTCTTGATTAGGTGATGGAAACAGTCTGTCGAGTTTGATTGATATATTTCAATACCATTTTTTTATTTATACAACATTTGTATGTTATAAACACCTGTTTACCCCAACACAGAAAACTGTCGTAATATTCACTCATACACCAAAGTATTGAAAGTTCATTGCATAACATAATTAATGTACAACGACGGTGGTCGGACCCGTAGTCCTTCTAAAAGTATTAAACAAGTTAATCGCAATAAACTACCCAATTAATCGCTGATTTAATGGCCACTTTACCTTATTACCAAGTATTTTGTAAACGTTTTATGATATTAACGACGTGTATATGTTTTCCCGGCATTTGGCAAAGCGTAAATTACCTGCTTGGGAATGTAAGTAAGATATAACATATGTACGTTTTGTAGCACTTTAAAGAGTTACTTTACAATTTTTGCCTGTAACTGTAGGTTATAGAATGTTTTCAATCTTTAACCGGTATGATTATGGTTTTTTTTTCAAATTTATATTTGACTGGCTCAAAAAAAAACTACTAAGCAATATAAAGATGGAAACTTTATGGAATCATCAACCGCTAAGAATACGGATGTCCAATATTGTCATCAAACGTTTAGTGGGATTTAAAACCAAAGCAATCTTTAAACTGTTGCGTTTTTTAATTTTATAAAGTGAAAGATCGTAACTTTATTTAAATTGTGGTTTCTTAGGTTTACGCGAATGTTAGACATTGAAATGAAACGAATTTTAATTTTATTTTATTTAAATTGAAAAAAAAGAACATGATTCACACTGCAAGTTCTCTAACAAAAAGTTTATAATACGTATATAATAGATAGTACAAAACACGCTACAAATATACTGAAACAAAACTACTCACACACATTACTATAGCAATATGACTACAATGTTTGTGTGTGTGTGTGGTCTTACAAATTAAACATCAAATTAGCGCCCATACATATCACTTTACCAATCTATTGTGTGGAAACTCAATGTGCTTTGTTCTCGTTTCAAATGCAACCCGATGCAAAATGGCGGCTGCGAAACGTCAACGAAACAACATGGCCGAATGGACGGTTATTGTTTGAACGTTGAGCGACTTTAATAGGTATTGAGGGGAACGTCGGGTTGTTTTAATTAATTATTTGATATTATTGTGGTTCAATAATTATTTATAGGTAAATGGTTAGTGGTCGTTTATTAAATCTTGCGTAAAATAAAACGTGTAAAATATATTGGAAAGTAAGTTATTAGCCGATGAACATATAAAAACGATCCTACGGAATACAATAAAAACAAGTCAAATGCGAGTCGGACCTGCGACACTCACTCATTCATATAATTATCCAAAAGAAAAAAAAAACGATAAAAGATAGATAAAAAATAAGAAAAATAGATAAAAGGTTAGAAAATAGACAATTTTTTTTTTAAGAAAAATAAATGATTTCTGATTTCTGATTGAGATGCAATATCTGGGAGCACGGTAGTGCCCCTCCATTGAATAGTTTACCGTTTTCACCCTAGCGTTAGCGGATCCCAAAAAACGCATCTGAATCTAACAAAACGTCGACCAAAAACTTAACCAAATCATTCTGTCCAATCAATCAGTAATGAGCTAAGATTTAAGTAAACATCCATCAGTCAAATGCCCAGACACTTCATGATTGTTTAGTCTGAAGCCAAATATTTCATACTCTTGTAAACATTACTACGTGTGACGTTAAAATCACAATTCGATTGCGTATTAAAACGTTTATTGTTTTAGTTCTGACGAAAATGTTTTACGTCAAATCTAGCTGTCAGTTTAATTATGAGTTGTTGCTTGTCTATGTTTTGGATTTTTCCCATGCATAAAATAAGAACAAACTGCAAGATATACATTGTATAAATAAATAATCATTGTGTAAATATATTAGAACTTCAAAAAAATATTGTTACGGTACTTACGTACAAATATTTTTTCTTCTAAATAAAATTTACAAAAAAAATACGATCACTACATTACTGAGTCGATTTAAAATGATATACAATAATAAGCTTCGACGAAGTCAAAGAAACAATCGTATTCAGCAAATATCTTGCCAGGCAGTGACCTATCATTTCCGATATGAGTTTAGAAAGCCCTTAAACAAAATGATACTTGAAGCCAAACGTAACACACAAAAAGACCAAGTTTAATAATAAATCGCTACAATAACAAAAGAACACCAGTTAATAAGGTCATACCAATCAACGCTACCAAAAAATAGAAAACTTAAAAATTCTGCTAAACAAATTCACAGCGACTTTTATTATAGCTGTAAATTACTTTGGTTTTATAGGAATAAACATATTAATTGGTTGTAAAAACGTACAATATACATTTTAAAGTTTACACGTATGTTTTATAGAGACGGATGGGTCTGGTTCGAAGCGTTGATTGATAGGAAAACAGTGCGATGATTGAGCGCTGATACAAGCCAGTATTTTGATAAATAAATAGACTAGTAGTGTTGGGAAAGTCTGTTTTGGGAATTGTATCGATAGTTTAGATTTTTTATTTTAGGTACTGTTCGCTTTACATGGTGTTTGTTTATTTAAAAGGAGTGCACATTTTGTAGCTGGACTATTGAATTTTTTATTGATAAAGTTTTCGTTGCTGCTCTAACTACAAATACTAAAGTTTAAGTTCATGGTTAGGCAACGTTTGTTGCGTTAAATGATTTGTGGGGGTGACAGGGTACATATCTTTCAGTGTCGGGTGACCGCACTTGACCGGTTTTTTGCATACAAAGCAGAATACAGATACGGAATACCACAGAAGTACTAAAAACAAGTAGTAATACTAACTTGAAGTAAGATGGGTAAGGCAAGAGTAGAATTTAATATACAGAGACCTGCGTTGATATTGATGTATGTACATATGTATGTATGTATGTTCATTAGACGTTTTGTAAGTTAAACCTGTAGGCTTACGTTCCTTCAACTTAAATAACAGTTACTTAGAAAATATATGTGTATTCCATTAACTGTGCTTGGAGATTTTTTATTTTAATTCCACCATGAACCACTATATTACTACATGACTTTTTTATTCAATCTCCCATAGAGATGTAAGTACTTATTCGGAAGCTATAGTATTTATTCGGTATTTGGAATCTATACTAATATATAAAGCTGAAGAGTTTGTTTGAACGCGCTAATCTCAGGAACTACTGGTCCAAATTGAAAAATTTTGTGTTGAATAGACCATTCATCGAGGAAGGCTTTAGGCTATAAACCATCACGCTGCGACTAAAAGGAGCAAAGATACAATGGAAAATGTGAAAAAAAAACAGGGCAGGTATTAATCATAACTTATATCTTCTACCCACGGGGACGAAGTCGCGGGCAACAGCTAGTCATTTTATAATTCTCGCTTAAATTCCTTAAACTAGATTTAATGGTTTCTCATCGATAAATTTCACAAGAAATAAATGTTACGAGTTAACACAAAACATAAATGAAGTAAATAGACGTAATAAAATGTCGATAAACATGACTGGGTTTTGCATTACCCTATTGCCCAACACTATAAGTGCATGTTAATTGTGTCGAGTCGATTGATTTACTTTAATGTAAACAGGAATAGTATAAATATTTAAAAAAGTATAACATTACTCAAAATTATTTCTGAAAAATATGGTATATTAAAATACAACAATTCGATGCTACACGAAGTAACGAACATAAATTTATCGATATTTCTCCACGAAAAATTACCCCATCACTAGCGTAAAAATCAGTTCAGTGTAAACGATACTCGTTTACCTGCGCGTTGTGTTATTATTCGGGCCATACTTACTCGCCAGGCCATCGTTAAACCGCATGTAATACCATCCAGTAGCTGTCCATATGCTGCCAATAGATGGAGTAGCCGTCATATGTTTGTGATTCTATTTCCATTTCGTTGTTGAGTCAGTGAATGAATGTTTGATATATTTTGAGAAGTATTTAAACGCCTCTTTAGTCTGGTTATTCTTCCTGTCTTGCATTGGCCTCGAATTCTTTACGTTTTTCACGTGATTTGTAGATAGAAATGTACGCGTGTACACTGAGGATACTTACTTGTCCAGAGAAACGTAATTAA
The DNA here is from genome assembly GCF_003590095.1 of Trichoplusia ni. Taxonomy (NCBI): domain Eukaryota; kingdom Metazoa; phylum Arthropoda; class Insecta; order Lepidoptera; family Noctuidae; genus Trichoplusia; species Trichoplusia ni. The sequence goes on along the minus strand of NC_039489.1, from coordinate 7,632,893 downwards.
AAATAACAGCGTATTGTTTTGGTCCTTTAGAAATCATGTTGGATTTAAGGACCCGCCTAAAGGTATCATTAAGCTTTTGTTTTGTACACAAGGATAACCATGTCACTACTTTAACTTTAAAAGGTTAGCTAGCAGAAATTTCTTGTGATAAAAGTTGTATGCCTGCAGTAGCTCTTGTACCTCATCTAATTTTCTTTTAACTCATATTTGTGCGTGAGGAGAAATATGAATAGTCAAGGTTAGCGAAAATTCATTACCTTAGGTACATACTCCCTTCTCATAGCTAGCACTAATCGAAACATGTCACTAGAATAATGTTCCTTTTAAGTCGGCACTTTCTACCTTATCAGACCTCATGAGCTAGCTGTTCCTAGAAAACCTTTAAACCTAGATGGGATCTTGTGCTCAAGTAATTCTTTGGTTCCTGGTAAAGAACGACCTAATTGAAGACGTGCGTCCGTCCTTTGAGTGTTAAAATGTTTCTCGTTATGGTCCTAATGTCCTATGGCCAATTATTTAATTGAATGTCCTTTTTGAGTTTCCGGGTAAGCGTTCCTTGACTTAAGAGATCTAGGAAAAGAAAATAACTACTTATTGTTGATGTAGGTTTTTCTGTTGTAATCTTGTTAAGGTTCTGATTATTTTCTTTTCAACATCTACTCCGCCTTAATTTTCAAATCCGAATTTGAATAGTTTTCGCTTCGATAACTAGTATTTAAGTTTTTGCAATCTTAAATTTCACATATTTTTTCTATTGGATTTAGTCATAAAATTTAATTTGACTAAGAGTATGTAGTATAGAAATATGTATGACTAACGTATCGTATTTTGTATCTACGTCACGCAAGTAGGTTTTATTTGAAGCAAGGTATAGAGGTACTCTGTTTTTTGCCTCAACCCTTCGGATTGTTTTCAATACCAAGTTTACCGATAGATAAATAGTTGAAAGGATCAAAAATGAAGTACACTAAGGATGAATGTACATGAAGTAACTCCAAGAAACAGTTCCGAACTACAAAATCAAACAAGTAATAGCAGTTACAACTTATTGCACGCAGATCACTTAATCCAGTGACACGGAAATAGGTCATACGCAATCCATTACCGATGAATGATCTACCTCTACCAACGACCTTCAATATGCTGACGAAAGTTTCGAACAAAAAACAAAAACACACATATTACTAAACGCAGACGGGAACGCTCGAAGTAAACAAAAGAATAAAGACACAATCCCTATGAATAAAATAAAAATAGTAAGAGATGATATCGAAGGAACTGGCTGACTATGGAATATGTCGAGTTATTATTCGCCTAATAACTGGATCGTATTAACTTCGGGGCGAAGAGTTCGAAATGGATAGAGATGGCACGTTCGGATTTAAGAGGTATCTTAATTTTATTTAAGGAAATTGTTCTTATACATTTAGCGTATTAATATAATGAGTGATGTTGCAACGGATGGGTATTTTATTGTGGTGGTTTGCACCGCATTCTTGTAAGCCCAGGTTATTGAGAAGGGTAAAATTCTCGGGTGATTATTAACCAATAAGACTCGACAGAGTTCTCCATTGTTTTGGTTAGGGAGGGACCCACCTCCTAGGAGGAGAATGCGGGTAGTATCAGACTCTTACTGACTAAACCCGAAGCGCCGTGCGACGTCAACCGCATTTATAATTTACCAATATCCCTGAAAAACGACTACGAAGTTTATTTTGAAAGATAGACCTTTTCACACCGATATTATAATGTTTGTTTAAATCAATGAAAAATCGTATTCCAACGTTTTTCCCACACGGAAAATTACAAAAGATTTAAAAAAGTTAAGATCACAAGGATCTACATGTTTGCAACAGGAGTAATAAACTTCTGTCCAATTGCGGATAGCCTTTCCTACTTTCAACTATCAATAGCAATAGACTATTGTTGCCTGTAAGTTTGAATACTCTACACAAATTAATATTTTGTTTCATCTTAAGATGGTTAAGCGATAGTTCTCTCCGTCACCAAGAGGTTCCAGAGAGTACCACCACTGAAGTAATAAAATTGCCGCTGTGGGAAAGGGATGCCACTATGCCACGTAGCGCGCTGTCACTCTTCCACGTTTGAAATAATATTACTTTAGAAATGGCGGTGGGCCGTCAGTATTGAAGGATTATTTGGTATTCTTTATAATACGGACAATAATGAAAATGTTCCTTTCAGGTAAGCATACTGTTTAAAACAAATAAAATTTACAGAGATGAGATTCAGTTGCTAAGCAAATATTTTACTACCACAAGTTTTCTTTAAAGGTACATTTTCATAAAATATCCTGTTATCTATTTATGTTCTTACTTTGTTTAACGACAGTTTTTATGGTAAGGTTTAAAGCATAACTTACTGACTTTTCTATTCATATACATTTAAATTGATTTCAATCATCATTAAACATTCTTAGCCTCCGACGTATAAAGGATAGGATGTTATAAGTTTTACGAGTGTGTGTCTGTCTGCGGAATCATAGCTTTCGCATGGATGCACAAATTTTGATCTCGTTTGGGGAATTTAAAAACTGAATCAGTCGAGGTGATCTTGACTGTTTGATGAAAATCAGTCCAAGATAGCCACTGTCCGTATTTTTCTATCTATGCTCACAAATATATTTGTGCCTTACCTTCAGGGCAAAAACGGAATCCAGCGCTCTGCTTCTTTTATGTCAACAGACTGTATCTGACAAACCGTAATAGCCAGACAATAAAAAAAAAGACTGATTATGTATGTATTTTTGTTGCCGCTAACACAAGAAATAATAAATGTATACATGTGGTAGAGTAACGGCTTACGAGTTCTTAAATTCCGATGAAACCCACCTCTTTTCGGGATAAAACGGGTAGTGTCAGACTCTTACTGCATTTGCTCGGTTCGTGGGAATGCAGGGAAATTCATCACGCACCAGACTCATACACACGACACATCACGCTCAAGTCTATCTAAAAAAAAAGAATATAGAATTGTAAACGCCCCCTCTATCCCATTCCTAAGTCTGCCAATCAATGTCTTAAAGGCATTTATAGATTATTCATTTGTATCTCGCAATATCGATTCTTTTATGTTATTGTTTTGTTCATTCTGTCTCCTTAACAGATATCAAACGTAATTGCCAGTTACCGTATGACAAACTTATATTTTTCTGTCACATCCACCCTTATCTCAAACAGTTTGTGAACGATTCATGTTATATCGTCCGCAAATGAAGTTGGCAGATGTTTCAATGCGTTTTCTTCTAACAACTTAAATGTATTGAGTTATGTTAGTTATTAGGATTTGTTCGTTTTCGTTCGATGGAATGTGTTTTGGATCTATTGTTGGCTATTAATACAGTTTTCGATGTTTTTCAGAAGGAATTGTAGATTGTATGAGTCAATGGTAGGTAAAGGATACCATCTCAATTTTAATTAGGAGACATTTAAATAGACCTACAGTCAAATTTTTTAATGCAATCGGGAACTGGAGTCTATGGAGTAATCCCATTAATCATTATATCCAATATATTATGTTTACCTAAAAACTTCGTCGATCGAAACCTCCGCCGCATCAGCTCATGATTAAGAACTCCGGAAACTAGACGGCGATGCCAACAAGTAAGCGGGAATGTAGAAAATCCTTTATTGAAAAAAAATATAATGAATCCATCTTAGGAAAGTCATAACTGAATATTCAGGTCAAATTAAAAAAAAAACTTGAATACGTCCTACGTCCCTGTAGTAGTTAGTTTATACAAACTAAACATTGTAACGAACAAGAACATCAGTGACATAGTTGCAGAAATATTCTAGCTAATGAAATAATGGTGCAAAACAATTCTTGTAACGTTTTAACACAGATTAGTAACAATTGAAGACTATTTACTCCTCGCACAAACCTTGGATTACTTTTATAAATATAAAGGGAAGTAGGAGTTAAGATCGGTCTGCAGACCGGCCTATAATAATGATCTGATGTAGGACGCGTTGAGATAGTCTGAATGAGGTTGGTTTGAGTAAAATTGTCTTGGAAACGTTCAGGTCTAAATTACGGTGATAAATTTTTCGTGTGGTTTTTCTATTGGAATTTCTAATCAGTTAAAACTATAAGTTTGATAGTTCGTTTTTAATGTTGTTTTTTTCTGTATTTTGGTAAAATTGGTTGATGATTTTTTAGACTTTTTGTATCAAGTCCACTGTGTCCCAAAGCTGGGCAAATTCCTCCCCCAAATCTTCCCACGGTTCCCTATCTCTACTTGGGACCAGACCACGCGGCATGCGTTTAGATGGCTTTTATTTCATAATGTCACTTTTTTAATGTCCCTAAATCATCAGTAATTCTTCATCATCATAACGAACATATCATAACATCATCATAACGAATGTAGGTACCTAGTTTTTCTAGTCACAAAGGTCCAAAAAATATTTATTATCCTTAAGTAATCACTGCATTTAAATACTTCCTTTACATTCTATTCAGTACAACGATTTATCTTTAGTTCAACTTAACACCTCTCCAACTATTTGAGTATGTCCACAGTTCCTTACAAAACAAATGAAAAATATATAATTGAATGACATACTACAGTGACACCGTACAATCACTTTGAATCACTTTATTTATTTCCTATCGCATACCGTACTTCCAACTTAAATGATGACTTTAAATACTTTAAATTGTTAAGAAAATCGAATAACATTCTTTCCACTTGCTCCAATTCTTTCATTCAATTATCAACTTTAATCTCATTGGGACACAATTGAAATTAATCCTGATAAAATTCAATCTAAATCCGAATTGACATCTTTGCGATCATTTTGCAAATATCATTGTTAATGTTGACGGCACTATAAATCTTACTGCCATTCAGTTAAAGTTCAAAATCGTTGAACAATGCATCAGTTGCATCTATGGAACCAAATTGAAATTGCGGATGCTCCAAATTTTTATTTTCCTTATTAATATAGTCATTAGGGTCATTATTGTTTTCTTTATTAAAAATAGACCGCAAAATATTAGTTACAATATTCTATACAGTTAAGTCAGCCCGTCGGTCCGTTTGATCTGCTTCAATTACAGTTTTACTGCGATCGTAAACACGGGAAACAAAATGGCTGCAGGTAAACCCTATTGTTATCGTTTTTTACCCTCCACGAGTTTTTTTAGATCGGCTCTCTAAAATTAGTTATGGGCAAAGTCGTGAAGGTATGTCAAGACATCTGCTAAATGTTTTTATCTGCTAAAAGCTTCGCATGTTAAAATGTAGTGTGAAGTGAAGGTTTTGAAACTGATAAAAAGTGGAACATTTAAAGTACTTCTACTAACACTTGATAAACTAACTATTAGTAATTATATCTCTTATAGTCATGAAAATGTATGACTCAAGTGAATAAATTAATGTTTTATCATGCCTATGGTCAAACATCTATGTATACTTCCACGACGTATATTGTATTATCATGAGAGTCTGTTTAAGACATAAGTTCGACGCTATTATTAATAAATATATGACGGACAGTAGACGAACTCTTTCAATGATCTAAATTAATTATACGTCCGCACTACATAAATGGGCAAACTAATTAATAAGCTTTGCATAGATTGTAATAGATATGAGCGCCAAGATAAGCAAATTAGGTTTAGCGTTCATTTTAGAATTGTTCGGAACGGTGAGATATTTATTGTGGAACAAAACGTTTTTCTGAATAAAGGGCCCATAATGCAGCCTTGCGCAACTCCACCGTAATGACTGCACTAAATAAAGATTCCTGTTCGCAAATTGGTTCAAGGACGTTTTCATAAATCCAAAGTGATTGTAATGTTTATTGTTATTATTCAAGATTAGATTTTAGTGTCAAAATAAATAGTCGAACCCAAAAGATTATCTGGGATAATTTTATTAAAGAAATAAACATACACAAAGGCTTAAACAAAATATATTTCGGATTTAAATCCTTAAGGTCCTCATAATTTCCTCAATAAATACAATTTGTTTGGCACTAACGCCTTTAAATCATATCTTTCGATCAGCGAATCAATTTGAAAAATGATAATAACTCAAGGTATTAACCTCATGAGTTGAGGATAAGCCTACAATTGATGACCGCAGACATTTTTCTGCTGCACACAATCCTACTACAAGTTGTCGCAACTTCACACGACTCGATGATTATTTTCGTGTAAATGCCCGTTGACATTTCGCGAGACCGACATTCCGGTCTCTAAAGTTTACGTGGTTCGTAGTAAGGGCTCGGAAGGATGAATTCGTGCAGCAGTGTACTGCATCTACACGCCCTCCGATTCGACCCTTCCCCTTACTGAGAATCCTATGGAATACTTACAAACGGCTTAAAGCAAGCCAGTCTGGTTTTGTGTTTCAATGCGCGCGGATCGCAAGCGCGTCGCGTCCAAACGTAAGCGACTGCACACAAAATCTTTTTTCGATTTTTCTAACAGTTCGAATTTTAAAACGATCTATGGTATCTCGAGTCGATAGTTTTGTTTTTGTTAAAAGTGCTGGAAAAAGTAAACTTTCGCAAAGTTTGTTTAAAAAGTTTTTATTTCTTTTTGGTATTTTTTTTTCTGTTTGCATTACAGTGATTACATTGTTATTTAGACTTTGTGGTTTTGTTGGTGGTTGTTTTTTGTTTATATTTAAGTTGGCGGTTAAAAATTAAAGTTTCAGTTTGTTTATATTTTGCGGTGTTAATGTGAAGTGTTGGGAGTTTAACTTTTGTGGTTAACTAAATAGGATGTTTGTTAAGTGACATTGTACGTTGAAGTTTTGGCACCATGAAGCTTATTTGGAAAGTTCTGTGTACTTTGCTACTGATTATCCAAGCTGTTACGGGGAACTGGTGGTAAGTCAATTATTAATGTTAATAATCTTAAATCTACATTTAAAAATATGTTTTTTTTTAATTTACGAATTTAAATTCTAGTTAGTACGTTTTTACATCTGACTACGATCGAACCCGGTACTTACCGCAAGCGCAAATCGTGTCATTTGTATAGAAAGTGTTTTGTATTAATATTTCTTTAACTCTCTTTTTACTCAAGTAATTTAGTAAATCGTTTCGACATTTCAGGTCAAATTCTAGACCAAATTATAATTTTCAAACTTTTTATTCGTCCACCAAGTTACTATTATTTACGATACACCAAAAATATCTTTAACTCTTGCCTTCCGTTATCTAAACGTAAATTATCCAACTCTACATACAAACATTTCTGCAATAATGTGGCATCTATGCATATTCTGTCAGTTGGTAAAAGATAAGATCATTCAATAGCATCTTCTATTCAAATAGTTTTATCAATATTATCAATAGTTACAAAGACATGTTTAATGTTGATATTATAACTATTAGTACGCTTAACGGTACATCGTGTTATAAATTCGAGGCTAGATAAACTATTATCATTATACATATTTCGTCTATCCGTCACTTCCTTTAAGATTTGCAAAAGTCTTAACTTTTATGTCGAAAATATTAATAAAAAAACTTGATTAAAAAATAATCTGCCTCTACAAGAACCATTTTTGAGTGTGATATAATATATTATTTTGAATTCTTCTAATAGTTTGCTAGTTTATCTTTGAGCATGGAGTTAAAAATAATTGAAATAAGTCGTTTATGATATCAAAGTTATTTGCATACTGGTTTCAAATCTAATCCATTGCAATAATGTTCTAGGTTCTTTTAATGACAATATTATTTAATTTTAAAACAGTGTCTTTCAACAATAAGTCTAAGAACATGATACAAAATATCAACTGTCATAATAGATGATCGCACTGAAGAAAATATAAAAAATATAATTATGTGCAATTTAAAATATTCCCAAAAACAAACTAAAAATATGAACTATTGCAACACATATTTGTTTAACAACTGATGTCGCAACAGCGTACGTGTTGTGTTTTAACCGTTTTGTTTTATTTCCAAATATATTCCTAACGTTCTAAAAATAGCACATCCCTAGCATAAATAATATTTGTTTACATTTCTCATTGCACTGAACATTGTTTGACATTTGGTTGAAAAACAAAACAGATTTATGTAACGCACTAGGGTTTACATTGGCATAAATACGTTTTTGATTTATGTCAAATGCATATAATTTATTGGTGCAATGATTTATTTGATGAATACAACCGAGACTTCTGTTTGACGTTCAGTCATTTTTGTGTCAGTATTCAATGAAGCAATAAAATGTGTGACTATTGTACTAACATCTACAGAAATAAAGAGAATCTGTTTAAAAGTTTTAATTTATCCGCTATAGAAGAATTTCTTACAAACGGTGAAGTAAAATAATAGGATAAAACTTAGATTCCACATATTGGATTCTGTAATCACCAACCCGCAGTGAGCAATCGTGGTGATCAATGCTCAACAGTTGCCTACATAAAAAGGCCTGTGCTTAGCAGAGAGACAATACCCACTTAAAAACAATTTTCTAAAACCAAAGTATGTCTACCAGTGTAATGTGAAACCAGGATCATGATCTAGAAAGACAACTAATAAATAAGGTTAAATAAAGCAACATTTAAATCAAGACAAACGACGGCTGTAAATAATCCTTTTGTATCGTAAAAGTCAATACGGACCATCGGCAGGATAAACCTAAATATGTCTTCATAAAGATGAGAACTACAAACAATTAGAAACAGTAATTATAGTTAGAAACTTAGTATAATTAAGAATCTTGAGACAAAAGATGGCAATGCCGAAGTTTATATGATAAAGAATGAAATGACCAAGACTGCGGATTAAATCATAGTAGAAGAGAAAACGGATCGAAAACTTCAAATATGGGACTGAAATTTCTCTTCTCCTAATTATAACATTCTTTGTGTCATAATTCTATCTGTAGCAACCAAACCCGTCGATAAAGTAAAACAAGAAAGGGAAAGTACTGAAGAACTTGAACTTTCTGAGATTGCCAAAAATGATTTAATAGATAGAAATAAAAGATTATAAGATTATGTCGATAAAGATTAAATTAAAACCAATTTTATTGAGATAGCCGTTTGCAATCAAAACATGGTGTTAAGAAGACGAATTAAAGATTATCATAAATTAGAAAATGGGTGTGAACTTAATCCTAATCTAAACTTAATTTAAAAACATAAAAAAAACAGTCAAGTGCGTGTCAGTCTCGCGAGACTGATGGTCCCGTATAAACAGGCTGAAGAAAATCAAACTTGCGAAAGAAATTCAACATATATTATATCCTATTAAGGATTACCAAACACTATTTTTTTTGTATGCTCTAATAGCAGCTGATACTCTAAATATCTAACTATATATCTATGAATTTCCTTGGATATGTACTTCTGGTTACATAGGTAAATATTGCGGAGCCTTTGTAATAGGCATCACTTTAAAACCCCATCGGTAAGCGAGACTCTAAAAAAGAAATTCAATCATTTTAACGTTATGTCAAGTTTTTTTACAGAAACACTTTAGGTAAGTTTTAAGTGTCAAACACCTATTTACAATTAAGTTACACAGTAAAAGCAATTAGAATAGAGTGCAGGATGTCTATGTCTCACCTACTTCCTTTAGTTTTTGGTGATTTTAGCACATGTTCTTAATTGGCAAAAAATGTATGACATATAGGAAATCGCTACAGCATGAAATAAAAATCGCTTCGAGGAACATGTATCTAATGGCATCATGTGTTTCAGAATATAAGTTTATTTTTTAATTGGCCAGTAACTTTGTCTTTAGAACAGCATCTGAAGTGGTTCGGAGAAATAATTAAGGAAAATTTGGATTGTCCTGGAATTTGTTGTTTGGTTGACAAAATAATAATGTCAAAAGATAATAAACATAGCATCAAATCTAAAAAAGTACGTTCTATATTAGCTGACGCTTAAACGTTGGCAAAAACTTTAGTCCTCAAAAGAAGCCCAAGCCAAAATAACACTGTTTTTTATAATCTTTATTAATGTTTAAGGGGTTTTTAACCACATGGATACGTCAACCCCATTGGACCTTATACAAAATTCACTTACTTACACACAATTTATTTGAATATGTAAATGCGACTGAAAATTGAATTACTGATTAGACACTCGAACCAGACTACATCTATTGTGAATTGATAGTTTCCACATTAGCCCTCCTACATATTTAGCAAAAACGGGTGAATATGGAACAAAATGACCAAATCCCTTTTGCTAAATCTGTCTGGTGTACGGGACCTAATAAACTGGGAGCACCAGACGTTTAACATAAGCAGTAAGGAGTGTCCCTTTGATGTTTCTCTTACAGTTGTAAGTTACACCGATTAGTTAAATTATTTATACCTTTGTACACGAACGATAACTTTCGCTTTTGTTTTATTTTGTGCTGTTGCTTTTGTTTGTTGTAATGTTTTTCTTTTTGCATGATTACCTTAGAAGATTAATGTTTTTCCTCTTTTTTATTTTGAAAATACATGAAGAATTCATAATGAATAAAAACGGTCAAGCGCGACTCGGACTCATGGCACCGAGGGTTACGTACAATGAGTTAAAGTAAAAAAAAATACAGCCAAAAACATCATACGATCTTTTTTAACATTTTATCTATCTCGATTCCTGAGAAACGGCCTAGTGGCAAACATCACGGTATTAATTCTGCTTCTTAGTTTCATAATGAACCATGTTAAGGATGGTTTCAAATCTTAACAAAATTTAGAGACTCATCCGAGGCTATACATATACCTACTACAGCACAAAGAAAAGGCGTTGTAATTGATGTACACACAGAACTATTATAAAGACAGTGAAGAACAGCGTCTATCTACAAAACCCTACCTTAAAAAGACTTTGTGACGTCATGAATCGAAAAATGCAAGTCAACTGATAAATCATTACAGTACAGATGTTTTCGTTTAACATAAACGTAAGCTATTTACAAACAGTTGTAAAGATGATAACATCACGATACGTTTCTTAAATAGTAAAACAATTATTCTAATTACTTCTAGTGATAAACACATTTTACTACTACTACATACTACACTAGCTATTAACAAACCTTCCTGTTGTTTCTTGGGTTCCTTAGCTGAAGGGTAAAAACTGAACTCGTTCACTGAGGCTTCGCTGTCCGTTGTATCCGCTGTAATAACAACAATCAAGGTTAAAATCAGAAGTTTAAATTTAAAATTTTCTGTTTTCCAGGCACTTTTAAAACGTTACAATAATTACTCTAGGTGCAAGTGATGTGCCGATGGTCATACATTTGTTAGTGGGTGACAATTGTCATTTTAAAAAAAGTTTCGCTCTAAGGTATTTAATAAATCTTTTTGTTGCGGGGCTTACAGAAAAAATCTAGACATTGGTATATTTTACTTAAAGACGTTCGTGACATACGATATGTGTTGAATAATATTGAAGGAACTGTAATTGCAAAATGTGTCTAGATACCTGTATCTATATAGGTTCAATACTTCGCCAAAAGCTTGCAAAATCATCTTCCATCCAAAAAGGATCTCAAATAACTTTTTAGAGTCTATTGTCTTATCCTTAAGTACCAAAAATAGTGCACAAATCACCGCATTTAAATACTTGGATCGAACCGAAATGGCCTAATTTACCTACTATGGTAAATGATGATCCCAAAACGTTTATCCTTTCGTAAAATTTGTATAAAGATCGCAAGACAGTCTTTTGTTTAATATGCTTACGCCCGCGCGATTACCCAAAAAGAAGTTTTAATTGTAATGAGGTTTTAGTCGATCAGTATATCAGGCTTATAGCAAATTACGAATGTCCTTTAAGAGATTTTTTATGAGTACCGTTTAGTGCAATTTTGGTGCACAATAAGTTAGAATAACATCTTGATAAAGTTGTATGGCATAACGAAGCTGTCTGTGTGACTGGCATGTATTCTCAAATCAAGAAAAGATGATATAGTACGACCAGATTATTCATAACGGTTCTCATTTAATGGATCTAAACCTACGTAAATTAATAATATTTTGCTGAAAACCAATCGTTTGACGTCGTTATAATTTTATTGGATGCAAAATGACAGCCAAAAGATGGTTAATCATCCCGAAATTAATAAAAAAAGTGTTAAAAATTCCATAGCTAAAAATTCACTTAGTTTTTTTCTCAATGTACTACAAAAACCCAGCCCTCGCTACGCCGCCTGATTTTATTAAACCCACCTTCACCATTTCCATTTTGTATTTAGCATAGTTTAGACGGCAATACAGTACTTGCATCCTGTACGGCTCTAATAATAGTATAAATGGGAATATTTAAGTATAAACAAGAGGACAGACGCACACACATGCTGTTACGGGACGTTAACTTCAAACGGACCGCGACTAACATTTTACTAAGAATCGTAGTATTTTTTGTTGTTCTAACGTATTAAGCGTATCAATTTAGGTTTGCTTGATTTACGTTATTGGTATTTAGTGTCATGTGACGTCATCTTTTCTCGTGGGACCTCTTTTGTTTTTCTCTGTCCTTTTTAGAGCTAATTTGGAAATGAAATTGCAATTCTTGGTAAAGAGTCTGATAAGTGAAGTTAGTTTCTTAATCAGAGAATTCCTATCAGTAATGAAGATACTTAATCTAGGACTTCGTGGACGATATGATGAAATATTTGTTTGAAAATATTTGTTTGATTGCACGGTTAGGCGAGTGGTTGAGGTAACCACGCCAAACCCACTGTGCGCGACATGTCGCGGTTTCAATCCCCGCGTTGCGTTTCTCTGATCCACGAATGCTTGTCCTGAGTCTGGGTGTCTTTGTGCATGTGAATTAAATATTAATGAAACCCCCTGCAACACAAAGATTCATCTCCCTACTGCGGGAGGAGTTTAAAAATGTTAAGTCCAATGCGATAATAACAACATTATTATCAAACTTTCGTAACTATTCCAAATTAAAAGAAAATCTTATTTTATTGTCCAAGTCCATTTCAAACTAAATTTAACATCCACAGGATTGCACAAGACGACCATAGAACCAAATTATTTTCAACCACACCTAAGCTTATGAAATACTCTATAATCCTTGCAGAAATTGCATTAACCAAGTGAACACCCAAATCCCTCGAAGGTACTATTTCTGACACTTTATCGACGACGCACTCGAATCCTTTGGGTATTCATAAGTGACTATTCCGTAAGCATGTCACTATAATTCAAATTGGCATTGTATTGAACAATGAAACAGCGTTAGAGATAAATAAAAACGTTTTGCTTTTGTTTTGTCATGTTTAGACAGATCTTGTAAATAAAGCTTATCTCCTGGCTCCTATAGTCCTATGCATTGGCTTTTGGTACGGCAGCGACATCAAAAGGTAGAGTTTCTTAATTCAGCTGGTACATTTTTACCACCAATAAGTAAAAAGTCCAAGATGCGATATTAAAAAAACTTTTTTTTTAGTGTAAACTGCACAAATTGGAATCTTTACAACAATATTTTTACCATTCGTTCTTTCCTTAGTAGATGCATCGCTTTCCAATGGCAAGGAGTTCCAATATTTCAGTCCAATTGTTATTTAGCTATATCGTCTTCGATTGGCTCTTCTTGCGCCGAGATATGACGGAAGCTCACGATTGGAAAAAACCAAGGATTTTAATCTTAAGATGTTCTTGATTGAAGAAAGTCCTGCAAAATTATCCTTGGTTGCCTTTTATGAGTGTCTCCTGTATTACGGATATCTCTCTAGAATTAAAAGAAAGCAGCTCAACCAAGTCTTTCGAAATGTAAAACAGAGCTTCGTCAAACACAAGTTAACTCTTTCCACGAGATAACAAAATTATCAACCTATTATTAAGTTAGTTTATATAACCAAAATATGCTGACCCGCAGATGTTCGCACTGACAACTTTATTGAGGGTCTGATAATATAGGATAAGTGGTGATTACTTATGAATATTATTTGACACTGTTTTGCGATCTCGTTATTGCTTATTTGGGTACGATAGCACATCATTTACCTCTACAATGAGCTTATAAGACAAGACTTGTCGTTGTGTGAATGAAACGCTGCTTTTTCAAGTGTAGAGCGCCATCTTGCTTCCACAACGACACTGTACCATGATATCTTAAAACAATCTTACTTAACGGTTTCATAGTACAGGTCGGTTTTAAAATTAGGTGTCCGATATTGTTTTGAAAGGTTTATTAGCGATTTGCATGTTCTTTGCATTGTATAAGGAAGGTTTATACTATTATTTACATGTTTAACGTTTTAGGTAAATGTCAAAGGGGATATTTTATTGTGTTGTTGCGAACTTGCGAGTAACCATCTTGTTGCGACATTTAATGTTAGAGTCTTATGTTGAATTTATACTAATTTTGCCTATCCTTACTTGGCATTTATAATTATTTAGAATTAGGGAATTGGTATTTGTTTGGAAAGGTGGTTGAATTTGTATTTTATGGACAGGCAATATTTGAGAAAGTTTTTCATTCAGGAGATAATTTCAAGGGAAGAGACCTGGCCCTTTTTAAAGCTCCACGCGGAAAATATCTTAAATTACGACGACCAATTGCAAAAAAATATATTTAATTTATCTCAAATAAAAACTGCAAAAGATGTTTTCCAATTATTTCTAGACTTCGAAAGACATATTGCAAGATTAACAATATAATAATTTGATAGATGTGGACAATCCTTAGGGATATGAAAAATACAACATTATTTAAAAATCGTTCAAGCTGTATCGGAGGAGTACGGTAAAAACATTATAAGACGATAATTTATATACACACATATACTATAACAAAAGTATAGTAAAGTGCTCTTAAACAATGACTCGCATCTAAACATAACCTCAAATCAAAATCAAATCGTTTTAAGCAAATAGAGCATTTGAAATTTGCATTATGACGTAGTCCGGCTCCCCTTTGAGCGGTGTATTGCGACTGAGCCCACCTACTGGCGGTATGACTAATTATTTACTTAATGTTCACTAGGGTTCGGAATTGTGGCGCGTTTTAGGGTTGGAAATACTATTGTTGAATTTTATATTGATGTTCGAGAAATTACTATTGTTTATCGTGTTCTTTCAATTACTTTCTAGTTTCCATCTGTGTAGTTAATTAAATATTCCATTTTGTAATAATAAATTTCGTGATCCTTTATTTGATAACGGTTCACTTACGAGTATTAATCGCGATAGCCGGAATAGTTCGGACCTAACCAGAGTCTTTAATGAGTGGCTGATGCGGCGGCTGAGTTGGAAATATTCTATTTAATTTGGAATTATTTTTACTTTATAATAGAAAAAGAAGAAGAAATTGAGTATCTCTTGGCAATATCTCGACGTGATGTGTGACGGATCAAAGGATTTAAGAACGCATGCCTATGTTAAAAAGGTTGACCTTCTTTAAGGCAGCTTTTCCACGGAAAAGTCTGCTCTCTTAGAATATTTGTATGGTCTTAAATTTCTCTTAAAGAATTCAAAAGCTGCTTCTGCTAAATGATAAGTTCTTAGAGCAAATTCTTAAATCCCAACAAAATTATCGACATCTCCAATGTGACATATATTTCTAAGCTCGTTGTATAGATATCACCATCTTAAACATTTTCCTCTACAATACTTAAACGAAAGCATCAACCATAACGTTAAGTTACTTTGATATATACATAGTTTACTCATCCAGTACTATGTTATTTTAGTATCGCAACTAATTATGTTTATGACTACCTGACCGCGTACCACGACATCAAAAAGTAATATTTATGCATTTGCGGAAGCGAGACAGCAAGTTACATGGTGTAGAGCGGCATATCGGCATGTCTTTTCTAGGAGTGAAACTTTTTTCTTTGAAGCGGTGTTGGTACAGGGTTTTAATAATTATTATTACATTGCCAAGTACTGTAAGTGCTTTGCAAATAATGTTTATTGTAAATAGTAATTATTGTGTTTACTTAAAGTTTATTTTCTGCATTTTCAATGTATATTTGAATATGAGTAGTAATTAAGATTAAACTTTGTAATTATAAACCTATTTAATAATAAGTATGGTTTTTATCTTGTTTTTAACATTGCGTAATCTAGAAATCTTTTATGGAGATGGTTGAATGGACTTAGCTCAAGTCTTGCAGCTAGCTTTGTTCAAAAGGTCCTATGTTCGAATCCGGGCAGGGATAAGTGTTTATTTTTTCAAATTCATTATATTATGTATTTATTAGAAGAAAATCATCACTTGCTAAAAACGGTGGAGGAAATCAGCCCAACTGAGGTTTTTTCAAGAGGGTGTTTTTCAAACTCGTTTTCTATAAATTATTAAACTCAGATAACATTGTAGAAGCATTTTCTGTAAATAAATGTTTAAAACATCAATACCTACTTTTTTGCATACAAGCATTTTTCACAAAGGGTAAAATAACAAATTAAAAATCAATACAACAAAATTTCATTACAAAACTGTTTCAAATATCAATCAACAGAATGCCCCAAGCGATATAGGGTAACATGCACTTTGTATATCGTATGTCACGAACCCTTGTTTTATAATTTAGTCCGTAATTTGACATTAAACATGTGAGCAGACTCAACAATGGTTGCGAACAATGTTACAAGCGAGGAACATAAGAGATATACGGGGGAAGTGCCCCAACATTAGCGTACAGAGGACTACCAGCACATCTTAAAGTAATAAATCGCAGTCACTCGACTGCAATGCGTGATAGTGTACTAAATTATGTAGAGCACCGTCTCACTTTCATTACTAAAATTATATTAGTTTAAAAGGTGAATGATTAGGTCTAAACAATGATGCATCGGATTAGAATCTAAAAGTTTTAAATGTACGCGAATGACATTCGTTTTCGACAAGTGTTTTGAGTTTGACTAACATTTGAGAATGGGAATGTACTCATTCACTCTCTGATCTGGCCCATGTTTAAATACATAAATATTCTAAAATGTAACCTTGATTTTCGGTTTTGATATGCAAGCGCGATGGCAGCAATAAAAATGTGTTTTAATTCTTGTGGTATTGAAAAAGTTGATCGTCATCTCCTGACATGGCCGCGCGTGAGTAACGTGAATGTCGCTTCCTTCTCTCTCTTTTATGATAAATGTTAACAAGCGATAACATGCAAACTGTCTACAATACAAAGAGACGCATTGTGAATGTTGGCCCAATGTTTGATCAAACAACCCTTGCGTATTGCGTAGTTTGTAGAGCTGTGTTTTTTTTTAATATTTTAAACATAATTTTTGAAGTTAGTAAAAGTGCTAAAACTGGAGGTTTTTGCTGATAATAAAATATTGTAACTATAGTATGCAGTTGTGATCATATAGGCACAAAATTAAAAAAAAAAACACAATAGTGTCCCTACACGTCCCATACGCCTACAACGCATTTGGGATGAGAGTGGAAAAATAAAATGCAATTAAAATTGTATTAAAAGTGTAGAAGTTTAATTTTTACCAACATTAGTCAACCGCGAAGTACAATCAGATACAAAAGCGAATAACAAAATACCAGCAAATATGTGACATTTTGAGTCTCAACTTGGCTTCAGTACAAACAATGTACTAGTGGTTATAGCTATTACTGTTTTGTCTCCTAATCCCACCACAAAGAGGTTGAATTCCTGTGTTTTATAAATACCACTACGTTTAAAGACAGGCAGTCAGGCAGACTTACAATACTAAAGCAAACCGGCAAAAAACGATGCAAAATCAAAAGAGTTTTTATCTCCATTAAAATTGGAACAGAAATGTTATTACTACCTAAGAACACTCGGGTTATTAAGACAAATCTAACGATACCTCAAGTGTGAAAATCCATTCAACGGTTCTAGAGATACAAGGTAATAAAGAATATTACATACATACAAGATACGCGCTAAACACATAACCCTCCTGGCAGTCGGGTAAAAAAAGGTTTAGTCACGAGTATTTATCGAGATAGTCAAACTTATTTTAGAACAAATTGGAGGTCTTGGTGTAGAGCTGACGTGGTGGAGGGTTTTTATAGGAATATAAATAATCACATTTTAACAAGCATATATGTAATTAATCAAAGGAATGAGCAGTTTCCAATTACACACCAATATCACGCTGGGCAAATGTCTTATTATTGATATATCACACTGTTATCATATTAACCGAGGTATTTATGGATTAATTATTTTTATTACTGTGAGGTGTGGTTGATTTTAATGGTGAATGTAAGTACTGAATTTATTTTATTAATTCTTTAGGTGAATGAAGACTTTGTCGGCTCAGTTGTCGTGCAATCGGCTGAATCGCGGGTGTGCGAGGTTAGGCCATGTTATGCAGTGGATGTAGCCTAGTACCTGGTGAATAGGCTGACACAGTTTAAGCGTCGGCCTCCAATGACTACCGGCGTTTCAGGTTTAGTTAGTAAGACTCTGACACTAACCCTTTACTTCTCAAGTAGATGGGAGAAGAGGATTGTTATTTCATTTCGATAAAAAAGGTGCGTGTTAACATAGACTTTATAGATATTTAAATTCGACCGCTGCGTGTGCGGTTCAGCCTTAGGAATCTCGGAAATCACGCAAAACCCAGTGACCGCGACATGTAAAGGCTTTGATACCCGCGTAGGTCGTTTGTGTGATCCACGAATGCGAAAAGATAACTTATTGACAGTCAAAAATGAAAGTAGATCACTAGATAATCTCATTACAAATTAGCACCCATCTAGTATCCAGGTATATATAAAATAACATTCATTATAACAAACTTTGTCAGTCAATATCAAAAAAGTCGTATGCAAAATCCCACTGCACTCTCCAAATAAATTGCCAATCGATTAACCTAAACATTGTATTACCCAGGGGATTTGAAAAGCACATGTGTGCTACACCGGTCGTCCAGATTGTGTCTATTCAATTTACTTGTGTAATATATCAACAAAACTCGCCAGATAAAATCATTTGTAAGGCGTCACTAAACATTTAAGCGATGTATTTTGTTGTAGGGTTGTGCCGATACGATTATTATATTTCTTTTGTTATTAATGTCGTTTATAATGGAATTCAACTTGATATACCTAAAAAAAAATGATGGTTCTTAACTTCGGGAACATTATAAAAAAAAAATATAGACCGTTATTTCCTAAACCAGTTGTGTTGTCTCAGTAAAAAACCGTGTGCGAAAATGTTTATTTTTCTTTTACTTAAAAAACTACGCAGCAAAAAAGCTTAGAATATCAATGAATTTCCTTGTGATTCTGAAACGATTCAACGCATTTCAGGTTTTTTATACTTGGTTTTACGTTACACTCTTAGCACTAAATTTGTTAAAACAACCATAGTACCATTTCATAACATGGCTATGCAAATATACACTATATTATGTGTATGCATGAATATTTAAAAATAATCTAGCTATATTTAAATAAACAGAACGGATGTTTAAGATTCGATACTAGAGTGATGTTTGTATACAATTTGTAGTAGTATCCTGTGTTACTCGGATCTATTAAGAAATATGCTTTGGAAAAGTTCCGGTGCAAACCGTAGTCCATTCTCAGGTTCAGCTTTCACTTAAAAAACTTTAATATCACTAAATGATACAACCGTTGCTGATCCGGCAACTCGCTCGCCCGCCGCCGTATTAGCTCATGATTAAGGACTCCGGTAGGATCCGAAACTAGTCGGGCGATCCCGATAAATACGCGTGAGTAAACAGTTGCATCATTGAATGAAACATACTGACGAAAGATACTTTACAACTTTTATATTGTTATGGGAAAATGAAATAATATGAAGCAAATTTTCAATATTATCGAAAACTTCAATATCTCTTGTAGTAATATAATTGCAAATGTAGAAATGAGATGAAGCTATATACAGTGTAGTTTGTCACACTCCGGCACATGTTATATTATACTTTAAGACGTGAAATTGCAAAACAATCAGGAATATAACCCCTCCTTTTTAATCAAAGCAAAAATAGTCTAACATTGTAATGTCAACATTACTATAAATACATGTCAAAACATATCAACACAACAATTATTAAAAGCACTTTTGACAGTTGCATTAAGAAAAAGTTCTTGAAAGCATTGTCAGTAATGAAATAACATCAAATAAATTTCTGCATCCTTCTTTATTTGCATTACTCAGAAGTAGTTTTGTATTGAAAATAATTAAGTTAAGTTCTTAGCAATATTTGAGACAAATTTTTATACATAGTTGTTGGATAGCTCAATAAAGTAAGTTTGGCGTGTACAATGGGACTAGACGTTAGTATTTACAAGGCATCGCTGTCCGTCTGTCTGTCTGCCTGTCATCGGGCTATGTTTGATGGAGTATGATAGCTAGGCAGTTGAAATTTGAAACACCTGGTGTATCAAATACAAATGAAGGGTGTGCAACTGATGGGACGTTCTAGGTGATAGTTTATGCACGCATGTTGTGAGTCTAATTCAACGCTTTCTGAATCGTTTCCTTAAGGCGTACGACGTGGCGTATCCTGACTTATATACGTTACAACGGAAACCCTAATTTACACAACTAAAGAAATAATATAAAAAACGCATTAAACATGACAAAAGAAAAATAACAAGACAATTTATATTTTAATCAAATAATAATACAATATAGTGTACATTGACAACCCTAGCACCGCCTAAGGGCTATTGCACATCGCTTGGCTAATTTGGTGATGTTATACAAGTCGACTCACTCTTTAGTCTGCCTATTACGATATTGGGCCCTAGTGATGTACTCTGTTTTATGATTATCGATACTTTCACGACGACTTGATGGGAATTGACAGATAAAGGTTTGTGCTGTTTTTGTTGAGGTTTTCTGTTACATTGTTTTAAATTTTTGGTCGTTTAAAATACTAATTTTGACGATGTCACAATTAAATGAACCGATTTTTCGTACATACGAATGATATTAATGTATGTTCACATAAAGTCACTGAATATTTGAATTATGTAGATCGTAAAGTCACTGATATAGTAAATGAAAAGCACCTCATAGTTAAAAAAAAAATCTAACACAATTGGTCCATAATAATCGACCTTAACAACAAAGATAAGAAAATCCCCAGTTCCATCTTTTAAAAATAAAAAGAAACCATCGATACCAAAATCAAATAGTCGACCCATCACCCGTATATGAATATTTAATTTCACCCCTTTCTGCGTGTTTATTTATTGGTCGTATATTTCATGGGCCGGGGTTGAATTTGCATGCGTTACCGCGTTAGTGTACGCTGTCCAAATTATGCTGGGGTGCCCTTCTGTTGCAATGAATAAACGTAGATAACGGTGACGAGATATACAATTGCTAGAAGTGACATTAGATAAAAAAAATAAGAAAAATGTTTATAGTTTTTTCAGTGGACGTGGTTGAAGCTATTATAACCAGTATGTATACTGAAAGAGAATATCGGTAGAAGTAAAATTGGTAGTCGTAAAGTTTAAATGTAATGTTGCATTTAAGAAATAAGTGTGTAAGATAACATACATTTAAATGTGTTGAAAAAAAAAATGCTGGCTATTTATTAAGTTAGTTTTTCAGGTAGGTACTTTAACCAAGCGGTAAAAACGGACCCGTATGTATGCAGCGCTCATGTCTGTCCGTCTCTATCAGGCTGTTTCTCATGAACCAAGATAGCTAGACCTTTGAAATTTTACAGAAGACGTATTCCTTTTACCGCTACAACAGCAAATACCACAAATAAAGAACAAGGTTAAGCAACGTTGTCATGGATATAAATTTGACGGGTGACCAATATTGTGTCTTAAATGTACGGAACCAATCATGTCGCAAGTCTGACTCGCAGCTACTGTATTTTTAACAGACATTTCAAATTTTAGCAGTAAAAACTAAAATTTATTTTTCGCTTCCACAATAAACTTTAACTCTGCAACGACTTAAAGCCGGCCAATTATAATAAAGTACAAGCCGTATCTAGGAATGCAAATCTATCTAAACCCCAATGTCCTGCGGTCGATATATCGAAGCGATATGCGTCCTGCATGTCACCTCACTATTTTATTATTATCATACATCCATGTATACTGCCGGTTGATTGAACATTTAATTATTTTGATCAACTATTTGTATGATTTGGGAGTTATTTTAATCATTAATCTAGGTGTGTATTCATAAAATTTATTTGCTTGGCAATATGTTGTAATAAATTGAATTTTGATTGGGATGCGTTCAATACAACTTTGCACTGTTACATTTTGGTATTTCAATATATTTTGCTTAGTTTTTTTTTATATGGTAACCGATAGTTGATGTTCTATTAAACTGCTAGCCAGAGCGTGGGCGCGTGGTCGGCCATTCGATCTTTCTATTGAGTATTGGTTGTAATAACGGCAACAGAAAAACATCAGAGAATATCGACAAGACGTCCGGTCAAAATACTTTCTACTTATTATCTCGCTTTTCGTTGCAGGGGATGAGCAGAAGCCTTTTATATCTATCAGAAAAGTTCAAATTATCTCATAAACTTCTGAATATATTTCGTTTAAATTATCATCGCCCTTCCGATCTTTCTATTGAGTACCAATATCATGTTCCATATGATACGGCTTAGTGACAGACGGACGGACTGTCACTGGTCTCTCTGTAATAGACTTCCGTTTACCTTTTGGATGCGAGAACCAAAAAGTAATTTGTAAAAAATATTAAATTTATAGTCCGGAAAGCTCTTTCATTTCCATTATATATCTTTCAACGTATGTTTTCTCATTAAGCCTGTAAGATAGAACTTACTACCGAGTTCAAACAATGTCTCGTAAAACAAAGTAGTCAGGCTAGTTACCTAAGTATTTCCTAAAGAAATAGCCTGGGAGTGTAATTTTCCATTGGTTTTAATAATACTTAAATATATACTGAGTTACCAAGTTGATGGGCTTTTGTATCTTTCTAATAAAAGAGAGATATAAGGGGCTTATTACCGGTAGAGTAATATAGTTTATTATAATATAAACATTTTTAAAATAGCAGATAACGACGAGTCGTGAGAAAGACCATAGGTAACCACGAAAATAAAAAGTTGTTCTAAAAGCAATGTGCCACGGGCTCCATTCTAACTTGAAATAATAATCTGACTTCCTTTTTTGTCTGTGAAGTCAATATTAAGAAAAAATATTATTACTAGCCTGGTATGTCCCACTGCTGGGCAAAGGCCTCCCCACTCTTCTTCCACTTATGTCTCTCATTCATTAAGAAAAATGATACAATAAAAAAAAACATACCTTAATGCATCAAGTAACAAGAAGCAGAATAAACCCATAGTCTCAACAATTAGAGTACTACAAAAAAATTGGTCTCAAAAGTTTTAGACAGTCCAATCACACAGAAAACTGTAAATTAGGTAGCTACGGATAAACGAACACACATAATTTATCTTAACAAGTTCCTCTTTGACTGGCCTGTTGGTCTAGTGGTTAGTGACCCTGACTGCTATATCGGAGGCCGTGGGTTCGATTCCCACCCAGGGCAAATGTTTGTGTGATGAGCACGATCATTTGTTCTGTGTCTGGGTGTAATTTATCTATATTATGTATGTATTTAGAAATATATAGGTATGTTTATCAGTTGTCTAGTACCCATAATACAAGCTATGCTTAGTTTGAGGCTAGATGGCGTTGTGTGTAAGTTGTGGAGTATTGTGGAGTATTATTATTATTACATACAATATTTTTAGAAAACAATAAACCAGTATTAAACAGAAGCAATAAATGCCTTTCTTACTTAAACCTATTCATTAATAAAACTCAAATTGTACCAATCGGAAAATATTAGTATACGAAGTCAAAGATTCTAAAGTTCTCCCATAACTTGTGGTGTTTGCAGCACTCTGTTTGTCTTTGAACCGAAGTCAAAATGAATAGGAACTTTACCAGTCTATAAAGGGAGCTTTAAGAAAAACAATAACTTTTGAAGTCGAATACTTACGAACTTAAACTTAGTTAGAAATAAAGATTCAATATTTGATTCCTTTTTGCTAATAATGTATAGATTTTTATTAGTTTGCTCTTTTCTTTGATAGTCTAGAGTTGATTAAAAAAGTTCTAAAGAGACAATTCGTTTAAAATTTTATCTGGCCAGTTTGTGAAACTGTCAAAATAAAATGTAATTTATTTTGTTATATTGTATTATGTAGCAAATAAGTTTTGACCGTTATTTAAATCAATGTTTCATCTGATTTTGATGTTTAATATTTTATGGTACTTATACGTAGCGCTTACACCTTTTGTACACAAGCCACTTTGACTTTTCCAAAGACCGACGTCTTTGGAAAAGTCAGACGTCGAAAGTTTGTTTTGCAATGTTATCATTAAACTTGTATTGAGAGCTAGTTTCTAAATAACGACCCAACGATTACGACGATTATAGTTTTATTTTAATCACTAAATTAAATCTAGGAATATCTGTGCACTATCCGTTATACATTGGTGTCGCGGTGGCCTTGCGGTTCTATACATGGATTTGTACGCACGAGTTACGGGTTCGATCCCAAAGCAGAAAATATGTTAATGCTAATAACATAAGTTTTATATTTCCTGTATTTAATAATTATAAATATATTAATAATAAATGGTAGTTTTCAAAATTAGATGTATTTTTTAATGAATGTTTGATTCAAATATTGGAATCTGAAATCGCCAACCCGCAGTGAGCTAACGTGGTGATCAGTGCTCAAACCTCTATTCTATACGGGAAGAGGCCTGTGCCTGGGCCATATATAGGCTGGTATTATTACTTGATTATAATTTAATTTATTTAAAACTAGCTGTTGCCCGCGACTTCGTCCCCGTGGTTAGAAGGTATAAGTTATGATTTATACCCGCCCTATTTTTTCCACATTTTCCATTGTGTCTTCTCTTCTATTAGTCGCAGTGTGATGGTATATAGCCTAAAACCTTCCTCGATGAATGGTCTATTCAACACAAAAATATTTTTTCAATTTGAACCAGTAGTTAATGAGATTGGCGCGTTCAAACAAACAAAAAACTCTTCAACTTTATATATTTGTATAGATTTATGCTCCAGTAAGCATTAAAACTTAAAAGACAAGTAATTAGAGAACGCTTACACCACTTCCTAAAGAAATATTACTGTCGTTCTTAAAGACATAGAGACACTACGAGATTATAGTGCTGTCTCGCTTCTTCAACTGCAATAATGTTATTCAAGAGGATGCAGTATTTCTGCAGGTAATTATAGGATTTCATTAGTATATAATTAATACATCCTGTACTTTTACTTTTATTAGTTAAGTTTGAATTTAATGGAACAATTACGGAATGCTTTCACAAATGTCACATCTAATGTTTAGGTTTCCGCACATAAAAGAAACCTTATTACTACCATTAACCTGTTTGTCACCCGGCTGTATCTCATGAACTGGAACAGTGTATACTGCTGAAATTTTGATAAAAAATCGGTTTAAGTTTGAGCCAATCTATTTTTTTTAAGATTGGTTTTCTTAGGTCAATTTGTACGGAACCAATGTTGCGAGTCCGACTCCCACTTGACCGAATTTTAATTTCATTTTAACAGTATTTTTTCATAAAAATAGCGGTTTTCGTTATTTGAAAGACCGCAGTACGTTATTTTTCATTAAAAACTGTTATATTTAACATTTTCTTGCAATTTGTGTGGGTAGTGCGAAAACCTATTAGTTTCTGCCTACGCCTAGTGAATAACAGAACGAAAATTTTGTTATTGTATGCGTTTCCTGTTAATTTTTCTATTTATTTTCAAATGTATAATTGTTCGGCCGATGGGGCAGAAAAGTTCTGCCAGATGGACCGACGACCTGGTGAAAACCGCTGGGTCTCGTTGGATGCAGGTGGCAGTGAACCGGTCGCGCTGGAGAACTTATGGAGAGGCCTATGTCCAGCAGTGGACAGCTATAGGCTGAGATGATGATGATAATTGTACTGGTACTCTGCTGTTTCTTATCTGAAATGAAAAGTGTCTGATATATAAATACCTTTCTAAATTAAAATAAGATACTAAGAAAGCTAAAATAACTTGATTCAAATACATATCCCTATATTAAAGACGTTTGTGTTCTGTCCCGAAACCAGTCGTAGAAGTTTAACATCAAAGGATTGGATAATTACAAATCCCCTAAATTTGACTGGCCTGTTGGTCTAGTGGTTACTGGCCCTGACTCCTGTAACGGAGGTCGTGGGTTCGATTCACACTTATGTCAAATTTATATGACATGCGTAAGATCAATGTTCTGTATCTGGATATATTTTATATACATTATTGATAATAAAAAAGCGAATAAAGCTGTTTACGGGTATAGTTGATCTCATTTATTTATTACAAAAACGCTATTAAAGCTACGAATTCAAAAATAATTTTCAGTCAGAATAGGCAGAAGTGATACAAGAGAATAAAATAAACCTTGCATTAAAAAAATGGAAGTGCCCAGCACTATTATATTGTATACTCTCTGGAGATTATATCGTAGTCTCTTCCATTGACTCGTATGCACTGTGTGCATAGAGCTTTACATTTGTGGTTAGTTCATAAATCAATTACGTGTTTTATTATCAAAGCACAAGCTATGGGATATTGTTTGGCCGTGGCGATAGTAATCGACCGCGACCACGAAAACTTATTCTTAAACCGCAAGAGGAAGTGCCTGTACTATGTGCTCTTGAAACTGGACTGTTTCTATTGCTCTGTGCTTGTACGCTTGTGCGAGCGAGATGGTGGATTAGATTGCGGATAGCGCTGTTTCACTCCCACAGAGGTTATAATCCTGGTTTTATAAGTAATAGTGAAATCACTGCGTGTCCTAACTAAAATTACTCCTAGATACATTTTTCGACATCTTATAGTTATGTTTTCGTTTAAAAATATTTGTAGCTGTAGGCTGCGTGGTGCTCTGTCTCCATTCTAGAAGTACAATTATATTACTTAAAAACTTGGTGGTAAGTCCTCTGATGAAAAAATAATATCCAATTTTGTTAACAAAAATAATGCCTTTATCAACATTCCTTAAAATAACCAAGTAAGTAACAACTTGATTGAAAAGGAATTGCTTACAAAAATCGTCCACGAGATCAAATTTCAACATAATTTCGTACAAGTATGTAATTTACTGGTTTTTATGTTAAACGAGGAAATTACGGAACCCACACGCACAAGTAATGTCTTTTTTACTGTAGTTTTTTACATAAAAGTGTAAAAGGTGGACCACCCCTGTCTCTGGTAGCCACCTAACTTACGACCGCCATTAATTTTAAATGATGTCAGTAGTTGTCAACAGTTGGGCCAACGTCTTTTTTTCACGATAATAATTTTACACGATTTATGTGTTTTGATTGTGTTCCTTGAATTCGTATTAATTTATTTTTCATGTTTCGTTATTAGGTTTTTATTAGTTTTATTACTTTGGCTTAGGCACTTAACCCGTTCAGTTTTTTGTACAATATAAATTTTATTTTTATAATATGTCATGTCCTTTTAAACACAGGTAGTGAGTCATACAAAATACAGGTATTTTTATTAAAACCTCATTACTAAGATGAGATTACTTTTTGTTTTAATCAACAAGATTCTTTTGTTTTTTTAGCGATGACCTCATTTTACTATTGCTTTAAACAAATGATGTTTATCGATATACTTTTAAGAATGTTAATTCAGTTTTGGTTTAATATAAAACGATACAAAGAATTTTCATTGGATTTTAAGTATGAGTAAGAATTAAATTGCTGAGGGCAGGAGACGACCCTTTTTTAATTAAACATAGGTATTCGGATCCTGATTATAGAAAAAATGGCTAGAATGGGGGAATAAAATACGCATGTCGACAGGCGACTAGAAAGCCTTCTTGTTTTTCAAAAAATCACTTTTTGTTAGATTTAGAGAAGAAAATTATTAGCGGATCACACAAAAACTTGTCCACTGCCGGGATAAGTTGTAGTTTACTCAATGGCTTGGCATGGGTAGTATACAAATGCGTAGTACACAAGCACGATACTTAGATAAGTAAAGTTCCTCAACTCGCATTGGACTCTACATTCCACTGGACTATGATAAAGACAGGGAGGTTGACATTGCGCTATGCGTCTACCATGCGTTGTATTTACATATAGCTACACCTAAACTTAATTAATCAATTAATGAAACCAATCAATTCCTAAATTCTTGTTCACAACTAAAATCATCAACTCCTTAACAGTTTCAAGATATTTATTGCCTAAAAAAAGTATACGGACACCCATTAACACTTATCAAGAATGAGTAATGTCTGGGACCCAAACCTGGGCCCTTGGACCCGTAATGTTCAAGAATTCCACTTCCATCATGTTTTTAAGTCGTTTTTCTTAACATTGGCTACCAAAGAAGTTATTAAGCTGATAACATCGCTCACAATTTACTGTGCATCCGATATTAAGGTGGGCTCTTGTGAATTTTAATACTTAATTTAGCTTAAGTTAGAAGCTGGTGCAAGATTGAGGCGGCATTGTTTTTTATAATTTCTTACGATGCTTATAATATTCATACTGGCATTATAATAATTGAAATACCTACAAAAGTAACTCTTAATAATTTAAAAGTCCTGATTACCCACTACATAGGCGATACAACGGCGTCTGTCTTCCACAAAAACTAGCTTAACTCCACGTTGCTTTAAGCTTTTAGTTGAATGCGAAAGATCTTAGAAAAATGTTTTTTATCTTATCATCGTCAGCTTCGACAAGCCCCTCTCAGTCCATTGCTGGACCTGGGCCTCTCTCATGACACGTCACTGAGGTCAATCTTCAGCTCTCCTTTTCCAACACTACGACTACCGATGCGAAAATCCTTTTAATCTCATTTGCACATATTGATGCATTTTTTTACAAAGAGTAATTTTATTTTATACTGCTTTTGTATTTGGTAAATCTTATTAATAGAATCCTTGCAACTAAACGCCTATAAATTACACCACACAAAATCGATACACCGGACAATTTAATTATCAGCAACTAACATCTACAGTGTAATTAGTAGTGAATTTAATCATGCATCGGGAATAATGTCCATCATGCATATTAACATATCTGAGTACATCATAATTTGATATCGATGCCTCCACGATTGGAGAGCGATAACGACTTTGACTCTACCATCGCTCTTAAAGTAGAAATGATTATAAGTGCGAAAGAGACATGGCGCTCTACGACTTAGTACTCTGTCTCGCTTCTGCCTCTGCTACAAAAGAGGTTGTAATAAGTTTTCAGAATTATCGCCATAATTATGACTTAATTACGTCGTTAGAGTTGATCGTCAATAATTTTCTCATGATCAGGTTTAAAAAGTTATAGTAGGACGCAACATTGTCATTTAGAATCTTTGAATCTATAATTATCATGACATGATATGGTTATTAGCGTTTACGAGGACTTAAGGATAGCCAAGAAGCTTAAATATTTTTATAGTAACTGTTGTGCTTACACCGCCTCGTCAGCTCATGATTAAGGACTCCGGTTGGTTTTGAAACTAGTCG
The DNA here is from genome assembly GCF_003590095.1 of Trichoplusia ni. Lineage (NCBI taxonomy): Eukaryota > Metazoa > Arthropoda > Insecta > Lepidoptera > Noctuidae > Trichoplusia > Trichoplusia ni. The sequence goes on along the minus strand of NC_039489.1, from coordinate 7,603,430 downwards.
GGCAATCCCGATAAATACGCGTGTTGTAAATCGTTGCATCATTTAAATAGGCTCATTCTTGCTTTGTTGTTTCCGGAGTTGTCGTACGACATGCTTATCATGTATTTTAAAGGTCTTTGAATGAAATGTTACAATTTTGGTAGTATGGCTCAGTTTATACTGGTTTTTGCACTCAAACTGTTGGGTTCAGAAGTTATGGATGAGACTTAAAATCTGTACAATTAAGCTATAACTATCTTAGGTCAAATAATGTAATAAAGAGTCGTTTTTGCTTCAAAAATACTATATTTGACATTCTACTCTGAAATTTGGAATTATATTTTTCGACAATTATGAGAAGCAATTAAAGAAAAATTAGTATTCATACAAAAAAAAAATGAATGTTCAACAATGACATGAAAAAAGTAGGTCTTTAAGCACTTGCATTTAGTTAATTCAAGCCAACAAACTCTATATTTATTTTTACCATACAATATTATTAACCAATACCTATTGCCTAGTAATATAATATAAGTGACTACTTATTTGGTTACCTGTTACAATACTTAGTACCTACCACGATACCTAACAGTCATATTATCGCAGATGTGCGAGAGGGACACACCTATACGCCCTGTAGAGCAGCATCTCTTTTCTGCAACTTTAAAAGTACTTACTCGTATGGTTGAACGTACTTTCATAGCCTAATAAAGATCTTGTAATGTTATTTATTTGACTAATACAGTATATTCGTTTGGCATAATGTCATGACTGTAACGTTTTGCATAGTAGTTTTACGCCTACGAAGAAATTGTAAAGGAACGCTTAGATCAAGTCTTGTAATACACGCTACGCTTTCTACAAGCAGATATTCCGAAATCAAAACTTTGTCCGTTTTAAGAGCAACCTTTTGACAGGTCATAGAATTGACCAAAAAGCGACGTGCAACGAGATGCTGATTCGATTTTAAGTGAAATAAGGCTTTGCTTTGAATTTTACTTTAAGTATAATCAGCAACTATACACAATGCAACACTTTTTGGACAATTTTATGACTTGTCAAAAGGTTCTCCTAAGAACGGAGTAAAACATTTATGTAACGCTGAGTGAATCTTACAAATGCATTAGTGACAAGTCTAACGGAATGTCAGAAGAGAATATATGAAAAAGGAATGTCACAAGCGCTAGCTTGTTAAAAACCTTCTCATTGTCTTCAAGTATATGGACATCGGGCCACAGCAACATACAAAATACCAACTCATAATAAAAAAATAAAATTAAAAGTAGCATACAACTTGGCCTTTAAAACGAAATAAAATAGAAAAAAAAATACTCAGCGGACTAATGTTTCGCGTACATATTATTTAAAAGATCTTACTGAACCCGCGGAATACAAAAATACCTAGTTAATTATATTTCTTTAATGACCAAGATTTTTACATTTAACATTATATTTTGCGGTCCAATATTAATATGAACACTGAAATTCGATACCCAGCATTTAAGCCCCTTTGTACACGAGCAAAAGTTTTTGAAACTCAGCGATTTTAACTCTAATGATAAAAGCATGCGTGCAAAAGTCATCGAGTGCTAAATATTTAAGTTGCCTCGTATACGTAAGTCCTTAGGTTAGTATTTAATACTGAATATTCTAGCTCAGTAACTATTACAGCCTACTAATGTATTAAAAGCTGAGTGACTCGTCAGCAATAAGATAGACTTTATTTTACACAACAGGTTATGTGAAGGAGGTTTCATACTTACCGACGGAATGTTGGCACACACAGCCAACATTCCGTCGGTAAGTATGAAACCTCCTTCACATAACCTGTTGTTGATTCGATTTTAAGTGAAATAAGGCTTTGCTTTGAATTTTACTTTAAGTATAATCAGCAACTATACACAATGCAACACTTTTTGGACAATTTTATGACTTGTCAAAAGGTTCTCCTAAGAACGGAGTAAAACATTTATGTAACGCTGAGTGAATCTTACAAATGCATTAGTGACAAGTCTAACGGAATGTCAGAAGAGAATATATGAAAAAGGAATGTCACAAGCGCTAGCTTGTTAAAAACCTTCTCATTGTCTTCAAGTATATGGACATCGGGCCACAGCAACATACAAAATACCAACTCATAATAAAAAAATAAAATTAAAAGTAGCATACAACTTGGCCTTTAAAACGAAATAAAATAGAAAAAAAAATACTCAGCGGACTAATGTTTCGCGTACATATTATTTAAAAGATCTTACTGAACCCGCGGAATACAAAAATACCTAGTTAATTATATTTCTTTAATGACCAAGATTTTTACATTTAACATTATATTTTGCGGTCCAATATTAATATGAACACTGAAATTCGATACCCAGCATTTAAGCCCCTTTGTACACGAGCAAAAGTTTTTGAAACTCAGCGATTTTAACTCTAATGATAAAAGCATGCGTGCAAAAGTCATCGAGTGCTAAATATTTAAGTTGCCTCGTATACGTAAGTCCTTAGGTTAGTATTTAATACTGAATATTCTAGCTCAGTAACTATTACAGCCTACTAATGTATTAAAAGCTGAGTGACTCGTCAGCAATAAGATAGACTTTATTTTACACAACAGGTTATGTGAAGGAGGTTTCATACTTACCGACGGAGTGTTGGCTGTGTGTGGCTTATGCAAACACTGGCCATTTATTTTTATTTTTCTGTAATGTCACTAATTGTTGTTTATCGATCGTTTTGAAAAAAAGAACGCTTTGGTTTCGTTTTGAATAAATTAGCAAAAATAATTATGTTTTTAATTGTGTTTGTTGAGTATTCTTATTATTTTGTATATTTAAAAGGTGTTCTTTATTTGATTAAATTAATAAAAATAATTTTGCATTTAAGTCACGTCATTTAGATAACAGCAATCGAAAACGGGTGTTCACGTTCGTTTATTTAAATGTTTTTGTTCTTTGAATATGCAAATATTTTCATTCTACGCTAGGTTTTCTTGTTGTAAACTATTTATATACAATTATAAGAAGTTCCTAACGTTACTTTTACGATACAGAAATTATTAATACTGCAATCCTAACTTAATTACTAAGACTGGACTATAGAGGTTTTCAACATTTATACGACCGTTTTATTACATTTTTTTTTAACTAAGATTTCGCATTTATTTATAGTAAAGTCTAAGCTCGGGTACTTTCATTTGCATAAGTATTCTAAACTTGGATGGCTATTATGTGACTTCTTTGGCTTTCCTTAGAAATGTCTTGAAGGCTTACTGACATCCTCTCTGCAAGACTATTGCAGCTGCGGAGGCGAGACGGCACGATACACGAGATAGAGCAACTTCTCTTTCGCACATGTCTTATTTCAAGGTGTTTTGGTCCTTGGTCGCTTAGCAACATAGCAAGAAAAGCATTCCTTTGGGTACTGTTATTAAAGGTATTAGTCAAGAACGGGCTAGTCGATAATAGGCTTTAAATTTATGTCTGAATAGTGCATAAAGAAAAGTTTATTCACATGGCGTCTGATTATGAAGACTCGTAAAATTTTGAAACTGATCGGGCATTTAACCGTCAAATACTTGAAGGACAAGACTTACATAAAGATCATAAAAGGTCATACAAATGTTTAGTTAATATAAAAAATACTAGATGGCTGGATATTTTTTTCTAGAATAAAATGATTAAATTAAGAAATAGAGGCTGAAATGAGAAAACGTTATGTTTGAAGTCGTTTAAAAATAGCAAACGCATAAAAAATAACCAAACTACATCAAACAGACTTACGATTCTCTTAATATTACAAAATAACAATAAATAAAACACAATTCACATATCCACAGTGTTTAAACTCCAGACATGTCAATACTACCAACAGGACCACTAAAAACAAAACGTTATACCAACATAAAGAAACTAAACGCATGTCAACGCATCGATAAAACGCGGCAAGCCTCCATCATGCTATGGATATATTAACATTATATATTTAACCGCTGCGATCCGGCCGGATAGTATAAATTCTCCATTAAGTAGTTTATTACGAAGAAGACTTAATTATCAGTGTTCGTCTTATGAATCTATCGGTTAAGGTCCGTGTAGACCGGCTGTTTTATAAGTCACTAGCGGTCGAACGCAGCTCCGCCTGCGTGGATTATGGTAGTAAGAATAATCCCGTTTCCCGTTTCAAGTTGCTTAAAACATATCCTATGTTACTTCTAATCCCTCAAAGTGTATGTGTAAAGTTTTATAAAGATCAGTTAATTATTTTTGGGCGTGAAAACGATACAAACAAAACGATAATAAAATGTAGTTAGTTCGATTTTAGATTTTGAATACTTTACTGAATGAAGTCAGTTATTCAAAAGAGGTTGGCTTGTTGGCAGTATTAGGTTTTAATTATGAATTCGAGTTTCTTTGTAAATGACGGTTAAGTTAACAGATTTTACAAGATCAGTTATGAGCATGTAGGTATTGAATACGTTTTAAGGTAGTCTATGCGAATATTATAAAGCTAAAGTATTTGTTTGAACGAGCTAATTTCATTAAATACTCGTCCTACGTGAAAATTCTTCCAGTGTTAGAAAGATTATTAGTTTATAAAGACTGTAGGATATAACATCAACAACTTCTACCATCTATAACTCATCAACTACGACCAAGTTTTTGAATGTTTGTAACGTTCTCGAAAAACAGCAACCTAACAGTTTGTGTATTAAATACATGAATATCTAAGTTCATAGCTATAATTACCGTGTAGTAGTTTCCAATGTCTCCATTATGCAAATCATAAATAGGTATGTTAATTTTATTGAATACTACTAATATTCAAAGGGGAAGTCGCAGGCAATCATTAGTGTAGATTCCTATAACTTCTTCAAGTCAAGTAATACAAAAACTATTTTTATTAAAAACTTTATTTGCATTCGCGGACAGAAGGACCACACAGTTTCTTAAATAATTATGCGAAATTATATGCGCTTGTGTTAATTACTGGTTGATGCGAGAATTCTTGAGGTTGCCTAGCTGCCCTTATGCGCAGATAACATCTAGATTGGATTGGTATGCAGGGATGTTAAATTCCGAAGCTAAATTACATTTTTATGAGTTTTAAAATGTTTTTTTTTTTATAAAGTTAGCTTGGAAACTTTGGATTGCTTTAGTTTCATAAATATAATTAGAAATATGATATGATTACTTAAAACATATTCTGCTAAGGATTTGATAAAAAAACAATGTACAGTTTCTTTCGACAAATAAATGTATATTCGAGGGAAAGAAAGGACATCAAAAATCAATACTCTTAAAATCAATAATCTGTACATGAGTTTATCTTATATAGGTATGCAGAACTGTTATTAACAACAAAACAAACAAATCATACAAGATTTCTCTCCTTGCTACAAGTTGTATGCAAATAATAAGCAGTTACGAAGCTACCGAATAATAATAACTCCTGTTATTATCCAGGCTAACCATTCCAGCTTCTGCAGGAGAAAGTATTTCCTCACGAATAGCTTTTCAAATTATCATGTATATTGGTAGTAAATATTTAGTACATGATTGTGTAAAGAATGTTCAATTCACGACAATGCTGTATAAATTCTGCGGATACAAAGACACAGTTATTGAGGCAAGTGCAGACGCTCGATGTGTTGGCTGTTAGAAATAAGGATGGCACTTAAAAGTTCTGTATTTATTTTTATATAACATTCAATTAGACAGTCCAGTCCACAGCCAAACATATACCATCGCGCCTGAATAGTCCGATGCCATTAAACAGAAAGGAAAAGGAAGGATGCTTTAAAGATGACATTTTTTTTAGGAATAAACCAGATTAATAATGTTTAACCAGTTTATTTTTATTTTTTTACTCTTAGAACATTCGAGCAACAAAAAAATGACGATTTACTTAAAATCACATTACATTATAGCAAACAACGAATTTAGGTTTAAAAACACTTTTCAATCTTTCATGTTAAATAATATGTCTTGTCGTGCGTGCCAGCCCTAATCTTAAGAATAGTGCATTTAAGCGGCAGCTGAGGGTTATCGCGCGTCAACAGGCAGTCGCGACGCGCGGCACTCGCTATGTTAATTGTAAATTTACGCTTTTCTATACATTTTCAATATCCAGCTCATTTCTATAGAATAAGATGCTTTCGTTTTATTTTGAGAGTACTTTGTTGAGGGATAAGTTGGAAACGTTATTAAACAACCTCTATACTGGAGAATGGAGGAATCTTAAGATCAATTCTTTAACCAATTATTAATTCGTTTTTTAACCAATAGGCAAAAGGCAAGACAAAAATGATTGAGGATCTAGACATTTATTTCTATTCATATTTTTTAGAAATTTCACTTCATCAATAACTCTTTATAATAAGACATTATTTGTTTCTTTTCAACAAAAATCAACTGAAACGCTCATCATCTGTAGATACCGTCTCATCTTAATTAGCACTGAATGTACCAAATCTTCATCAAAATAATTCACAGATTAACAAAAGACGAGATAAGTTCGCAAAACATAACCAGCACCGCCTCAGATAATCTCGTTAATGCCAAGTTATATTTAACCTATAATTAAACAACTGCCGGGATTCGATAGCGACCTCTTTGTCTTCTTCGATCTAAATACGTAGCGGATTTCAATTTAATTTTGTTTTATTGTTCCATCAAAATATACGAAGTTCATTTTAAGATAAATTCATGTTTCATTTTATTTGTTTGTAAAAGGTTTGTCTTCACGTGGTTAGTACAGTTTAATTTGTTTTTCATTAACATACATAAGTTAAAATAAATGGACGGAGAACAAGTAATGTAAAGGACCAGATTTGCGATATTCATGAGGCCCAAGTCTTAATTCATATTAATCGAATCTCCAAAGTATCTAAAAGAATACGACCGTGTATTTAAAACGTCGCTTCCCATTAATTTACTCGATACTTAATGGGTCCTTATACCCAGCCTAAGTAAGGAAATAATTAGTATAAACGAGTAAAAAACGAAAATCCCGAAACGTTGACGCGTACCTTAATCATGCAGGTAAGACCATCAACCGGTAATTATAATGTATGTATGTGATTAAATGCTTACGTGGCCACGCCCCTTGTGTAAGGGAGACAGGAGATTTTCCCATACAACGCATGTATTGTAAAAATTATGGGGGCCCGATCGAGGACTTTTTTGGTCCTTTAACTTTTTTTGGTCCTTAAGAATTTGTGTGCAGGAAGCTTTGATTGTGTGCGATAGTGTAGTGATTTGAAAAAGGTTATTAGTTTTTTGTCATTATGTAATTAAGACTATTTAATTATGTTACTAATTACATTTTAACAAACAGCTATAGTTTTCTTATATGCATTTTCATTACAGAAGGAAATCTGACCAAACAGTTAAAATAAATTTCTCCATGTTCAAATAAGTTGAAGCTAAATAAACCTAATACCCACCATGTTTATATTAATTAAAAAAAAAATTAAAAAAAATTAAAAAAGTTTTTATTGACATACTAGTGCTTTTTATTACAAGCTTTTATTTAGTTTCACCTGTCTTGTTGTCTGCCTGTATGTATATCGGCCAGCATTCAAGCGTCGCAATTCATTTTTGTCTATTTCCCGGTTTCTGATCGTTCTATTTTGTTTTAACAAATCTACTTAAATATTTAACTAGCAATAACGCCACGAAATTTCTACTCCTGGTCTTTTAAGCTCTATGCATGTCTAATGTATTTATTTTTATTGTTGACTAGCTGTTGCCCGCAACTTCGTCCGCGTGGTACCTACCCACATGATTTATAATTGTCCACATTTTCCATTGTATCTTCGCTCCTATTAGTCGCAGCGTGATGGTTTATAGCCTAAAACCTTCCTCGATAAATGGTCTATTCAGTACAAAAATAATTTTTCAATTTGAACCAGTAGTTCCTGAGATTAGCGCGTTCAAACAGACAAACAAACAAACTCTTCAGCTTTATATATTAAGTATATAGATATAAAACCAATATAGCGTGTTTAAAAATATTAATTACTATACTTACTACTACTAATCCTACTTATAGGATTTATACTAGACAGTATAAATCCTATAAGGATTAAAACTTAAACACATAAGCTACAATTTACCGCTCAGCGAGCAACGTAGCCTAAGCCCATTTTACATGTACATTAAAACTCGTTCTCAACTAAGTTCTCTAGACTTATTTCCGTTAGATATTATAGAAGTATTAAAACTTTGATAGCATAATTTATCCCATCTCCACATGACTGGTGTTAGTCATACTTTGCATGATTTTCTTTACTTAATGTAATAGACTTATCATCGTACTGATTGGAAAATATCTTGCGATGTCTTGTTTAATTATGTTGGTCCTGCTATACAGTGCGTCTCAAAGGACCAAATCCCGCCTATTAAGATGTATTAAATTAGCTTTGCTGGTAGACTACTGTTATTACTGTTAGCTAAACCCTCCTTGTGTATTGTATATGCAAATAGTTGTGGTTTTAATCCTCTGCTAATTGTCTGTACAGGGGGAATGCTAACATGATGGCAGTGATGTGACAACATCTGGATGATAAGATTAGGTACAAAATAATTCAAAGCAAAGAATCAAACAGGTTCTTTAGCATTGTAAATTTCAATATCGAATATTAAATCATAGCAGTTTAGTTTAATTATATTATTTTACAACTGTACTGCCTGTCTTTTCACACTTAATAAATACTAATAGGTATTTATTTGATAAAATAAATAAATAAACTTAATTTATTACAAAACAAATGAATCGCTTATTATTACTTACGAGTCGAGCCTGATAACTTTGAGTACGGAAACACTTGAAAAAAAGCTTATTTATATTTACGTATAAAGACACGTCTTTAAACAACCTAATTTATAAATTCAAGTATCAACTCATAATAAGCTTTATTAAAACCGGTCTCTAAACTTTCTATACATCTTCATTATACCCATGAGTTAACTTCGATAAGTATACAATTTTGTGACGCAGAAGGACCAAGGGAGCTTATTACCTCCTCTTAAAGACATACTTGCAATTATGGAAGCGGGATCGTGCTCTACAACGCGTAGAACGGCATCTTGCTCACACAATTGAATGTACTATTTTAAGAGTAGGTAATAGGGTCCTTTTGTTACTCTATTGTATTATACCTTACCTTTGAATTTAGGGAAGTTTCTTTTAGCATTTGTTATTTTAAGGATTAGTATATTGGTTACACAAAGAAAGGTTTGTGTTGACAAGTTTAATATTTGTGAGTTCTTATCGATGTAATTTAAAACTGGTGCTCTCAATACACTTTGCCTTTGAATTTAAATGATTATTTGTTGATTGGAATTTAAAGTATAATTAAAAGGACGTAAAACACTTCATAAGTAACATAAATTAAATGAGCAAAGGAAAAATGAACAAGTATGTACAATTGTTGTCTGTCTATTCCAAGCAATTGCTAGTTTTTGTAAAATGCCGTTAAATATGAGTTTTAGACCCATAGTAAATGATTTTATGAACAAATCACTGTCAAATCACAGTCATATTAAAAACACTATATTTCTCACACTGCTAAAGTTCTGAAAAGCTTCTCCCTCTCAAACACACCCAACTACAAGTTTATTCCGAAACCGTTATGCTATTGCATATTGCATGCACTTTCCATATCTCCAGAACATATGACTGTATGAGTCACAAACCGAACTAGGGCTTAATCAGCTGACATAAAACGATCGTATTACTATGACAATAACAAGTGCATGTGAATCATTTGATGACTGCCGTGTTTAGTGCCCAGATGTCTGACGCGAAGGACCTATAAAGACCGGGATTCAATATGAACTGTACCTTCTTCTTGGGTTCGGAACCCAAAGTGTAAAATAAAACCCTATTGCTAAGGCGTCACTATCCGTTATCAAGTGCATGTATGTCATTTAAAAGATAAATTTGATGGGTGATCAATTTTTTTACTTAAATTGTGTTTCTTTAGCCTCTTTGTACGGAACCCTGAATGTCGCTTGTAACTCGTACTCTACCAGGTTTTATGCTTGTTGTTTTTGGATGTTGTATAAGTATATTTATTTTGACAAAACTGATTTGATCTTAAACATAAAACTGGTCATTTATATATTTTATTTGCAAAACCAAAAAGCATACAGATAATTAGAATGTTAATGCTATTTCACACAGGTCTGGTGTTGTTGTTTTTCGGTTTTAATTTTTTGGTCCTTGCGTACGATATGTAAGACAATTGCTCCATAAGTATTAAAGTCAATGTTCGAATCCTCACTAGATTAGAACTTAAGTAGAAATACTAGATCTAAATCCAATAAAGCCACAAGAAATGGCTTCAGGTAGTGTGCTGTTGTGTTTTGATTCACGGGGATCGAACCCACGACACGGTGCATATAGTAACTATAGCGTGGTGACCTCAACCACTCGGCTATTCGTATACAGCTGGTATCTGTCAAGTATCGAAAATGTGAATTCGCTGTAATTGCAGCTTTTACTTTTTTATGCATTTTTAGCAATGTGGACATAATGAACAGGAGAATAGAAACAAGAAAAATAGGCTAATGAACGAGGTAACAGAAGGAGGTAATTCCGTTTATGTTTGCAAAAAAAACAATCTTCAGATTACAAAAAGGAGTCTAAAGAATGTATCTGTTTTATTTAACACTAACATATGTGTGTCACAGTTGACATCGTGATTCATTAATTTAATTAGAACACAGTCTATATTCCATACTTATTGGCACGAATAATTTCATCTGTGTCTGTATTCCCGCGGTCTACTTTTCAAGGAATGATGCAGAGAAGGAAATAATCTCCACATGGCTGTTATGATACTAACTTGTAAATGTTCCGCTGCTGGCAGACCTTTTTCCATAGAGGAAGATTAAGCATAAATTGTAGGTTCACAATTCTAGATTAAAATTCTTGGAGCACAGTTTTAGTTCGTGTTTTTTTTGCTGCACTGTTAATACTTAAATTCGGTAAGGTTTACAACCGAAAGCTACACAAAGAAAGTCTGTCAAAATTACTTCAAACCTGGTCCTTTAATCTAACAAAAAACCAAGAGTTAACACAGCAATCGGGACCAAAAACGCGCAATATCACAATAATTATAATTCTATTACACAAGAATGTCCTGTCATCGAGCATCAGCGGACACAATTAATAATAACACTTAACACTAACAAGATACTCACACAGACTGCGATTTAGGTCATCAATAAACAAGTTAGCAATAAATCTTAGACAGACAAACCCAAGTGCACAAGCTGTAAACCGGTTGTCGATTGTTTTGACTGGGCGAGTATCGTCGATTTGCGCTCAGTGTGTTGACCTAATCAGTCTATAAAGGTATTAGGGAGAAAGCTGTCTGAATGTAAGTGAGGCTATTAATGGACTACTTGTTTCGTTGAGGGATAATAAGGTTTGTTTTTTTTTCTTTTAGGTTAAGTGCCACGGTTTGTCGCATTTCTTGTACAAACAACATAATTTATTGTGATATTGCTGTTTCACTTATGTGAATGGTAATAGCAATATTGTTTTTGTATAAAATGTAGCTTTTATTGTCCCTGTTATTTGAGTAGTTTATTTATAATTTAGGGTCTACATTTCATACTTTTAAGTTGGTCCTTAGTGGTGAAGTAGAACCGAACGCTCTACAATTCTACAAAATTAAAAAGTAGAAATACCCGTTTGTATCAAATAACAGACCTAAAATCTTATACAACACAAGGAACTTATTAAAATACCTACGACTATACACAATAGACATTCTATTGTTATAACCTAAAGTTGCAGACACATTGTTCATTCAGCGTGACGTTACAACAGGAACAAAGTCATACGCTGCACACGACATTGAATGCTGAGCTGCCATTGCCGAAAGCGAAAGAGATTTGTTTAGTCGCTGCTGTATTGTTTCGCTTATGTGGCCACACCCTTAGCCGTACCGAAGGACCGATTTGTTAGGCTCGATTATTTTAAACAATTGAAGCGTATTAATTTGGTCTTCTTGTTAGTGTTTAGGAATAACGTTGCTTACTGTTTCTTTCTACTATTGCTTCTTGATTTAGAAGTTTTAGATTGAAATACTATGTATGAAAGTAATCGCTAATTTGTTATTACGTGTCCATCTGTCTCTATTTGAGTTATTAAAATGACAGAGACAGAACTATACTCACCAGCAGTTTACATTGACTGAAGATTAGTGTTCGGGCTATAGATAACAGAATCAAAAAAGGGTAAACATTTAGTGTAAAGTGCCACAAAAACTAAAATAAATTGAGTGACACTTAAAAGTGCTATTCCATTCGTTTTACTGTCGTTTATCTCACGATAAATAGGTTTAAAACATCGAACATTTTACTTGAGAACCAAACTTATCTGTTTAAGCTTTAAAACCATTTAAATGACTAAGTATACAAAACTACCATTTTTATTAAACCTACCTGCAGCTACTAACTTTATGAAGCCAAAGTTCAATTTAAAATGGATGATTGGTACTGAGAACCTTTTATCCAAACATATTGACTTGTTGGGAAATGTTTGATGTTGGAACAAACATTGGACCAATATTGGGACAATATCCGAGCTCCATTGTGTTGATGGATCGTGTTTGTGTTGGATGTCTTTCTGCTAAAATGGTGTTTATAAAATTTAACTCGAAGTACATTAACATTTTCGAATAAAGCACAGAAAAAACCAATTTTAAAGACGTATAATAAATAGTGACATTTGTTTTGTTGAAGCACGACCTTTTTATTGAAGTCCACGATTTTCAAACTCTCAAATTTAATTTTACTATTCACAAAAGTTCTTAAAAAAGAAAACAACTAGAATAGGAATTGTAAAAATCCAAAACGCAAAAGTTATTTAGTACATAAAAAAATGCGTTTTCCCGGCAATTTTTTCTGTCTTATTTAGAACTGTTTCATTTATAAAACACTTTTCCTTACATATCATATATCAATGTACAAAAAATCAATTCAACAAGACCGACCTTCAAGTCCTCCAAATAATAATTACAATATTTATTTCCTCAATCACTTTTCATACTTATAATCACAGTTAAATAATTGACTATCGCTTTAAGTGATTCGAGTGCTCTAATAGATATTCTTAAGAGGAATGATTTCTGTTGATGACTTGGTAATTATAATCGTCAGTATGTAAGTTCGTAATTATAATTATTAACGAGAGTTAGAGGCTAATGGATATCGATCTATGTATTTATAGTAAGATTATAGTTTGTCGAATTTAAGGTTTGAATAAGTTTGAAATTCTTGATTCTTGAAATATACTCTTGTAAATTTTTTAAGTATAAATCTGACTTTTGCATTACTGACACAAAGTCATTGTTAGGGTTTCGTAGGCCAATTGCGAAAAAGAATCGCAGATAGGCGCCATCCTGTTAGATCCTTTACTTTTTTCTGTAGCCCACGGTGTCCCACTTCTAGGTAAAAGCCTCCCTAAAACCCTCATTTTCAATATTTGAAGTTAAACAAGCTAGTCGACCGACTAGTTTGATCTCATCCAGCACAGTTACTATCGAATACTATCTCAAGGAGTAGGAATGGCATAAAATGAACCCTTTGGCGGGTCACGCTTGTCTTAATGCAACATTAGTTGAGTCATATCCTTTACCGGCTATTTAATAATTTTGTTATTTGTACCGAAGGACAAGTGTTTAATAGAAACACAGGTCCTTCGGTACAAATAGCAAAACAGTTTGTAATATTATTTTCAAAATGCAAAACGTACATTTAAAAACAACGCTTACAGAACATCAGCAATTTCAATTCTATTGTAAAGACGGTCTCTTACGAATGTTTCGAATAGTTTGAAGCTGAAATCTAAAGAAGCCATTTCTATGTATGGTTGGGTATGTTATTCGCGAACTGAGAATAACAACAGTGTATCGCTGGGCTATTTAAAATACACACTTACGTTAGAGGTGGCGGGCGGGTCGTGACGGTGCATACGTCAGGCTGTGGCGTTAGGCATAAGCGGTAGCGAGGTGTGTAGTACACACTTTTTCTAATTTTAGAGGATTAGCTATGGTAAATACTTTTTAGTTTAGTTTTGTTTTTTATGGTAGTTTGGTTTCCTGTGAATATTTCTGACCCGAGTAGAGAGTATAATGGTATGTTATATTAACTGATGTTTTTTGCCTCATAACTTTAAACTGGGTAAGCCGATTTTGTTATATAAAAGTGTTATCAAGTTTGGCTAAATAGTTTCTATTTAAAAAAAAAATCTAATTGTGTGATCACATTGTTTATGAAATTTTCAATAAGCTAGATATAAAGTCCAAACTCTTAATAATTTACATCAACACTCAATTCATTTAAGATAAAGTTAAGGTGAATTTATTTAACATATAATTATCTTTTATTTATTTATTTCATTGAATAAATTACAGAGGTGGTAAAAAAAAACTGGTTTAAGATCAATAAATACCCTATTGGGCACGAAAAAATGTAAGGGAGAGAGAAAGAGAGCTAAAGCAGCAATTTCCAAACCCGCTACCGCTTCACCACTTACACCGCACACCTAGGGTGGCCCGTGAAATTGTGTATTACCATCATCGTTCTACGACCTCGTCGGTGATATTAAGGGGACTATGACCCTATGTAATGACCCAGGTGGATGTTAGCACTCATGTCTCGCCTATGTAACCGTCATAATTATAATCCCTTGCAACCAGAATGTCCGGTGATTTGCTTTTATTGGGAACAATTCGTTTTTGGATGTTAAAGGGTTGTTGTTTAGGTGGAATTTGATGTTTGTTAATAGCTGTATTAATTTTATTTTAAATAAGCTTTTGCCCGCGACTTCGTCCCCGTGGGTAGAAGATATAAGTTATGATTTGTACCTGCCCTGTTTTTTACATTTTCCATTGTATCTTCGCTCCTATTAGTCGCAGTGTGATGGTTTATAGCCTAAAGCCTTCCTCGATGCATGATCTATTCAACACAAAAATATTTTTTCAATTTGGACCAGTAGTTCCTGAGATTAGCGCGTTCAAACAAACTCTTCAGCTTTATATATTAAGTATAGATATAGATTGCTTATTTGGCTTTAAAACGTTTTCTGTAAATGATTATGTGCAGGGGCCTATATTGCATATGTGAACGCGAGATGTATAGCCAATAGAAATCCATTTACTTTGAAAATTCGACGATTAAATCCCGGATTAATTACTGGTGACCTTATTACATTCATACCTGGATTATAGTATACACAGAACGTATTAAGTAGGTAAAGCTACTAGCACTATCAATAAATACATCTAAGTTTAAATGACTTAAAGCATAATTTTACAGGAAACAAGTAATTTTAAAATAAACTTACAAAACGTAATGCGACAGGTGGAGTTATAAGACTTATTAAGTTACGCAAATAACCCGGTTTTATAACTTGGTGATTAACTGATAACACTTTAGATTATATCAATATTAACAGCTCTACTTAACTAGACAAATAAATTAAAATAACTCAAAGCAGATGGATTGTAAGACAGTAGATAAATAATATTTTTTTAAACTTTGACGATGACAGTCAATCAATGTCATTATGATTTTTAGTTTTTAATCCCCGACGCAAAAAAGCACAAAAATTTTGACGAGTTTGCCTTTATGTGGCATCATAGCTTGCGAATGGATTGAGCGATTTCAATTCAGTTTGTTTTGTATTATAGTTGTATTTCGTGCTTTATGATTACAACATCTCAATCTTCGCAAATCTGCTGAAATGACTTGCCAATGGTTACTATCTAAGTTTCTTATGTTTATTTATGGTATTCCTGAAATCAGTATTGACATCCTACCAGCATTAGGCCTAGGAATACTAATCTTGTAATATAAATCCGATCCGCCATCAGTTACATAACCGAACTTGACCTATTGTAACACGCGGTGTCACTAATGTGTCATTGTGTAAAGAGATCCGATTATAGTTGTCAATTGTTTGATAATTGAGACTTTTGTTATAATGTCTCTTCCGCTCATACGACATGAATGCATTGTTTTATCAAGCCTTTAAACATCTTTAATCGAAGAAAAAAAATGATTACTATTTTATTTGGATATTAAAAAGTCCTCTTGCTATTATTTTTACTATAAATGCGAGTCATCATCACCATCAGCCCATATTCGTCCACAGCTGGACATACGCCTCCCCAATTGCACGCCATCGAGATCTATATTCGGCTGCCCGCATCCAGCTCCAGCCAGCCATCTTGCACAGATAATCACTCCACAATCCCTCAAGCAAAAGTAGAGTATTTTCCTCAAATATAAATCTACTAAACCTTTGATGAAGTATTCCTCTTGAATACAAAACCAGAAACATTATAACTGATTGATTATTTATCTTCTAGACTTTCTAAACTTGTATTAAAATCAATAGGCAGTGCTATAGGTGAAGCATTCCGCAATATATTACATCTCAAGCATTCAGTACTTACATGCTCAAGAGCCCATTGTATAGTCAACGACGAAAGTCATTTAACACTATAAGATTTACAAGGCTTCTGCCAGCCAACTCTCTGGAACTTGTAGCGCGCCGTATGACATCTAATATGTGGCAGTTGAGTAGATACGAGGATTTTGAAACCAGGAAGGAGGCGCTCGTGGCTAAGCTACAACGGTACAAGTTGATCGATCATAGGTTAAGCTATACTTGATACGGCTAGTCCGTGGATGGGTGACCATCTATATCATAACGGGTTCCATCATGTTTCGGAAGGCACGTTAAATTGTGGTTCCCACTTGTTATTTATTCATCTGTCTTAATTACTAAGGGGTATTGTGTTGCTCGGGTTGGAGAACTGGGTTGAAGAGGACAGATGGGCAGTCGCCTGTCATACACTAGAACGACAAAGAATACATAAAACATACTATGTATATAAAATCACAGATTATGCAAGAGTTTAAGCTATACCGATTTCTACCAATCACTTACAGAACAATAATGTTATTTATTTTAAACAACGCAATCGTAAATCTGATTAAGTTCACTACTTTCGTTGCTGACTGTATCTAATTATTGTGAATGGGATATATTCATACAAAAAGCATCTCTTTTCATTTTACATTAAGGTTTATTTTCATGTGTGTTGCATGGTCGTTTTGTATGGTACTGATGCAACAGAACCTCAGAAATTACTTAGTAAGGGACGGTAATATGTTAATAATTAAGAGATATACTGATAAAATCTTAAATGTCAGACGGAAATATGAAAATAGATAAAAGGGGTCAATTAAGTTAGTAACCTTATATTTAGATTCAAATGAAACCTTATAAGACAAATATAGCTTTATATTAAGATGGTTTTAAATAAAAGTGTGTATGGAAACGGAGGTGCACAAATGTAAAATCTTATACAAAACATTTTCGTGTCACTGTATTTGTTACACTCCCTTCGAAATGGCTTGACCGATTTTTATGAAATTTTACCTGTCTGAGAATTGGCAACTGTTTTTTTTTCATACCCCTGTTAAAATGAACTTATTTTTATTCATATAGTTTTTCCTACACCAAATATACCTCGAAATATTTGTATGACAAAACGACGTTTGGCGGGTCAGTAGGTGTAAAACATAAGAATTACAAATTCGATCCAAAGAGTCCTAAAGGTTTTTAACCTCTTTTCGAATAAAAAGAAACTTACACCTCTACAAACCAATTCCTTGCATAATACAATAATTTAGATTACTTCGGTGCACTTGTACCACAAAATAGTAAAGAAAAAAAATTGCATTTGAGGGAGCGGGATAGAGCGCTACTGAAGCGTAGAGTGCTGTCTTGCTTGCACACCTACAAGTCTTATTGTAAGAGATAGTGGTATATATTACTGACTTATAAGGCTTGAACGTCGTGATCTTCGTGACTAACTAGCAGTTGATGATTGTGGCAATCGAGTGCTTTATTCTGATGCTGGCGTAACATTGGCTTAGTATTAAGTTTATTAGTAGTTCTAGTTTTAACTTGTGGTTTTGTCGACGTGGTGGTTGGTTTTTGCTGAAGTTGTAGCAAATACAATGTAAATATACCTGGGGAGGCCTATGTCCAGCAGTGGACGAATTTTGGATGATGATAATGATACCCATGATCTGAAGATAAGTTATAATTGACTGCACGAACAGTCGAGTGGTAAAGGTCACGCCAAAACCACTGAACGCGGGTTTGATCCCCGCGTAGGACAAGCGTTTGAGTAATCCACCAATGCTTGTCTTAAGACTGTGTGTTTAGTATGTGTCTTTAAAAATAAGGTTTTCTCTGAGTCGGCATTTATGCGTACCGTTACACTAGTTCAAGTATCGTAAAATTGTACTATTTGAAAATAAATATTAGGTATAACCAAGAACTATCATCAAACACAATATTGTCCATAGTAAATAAGGCTTTACAAACATTTTTACCACATTCCTTAAAACGCTAACTTCTTGTGACAATACGACCGGAAGCACTACCATCGTTGCTTAAAGTAATATTGTTGCAGATGTATAAGTGAGATAGCGCTCTACATAAAGTAGCGCTCTCTCGCTTCCACAATTGCCAGTGTAACCTTAAAAGTTTTCGGTAGGAGTCTTGCCATTGTGCAGCTATTAACGTCAGCCCTTGTGAATTGGACCAAGCGATTTGTTTGGTGCTAAGAGTCCTTTGCGGTGGTCCTGTTTGCAGTTTTTCTCTGTCGAAGCAGGTATTAAAGTTAGGAGACTTAACTAGTATATGGTAGATAGTTATGAAGAGATATCGTGTTTGAAAGAATTTAGAAAACGTTGTCAAGTGCATATACCTATGCATAATTTAGGTGCTAAATAGCAGATATGTATTAGAACTACCTGATTTTTGTTTTGGCGTGTAAACCTTCATGTATACTAACCTCCTCGAAGGAGAAAGTGGATAGTGTCGGACTCTTACTAAATCTGAACCGCCGTGCAATGTCTCCCATATTTGGTTGGTGTGAAATCTTGTAAGTTGATGACAAATGCTAAATTTTCTGAAAATGCCATTTATTTTTGCTCACTTCCAAATATTATTTAAGACATTCGCTTACTGAGATTAATTCCTTTTTATTACATAGTTAGTGTAATAATTTTCACCCACACATCGCGAGTCTTTAATAATAAACATTCAATAATTACTTTTGTAAATAAAACTACAATAAAATGCATTTAGTATGACAGTATAACCAAAACCGGTAAACTGATAATTAATATAAAAATGCATTGATATAACTCACAATAAAATTCAAAGAAAACTTTATTACTGGTCTTGCGAAAACAAAACTCGTCGAGGTAATCGTTCCATTGTCATTCGTTTAGCGAGGCCCGCGTTACGGTGAATGCAGCTAAAGTTGTTTCAAAGAATGTTCAGCAATTACAGATACTTTTTGAATTGACGGACTAAAGTCGTAAAAAGTGAAAGAATACTGTTTGCTTGGGTGTAGCGCTAATTTGTTTAGACAAAAGGGTTTTTGGAGAATAAAATGTAACTGTTTTGCTTCCTCTATAATTTATTGAAATGATTGCCTAACGGAAAAGATATATTGAGTTTTTCGGGTACCGCTGTCTGTCCGTACGTCTCTCACCAGGTCGTGTCTTCTGAACCGTGCCAGCTAACAGATTCATTCATTTTCTAGCTAATTTCTTAGGAACTGACTGTTTCAATTATTACCATAACTACTGATTTTGCAGTGTCTCCAAATTGTATCACAATTTTATTAAAAAACGAAAATATTGTTGTTGTTGTTGTGTACATTTTTGTTAGTTCTTTACGCAAGACTGCTGGATCGATTTCGATGAAATTTGGTATTTAGGATGGGCTATTTTTAACCGACTCTAATAAAGTCGGATCATGGTTTTGGAGCTATAACGAACATTCAGTCGAACGAAGCCGCGAGCAATAGCTAGCACAATATAGTCTTTTTTCTTAATTCCTATATTCCTTAATATTATCATCCGCCTTGCTATATAACAACAACGTTCAAAGCTGTTCGCTACCAATGGTACCAACCTTTTTAGTTCGCTTCGCTTCGACCCTTCTTAACGCCATCATGATAATTCCTACTGTTAATTAATTTGTTTACACTAGACATTTTTATTTAAAAGTTATCTCTTTCAAAGCTTGTTTGCCTTTGTCTTACTGGTTTCTGTTAGCAAGTCTTTTGTGAATAATTCGAATTTATATACTGGTATAGATTTTTGGTTGCCTAAAATAGGTACGTAAACGCCGCCATATTTAATTCTGCAAAAGATCTCAAGAGACTCAAAACAAGTTTGCTTCTCTTAAACAATTTTGTGAGAAAATCAAAGCGAAACTGATCAAACAATAGTTGTCTTTCTTCCCACCGACGCGGACGACTCGGAAACAAGCACACAAAACAAATGAAGGCTGCATATTGAAATGTTCATTTCAAATTGCATTCAATTTTTTACCACCGTCACGGTTTTAGATTAGCACGTCTTCAATTCGCACAGTGTTCATTGTTACGAAAATAGTGGGCAAAAACTTGAATTATTCGTGGTCATTGAAAAGTTTCGAGGCACCGTAGCACCGTATTATTAACTGTTAATCGCAGGCTCACAATGTAAGGGCTCCGAGTTATGCGCTCGTCACTTTGTCGGCGGCGGCGGTTTTGTCCGATGTTTTTTGTGCGCATCATCGAATATGTTGACCAGTGGGTTGGTTAGGGCAACTGGGCCGTCTTGGTCGTTTGTTCTCGCTTTGATTTGTAAGGAAATTAAAGGTGAAAGTTATGGACTTGCAAAAGTGATTTTTCAAAGTTCTATCTGTTTGTAACTTAAGGGCATTGGTAGTCATATAGACAATATTTCTTATATTTTCCTGGTTTATTTAAAGTTCTGATATATCAGCAAACTTTAACATAAGTTTAGGATATTTATGATGCTTTCATAAATAAGCTTAGCTAATTAATAATATCAATCTATAAATATGGGACATTTATAGATTGTTACAAAGGACGAAAAGTTCCTGTTATATTGATTTAAAAATAAAGCTTTAAGTAAATCTTTCAACTTTTCAAGTATCAAGACCATGTATGCCAGTAAACGGCGGCACATTGCGGTTACAATGAAAACGTTTTAAAACCGTTTTTTGTCCGGAACGGCCGGCATCGCACCACTGTGTCAACGAAAGGTGCACATAAATATTAATGTAGTCGCATTATACATCAAAGTGATTGGAAATTTAATTAATTTTACATTGGCGGAAACTGTCAATGGTAATGTGCGTGAGAAGAACGATTCACGAAGGAATTAAAATTAATTTAAAAATGACAATCGAGCTTTAAGAAAAGCGTGATAACTCCAAGCGTTCTATCTAAATGTATGAAAGTGACAAATGATCGGATCAAATCTGTAAAAACAATGTTATTTCCACTGCACTTCAATTAATCAATTCAGCCTATCGACGTCCAATGCTGGATATAGGCCTCCCCCAAGTTGCGTCACAACACCTGGTTCTCCGTCATCCAGTCCGACCCTGCTACCTGTTTTAAGTCATCGTTCCATCGGGATGCGGGTGTCTTACTTCTTAACTTAACTTCTAGTTACCGTTCTTAATATCAGTGCAGTGGTATGAGGCATGAGGAATTTTTAATGACAATTTTTTAAAAAGATCTATTTAAAAAAGACGACTCCCGCTCTGAGGAATTTAATTCTTGTGACACATGCACAAAGACACCCAGACGCAGGATAAACATTCAAAAATGCTACAAATGCTTGTTTTATGCGGGGATGGAACCCGCAACACGTCGTGCATAGTGTGTTTCGCGTCGTGACCCACTCGGCTACCCGTGCAGACAAAATCAACCAACGCAATCTTGAAAAGGCTATAAAATCACTAAATTATGTACCAAACATCATCAAGTACTTAAAATAATCCTATACTTAAACAAGATTAATCAATCTTAAACTATCGACGCACTGAATACAAATAACAGACTTGGATTTATGATTTAAGCGTCGATTCAGAAGATTTACGCTTTGCGTGCAAACAGCAAGATCCGAATTGATACGCCATAATGGTGCGTAAACAACCATTTTGGGAAGGTTAAAGTGTCAAGATTATGTATAGTGAACGCAAATTCTGTAGTTCGTCAAGGATTGGCTAATAAATTTATTATCTGGGATCGGACTTGTGCTCAATTGGCATACGATCTATTCGATTTCAAAGATATTGGAATTGATAAAGCTTTGAATACACTATGTCTCGTAGTTGTAGTATTAAGTGATAACGGTGACGTATTTGTCCAATCTTATCTGTTAATAATGAGGTTTAAATGGTCACTCAAATCACTGGACTTGACAGACAAAGTGGTTATTACTTGTCCTTCGATTTCGTGGGACTTAAATCTGAAAGTATAATTCTGTTGGAGTATAACATTTTGATTCTAGAATTTAAACTAACATAAATAAGTTAAAAAACAACGCTCTTGCAATAAAAAATGAAAAATTAGCCGAAAGAAATGATTGAACTTACATGATTGATGAACACGACACGAAAAATGACGAATTCGCAACCAAATATGATAAATATGAACACCCCAATATGAAACGATTGAGAACTAGGATAAGAAAGAAGAAATCAAGCAAATTATCAATGAAGAAAGTTGTGTTAAGTATCAAACGGCCTACCGCAGTCTCCAACCATAAATCTGCCCACAAAGACCATTCAACCATCTCTTAGACACAAACCATTCTTAAACCGACCCAAATAATTAAAAGCTCTCTATGAAATGAATTTCAAATCCGATAATAACGAACTCTCAATAAATTCACAAGGCAGTCGGATAGTAATTGATGCGTGCGTCCTAATTAGTTCGATTCTGATATCAACTTGGGCCTTCTACCACTTCTTTAAGCAGTAATATTATTGGCGTCGTGAAAGTGGGACAGTGCTACTCGACATAGAACGCCGTCTCTTTCCCGCAACCGTAATTATGTTACTTTGAATTGGTAGAAGGCTCCCTGATATCAACTAATTGGTTTTTGAACAGGTTCCACTGCCTCGCTGTTACAATTGATAAAATTGATTTATTGCTCTCAAAAGTGCTTGTCTTTGAGATTTGTTTTAGTGTTAAGTGTTTTATAAAGATGGTTTGAAGTGGATAGTTCGAAATTAATGTCGGATTAAACGTTTGTATTTGGACTGATGTTATTGCTGACAATTGGGCTGACAAAAAAATTTTTGTACGATTTTGATACTCAAGACAATTTTTTAAATCGTAGATTTTTATTTTCTACTCATTTATTTACTTTAGTATTCTAAAGTATTAAAGTTAAAAACTCATTGAAAAAATAGAGTAGAAAGTAGATTTTAGAAGATGTGTCAAAAGTTCAGAATCAATTCTGGAACCAAGTACCCATGTATCTTTTTGATTTAAAATACAAATTGAAAGAAAAAAGATTTAACTTCAGAATTTAAAGATCCAAATTGTTAAGACTCCACTAAGCGAAGTCGCTCCAAACGAAAGCTTGGAGATTAAAACGGACCTCTATTATGGAAATATTAAGAGCAATGTCGTATTAATTGTATTCCGAGCGGTTGCCTTCAAAAGATTAACAATTAACTTGTTGACTTATAAACAGTAATATGACAACTGAGTGAAAGAAGGCTCTTTAGGAACTCAACGGTTAATACAGACGAAAATATGCGGAATAAAATCGTACTAATAATAGGGATGTATGGATGTACGTTACCTAGTCTTTTACGCAAAAACCGCTGAACAAATTTAGACGAAATTTGGTACAGAGATAGATAACAACCTGAATTAACGCAGGACAGTTTTTATTCCGGTTTGATGTTCTGTCCCTCGGGCAACAGCTGGTTTAATATAAAACACGAGAAATAAAAGTAAATGCAACCGCAATGTAAAAGCTAATTATGAAATTAAAGCAACAATTATTTGTAAACGTCTCAACAATAAATTACTTGTCGGACATGCAAGAAAAATGCAAGAAAACACTTAAACTTATGAACTTAATGGATTGTAATTACAAGTAAACCATGTTGTGTGCAAATCAGTGAGTAACAAGTGACGAATGATCGTCGACCACGCCTCCGTAAGTAACGGCAAGTTCTCATTTAACGCAAAACGTTTTAAAGACATAAAGTTTAACAACAATCTAGACGTAGATTTTTGCTACTTATGTAATATTTAGATTTTTTTTCATGGAAATAAACAGATTTAATTTTTTTTTAACATATAATCATTTGAAAAATACGGTCTAATATCTAAAATTATTATCTTTAAGAACAAGAGGGGTTTGTTGAAGATTTCTTAAGAAATAAATGTAGTTGGAATCTTTTTACTAATATTGTGTAAGCAAATAAATATACTGTAAGAAGAAGAATCAAATAACAGTCTAGTTATATGAAACGGTCGCAAATGAGCTTGCTCTTAGATGTTAGACAAAAGTATTGCCTCAATAACTTAACCCTAAGTGTTACACCACCACAAGCTCCTTCTTAACCAAACAACACTAAACCCAATGAAAAACAATACTATCATTACTAGGTTTAAACGACACATTATCAGTAATACTACCTAGTTTAAATCGTTTTAACCTGACTTTACACGTTAACTTAAAGGTTAAGCAGATTGTAGGCGTCAGGTACATATTGAAAGTAAAATCGTGTTAGTTGATCCTTGGCATTCAATTGTCTATAGTGCCTATATCAGTTACTATGGGTTCTTAAGGCTGTTGTGGAAGTGAGACGTCGATAGGCACAGTATAGTGTTGTCCCGCTCTGTCCTGTTTTATGAGTTTGAAGACATGTATAGGACTGTAGTTTCTTTAGGAAGTAAATGGTGTGATTTGTTTTTGGTGTAAGAAGTTATTTTATTGTACAGACGACCTCCGTGGTCGAGTGGCGTACGCACTGGTTTCAAGGTGTCGCTGGCTCTGAGGTCCCGGGTTCGATCCCCGGTCGGGTCAATGTAAAAATTCACATTTCTACATTTTCTCAGGTCTGGGTGTTAGTGGTACCTTCGTTGTATCTGAATTCCATAACACAAGTGCTTTAGCAACTTACTTTGGGTTCAGAACAATGTATGTGATGATAAAAAAAAAAGTTTTTTGCCTTGGTTTGTAATTGCTGTGATTTGCTTGGTTTAGAATCTTTGTATACTTATTGGTTTCATCCATACATTTGTCAACTCTTGTTTTAACTCTTCGAGCCTCCAAAATATTCAAGGGATTAAACGAAATACTGACTGCTGAACCAGCCTGTAACTCATGAAACTGTGATAGCTAGGATGTTAAAAAATTATATAATGTATTTTTATGCTGCTGTAACAACAAATAGGAAGAAGTGAATACAAAACATTTGATGGGCGACCATTTATTTAAACTTTTAAATCTATTAAGATACAACACCAACAGCTGTGTCAGTGCAACTCGCACTTGATCAGATTTCACATTTTTCTTAGACTCCCAAACCAAATACAGAAAAAATTACTGTTGATAACGTAATATTCTCGGCTATACCGTCAACAGACGATACCTTTAGATTCGTTGCGTTACGCGAAGCTTGTAAAAACGTAAGTGATCGTAAACATCCCCTGCTCATAATTCTACCCCTGAACATCGAAATATGTTTCATGGGTCTCTTTATTAGCTAGGGGTAAGATTTCGTCACTTTCAACATGAAATGTCTCCTTTTCTGTATTATTATTGCGATGCGTAAGACTAGTTGTGTGCCTATGTATTCGTTGAGAAGGATATGTCTATACTAATGTTATAAAGCTGAAGAGCCTGTTGTTTTGTTTGGACGCGATAATCTCAGGAATTTCTGGTCCCAATTTGAAAATTGAAGAAGTCGCGCCTAACAGCTAGTTTGATGTATGTATATTTAGGATTTGTCCTTTATTTAAAACTATTATTTTGCCATTTGATTATGAACACAATGTGAAAGTCATTAAAGCTGTTGCTTCGAGTAAATATTACATCTACAGTGTCTACTCTATATTTTTCAAGCACCAATATTACATTCGTCACATTTTTTTTTGGAGCATCCGTCATCTTAACATTTACAAATTATAATATCATCAAAAGACATGCTACCTAAGATATCACAAAAACTGCTCCACTTCCCGATTCAAAAAACACTAAAATTCTTATTCCCCATCATAAAAAATATATAATCCAAGGTGTAATTTACTGAGCCCCCTCCAAGCGAAGATGCAACAAAAAATAGGCAGACACCGTGTCCAATTTGAACTAGTGAAAAATGAATGTCTATTATCCTTACTAAATTATTGTAGGACCACCCTGTACCATGCGAACGTCAGCGATCGAGACACGGATTTTGGTAGCTAATCGCGTTATTGTATGGAAATATTTTTTATAGGTTGTGTAATATTGGATTAACCTGACATGAGTAATATAATGTTGATACAAATACGGGACAAGGATTCGAAAATATTTTATTAACAATACTTAAATAGATGTCGTAAGGGTTTTCAATTTGTACCTCAATATAAATTCTGGTGCTATGTTCGTTCTAGTTAAATTATTTTTAGGAAAGTTAAAACTGATTTATCCAAATGCGAAACGAGGCAAAAATACAACATCCAAAAATAAAATCGTTCACATAACTCGAACTTCACCAAACGCGACTGAATCACTAAAATAATACCCCACAAACAGCTCTATCGCATGGTGAGGGAACGCAGGGGCCAGACATCGTAACTTTACGATTCAACTTTACTGCATCGGGCCTGCAACGGTGGGGAAAAAATAAATTGGAAATTGACGCCCTCCTGATAGCACCGCATTTTACGAGGCCAGCACTAGTGCGGATAGAATGACGTGTTGTGTGGATCAGGTGCGATTTGAGTTTGAAGCTGTTTGGTATAATCGAAATGGAATAAAGACTTTTGATATATGTCACAAAACTTACATAGTCACTTTTTTTGCATAAGATTCACAAGTTGACAGTACATTGTGACGGAGTACAGCTTAAAAGTGACTTAACTTTGCATTTGCAGTGTATGAAAAATTATGTTTGTCTCGACTTTACACCGTAAAATCACTTTGAGATTTTCTTATAGTATCGTCGAAGAACAATCTGTTGTCAGACTTTTAAACCACTCTTAGGCCCCTAACTTATATACTTATATTACGAAAAAATAATGTTGTGTTTTGATCTTTGATAAAAACCTCTTTAAGGAAAAAATATTTCTCGGAAACTTAATAATGAGTTCTGTATTAAGGCATTCAAAATAATTAAAATACTAATTTTATTACCTCCATACATTTTATCTTGTCTGGAATCTTTTGTCCCTTACGACAAACCTTAAATACTTTCGCTAATCGCACCATGCGCATATTCATGGATGTACGTATGCATAAATCTGAATGGTCACATTCATGCATATTTTCATATGAATGCGTCTATTTAGTATGCAATTTGTCCTTTGTTTTTTGATGTTACCTTTAAAAGGGAAATTGTTCTATGTTAATAGAATTCTGAAAATGACGTTGATAGTGTTTTGTTTTTGTTTCTATACAACTATTACATTATTTTATTATTTTCTAAAAATAAGCATACATATTTTCCATACGATGACCCAAAAAGGAGAGTCCATACATTATGTGATTTGTGATTGCCTGATCATATAAGTCATATCCTTGCAGTTATGGACGTACGAGGTGCAAGTTCGATCCCAATGCAGGCAAATACTAATGTCACTTTTACAAAGTTGTATGTATTGTATTGTAATTTTTTCCTTGTTTCCTTACAGTTATGCCATAATTTTCAACAATCGAGGTTTATTATCTACTTCCTAGTGTTTACCTATTTCATGTTTGAAGTTTGAACTCAAACAGTTGACCTGCGCTGAGTAAATCGGGACCCAGCGGCAAGATATTATCAATATCTGTTGTTATCTATGCTTTATCACTTTATGGTATCTCACGATTGATTTATATTGAATTTGTATTGCTTAATTATTTATTTACGAGTGTATAGGCTGGTTTGTTTGTATATTTGATATTTTTTGTATAAAACTTGAAATTACGGCAAAGGTGTAAGAAGAGGTTCACGTTTAACTGTAGACTGTAATAGGTTGAAGAAAATATTGTTTTTGGGTTCCGTATCCGTTTGGTAAAAATTGAACCCTGAATTGAGGCACCGCTGCCAATCTGGAGATGCAGGCTGGTGAAGGACGGATGTATAGTCTATACATCCGTCCTTCAACAGCCTGTATCTCAGGAACCGTGTTAACTAGACAATTGAAATTTTCACAGATTCTGTATTTCTGATGATGCTAAAACACCGTCGTTTTTTATCCAAGGTACTTACTGTTCTACACTGGTCTATAGTTCTGGGTTATCATCTAAAATATATTTTTAACGATCAAATACCTTTGACTCAACTACGTTGTTAGTGATGTGCCTCAAGCAAGCTGAAATTATATCGATAGCTTTTAGCACTCTGTTCTTTTTTCGACATCCGACCTTTTTTGTTTTACATCCATGACATTGTAAGCATATTTAAGATATTATTTTATGAAATCCTTACTATTATATCGGCAATACATTGTCAAAGCAAATCGCAAGTACGGATAACAGGCTCATGTGAAAATCATAAAACGCATATTTTATTTCAAACCTCCTTTGTATGAAAATATTTGAATGATTTTACGAGGTGACGTTTGCGTAGCTATGAGCAATAATCGACCTTATCACGAGGTGCTAAAGTACATGGTTAAGCATTCATGTGTCGGATTAACAAGGGTATGAATTTAATAGTGAAATGAACGGTTTTGCTTATGTTCTTGAGTCTTATCTGAGTTTAAGGTTTGGTTTAAGTAATGCGACTTTATTTCTGTTTTTTCAACCGACGTTAAAAAAGGGAAGTTCTCAATTCGTCTGTATTTTTTTATGTTTGTTTTCTCTGAAGATTCTGACGTGAAATAGCTGTCATATCCCATAAAAATTTCATCAACTTCAGCTCAGTAGTTTTTATTTTAAGTCGGTTGTATGTTTTTGTTATAAAAAATATATTATACTTATAGAAAGAATAATTTATTATTCAATGCCCAGATTTGACTACAGTCCCCGTACCAAAAACTCCAAAATCACGGGTTTTAGTCTTGTGGAAGCGGGACAGCACTTTACACTGTTCATAGCGTCATCTCACTTCTACACCGATGATAGCAATACTTCACAAGCTAATCGTTAAAATCAAATTTATTATACCATGCTATAATCGTTTTGGCAACTTCATTTAAATAAGTTCCGGTATAAACTTTTTGCTATCAAATTTTATTTCGATCTAATTTTTTGTAATAAAATAATTAAAATTCACGGTACTATCGTAACGAAAACGTACAAAATCTGAATTAAATTTTTTTTTTATTAAATAGTTTTTATATTGTTAGTCATGCACCCTTCGAATAAGATTAAAATCCATCAATTAAAAAAGCTTGGTTATGACATCCATACTTAAAAAAAAAACCTATATTATGAATTATAACTGGCCACCTGCCTGCGTTGCTTTCAACAAAACTAAATATTTGAACAAAAAACCAAATACTATAATGTAATGACGTTTGAGATTGATGACAATTGTACAGTCGAGGAGAAAAGCTTTTACTGTTTCAGTTGTTTAATATTTAAAATAAACTTTGTACTAGTTTGCCTGTCTGCCTATTTAGCGCTGCACTTGAAAATATCGTATAAACAAATTATTTAAAATAATTACATATGTAACACGTAATCTTTAAATACATCTACCTTTGTTGACTTAAGTAACATGCTAACTGCAAATTACCTTACATATTCGGGAGAAAAAAGAAACGAAATACCAGTAAACTAAAAGTATTTTATTTTATTGTATTTTAAGCTAAAAATGTAATAAATAAACCTCTCAAGAAATCAAAAACGCAAACACATGGAAAACACAAATACAAATGTGTCTGTTTATATTTACAGACTTTTGCGTTCGACAGTACAAAGGTTACCAGCGACCGCACCGATTGTTGATCTCTGACATTTGAATGAGATTACGTAACCGCTTCCTTTCCACATCGAATATTCTATAATGATTGATATATCCACAAATATGTAAGGACATTCCACGTCCACTGGGAATTAAAAGGATGTTTCTATTGCTTGCCAAGTATTATTGCTTAGGGAGAACCGGTTTTGTAAACCTTTGGGTGATTGGTAATAAAGTTGGTAATTTTTTGTGTCAATATTTTGTCATTCGTTTTTTACTATGGTAAATATACTACCTATATATATATATATACCTCTCTAATAAGATGAAGCAAATAGTGTTTTTTTTAACACCAAAAACATTGTTTAAAAAAAAACATTTTTCACGTGAATAGGTAATGCTGAAAAAATATAGAAACTGTACTGTATTTGACGAAAGCATTAATACTAATTATCATAATAACCGACTGAAAGTACAGGAACTTAAAAAAAACTATTTTTTGCAGTCAGGTAAACAATAAAAAGTTATACTTAAAACAAATGAAATCCGCTTTGAGTAAGTTGTATCGAAAACGCAATAAAAAGCTAAAACGAAACCTGAATTAAAGAAATGTAAGTGGTTAGCGACAGACAGGATACACTTACTGTAATTGCTACATAAGTATACCCTTAAACACTATCAATGATTTAAAATTACACCTTATCTTGAACCACAGTAATCCATTAATTGCAACATAATTACCAAGGTCCAAAGTTAAACTTTTCAAAGACCGATAGAAGCTATTGCTGAAGTGAGATGGCGTATTACATTTTGTAGACCTGCATCTCGCTTCCACATGGCTAAGAAACATGCTTTTAAAAGTCGCAGCAAGGACTGGTTTTTATAATCATCTAATCTAACAGTAGATATAGAAGTAAAAATGAAAGAAGACGAAGAAAATAATGATATTAAAAATGAATTAAAAGTTATAACACATTACGATAATTATGTTAAGCTGCTTTCTACAATAAAATACGTTGAAACAGTTTAATAAGACGTTTATGGTGGCATTTACGACGAACGTTTTAATTTGGCTGTAAAATCGGAGAGCCATTGTCACTGGCCTTGGGAAATAGGAATTAACTTATCTTAAGAGTCATTTAAAACCGTATTATGAATACAATAAACGTATACTTGGGAGTAATATAAGTTAGAGTGCATTTGAAATAGTGGAAGCTGGCAATGGAGACATTATTATGAAATGAAAGATGAAAATCTCAAAAAATACAGACCTCATCAATTAGTAAGCGGAGAAAATATTGCGCTTGAGTGTGATGTTGTCTTGTATTGGAAAGTAGAATGTACAGACAAAAGAAAAACGCTGCACGATTGCACTAAATGTGGAAGGCAGTGAACCAAAAGTTGACGGTCTATGTGGAAAAGATTTATTATATGACAGAGGTAAAGTTAAGATTCTAAGATAAGAAAATTAATAAATCCATGTAATAATATCAATCATAATTCCTTCAACGAACAAAGAAGCAGGACTAACAAAAAACTATTTAATCAAGAAACACAATCGAAATCAAAACTGAATGCTCACTAAACAAATTATGAAATCTGATCCCAACATACAGCGATCCATCAAAAGATGACAGTTAAAGAAAAAGTTCGTTTTTTTCTATTTGTACTCCTGTGTACAAGAACATCTTTATTTTGTAAAGGTTTAAGTTAAGCCAGAATAAATAAATATTTCAATTTGAGTATTTGTTGTAAGCTCGAAAGTTGCTCAAGCGTTGTAAGAAATTTTACGTCGAATACAAAAATACAACACCTTTTATCACAGCGTGTATTTTCGAATTTATATACAAATATTTAGATACCGACTAACAATAATTTTGTATTAATCTTAATACCAACTTTCACTACATTTCTTATTTTCACGTAAAATCGGTTAACAAGAAATCCAGTCCAATTTACTTTTGAACGACCATTTATCAGAAAAGGTCGTTCAGATTTCTCAAATCCGAGTTAAGTATTAAATTAAAACCCGCAATTATCTTCTCAAAAACTGTTCGTAATCCATAAAAATTTCAACGGATGAAATATATTGACCGCACTCGAGAGCCATGTAATTTTCGCATACGTTGACTCATAAATATCAATTTGTGTTTAACACTTAAATTATAGGGTTGGCCAGTAACGGATGATAAAGAGCCTGGTTTGTCTAATATTTCGGCGCCAATATCGTCGTGTCTCATGTATTTATTCATACTTTCATGAATGTTTAAGATAAATAGGGTATTATAAAGCCTTTAGCCCTTAGTTTAGTATTGGTTGGTGCTGTGTTATAATTTGTTTAAGATTCCTGTTCAGTTGTTAGTTAAAGCATGATAGTTATGATCGACCTTCAACTAAATCATGTTTGTAAAGACGGCGATTGGAGTACTTGAATCCAAAACTTGGTAATGTTAATTGGCATTTGGTATCAGATCATCCAATGAACCGGTGAACGGAAAGTTTCAGCCACTAATCAGAAACATATTAAGATCGAATTTTGTAAGAATGCCAAAATCTTCACGTCAATCACATGTTAGTTCCATTGACGGTATACTTACTGAAGCTATAAAGAGACCAATATAATTAAACATGACACTGCAAGTGTATTTGATTACAAATGAGCACCCATTAACGTCAGTGCAGCTTGAGACTTATGGGGTGTGAAACCGGTATATCGCGCTCCCTATAGAATAAAGTTATGCCAAAAACGAATAAGAAAAACAAGATAAATAGAATGAAAAATAAAAAAGTGCCCAACTTTGTGATCGTGTGTCATCTATTTCACTTCCTTATGTGTTGACCCTTCGGTCTTTTCCTTCAGCTGGTCTTTCCTCTTTAGCCTTCGAATGCCTCTTCAAGCCTCTATCTTTCCTTCTGTTACGTTAGTAATAATTGAGTCTTGACCAATAAGGTGGCCTATTAGGTACCGTCGCCTTTTCTCTATATTGTTTAGGCACTGACTGTTAATTGTCATAATACAGTAATAAAATAATAACATACAAGAAATGATACAGCACGCATCGGTCGTTTGCTTCGAAAATTTCCTCTTAATGAAATTATTGAAAATCTTTCGAAAGCAATCAATAAAAATCTATAAATAACGTATTATATTGATGTAATTAAAGTTATTTGGACACAAGCTACCTGAGATGTTCTTTTATAATGACGAAATGTTATGCTAATGGCTTATCATCATCAAATCAATTTTCATTAATCATAACGCCTACTAATTATGGTCAGCAAATTGCGTTTCCAAAATATTTTCTAATATCTCATTAACATTTTATAACGGTGTTTTTACGCACTCTTGGGGCTTAGTCAGACGGTTAGAGTTTTTTTGATCTATGAAAAGATAAAGATAAGAATATTGTTCGAAAAATTTTGATGGTATTTTAATTAACTGTTTTTGAATTGTTTTCACTTCTTTAACAATGTAATCCTAGGCTTTGAATTTTACTTTTTTAAGAAAAGTGTTTTGTGTAACTATTTTACCACCTAAATAAATATTTAAGTGGACTATTCTTGGCCTGACAGCACTTAACTAATTACCGAAACATAATTTCTACTTAAAATTTAAGAAGCTATCACACAGGCCCAAAAATGTTGCCTTGGAGAACCCCAATTATTTGTAAGTATCTATTTAATCAAAATTTAATAACACTGTCACTACAAACAAAATGAACACCGTATACCTCGCCTTTAGCATAATTTTCGGCACGCACATAATATTATTGATAGTTATAACGCTTTACGTGGTATCAAAGCCATATATTAAGTTTATTACCTGAGTCGAAGGCGTGGGCCTGAAGACATCGTGTTACAATGCTCGTTATTTATTAATATTGTTTAAGTTTAATTGTTAATCATAGTGTTTAGTGGTACTTATGAATAGTTATCGTTTCTAATCGTGTCAGGCAGGTGGGGCTAAGGTCTTCTTTCATTTGTTTAATGGGTATTGTATTTCGTACGTGTTTTGTTTCTTTGGTTGTTGGAACGTCGTGTTTAGTTTTGTTAGGACGCGTGTTTTTATAAACATCAGTATCGTTTATAGGCGTTTTAACAGCTACGTCTTATTAATCGTTTTTTTTTTCAAAAAAATATTGTTTTTTCTCTTGGTTTGGTTTCGAGTAGAAATTTGAAAAACTCTGAGGTTTAGGCAGTGCATATTTGTCTTTTTCTTGAAAATGCATTTTTTATGCAAATAAGGATATTACATAGAACCGTTACATCTATATTGAAAAGCGCCTTCACTAAAGACCTATTATTAAAAAAATATACTTAAAAAATGTCTAAGAAAATAACACTATCTGATATAAAAATTGTATCAATGATATTGTCTTCATAATGTGTCTAGCCTTAGATAAGGCTTCATCAAATTGTGTAATAACGCAACGGGCACATAGGGAAGATTTCATCACCTATAGCAGTAGCGACCTAAAACCAGTCATTTTCATCGCCTTTTATTAAATCGTAAACCGTTTTGATGGGGCTTTTTACTTTTTTCAATAAACTGTTTATTGGCTTTTCACTTTATGGGCGTTGTAACGTTAGATTTTGAGTATATTGTACAGTTTGATGGTGGTTTAACGATGGCGGGGACTTGAATCGATTGGTTTGATGAAACAATGTTGTTACTGCTATAGGTGCTTCGGTATCATGACTTTTTTCGGATTTTATTTTTGTTAGCCAAATTTGACTAAGGTGGGTAATGGAAATGTTCTTTCATATTTTTATTAAGTGCAGATTGTGCTAATTGGTAAGCATGAGTAGGTTTGATAAGCTTTTCAATCAAGGGGCCTTAATAGTAGACATATTTGTCTTTAAAATTGTAAATGTAAGTCTTCTATCAATCCAAAATGATGGATAAGAAATTACAAAATAATAGATAATACAAGACGAATTAATAAAAAAAATCATAGCAGAAAAGAAGAACAGTTCTAAACTCTTGACCAACAACAAACGACACAATGTCTTTGAGTCACACGCTGAAATAACTTAACTTAAAGGAAACAATAAAAAGGAAATTGCTCATAATCGATGAACGAGTGTGACTCACTTAAATGCCTTGAATACGGGGAAAGTTTGATGGGTAACCAAAATTACCCATTTAATGATTGGTCATAAATTCAAGAGCGTTTGATCGCACTTTACAACCTTTTTAATCACTACATAAAGTGACTTAATCTTAAGCTTTGAATAATGAGATTGAAAGTGATGGCTTCGATGATAAATGTGTAGAAGACTTTATCTGGGCTTCGATTCTGCTATTTACAATGGGCGATGAATGAATGACAATTGGATTAAATTTGAAATTATTTCTATTCTCTTAAGCATTTTGCCAACACAATCATTGGAAATTCTTTGTATTGATCTTGAGTGTACCGCGCATAATTTCCAAATATTGTGGATGAAAAATGCTTAAAAGAATACGAAAAGTGTAATTTTAAGCCAATTTTCATTCATTCATTGGCCATTGTAAATAGCAGAATTGGGGCCCTGGTAACTACTGTCTATCTATGTACAGTATTGACTAAAAAATTCGCAAATTAGTTTTCTCTCTTGCAGTATATAATATACAGATTTCTATGCATGAGGTTATACGTTCGATTCGAATAGAGACAGGTTACAATTTGACTTTTTCCAAGCCATTTGGACTTTTTTAATTCTAAAACGTTACTGACAAACGGCGAAGGAAAAGATCGGAAGGGATATAAGATTCCAATTATTGAAGTCTCGAATCGCCAATCCACAGTGTTCTAGCGTGGTGATGAAAGCTCAAACCTTCACTAAATCGAAAAAGGTTTCTTCCCAGCTGGTTCGTTAATAGAGTATACTATTTACTTTAAATATTCTACCAACAATATTAACGATTCATGCCAAAAACCATTTCTCATAATTAGAGATGAAGGCATCGTATACATACGTTGCTTCTCAAAAACATGCATAATTCCTATTAATGGCACTGTAACATGAAATTTAATTTGTTTTAATTCTAGTCAATAAATGCTTAAATAAGACGCACGCATACCTAGTTTTACAGCCATTATTTCAATTGGCCCGCCTATAAGTTTTATTTGCGTGGCTATTAAGTTGGCTATTTTATTGCTTAACAGCTGCACTTGATTCTATTATCTGTTATAAATTAGATTACTGTTTATTATCTTGATTGGATACCGGAATATTTTTTTAGGGTTTCTTACTCAAATGGAAAAAAACGGAACTCAAATGGACTGCTGTATTTACAGTATTTTACGTATTTTAATAGATAGATAGTTGATTTTTTTTTATAGGTGATGTATTCTCGTTGCTAAAAGTTAAGTTAAGCTAAGCAAAGTAAAGTTAAGCTGCGTTTTCCACAGAAATGTGATGGATGAACTTTTTTGCCTATCTGTTTTTTTAAATTAAACTTATTTGTGCGAGACCCTCAGGTTCGCATGTCCAACTTACAATTGCCGGGTCTTTTGTCTACAGTACTCTAAAGAACTGGGTCTTGCTTATGTAAGTTTACTTTATAGCCTTAAATTGCATAAGTATAGTTAAGTGTTTCTAAGTGAGGTGTTATACGGTAGTGTTGAAGTATTATATGCGTAAGCAATCTTTAATTAGACTTGCAGGAATAATTTACAGGCATTCTACATGTATGAATAAAAGTTGTATAAATGTTGAATTAAAATGAGAAATAGAGAAAATACTTTAGACATTAACAGCAGGCAAAAACTTCGGCAAAAGCTACCAGTGCTAAAGTAACATTATAATTGTAGTTCTGGAAGAGGAACGCCGGTCTAAACCAAGTTACCAAGAGTTCAAGAGTTGATGTTAGTCTTTTTATATTTTTAAAAAATTATGAATTTCGGTCATAAAGCATAAAAATTATGACAATATAAACACAAGTCACCAAAACAGTAATAAATAAAACAAACGCATTATCACGCAACGTGAATTGTGTTCCTGAATAAAATTATTTGAATTTATGATATTTACTGACCGTCATTCACGACGCATTCCATCATGGAAATTGTTGATAATTTTGAATTATTATAGGTAGGTTGTTGGCCCTTCACACTAGAGGTAACACCAGGATCCAGCGGTCTCTACTTTACACTTTCAGGCGATAGACGTAGTTAGAGACATAGGCCATTTAAAGAGCCTTAGACCATAAGGTGATTTTATAATGATACTAGCTTTTCGCCCGCGGCTTCGCCCGCGTCGAGGTCGGTTATATCGCGTTTCCAAGAGAAGTCTTCAAAAATCCGGGAAAAAAACTATCCTATGTTCTTTCTCAAGGTCAACTCTATATCTGTACCAAATTTCATTAAAACCAGTTCAGTGATTTAGACGTGAAAGCGTAACAGACAGACAGACAGACAGACAGATAGACTGACAGACAGACAGAGTTAATTTCGCATTTATAATATTAGTAGGGATTGTTTAAAATTCGATTACATGGATAGCTGACTGGTATAATAGTTACTAAGACCACACCCACTTTCCGCGCACCGAAGATTGAGCGAACGGATCGGATCGAACCCACGACGCGACGTGTCATGGGTTCGAGCCCCGCGTTTGTCAAGCCAGTTGCCAGTTGCGATACAAGGATACATTTCTTAGGCGGGAGTTATTTTTTATAGGTTAAAGATTTTGACAAAAAAATGATCCGTCATATCTCTGATATAAAGTAAAAAAAGGAAAACAAAAAATAATTAAACAGGCTATTTACAATCATTTAAAGTCCTAAAATGGTACTTTGATTACCATACACAAATTCAAGTCTATACAACCAATCAATGTAAAAGTAAAGTAAATGGAATCTCTTAAGGAAAACCGTATGTTGAAACCAGTTCAACCTTTTTTTTTTAAAACTTATAACTGTAACACTTGGCAGGTAATTAGCTTACTTACCGTTATCACAACAGGAAGGCAATTGTTGACTTGCGTCCGGTGTCGAAACGTCACACATACACGAAAAACCTTTGCACTTTGTCTCAACCTTATAGTCATTGAAATAAGGTGATTTTAATTAAAATGGACTGAAAAGAAAAGTTGGTGTATGCTTGTAGACACGTTTAGACAATAAATAAATGTTGCGATACAAAAAATCTGTATGTAGGCGGTATTTGAAAGGTTCAGTGAAAAGTGAAGTGATTAATTATCATCTAACATTGGCAGTAGCTGCCGCCAATTATAGGCTTTATTTTAAGGCTTTTAAGATTGTTTTTTATATATTATTAAAATGATATACATGTGCTATATTGTTGTATGAAATTATGTTGTACTTGTGAATTGTTGCCGCTGTATCGTACGTTAATTTGGGAATTATATATCCAAATACTACCAATATGAATATTTGGGAAATTAGCCTTGCAAATTTTGAACACCAACACTAGTCAAAAAGATCATCTGCAAAGGTCAACGAATGCTGGTTGTAAGACTGTTCTTGTGCGTGTTATTTGAATGTCTTCAAAATACTCATACATGCAAAGAGTTATTCCTTTCTTAATAAGGCTTGCGCTATTGATCCTAAGGACTGGGAGAGGCTTGCATTAAATAGGTCCTCTTGGCGCAAAACTGTTTTTGAAAACGTCAAGTCGTTCGATGTAAAACGACTCCAGAAGCTAGACGAAAAGCGCCAAGCCCAAAAAGAGAAGCCTAAGCCGTCGTACACCTATACTCTCAATTCTGCGGGTCAACTTTACTGCAGCGCTTGTGACCGAGTGTTTAGATCCAAACTCGGTCTAGCCAGTCACATCAGGGCTCACGCTAGGAGGTGAATTGCCAATGGTCGCCGTTATCGAAAACGATAAGGAGGACTATATATATATTCCTTTCTTCTAATCGTTATATTATAAAAGTCATAAAAAATTCTTCTATTAGTAAACAATTTTGGGTAATTACAAAAAGCACCGCTTGCACTCTAGAGTTAAATAACACAACAAACAAATACGTACAAAATGTAATTTAAACATCGATAAACACGAAAAGTCACAATAAAGCAATAAAATAAATAACAAAGCATACCGATATATCGCTTCAGGCATTGTTAACATAAAAAAGGCTTTCAGGAAACTATCCTGGGGTCCTATCATCAACTCTTAAATACTTTTGCAGTTGAAGAAAGAGATGCCGCTCTACGCAAAAAATGGCATCTCGCTTCCACATTTAATTCTAAGATGTGGTGATACGGTGATAGACCCCCATTAAGTGAAAGTTCCAAGAAAATGTCACTATAAAATTTTGGTAATTCACAAAGATTTGCCGAAGCGTTTTGTATCAAAATGTGGCACGTTTCCTTACTGCCTTCCAAGAATATTTATGCACTATTCAGGCACGTTTGGATGCGTAGTAATTTCGATTTCATGGTTAGATCACACACGTAACAATGTGGTTTGCGGAGGTTTTTGGTTAGCCGTACTTGCAATATCGGGTTACCTGGCTAATTTCTTTCTCTTGGCGGGTTGATAAAGATTTTATTTTTTCTGATATTGGATTCAGTTCTTAAATTATGCTGTCTGTTATGACTGCTGGTGTCTTAATGTGAAAACGTCGAGGAAGTATCTGCCTGAAAAACAATGAATTCCGACCCATAATATTTCTGGATCGATTGTCAGAAGTTTCAAGTCTTCAAAATTACATAACACGGACACAACTTCAAAATCACTGCATATTAAGATCATCCCACAAGTAAGTGTAATATAAAATAGTTTTATTCTGTTATGCGATTATTCTCAACAACTGTGATTTAGGTCTTTACATCTTTAGCAGCCATTATTTTCAGAAATCTTACAAAAGCTTCACCAACCCCCGATCACAGCCTACAACTTTTAAACTAAAATTTCCTCCCTTAAAAACCAAACCACCTACCACGGAATCAAATCGAAAAACGCAAAAAAATATAGCAAATATACTAAAGAGGTTTCAAAGGTACATAACTTTCACCAGTGTGGGTGGTAATATGCACTCTGCAACAATCAGTAATCGGCAGGTTAAACCGATTTCACGCCTCGACACATTCTAATAGAGTTTGTGTCTGGATCGTAAGGCATTAGACACACGACGACACTTTAAAGATATGACTTTAGGGATAAAAGGTAAGGTAAAGTCAGCTTTTTGTGATTGCGACGCGTTTTATACAGAAAATTGTAGAGGTGTGGCTTTTCAAGACATTTTAAGACAAGACTTGTATTATTATCATTTAAAAGAATTTATTATTTTGGCAACAAAGATAAATTGTAGATTCTTTCATTTATAAAACAAAAATGTCAAGTGCGAGTCGGATTCGCGACATTGAAGGGTTCCTTAGGAATAGGCTTAAGACGAAAAAATCGTTTGGGTGCCAAAAAAATTTCTACAAGCCATCCTATTTTTTTATGTCATCCACCAATAATGAAAACCACCGATAACCCTATGGAATCCCTAAAACAAATCATGATTAGTCACAAACTTAACACGGATCTCTAAACAAAACAAAAACAGACTTTTCTGTACTTTTTAATTACACTATTAAGTTCAGTTTTTTAATATCATAGCGTAAACTCGTTACCAGTCAATGAATTTGAAAAACAAAAGAGTCGCCATTTTGAGGCCGACCTATATTTGGCTTTCAAAGGGCCTTTTCTGAAAAACTCGTTTTAAAGGTAACTTATG
The DNA here is from genome assembly GCF_003590095.1 of Trichoplusia ni. NCBI lineage: Eukaryota > Metazoa > Arthropoda > Insecta > Lepidoptera > Noctuidae > Trichoplusia > Trichoplusia ni. Next base: position 7,562,780 of record NC_039489.1, on the reverse strand, counting down.
AAACGTAAATGGCTAGTGTGACGAATTAGACAGAAAAGAGACAATCGGTCACAGAAGTGAATAGAAATAGGATAAAGATTTTGTTTCCCATAGTAAGAAAGGGTTTTGGATAAAATGAAAGTAATATTACATATCATAACTTTTATCTTAATATATATAAATCTCGTGTCACAATGTTTGTCCTCAATGGACTCCTAAACCACTTAACCGATTATAATAAAATTCGCACACCATGTGCAGTTCGATCCAACTTGAGAGATAGGATAGTTTAAATCTCAAGTTATAGTCGCAATTTCTCGCGGGCAACAGCTAGTGTGAATATAAAATGAGTATAATACACTAAGGTATTTGCGAAGTTTTGCAAAAGAATTAAAAGTGAATTATTTTGAAACAAAATTCGGGAAGTTACAAAGACTTTAAAGACAATGAAATGGGGCAGGCATTTCCTCAGCACTAGGATTTTAAAAGTCAAGTTTAAAAAAATCGATGTGATTTTCTCATTGATTTTGATTTTTCCATTTGGAAAGTACCTAATAATTTTGCATATTTTATTCTAGACTTACTTTAACTATACGTAAAGCTTCTAAAATAAACAAGACAAAAACCGCATTTCTATTCAGCAGCATGTCACAACGTAAAGTTCAAAGCCACCTATTCTAAGTTTAAAAAAATATTGTAAGCATTGACTCTTACACAGCTATCGAATAAACACGGATAATCGAACAACACCGACGCATCGATTTACGATTATTTTTATTCGATTAAATCGACTATTTACGTCAGTCATATCAACTCAACTTTGCGCGCGGCGCTATGTGTGGGTAACCCTTGTATATATTTAGTGATCTTGCGTACTAATATAACTTTTATTTGTGTGTGACTATCGCATAAACTATAGCTTTAGTAATAATCAATCGCACGCACACATAGACCCGCGAGCACAGATGAGTTGATGACAGTACAACACGGGATACAATAATGAATTTAGAGAATGAGAACTTTCTTTTTTATTGCAGTCTTAAATGTGAGATCACTAATTTAATTGTGTGATGGTTGAAAATATAATTTGGTTAAGTTGCTTATACATTTTATGTCACTTTGTCAGTACATCGTTTACCTGTTTAGATGTTGGTGAGATTTTTATTAAGAATAATGAAATTTCGTTACGTGTTTGCTTTTAATTTAGCTTATATAGCTGCAAAACTATTAACCTAACAAAGTCAGATAAAAGTAGCTTATGTGTTAATTTAAGGTGTCAGCTACTTCCATACCAAATTTCATTGAATTCGGTCCAGGCGTTTAGGCGTGAAGAGGTAACAATCACACGTGCATCAAAAACACTTCCAAGCAAACTTTTACAACAAATAAATTGAATTTATGTGCACCTGAATAATTGTTATAAATAATTCTAAATTATAACCTACAAAAACCTCAAAATATCGAAGGCTTTCTTAACCAATTCCCTAGTTACATTTCAGACTGCACTTTTACTCGAACATCGCTCTACTTTCGTCGCGCACCTCGCTGATAAGAAAGTCATACATTATCAATATTTACTTTAAAGATTTTTAAGTAATTGCCTTGCCTTAAGCAGAGAGCGGCACGTGTGAACTGAGTAAAGGTGTATCTATATTGCAGATACCGATGTTTCAGACAGACTAGAGACTGACAGATAATTATAAGTCAAACTTATAACAATCCTCATTTTGAGTCGGGGTGTTAATGGTGGCACATAGTTGGTACAGTCAGATGAATGACTAATTGTCAAAAATGTTTGAAATTTATATATATGCCAGTAACAGCTTTTACGTAGAAAAGTAAGCCATTGTTATGTTTTATTAATTTATTTGATTGGCAATAGGTATACTAAGTACGCCAACAATGATGAATCAAAAAGCTAAAGAAATCAAAGACCTCCTAACAGTACATTTTTACTTAAAAGAATTTCTCTACGTAAGTTTAAATATGAAGGTTTGAATAATGAAAAATAAACAATTTTTATTTTATTTATTTTCATTCATTGAGCCTTGCTTTACAAAAGGACTGCAGTGTGAATGCACGTTTATCGCTTGTCTTGGGAAACTTGTATTTTTATCTCTCGTCACTTATTTTTAAGATACCGGTAATACAGTTTTATGACGTCCAATATTTAAAAGTTTGAGCAAACGATTGCGTTTTGTTTATGTGAGCTGTGGGAACTTTTTGTTGACCCTTTGGTAGTTCACAGTTGAGACTTGCTTAGCCGGTATTCATCGATAATTATTCAATCGAATTTTGATATAACTAATAGGGATATTGACTATAAATTATTATTGATATGTTTTTATTTGCGTGTACTAATGAGTTAAATATTGAAGGCGAAAGATTATAAAAAGAACTGAAGAACATGTGAATATCTGTGTCTACATTTAATTACGAGATAAAACAATATTTTGACGCTTTTCTTTCCTAATTAAAAACTACGCTAATACAATGAAAACAACTTAGCTATTTTTATGAGCATTTTAATCATAGATATACATAATGAACAACTTAAAAAATTGATTTGACGTCTTTAACTTACTAGGTACATCATAATTACATTTCTAAAGCACTTAAAAGTAGGACAAAAACCTTTTTCCTCTAACGAGCATTAGTATTAAAAACGACCGGAAGTCACTTCGAAATGTTAAGAAGCGGAAATGGATCGGTTGGTTGTAAGTTGGTAACACTATTAGTCAGTGTTGCCAACGTGATGGGCTGTTAACACGCGATATGTTGCTCAATAGTTTATTTTTAAGTTCTATGTGTATTTCATAAATATGTTAATGTTTTAGAATTATATCTAATATTTGACTAAACATCCAATTGATTTGTTATTTAAAATCTGTACTTAGATTTGAGGCTGTCTAATTCAAGCACCAAAGGTGCCATACAAATAGGAAGCAAAATTATCTACAATATCTCATCAAGTCAGATTTAAAACTAGTTTTAAGAGCAACGTTAGCAATTACGTTAGCTATCGCTTCACTATACACAAACTACGGAAAAAATTAAAACAGCCTACCATAATATTACGGAATAAATACATAATACAGCCATTACCATGCCGTACCGCAATTTACACTAACAATTATACCGAGGGTCACAAGTACCTAATTAAACCTGAAAACCACTTAATAAAACGAAGGAAAAGAGTCTACATTAAACCTCCTTGTTGAGCACCATTGACCTCGCAATACGCGGGATTATTACGACACAAATCCTATCTGACAAGAAGGTTGACGTAAACAGGGTTCCGTACCCCCTATTTAAACGTTGAATGCGCTTCCCCGGTGCACGTGCAACACTCAAGGTCCCACAACCCTTTACACATCCTCTCAAGCTTGCAATTAAAACGAAAAACCGAGCGAAACAACGCTATACTTAGTCAACAAGCAAGAAAGAGACAGTATGCCTCATTTACCCAAGCACTTTTATTTCCACTTGCACTTGAGAGGTCGTCGGCCAATCAACGGTCGTGCCGCGCCCGCCTCGCATTGGTCCGTTTGAATAGAGAATATTTTTTCAAAAAATGGAACAAAAGCCGAGGGTAGGTAATAGCGAGTTTTGTTTTATTCGAGTGGCATTTCGCATTTGAGTGGCAGAGGCCGCGCCGAGCGGACGTCTCGACTTTTAATTACCTTATATTTTTGCTATTGTTTCTTTAAGGACACTCGTATGTTAAGCTGGCTTTTCATTTTACGACGATGATGTTCAACATTGTTATTTTATTACACGGAACTCGTTTAGTACTTCAGTGCGAGGGTTTATTACAAAACAAGCAAATTAGCTATGTTTATTTCTTACTAACCACTATCCCGTGTTTGTCAGGAACTGTCGTTATTCAAGTGTTTGTTGTCAAAGCACAGGATACATTTCACGTCTCTATTCATACATAGTTATGTTAATGCAGAAGGGTTGTAAGGAACAATACTGGTTTTTCATTCGGTCAAGTTTTTTTTTAACTTGTCGTCAGCTTGTACCGTGCTGTTGAATAATAAGTGTTGACAGGTTAAAAATAGGGTTACTATTTCACTGCAGTGAAGATGTTACTTTCATACTACCATAAGATCCAAATTTAGGAATAGGGGTCCAAGATATTTGAGTTTGCCTTTTAAATATACTTTCATTACGAATTTCTTATTAAGATATTTCACTCTTATTTCAATCAGAAACAGGTTTTAGTTTACAAAACTAAAGGCTACAATACTGTTGAGTGGAATTACGCTAGTGCACTTACGCTAATTTACCTTTATAAAAATAATATAAACTAATATTATAAAGCTGAAGAGTTTGTTTGAACGCGCTAATCTCAGGAACTACTGCTTCGAATTGAAAAATTATTTTTGTGTTGAATAGACCATTTATCAAGAAAGGCTATAGGCTGTATAACATCACGCTGCGACTAATAGGACCGAAAATACAATGAAAATGTGGAAAAAACGGGGAAAATTATTCATCTTTGAGGGCTTCCGTTGCGTGCAATACGAAAACAGTTCAAGATCGTCTAACCACGTGGACAAAGTCGCGGGCAACAGTTAGTATATAATATATAACATACATGTACGTATGTTTTAACAGAAGTTTATGAAAACAATTTCTCTTCGTGACAAGACTCATTATCATTATGCCCTATTAAAGGTTCATAATTACCACAGAATATTAATTTAAAAAGTAATTATGAGATGCATAATAATTATTAGAGTACGTTGAGAGCTCGAATATCGAGTTTACCGTTTATTGAGAGGACTGTCGACTGACCCTTACCCCTAACGGGCTTGAGAATTACAATGTTACGTGGTTAATTAGCGAGATATGCCAAAATTGTTTCTTAATTGACATTCATAGGTGTTTCAGATCGATAAGAAAGTTTTATTCGTGAATGATGTGAGTTTAGACTGAATTTATTGTGATCTTGATTTTTTGGTAATGTTTTGTAAAATTAAGCTAAATAAATATTGGCCGTACACATGCTAAACTAATTTAATCTTTATAGTTGAAATAATAGAATCACATTTAAGAACTCAAGTTTTGTCAGATGGATTGTCTGAAAGGGTTACCGCGGCCCTGGTGTACACGGCAAAAATGGGTGGATTTTATTCAGTAAAAGTCTGACACAATTCCCACTCAACCAAAAGCGGCTGGAGTCATTCCATTAATTCACATTCGAAAAAAGGACTTACCATTTCATAAATTAATTGGAAACCTAATAGCTAATATAAGTAAGCTAAATAAAAGACATCAACAATAGCAACAACCCTCGTTATATCAAAAAATTGAAATGAGATTACACCTCATTTATCTCCACTGACTACATACAAACACGAAGTATTTAAAATCCTTTTCTTTTTTTTCAGGAACCTAGCCGCCCCCCGCCCCACCACGCAGGTTGGCAACACATCGCTGGAGACGTTCACGGCGCTACACAAAGACGCCTGCCACAGATTAGAATATCTAGTGGAGCGACAGAAACAGCTGTGCATGCTCTCTGATACTATGATCAAGGTAAGGAGTCTGCTTCTGTTAGAAAGGAATATTCTCGACTTGAAACAATTTCGAGAACTCAAAATTAATAGAGCCTTATTTATTTTATGTTGATATTTAAAAATAATGTTTTTTTTTGGGTTGCGCACCCAATAGATAAAATGAAAATAAGAGATAAATGATAAAATATTAGATAAAAACAGAACCCAATTACTGAAGCACCGCTGTCTGTCCGTCTGTACGTCCGTGTGTCTTCAGGCTTTATCTATTAAACCAATATAGCTAGACAGTCGAAATTCTTGCAGATGATGTATTTTTTTGCTGCAACGAAACAACAAATACGGTCTCCAAGTAAAGCAACGGTTATGGACATAAATTTGTTAATTTTAAGCCTTTCTGTACAAAACCCAAGTCTTGCGAGACCGAGTCGCACTTGCCCGGTTTTTGTATTCAGACTTCTGACTAACACAAATACTCGCAACAACAAAATAGGATAATACTCTTGGCTAAACAACTTCACATGATAGTAAATTGTAACTACAGGTCGTGCATAAACAACGATTAAGTTCAATACTTGTAATGTGTGGGCTTATTGTCACAGAGTATGTAATAAATGGAGTAGTATCGCATAATATGACAAACCTCCTTTATACTAATTTGTAATGCTAGGCTACAACTGTACTAGTGCCTAGGGTTTTTCAATAATACAATTGACGCAAATACATATATTGCGGTATTTAATTAGATTTTTTTAATATTAAGTCTGTTGTAGTTTTCGTATTTAAAGAGTAAACCTAAACGGAACCCTATTTCTTCGGATCCGCTGTATGTCCGTCGGTCACCGGGTAGTTTCTCAGATAGTGTGATAATATTTAAACGGTGGAATTTTTTATGGATGTTGTATTTCTCTTGTTGTTCCGTTAGCTAATTTGTACGGAATCCTGTGCATTCTGAGTCCGACATGCATTTGATCGGGATTTCCATTTTTAAATGACAGTTTTTGACTTTCATTGATTATTTCAAAGTACTCCAGTGACTTAATAATCTGTGTCACTCGCCTACGCATATAACTTCGAGACTACTGTGTCAAATCAATCCTTTCTGCATTAATAATTTGATTTGTTACTCACATTTTGCCTTAGTTACCTTTGTACCTGAATCCAAATTTTGTTACAACATTCTCGTTTTTACAATATTCGAAGACAGGGCGCTATGGCGCTCATTGTTAGAGGCCTATGTCCAGCAGTGGACTACTAAAGGCTGATAATGATGATGATGATGATAATGATTCTCGTTTAGAGATTTTGCCTTTGAACATTAAAAATTGTTTTCATAGCACACCTATCTTTAAACAATCATTTTTCTTTTTCAAAGTTGTATATGTTACTGTACTTTCTTGATTATTTTGAAACCGGGATTCTAAATGTTAGAATTTGAAATCACCAACCCGCAGTGAGGTAGCCCGGTGATTAATGCTCAAACCTCGGAAAGAGGCCTATGCCTAGATGTGGGACGTATAAAGGCTGGTATAATTATATTTTTTTTTCTTTTCAACAATTTTTAAATATAAATTTTGCCTTAACCTAGAGGCGGATGATATGAGTGTGAATTCAGAATGGAATCTACATTGTATCTATTTCGTACCTACACAATGCTATTTGTTTAACCTTTGTAGCTCGGTCATGTTTCAATCATACATCCAAAACATCCGATATGTTTGCAAAATATTTGTATCGTACAAAACGGAACTGAGAGTCTGCTCTACATTGATGGAGGTTCTAAAAATCATGATGAAAAGTGTACGAAAGTAGTTGTGTGAAAATTATACAAAACCGGTTACTAGCACGTCGAACTCGCAATAGGAAAAAACAAAACAAATTAATTAAACAACGTTCGCGACGCTGTTCGCTGTTTCCACACACATATTTTGCTTCTTGGTAATGAGTTGGAATCCTCATTGACACCCTCCTCCTCGGGGGAGGAAGCGGGTAGTATCAGACTCTTATTCACTAAACCTGAACCGCAATGCAACGTCTTCCGCATTTAGTCGGTGCGCGGCAAGGCATAGCAATTCATCACGAATCCCTGCGTCGGACAAGCACTTGCCTGATGCAAGAATTCTTGTTCAGATTTTTATTTTGGGTGTCTTTATGCATGTCTTGCAAGATTGTGAAACCTCCTGCGATACAAAGATTCCTGGTGTGAAATACTTTCTACAGGTAATGCGTAATTGGTTTCCCACACATAAATAAATGTACCCTTGTATCAACCAGTTCGATTTGTTACTGTATAAAAAATAAAGATAATTTTATTGACATGTTTAAAATCAAATTAAATAAACGTTAAAATACGAATATGGTATGAACAGCTTTATACATTGATCGTTCCACTAAAAAATAAAGGCCACGATTAATTTACGCAAATGTTATATTTGCTTAACAAGTTAAAATACAAATTACAATTACAATTTATTCAATAAATAAATAGACAATTTCAGCGAAGATATTTCAGTTTTCGATATAACTACAAATAATTTGAGTACCACCCACAAATTTATTGGTCACCTGTCATTTTGAATTCCGTTTTATTGGAACCTTGAGTGTTGCGAGTCCGACTTAAATGGTTTTTTCATAGATAGGTGTTTATTTATGTATTTTTATAATATCTATGAAAATTTCAAGTGTCTACCTGTCATGGTTCATGAGATACAGCCGTATCGGACGGACGGACAGATAAGCCTTAATGAAAACATACCGTAGTATTAAGTAGCTACATAAGAATCACTCGTATACCTCACATAATACCTTGAACATTTAAGATATAACATAAACATAACATCGACCAAATTACCAATAACAAACTCAATGATCGCATAAAACAAAGACGACCCTAACGTACAATAATGACAGTTTTATTTTGGTTAATAAAAACATGCAATTACCGTTCGCAATTTACTGCGATACCGTCGTAAAATGTAATCTTAACGATTCCAAAGTTAATTGAGATCTCACTATAGATAATGTAAGAATTATTGAATTAATCGATCTGATTTATTATAGTATCGACGCCGGGTAAATAAGTGGTTACGGATTGAACGAATATTTTCATTATAATTTAATTTATTGTTTAATTTCGCTTTAAGTGTTATTGTTTCGTTTACATTTCGATACGGAGTTAATGTGTATTTGTATTGATTTATGTTGAGTACATTTTTGGTTAAGGTTTTGGCGGTTGTTACGATAATACTTGGTTTAAATAAATGGTTCTTGGTGTAAGTTTTGAATTAAATATTTTATGCTACTGATAATGTTGTATTTGTGAAAACCTAGATTCCAAATATCGGAATTTGATATCACCAGACAACAGTGAGCTGATGATCAATGCTGAAAATATTCCCCATACCGCTATTCACAATGGCCAATGAACGGATGGACGTTGGTCATTGGACATTGTAGGGCTCTGAAGTAGGACGTATTATATAGTACGCTGGTATTATAATTATAATGTTATCAAAACATCATTATGAAGAAAAACATGGTGAGGAATTTTGGGTTACAAAAAATTGAATCTGGAATTGCGAACGTGCATTAAGCTAGCGTGGTGACCTATGCTCAACACTATTCTATTAGCAAAAACGGTGAAAGGTTGGCCTCATTTGTCTTATACTGATTTCAATTGTACTATCATTCAGTGGTTTCATTAAATTAATCATATTCATAACTGACTCACCACCAAATAGGTACAACTTTGACATTATTTTAACAAAATTTTCGAAGTATTCGTATCTAACTACCGATTACGGATACGATTTAAGTTTTTACCGTTTAAGCTAATATAAGTGACGTCATGGTATGAATTTTTATGGCGTTTTGATGTGCAGTAGATACTTGATAAAAATGAACAAGTTTGTAAAAGGGCGTTGTAACGTGTTATGAGAATTTTATGCGAATTAGGTCAAAACTTTGAGATTTTTTTATGGTTGGCTTTGGAATCTACCTATGAAGTGTGACGTACGTAAAAGATCGCTCTTAGTGATAAGATATCCTCAAATTTTGTCCTCATATGGTATACACTAAAGAATATTTATTTTCATTTACGTGATTATAATTATACTTTTAGTCAAGTCAAATTTTTACAAGACGATTCGTTTTCACTGAAAAAAATACTCCCTTTACCCTCTATCAATATCTCCACATCTGCTTCTTTTGCATTTGTTTCTCCTCTAACTGGTCATCACACATTTCCAGGTTCTTCAGACAGGCGCGCAGCAGTCTGTTGAGGAGTGTCAGCACCAGTTCCGACACAGCAGGTGGAATTGCAGTACGGTCGAGAACTCCACCGATATCTTTGGTGGTGTTCTTAAGTTCAGTAAGTATTTGATCTACATTGGGTTTCTATTTCATTTGTATACTTAGTCATAGAAGAAAAATTATAACCTGTAATTATGTAAAGTGGAATAAATTTTTATTCCACTGATTAATTTCGTTGCGGGTTCCAAGCTAATTGATCGTTGATCCTGAGACATAGCGTGTTTCGAAATGTAAAATGTCTAGTTGTGAATGCTGGCTTGCTTGCCTTATTGGCCGTTGCAATGACGGGTATGTGTGGCGGGCTAATCCCAGTAAAATATAACCTGTAATTATGCTTATATTTACAGCTATTGATACCATTCAATATTTTTATAATTCTGCAATGGACTGTAACATGTAAACCTGTTTTTTTTTTTAATATTGATGTATGAACAATATTTCAAAAAAAAAATTTTTTTTTTTTAAATAAATAAATGCGGACAACATCACATACATTGTTCTGAACCCAAAGTAAGTTGCTAAAGCACTTGTGTTATGGAATTCAGATACAACGAAGGTACCACAAACACCCAGTCCCGAGACAATGTAGAAATGTGAATTTTTACATTGACCCGACCGGGGATCGAACCCGGGACCTCAGAGCTAGCGACACCTTGAAACCGGTGCATACGCCACTCGACCACCAAAAATAACGAGCTTAGGATTTAATACTTGAAAAACAAATCTAAATCGGATTCATTTCTGATTTTATTCAGAGAACTATTTAAAAGTTTTTGATTGTCTATGAACGAAAAGAAATTTACAAATGTCTTGTATTGTTATTATAATTATTACTTCATTATGGACCTCATTAAAAGTATTTGCAGTTAAAACATTTTGTTGGTCAGGGCCAAGATTATTAATTCTATTGCCTTCGCAAAGTCAAATGAATTTCTAATTAATCACATTGTTGTCATCAATCTTGTTAATAGACTGACCTCATGACTTCCAATGTGTAATCAATTTAAATATCTATTAATAATTTCAGAAGATTCAAATATGACATTGTTTGTATAAGCTTAGTAAAAGAAAGCCAGTGCATGCATAAATAATGAAGTTAAAAATAAAAAAGTGATGAAGTTAATGAAATTAGTAGCGCTGATTTCAAATAATTTGATGATGGGCTAGTAGCTAATGATAATGAAAGAGTACTAAGACGCTAATTTTACATATACCGATTCACATAATCAATAAACTATCTCAATGAAAATTTAAAAAAATCAGCAAACAGACTATTAGTTTTTCTTGGTGACAGTCAACTTATTTTTGTTTTTTTTATAACTCCATCACTCCTAATTTTCGACTATTTTAACCCATTCAATGCAAATACATTTAGCATTATTCATTGGCTAATTGTCTAGATCTATTCCATTCCATATAAACGAATCTATAATTTTTCAAGCTTACCCGAGTAAGGAAAACGAACCTACATTACTAGCAGGTGTATTCTTACATTTCAAACGTTTGTTGATCCGCAAGTCACTTAGAGAAATATTTAATCCTGCTAAATGCTTTACTTCAAAAGGATCCCCATTCGATGCGAGCTGCAATAGCTCACATATCATAAGAATGCCCTTTGATGTCGGGATCCATTAATCGTGTGTCAGTCGTCACGATGTGAGCTCTAAACATTTTCTTAGAGCTGAAAGTGATTATGGGAAGAAGATTTCATTTAAATATGCATTTATTGGAGAAGCATTTAATAATGTATTCCATGGGACCCAAGATAGAGATTCGTGGAATGTTTTGGGGAAGGCCTAGTGGCCTGGGATACTGCGGGCAAAATAAAAATGAGATCTAAAGAAAAAATCTAAATATCAAGAGCAAAAGAAAACATTTTAGAAATTCAAAGATATTGGAATTGGAACGCTTACTGCACAGGCTGGTTCCATGACGGCCAGAATAGAGAATCGTGGAAGGATTTGGGGGAGGCCTTTGCCCAGAAGTGGGTACACAGTGGGCTAGAAAAAGAAATGGAATTCCTTTAGCGTTGTATTTAAAATCCCAATACTCTAAAAAGTGACTGCAAGTTTTCTTTACACAAAATCTTATATTTCTAATTCTTGCCTACTGTATTACTGTTCCACTATTTCATTGAACATGCACTTGTACTAACTTTACGCACTAGAATCGTGACCCATTTCTATCTTCAATGAGACGTTACCCAGCTGATCCACTCCGCTTCCTTTGTATATCAACCTGCGAATAGATAAGGTGCACATTGATATGCACTCTGTTATTCTCTGAACTAATACGAATCATCACGACTGTAGTATTTGACGCGTTCATCCGTTGCTGATCAAAATCAAACGTTTGTGTACGAGTTTACATGAAGACCCATTTCATAGAACTTCATCTTGTAAGACGGTGAAATGTTTATTTTCATATGTCGTTTAGTGAGATCACGTGCGTGTGTTGTTGATGGAGCAGCTCAGTTTGTTTACTGTTCACTACAAGCACCGTAACCACTTGTTTTGACCTCCCATCCCCCCTTTGCTTCTTAGAGATCATGGGTACCAAATTGTATTTGTATGCCTTTTAAGGGATCTAAGATTTGGTCGCTCCTTACAGTCGTGGTCAACGAACTTCGTACAAATTTTCAATTTCGTATTTATGTTCTTGAAGTACATCAGTTTTAAGTATTCTAAATTCTGAGAAGCTATTATTAACTTCGAGAACTCTTTAGCTTAGATTATCGGCTGCGGGCTGTTATGAAATGTGAATCATCTGTTGAGTGTTGTGATTTTTACACGTGACTGTAAAGATGATGTACTTAGTAATGTCTTATGAGAATTTCAAAGACACCTGGTTGCAATGAAAAATATAAAATTCACAAGACTCGTCTGACTAGCACTTTAATGAAGTTTACTTTATTGACTCATGTTGTAAGTCTTTTGTTTAACATTTTTAAGGATAGTGTTGTAATAACAACACCCTTCGGTATATCATTCTTTAAATAATCGTAACTCATGCATTCAACATTATCAAATTCTCTTTAGTATATTGTATCAAACAGACTTTTGCAGGATTCTTTACTTATAGGGATGGTATTGTTCTCTTATTCGTCATGATATAAAAGGCCACAAGGACCACGGACCACTCGGCCATTGCTACTAAAGTTGTGTAGTACTGAGTCACTTATTTGAGTCATTCAGGAATAAGTAAGTGAAAATGGGGAAAAATAGCCACATTTCTGCAAATATCTCTAAACTCGAGTGAAGACCCAAATGAAAGCGCACGTAAAGCAAATTTTATTTAATTTGACTTAGTTTCTAAGTCTTTGACTTTCAATTTCAGAATCTCGCGAGTCAGCATTCGTGCACGCGCTGTCGGCGGCGGCGCTGGCGCATGCAGTGGCCCGGGCTTGCAGCCGCGGGGAGCTCAACGAGTGCTCCTGTGACTCTCGTGTCAGGAAACGTACCCCGAGACACTGGCAGTGGGGAGGGTGCTCTGAGGTAATTATTATTCATCTTTTGATATGACACTGATCGATGACGGTATACACTTTATTGGGAAAATTTATTATGATATCTACATTAATCCCAAATAATTAAATGATTGTTTGGAGAGGTACAAAACAGATAAATAAACAGAAAGTGTATTTAGTGTATCATGTACATATGTGTCATATGTAGCATGATGGCTCCACTCGATCATAAAATTGAAATGGTTTCAGGTCGTAATTTTGAAAACATGATTCCGAAATTGTCCCCAATGAGATTATTTTTACGAAGTCTAATTTTCGCTCTTTTTTTTTATTTCCAGGACATAAGATACGGTGAAATGTTCAGTAAAGACTTTTCGGATTCCAAAGAAGATAAAAATACTGATGAGGGTTTGGTCAACTTGCATAACAACGAGGCGGGGCGTCGAGTAAGTACCAACAAAACTAGTAGCCATTTTGTATAAATTTTCGATAGCAAGACATTGTCCCACAAGTTTGAAATTAAGGTCACATCTATAGGCAATATTGGCAAACAAAAATTATAAACAAGAACTGGAAATCTGAATTAACAATAAGTGGGACTTAATTAACTAAATACTGAAACGCTTTAGATGTTCTTAACGACTTTTTCTCGTTGCCTCAGACCTTACAGTGAAAGGGACAGCATGAGACTTACGACGGTGTCTCATTAATGACGTATTTGTATTTGACCATCGGAATCTGTTCATCGCCAAACTGCAAAAAAATCTACCATCCACCAATCTTTACATTCAGAAAACTCATACATGGTCAAAAGAAAATAAAACCTTTAATATACAAATTCCAATATTTTGTTACCTTCCAGGCTGTTCGCGGTCGCATGCAGCGTGTCTGCAAGTGTCACGGCATGTCCGGGTCGTGCTCGGTGCGGGTGTGCTGGCGCCGCCTGCCGCAGCTCCGGCTGGTCGGCGACGCGCTGTCCACGAGATACGAGGGAGCTTCCCACGTTAAGGTCTACTATGTAAAATGATTTGTTTCATTCATGTAGATAGTGGTTTGATTAGTTTCCGTATTTTCATCATTGTGGTTTTTTGTGTGATCTCTTTTTTTTGGTAATGTATTCAAAGGGCTAAAACGGTACCCCATTACTGAGGGTCCGTATTATCTCTCCGTCTGTCATCAGGCTGTATCTCATAAACAGTTAGAGCTTGTTGAAATTGTGACAAGTGATATTTTTCTGTTATCGCTATAGAAACAAAAAATAGTACGGTCATTAATTTAATTTTCCAATTATAAATATTTCAAAAACACTTTAATCTACTGAATATTCCTAACTTGTGTATTACGGCTACAGGACTGCCAGCGCCATCTATTGATAAAGTACGTAATTAAAACTTTCAATTGCAGGTGGTTGAACGCAAACGGGGCAAGAATATAAGGAAGTTACGACCGTTACACATGGATATGAAGAAACCGAATAAAACTGATCTTGTTTATTTAGAAGATTCACCTGATTACTGTGAACCAAACGACGAGTAAGTATTATTTAAATATGAAAACTAATGAGTGTGTTAAATTTCTGAGGGGATTAAAAATGGATTCTTCTGGCTGAATAATCAGTTTCTGTTTAGTTTAGTTTTAGCCTTCAAACCAAGGACTGCTAATGAGACCGTATATTTAACAATCTTAATATTCATAAAAGATATCTTGACTGCTTCAGGGTTTTGTATTGGGGCCTATACTCACACCTCCAATATTTTGTCATGTACTTTGAACAAAATACAAACATAAATATATTATACTAACCTACTTTTCTCTTTTCTAGACTTGGAATTCTCGGTACCCGTGGTCGTACATGCAACAGAACATCAGCTGGCCTCGACGGCTGCCGGTTGCTATGCTGTGGACGAGGCTATCAAACGCGAGTGAGAGATCACGAAGAGAAATGCCGCTGCCGCTTCGTCTGGTGTTGCAGAGTACACTGCGAAATCTGTCGGTTTAAACGAGACCATCACGTTTGTAATTAATAACAAGGATGTCAACAATCCAGTCGTTGCCATGGAAACCCCTTTTTATTTTGGAAGTAAAGACAAAACTACAAGTGAAGAAGAATAAATTCAAATTACGACAGGCATTTCAGAACCTAGATTTGAAAGAATAATAATGGTTGTACTGGTTAATAATTTAGTGTTTGTAACGAGATGCAATATTTATCTGTAATATTGTCTTTTATATCGATGTCTTTAAACTTCGACGAGTGTATTTCACTTGGGAAATTGTCATTGTAAACTTATTTATGGATGCCAGGCCTATTGTTGTAAGGTAAAGCTGATAGAAGCTATTCTTATTAATACGAGTTACTTGCTACTTAACGATCAAATAATTTATTCTAGAAAGTAACAATATCTTTGTATTAATTGATTCTATTGCTAAAGAAGCGTTTGATACTTGTTTCAATTTTTCTTCTCTGTTATTTCTGCGTCTTTCCTTTAGTAAATTTAAAATCTATTTCAAAATCGATTTGAACTACTATCAGTTTTGTTTCTTTCTAATTTCCTTTATCACCTGTTATGTTTATTTTATCTTTAACAATTAAAACGTCTTCAATTAAAATCGCTGACTGATTATTAATTTTAATTAGATTTTTAGATACCATTTAATTTTCTGAATATTAAGCTTTAAAATTATTTACAGTATTACTAACTTATTTTATTTTTTAATTGTACAAAGTTGTATATAGTGCTTTTGTTAATATTCCGGTAATAATTAATAGACTTTAAGGTTTTTTTATATTATTTATATGCCGAATGTAAATATTAATATTTTTATCGTGTAAACGTTTACACAAATTGATTTTCTACCTCATGAGGAAGATGATTTCGTTCATGCCATGATATAATTAATGTCTAATAATTATGATTTAGTAAACAGTTGCTTTTAAAATACAGTTCTGACAGTCCTTCAAGCGAAAATGTCTACGATCAAAACCCAATGTTGTAAAGTTACATTTGTGTCGATATTTAACGAGCCTAAAACCCAGATTGAGCATCTATCAATGATATCACTAGCAGAAACCTGACTAGACTACAAATAAAATAAAAGCAAACCACCAAATCTTTAAGTTCTACATTTGTAGAAGAGGGATGGCACTCTACATTCTTAATTATGCTGTCTCGCTTTCATTACTATTACAACACTAATTTATCAGATGTCGGTTGGCCAAAAGATTTTCAAATACAGAATCTGAATTCAAATTTTAAATACTTAGGTACAGCAGGACTGTTTGCTAAATCATTTGTAAATATAAATAAGTTAGTTTTAGTAAATTATTGTATTAGGAATGTGATAGCTTTATTCCTTTTAGAAATAACGTTTTTGTCTAACATTTGGTATGTAACCGGTCGGTGTTTTGTAAATATTCTTAGTGATATTATGTAACATAAAATAGATGTAACATACTTATGGTATTTATAAGATTTTGTCGTTGCGAAGTTATAAGATTGCGATTTTGGGGTGTTTAAAACAGCAATTTATAGGAGAATTGGAAATTTTGGTATCGATTATCAAAATCAAGGGGGTAAACCAATCCCATTTTTTTCACAAATATGAAGTCGTTATTTTGATGAATCTGTTTCGAATACTATCATTACTTCACAGTCATCATCATCAATACTTAGTTCGTTTTCTTATAACTTGGCAACGACAGCAAGAATCAAAATTTTACACTTGCCAACTTAACATAACGTGTCAAATATAAACTTAGTTTTAAGTGATTTTTCTCATTGACTCGAACGTATCACCAATGATATTTAAGTACTTAATATGTATGTAGAGAACGAAAGTCAAACAGTGTTTCCAATAAACTTGTTCTTAACTTGGACAGAGGCTCATACCCAGTATTATGAACTCTTGAAGTAGGGCTGCTGTTATTGTGGAAGAGAGATGGAGAGATACACTGCGTATAACGGCATTTCGCTTCCACATCGAAATTTGTCTTAAAGAATACATAGAAAGGCCGCAGTAAAGCGTCAACTAGCCTATTAAAAAATCCCTGTGCTCGCCTTAGGATGCACAGGCGGTATGGTCTTGTGTGAGATGGTTTTATGTGGTCCTGGATAGAGAATCATCGTGGGATTTGGGAGAGACCTTTGCTTTACAGTGGGACACAGTGACTTCGCAAAATGTTGTCATAAGAACAGTAATTGTTGTCATCTCTAAAACGTCTATAAAAACATTTTCTAATATAATTCAGTAGTTCTCTGTCTATTAAACTACAGTTTTTGGAAACACTAATTGTTTATATTTTTGGCTTGAAAACTTAGGCGGATAATTGCCATGTCCTAGTTTCATTAAAGAAGTTTCTAATATAAAGCGTCTTCAATGAAAGATAGGGCAAACAGTATTTAAACTTAATAATTTAAAGCTTAGATAACTTCTAACTTTAAATAAACTGTTTCGAAGTAAGACTTAATATTTACCATTTTGGATATGGAATAGTTACTATTTGATGTAAATGGAAAATAAAGTAAATGTATTAGATCAGCGTTCTTATTTCATTTAAATCCAATTGAGTGAAATCAAACTTCATACCTTAATGAGCACCCTTGGTATCCGCCAGCCAGTAATGTTGGCTGGTGGGTCACCAGTTATCAGCACGAGGAGTTGGCTGAGAATTGCTCCAATAAAACGACTCTCTGTGTAAGGAGATTTACACACAGCACTGCGGACTGCCACCACGTTGGTGCAGCTTATCTTTAGTCATTGGTAACTCATATATCGGCAGATGCCCAAAATCTGTTTTTGGTGCTTTCATTTTAACTTCAATCTTCTATCCCGTCGGTGCGCGGTAACGTATGTTAATCACCTATGATATACTAGTAATCAATTGTTCCAAATTTTAAAGTTCAAAGTTTTTTGAACCGATGAGATTCCTATACAGTGGAACCCCGGTAATCCGGCACCCCTTGTAATCCGACATCGTCTTTAACATACGTGTATGCTTTGATTCACGATTGAACAAGTTACAACTTGTATATAACTTATTTCCTAATGTAAAGTTATTGCATATTTCTAGTAAATTCTATAGCATTAATGACATTTATTTTATAATACAAATTATTCTTTCCAATGCTTTATTCAACTTACTTTAATTTGACATATACATATAACGAAGTATGATTTGTAATCTTATCCGTAGATCTGTAATTTGTCGGAGTACACGGTACTCTTTTGTTAAAAAAATCGGACTATAGGGGGTCATAGGCAGTACTCTATAATCCGACAAATTCGATAGTTCGACACTGCCCTGCAAAATGTTTGTTGGACTACCGGGGGTCCACTGTATTTCGACAAATAATGAGCCTTAGTTAAAAATTAGTCCTTTAAAATATTATATTATCCAAATCAGTCAAGTTATTTTCTTTTTTTCTTAACTAAGTCAATAATCATTAATCATGATATTATTATTTTAAGTAAGTCTGACGTCAAGGCCAGTGGCGACTGCAAGCTTCCTTTTAAATAATCAAATTGCCAAATTACTGTTTAAACCTAATTAGTCATTGAAAAATCCTTGACTTTGTTTACCGACCTGTTTTTCTTCGGCATGCTCAAAGATTTCTACAGTGTTTTAAAAATTATCAATAATTATTCATTTATAATCAATTCATAATAAAGATAAGATAATTATGAAATACTTTGATTTTATTACTTGTTTTTGTGAACTGATTTTTGAGTACGAGACATTATTGTCACTATTCGATACTGGTTGTCATGATTTTGTCACCAAACGAAAACCGCCATTCAAACTAAATGATAAAAACAAAGTAATGGCTAAATAGTTTCAAGAGGATTTGTTGCACCAGTTCAAAGTTCATTGGAAGGTCTTTCAGGTTCAGAAAATATTGCGCAATACTTGGAAAATGTGTCGTGGGGAGGTAACATAAGAATGAAAGTCACTGGACACTCAGATTCAGGACCAGCATTTGTGGATTACAAAAATGAGACAGGATGCGTACAGTAGTGGGTGAAGGATTGCAATGCATTGCCATACACCGATACAAAAATGCGGATGACGTAGCACAGCGGTGCATGTTTAGTCAGTAAGAGTCCGACACTACCCGCTTCCTCCCCCGAGAAGGTGGGTGTCCACGAGGGTGACCCCGGCTAACCCAAAAAAAAAATTTTTACGAGGTTGTAACCGTAAACGTAATTATTGGTAAGATCTATTATATTTTTCGATTATGTGAAGATCTATAATAGCCAAAGAGTTCATTTTTTGTTAAATTTTGAGGATACTAATAAATACTCGTTTGCCGTATATTACATGAAAACCCCAATCTAGAGATTTGTATCACTTTTGCCAAATTGATCTATTGTTACATAACTACATTTTCCATAAAGGCTCATTTAGATAATGCGAGAAACATTGTGCCAGATGAATAACATCTGATAATAAAAAAAAAAATATTATCATCATCGGAATATATTGCATCTTGCACGTAATTTTACGCACCGTCTAAATCGCCTTTAAGTTCCTACGTGTTTCCATTTATCAGTAGCCTTGAAAATTATAAGTGTTTATCAGTTCGGCGTGATTTTTGTTTTGTGATATCAATCAATTAAGTCACAAATTTACGATTCGAATCAAGCCTTCCGCATTTTACGATTACATATTTTTTTGGTCAAGTCATTACAACCTACATTGTAAATTTATACCTCCATTTCTTTGGAGTATTCTCCCTTTCCTAAGATTCTTTGCTGTTGATCAGTTTGATGCCTTAACAGATTCAGATGAATAACTTTTTTCAAATCTTGGGATTACATATCTGACCTTAACTAGCCATAATCACTAAGTAATTTAATACGGCACTTGCAACAAGGACATCTGGACAGGGAATTCGTAACATCTTTCCCGATTTTATTATCGCCATGTTCAGAATTATTTTCCGTGTCTTAAAATCTGATGAATGAGAATAAAAACAGTTTTGTAGTGTGATTGTTTTTATTGCAATAAAAAAAGTATTTGTACTCTATAATAAGTTAAATAAATAATTAATTAATTATAAAGCTTCAGGTGCTTCAGTTACAGGCTCCAGTCCAAGAGGATTGCCTAGCCAAGGGTATACCTTCGGGCACACGTTGCAAATCTGCATCCAGTAGGTGTTCTAGAAAGAAATTGAAACAGCTGATGAAATCCGTGTGAAATTATTTATGTAATTTTTTTCCTTACGCGTTATATACCCATGACCAAATTGGCATGAAATTTCTATTGGGATTGGCTATGAGCAAAATGACTAGTCTCAATTTTTGCTCACCTGAGTTACTCGTAGTATTGAAAGGTTGAATAAAACTCTTCCAACAATTTATTTTTCTTAGTATTTTGAGACTCTGTGATCTCTATTATCGAGCTCGATTAAATGAAATGGATTAATTAATTATAGATATTGAAATTAAGAAATTCTAAATCTATAATATATTACAGGCTGGCTTACGTATCGGTAACTTTGCTGAAGCCTTTATGCTTAACTGTTATAAAATAGGTGCAAAACTTACTTGGTTGTGCGTAGCGGGTACATTTCCGCAGCTGCTAGGAGGACAGACAGATGAGATCCATGATTTGCAGGTCTTTTCTCTGTACTGGTCAACGGGAACTGGGTCCTTTACCCAATCGATGACTTCGGCGGAGTTTACCTAAAGGTCACAAGTGTTTAATTCACTTCAACATTGACTTAGAAAATATTTGCATCTACGATATACCTTAGTCCCTTTTATAAATTGGTAATGTAAAGGAGAATGCTGAAAAACTATTGATGTTAAACCAACAGATTTTCAACTTTCTCCTAGGTTTTTAATGATGACTCAGCTTACACAATAGCTAAGTATGTTAATAATTTTGAATTATCATAGTATCTTAAAAAAAACCTCAAAGTGGTTAATTACCATGAAAACATCACTCAAGTTGTTGATGACATCCAAGAACCTTATCATGGCAGCCTTGACAGCTGGGTTGGTGGAGAGGTACCACTCGTGGATGTAGAAGCCGAAAGGAGCTCGGTTGCTGAAGTAGTGACGTTCGAAGTTTGAGAGGATGAACTGGAACCAGCCGGCTTCATCATCGAGTTCAGGACTGAAGAAACAAAAAATAATGTAGCTTAAGAAGTCATATTGCTTGTAGTTATTGCTTTTGATTTCGTTGAAGATGGTAGTTTTAGTGTTAAAGATCAATATTGTAGTATTCGATTCTGACATTTAAAGTATACCAGTAAATCGGATACGTACATTCAAGTAGCTGGTAAAATTTACGACTCCCTTAATTATAGTTTATGTGCGAATCTGGAGAATAGCTGTTCCATTGTTAGAATACTTTTTTCGTTTTGTTTTACTATTGGACAAAATGAGCAGATAACATCTACTCCATACTAGCGTATGAACCAGTTTTGTTACTAAGATAATTATTAACGTTAACGATATGTTGCGGTGTTTTAAATATTTGTTAAAAGGCATTAGAGATTAGATATTATCATAATCACTACTTACGTGTAGTAGCAAGTATCGGCCATTGCGCACTTGGTGTGGTTCAAGTCAGTCCATGAGACCATGGGCATTACCCAAGTCTTAGGGATGGAGGCAGTTGGGCATGGAGGCACTACGCAGTCCTGGGTTGATTTGTACTCTAGGGTGTATGGCCAAAGAGCAGGGTCAGAGTAGTTGTTGGTGATCCAGGAACAGTCGTAAACCAGGCCGAAGTCAGACATAACTTGGAAGCTGGTGTCGCCAGACATTTGCAGGAATGGGAGGCGGACACCTGAAATGATGAATAATGAACGAATTTGAAAGTTATTCCAAGTTCTTTCCTCGATGTCTTCTTGACAGTGTATACAATAGTCAACAAAAACGTATAGAAATAAAAAAAAACAGTACTCTTACTGACCCTTGATGGCATCCATAGGAATGTTAGCAAAGTGAGATGTTAGTACTCTTTGGTCAGCAAACTCCTCCTTCAAGCTATTATAACTGGCGGTGGCCCAGTAGGTCTGTGGTGTCTGATGGCTGATGGAGTGGAGGGCAATCTCATAACCCTGATTGTAGAGCTCATTGACGAACTGATAGTTAGTGTACTCGTGGCTTACGTAGAAGGTGGCACCGGCGGGGCAACCGTTAGAGTTCTTACGATTGTAGAGAACTTCGCGGTAGGTCATGATGTTCAAGTTGTTCACGCCATCGTCAAAGGTTACTGTGACGAACTGGAAAGAATAGTATGTCATCAGTTTGATACGCCACGTGTCTCAGTTAATTGTAAAATTCAAATTTTATGTATTGTTATCGAAAGTGAATTTGTATAAGGGTAAATTTTAAAATATGAATTCATCACCAACAAAAAATACTTTTGGTTTATTGGTACTTTGAACTGTCGATCAATCCAAAATGCTAATACATCATAAATATCAAGGAAAAAAATGCGGCTTTAATCTATAATCAAATAACAAATCCTATACTTATGTATTCATTTTTCGTCACTGCCTCCACTTATTTGACACCAATTTACTCTAAGGACCGCTTACCTGTGGCGTATCTCTTGGCAATAGATCACCAGGAATATTGGTACTTGAACATCTGCAGTCAGGAAGCTTGCACAGTTCCACATCACAGTCTTTAGCTAGGACTACTTCTTCAGCCACTGCTACAGCTGCACCCACAAACAACAAAACCACCGACCACTTCATTTTGGCGACTCCTTTACAAATCAGTTAATCCTGGTTTCACTTCAATATATATGGGCCATTTATCTTTGTGATTAGGGCCACTATCGCATCGATCTTTGTATTCTTATGCGTTTTCATGCAGTTTCCTGATAATTTTCTAATTAGGGTGTGTTTATCTGTTACATACAAAATAACATGTTCACGCCGGATTGATTGATTCCATTTCGCAGAAATTTAGCAAATTGGGATATTTTTATCAGGTATTTACCAAATTAAATTGTTTAATCATTTTGGTGATTGTGTTATATTTTTCCTCATCAAGTATTTTTAATTTCTTATTTTTTTATAGGTCTTATACAGGTAGTACCGAAGTAGTAATAGGTAATGACCGAATCTGTCTACTGACAGTTACGTTGTTGTTGCTTGAATTTTAAATTACTTTTAAATGAATTCTCATTTCTTAAAATCAAATTGAAATGTTAGACGAGAATAGCCGCGGTAAATATTAGTCATAAAACCAATAATGCACCTCATGATGATAGGCATTCTAATTTCGTTTTTTTATAATATTGCATAAGCTTTTGCAAAACATAACGAGTAGGTCAGTTTGTTTTGCTGTACCGTCGCAGGCTAAACTAATTTTCGGAGACCTAAAAATAAATACCCAAGTGACTTACATGAAATTTGTCCTAGTGAGATAATATAATCATCGGTGTGAGGATGTATCCGATCTTCGAATTTCATCTTCATATCGTGACAATTCTGATCTAAATGGAAACCTAAATGAAGACTACCAAGAACTGGATTATTGGTATTGTTGGAAACCACCAAGCACGCGAGTGGGGATTCGGAGAGTGATAATGAAAATTAAAAGACCTTTCTTCACAAAGTTGTTGATGAGATTTTTTTTTACTAATTTTGCTACGCGAAAAGTACCTGAAAATCACTTAACATCAAGTATATTGTCATCGATTTATCAAAGGTATAAGGTGGTCGGGAAAGTTGTGAAGTTTTGTGGAGCCAGGTATGTTTGAATGTTAGCAACAGATTGAACTAGTGTCAATCGATGTCATCAATGTTGATTTCAATAGCGACACTTATAATGATAGAGATGACTGAGGTCTTGTGAAATTGCAAGATGGTTAATAAAGCCCTTACGGTAGTGTGACTTATAATTTAGAATTTTGCAAAATGGAAGGACTAGATGAAAAATATTTGCGCTCCTGAGATAGATCCTTAGAATTAAGCTTTTCATCTGGCTATATCTCGTAAGCCGACCTCGAATGAGAATAGTAAATGTAAATGTAAAGTGGTGATGGGACATGAGCTATATAAACTTTTTAAGACTTTAGAATATACATTGCAGACGGCATATACAGTATAGACCAGTAAGTGAATTATTGTGACTACAAGAAGATGATGACTAGAAGATGGATGAACCCTCGCAACACAAGGATTATTTTTTTAATGCGGGAATCATTAAATACATAGATATTAGATAGAAAGGTAGTGAATGCTCGTTGTTGAGAAGTCGTAGAATAAAATACAAGCAAAATAAGCGTAATTCATTCTCATCATCATCAGCAGGTCTCCGTTCACTGCTGCACATAGGCGTGTTCCATAAAACGAAATTGAGCTCGATCTTCAGGCTTCCCGCTCTAATCCCCGCGTGCTACCCTTCAAATATTTTCTTCCACCTGGCTAAAGGGCACCCTACACTACAATTACAAATACGTGGAATTAAGTGCAAGAAAATGACGACTGTTACAATACCTTGAACGGTACCGCGTTTGCTAAAGAATGTGTATCTATGCGACGGCAATGTTCAAACATTTTTATGTGAATTTATATTGGCCATAAGAATATTGTGAGTGTACTCCAGCACGAGAGAATTCGCTGTGTGTCGTACGAGGTTCGATATTTTAACAAGAGCAAGAAAATGTTACAGTTTAAAAAAAGAGCGCCGAGCATTCACACGAACGTTACATTACAAGAAAGTATTCAAGTGTATCACCAATATTAAAATACTAGACAAAAGCAGGCTGCAAGTGATTTTAAGGTTTCCTTACACAAGGGGTAAAACCGAACCCTTGTTTTTGAGGCACCGATTTCTATCCGAGCATTACCAGGCTGTATTTCATGAACCGTGATAGCCAGACAGAAAAAAAAATTGCATTGATGTATTTCTGTGACCATTGAACAAAAAATAAAAAGTAAGGTCATAAAACTGTTGAATCAACTGATTTGTTTGCTCTAAGATTATTTGTACCAGCACTTTACCGGTTATTTATTGAAATAAAACAAAGAAATGAATTAAACATAAGAATATATTATCTTTAACACAATCGTAACAAGTTCGTTCCTAATTACTGTCCAAGAGGGTTGTTGACCCATGGGTACGTGGCCGGGCAAACATTGCAGGTCTGCATCCAGTAGGCGTTAGTCTGAAAACAAACAATTATATTAATATGGCACAAGATACACTTTAAAGGATTTGTCGGAGTTAGTTATTTAATAACGCGTATAGTTAGACGTGGAAGATAAGTTAAGATGCCGACGAAGACGCACATTAATGATCATAATATTGTTAAAATGTGTAAGATTTAAGGATCGGAAACGCCCGGTGAGCAAAGCTTGCGAAGTACAGTGTAATACCTGCTAATATGTGGTTACTGTGTTACTGTTTGTTAAAAGCACTTTTTTACAGGAATATGGCTCACGCCCTACCAATTTAATCCTAAAATTGCCTAGGGCTTCACAAATATTCAAGTCACAGGCATAAGGACAACCAACATTATTCTAAAAATGAAGAAAGGCCTTAGAGTAAATATCTAGTCCCAGAACTACTCAAGAAACGCCATGTATCGTGCTCGTGGGTCTACTATTCTTCTTCTTCTGATTCTTGCGCTGTACAAAATGCTTGGTACTCACGGGATTATGACTTGACTGGAGGTTTCCACAGCTGAATTGAGGGCAAAGGCTGGGAACGAAATGGTAGCAGCTCTGTTTCTTGTACTCGTCGACGGGTACCGGGTTCTTTACCCAGTCGATGACTTGTTCAGCGTTGACCTGTTGAAGAAGAAAATATACCATTGAAGGGGATGAAATATATTTTATTGCTATTACTGTTATTTGCTATGGAGTACAAAATATTGTATAGTATCAAATAAATACCATTATTAATACATTTTTGCATTTCCACTTAGTAAAAAAAAATCCTTGATTTTGACTTTCATATTGTTTCGCAGGCTGTAGACGATTGTATGAGTAGATATAATGATTCACGTGGAACTTAAGCATCACTTTTCCTTTGTTATATATTTAAAATTATCTCTAGGAAATGTAGACTCAAACGTTTTGTCAAGTGATGATATATCCTTTTTTATATTATGGGTGTTATTTATCTTCTCATATATGTGTAACCTGGCAAGGCCGAAGAGGATTTTGTATAAGCATTATTATTTATGACTATTCTCAAGTACTTACCATGAAAACATCATCCAAATTGTTGATAATGTCAAGGAACCTACTGAAGGCCCTGCGGATAGCCGGCTTTTCTTGGCTGATCAAGGGCTGGTGAGCGTAGAAACCGAATGGAGCTCTGTTACCGAAGTAATGCCTCTCAAAGTTGGTCAGGATGAACCGCAACCATCCTTCTTCATCATCATCAGCAGGACTGTAATGGGAAATACCGAAAATGCTATTTAAAGTGATGGATATAGATTGAATACGAAAGAACTTAGAGCTGAGATTAAAATGTCATTGTTCTAAGTCAGAACAAGAGTACGTTTTGCGGGATATAATTGAGCGCGAGACTGATTTTGTATTTTTTTTAAATACGTTAATGAATTCTAAAAATTTCACTGTAAATTCAAAGAAATGTGATTAAAAGGCTCTTTTTACCTTTTCAAAATTTAATCTATATTTGATCAAGTAAGCTGAGTATAGTACAACTTATTAAAAAACTAAACGAGCATGTATTTTGATAGTCCCTTAAATGAAGGCGGAACGTAGAAGACTGGTGTTTCTATTGTGACACAACTTGAAGGAAGCCTATGCGAACTGAGATAGGCTAAGTTGACTAATTAACAAAATGTAACAAGTAATAGACTTACGGTTGGAAGCAAGCGTCAACCATAGAACAGGGGAATCCAGCCAGGTCAGTCCAAGACACCATGGGGAAGACCCACACGTTAGGAATAGAGGCGGTAGGGCAGGGTCCAATGATGCAGTCGTGGGTTGATTTATAATCCAGGGAGTAAGGCCACAGACCAGGGTTGGTGTGGGCAACAGTGGGCCAAGACAGGTCATACAGCAAGTTGTTTTTGGCCATTACTTTGAAGCTATTGTCACCAGCCAGCTGAAGGAAAGGCATACGGACACCTAGAAAGAAAACAGAAGAATAGTAAGACTGTGTTCAAGACAAGATCTACAAATTGGGGACCAACTATAATTATAATATGCGTGCTTAATGTTGAGTAAATATTTTTTTTTATATCGCTTTTCCTGCGATTTTAACTAAAGTGTGTATTTGAGACTGGAATTAGCTTAAATGAGAGTGGATTGGTATTAAACGCAGTATCTATCATATTTAATTATAATTTTGATCTCATGAGTCAAATTTGGTCATTTTGAGTAATATAAGTTCCGATGTACCAAATATTAAATTTTTTTTGTTGTTACGCCGAAGTAGAGTGTTTCATATATAATTAGGTAGCTGCTTTATTATCCATTAAGTGATAATCATTTTTATCATATCAAAAAACAATCATGATATGAAGATATAATATCAATTTTTGAGAATTCGTACGTTAGTAAATATACCAGATAAGGAAATGTGTTACTATACGGTAAACAAATTACGTCAATTTTTCTTTCCCAAAAACACTCAGAATAGTTTCGAGTTCAGGGAGCCTAGCACTACCTTTAAAAGTACTATCATTGAAATTCCGAACCCGATCCCTGACATTTACTCCTTTAATCATCATTTAAGCCTTTTCCCAATTATTTTGGTGTAGGTTTTTAGTCTAACCAGATGTAGCTTAGTATCAGTGTTCTTCAAGGCGCGAATGACTATTTGACCTTAACCCAGTTACCTGGGCAACACCATACCTCTTAGTCAGACTTTCTAGCTTCTTATTACACGTAACGACTGTCAAAGATAATGAAAAACTCACCCTTGATAGAAGTAAAAGGAATGTTTGCGAAGTGAGACATAAGAATTCTTTGCTCTCCAATTTCCTTTTCTAAGATTTCTTCGGTGGCCTCCGCCCAGTAAGCAGGAGGTGTTTGATGAGAGATTGAGTGAAGAGCGATCTCAAATCCATTGTTGTACAACTCGTTGACGTGTTGGTAGTTGGTGTACTCGTGGCTGACGAAGAAGGTGGCTCCAGCGGGACAGCCGTTCTTGTTCTTACGGTTGTAGAGAAGCTCACGGTAGTCCAAGATGTTAACGACGTTGACGGCGTCATCGAAAGTCACGGAGACGAACTGAAAAGTGATACATTCATCTATAAGGATTTTGAACTAATTAATCAAGGTCTTTCCTTCCTGTACCATCTAACAGAAACATATAAATTAGTACCAGAAAAAGATCAGGTACTGTGTAATGCTTTGGATTTAATAGTCATACATTTCAGCCGTAATCAATTCTCCATGCTGGCAGCTTTATCGAAGGTTTACATAATTTAGTCAACCCGAACTTTCGAATTAAAATTGTTATCCCAATCAAGAAAAAAAAAGAATTTTCTAATTTAAATTGTAAGCCAATGACACACTGACTAGTTTCAAATCATTAGGAGAATAGTTGTGTCTCACATTATACTATGAGAATGCAAAAGTATAGATGCGCTAGCACACTATATTATGTCCTAAGTGGCTTGTATTTTACAACTTTACGAACCGCGACCGAAATTCATATCGTACACACTGTAATGGGAAGATGAATAAAATCATACCTGAGGCGTATCTCTTGGACTTAATCCTCCGGGAATGTTTGTGCTCGAACATCTGCAGTTGGGTAGAACACAGACTTCAGGGTCACAATCCTTTGCAAGACCATCGTCTTCATCATCAGCGTACACTGATGCCACAAGAAGTAACGCCAGTAATCCTAGCAACTTCATCGTATCGTTTTGTAAATTAAATAATGAGAGATAATTAACATTTGTCAATATATACTATTTGCCTTTATCTATGTATTAGATACAATCAATGCGTTTTTGTTATAAACGTATCTCGTTCCTATCTTATCAAACGCCACTGATTTTTAGTGTTATTTTTGTCTTTTCGTATTCCGGTCGGTGTTTTTGATATTTTTTATTTCCATCATTAACATGTTAAGGAGAATTTCCCATGGAACATCCCCTAAGCCAGGTTCTCTTAAATATGATTGATTTATCTGTAGTAGGTATCTGCAGCCTAGCACAAAGAGATTCTTGAAAAATATAGATTTTTGAAATTTGTCTTTTTTTCTAAGTGAGGATTTTTTGACGTGACAACGTCTTAAATTAGGTTGCGGCTGGGAGTCACTTATGATAACGTGTAACGCCCGGTAACGTTACGATGAGTCACCGAACGAGAGAGAGGCCCGCCGAATGCCTTGCGTCTCTCTCCCACTCAACTATGATCGGTCTGCCGCGCGCGCAGCACTAGAGAATTAGGCGCATTGAATCGGCGCTTACATGTACAATGTTTTAGTAAACAAAATATATTTCTATAGTTAAAATTTGTGCAATTCTTATTTTCATTCAATTCCTTGTTCCTTTTGTGCAATTTAATTAAATTCATATCAATAAATATTCTACCGAGAAAAAGACGTTGTCACGTAAAATCTTCACCCGTAAAACCGACTTTACAGGCAACCATTTTTTTATCTATCCAATCACTCACATGGAGATTTTTTCACTGGTCTCGACTTTGCAAACTGTTTCATGATGACTCATACAAAAAATCAAGTTGCTGTCGGCAAAAATTACGTGCAAATCTAGATCTTCTTGCTTTTTGAAGTTTTTTGAAAAGTAATCAAGACCTTTTTTGTTTTCTGTACTTGAATCTTACAGATGATTATTCTTAATATTTATATCATATTGGTATTCTTTAAGAGAAATAATACTAGCGGCATTGTGTGGACGACTAGAAATCTAGAATCAAAATTTCTGAAAAAAGTTAGCCTTAAAATTGTTGACCTCAACATAATTAACAAAAATAGAATACATTAATGATTTACTGATAAGTTCAGTCAATTACCTGCCAATTGCATGATTAGTATTATCAAAAACGGAACTCCATATCCCTGATAGTTGATTCAAATCTGATTTATAGTTAAACTCCATCAACGAAATAAAGTGAGAAACGGAAATACCGATTATAATAAGGAAATTTTACGAAAATTGTGCTTAGTAATGGTAACTGTCTTTGAACAAACCAAGAAAGAAAATGGCGACGGAAGAAAGAAAGAAGGGGAAAGTAGGAGCCATCACTACTTAGTGAATGTGATGGTCTTCTGCGCAAAGCGAAAGCTAGTTTTCAAAGATAAAGGATGTTTTTACCAAAAAAGAACCTTATCGAGTATTTTTCGGGAAAAGTTAGATTACCAAGACTGTGTGATGTCTCTTTTGATATGACGACAAAACATTATATAGAATTGTGTTTTCAAAATTTACTCTTAATCTGAAATGTCTGATTTTATTTTACAAGCTTCTATTTGCGCTCTCGTCTATCTAGTAGACAAATATTACTTTTCCTTCGGTTAGAGCAGACTCCTCAACTATTCGGATGATTGCAACCTCGTTATCAGTGTGATAAAAAGCAATTGATACAATGACTTATTATGAATTAGGTTGCGAAGATAAGATGATCAAAATATGTATTTCGGAGAATTTTATAAAGTCAGAAGATAATATCACATTATTTCGGTGTTTTGTTAAGTAGTAAATAGATTATTGATTCTTTAAGTTGGGAGTGTCTTTTTTATCGTAAAAGGATGTCATTTAGTTAAAATTAAAGATTTTGGTTCAACACGTCATTTAGATTATAATTTTATTTACAAAAATAATTCATCATCATCATAACCAAGGACTTAAACCCATTTCCTCCTGTTTCTAGACCCTTTTATTTCGGATTTTAAATGATGAAATTCCAGTCTGGTTTAAGTCGAAGGAAGTGTCACGTATTCACCCTATTCCTGTACTTTGTTTGTGTCTACCCTTGGTTTGGCTACTAGGTACACATCCTCTTTTATAATGGCTAAAATCTCGGTAACTGGTTAACAGCGCCATCTTGATCAGTAATGTAGAATCAAAAGGAATATAGGATCGCAAGGAAACTGAGAGTACTGGGATCAAGTGTTGGGGTGTTGTAATTTCTGACTCCTCCCAAAGATGGCGCCGGACAACTGACATCTATCGGCAGTTTAGTGTTACTATAGTCTTTGCGCTGTAGCATGGTGCGGGTGACAGTTTCAGTAACATTTCGTTTCACTCTTGAAAGTTGCCGCGATTTACAAATTATGACTTAGTATTTCAGCTGTACCACATTCGCAATATATTAAATCATTAATAACTGTAGTAAATTAAATTAAACCCAACCAGAATGTTCTAGTCTACAAATAAAATAAATAAAATCAAATTGAATGAAAAATTAAGCAAAGTGTTATGCGTATAACGTAACGCCATAGACGTATTTAGTGATGGAATGTACTGCTACGATGGATAGTCGATATTTTTTATAATAAAAAACGTGTATTGAGCGTATATCAATTTTTGTTGTTAAAAGGTCTATAATTATACAACAGAACATTTATAGGGCATGGTTGCAGAGAAAAAATACATTTTATTCGTCTAAACTCATGTCAGAGTCAGTAACATCTGAATTCTCACTCAATTCATCATCTGAATCTGTGACGGATATTATTAACGAAGACTCAATTATGTTGTCAATATGTATGTCACGATCCCAATCAGACATAATATCCCTTTTTGTTTTATTCACGACCTTCGACCAGTCTTCAGGATGGCCGCCGCGCCATAGAGCAAAAATGTTGTCACGAAAAAAAAAAAAACCCGATTTTCATTATTTTATATAAGAACAAAGATAATTATGTAGCCTTAAAACATTTATATTGACAAGTTTATACATGTAGTTACACTGCAGAACTGAATAACACACTAATTTTCATAACAATATTTAAAGAGAACTAGGTTTATGCCGCGAGTATCGTTAGCGATAAAAATGAATTGCATAAGGTCACATCCCTAGTCATGTGGTATTGACAGATGTCAACGTCATACAGGTAACTGTCACCCGCGCCATGCTACAGCGCAAAGAGTATTATAATTATTCATGGCTATGGTTTATAGGTACCATTTTAATTTGTATGACAATTGCTTTCATAAACAAATCTATGGCTTTTCAAAGAATCTTAACTTTGTAAGTAAAATAAAATAAGAATATTTATAGGTTATTTAATAATCACATTTTTTTGTGAACAAGAGCTCGTATTTAAATGGATAACATAAGTTTCAACCTTATATTATTTTCTTCGGATTTAAGCTCATAAAATATTCTGTAGGCATTGTTAACTCAGCAAAATGAAGCCTATAAACCAACTTTACACATCACACGCGCAATAAATCCTCTTATCTCATATAACATAAATGACGTCATGAACTAATAATTTACAGCCAACTAAATCACAATCCCTTAGGACTTATTACGTTCATATAATGACAACATTCGCCCAAATATAGGTCATCAATTACTTACCCAGTTTATTTGGTTGAAAAGGAATTTTAGGGTAGTGTGCCCGGGTTTGCACCTGGGACGTCGTTATGGGCAAAAGTCCTCGGCCGGGATTTCCTGGATTCCGCGGTTTTGATACGAAACTAGGGATGTCTTAACTTTAGTTTTTTCCCCAGCATTATGATCTTTTCGACCCCAATGTTTAGACGCTGCTATAAAAATATAAAGAGGGTTATCGTACGCACGAAATAAAAATACGGGAATATTTTGTAGGATTTTGTGCCTCGCTTCTTTACCTGTTATTTGCATTATTTTATACGGGAGTCATATTGTTGGGTTTTTATACGGTTATAAGGCAAAGGTGGAGCTTAAACGTTGCTTATTTACACCATGAGATATTCATTAAATTTTCTATAGCGCTGTCGAGAATGCGGCGGTCTATCATTTCGTCCCCAAGACTTCCTCCAGACTATGTTGGAAATATATTAGAGAAAGATGCTCTCTTTTACAAGAGGAATAAACTTATGTATATAAAAGTGTTTGTAATACAACTCAGGTATGTCAACCAGTCTTACTAAGGGGTAAGCCAATCCCAAAATAGGGGGAAGTTCTGAAAAGGCTTGGCCGATGATGATATAAGTGTTACCAACCAATTTTTTGGTGTTACTCCGTAAATAAGAGTTACTATTTAACTTTGAACCACAATAAATCCAGTGAGAACTTTACCCCCATATTCTTTTTCAAAAGATGAAATTTACTTAAATAAATAAGCATCTATTTAAAGGTTTCACCGTTCCCCGTGTCTCATACAAAAACCACTATAATCTCAACTAAAAATGAAACAGAAAACTAAAAATAAAATACAGGTGCTCTTAATAAAATAAATACAGTGTAGCGGTTTCCAGAGGCGCGTGCACTTCCAACGTTCATAGTCCATGCCACAATCTGCTAGGTAAATTTGTTTTGCGGCGACAACGCCATATTGCGTACGGATAATGTTTAGCGCAGAAAGAGAAAAATATATTTTGATGCAGTACAGTCTGCATCAAAACCAGACTTAAGAACTCCTAGCAATATTTGTACTGCTTTGTCATAATCATCATCATCATCTCAGCCTATCGTCGTCCACTGCTGAACGTAGGCCTCCCCCAAAGAGCGCCAACTATCCCGGTCCTGGGCAGCCCGCATCCATCCGCTGCCAGCCACCTTCTTCAAATCATCGGTCCATCGTGCCGCAGGGCGTCCTACTCTACGTTTGTCATAATGTTAAGGAACAATTAGGAAGACCTTGAGGAGGTAACGTACGTACTTTAATTGTCTTGGAATTACATTCTTTTTCCACAAGTGACATGATTTTGACCTTTCAGTTCTGCTCCCAAGTGACATTGCTACACATTAACATTAATACACATTAACAGAAGCCGAACAAAAATGTATAAAAAATACTTTTAGTTCGATTAGTCACGTGTATTTGACCTAACATTTCCTTTTTACTAAGGTAGGCACTGATTGAAGTGCCTACCTTAGTAGCTAACTAGTGCTAATAGTAGCCATAACAATACTATCCTACTGGTTGAGGTACTAGGCCAAACTCACAGGTCGCGAACTCGCGACAAGCGAACAAGCGTTTGTGTAATTTACGAATACCTCTCTTAATATATCATCATGCAAGTGACTTGAATGCTTGTGGAACCAACGCAATACAAGCATTACATATTTTGTGCGGGAGTAGTTTTTTTATGTGGGTTTTGGTATTGACTGTAGACATTTTAGTGACCCGATCAAAGTGGTGATAGTATCGTACGAGCGGAATTGTATGATATTTTAATTGATAACTACGGACGGATGTAATTATGTGTAATAGGTATATATTATATTATTTGCTTTTGTAAGGCAACTGTTCATTTCCGTTCAGATAAAAGTGGAATTGATAAAAAGTGAGTGTTTGCACCACAGTGATTTAAATCTACTTCTGATAAGGCATCAATTTCCAGATTCCACATCCGTTTAAATGGGAAAAACCCTGAAATTTTTAATTAATATTCTTGACAAGGCTAACTTCATAAGAATTCATCATTCCATCAAACTTTTTAGAAGGAAAATCTATTTATTTTTGTTTTGTAGACAAAACGCTTATTGAATCGATCCAATATATTCAACGGACAAGTTACGTTATTGTCGAAAAGGAATGCCATTCTCATACATTCAAAGTTGTGCATTCGTGATCTATTCTGATGCGATGCGACGACTTCCACCCGTTTTATAAAATGATGTTATTATGCGATGGTATTTTAATAACAATTACTTCATTGAATCTTAATTTTAATTAAAATACTTTAATAATAAATAAATGCGGACAACATCACATACATTGTTCAGAACCCAAAGTAAGTTACTAAAGCACTTGGGTTATGGAATTCAGATGCAACGAAGGTACCACAAACACCCAGACCCGAGACAATGTAGAAATGTGAGTTTTTACATTGGACCGAACCCGGGACCTCAGAGCTACGTACGCCACTCGACCACGGAGGTCGTCAACTAAAAGAAAACTTAGAATTGCTTTTTCTAAATACTATTTAATGTAATTTCCTTCCAAAAGTCACAATCAATAAACTTAATGGATATAATATTGATATCTACTAAATCTGAAGTAGATTACAGGAGATTGAAAATTGGAGCGTGTTTTTGTCACTTCCACGTAATTCCTTAGGAGGTTTACGACTCGTCTGTGAGATTGTGAAAGAGAAGTGTTTTTATTATACTCTGTTATGGGCGACGATGGCGCTATGAGGCTCTGTAGACACTTTATTAGCGACGAATAGAATTGATTGGAGATAAAACCTTGAGAAAGCTATTTCTGTATCAAATAGGCACGAGTATGGAAATCACATTTTTTTTTCTACCTAATATTATGTGTTATTTGACATTAAAATTGTAACTTTTTTATTGCACATGAACTATGTTCAATGCTAGTAGATTAAATGCCTGTGGTTTCCTTTACCGGTCAAGTATGAGGTGAACCTTAAATCTGGTACAAAAAACGAGAAATTTATCCCAAAGTACATCTGTCTAAAGGTGGTCCACTTCTTGTTCGAACTTAATTTGAAGATAGGTCGTATAATTGAAGGGTAAAATAATTCCCTATAAGTACGTTCTGAAATGAGTCGTTTCTAGAGACAATGATATGAATATCTCATATTTCTAAACACTTTTAGCCTCGCTCAAAATTTATTCCAAAGAAAAAGTATCTGCTTTAAAAATAGCACTTCTCGTCGTAGACAACCCTGTAGCTTTACACAAAGGGCAGCCTAAGTACTCAAGTCAATAAACTCTATTCCTTCAATTGTGAATTGTGTGCGTACAAAGGCGTCTGATCAATGCTAGTTTTTGGCCCATTGGGAAGCCCACAAAGTTTATCTACCATCCACATAGTTAACAAGTTTTGGGGGGAATACAGAACAATGGGAGATACATTAGGCTTAGCTGCTTTACTGACAACTTTAAGTAAGATTGTTGTTGCTTGTGGAAATCACATCATATCATCACCAGCATTTCCCTTTCTTGCGGTTTTTGTGGAACATCGTGAACTTGTACAATCTTTTGAAGCGCCTATTTTAGACCTACTGAAAATAAAAACATTTACATTTTGATTTTGATCAGCGTATTGCATTGTGGAAAGTTAGGTGTACGTACAAACATATTGATCAGCGCTCGA
The DNA here is from genome assembly GCF_003590095.1 of Trichoplusia ni. Classification (NCBI taxonomy): domain Eukaryota; kingdom Metazoa; phylum Arthropoda; class Insecta; order Lepidoptera; family Noctuidae; genus Trichoplusia; species Trichoplusia ni. Next base: position 7,526,342 of record NC_039489.1, on the reverse strand, counting down.
TATGCCATGCGATATATGCAATATGCGATAAATTTATAATGTAGACAATGTTCTGAACTGTTTTCTGGCTTTAAAATTCGCTTCGAGAATCAAAGTATTTTTCATGGACTGACCTTTGTATGTATTAATAAAAATGTGCATTATTATACGTTATTAGTAATTATAAATTAACTAATTAAAGCCATGGGCCAAAATATGTTGCCATATATTGAGATCATTTCGGTGTAAAATTAGTAGAATAATATCAAAACAAATTCTCATAAGCTAATGTTTTATTAATTACCGTGACCTACATAAATATAATCCAGCCTAAAAAAAAACACGGATTAACAAAAACAAAACAATATTTCAACACATAAATCCTTGTAACAAATTCAACAATCTCCCAGGAACGCTACTGCAAAGGGGAGTACTAAATTGCGAACAACAAAAATTTCTAACAAACGTTCTCCTTGGCCAAAGGGTGGACATACAAAAAGGCTATGTTCACACTGACACCCTGTTTTTGTCTACTCCGTCATACGGCTGACAAGGGTTCGGGATAAGCTTCGCTTGTGAGCGCACCCCTTTAATTATTCTCGGTTTTTGCACGAGTGATTTCAAATATGGTACGCGGGAACGAATGAACTGTGAAGGTCGTTTACTATGTGACTAGTGGCTAGTACTCAATGCCCCCAATGGGCTTCCGTTAGGTCAAATTTGTTAGTACAAATTACTTTATGAAAGGTATAAATTAGGTTTTTGTCAGACTTCAATTTGTTTGGAAACGGGTAAAGTTTCAATTTTGTTTTTGATGTGTGCGTTTTATTCTCTATTACGTTTTGTGAAAACCTTCAAACTTTGGTGAATGATTGGATGGTATTCTCGGTAATCATTTCAATATACTGTATAGAGTTTATTTATGCGTTCATTGTTCGACTATTGTACTACACTAGTAATATGAGTATATTATGTATGGAATACATTATTTTAGAATTATATTTAACGAATTTAATCAAACAATCAACCGGTACTGATAAAAAGAGAACGTCATACCTAAGTGATATTCTAAAATGTCTATTCCATTTGATAATCACAAAGATAGCGACCCAAAGGTTTTAGTAAGCCTCTAGCAGACTCTACTATATAAGGCAGTTAAAGTCTTCTGTTTCTTATTCTTTTCCAATGGCGGGGGTTTTGCAATCATTCAAGACACGTGTACAAGACACTCAAACTAAAGACAAACATTTGTGGATCACACAAATGCTTGCTCTACGCGTGATGAGTCGACGAGAGACGACTCTTTGATCACGTCTGGCGTGATGACATACAACTAGACTGACAAATTAAATACTCGAACATCAAAATCCACATAGAAAAGTATAATAATAATTAGTATCTACATAAACGACATAGTCCAGGAGTCGACATCACCTGTGTTCAACTATCAAACTAGCGCTCAGTTATTTAGAGTACATTAGCGCTATAGAGACCTCAATTTGTGAGTTCGTGAACAGTTTAAAACTACTGTATGGCCCCGGGACGGGGTTGATGTTTTAAACAGTGTTTCAGAACATGAGATGTATGGAGATGGTTGTGTGAATTTTTTTTTTTAGTTTTGTTTGTGATCGAGATTTTTGAGGTTAGAGTTATGTTTTGCTTAATAATAAAAGTAAATTTGAATATATTTTGTATTAAGACAATCCGGTCTATTAACAATGTAGAGTGGTAGATAGATTTCTCGGTGCCTTATTTAGATTTTTTTATCAATATTGAGGGGTAATGTAATTATGTGGGAGACATAATAAAACTACGTATTGAATTAACATCGCATTTATTGCAATTTAACCAACCAACTTGTAACAGTTGTAACCACAAAATTGTAACAGCTGATGACTCTTCTAACACATTTTTTTAAGTTTGCCTAGTTAAGAAAATATAAAATATTTAAAAAGGGACTCTCCATAGTTCTCCCTCGTCGGCACGTCCGTACCACTTTTATGTAGTGACTGTTTAGTCTTTAATTTCCACAGCATTAGATTACCGCGACCATAGCTGCCATTATTTCACTAATAACCATAAAGGATGACGATCTAACTTCTTTTAGAGACCTTTGTACAGTCGACCACACAACTATCAATAAAAACTTACAAAAATGGACCTTAAGCCTATGCCACTAAGGCTACTTGGCACATAACAAAAGTCGTGTGGTTGATTGTACTATGTATAAAAACAAATTGTTTTAATAATGTCACAAGTTTGAATTAGGAATTTTACTTGTTTTTGTCGTTGAGTAAACCTTTATTGTCTGTGGTTTATTTTATGTATCATGCCAGCAATAAGGACCTTATGTTTAAAGTTTCGGAAAAAACGGTTTATCAGTTATTAAAAAGATTGTGTAGCCGACAGGTCAGAGTCAGGACAAGTCACAATTCTAGCTGCGATGCGCGACGTGTCGTGGGTTCGATCCCTGCTAAGTAATAGGCATTGGAATATACCATAAATACTTAGTTAAAGTTAAGGGTTTTTTTGTGACTGACTTAAATGCTTGTTAACACTGTTTTGCAAAAAAAATATTTGTTTGACAATTTTACTAACAAATCAAAGAATTCAAATTCAAAAAAATTATAAGCACTTTAAATAAATATATTGTTCTAACGATGCACAAATAGAGGAAAACTCACTATGAAACCAAATTTAATTCTCAATGAAGAGTGTTTGAATGTAATTCAATTTTAAACTAACGCTCGTCGTGAACTGCTGTGATGAGATACAACAAATGCAAATAAATTTTGTTGAAAACGATTTATGTCATGTTTTTCGATGGCTACCTAAATAGAAAAAAACATTTTTTGAGAGGATTTACCACCATGCTTGACCACTTCAATGCATTAGCGATTTTTTTTTTCAGCAGTTGCTGTCCCACTGCTGGGCAAAGGCCTCCCTTAGATTCTTCCAGTCTGTCCGGTCTATTGCTTTTTCCATCCATTGTTTGTGGTATGCATCCAGTTCGTCGCGCCATCTCATTAGAGGCCGTCCTCGTCGTGTTTATGTTTGACGGCACCCAGACAGTACAGACTTTGGCCCAGGAGTTATCGGGCAAGCGACAAACGTGGCCGGCCCTTTCCCATTGTAATGAGCAGCTTTCAGACCAACGTCAGCGATTTGAGATTTGGAACGAAGTATACTGTTCCGTATTCGGTCAGCCAGTTTAACTTCTAACCGATTTCTTTGAGTTACCTTTTTAATTTTATATTTTTGTTACGTGCTTTCTTTTTCATCCTCTTCTTCTTCCTGAGCTGCCGCTGTCCGTTTGTTTGAGACTGTGATAGCTAGACGGTTAAAAATAATATATAACTGATGTGCAAGGTGCTTGGTATTGCCATGAATTTGAAAGGTGCCCAATGTTCTTGGAAATTTGTGTATCTTAAGCCTATTTGTACGGAACTCTCAGTACGAGTTAGACGAGCCATTTTACGAGTTTTCTTCACTATGTTTTCCAGAAACTTTACTAATTTACTCGTATATTTGTCACATAACATTCTGTTTTGTACGCTATCACCGTACACGAGTGATTTCAACTATTCATTTAAAATCTCTCAAACCCTAAAGCTAAAATAAAAAATCTACAAGTAAAATATTTTCCCACGTTTATTAAAAGCTAGAAGCACCTTGCTTCCTACTCTAATCCAATATTCCTGCTTCACACTAATATCCTTACCAAAGAATAAATTGCTAAAATCTCCATTTCAACATTGCCCAAGCATTAATTCTAGGTGCTTTTGTCTGAATTATATGTAAATTGTCCGTCCTTGGAGAATACCAGCATTTTAAAGTAACGCTGCTGTCGTTGTGGAAGCGAGACGCCGCTACGCCATGTAGAGTGCTATCACTCTCCCACACCTTCATTTGTCTTATTTTACGATATGGTGGTACATCTAACCGCATGACGAGGTATTTTAGCTCAAAAGTATTCTGAACTAGTGTTAACCTTCAAATTAGACTGTTTTAGACTGTAATTATTTTGTAACTGTTTTGTAATGAAGACAAAGGATGCTTTTTGTTCACTTGTATTAAGTTTTGGACTATGAATGGAGAATTATTAATGTTCTTGCCTGCTTGTCATGGTCGTTCGTATCGAAATATAAGCAGAAATACCTAAAAAAATAATAATTGTGTGCTTTTACTGAAGATATTAGGCGCCTTGGTAGCCGCAGATATAATTGAATTTCTAGCTTTCGGCCGTAGTTTTGCCTAGGAAGATATATATATTATCGGTTATATTTGTTAAAAGTAGCCTGTGATGTTGACGACATGAATCCAGTGGTTTAGGCGTGAAGAAATAACACCAATACCCAGTAATCAAATAAAAAAATCACTGTGATTAGAAACTGCTACAAACTCCAAAGGTAATGAGACGATATTTCACCACATTCAGTTTATTCAAGTGTTCAGTCGAACCAAAACCTAAGTCAATAAACTGAAAAATAAAAAGGCACAAATTATAATATTTTATTACGAGCAATTTCTCCTTGCCACCTAATTCCTGTCACTGATAAATAGTGGGTATCTAAGGAGGATTTACATTAAACTTCGCCAAAAGAAATCTGAGCTCTGGCGATTAAAAGTGACAAGTTGCTGCCATTAACCGCATTACCATTTCTTTAGCGGAGGTTAAGTTAAGGTGTTGAATAAAAAGATTGTCGACTAGCACTTCAGTGTTTATTAATGTTTTACCTGATTCATTTTCATAGCCGTTTTTATCAGATACTAGGTTCTCGGTTTCTTTAGATTATTTTTGATAAATTACGTAATAGCCCTTCGGTTGTATGTGTGGATTTGTATGTATGTTGCAGGTTTCGTCCAAACGTAGGCAGGTGTAAATGTGACTTTTTGAAAAATTATGGTAACGAAATTTAAGTTCCCTATATTACAATTGGACGGTCCAATTTTCGGTCCATTCTATTGGCGCTAGTTTATGTAAGAATATTTGAAACGTGCTACCACTTGCGTAAAGCATATTATTTTTCAACTGAATAAATTACCTTGAAATATTTTAGCATTTAAAATTAATATTCGATCACTTTTCAGCACATTTATTCGAGCCCTACCTCTGATGGCTACAAAGATACGAAGCATCACCAAAAATAAAACAAAAGACGGTCGAAATTCGTTCTTAGAAACTTTCAGCTGTACATAATTCAACTTTGATTAGTGAGTGTCGACACGCGAAATATAAATCAATCATATTTCGTCATGCTAATGAGTTACATGCTTTTCGTGTTAGCCATTTTTAGGGTTCCATACGCAAAAAGTGAAATTAAACCAATATTATTAAGGCAACGCTGTCTGGTCCTCTCCGTAAGTCGGAGATAAACTGTATTGCATAAACCGAGAGCAAAACAGTTGAAAAGAAAAAAAAATGAGGTTAAACAGCTGTTGGTAAGGTCCCAAATTTAATGGAGGACTAAATATTTTTGTAATTTGGTGTTTATTTAGACAATTTGTATGGAACCTTCTGTCTCATGATATCGACTCGCACTTGCCCGGTTTTGGTAAAATACGGGCTTTTAAAGATTTTTTTTGTACGCGAATGTATTTTGTGCCTTTTGTGCCATTCATTTTCCATTGAGTGATGTATTTCACAATCAACGCTATTTGTTTGCAGTTTTTTCTTTTGATTTACGTTCTTTTTGTAGAGGTATTTTGTAAATTATTTCAATTTGATACGAAATCAAAATGTTTTGTGAATGTAACCCGAAAATCCAGTCCTGCAAAAATCGTCCCAATAGACAAATGTATTCAATTGTTTCAAATATCATGACGTAGTTTAGATATTTTTGCTTCACAAGAAGAGATGTTTACATTTGTTTTAATACTCAATTTTTAATACCCATATCCGAAAAGACAGTGTGCTAGGATTCAACCCTTCGACATTTTACTTTGCAGTCCAATTGTCATACTGATAGGTTTTCACTGCTATTTAAGTTCAACACAAATAATTCACCTTTAATACAAAACCAATTAAATTGAAATCTCTTGCTGCGGGAGCTATGATCGCACAGACAGTCAGACAGACAGATGGATATATCCAACTGATAGCAGTCATAATACACCTCACGTCGCTTTTTCGCGTCGAGAGTTTTTTTTTTTAATCTTTATTTATATTTAAGGGGTTTTTATCCACACGGATACGTCAACCTCATTGTACCTTATACTTAATTTACTTACACGCTACTGAATAGGGAATCACTGATACATACTCGAACCAGACCACATATTCGTTTAGTAATTTCTGAAACAGGATTTGACAAAAAAATTATGAGAAGACCAACATCCAAAATGTTTAATTTGAATTCCTTAATCAGTGATTCCCTTTCCCTTTTATTCTTGACACAATCCATCAGCAAATGCTGCACGTCCTCAACTTTATTGCATAATTCACAATTGGGTGATGCTGCCTCCTTCATTAGAAATGCAAACTAAAAACAAAGACACATCATCTTAATTCATAACTATACACCAGTTCAAACTTCATTCCTATTCTATCTCACATCTCGAATCGAAACCTACTTGTCTTGATTTATACCCACTAAGCTACTACCCACAGCCGGTAATACCTTTTGAGTTATTCTTGAGAATCGCACACTTCGCCCACGGGCCCACTCGTTTCTCATTTGCCACGAAGAGAACAAATTACAAGTAGTTACCGAGGCACTAACGTCCGAACTTCACCCCTACTAATGGTTCGATTGCGAGCGTGTGATACGAATTCGAAATGAGTTACGAAATATTTTTTTCAACGTTTTTTTTTGTTGAAGTACAAGATGGCCCTGGTGTAGAGGAAAGACATAGATAAAGGATTAATGATAAGTTTTTTTTTAAGATTATAGGTATTTAATTATTTTTTCAGTGATTCCAAACATTAAGTCGTAAAATTGTAAATCAATAGAAGGAAAATGAATTATCATGAGATGGAAAATTAAGTATTTGTTCAGATAAAAATATCTATTTATGTACTCGTAATCAATTCATAATAATATATAATCTACTACGTAGTGATAAGATTATTGATAAATTCTTCCAGTGGCTTACATTCAGTAAAATTAATTGTATTATTTTGTTCATGACCAACATACACAACTCATGTATTTGTGAAAGCATTCACTGAATTTAAAACAACTTAGTCAAGATATATGCAACGTTGACAACAGCTAAAGCTTATTACTAGTCAATACATTAAATTATTTTTATCGATACTAAAAAACAAGACCATACTAAACTAGGATAAACATATTAATTTTCAATTCCAACTTATAACACTACTTAACTCTACTTCAGAATGACGTCATAAAAAGAACTATATTAATTCCATTGAAAAAGTCGTGTCAAAACTTACTCAGATCTAAAGTGTCATATCTCAATTGAAAACACGACGTTTTAATATCACACTTCAGTCATTAATTAATTAGAACCATCACTTGATTTTGAAGTGATAGTGATCTATAAATTATTTATAGACATTAATAATGGAATCAAACGTCACTTGAACACGCCACCCATCTGTCATTTGCAAGATTATACCAATGCTTATTAATTCTTGTCTGAAGTCGCAAACGAGGGATATTTTACAGTAAAGTCAACGTATTTTCGAAAACAGTCTACGCAAAAAGATTTTATTTTATATTTTTGAATCAACTTTTTTTTATAATATTTAATTGTTGATTATTCAAAACGAAATGGATTCAATTTTAAAGATTGTTTTAATGAAAATTATTTTCAGCATATATTTTTAATGCCGATTTCGATGCATTAAACAGCGCATACTTAACAAATTCTGTATTTTGAACAAAAGAAGAACTTATATCAAAAACAAATCAAAACACAAACACAAAACTCGAAAGTGAAAACCAATCTAGAAAAAAGTGTGTTTCGTTAGTACCTCGTTTCGCTGAATGATGTGGAATAATGCCTCAGTTTCCGTCATTACGCATCCAGATGAGATTGTTTAGGCAATGAGTGTTGTATTGTTTGTTTGGCACAGTGCCTCTTTTTCCAGGTAAAAACAAGTGAGAAATAATCGTAGGCCTCGTCTGCTGGTTAAATAAAACCTTTGTAGTGGTTGGTAAGTGACAGTGGTGGATTGGTGACAAACCTTTTTGTACTGTTTTAAGTATTTTGAAGGATATTTCGATATTTTTTTGGCATTGATAAAAATATCGTCGATGGGCGTTCGTTATTAATTAAAACGCACGTTGTTGTTGTTATGTTTATGACGTTGCACCATATTTTTGCACATGCACAGACCCATAAACGCTGTTTCAACATAACCTAATTTAAGAAGCTATTTGTCTGTACAATCTACTTCACAGTGACAGAGATAGCACTAACTAAGGTCAACTTAGTGACTATGGAGGTAATTTGAACTTTCACCTTAACATTGACTTCGTACAACAGGAAACCACGCCAAACCCTCTGTACTCGTCGTGTCTTCGGTCCCATGCCCTCTCAGGGTAAGTGTTTGCGCGACCCATGAACGTTTGGAGTCTGGGTGTCTTTGTGCATGTGACTTGAATGTTTGTGAAACAAAAACAAGGATTTTTATTGGGATGCATATTATCTGACATGTTTATATGAAACTTGAAAATTGTTAGTATATATTGTTTGAAAACTATTCTTGAAGCATTATTAATTTCAATTTGCTAATCAATTTCGAGTGTTTTGTGTCAAAGGCAGTATGTTTCTATCGATAAAGCGATCAATAGTTTTCTTATCTAGTAAGTTTAACGCATAAGGTTGCTCTCGACACTTCCTGAAAGTTTACACATCTCCGTTTCGCTGTGAGTGCATGTTTACCGTAAAATTGAGTTCCTTTCCAAAGGAATGCGGTCGACACGGACAGAAAACCAACTTACTTTTGCTACGAAACACACTCTTAAACAAATACAATAAGAACTATTTTGCTTAGATAGAAATAGAAAATAAGTTTGCCAAGATCAGGAGACGTCTGAATTCACCACTTAAACTTGATCCTTAGTTCGGTACAAAGTTCCCTTGTAGCTTCGTATTGAAATAGTTTAGCGGGGTGTCGAGGTAGTTCAAGTTATATTGGTCTATTGTACCCTGAAACGTTCGGGGTACACATGTTTGACACTTCAACGTTGAATGACGTCAGGATATGGCTTGTACGGTATCTGGTGCCGGTTTGGGTCTCGAAGTGTTTATTATAATACTTGTAGATATTATGTTAGCATATTATGCTTACTAAACATGCTTTGAAATTAAGATTACTGAATGATGATTCAGTTTTAGTGTTGTTTGAAATGAAGTAGAAGTGTACTGAAAAATTGAATGCTGTGATAAAAAAATCAAAAGCGACTACCAACTCATCAAATTCAAAATTATCAGGTGTGCCATGTTTACCTCATGGTACTTAATTTGAAAAGATAAGCACTTGGTTTCAAATATATAAGCTATTCAATTATTCAAAACATACAAGAGTCAACATAAAAAAAAACTATCGCTAACCATAACGCGAATGACGCAATCATAGTAACCCTTACTGAAATGAGGGATTTCTTAGATCCTCCAGATTTAAAGAGAACGATTCCAAATAATGTTTACTGATAAAAATAAAATGGATCATTCAAAGATCGTATCGAGATAGTCAGGTGAGGTTGGCCGTTAAGACTTTGGTATCGATATAAACGAAAAAATCCGATCAAGTGGGATTTGGACTTGCAAAACTGAGGGTCCCGCACGAATAGACTGAAAAAACGAATAAGACTAGAAAGTTGATTAACCATCAATTTCATTTCGGTGACAACCGTTGCTTTAACCTCCACTTTTAAACATACTTTTTGTTGTTTCTTCGGTATTCTGCAATCGCGGTTCATTAGATACAGCCTGGTGACAGCAAAACCTTAGAAATAAGGTTCCCTTTTAACCATTTTCATAGTGACCCTTAAAAGTATTTTTTTTTTCTAAAGTTTTTTCAAAGCAGTAAATGGTATGTGAGGTTTAAATAGGCGGTTGCTCTATCTCAACTTTATTTAGCAGTATATTTTTCAAAACTTTCCATTAAGGTTTTTTTTCATAGTCGTTCAGTATAAGTGTTATTGAAAATATCCACCGATAATGTTTGATTGTGTGATGTGAGAATAAATTTAAAAAGACTTTATAGAATCTTTCTTTTAGTACACTTTATCCAAGATTTAATATACAAAGATCAGATCAGATAATTTCTAACAAAACAGTTACATATTTGCCTTTAAACCACTGTAATTAGATGCAAAGAAGAATGTAATACAATCTTAAAAAAAAAACAAATTGAAAAGTCGCCGACAGTTTGCTTTCGCTACAAAAACATAAAGACCAGCTATAAAGGAATAAATCGGAACTCTCAACCTCTTTTAAAAAATGGTTCATTTTAGCATAACGAGGTCTACAGCGGTATCTCCCAACTGCAAGATTTATAGCCGCGATGTAAATAACAAGAACGGGGGATCCAATTCAAAACAACACTTAAGATGTTCACAATTTCTGTGAATCAAACCGTACGCATTATTTATATTACGTTTTTTACAATTGAGGCCAGAATAAGTAGGTTTAATTTAATTTTATTGTTTTTTCAGGGTGCCGTCTCTAAAGGGTGAAAACTGAAGAGTATTATTGCGGTCCCGTTGTTTTTTTCCGGGTCTTTTTCTGTCACCAGGCCGTCATGAACCGTGACGGCTAGAGTGTACAAATGTATTTCTACAAAACAAATGAAAAAATAATGTATAAGAACTAGGTAAAGCAGTTGATTTTGTTAGAGGAATTGTAAGTGTAAGAATACTCCTCTCTATGAATTCCTGGTATACCTTAAAGATAACAGGAATATATAGCAAGTGGTATTCCTTGTATCCTTGTACCTGGAGTATAAATAAATGATTAAAACCTACTGACACTTTCAAGAATGGTAGTCAGTGATAAATTATATTCCAAATATTTAACAGAAAACTAGTTAAAACTTTAACACTGCAGATAAAGAACAATCAGTTGACGTTTGCGTACACAAAAATAACAAGCCGAAATTAAACTAAAAATAAACTTTAATACAATCTAAAAATATTCGTACGAAAATATGAATGTACAAAAACTTTCCGGGGCGTATATTTTTTTGGCCTTCAGTGTACAAATCACAGAATGAGTTTCACAGACAAATATGCGTGTGGGAGTTTGTGTTATGATGTCGAAATTTGTCACTTTTAATTCCAACCTTTAAGTTGTTATGTTTCATCACTTAACGAGTATTATATTGTATGTTTTAGTCCAGTTGTGTGTTGTATGTTTATTGGTTTGAAAAGTGATTTTGTTAATGTTCTGATAGTCCAGAAAGATTGACATCCTGTAGTCTGAGGTGCAAAGACTTTATGAGTTGGATCCTGTCTATAGCCTAAACTGAACCGTGGTAACTTTGGCAACTCCAAGAACTGCGACACACGAAGAACAAGCCCAGACTGAACTCAAATTCAAATTTGATGTTAATTGTTGTTGCCTGGTTTTTCCTTACCAACCAATGTCTTGAAAAACAGCTCCGGATTAGGAGTTCATAGTGATCATTTAAACGCAGCCAGAATTTAGAATTATCGTAAAACATGCAATTATTTCACTCGGGGTATCTTGAGTGAAATAACTGCATGAGTGCTACGATAATTCGACCTGAACTAGACTAACTCTATTACCATAAAACCGAGTCCAATACCTATAATGTAACCAAACCCAAAAGTTGTGGCCAAAACTCCCAAATTCACTGAACACCTTAATATGGGGTAAAAGGGTATAGAAAAAGGTAACACGAGGATTATTGCAGAAAATGGAATAACACAAACAGATACCAGACAATCGTTTTAGCTGTGAGGGTACGTAGAGAATACTAATCCAACTCGCTTCGAGGATTGCGAAAACAATAAAAACCACACGAACACAGGATTCGCTGAAGATTTTGCAAGGCTTACTTCTCTGAGAATTTTACAACGGTTGTGTTTTGTTGCATTTTAAATGAGGAAAGTTTTTTAAGGAAATAATGATGGGATTTGAGGAAAATGTAGTTAAGGACGATAAAACGAAGGCCTTTTGGATGGATTAGTATACAATATTGATACTATGCGCAAAATTATCAAGTAAGTTTAGAAATCAACTTCATCAGATATTTTATCTTTCTAAAACATTACTCTTCTTAATATAATTGGGTAGTTGATTAAACAAAGTCCGTCAGATAGATTTTTAAAAAAGATACGAATATCCTGGTAAGTTACATATTTATCGCTTTAACAAGATGAAGATGACACAGTAAGTTGAAACCTGTCCTTTACAGTCACACTTTTCACCATATTTGATGCTTGTTATCTTGCGTAATAGAATAAAAATTAAATATCAAATTTTGAATCGAAAATCCGACTGGTTGACTCATTAGTCTTCCTTCCACAGTCAAATGTCTTAAATTATGTATTCATTATTGGAAAAATATATTGGCACAGTAATACTGCCACTGTTATACAAAAAATAGGATAGAAAACGCAAAAACGAAATAAGAGGTAGCAATAAATACAAATACGAAAAAGGAGGAATTGATTCTTATTTTTGAAACACACCAACCAGGAAAACAAAGGACGTCTGTCTATCTGTCTGTCAAAGCTCAGATTTGCAGAATTTGCATCGACGACGGTCGTACTCTAGAGACGAGTATTTTTGTCAGCAGTTTCACAATACACTGCTTTGAATAGTTTTCATACAGATTTATTTTGTTCACGTAAGGTAGCTTTGAATACAGTTGGAGTAGGGTATACCTTATAGTGGCATTGATGATAAACAATAAGTAATTCATTATATTAGATCTATAATATCTCCGAAACGGTGAATTTTTTTCAAGAACCAAAATTCACTGCATTAGAATTCTAGGATAGGTACAAAATTAATATTTAGAACAAGCTTTCAGCTATAACATTTGTAGAAATTGCATTCGTTTTTACAGCCTGTCCAATGTTGCATTAAAAATCCGACTCAAAATAATTAGCTGAGTCAAATAAATGAAATACATTGTTATCAAGAATGTAAGTTACATATTTCATTTGTAAATTATTAATTTGTTGTTTTCATCAAAGTTTTGAAATTCAAATGAATGTTCTTGATGTACGCAAGATTTAACAAAACATTTTATTGTTTGAAGTTTAAGACGATAACTTTGTAAACTTTAGGGCAATGAGTAAATGTAAAAGTTTTGCAATATTTCCTTTGGAGCAAAATAATGAATTACATTATGCATGTATCCAGAGATTTGTTTGAATTCAAAATGCTTGGTTGAAAAATAGAATGATGTAAAAAACTACATAATCTAGTAAAATCTCAAAGTTCTGAGATAATTAATACATTTTTAAATGTTGTTATTTTTTAATAGTCTGGTAGCTTTATTTTGCGGCCACTTCAGGAATACATATTAAAGTGAGTACAATTCGAATCATTTTAGTAAAATATAACGTTATATTAAATTATGTAAACGGGAAATTATCGCTAACATTCTTTTAGCTTTGATGGCTTGACGTTTCGACCAGGTTGCATTAATCTTGGTCATAAGCAGCGAAATACAACTTTGTCTGATAAAACAAAATGATATCAGACGCGAAAACCAATAAGAAGGTAAATTGCGGATAAAAATAACCACTTAAATCTGTATGGCTGTAAAAAAATATAAGCAGAGCAAGATAGAATAAATGAACAAAAAATGTTCCACGTGATCAACAAAGTAGTTAATAACGTTGAGTACTCAGCTAAAATTCTACACAATGTAACAACAACACTGCGTAACAGCACAGCAATTACAACCATTACAGCTCGACTTGTTTTAAAATAATTCCAACCTTAGCTTTCAAGACCATAAAGCAACAAGAGGAACTTAGATTTTAGAGTAAAACCAACTAATGTGGCTCTTTCAAGTCGAGAACTCGGCTAAATACGGAACGTATCTCGACTAGACGACCCGTGCAGATGGCTGCGACGTGCACCTACGAATTGTTATGGAGCTACCGTAGAAAATAAGATTCTAGGAGATTTTATTGTTCCTGTTGATGAAAATTTCCTTTTATGAGATTTTTATTAAAGGAGAAATAAAAATCCAGTGGAGATCTGAATTGTTGGACTATAAACAGTGGATGTGTTTTCAGCACTACTACCTGTGGAAGAGCTTCTACGAAAAATAAAGTTAGCCTCAAAGAGGATATTATTATACAGATTTATATTTTTTTATCCCCGCTTGCTACTTGGTGGGCTCCCTAGTCCGCACTTAGGCTCCAGTTTGGCACATTGTTTGTGACTTTCAGTCCAGTCATCCAAACTCCCTCCAAAAGGGCAGAAGGCTTCTTGGAAGTTCGCAACCCTTTATCATAAAAAATAGTGTTTCGAGGATTTTTTTTGTATTTCCTCTTCTCATCTCATCTCTAATGGTAAGTTCTGTACTTACCATTAAACAGAATACGAAGAACATACCAAGAAGATACATTACAAATTCCTTTTTTCATTTATGTCTATAAAAGGTTCTGGAAATTCCCAGAATTTCTCGTCGAAATAAAACAACAGTCAGTGTTAGTTGTAAATTCTTGGGTAAATACACTATAAGTGGTCTGACGCATCCTGGAAAGGTATATTTGGAATAACCCTGGATCGATACGATTTGGTATTCCCGTTTCAGATATTGGTTAATATCAGTAAAAGGCAGGGTAATTCCTGCCTTTTGCTGTTCTTGGAAGACTATGCTTTTAAGAGCTTTTCTATGAACTTGATTTTAGGAGTTTTATAGAATTATAGCTATAGATACATTTGTGTTGCATTAAATTTTCGTACTGAAAGGGTAAAACCCAAACCATATTGCAAAAGCTTTAATCGTTAATACATACATTACTTTAAAAGACGGTATTTTAAACCATCTCCATCAATTTTTTTATGACTATTATACCATTGACTTACTTAGATTCCATTATCAAGAAACTTTGTGTATTCTGGCTTAATAAAAGTAATTGGTCTGGTAACTTAATTTCGACTAATGCCCACGAATCATATTAATCTAACTATTGAAAGATTCTATCCCAAGTTTATATCTCTTAATTAAATAGAATATAGTTAATATTTTCTCCAAAAGTAATATTGAATTTAATTTGTTAGATTAAGGTTTTTTTGTTATCAGATCTATTGGAGATCGCATTAATAAGTCTGGTGGATTTGAAGGTTATGTTGGCTTTATTCAAGTCAATAGCGGTATCTGATGTCTTTTATTCGATAACTTTACAATACCTATATTAATGTCATTTTGGTTTCGTGTACTGTAACTTTTGTTCAATTATATATGTGTTCAGTTTATCTGACTGTGAAGTTAGCTTAAAAATTGACCTCGATATGGTTTCATTCACACTATTTGATGACTCTTGGACATTATTCTTAATGAAAGAACCAGCTCAGGTCAGGAATTAATTGTGTTTTCATTTATCTTAATTATTAACAGTTCATAATAAATCAACCCTATTACCAGCTTGCTAATAACCACCTTTTGGGGAAATCAATTACAGCTTTGGACGTACCACTTCTACAACGACGGATTGGCACGGATAGCGCAGTAGTTAAGGTCATCACGGCAAGGCAACTGAATTCCACGAGTTCGATCCCCGCTTAGGACAAGCATTTGTATGATCCAGGAATGATTTACCTGAGTCCAGGTGTATTTTGCATGTGAATTGAATGTTTATAATAACCCCCGCTAAGGATTTAACTCCTGAACCAGGTCATGATTTTTACAAAATAAAATTGATCTAAAGAGATCTGAAGCTGAAATATAAGTCCTATTTCAAAAATGGCGTTGAACACATCAGTCGCGATCTTTCATTCAATTTAAACGCCTGCCCAAACTACCGCATCCACAGCCCCAACCATTACCACTTCAGCATCAGCATTGGTCCGTCTCAGTTCATTAACGGCGATTAATCACGTCTGCTTCGGACCTTGAGCCAACGTTACTAATCTAGTAAACGAGTGTTAACTTCGACTAATATTCGAACATACATCAAGATCTTGGCCATTTAGAACATTGATGTATTGATTCTATTTGGACTTGGTTCAAAGTGGTTTTGGTTGTGAGTTTGAAGTTTAAATCGTTTTTAGTTCTAGATTTGTCTTGAAATGTTTCAGTCAGAAATGTGTATAGGAGTGTAACTTTTATTTAAATGGTTTGGTGTTACCAGTGCATCATCAGGGGAACAAAAATTTTGTTTGCCTGGAACATTTTTTGCTCGTCTAAGGTATATAAGCCACAACAAAGGCAGACATAAAAGCAAATACTTTGTGTAGTGGTTTCTTATGTTTACGCGAATATTAGACATTGAAATGAAACTACTTTTACGGATTTTATCGCGGTTTAATTTTAGATTTTAGTTCCCACCGTAAGAGACCTCCCTCTCTCTCTTACATCGGTCAAACCAAACGAAGCATAGGGACCCGCGTTAAAGAACACATAGCTGACGTGAAACACCGCCGCTCAACGAAGTCTGCAGTCGCCGAACATGCTGAAGGTTCCAGCCATTATATTAGATTTGACCAACCACAGATCCTCGCTAAAGAATCCAAATTCCTACCTAGGATGTTTCGCGAGGCTATTGAGATTAAAAAACACCCTAATTTCAATAGAGAAGATGGCTGGAAGATATCACCTACTTGGGATCCAATAATAAATAAACTCAAGGCCAAACCCAAGAGCAGCGCTGCAAGACATCAAGACACAGTGAGCTCATACTGCGTAGGTCGGACCACAAATAATTAATTAAAATATGAAGGTAGAACGAGCAACATCTCCTGTCAAGACGAACGCCATCTCAGTCTGCCCGTGACCATGATACCTGCAAAGGTTTCGAAACGTCGGGAACTAAAATCTAAAATTAAACCGCGATAAAATCCGTAAAAGTAGTTTCATTTCAACAAATACTTTGCGATAATACAGGCTCTCTCAGTTGTTAAAAAATATACATGAATTAAAAATCCATGTTTCTGTCTTATTGTAGACCTAAAAACATGGCTAAATCATTTAATTTTCATTAAAAAACTAAATAGCATTTGTCTAGGAAAAAAGAGAAAAGTTTGCTTACAGTGTATATTAACACACTGTAAGCAAACTCCTTACTTTTATTCTGTGGCATGATCCCACTACAAAACGATCCCCGTAGGAGTAAACACGCTGACATCAATTTGCGACTAGGGACCGTGAGAAAAAATTACCAGTTGGTAAAAATAATGTATTACACACACTGTGTTTTGCTTTCAAGAGTCGTTATTTTGTTCGAGAAAACAATATTATGTGCCTCTGTATACACTATTTTGAATGAAAATAAGTTGGTGAAATATTATACCTATAAGTTAGGTATTTCTCATTAACATAAGTTGATATAGTTTAAACTTCGTAAAAAAGGGCTCATACTATTCTCACATAATATTATCATCCTAGCCTTTTCCCAACTATGTTGTGTGGTCGGCTTCCAGTTTAAACGGATTCAGCTACCACGGCAACACGATCCCCCTTAGACTGGTTGTCAGACTTTCTAGCTTCTGACTGCCTGTAACGGTTGTCAAAGACGTAAGTTTAACAGCCATCACCAACAATTTGACGTGCCCTCAAACACATAAACACGTGTTAGTCATCACGACTCATCTGCCTGATGGATAGACCTGATGGTTCGACACCATAAGAATACGGCTCCATTTGAACGGAACCCAAGATAAAAAAGGATCCCACTATATGGGGGGCACATTTTATGACAGCCAAATAACTTGTTTGTATAAATCTGAGTAGTCATTTATCGCACATAAAGAAAACATATTCTTTTTGCTTTCTAAGGTTTCTATTCTATCATATTTTTCTACAAGATCCTGAAATATTAAGAAATATCGAAAACTTTATTTTATTTTTAGTCTACGAAGTATTTTGTGCTTAATTGTGTAAATATGTTTATGGTAACTAAATAAAAAGAACTTTCATGTATTGTTTAATACTGCAACTCCGCCTACACCATGAGTTTATATTGTTATTGTGTAAGTAAGATCGTCTTGGCGGGGGCACTACCGTGCCCCCAGATGTTTTTGCTTTACACAATGGCAATGACAATATTATCAGTTTAGAGTACTTTCAGTACTATGTAAGAAATTATAATGAGTTGACAAGAAAGCTAATGACTAAGGGAATCGGAAGATCTCGATAAATATGCTTGCATAAACCGTTGTACCATTTAGGTATGTTACACTCTTAAAAATCAGTTTTTTCAAGAAATTATTGCCATGACATCTAATTGAAATCTATCGCATAGTTAGCCGTGCAAGCATCACAGACAGACACATAGACGGACTTGCTATTGCATTTATAATATTAATACGCATTACAAATTCGCATCACGAAACTTTCTAAACAAAAACATCTGTATTATCTAAAAATACGTGATAAAACTATATAAATATAACTGTGTAGTGTTTGTTGGATTTATGTTGCTATTCGAGTCTTACGAAGCAAAATACACTTAGTTGTAAAAACACAAATTGTCAGTCAGCCATGCAAGAATAAAATGAAAGTGTTTTTTATATATTGAAGGGTTGATAGTCCATTGGTTTTGAATAGATACGGGTTTTGTTCCATTCCCTTGGCAGTATTCTTGCTTATTTTTCTTGATGATACATTGCTTTTATTTGGGGTATATTTTTGATGTATTTACTATATGTAGCGCGAGTGTTAAAGAAATACCAAGGTCAAAGTTCGAGTGATGTTATTAAGTATTTTTTATTCAGATTTGTTTTATAGTTTATTTTGTTTTAGTGCTTGGATTTGATGTCGTACACTATTAATATATTGGCAGTTAGATTTCATGAAAATGAAGCTAATCTAAAATAAATGAATGTGCAATTCTTTCTCTATTTCTATTTGCTTTTTTCTCTATTTTTTCCATTAAAATACATGTTTACTTCTGAAGCATTATAGAATATTATATAAATCGCTTGCTTATAAAATAACGATTAAAATTTAAAATTCGTGATGCAGTCACACGGACGGACAAAATAATAATTCTTAAGTCTCACTATTGAAAAACATATATTGGGACATACACGTTGAAATAGTTATCTCCTCAGAAAATGATACCCTCGAAACAGGTCTGTAAACCCGGAAAAAAACATGAAAACAAAACATTAGCTGACACACACTCTAAGAAAGGAGAGTAAGATGAAACGTCAAGGATCGGCGATCATAACATCGTTAGTGAAAACGGACACTGGGACCTTACGTGCGACAGAGTAATACGAAAAGCAGTTCGGTTATGTCTTTGAAGTTTTTAGGAAGTGCTAAAGGCCTGACAACCCAAAACACTCTGTTAGAATTTGATGTACGCGTAGTAGAACAAGCGCACTGAGATCCACGAACGCCTGCTCTTTGGTGTGTTTATGCATGTGATTTGAATGTTTATAAACCTACAGCAAGACAAGGATGAAATTGCTTAATACGGGAGTAGCTATTAAAGGAGAGTCATCTAGTCAGTCACCGAATATGACGTGAAGAGAACGATGACTCCAGTGTGAATGTTCAGCGTTTTATACAGCGTAATTTTTGGTCAGCGTCTATGTTTAGCGTGATAAGGTATTGTCTTTAAGGTGTGAAGAATAAAGTAAACGTAAAAATACTATAAACTGTTTAACACTCACACGTCTCATTAAAAGATTTGTTAACTCATTTTCACGCATTTTCTATTGCGAGCGATTCGATGAGCATGGTATTGTATGGAAACGCAAGCCTACATAATTTGCCTGGCGCTGGTTTCCACTGCTTTTTCAGATTCTTTGATGCTTCCTCGCCTTTCTTCGAAGCCTGAAACTTGTCCAGGATGCTATTAAATAGTGCAAGTTTAAATTATTTTCTCAAATCATTTTCTCTGCGATCGTCTCTACATTTTTCTCAGTTCAAGACAAGGCATTGTCGCCTAAGAAAGCTTTCAGCAATACTTGTACAATTCGCAATGGTTACTTGCAGCTGCTTACAAATATTTAGCATGCAAATATAATGATATAGCAACAGTAATACGGAAAATAATAGCTGGCTGTTTCCTAGCGGGTACCTGGAACTATTCTCGGTTATTACATATATTAAATTCTTGACACGTGTTGCCGTTTTCGCACTAACGTCTACCAATTTCTGTATAGCAGAACATTTCAGGTATTTTGTCAAACCTGTTTTGTCCTAAAGGTCTATTGCTATACACGATTTAAATTTAACTTAATTTCAAGGTAATATTATATTTTTTTCATATTTTTGCTTGTTGTACAATTTGTTTTAAATCTTTGGTAAAAATCTTAATTTTTAAAGGTGTCCTATTTTTGTTATTACAAAACAAATCCGGTGTGATCTTGCATAACCTTTGGAATATCTTCGCTCAAAGTTCAAGGTCAAATGTTTTTCCAGACTATTGTTCAAACAATTATTCATGGCTGCTTTGCTTTTAAACCCACGCTTCCTAAAATAAACTATTTGTGTTTTGAGTTAGAGCCCCTGAAAATGCCTTTATCTTTTTTGAATAGCTGTTCTATTGTTGTAATCTATTTTATTTGTTGCTAGTTGTATTATTTTTAATAGAGATGTAAAATATCATCTATGAAAAAAAAAGTACTTTAAAAGATTCAGAAAACCTGAAGCCAAATCTTCATACATTTTTGGTAGAGTTTTATTTTCATTACGTTTATTCCTCGCTTTATAGGGCTGGATTGAGTTATTCATATAAATACTATTATTTTACATCTAGATCGATTGACTGCCTATCTAACCTCCACAACCCATTGGATAGAATTAACTTAGTCATAAAGTTATTTTTTAATCTTAATTATTTAAGTTTCTTTGTTGATCTTCTGATTCACACTGACAATGACATAGGGTTGTCACATCTGTTTTTATTTTTTAGTCCCTCAACGTTTTCTATTTATGTTAAACGTAAACGTTCTTAACATTAGGCCCTTAAAGGGACTTGGGTAGGACAATAAGGAAAACGGTGACAAGATATTTTTATTACGCTGTATACTTGTTGGGAACTTGCAGTTGGATCGAACTTTTTAAAGTAATGAAATTGAATTCATTCTTAGCGGAGAAAACCCAGTTGTCAACCCGTGGATGAATTAAAATAATGAAACGAAGAACGAAGTATTCTTGTAGGCCTAAAGGCGAAAAGAAAGGTATATATTCATACAATGTAGCGACGTGCACAATAAAAAGGCTAGACTCAAATGAGAAGCCTGGCGGAATATTTATAAAAAAAAATCATTTGGCTCTCCAAATTACAATGCACCCAACAATTCAAAGATTTGAACATTATATGTACATATTAGAGTAAGTCACCATTTATCGAAAAAAAAACATTTAATTTACCCAAATTTGAAAGTAGCTGCCAGATGCCAAACCGGCATTTTAATCCTCCAATCCAACATCACATAGTTTTGTGAGACGAAAACAACATACCTTACTATTACAAGTGATGTTTTCCAATAATTTGAGCAGTTGTAACGAATAGCGAGTCTCTTCGCTTGTTAGCGCTTCATTACACCCTGAGGGATACACAGGGTGTGTAATGAAATACACCAGACGTAGGTACGAAGCTGGAATGACAATCGAATCGACAAAATTTAAAATGCAAAAGTTTGTGAATAGAGATACAATATACTCGTAAATGTCTAGATATAAAAATGAGAGATCTATTTCGATCTACAAGTTATTTGCTTTCAATGAATTTATTTTTTTGACATATAGACTTATTTTTCTTTTTTATATTGAAGTTGAGTACAAAATTCTGACTGTCAGATATTTGAGTTCTTTTTTTGGTTACATTTAATTTAAGTACAATGAACGCTTGAGATTGCAGATTCAAAACTATTATTCTAGAACACCACAATTTTTCGCCATGGTGAAAGCTTTATTCAAGAATATCTGGAACCGCTTATGTAAGAAAGTAACCTATTAAATGAATTAGTAAAATATTATTAGTATATTTGCAATAGTAATAGATACATTTGAATTAACCTTGCGAAAATGAATATTGCGCATGAACCCTAATATTAAATTTACTCATCAAAATACGTGTCCAAATATTAACATCGTGTGTATTCAAGCAGTGTCTTAAAACCATATCAGTTGGAACAAAGCATTTGGTGGTTGTCAGCAGTTTTAGAGAGGGTTTATCTAAAGTATGAAGATTGTGTCTGTATTGTTGAATTAGTCTGGTATCGACCGTTGGTTTAGGGTTTAACTAAGGCATTTTGTAAATTAATATGTTAGGGTATTGCCTCTATTATCTTTATTTAAATAAGCGTGATATTCTGTAAAATTTGTGTTTATCTATAGCTAGTGTATTTCATCTCTCACCCATTCTATCCCATTAGTTCAAGTACTTAGTAAGACATCCTCGTTTCCCTGAAAAGACAACCACAAACCTCCATGCCATTCCAATACCACGAAGGTTTGTTTGTCTACTATTAAAAAAAGTCTGTTGGTAATTAAATTTGACCATCACTACATAGTATAAAACAAAGTCGCTTTTTCTGTCATCATGTTGTATGTCCCTATGAACGCTTAAATCTTTAAAACAACGCAACGGATTTTGATGCGGTTTTCAACAATAGATAGAGCAATTCTTGAGGAAAGTTTTAGTGTATAATAAGTTTAGGTTTTGTGTAAACTGACAATATTACAACGATATTAGTTAAACATGTCGGAAAAAATTAAGCCATTCGAGAGCTTTCCTCGAGAACGCTGCCAAAACCTTTTGAGTTACAACAAAACTATGTATGGCGGGTTTGTACCTCTTTAATAAATCTACAAAAAAGTCCGTGGTGGTATATGTCTATCTTCCAAGGATAACCCACAATAACCATTTTTATGTGTTTTCTTAATACAGTAAAATTATGGGTTATTTACGAACCTATTTTTAACAATACAGTATTAATCCTTATCCAAATAAATAAGTTAGATATATTATACATGTAATATAGAACAAAATTGCCTTTTACACTACACCAAAAAAGTGAATAGGTAATGAGTTATCGTAATATTAAAATCTCCGCGCGAGAAATTAAAAATCGATGAAACGTAGCGAAGATATCGTTGGCATCTACATATATACTAATATACTTATACTAATATATAAAGCTGAAGAGTTTGTTTGTTTGTTTGTTTGAACGCGCTAATCTCAGGAACTACTGGTTCAAATTGAAAAAATATTTTTGTTTTGAATAGACCATTCATCGAGAGAGGTTTTAGGCTATATATCATCACGCTGCGACCAATAGGAGCGAAGAAAAAGTCATAAATTATATCTTCTAACCACGCAGACGAAGTCGCGGGCAACAGCTAGTATAATATAATAAATAAATTAACTGTATTTTTATAATAACTATCGTGAGATTGATTCATTATTAAATGATGTAACGACGAATAATGACGCGGCGGGATCGCAAGTCGAACTCGCGATCCCTCCGCGTCAGCTCATGATTATGGACTCCGGTTGGGTCCGCAATTAGTCGGGCACCTCCGATAAATGCGCGTGAGTAAACCGTTACATAATTTAATAATAAATTAACTGGACTTCAGAAAAACAAAATTGATAATCTCACGAAGATAATAAAAATAAAATAAAAAATAGTTTGTAACTATTCTCCCATTTTAACCATCATGACTATGCAATCTTTGTTTAATATTTGTACGACCTTATGTAGCAGACAACGTGAGGCGTTGCTTTGAACATTTCTACGAAATATAAACATTCTTTTCTTGCCCTGACAGGGGTATAAAATATGAATTCGTGACGCGAACTGGACACGAGTAGCTCAGTCGTTTGTTTTCAAAGTAAAAATGAGAGTGAATGTAGTTTAGACTGGAATACTATATTCTGGTCGCAGTTATCGTAGCATTAGTAGTTGTCGCAGTCATAATATTAGTAGCGGCAGTAATACTAATATTAGAAGCTGTAGCTGCCATAATTATTTTTATGTTACGGGGGTTTCACAAACATTCAAGTCACATTCACAAAGACAGATTCAGAGCAAGCATTTGCGAATCTCACTAATCTCGTCATACAGGAGGGTCGAACCTATGACATGTCTCCTACAATTGGATCTGATGTCCTTCGCGACTCGGATACCGTGAAGTTGTTATAGTATAAATAGCAGGTATAGTAATAAATAAATAAATGCGGACAACATCACATACATTGTTCTGAACCCAAAGTGAGTTGCTAAAGTACTTGTGTTATGGAATTCAGATACAACGAAGGTACCACAAACACCCAGACCCGAGACAATGTAGAAATGTGAATTTTTACATTGACTCGACCGGGGATCGATCCCGGGACCTCAGAGCTAGCGACACCTTGAAACCGGTGCGTACGCCACTCGACCACGGAGGTCGTCAGATATAGTAGTAAATGTAGCAAGAACAAGGGAGTCGTAGCAGTTTCGTAGCAATTTCGTAGCTGATTTAGCAATCATATTAGTAATTATTAAAGTTTTAATTATACCAGTTGTAGTAGGAGTAGCGATCATAGTTTGTTGTAGTCGTAGTTTAAGAGTCAAGTTAAGTTTAGTAGTATTTTAAGACCTGTCTCACTCACTACTATATGGTGAGTGAGACAGGTCTTAAAATTCATATTTCTCGACAAAACTAATCTAGCTCTAAAATGTAGTGACACATTGCATGTCTGTTGTGTCAATCGAGATTAATATTTAAATACTTACTTAACTTTTAAATTAACATAAAGTGCATATTTTCAATGATTTAAATCGGATCTTCATAAAACAGACGTATAAGAAAAACTGAATTAAAGTAGACGTTTAATAAAGCTCTAATATAAACTTAATTAGAACACTGAATGTTTGAACCAATGTTAAACAATTCACTCCTGAATACCAATTCCAGTGAATACGTGGAATAAACGTACAAAATGCCAACGAGAGCTAAACAAAGCATAACTTACGCAATACCAAACAAAAATCTCTTTCCAAAACTTCCCGCTGAAATAAAGTTCGGAAACAGGTATTCTATGCAAAACAATCCATACGTACAGGGTGCTCTTGTGAAGGACGTTTGCTATAGAAAGCAAATAAAACAATGGAAAATATTTAACTGCAGACAGGATTTGAATCTGCGAATCCTTGTTCAACGCATCAGGCGCTTTACCAACTAAACTATCAAGGTCACTGGTCAAGAGTTCCATTTCTTCCATTGTTTCGGATCACAGCTATAAAAAAACTTGAGGTGAAATATTAACTTGACCATGTGTGAAAATTTTGGTCTCAAGAAGTAAGGTATCCCAAATTAGAAACACCCTTGGTAAGGTTTATAGGGTGCTAATATTAAAAGTAATTGTTTGTGAGTATGAGACTCATTCTATCAAGAAATTTCAAGGAAATTTCATTACTCCAATAGATTATGGTATGTCTGTTGGATAGACTTCTACAGTTCGTGGCATCAAATCCCGTCCAATGCATATTAATAAGTAATTATCACTTACTAAAGGTGATAAAAGATAAATTCGTAAAGAAACCAGCAGAGGCGTTTATTACTGTGATTTTCATCCTCATCTCATAAATAAAAATCAATTTAAACACAACACACAAAGACTAAATCCATTCAACAAATTTAAAAACAAAATACATCCTATACAATTCCCAGTCTAGAATAAATACGGTTTTGCAATAGATAAGTCTGCAAGTTACGATTCAATCGAGGACAGATTCACACTAAACGTATATAAGTTTCACTTAGCGAGGATTTATTCTGCTGAAGGCGTGGCGATAGCGCGAGTTACGGTAAGCTTGCTGTACTGACGTAGTATTTCAAATTTAATTTTTGGCTTTTAAAACAAAACTGGTGTTTATTCTTTAGTGTTCGTCGGTAAAATATACTAAAACATCAAAATATGGAGGATATTTTGGATGGGATACATGTTCATCCCAGCCTTTAACAACTGTGTTGTACTTTCAGTCTAAGTGAATGCAGCTTACCAGTGCATATAAGGATTGCTTATCTGACCTCCTCAACCTATCTACGTGGGCAACACGATATCCGTTAGTAAGACAGACTCAGCCAGACTTTCCAGATTTCAACTATCAGTAACAACTGTCAAAGATGTGTAAATAACGGCCGGGACCCAAAATTAAACGCGCCTTAGGACACACGGAAGAACTTAATGTGGCATAGATGCTGCCCCATTAACAGACCGACCGTATCAAGGGAAGCTCGAGTTATGCTCGAACATCTTGTGCAGTTGTAGCTAAGACACGAGAATTATTATTTATTATTAGAATAGAAAAAAATCCCACTATTTAATTATTGAGGTCTATCCTTGGTTTTTTAACGGCAACCTTGATTCATTTTGAGATAAATTTTAAAGCAATTACTTAAAAATGATTTTCAAAATGACAGGTCTGTAACCGCACTTAAATAATGAAGTTAAAATAAAAAGGTATCAAGAATATTCTTCTCCGGGCTCCTAGGTATTTTACTTGGCTGCTTGAAATTAACCTCAAGAGAAATATTAAATGCTTCATTTGACTCTGGGAGCTCCAAAAAGCTTTCTATATTTTAACTTTTACAGCTGAATTGTATGCTGCATCAACTGCATAACAGAGTTCCATTCGTAAGCAATTCGTTAGAAATGTAATACTTGTGTTTATACAATGAGATCCATTGAGGTCCAAGGCAACTGTTGACATAACGGCAACAGTCACACGCAAGCCCACAGGGCCTGTAGGCCTAATGTATCGCTGAAATGTACTTAACTGACAAGTCAAAGTCACGTCACTTGAGTTGTAAAAATGGAAACATATTCATCAGATGTAAAAATGATTTCTTTTTCTCGGATTTTTTTGTTTATAATAAATAACTTTTTAGTAATAAGTTTTAAGTTATACGTATCGTGTGCAAGTTGTCGAAAGTATAATGCGGGCAAGATCATAATGGTACGTGTTGCTCCCAGTGGCTAGAATGCGGGAGATGTTGCAAGATGGTCGAGTCTTTAGTCCCTAAGAGTTTGATACTTCTCACTTACTCCTACGAAGAGGTGGGTGTACATGAAGAGTCCCCTTGCCAAAAAAAAATGGTCCCGTTGATATTCAGGCATACGACTACAGCATTGTTAAAGTCTGTATTGATTGTCTGTATCTAACTGAACTCCTTTCTAAAGTGTTCAGTTAACACTTCTTTTTTATAAATATTCCTTTTCGATTACAATGTAACATAGACTAGGCTTTCAATAAAAAAAAAAATCCCTTTAATGTCATGAACTTTCGATGCTTTAAAAATAGACCAATTCAATTCGAGCTACAAAATAATTGATTAACAGACGAAAATGTTTCAAATATGCATGTTGTCGTACTTTCACAAGTTCAGTCACCGAAGGTTGTTAAACAATGATGTGATTTATTTGTATTCGCTCACTATAAGTGCTCTGATGTCGACATTACAGGAGTGAGAAGGCGCTACGCGTTGAGTAGTAAGCTGTCCTCCTCTCACAGTAGCTGTTGTCCTTATTTTTTTGGTAGCTAGTCTGTTTTGTTTATTCTGTCCATATTGCTGGGAGTTTTGGCAGAATTTGTGTTTCTTGTGAGATGATGGCCGATAGAAAGGTATGGAAGAAGATGACATGTTGCGCCGACCCCAAATAAAATAATTGGGATAAGGGCAGGGGAATGATGATGATGATGATGATGAGTCTGTTTTGTTTAAGTCCACCATTAAAACTTATTTTACCTGCAGGCAGTAATTGGTTGAAGTTTGAGAAGATTGTCACTACTTAATAATTTATTTAAAACTATATTTTATTTTTGAGAGCAGATAATAATATTTTTTTAACAGCAAAACATACACCGCACTTCATATGAAACTATACAGCCAAACTCAAAGAAATTAGGTGGGTAATTCATGGGACCACCGACTCAAAACTACGGAGCCAAAACTTAATGAAATCGGGTTGATGATATATAGGACTAAATGACAGTTTTTTCACGTATAATTAAAAAGAATCTACAAAATCGGTTCATTTACTCCGAATTTCGGAGGTGACAAACATAAACCTCCTTCTTTATTAAGAAGGTTTATACAATGGAACGTTATTAAAGAAAAATATAATGTTATGTAATAAACTTGAACCAAACAGCAAGTTGTAATTTTGAAATCAAACCAATCCTAGTTCTCTACCAACAATTTCTGTAAAAAGATAAAATGAGGAAATAATTCATAGTTAATGCTGTTTGCACTGAGTCCAGTCCCCTAGGAAAGGTGTTTCCAATCAGAAAGTCTGATAATATTGAATGTAATGAATCCATTCAATATTACACTTTAAAACCAGACCATTAAAGTTTAAAATGCATTGTGTACAGATGTGTGAATATTGGAGATAGTAAATTTATTTTTTTGCTTGTCGACGTTTGGTTTCGATTGAGAGAACTTTATTGTGCAAACAAAAGTATAGTTGAAAGATATTGATTAGTATTTATATTTCTGAAGCACCAAACGACTGTTTACATCACGATGTTGTGATTACTGCAATAATAATGTTTAAAATGATTAACAATGTGTTGAGTTTTGAGGGAGTACATTTGGAAAGAAGAACATTTTTGGTCTAACAGACACTAATACGGCAAATTCGGGTTGGAACTATTGAACAACGAACAGCATTGCCGACTAGTTAAGGTCACCTCGTCAAAACGATTGTACCGATAAGGGATTGTGTGATCCACGTATGCTTGTCCAGAGTCTGGTTGTCTTTGTTCATGTAATTTGCAAGTTTATGAAATCCGAGCGGTACAACGATAAAATTAATTCACACATTCTTTAAAAAATAGGCCATGAAGCCTCAACAAAAATCAGTCTCGTTAGGTAAGTTAATCTACTTTTTAGAATCCCTCTATCCATTTAGAATCCGAATTTTCATCCATTCCACCAAATAACCAAGAAATCATAACCGTCCATTAATTAATCGTTGAAAATGTCGGATATTCGCTTTAGTTCACGTTATAAGAACATTGCTCCCTAATAGCAATTCCTCACGTAGTTTGAGTATCATCGGAGATCTTAAAGATTTTTCCCCTTTTCTTTCAGCAAAGGCACGTTTAGAATTCAGCAATCTATAGACATTACCCTTTAAAATTACCATCGGAATTTGTTTGACTGAATTCAGAAGAGTCATTCTGCTCGTTTTATCTTAGTTTCAATTTACGTTTGGAAATTCGAGAGCATATACAGTTGAGCTATTACGTTTTGTATGACTTGCTATCAGAGAATTCCTAATGATGGAATGCAACAGAATTTTGATTTAGGAGAATTGTTATTGGGATGGAATTCTGATGATAGTGGATGGTCAGACTGAGGATGTATATTGTGATGATTTAGGTATATAGGTTTTATAGGTTTTTTTTTGGAAGTATATGTACATGAATTAAATAGGTGTTCAGACTAATCATTAAAGGTATGTTTAACAAGCGTTGCTTGCAAAAATGCATTGCTACTTATATGATAACAGTATTTCAAGATTTACTTTCGTATGTAACAGTTGACTGTCATATTTAGGTGAAATTAAAAATAAAGGCAAGTGGATATTTTTTTGTATTTTGCTTCTTACTTTTAACGTAGTAGCTAGCTTAATAAACGCACAAAGCTAATGCTTACCACGCTAAAGCATTCTTGTATCAAGAAAATTACGTAATACTGGCACTTTACGCCTACATAACATTATTTTCTCGATAATGCTTTTTGAGCTTAACACTTTATAAGTTAAACATGCTTAAGATAATTCTGTGGTATTTTTTTATTATTATGAAGAGAGAAAAAGAGGTAAGCTTTTTTCCAATAATTAAGACTGCTAAGCTTCAAAGGCACGAACTAATAATAAATCAATTGAAAACCAAAAATAAACTCAAGACCTGAGACTTTATTCGGAACTAAAATATACAGAACATTCCAAAAACACGTTTAACATCAAGCAGAAATGTAAACACGCAAAATTGTTCCACCTGAATTTCTAAGGAGAGGAAATTAATTAAAATATCAACTTTTATTTAAGTGTCGTTCGCTGTGAAAATTTCCCGAAGAATCCCGATGTCGTCCGGAGAAACCCGAAGTTCGCATTTATTTATTTAAGAAAACGACGCTATTCATAATACGTCACCGAGTACGATGTACTAATGCTCAGAAAAAAGGGGTCCTTCAATGATAAATGGCAAGAAAACAAATTTTGTGAAGGAAGCAAAGACAAAAGCTACTCAGACAATAAGAATTCGGTTTATGTTACAATATTCTTTTTAGGTGAAATTGCCGAAATTACATACACTTTTTTATGTTGAGCAAGAGATTTGGTTTGTTGTCGTTTCCTTGTAGATTTACCTTCTCGAGATTTTTTTGCTACAAATAAAATTCGAACGACAACTATTGAGGATATATAGATGGGGATTACATTTGAGGATAACGTGACTGTTTGAATATTTACATCAATCCTGGATACGTATTATTTCCTTGTCTCTTGCTGAGTTACAATAGTAATAAAAATAGATTTTTCTAGTGATTGCGAATAGCAATTATTTCTATTTGCCAAAGGACTGTACTTCGAGATTGAAATGAAAGAAAATCCGTGACTATTATTTCATATATCGTTGATCGATCAGATGTTAAGCTACACTTAACATGATCGGTCCGAAGATGGGTTACCATCAACGTCACAACGAGTTTCTCCGTGTTTTGAAAAGTACGTTAAATTGAGGGCCCCGACTGTTATTAACTCATCATCGACAGTCGTTACGGGTAGCTAGAAGCTAGATATTCTGACAACCAGTCTAAGTAAGGGCTATCGCGTTGCCTATGTTGTCCTGGGTTGAGAAGGTCAGATAGGCAGGCGCTCTTTGACTTCGTTACCTACCTACATCACTGGTTAGTCTGACCGACCACGCTATAGTCAGAAAACGATAGGACGATGATGTTGAAGAGATAAAGTTTGATAAATGTCGTCATGGGAATGAACCTCAGGATATAATTAATCTTTTTTGGAAATTGATATTCGTAAGTATCATCAAAATGGGCACTGGTCACTTATTTAACATTGATGTATTCCTTTATGGGCTACCTTAGACGATAATAACATATCACACATCCTTCAACAAAAATGGGCCGTCGAAACAAAATGTGGGCATCGCTAGCTATTACGGCAATAGTTTTCTCAGATTGGCCCAATCTCTTAAACCAATAGGTGCTTAAAAGTAATTTATCACCCGTACCCGGCCTGCGGTTAACTTAAATTACGCTTAAAGCGAACTTTCGCCTTGAAAAGTATTGATGTTCCAAGGTTAATGTTGTTCTTAAATAAGGTTATTTAAAAGGGGTAAATTTGGTGATGTTTGTTTCGTCGTCGTCGTTATAGTTATATACATAACTTGCTGTTGCCCGCGACTTCATCCTCGTGGGTAGAAGATTATGATTTATACCTGCCCTGTTTTTTCACATTTTCCATTGTATCTTCGCTCCTATTAGTCGCAGCGTTATGGTTTAAAGCCTTCCTCGATGAATGCTCTATTCAACACAAAAAAAACAATCAATTGGGACCAGTTCCTGAGATTAGCTCGTTCAAACAAACAAACAAACTCTTCAGCTTTATATATTAGTATAGATAAACCGGTAATTGTTATAATTCCTACTCTGAACTTCTTTAAGAATATCCATACTAAGATAGCATTCACCTTAATTTGAAACCTGCGCCTGTGTCCAGCCTAGACCAATTTTATTGTGGACATTCAGATGGTAATATTCCACCAATACCTGCGCAAATATCAGTCGCAACTATTTTAAAATGTTATTCTAACTAAAAAGCAGAAGCTTCTGCAAAAATAAAAAAAAAACTTCGTTTCCTTTATATTCATTCCGTAATTCAACACGAATATAAACCCACAAACTCTGAATTACGAAATTTTGTAAACACTTAACGAAGCAACATCTCAAAAGCATTCCTCAACATCTTAATACGCTCTATTTAGTTAACTCGTTCAGCAGAAATGCGCTTTAATATGATACGGCTTTAAACTCCATTTATACTGCAAGCGGGATGCTTGAAGATAATCTGCGCTGAGGAACACTTGGGGTCTCAGCTGTTCCTTATAAAATCTGAGGACGAGATATAGCGAGGCTTAAGGTACACAGCTGGCTAGGAGGGATGGGACCATTTAGCTCATTCGAATCCCAAAAACCACACACGTAAGTTCAATTTTCGTGTGTTGTTGGTATTTTTCTTTTTAGTTTTAAGGTATAGTTTTTGGTCTTCGTACGTTTTTTAGGATTTCGTACTCAGAGGGCTAAAATGGAACTATATTAGTAAGTTTCCCTCTAATTACTAGTTATCTCATTAATAGCTAGACAGTTAAGATTTTCGGAAGACAGCAAAACAAATTATAAATGTCGAGGTTAAGCATCGTTAGTATGGTCGTAAATTTGAATGGTGATCTATTTTTTTTGCTGTTTTTCTTGTGCCTGTTTGTACAGAACCCTCAGAATCGCGACGCTGCGTTACTTTCGACTGATTTTGTTTTCCTTGTCTGTTGTGGCAATTCGAAAGTACTGTTTTTGTCTGCGTATAGGCTCGGAGTCGCATCTTGGTATAGGCCTAAGTTCAGCGGTGGGCCGCAATGGGCTGTAACAACGACGCAGTTTCATCAGGTTTTTGAAACATTGATTAGTTAAAAAAAAACAAGGTATTCTTGACGTTATCCTTTCCCTAAATTTATTATTTATACTATTATTTGGGTAAACATACATAACCAAAGACAGATAGTTTGTCTTCTCAAGAAAATTGAAATCAAAATTCTTTCAAAAAAACATCACAGTCGTCAAGAAAATAAATAAAAGAAATTCTTCAAAAACATTTAGAAGACAAAAATCTAATCAGAATACGAAAGCAGATTAAAAACTCCGCGTCTCAAATGACGAATTTAATTTATATTTCTCCATGAAAATCTGGGTTCTTATAACAAACACGGTCAATTTGCATCTCGTTATCAAGTTTTACCGCATAAATTAATTCGATTTTTCTCGTTGAGTTGAGGGTCTCAAGTCGGTGCAGCTGCGACAACTGTCAGGGACAAATTCCTGCGGGTGAGGGCAATGGAGGAGATTCTGACACACGGGGAGAGGCGTGGTGGTTCAATTGACTTTTTTAATTTTAAAATTTGTAATGATTTTAATGAAACTGCTGCTGTCAGATAGAAGTATTTGAGACATACCTAGTATAACGCTGTTTTAAGACTTCGAGAGATCTGAGCAATTAAGAAACTTGGTTTCATCAAATTTAAAGAAGAGTTATTTTCATTCCCGAAGGCCGAAGATATGGCGGGGATTTCATATATATACAACTCACGTGCAAAACAATACCCAAACTCAGAACAAGCAACCGTGGATCACACAAATGCTTGTACTACGCGGGGATCAAACACGCGATACGACGCGCACGGTGATTTTGGCGGCATGACCTCAACCTCTCGCCTCGTGATTGAGTTAAATGCAGTAATAATTTGTCTTTAAATGCTTGCTTCCTTATTTAATTCCTTCTATCACTAATGGCTCTTCGTATTTATCGTCCGTGTGTATGACTCGCCGACGGTGGTCTTAACAGCATTCAACATTATGACTACACATCGTTAGGCCCGACAATACTTTGTTTTACAATATTTTTCTTTAAAGTTTGGTACTTCTTTAGTAAATGGAGCTAGAAGTTTGTGGGTGATGTCATATCACTTTAATTGTTTCTTAAATAACTAGCTTAAATCTCCTAAGTTTTCATCTAAATTAAAATAAGTTTACTATACATAATAGTAAGCACGCGTGTGCCAATCACCTCCTTTTTCTGGTAATGCAAGGGAATCCGCATATTCATCCTCAGACTCTTACTGACTACACCTAAACCGCCGCGCTACGCCATCCGCATTTTTGTGTCGGTGTATGGCAATGCGTTGCAATCCTTTATATACCGGCCGCGGGCTTCCACCGGCCAGTAGTGTGGGTCAGCTGGTTACCGTCTATCGTTGTGTGGAGTTGGAATAAACAAGAGACAATAACTCCTTTCCATCGCGTCTATTCCCTGGTCTCATTGTTGTCGTTCTTCCGGAGATGAATCGCACTTGCACAAATACTTCTGTATAAATAAATCGACTTTTAGCTATGTCTAACATATCATTAAACCATGGGCCTTCTCCATAACTCAGCTTATTTATTCATATCAAAAGGTATGTTTGACCGCAAAGTGGCCACTGAGTGGTACTTTAACCTTCTTTGGTGGTTTCCAAGTTCACTTGAGTATTATATTCTTAGTAGGTAAACATGTAAATAGTTTCATATGTATAGATGAAACCGCAAGATAGGTAACTGTTTTATCCTATGATAAGAAAAAGGAAAAGGCTGATAAAGGAGGTTATGTGCCTATAACTTTTACTAACTTTGGTGGCTGTGGCTTTGGTCTAACTTCAAGATGAGGTAACTTGTGTAAAGCCACGTGATGCCTCCTGGCTACCGCAGTGAAGGGTCATCGCTCGACCAGGATCGGGGTTTTGCCTATAAGGCCTATAATTTGTTAGAATAAAACATCTTACAGACATACATATAATACCAGAGAAGGATAGTTCCAATGCTTGGCACAGGCGTCTTCCTAAAGAAGGTCTTAGCATTTAGATTGATTAATTTCGTTTAAAATTCAGAACAAATCGATCTTGCGGATTTATGAACGGGTCGGCTACTCCAAACTTAAAGCAAGTGGGCAACAAACTATATTGTTTTAATGATTTAGTACCCTTTTATTTATTCTAAGCGTGTCGCACAAACCTTGAACTTAGGATAGATGTTCTGAGAAACGTGGATTGGAAAAAACCCTTTCTATATGTACATGGAGAGTAGCCTTTGCTTATTATCAACTTAACTTAATTATTTTTTGTTTTGCAAATGTATTTTTGTGTATTCTTTGTTGAAGATCCAATATTAAATAAATAAACAAGCTCAGTACTATAGTTTTAAAGAACCTTAAGTAGACTTTTGATGTAAATTTCAACTTCTCTATTCTCTTAGACTGAGATAGTTAGAACATAAACGTTAATAATAAACGAAATACCATCTCTCCATCATACAACCTTGTCCATCCAAATCCGTAAACCACTTAATAATACTTATAATACATCTCGAACTCACGGTCGCTTCACAAACAACTCACTTTTATCTGAGTGTTGACCCCGCGGCTGCAGACTTTTCGGCGTCTATTACGTCACTATTAAGTCCGAAGTAAAGGCCAATTCATACAGGAGAGGCGCATCGATGCGCGGTGAAGCGGAAAATTCTTTGAAGCTACAAATGTGAGCGATTTCGTTCTGCGTTTTGTTTAGGGGTTTATTTGCTTTACAATACTTTTTTCATTGCAAAAAAGTAGTGTGTGGGAAAATTTGACACGGGAATTTGGTTTTGGTAGTAATTTTACCATATTGAATTCAAATCAAGATTATTTTCATTGGTTGTATTTTTTTCCTACGCTTTTACACACTCACTTTATTGTTTGTTTGTCGTTCGAGTTGGACATTTGTAACTCAATTTTGATCCCGATAACTAGTAGGCTGAAATTTTCAAGGCAGCTTCAAACCCGATGACAATGCAACTTACAACTATAAAAAGGGTTTTCCGATTTTCAAAGAAAAAATGGATATAAAGGATAAAAAAATATAGTTATTTGACACTCATATTCACTTATTTCTGTAAATCAACAGAACACGTCATTACTAAGTCCAAATTTTATACCTTATGCATGAGTATGACTTTGATTAAACAGAAATAACGATAAATTAACAACTTCATACCTACCCGTTTTCGTACAAAATAAGTTTCATTTAATTTAGAAAAACAAATGTTTGTGGAGCGAAATTTAATTTACAGATACTGTTTTAACTTTGTTGCATTAGAACTTAAATGGAGTGCAAGTAGTCTTAATGACTGGATATGCAAGTATGCTTGTTGTAATTAAGCTGTTATCCTTGCTACCATCTTTGTTCAAAAAGTTTAAGTTATACAGCTCTACACCAGGATTACCCGTTTTAACCCAAACAAAAAAAATATTTATTTTAAGACAAATTTTTAGATTGCTTTCCTTGAAAATTCAAACGAATCTGAACTGGATGGTGATTTTCGAAAAGCTTCTATTGCCATATTCCAGCTCAAGCATCCGATTAGCTCTATGTTATGTATAATATATAATATTGCATTGAGCATGTGTAGTCCGAATGGAAATAACAACCGAAAAGTGGAACTAATTCAGCTTGCAAGAATTGATGGGTTATCGATAGACAGACAAATGGACAGATGAAATTAAATAAAAACTTACGTAAAGAGTAGAGCTGTAAGCTACTTGTTTTTCTCAATTTTCCGTAGGTTCAGTAGGTTCCAGTAGGTTCCAGTATTTTAAGTGTCGTTTATTAGTGCCACCGGTCAAAATTGAAGAAAGTTTTGTTATTAATCAAAATTCATTGTCAATAATAAACGGTACAACAAACGGACTATTACAATATTCTAAATGAACTATGGACTAAAAATGGTCTAATGTCTAAATTGGTCAATAAATGGTCTAATTTTTACTTTTACTAATCAATTATTATTAATTTCAAAATTTATACGTAATCTTCCTTTCATACAGCTAAAATACTTAGAAATCTATAACACCGTAATTAGTTCTCTAAGACAAGTATTAGGTCGTATTCAAAATATTCGTCATCCTTTAAGACTGGAACAATTTAATTAGCATTCTAAGGCACTTTCTAAAACTGGTATTCATTCACATCATACCAAATACATGTCACAAACAAAACCACATCAAGAAAACGTGTAACGGTTCCAAACATGCTATCCGAAATGAGAACACCAATTTTATCAGTAGTTTCCTTTTATGGGTTTCAATAGAATATAAATCCCTCGTTACACCATAGTTTGGGTACGGAAACCTCTGTTATTACATGGGATTTTAAACATTAGCGAGTTTGTCCACCGCGTCCGATTTTGTTCCGATTTAATGATACGCTTAATAAGTCCATCGCGACGACCGCGACATCCGTATCCTTAATTAAGTGGGAGTCGCTAAGTCAGTGCGATATTTCTTGATCACTCAGATGTCGGCAGCAGTGGACAAACGCTCTTAGGGCAAGGAAAATGTCTATAATTTCTCATAATAGTTACAACCAATGTTTCCCTTCCGGGAAGGGTTCGCAAACGACGGTGAATCGAGAATATTAAACGTTAAAAACTCGTTATTAGATTCTGCTTTTTAACGCCGTACATTAAGACTAACTAAATGCAGTGAATGTTTAAGAATAAAAAAATCACACCTTTTTTCCATAGATACAAAGTTCAGGGTTCAAAACAACACTGGAATAAAAATATTGTAAAATTTAACATCACCCTAAATCAGTGAATAATTATCATAAATTAAATTTCAATGCTAGACTAATGTTTACTTTGTATTTTACTAGAGCCTATCAATCCCTTAAGAACAGAAAAATATCATAAAGATTTTAAGCTTAAAACCGATTTTCAGTATAAATCCTTCTGCAAAACATTTCAAACCAACTTCGATACTCAGTATTCATCCAGTACGAAACAATTTCGATGGTAAAAAAACAAAAGATCAACAGAACAATATCCGAGAAAGCAAAACTTCATAAATCACAAGAAATTCGTCGTCAAATCACATTTCAACTATTTATACGATCCTCAAAAAAATACATTAGTCAACCACTCGCGAAATCTGTTTGTGCTACTTTTATAACAAACATTACAACGTCATTAGACACAATCGCAACGCCAGGTCACGTGCGTCGTTGCTTGTATATTGCTGGTTTTTTTCTGTTGCGAAACTGGCGTGGATTGCGAATATGGCGATTTTCTCGCTTTGTATATCTGGTTCATATACAGAGCAAGGAAATCGATAGATTAACAGATTCCCCTTTTTTTAAGTTTTTTTTTAAGGATGGTTAGAACATCAAAGATGAAAATTCGCGTGAGTAAAAGTTACATCTTTTGAGTTCCTATGTCAGAGAGTAGTCAACAACAAGATTTTTAATACATTTATTTTTTCTGAAATATTTTTTTTATGGTCAAAAAACAAAGCAAGAATATTTTTAGTTTTTCTTTGTCCAACAAAATCATGATTTTTTAATGCATCGAAATATTTTTTTTTGTGCTCAAAAAAGAAAGCAAGTATATGCTCTATTTTTCTGTGCCCTCTATGATGTCACACTGCAGGGTAACCCATGTCCCATATGCTTCTCATATTCCCCGACTCACAACATCTGACCCTTGCAACAAATTGTTCTGTACTTGTACCTTCTCTGTACGGGAAGAGGCCTGTGCCCAGCAGTGGGATTGGACTGGTATTATTATTATTTAGTAATCCACAATCTCGCTACTTTCGTAGCCAAACGCTAAAACAACGTAGCGGCGCGCGGATCGAATGAGAAACGCTCTCATTACCGCTGTATACATCTATCGAATTTGTACAGTGTTGTTCTTTTGACACCAACACTAAAACCTTAATCTATAGATATGTATTTTTTTATATTTTGCCTTTCGGGAGCCCTAAATATGTAGAGTAAACGAGGCTTGAATCTTGTCTACGTAGAAAAATATGGTTGGCTTTATGAACTTGAATCTATTTGGTGTGAATGTATACAACAATTTTAGTGGATTATGTTCATTTTAGATTTGACAATTTCCCATTGTGGGAATTTATAAACATTGTGGGAATTATAGACTAGTCTATGTATATTACTGCAACATGATTGTTGCTTGTGTCCTTTATAATAAACGGTAAAATATCATAGAGATTGAAAAACCAGTTTGAATTATGAACTACATCAATTAGCATACTATGATGATTTTAATAAATAATTCATTAGTTGTAAAATTATACGACCAATAAAAAAAGCACCACACCAATAGTTTTAAAATAGAATAATAGAGTCCAATAATTAAACTACACTGGGGTAAAAAACAGTCGAGAATGAATTCCACAAAATGCAATAACGACAACTAGGTACGCTAGCGAGTAGTCAAATTCAAGAATTCTGAAATATTTTTGAAATTTAGTTTTGAATAAACAGTATTATTAAGTTTTTCTTTTACACAGTTATATATTCAACTACTGTTTAATCTTCTTCCTGACTTTGACCCACTTGGTTGTTTGTTGTTGTTTACTAAAAGTGTTTACAAAAAATACCCATCAGATAAAAAAGCAGTTTTGTATTCAGTTACGTTAGAATTATTTGGTTTATTTTATTATAAGTAAACTCAAAGATTTTGTTCTAAACGGTAAAGGCTGAAAATTCATTGATACACTTATTCATGAAAGAAAATTTGTTTCCCTTATTTCAACCTCACCTTATATTTTCACTAATTTGAATCCGTTCTAAAATATTATATTTAGTTATTTTATTTAAAGAAAATTTTACAGGAAGAAATTCTGCCCGTACTTTTAACATTTGGCTACATCCTAAAATTCCTAATTCGACTACCCAACTACAACGCATACAATACGTGGCAAAATTACAGACACACCCACAGTAACAATTTTAACTGCTCCCAAAGGAATATAAATTTCAATTTTAAAATCTCCATATTGCCGTACCGTGTTCGCAAAAATGCGGAAAAGAATTCATAATGTTCCTTTTATTATACTGTAACTATAGTTCTTGGGCCTTCGCTGTTTACAGCTAAAATTTTCTGCTAAAAGAATTCTCATAGCTATGCATATAAATAATGCTCCTAGCGTGTCATATTAAGCGGAATTATATTCCAACTTTAATATTTTGTTAAATGTTTCAGGTAACTTATATTAGCAATTACCATGATAGTGCAATGGAAGTTCAAATAGGAGACTTTCTTATGATTTGGGATATACATATTATTTTGCCTTTTATCAGTCCGGGGGTCACAACTATGTCTTAGTATTATTGAAATTGTGAAAGCGTGACAGCATACATGACAAATGACGTTTTTCTTCTTAAGTAATGGCTGCAATAACATTTTATAATTGAGATCCAAGAAATATATTCCTTCTTTCTTTTCTCATGTTTCTGTCATCTATAACTAGTTTCTGACTTCTGTAAAGTCTCCTTATTAACCGGCATGAAAAACTTTATTTCAAATTTTAAACAAAACATGAATAAGTAAGATCTCTTTGAAACTTTTGTAATTCAAACACTATCTCATTTCAAAACACTTAAAAAAATCAAGTCAAGTTTTTTATTTAAACCTGATTGTACTGAAAAAGTTTCTCATACGTCCTTCAAAACTCTATTTAATATACTCGTAATAACATTAAAACGCATCTTCCTCATCCTTTTTGCTATTGGCCAAACAGAAATCCTTGTCATAATTTGATCAAAATCCCGTTAACATTCTATCTATGCTTATGTAAATATCTGGCAACCCTTATTCAACGAAAATGCGAATTCAGGGTATAGAGGACATTAGATCGTCCTATTTTCAGTTTCCCATGTAAAGAGGGTGGTCATAATTATGGCTGCTACAGATTGAACAACCGATAGACGTGAAATTGGTTGGGAAAATACTTGTAATGACGAGAATTTCAATATTTGATTCGTTAAACCATTTGGAGAATTTTACGTTTTAAAAGATCTTTATTTGTGCATTGTATATCTTTGTAAATGCATCGCATTTAATAGTTATGAGGTTAATTATTAAAATTAAGAATTTCTAGGAACTTTTAAATAACCCTTAATTAGTTTCGTTGAAATGTTTCCTACAGCTGCCACTGGGATATTTAAATAACAATTTTAATATTTCTGTTGATGTTGTTCGTTAAATGTAAATGGGTATTTGTTTTGCTCAGTATTTTTTTAATTATCATGTTTCCCAGTAACAATAAACCAGACTTAACAACTCAAAAACATGTATCGATAAATGGTCTCTTTTATCCCCACGCTTAATCTTAAGCTAATCTAACCTTATCAAAACTCCATCTCCCCTTTTAATCAGAAACCTGTCATTCAAAGTCCTCTTAATATTTCCTCGACGCTTTTCCACGAATTAAAAACTACTTGCTTGAACCTACAACCCTATTTTCAATTATGAAGGCAAGCGTCGCGGCGTCGTTTGAAGTTGAGTGACGGTTTGATGCAAACGATTGACCCTTTAGTATGCAGAAAATTTCAATTTAAGATCAGTGAACCTAATATCACGGCGGCTGGCAGGAGCTGGATGCGAGAAGCCGAAAATCGATCTCAGTGGCGTGCACTTGGAGAGGCCTATGTCCAGCAGTCGACTGCGATAGGCTGATGATGATGATGATGATGATGAACCTAATATATTTAAAGAGATTTGATAATTTTGGACAGGAATCATCATCTTATCGTATCATCTTTACCAATTATTTCGATTTATAAAAACGAGTCATTGTAGCCGGTTTAAATAAATATAAAGCGAAAATATTCATTTGAACATAAAATTATGCATAATCTGGTATCCCGACCTTCAAAAAACTTCCAATCATTTTACTAATCACCAAAATCCACTGTAATCTCAAAGATCCGCTGCCCCAAATTCTTTAATCACCTAAAACATTAAAGACCTCCATTAAGTTATCCTAATCTTCACAACAGACCTTGATTTCCGAATCTTAAATCATAATTATTCAGTAACAATGACGTAACCCTATTAAAAATGATTGCTCGAGTTGTTTCAAAGCTAAACTTGGGCGTCTAACTTAATAGACCCTTGTCAGCCGGTGTTACTACGTTCAGATAACTTTGAGAGGTCACAGATACTGCGATAAGGGAACTTCGTACTTATAGGACGTTTGCCCCGTATACAGGGTGACTGGGTAATCAGGGACGCATTGAAGAAAGGTGCCCAGTTGATTCTTAATCAAATGGTTGACATTTTGGCCTACATAGTCATCCATGGCGGTAATCCTTTATATCAGTAGCAGTAGCAATTGTTAATATCAAATTTTAATGTATCACAAGGTTAAGTCGAGTACCATGCGTTTTTGGAATCCTGACGAAAGCGGATCATACGAAACCATGTAAAGTCACACTTCTGATAGCTGACTTTAAAAAAAAGTTTTCAACATTGCCATTTCATTAACATTAATTTTTAAACACATTTTCAGATATCATTTTTCTTTTACCCCTATATCTATCATCTAGACATCCTGTACCTACACTAATTTATATTATTTACTCGTTTCCATTGCAAATTTCGTATTTACCAACCTGAAAGTTGAGCCAAATGCCGCAAAAACTGGAGGTTGTGGTTCTTGCGACTGCGGAACTAGTTGAGGGATATTAGAGACGGAAGGTTTTATGTAAAGGCTTATTGTTAAACTGTTTTGTCTGACCAAAGGACGGTAACAGATGCAGAGTTCATTGTTTGCGGATTGCTTTACAATCGAGCTTACATCTTAATGAACAGTGTTATGATTTGCTGCATCCCCTTATAAAGCTGTCTTCGTTTAGGAAGGATAGTGCTCTTCCTTTGAGGTGGTTCGAGTTAACTATCATGTTAGGGATATAAAATAACTGAGAAAATTTTGATTAGATTTGAGATTTTTAGCCAAAGCTAAAACCTACAGCATTCAACAGAAATCGTTTCACGATAACTAAATTTGTGAAACGTAAAGGTATTAATTCTCAATCAATCATAAATCAATTTAAACCACTGTCACTCTAAAACATTTTCACTAATTAATTACTGAAAAATGAAAACGTAAATATGGCAGCACTAGATAAATATAAACAATATTAATTAAGGATTAATTAAAGCAGATTCCAGTTCAGACAAAAACTAAAAAAAAATCTCTGAATAAAAATAAATATCAAAAGTTATTTATTGTAGAAGTTAGAAGTCACCTTATTACATAAACTAATGACAAGTTTCAGAATTAGAAACTTCGTTCACTCTTTGTGCCAACTTAATTAATTAAAAAGGTTTTGCTAACATCATTGCAAAGAGGTTTTAAATCCTAAAAATAAAGACTGCTTATTATAATGTGAACAAAAACAAAACACTCGAGACGAGCTTTGCCTAAGTAAGTATTTACTATAACTAGAACCATGACTTTGCTTACGTGAAAAGCAAAACACTTAACAGTACGCATAAAGATGTCTCGATTCTTCACTGTCAGAGTCTGACTTTACAACTTTACTGATCTAAAAATCTAAAAACTTTAATCGTTCATTCAAATTTTGCCAAAATGGGTCCAGCCGTTTTTATAATTGTAAATTGCATCGTCGTTGAGTTTGAAGTCACCCTAAAAGTTCAATCTGCTAAGTTATCGGCAAGTGCCTCAAAATTGTGTTGTAAAAATCCGTCGGCGACGAACGACAAACAAACATACCAGAAAGTGAGTGTATAAAAACCGTATCTATTAAAGAAAAGAAGTTAGGATTGGAATCCTTTTTGAACACAACAAGCCATTTTCCTGGTACTCAACAAAATAAATAAGCTAATGCAAAAACATTATTAAGGTAATTAGAAATAGGTGTATGATTGTGTATTAATGCATGTAGGTTGGTCTGTTTGTTGTGTTTATTACTTAAATATTAGCTGCTAGTTTCGTTTTTTCTTCGTGTAGCTAGGAATCATGGTAAATACGTTGATGCGATTAATCGTCGTTATTTTTAACCCACCTTATCCTAAAATCTTAATTAATAATAACTACCCGTAATTGTATGCTTTCGAAAGTGATTTGCTTTTTCTATTATTCAAAAACTAATAAAAAATGACTATTACAGCCGCCCTAATATATTACATGTCCAGTCCAAATATCACAAACTGAACACGAATTGTAATAAACTAGTTCAGTAAAAAGTAATACGCGTATTTTTGCGACAAAAGTGTCGCAATAAATATTACTCAAGCGGTTATGTCGCAGCGTTTGTCGCAGTTTTGTTTGCGAACGCAAGTTATGTGGCACTTTGTATGAGTGGTTTAATTGTTTGTATGGTGCATGTAGAATTGGTTCATAAGATTAATAGTGTTGTTTTATGCAAGGTAAATGTTTTCTGCTCGAGATTAAGTTTTAGTCTAGTTTATGAAAAGGAGGGTAGTTTTTGTTTTTCGCTGTGCCCCTGTCTGGGCGCCAATTAAGTATTTTTTGTTCTGTTCCTATTTTGGAGGTTGTTGCGTTTCGTATTAATATGAATTCGCTTTATTATTGAAAATTAATATGTATTATATTAGATTAGATTAAATTAATGGTCTCAGCAACAACGGTGACAATAGTTGTTTTTCCAAAAAAACAACTCAA
The DNA here is from genome assembly GCF_003590095.1 of Trichoplusia ni. NCBI lineage: Eukaryota > Metazoa > Arthropoda > Insecta > Lepidoptera > Noctuidae > Trichoplusia > Trichoplusia ni. The sequence continues at coordinate 7,481,958 of NC_039489.1, read as the reverse complement.
ATAATTATAACTCTCTTTGACCTCTTTTCCCAAATTTATTCCTTCACCTCCAATTATTGCCTAATCCCTCACCGTTTGAATAATAATGCATATTACAACCAAACCCGGCTGAAAAGCAAACACAAACAAACGTGTTGCTTCCGCATTGGTCTAATTAACACAGTTCTAAGCTATTAAAATATTCAGTGAACTAAAGGATAAAAGCCCGATTAGCTTTTCTACCGAATAATTCACTGGACATGTACTAGTTAATAAACGAAATAGTTCTACGGGAATAATTGGGTTAATGTTTTAAGGTAATTAGATTTTGAATTAGGGAAATGGGTTTTGGTTAGTCTTAATAATTATGTTTTTAGGTTATGTTCGTTTTGTTGATGTTTTTGGAACGTTCGGTTGAGTTGAAGGTAGGAAAGTGAAATTAGGTGAACGTTATTCTAATTCTAAGTTTAATGGAATGTTGTTTGATGAACTGAAAATTTAATTAGTCTGACAGATGTATTCTAAAAAAAAAAAGATTTTGATTAACTAAAAAAGAAAATAGAAACAAAATTATCGCAAATCATGCAACATTTAATAGTGATCTATAGTTTACTACAAAAAATATCTCATCCACCCTAGCACAGACGAATTTAAATGTACCTACTGAGTTTGAGTTTTAGGCATTTGAGTAACCGATTGTTAATAAAAAAACCGTTTATTATTATTTTACCAATATCATCGAGTATTTTTAATGGTTTCATAGAATAGGTTTCTTACTTTCATAAGATCAATCAATATGATTAGCTTTAACGATTTTAGGAATATCACTTACCGAAAGGCACAGCTCCTCTACGCGAGTGGCAATGTAATTGAAATTGAAATTGTATGGAAATTACATTTCATTTCGATAAATCATGTGACGTGCCATCTTCGTGTAATTTAATTTACGATTTTCTATTGAAGTTAACTTTTATAAAAACTACACTTCACTACATGGTAGGGAGATGCAGATTGTTCGACTAAATTAAGATTTTGAAAAAGTTTTAAAGCGACATAAAATCTTGTACTAAACACATCAAAATTCACCCTCGATCTCAATGTATCACCGTTCCATATTCGTTGATAGTTCTAATGGTCTGAAGATATAATACAAATATGTTTGCCGACGCTAATGGTCCTTACTTAACCGGGATGGGGTTAATCGATCATTGTTTGTTCTGAGATAGCGTCTGACCCAGCGAGTGTAATCTGCTACATCGAGACCGTTTCATCATAGATATTGAATCCGTTGTGACTCACAAGTTTACGAGTGTGGGGACTTGGGCTTGTAATTAAATATGGTTTGGTTTCTGGGTGAATGGTCATTAATAGATTGTAATTTATTGTTTCTCGTTGATTTATTTAATCTTTCATTCAACTAGACGCTCGCTGGACAAACCCTTGGTTTCTGAAAGGTTAAGAAAGAATTTAGTTAATAATCCCGTGTCCAAAATGCGTAGACAAAATCCGCATTTTTGTTGCCGCTATAACCATAACTAAATAAAATAAATATCGAAATTTTCAAGTTCTTGTTACGGTCAGAAATTTGATAGGTGACCTATTTTAAGCCTATTTATAGATACACTCGGTGCCCCAAGTGCAACTTGCACTTGGCAGTCTTTTCCTTCAACACAGTATTTATCGTTACATTTTCATTTTATAATTTCATTTACAATGCCTCGAACACCACATTACATTAAGTTCCTCAGATAGAATACTCAAACTCCAAGGCACTTAGCTAACCAACGTAAACTTCTGAACTTATACTTGCTAAGTTGATGTCTAACACGGTGCAACTTTAGTGCATTTTAAAAAGGCCGAAATTTCACGAACGCTTCGGGATTTTGAGGGGTGCTGCAGGGATTTATGTTTTCAACGCCTTCGTTTCAGACTTTTACTTACCAGTCGATAGTTGAGAACTAGTTTTAGATGCGGGTATGCCTTTACTATCCCACAGAACTGTTTTCTTCTTATCAAAATATTCTTGACATTTTATACCTTACTACATTTGATTTGATTATGTTTTTTTTAATTATATGCTCATTATGAGGCTATGATTTTATTCCTGTAGTAAACTTAGCTAAAATTAATAAAATAGTTAACTAGTTCAGTCCTAATAAATTGAGTTCTATTCGAGTCAAAAACACATTAATCCTATCTAGTTTACTAACATAAAGAAAAACATTAGTCATACTGTTATGAAAAAAGTTCAAAGTGGGTGCCTATTACAAAGCTAATATTACATACTTGAATTTCCAAAGGAAGGTTTTTAGCATTGTTAGTGACTCCAAACACCAGTTTAACATGCGACCTGTCTGCTAAAACAATTCTATGTTCTTTTTGCCTTTAGGGGCGAATGGGTTTCCAAAACACTCGCGCTTTAGTTCGCATTTTTATTTTAGTTTTTGTAGAACAACGCTCACAGAGGGTTAGGTAAAAATTACGTAAGTTTTTTCTTTTCTAAACGTTTGTGAGTATTGTGAATTTAGTTATTTAGTTGTCCAGAGACGCGAACGAGCCATGATACATTTACTATACCGAATTATAGAATCTGACGGTATGTGTATAACATTGAATCCTCTTAAAAGGCTGGACCGATTTGAATGATTTTTATTCCGTATGCAGTGGTATCCGCAGAAAGAAGTCATAAAAACTGCTAGTCTTTTTGACTATTACGATTATTGGATACAAACATCTCATTTATTCTAATCAAAATTGGTACAGAAGAGCTATTGACTACCCTTTCCCCAAAAATAATTTCTGCTGACGAAATCCACTGTCGAAACCTTGTACTTAGCATAAATGTCGTTATTATTATCATCTACAAATAGAATTTCTATTTTCACAACATTCAATTGTTTAGCTACTTCCTTCGCTGTTAGTCAAATGATAAATCTCATCATCTTTATTTTCCGAGGAATATTTGATTAAGCTCCATCCCTTGTTCAACGGAAATTAACTGTGAAATATGATTTATTTAATTGAAGGCTCAATTGGCGTAACAACGACTTACTTACTTCGCGTTCGGTACTTACTTATTGGTAGAATTCGCGAAATCTTTATTTGTTAATTAATATAATAATGGTTTATTTTTCGCTGACAAAACAAAAGAATGAATAGAATTGTGTTTAGACTCCTCAATTTTATTTCTTACTATCTGTTGCCCGCGACTTCGTCCCCGTGGTTAGAATATATAAGTTATGATTTATATCTACCCTGTTCTTTCCACATTTTCCGTTGTATATTCGCTCCTATTAGTTGCAGCGTGGTGGCCTAAAACCTTCCTCGATGAATGATCTATTGAACGCAAAAAGAATTTTTCGATTTGAACCAGTAGTTCCTGAGACTAGCGTGTTCAAACAAACAAACAAACAAACAAACTCTTCAGCTTTATATATTAGTATAGAGTATAGATTGTATAATCATCGAGAAAATCCCCGTAAAAATGGTCCATCGCCACCTCAAACCAAAGGGTTGGTTTGGTATGTGTTACTCACTTCTTCGAAAGGCTGGAAGGCTGTCCTTATAGTCTTCGTCTTCTATTCACTGACAAGTGGGTGTCGTTACTTCACTTATTTTATCTTGATGATGTTAGGGGATGATAGAATGGAGTTAAAAACTAGAAGCGATGAAATCCTGGCAGGCCAAGAATGAGATAAGTAGATGATACAACAGATAGCAGGAATAGGATAGATGAGAAGAGCTAAAGAAAGAGAATAATGGGCAAATTCAAACCTCCGAACGCAAATAAAAACAAACCTCCGACCACGGGGTTAGTCAAAGCTGATGATGATGGAGTTTTTTTTTCTATTAGTAACTTGTAATGACCTTTATTAAATCCTCCTTTGTATTCTGTTTCTAATCAAAGGCTTCTTTCCGGACCTTACGACAGCACCGGTCTCTTGCCTTTATTAGTTTTTTTCAAGAAAGGTGCCCATTTCGTTACTGACCACAATAGAATTACATTACCAGACTTCCAATTTGTTCTAATTTAAAAAACAGAAAAGAATATTTTAACATTAACAAAAGTAAATAATACACTTATTTAAATTCCAAACCCATTACACCGAATTGAAAAACAAAAAGTACCAATACATTTCGGGATAGCAAGAAAACAATACCTTAAATTGAATTTTAAATGTGGCTCATATTTTATCAGTAGTAAGCCAAGATTTACAAACTCAATAAAAGCGGGAAGCACGCAAACGGCCCGATTGAATCGACCACTAAAACAGTTAGATAGACACATACGTCTTGTAATAGACAGGCACAACATTACTCGGTGTATTGAGATATTTTAGAGATTCTATGTGTATACATACATACATACAGCTTTTGTGTACATTAATGTCTAGATTAGAGTCCATATAATATATGTACATACACATACGATAAAAGCCATTGATGAAGATTAAAATTTGTACCTCGTTTTTATGTTTTACAAATCGAAAGTGATCCCACGAAATCATAAAATATGGGTAAAGCTATCCAATTATTATTCCTGGTTATAAATAATTATAAATCTGAATCAAGAAAGTTATATAGATAGCCAAGTGGTTGAGGTCACCACACCAAACCCACTGTGCGCGACGTGTCGCTGGTTCCATCCCCGCGTAGGACAAGCGTTTATGTGATCCACGAATGCTTGTTCTGAGTTTGAATATCTTTGAGCATATGAATTGTATGTTTGTGGAACCCCACGTCACAAGGATTAAAATTCTTTAGAACTGGAGTCGTTTTTAAAATAATTAAAATAAAATTAATAAATATAGTCTTAGTTGTGTTATAGTAACTGTCTAAGACTTTAAGCTCGCCTTTGTTTTACTTAGGTATAAAGGTAATTATATAAAGTATTTAATGTTTCTTATCAAAACCTCCACCTGAAAATTAAACTAAATTCTGTTTGAACCCCTGTTTTTGCTGAAACGAAATAAATCTGAAACCTGTAGAGTAAACATTTGTACTTAAAAGGGATTGTTGTAACATAGACGTTATTTACAACCTAATGCCATAGTTATACAGAAAAAATAAAATTCGTTTTACAAAGAAACTTTGATTAATAAATCAAAATATGTTTTGTTTTCTGTAAATTTGTCTTCTATCGTTCAGTTTGCTTTTAAAGTTTCAAATCCAAACGGTCAAAACTCTATCTTAGGTAAGTAGGCTTTCTTTACGCTTGACACCAAGCAATATCTCATAAACGTGCTACGACTAATAGCTAGACAGTCGAAATTTGACAGCAGATGTATTTCTGTCATCGCTACTAAAAGAAGACGAAGTTAAGCTGTTATTAAACCTGAATTCATGCCAAAACAAGATGGGTGACAATTTTTTTTGCTATTTGATTTTTTTAACCCGGATTCCTCAATATCGCGAGTCAGACTTGTATTTGACCGGTTTTTTTACCTTGTAAACAAAAAGGTAAATGTGTTAGGGATTTGTCTCTGCAATTCGTTCCCCATATCCAAATGACGGGGTTAGGATATACTACTTCGATTTTGCTTACGTACCGATGACGTAGTTTGGAAAAACCTTTGCTGTATTTTATGGACTGTTGAACATATAGAATTGAATTAAAAAGAGTTTTTCTGACAAAGTTTAAAAATTAAAATGCATGAGGAAAATATAGGATTATATTCATACTATTATTTTTTTATATTGTAGGCAGATATAGTATGGATGAAAAATGGTAGTTTTAAGCATATATTTTCATTTATCATTATATTTTCAGAGTAACAAATGGACACTGATTTGTTTGACTGATTGTTTTTAAGAACCCATGTAAGATGGATTAGTAAATAGTATATAATAAATACTTCATTTTTGCAAACTGTGTGTCATTTTCTTTTTTTTAACGCGAAAAAGTTTTAACTAACCTAACATTTTTTTTTCGCGGGTAAATCCTCATGGACTTCCTCCGCCAGGGGAGAGGCGGAGGGGTGTGCCGGACTCTTACCGGCTAAAACTCCCCGGCGCGGTGTGTCTCTTCGCACTTGGGCACGCGGGGCCGCGAGAGTCCAAATTCTTCCGCAGCCCCGCACTAGTGCTGGCCCGGTCAGTCCAGGCCTCGCCTCGTGCACGGGGTAGTGAGGTGTTTGCCCACCCCGTGCACCGCCTCAGAGGCGCGCGTCGACACTCGCGCGCGTAACTAACCTAACCTGACCTAACCTAATCACTTAAATAAAATCTTAATTCATGGAACACTTACTTATTTGAAGCTAATTGATAAATCTCGTATTATTATTGAAATACCTTAGCTAAAATATCTGTTGCTTAGTGTAGAGATAGGAGACAAGATATTAATAACTTTTACCACTACGTCGTCTAGTGTCAAACTAAGCAAAACTTGTATTACGAGTACTAGATAACTAATAAACATACTTATTTTTAAATATAATACATAATTGAAGGTTAAGCAACACCTTGAAACAGAAAAAAAATTTCGTAGTCACACGAATAAAATGTCCTGAGTAGACACCAAACCCCCGACCTCCGGTATAGCAGTCACATAAAATTTAGTTTCAGTAACGAATTACACAAAAACGATTAGATATTTTAATGCTAACTCTTTGGAATGTATCTAACAATCAAATTAACTATCACAGAAACAAGTTTTCGAAACTACAACAATTGAAACAGCTCAACTGAATGATAATTGATTTCAAAAACATGTTTCAGATGTGTTTACAAAATTGCAGTTTTGAACTACAATTATTATTTAAGTTGTAAACTTAAGAGATTTCGATTGGAATTTTAAATAGCAAAAACTGTTTCTAAAACTTTAAATACTTGTGTTTTTAACTTAAATAGTTTAGTTAAATGTATTGCTGTTTTCAAACGAACATTCTTCTATTTAATTTATTTTGGTTCTAGTAACCAATTTTCTACTTTTTGTAGTAGTTTTGTTTTTGTTATGATAATTTTATCTTTGTGTCGTGGAGTTATTGTACCTTTGATTGAATAATTTATTGATGAACTTGAAAAGTGTAACATCTATAAAACAAGTATAAAATTTATTCATGAAAATCTAAGGTGATTCATTCTATATTTGAATGGTTGTGCAGTTGCAAAAATCTCAGGGATTTATTTATTTATTTATGTACACACAACAAACACAGAGTAAAACACGTATAAAAAGAAAAACACCGAAGGTACAAAGGTACTGCTTATTTCTAAAGAAATTTCTTTCAGCAGACCTGCGACAGGAGATGACAAAAAGAAACATAAACACAGGGATTTATGTTTTACAGATCATAATATTACATTTCCTTTACCTTTATAACAAAAAATAAAACCGAGGTTAAGCAACGGATTTTACAGTCATAAATTAGAACTTTGTATCATAGAACCGATGATGATATTTTTTCTCAGGCCTGTATACACTTACGAAACTTTAACGAACTTACTGTCGCGAGTTGCACTGGACTGGTTGTTATAAAATGTTATACAATTTCTTCAGAACCTGACTAAATAATTAAATCTGTCGAATGTGCAGGACGAGACTACATTAAGTACTTAGGTAAGACCTATTCATGAGACCAACTTATAATGATTAATTCATATTTCATACGGTCATCAGTATTACAGTTACAGCGTTGTCATGGAAACGGGATATCTGTAATGTTACTAGAACATTCGTTTCTACTAAAAACTATAAGTGATCTAGCTGTTGCCCGCGACTTCGTACGCGTGGTTAGAAGAAATTGCGACAATAACTAGAGATTTAAACTATCCTATCTCTCAAGTTGGATCGAACTGCACATGGTGTGCGAATTTTATGATAATCGGTTGAGTGGTTTAGGAGTCCATTGAGGACAAACATTGTGACACGAGATTGATATATATTAAGATTGAAGTTTTATTTTTGAATGCCGAAGTAAATAATGACATTAACGAATTTGGTTTAGAAACGTGCATGTTAGTGACTGAGTCCTTTTCACTGTTTAGGTAGCTCTCTATTGGTAAAAGTCAAATGCGAGTTCGAGTCACAACACTAGGGCTAAATAAAAACAGACTATACAAAAATCGTCACCTCGTCTCGCCAAATGACCTAACCAGCCATTGCATAAACTCCCCACTCCGTAATCCATGTGTCGCTTGGGTTTCACATACCTTCAACTCTCATGCACAAAGTTGCCCAAAATAAAGAAAAGCTTAACCAACAAAAGAAATCAAATTCGTATTAATCACTTTTATAAGTATTAACAACCAAGTAACTTCGATATTTTCCAATCAATATTAAAAAATACTTATTAAGAAAGACACGTGATTTTACTGACGTCATAACATAAGCGTTCAATTGACGTCATTGGCATTTAGATGATATACCGAAATTAATACGAAGTCTGCAACATGTAGGTATACCTCTAAACTTCTGCATGCATGTACATTATTTAGATTGACTCTACACTGTATGAAATCAGGATTCGATAAACGTGGATATACCAACAACAAATAAACACGAGTATTTAAATATTTACTCACAATTACTACCCACAGATTTTAATATAATTTTCGGCGTCTTTTTAAAGAAGGATCTCATGGTTATCTTAAAAGAAGTTGATTATTTTAACAAAAAGAAACAGTATTTAAAATTTAACTGAACCAGCCTAAGCACCTTAATATATGTGAACAACGGATCATAGTAAATATATAAATAAATCAAATCACTTCATAAACTGAATTTCTACAAATTTTAATAAATTCTTATCCACCACTAAAATTCCAAGTCCCGACAGTTATCAGGTGCATTGACATATCTCAGCGGGTACGAAGTTATCCGAAACTTACCGAAGTCAAGCTCAAGAGATAGCGGCGTGTATCGAAATACCACTCGCTCTTTGATACACCTTATAAATATCTACGTATTATTGAACATTGATTTCGATTATTAAGGCGAAGTCACACAGTTCAATTCAAGTTCGTCTCTAAGAGCTGCAACTTAGTATTTCTGTACAAATATTGCTCCTAGCGCTCCTTCTGAATGAATGCTATCCAAAGGTTGTCTGTAAAGTATGACACCATGTAATGTTTGCCGAGTCCTGCACTCACGTGGAGTGATTCTGTTCTGATGGAACCCAACCAAGCCAGATGCACCAGATTACTTGAGTCTACCATTTCTTAAAAAAAAAATTAAGGATTCGATACATAATAAAACATTATCGAATATTATAATTTTGATTCATTTAAATGAATCGCATTTCGGAAGGCACGTTAAATTGTGGGTCCCGGCTGTTATTCCTACATCTTTGACAGTCGTTACAGGTAGTCAGAAGCTTGAAAAAGTCTGACAGCCAGTCTAACCAAGGGGTATCGTGTTGCCCAGGTAACTGGGTTAAGGAGGTCAGATAGGCAGTCGCTCCTTGTAAAACACTGGTACTTAGCTGAAACCGGTTGGACTGGTAGCCGACCCCAACATAGTTGGGAAAAGGCTAGGCCAATGAATGAATGATTAAATGAATCGCATTTACGACATTTACAAACAAGTGGTCGACAGAAAAGAAAATAGCTAAGATTAGCGCACTTGTTTGATATGAAGATTTGACAAATGAATACATGTATACTGTTTCGTTTATTTCATTTTTGTCACCTCGAGTACTGAATAAAATAGTGATGGCCTAGCTAATCTATTTTTTTTAACAAACGATTTTATTTGTAAACAATATACTTGAATATAATTGAAATTGTTCATTGTCTTTGATAGAATGATAGTTTTAATGGGAGTTAGAAAAAAGCTATTGTCGTTTTGCAAGATGTTGTGATTTGATTGATAAATGTAATGTAAGCGTTTTAAAATAAGTATCAAATACACATAATCATATAACTGTTAAAAGAATATATCAGTTACTTAAAAATAAACTTTTATTTATTTTAAAATTATTCCCCAGCGTCGCATTAAAGTACTTTTTATCAAAATACAACAACAATATTTTAGAGTTAAGACCATAGTTTCTTTATAAAAGCTAAGAAATACTGGAACATACTCGTAAGTCAATGACTTTTAAGTTTCAAGTGAGAGTTATAACGTGAACAATAGTCGGGTAACTGGCCCTTTGAGAGCAACTCAATTTAGAAACGATCTTTATGTACTTGTGTTAGGTACTAACTTTATTCATGTTCTGAACTTTAACGTTGTACATTGTAGGTACAGAAATAATTCCAATATTAAACAATTTAAACTAAATGCATGACTAAACATAACAACATATTTTTTTTTTAATTTTTTATGAAATGTTTGTAGCCAGTCACCGTCGCTGTGATGTTAAAATTCTAATTGTAACTAACCAAGTTTTGATAACCACTCATGGAACACAAAATAGTGAAGAAAAAATGTACCACCCTGTAATCGTTTCAGTTTTTGGCAAAAACCTTCCCTTATAGAGAAAGATTAAGCATTGATCACCACACTTCTCTCCTCGAATTGACGATTTCACATTAAAATACCGTAAATCGGGGTGAATAGAGCTTCAAGAAATGAATAGAAAATGGTCTTTTTTAGGGGTCAAGAATATTATCTTACATAAGATGCTTAAGAATTTTCGTATTATCTGTCTATAATTTGTCTTTTTAAAAACTTGTTTCTATCAACCCCAAAAAAACCTCTACTCACGCCGTTGTACCGTTGTTTCAAATCCAGATGTCCTGACGATATTTTCCCTTCACTTTTCGTCAACACATTTTTGATCACATTAAACCTATTTAAAATCATTCATCACCTTACAAACTTAAACTGAAAACAACATTTAGACAAAACATCATAAATCAAATTCTACAACACATTTCTAAGGGTCTAAATCATTTAATATGCACGCTGCTTGTGTCAGCTCGAGTTAAACAAGATTAGTTGTACAACTTTGACTAACAATTTAATTTCATTTATCATTGATACGTTTCTAAATGTGTGTGGATCGAGTGTAATACAGAGTTTGGAAGTTTTGATTAAATTATCGTGTGTCGTTTGTTTTGTTAAGACATGGATGTATGTAACTTGTAACTGGTCGCTGGATATGATTTTTAACCGACTTTAAAACGAGGAGGTCATCAATTCGTCTTGTTTTTTTATGTTTGTTACCTCATTAGAAAATTTCATTTAACATTCCGTGGTCGAGTGGCGTACGCACCGGTTTCAAGGTGTCGCTAGCTCTGAGGTCCCGAGTTCGATCCCCGGTCAAAATTCACATTTCTACATTGTCTCGGGTCTGGGTGTTTGCGGTACCTTCGTTGTATCTGAATTCCATAACACAAGTGCTTCAGCAACTTACTTTGGGTTCAGAACAATGTATGTGATGTTGTTCGCATTTATTTATTTATGTTATTATTTTATGAAATTTTGCTTCAGAAAATGGTGATTCTCTGGCTGGCAACATTCATCATATGCAGCCTGTTGATAGATGGACGATCAGACGCACAGCCAGCGGAAAAATATAGTTAAAAAAACGTTATTTTAATATTCTAGAGATAGTCGTCAATCTGAAATCATATTATTTAATAATATTCTGTGAACTTTACGATTTTTCTGCTTAAAAATACATATTCAAAAAGCTGTTATTTTACTCATTAAACTGACCCAGTTCTGACTGCTAAGTTGTTACCCAATCAGAACCTATTTTCACCCACGATTGATACCGAAATAGTACCACACTTTACTAATATCTAATCTCCATTAGATCACTCACTTTAAACCTATTTCCTCTTCAAAATACACTACCCTGAAAGCTTTTAACCATCCTGAAACTAAAGCATTAGAAGATTACTCAAACCGTATCGTACGTTGACTAAACGTTAGACGTTTTGGAACCTAATCCGCCATGTTTTAATTAATCATCTCATGTTTACGCTGTCTCGGTGTTTGCGATTCGTGTCTCAGATGCAACACATTGTATCCGAGATGTTGTGTTCTTGCTATTTGGTTTTTAGATGTAGAATGTTTAGTCGTACGTTAATTGAATAATTTAGGAGTTGGTTTAGGGGAAAACTAATTTCAGATAATGACTAGATTAATTATTATTTTCTAACGTTTGTATACACTCACTTTTCTTGTCCGTTTGCTTGAGGTTCTGATTGGATTTTTGTAGCTCAATTTTGAAACACTTCCCGATAAGCTAGCCGGCTGATTTTTTCAGGGTTGCTTCAAACCCGATGACAATGTAATTTAACACTTAATAAAATAGACTGGACCGATTTGGAAAATAATTGAATGGAGTGAAAACATGTTGGTTAATCGATTTCTTTAAATTTTCGATTTCAGCTAATTTTACGTACTTTTATATATGACTACATACACTACGTGAATATAAACATGACATACTGCTATAGAGCGACATAATCTCATTCATATTCCATCAAAATAACTTACTGAAGTCTTGTTAAAATGTTTACTTTTCATAGAAACATGTTTTTGTCATATATTTACGTCTATTCCCTGCAGTTGCTCATTTACTGAACGAAGCAAAAATCCAATACTTGCGTAATACAACACCAAGAAATATGAATTCATAAAAACGTTTTAAAAATGGTATTGCTTGTTCCATCAAAACCCACTTCTATGGGTTTAACTGGAACCAATACAAGCCAGGAAAGCAAATAAAAAATAATGGACAATAACATTCACTAAGGAATATATACCCTCAAAATAACCGCAGCCTTTCAACGAAATCCCCATATACGGGGTACCTGAAATCCAATGTTCAATAGTATAAATAAAAAAAGTTAAGCTGTTAAAAGTACCAAACAAAAACTAAATCGCTCGCAATCCTTTAGTCCTTCCAATTGAAATATTTCACGTAAAGGTATTAACGAATCCATGTGCGAATTGAACTGTTATTTACTCGACAACGTTGTGAAAAAAGGGAAGTAGTTTTATACGTGTATGTACTTATAACATATTTATGTAGTGATATAAAAGATTATAGCAAAAGCAAAAAGAGAAAGATTATTGTAAAATCAAAAAAGTTTTCTCTACCGAAATTATGGCTTCATATTTTTATCTGTGTTTTTTTAAATGGGAATACATTTTTCTTCAGCAGAATATGTTATTAAGCTGATGTTAATAATAAAAATATAGGTTCAGTATCTCATTTTGAAATTTGAGAACCTACTTTGGTATTAAGATGTCATGTTTGAATAAAAAAACTATGAGTATAAGACACTCTCCTTCCTTAATGCGGGAGTCGTTTATAAGAGTTGTTACATTTTATTTCTATTCGAATAACTCATCTGTACCAAACTGGGAGTATCGCAACTGCTTATAGCAAAGCGAAAAATGTTCGATTCGTGAAAGGGTGATACACTAGAACATTACAGCGAGCGGCTCGTTGTTCTATCACCAGTAAAAGCTGAAGCATTACCATTACGGGTAGTACGTTAGAAGCCAACAATTCCAGAACTTCATCAAAACTACTTTTACTGGGACAGCAATAAATGACAGCCGTGGTTAAATTATAGGAGTAGCATAACTCATATATGAAGCTTAACGACGCTAGTTTGCACACGAAATGCATTCCCAATAGCACCATCGTAATAAAAAGGCAAACGGAATATAATTTCAGTTGGCTAAAGCTGGCTCCGTAAATTTCCTCAGCCATCTATTTGTCAAGGGGATTCGGCAACACCTGAGCGCTAAGCGGTTTCCCTGGAGCCGCGAGTTTCAGTAATCACTCGAGTTTTTAGTGCAGAATAATAGTGAAGCTTTTATGGATTCTCTTATAATAGTTTCGCTATAAATTCACTTTGGATATGAAGAGTTTATGTACTGAACTTTAAGTTTACGTCGTTTTTGTATGTTTGCACTGGAGTATCTGTCATACTCTTCCAGAGAGATTGGGGAGAAAATGTTTTATAGTCCTTATTGTCTAATATTCTATAATCAACAAAAAGGAAAGCATCAAACGCCTATCCCAACGTTCATCCGATACGTGACGGTATATGGAAACAGAATAAAATTAACAAGAAAAACTGTTTTAAAGCTCAGGAGAGGATTTTACTGGCTTGTGACGTAAAGACTTTGCAAAATCTATACACAGTTATTTGATCATTTTTTTTTGGTTAGACAAAAAAGACAATAAATATTTTCATTCATATTCACATTTATAGTATTCATTTAAATAAATGACGAACATTAAAAACGAAGTGATAATATATCATCCCTATTGTTTGGACTACGATAGTTGCTTGGAGACATGCGAAGCTTTGTCTACAAAAAACTTAAATGTCTTTATATATTTCGGCTACTTTCGAACATCATACAATATGTGATCTAAAAATATCCCTGAAATACAAAGTCAACGGTACAACGACTTGAACGTCAATATACTAAAGTTTTTGTAGCGCCACTTAAAAAACTAGCAAGTTACCTGAACAAACTTGAATTGTGAGTAATATAGTTAGAGCGAGTTCTCGAACATGTATTGACGGACAACTTGTGGCACTTATTTCTGTATCTAGGTAAAATGACGAAAATTGTTTCAAGAAGATTTTTTTTCTCTAGCCCACTGTGTCCCACTGCTGCAAATCGTTAAGATTCTCTATTCTGGGCCGCATGGAGCCAGTCCGCTCGGTAAGCTTTAAGAAGAAGATACTTATTTTTTTAATTTAATTTGTCATGTTGTGTTGACACCAAAAAACTCCGCTCTAAACGGTACAGCTGAAGGAAATCAAAAGAATAAGAATTAAGAACCTCCTCCTTTATAAAGTCTTTTAAAAATTAGGGAATAAGTTTAAACGATGACATTTACGATCTGCCAAAATGATAATAGACAAAAACACAATATTCAACTGTAAAATAATTCAAGTCTTTTACCAATTTTAAGTCTAGAAGGTGGATACTTATTTATTTTGGCTAATCATAATTGGAATATTTTTGGTTACTAAATTTACAACAGTATGGAAGGCGAATTTAGCTTCGAATTTGACTTTTAATAGATTCCTCATGATAAAAAGTCAAATTCAAAGCAAAATTCAGACTAAAATTATATTATACTTTGATTTGAATCCGCAGTGTGTTGATCGTTTTTTTTTGTCAATTGACCCTTCAAAAGGTTATTCTTAAACCGTACACAGTATAGCTCATAGTACACTGAAATCTAAATCAAACCGTTCCATTCCATTATTCTGTTGTATTGTTTATTATATTAAAGACTAATCTTCACTCCCCAATCCGTACCCGAATGAAGAATGATATATATAGTACATCCAACGCGAGCACAATAAAAGCCTAGTAAACAAACATATCTCTTAAAAAATACATTTTACGGGCACAGAAAGCATTCATCATAATATTACTTATCATTACCGAGCCGAAACAAAGGATGGCATCAATCAACGTCTCCAAAAACGCGTGTTTTAAACGAATACACATTTAAAAGCCTTTCCTTGCTTTTTCGAATGTTCCACTGATGAACGCGCCTGTACTTGTAGCTTCTATGTAACAATAATTTTTGTTTCTTTTCCGAATGTCAATGTATCAATCATTTGATTACGAACTTGTTTCGCAAATTTTGTCTTGAGATGGATAACATGTCAAAGTTTTTTCCGGATTTTTGTTTTGTTTTATATTTTTTGGGTGTTTGTTACGTTGTTCGGGTTTTAGAAATTTTCTTATGTGAAAATACATTGTTCTTGTCATGGATTTAAAATTTTAATCTATAATTTCGGCCAATTCCGCCCGAAATGAGAAAAAAAATTGTTTTATTGAACAAAGCTTTAATGTAATAATTTTAATTAATTAATATGATGCTTTAATTCATATGGTTCATTTAATTCATATTTTATCACCAGCACTTGATGGTTTAATTTTAATTAGACAGTGTTATACTCAACAATATTGTTAGTGATTATTTAACTATTCATTTCACGGGACCACTTCATGAAAAAAAAAGTCTTTTGCATGGAAATACAGGTCCAACATGCAGAGGCCTTGTTAAGAATTTTAATCAAAAACATGAGGAGATATCTAACCAAAAAATACGGCTTCTGCCAAACACTTTTCTTCCGCTTTCTTTTCTCTTGACCTGCAAGTAACATGATGTGTAACGAATCTTAGTCATCCCGCCTCCGTCTGGGCCTGCCTCGCTGAAGTCTATTTTAGACCAATCGTTGGTAATGTTTCTCCATGGGTTTATCGGCCGTCCATGGTCGGAAATCTCAGTTCGAAAGTTTATATTAACAGTTGCTAAAAACCGTCAGGAAATCTATATGATGACGTCACTGCACATATGTTTCTCCTATCTATAGCTTACGCGTTCCCATGCCGTTTTGAAATATTCATATCAAATAGATTTGGGTATCTGACGGATGGGAAACAACGGATACACGCTGCACGTTTGTTTTTATTGGATTTATTTCCATATTTAGGGGGAAAGTGCGGTTTTTGTCACACGTCTGGGCCACAGTTTACCCCTGATTCGGAAGAAGGAAAAATGTTGGTTGTGCAACTAAATATTTGATAAAAAACTAGCTGTGTTTTTTCTGGTACAGTAGATTTTAAAACAGTTTTCAACAACTATTAACTTTAAATATTCCAACAATATATTATGACATTTCACTGAACATGGACGTATCCATGTATGAAGATTTATTAGATTTTTCGAGATAATTGTTCAAATCTTTTTACAAAAGAGGACACATCTCAGCATTGAAAAGAGAAACAGCAAAGGCTAGTAAAGAAAAATCTTAACATCGCATTTCGCTACCTCCACGTCAAGAAATTTACATGGAAAAAATTATGATTAAATATTATTTTTAGCTTATATTACCATGATAGCCATTAGACATAATCTTTTGAATCATGATAGCTAGGCAGTAATAATTAAAAAAAAATACGCTGCAACAAAAAAGTATGAAAATAACGACGAACAACATAAAAATTAACATCGAGGGTGGAGCAACGGTCAGAATTAAAATGAGTAATCAATTTCCTTTACAAATTTATCCGGTTTTTTATTTTTTTATATCGGCCTTAAGGAACTTTAGGGACTTTAGTCGCATGTACAGAGGCACCCAGACTCAGGACAAGCAATCGTGGACCACGCGAATGCTTGTCCTACGTGGGGATCGAATCCGTGACACGTCGCGCTCAGTGGGTTTGGCGTGATGACCTCTACCTATAACACCTAAATATCTTACCTACATATTGACTAAAAGGCGGTCATTGCACGGTCATTCCCATTCACACTGTATTAGCAAGAATCCTTGCATTACTCTCTTCTATAAACGAGAGCTAAGTCTTGTCTTGTTTGTACGTCTAATATTTACAGATTGTTGTATTTTGTTACTCGGATTGTTTGTTTTATTATGTTGGTGATACATTAATCTAACCAAACTAAGTACTTTGGTAGAGGTTATATAGGGCCATCTAGTGAATAGGGTTACGTATTATTTGTTTCTAATAGTTGTTCATTAGCTGGTATTAGCACTCATATACACTTAGAAAGACTTTATTGATAATTGGAAATAATATAGTTTCTTTGTTACGATTACTGTTAGGATTTAAAAATAATAACTAAAGTGCAAGTTGGCGTTTCTCCTTGCAAATAGGCTAAAGTGGTGGTGAGAAAGAAATTTCAGGGTATCCATTAATTTGTAGTCAATTGTTGTTCAATAAATTTATGACCGGAGTAATCGTCGCTTATCCTCGCTTTTTAGTTTTGAACGGGGCTCCTTTTTCCTCTTTTTTTCCGAACCATAAAAAAAAAGAAATATTCTACCATTCCATCCATATTTTTCGAATTTTAGGTAGAATATTGAAGTATTCTATTCGTTACACGAACTATTAATTTTTTTAGACCTGGAATTTTGAAAAACTCGTTTGTGAATACCCTTAGTTTTGTATCACAGTGTAGCAAATGATTTTAGGTAAAAATATCATATTTTTTCTGCAGTAGTTTTAAAATATTATGTCCATACTGATTAGACTAAAATAAATAACTGAACACATCCTAATAATATTATTAACGCGAAAGTTGTGATGTTTGTATCTCTTTCACGCTTTCACTGAACGAATTTGTCGAAACTGGTGAACAGTTTATAAATAGGATTAACATAGTTTAGTTTGTTTTTATCCCGATTTTATGTCCCCGTTTAATCATTTTCGATGATTCTAGAACATCTAGTATACACTCATAAAATGTATTTATTTCCAATGTTCGATAACTCGTAACTTGGACCTAACATGATATCCATACATACAATTACTTGTATCGAATGCTATACATGAAATATTGGACCTTACCATTAACGCCAAAAATAAGACCGCTGCAGCTAAGGAAACGAGATAGCACTATACTTTAAGTGGAGCTCCATCTCGCTTGCTCTACAGGCATTGCTTTAATTTGAGAGATAGTGGTAGGCTATCAGACTTGGCATCAATATTGTTCGTATACAAAAATGTTTTTGCAAATACATCGAAGTACCAGATGGAACTTGTATTCATTATTTTGGATACCAAGTGTTTTTGAGTCTGGTTTGCTTGAAGTTATTGAGAAATATATGCTGGGTTGATTTTGTTAATGAGAATTCAGCCATTGTCAGTAATATGTAATAAAATAATTTAAAGAGTTAGAGAGATTTAAGTCACCTCTCTCCTATATTATGATTTTAATGTTTTTTTTTCTGGAAAATATAAGTAGAATAATTTGTCTGGACTCTAATTCCTCGTATATTTTGGAATTATATGACCCAATAACTTGCCTAAACGTAACAACAATTCTTTGAAGGTAAAATATCACGTATCTTTTCTATGTTATGGTGAAACGAATCACCTATTCGTGAAAGCTCCTTTAGAATACACCAGGCAAGCAGAACAAATGTTTAACCAGGGAAGTGCAAATGAGGGTGTATTCTCAAATCGAGTACAATTCACTATTGTTTGTCGTTAAAGGTGATAATAGCTTTGTTTAATTTAAGCTATTCAGTCTCTTTGGAACGTAGTCGCCTCTAAATTTAAAATGTAAAAAATATAAAATATATCGTGTCGCGGGTTTGATCTCCGCGTAAGACAAGCATTTGTGTGATCCACGAATACTTGTTCCGAGTCTGGGTGTCTTTGTACATGTGATTTGTATGTTTGTAAACCTCACGCGACACAAGGATTAAATTCCTTACTGCGGGAGTCAAGTAGATATTTCAAGTATTTTAAAATATCTAAAAAAACATCTAGTTTACTCGAAATTCTGCTTAAAATATCACACTCTTCGCACAAATCGAAAAAATACCTCCAAAGACAGGAATCGAATACGAAATATTTACGAGTGCTTCAATAACCGACCTCGCATGGTAATATTAAACGGGACAGTTACCTTGGTCGGGGAAATTGCCGTATTTTGAGCTACAAATGGTTTAATGTTGTCATTTCCGTATGGCTTTCAACGCCGTATTGTGTTCAGTGCTCAATAAAATTTATTGAAATGTTTTGACGCTTCTTGACATTATAATCGATGGATTCGGCAAATAAATTGTATATACATAAATTATTATAAGTAGCATATAAAGTCACGGATTCAGTTTGAAAATTGGAACGAATTAAAATATATGCTCGTTTTTGACGATCCTAAATGTATTAAATTGTAAAACCCGAATCAAAAATTTAGAATAATATGGCGTTTATTCAAAGTATGCAGATATATCCTTCAAATAAACAATGCATATCACTGTGTAAATATCAGTTTGTGAATTAACTTACTAATTAACAAAAAAGTACCTATAAAATGCGAAAGACAACTGATATTAGATTCAGAATTATAATATTTTAATACCCAGGGATACTCCTACAACCTAACCAGAAAAAAATAATTTGTTGTTTCAATCAACGAATTCTACTGTGAAAACCTAGTGGGAGGATTGCAAATTATATTTTTCAAGCTGACTACATAGATTACAAATTCTTAATTTATAGAATTTTTTATCATTTTTGTATTACCGTTTTCAAAGCTTCCTTTTTATTATAATTTATCTTTTGGTGATCTGGGGCAGTTAGACCTTCTACATTCCTCTAAATGGGATTGACATTTTGGAACCGGGCACCTATAACTAATCACTAGTTCCATAATTAAATGTTCCTTGTGCGCCTTTTTAGGCCCACTAGAAATAAAAACATTTGATTAGTTGACTAGTAGCCCAATCAGATGTTTTAACCTAGAGTCACCAAACCAGTAACTAATATTTCTAAACTGATTTCTTTAGATTCCGTTGGCAAAGAATCGGCAAGAAATTCAATAGATTACTGTTTCAAACTAAAAAGCGTCATAATACCTCTCAAATTATTTTTAATAGCTTCTAGCAACTTTGCTTTAATATCAACGTATCATCACATACGATTAAAGCATCTAATTTAAGCGTGCAGAGAATTTAAACATCAAATACATAACTAATTACGAACTAGGTTCCACATAAAATAAATACACCACTTTACAAATTAGCTCCGAAATCCAAAACACGAAACATTAATCACATTAAAAAGTTTTAATTGGTGATAAATGAGTGATACACTAATTGCTTTCTGATTAGATTATAGTTTTCCTTTTGATGCGTATAACAAATTAAACTGGTATTTTGCTATTTCAGTTTTGTTTTGTGGTGGTTCGTGGTAGATTTTTTTTAAAAACGGGCCCAGGATTGAAAAGATGGAACTGAGGCTCTATCAGGTCTCAAAGTAATATTATTAGAGTTGTTGGACTGTGACACTTAAATCCATGGCGTTGAATGACGTGATCTCTCTCCCACATCCCTTTTGTTAAGGTTCTGCTGTCTGTGTATCCGGCTATCACCAGGCTGGGTCTCGTGAACCGTGGCAGCTAAATTGTTCAAGTTTTCAGAAGTTATTTACTTTTGGTAAATTATACAACAAATGATAAAAACAAACGTACTATTATCAATTTGAAGGGCGACCATTTTTTTAATCGTTTTTATTTTGTCTTTTTGAACGGAACCCTCAATTGCGGAACTGACTTGCACTTGATCGGTTTTTATGTTTGTAACGTTATAAAAACTTATAATTAGATCCTCTCTTACAACCTTTCCAAGAATCCCATCCTTTTGCATGATTCAATCAGTCACCATTTTTACTTGATGAAAACCTTCCATACCTTCAATACCACATTGCAAATATTTATTGTCGCTTTATGTTTACCCAAGAAACCACTACATTTATGAAAACAAGCCATATCACATATTGATCAAACAATATACCATATTGCTAACTCTAATAATAGAATACTAATATCACTAACTTATATCGAATCCTAAGCAAGAAAACAATTACTAAACTAAATTAATTTCACTGCAATAACAACGGCGTTAGATTCAGAAATCACTTTTTGTAACACACTGTTTTCATTTCATTTCATAGAAATTAATAACTTGATGCCTACGCAAAAAGGTTGGTAGCAACTCGTTATTTCAACAAATAAATTACAACCCATATACATATTATTACAGAGTTGGACAAATTACACAAATAATTTAGAAATTTGACTGGGGATAAATTTAAATTTTATGTACCTAAGCTGAAAACGAAATTCTGTAATGGCATTGCTGTCTGTCTATTTGTCCATAAATACACAGAAGTAAACATTAAAACGGTTTTTTGAGCAATAATAAATGCTACTAAATGCGTCCTAAATTACATACTAAATGCGTTCTTTGTCAAAGAAATCCTTGTATAAGTTTGATTTAAAATTGGTATTGTGTTGATGTGTCGTTCCACCATTATCTTTTGACGTCAATCGTCCCAAAAACTCGGCTGAAATGCAGTGCTCAGGTGTTTCGTTGCCGTTGAAAAGGTAAAACGAGCGTTTTACCGAGTATGAGTACAAATGTACCTGTATGCACAAAAACCTCCCAAACCATGATGCGATATGGCCATTAAGTCATCGTACCGACATATGTGGCAGCTACCTGATGACTTTGTTGTGGCACTTCTGACAACAAAGACCTTTACCTCAGTTACATATCTCCTTATTATAGTACAGGTAATCATAAAAGTTATTGTATATGGATATCTGAAATTAATTTAATTGAATGTAAAGTGGAAGTTTGAAAGTGGTTGCAGATAAACTACGTGGCAACCGGCTGTCATGGTGTGTTATGCGGAGGAATGAAAATCATGTGGTGAGATAGGTGTTGAGTGTGGATGTGGATGGATAAAGACTAAGAGGACGAGCAAGGAAACAATGGATGGATTGCGTAAAATACGATATGGCTGCAAAGAGTGTTTCTTGTGAGATGACGTCAGATAAAAAGGTACCGATGGAAGAAGTGAGTTGCGCCGACCCCAAAGAAAGTAATTGAAATAAAGGTAGGGCAATAATGATGAATGAACTTTCGTGAGGATAATTCAATTATTAAATGGTGCAATTGACTACTCACACGTATTGCCAGACTAGTTTCAAACGTAACGAGAGTCCTTAATCATGAGGTGGGGTCCGAAACTAGTCAGGCAATCCCTATAAATACGCATGAGTAAACCGTTATCATTTAACAATATAAAATATATTTATAGTTATATAAAATATCATTATTTCACTCTTACGTCACGATAGTAATAAAAAGTGAAATATACACTTTATAATAAATAATAAATCAGACAGGTATGGTTTTAAATTTTTAAAATCAACTCGATCGCTACTCGGTTCGCGATGAAATTGAAAATATTGGACAAAAGAGTAGTATCGAAATTTACTACGTTAAAGAAAACAAAATATTTTTTTGGCGAATAGTAGATAATGTTTTACGTTACACAAAATTCTGCTTTTCCGTGTTTATTAAACTATTTGAAATTCATTTAAACACTGTTTTCATATATAAGGATATTAAAACAGGTTGTTTTGTTATTTTTTTGTGTTCAAAAATTGAAATACGAGAATACCGTGTTTCATAGCAAAATTAATCGTTGTTTTTTACTGACTTATCAAAAGAGGAGGTTCTGAATACGATCGTTGAATGTTTTTTTGCTCTGGATGAGTGATGAGTGATTCCGTTGATTCTTCAGTTAAAGTAAAAAGTTATTTGGTCCCATAAAGATATCACCAAGTTTTTCTTAGTAGTTTTCATTTGAAAGTTGGTTCTAATTTTGGTTAACTGTATTTTTTTTTAAATATACTTTGCCATATTCTATTTTATAGATATAAAGATAGCATAAAGCTAAATTAAACAGTGTCACATTTTTAATAACTTCGTAAACTTGTCTAGCAAATGCTTTAAAGTTATTATCATCATCTCAGCCTATAGCTGTGCCCTGCTGGACATTGGCCTCTCCGTACGTTCTCCAGCGCGACCGATTCATTGCCACCTGCATCCAACGAGACCCAGCGACTTTCACCAGGTCGTCGGTCTATCTGGCAGGTGGCCGGCTCCCACGCGGCGCTCGGTGGTACGTGGTGTCCACTCCAGAACTTTTCTTCCCTATCGGCCGTCCGATCTTTCGTCCGATGCTTTAAAGTAATAAATAATATTCGGTTGAAAACATAGGTACCTACATGATGACGTTTCGATTAACTACTATGAATTGTAAATAATTAATAATTATCCATGACTATTAATTATTGCAATGCATAATTTCTAGTCGTAATTATTAATATAGTATCCATTTGGATTTTGTATCGACATTTTATGAGTACCTACAGCAGGTATTTTACATGTAGGTAAACTATTTTGTACTAAAGCTCACAATAATTAATATTACAAATAAATGTGACAAAAACGATATACCAATAGAATTCTCGTTTCGCAAAAATAAATTGGATAATACACTTTTGTTTTCGACATTCCTTTCACCACTTGCAATTTAATTCAGCCGGGAATTATGTTTTGCATAAAATTTTATAGTCTGTTATTTGACAGTATTGGTACGTAGTATCGTTATAATAAAACATGGAGAAGCAGGGAACGATGAGGGAACTGGGCTACAGGGCAACACGCGTGCTACTATTAGGAGGTAATGATCAACTCTGTGAGTACGCTGTCTGAAAAGATTCTCCTCCCGCTAGTCATCCGTCAATTCGTAAAATATTAAAATGGTGGCTGGTCTAGTTTAAACATCAATAAACGACGCACACAAATAAACCTCAGAGATTGCATTACAAAAAGTCACTCGTCCCTAATGGATTCCATGGGTGTCGCTGTTCAGAATAAGCCTACCACAATCTTTCAAAGTATTGTTATTATAGTTTTGGACACTGTGTGCACACTGTGGGTTGAGAGCAAACACAACTACATTAATATTACTTTGAGTGGTGTTTTTAATCCCCATACCAAAAATAAATGTAGCATAAGTTTGACGTGACTGTCTCCCTGTCACTTGATTGAGCTATTTCAATTTATTTTTTGTATTTTTATATCAAATTCACCTTGTTTGTAGGTGCTATCTACTACTACCACCTACTGTGATATGAATATTTAAAACAGGAGCCTTTGGCAATATGAAATGTGAAGGCACTTCCCCTACACGTTTGTTCTGTGATCGTTATCATATAGAAGTCGTATCGTTAAAAATTATGTTGATATATTAGTATCCACCCTTCCGCATCTGTTATTGGAAATATTGGTTCGCTTGAAATGTTTCAATGCTAATCTCGTAATAAAATTCTAATGTTCATTCTCTTTCAAAAGCGCTTGTTTATGTTTCTTCGATATCGTGTTGTATTTTTTTTAAGTGCGAATAGTGTGATCTTGCATACTTTGCCCTCACGAACTAAACCAAATATAAAAAAGATATTAAATTAAAAAAGGTCCTGCTTTTTAGGATGATTTGAGTGACACGTAGGTACAATTAAAGTGTGCGCATGTTAAAATTAAAATACGTTATTTTTGTAAGTTTGTGATTTACACATTTTTTTTATCAAAGGTTTGGTCTTCCTACCTATTGTATTTTTTTGGTAAACTGTACTTAAGTGATGAGGTGTTTTTAGTTAGTGTGTGTCCGACACATCCCTACGCTGTGGAGTCCATGTGGGTTGAAAAATAGAAACAGAAACTGACATAAAAAAATGTGTACCTTCCATTGACAAAGGCACACATTATTAACAGATATAAAACAGTACAATAATAAATCATATTTTGTTGTCAATGTTTTGGTAATATCCTAAAAATGTAACTTCAAATACTCATAAAATATTCAACTAAATAAACATTCTTAGGAAATGGCTCCCTAAAATACAAGGTTTAATACTTAACGACTGACATTTCCACTTCGAAAAACTCGATTAGGAACAAAGTAAAAAGACCTGACCTGAGTTTTACCGAAAACTTCGGAATGTTCTTTGAACACTAAATTGGAAAATAAAAACCGGTTTAGTACGAGTCGGACTCATGGCCCGGAAGGTTCCGTATAAATAGAGTAAATATACATAAATAAATCGGCTGGGTGGTAAAGACGTTTTTATCAACTTTAAATTTATTTGCTAGCCGTTAGCCGTCTATCTATCACGGTTTCTGAAACTGCAACTTGGTGACCGTACGGACGGATAGACAGACTCAGTAGTATGGTTCCGTTTTTCCCTTTGAGTACGGACTCCTAAACAGTGTTTCGGCAACCGGAGACACATTGCTGTTTTTGTTGCGATCTCGAAGTAACTTAGTACGTACTACGTAGGATACGAAATCAGAAAAGATTTGTGCGTGTTAAAATCTTTTACAAAGTGGTTTTTTTACGGTTCAGGTCTGAGATGGCTAAAGCTTTGATATACCTATAGATGTAAATCCAAAAAGTAAACAGCCACCTGTTTCGTCAAAAACATAGCCAAAATACCCTCAGGACATAAGAGTAAATAGACATTGTTAATTAGTAGAGTCTAAAAAGGTCCTATAGATAAAGCCTGCTGTTCCATGGCCAAAGTACCTAAGGCTTATTTGTTTTTAAGGGCAGTACTAAAAAAAATTAAATAGAGGAATCTCTCTAAATTATGAGTTCAGGTAAACTGCAGCAAAACTAAACTACAGATCCCTTAAAATTTTTTAAATCCAACAAAATTAATATTTTTTTCGAAATTCATTTTAAAACCTATCAAACCCTTTTTGTCGACCTAATCTCTCAATACATCACGTAAAACCCGTTCTACAGCAAATACTCTGAACAACACTCTGGAGAGATATCGACTAAGTCTGGGATTGCAAAAACAAAGAATAAAAAAACGGTCAAGTGCGAATCGGACTTCAAATACTAACAGTTATGTAGGAAAGGGCTAAAGAAAACATTTTTTTTTTAAGTTGATGACTTTCAAATTTGTGACGTGAAAATTGTTATATTTATTCGGCACCAGAACTACACTTTCTTGATTCCCTTTCGGTCATCCCGCTAAAATCCTCTGAGTGCGACGTATTTTCGTGGGAAACGTGGGCTCTACCTACGCGTAGTACAAGCATTTGTGTGAACTACGATCGTCTGGATGTCTTTGCATGTGACTTGACTGTTGGCAAAGCTCCCCGCGACACAATGATTATATTCCTTGATACGGGAGTCGTAAAACAATCTGCAAACATTGAACTGTCTAGCGAAAAGAGAGCGGAGTCTTTGTAATAGGGTTCGTTTTTAGCCCTTTATCGAGGAACCCTAAAAAGTTATAATGCCGTCGTTAGATCTACACGTGTTCTTATGTTTCTATATTGAGACCTAGGGTCCCTTTAAAAAGATGGATTTGGTGAGGGATTTAATGGGCGGTGACCTTTGTATGGACAGACGCATAAACTCTATTTTATAGCTAATACAATAAACAAAATGCTTTGACATTGTAATAAGTTTCTTGAAGTGGATTTATGTTGTTTAGGAACGCCTTAATAGTTTAACTAGTCGAAATGAATTTCGATTCGACTAGTTCCAGATTAAAAAAATAAGCGTAATGAAACGATTTATAAACCACTACAAAAATACAACTCTTCTGTGGATCAGCTGTATGGTAGTATGTAGCCGATTCACAAGGAAAAATAACAAAAGCCAAAAAGTATTCAAACTGTAAGTTGTATATTTAGAAAAAAATGATTTTAAACGAATACACAAGAAATTTCTGTCCTTCGGACTATTCTAATTCTCACTGCTTTGTATCACATTACTATACGTAGGCAGGTATATTGATTAAAATTTGTTTAACCTCAAAAGTAACCGAATAAGCCAGCCATTTCAACTATAAAAATTAGTGCATTCGACAGCAAAAGATGATCGAAACCAGAAGTTCAATACTAAAGAACGCAGTATCTACTTTTGCTTTAACTATAGGCATATACTAATCCTAACAAAAACATTTTCTTACAAAAATGCACACATCAAATTCCAAAAAAATATCTTTCAAAACTTCACCAATACTTCAAAATCGAACATTGTTAGTTCTGACGTCACAACGTCGCGTCGCTGCGGTAACGATATTACGGTTCCTCCATAAACACACTGCAATTTACTCCATCTCGTATCGACACTCAAGTAACAATATCTTGTACTATCGGTTAACGTAGTCCATGCACATGTTACCAATAATAAAGCATAGTCTTAGGCTACCGATTTTCAACCGTCTTAACCGCAAACTGTCTTGAGGCTCAAATTTCAGGGTAAACTGTTATTTGGGCATTGTCGGGAAATTCTCTGATGGTTAGTGTTTCGAATTTTGGTCCATAAATGGGAATAGGTCTTGGTTTTGAAGGTAGACACTGTCTACGTACCTTATATTTGGCTATGCGGTTGAAGGATGGAATGGAATTCGAATATTATGTTTTTTTTTGCCACTACCTTTTTATTAACTGGTCAAAAAATATTGCAAAAAATTAGTGGCAATTCTTATTTGAGTTCTAAACTTTATTCCTCGATTTTGAAGCGCCTTAAAAAGTGATTTCAGAGACTTATGGTGTTCTTTCTCAAGCAATGTAAATGTAAACTGCGAAACGAAAAATAATTCCACCTTCGTTCCTAATATGTAGACGCCATACAGAAATTTATAAATATATATATCCAGTATGAACGCGTGGCTCCTTCACTTCACTTGTAATTTTATAACAACGTTGTAGCTGCATGTGGTAACATTGTTACGGTTCACGTAAACAAAGCTTTGAGAAAATAACATCGACATTCTTCGGTTTTACAACTTCGAGGTTGATTCGAAATATGCCGTTTGGTAAGTTCCAAAAAGGAGAATGAAAATTAGGAGATTAATCAACTTGTGAAAAATTAAACTTGATTGTTAAGAAACCACTGCTGTATGGTGCAGTTGGAACTTTGAATTCAAATTTTTAATATTGCAGTGGCCTGCGGTTTGACGGTCAGACTTTTGGAGGTGTAGTTTTAGGCCCAAAATATGGTAATTAATAATTGGACCTTTTTAAATTATGGCGTCAGATTTTAACAAGAAAAACAAAAACCCACTTCAAATAAAAACTACTGAACAAAAATAGATAATTTTTATGAGTACAACAATACAAGACAATACAACAGTGTTGAATGCAAACGAATTCAGATCCTCCTCATTTTTAAATTCGAATTAAATATCGAAATGTTTATCCTTGGTATGCCAAAACCCTTGTTATAATAAAAAAAACAAACTTAGTCAAACAAATCCTTATAATATTCTGCACTCACGACCAAAGATGAAAAACAAATGTTAATACATTACTTAATTAAGCAAGCAAGGGTAATATATCTTCTAGTGCTTAGTGATATATGACTAACACTTGTGACTGAAGCTTTCTAATTTATAAAGTGACTTAAATTCTTTGCTGTAATTACGAGATGGGTAGCCATGTTGTCTTCGGTTAGGAGATAAGTGATTGGAACGAAATTTGTTCGATAGACTGGAAAAATCTGGCAAGATAATTCTTAGTAATTGCACTCAAAACTTTGACAATTTAAATCATATAATGTGAAATTTTGTGGATAATTTTTAAAGAGGTTTAAAACTGTCCAAAAGTCAGTGAAACTTTTGACAAAAAATATAATTCCATTTCACTAAGTAATTGGACAGGCTTCGTCAAAAGAGCGAAATATTACTAAAACACACCTTAAATACTTAAATGCTATTATATTTTAATTTAACGACTGAAGGGTATCAACCCTTTAAGAGGTATTCTTTACAAAATTCAAATTTCAGCGAGGATTCGTTGGTCCTCTCGTCGAGCGTAAATTCCCGAGCCATCGCACTTATAGCAACTAACCTTGAAATTACGGGTGTGAGAACATTTTCATTCTCCCCCGTAACTTACGCAAATTTACGTGATGTTTTAATCTAAAACCGGCCAAGTGCGAGACAGACTCGGGCGTGAAGGGTTTCGTACAACACTGCTATTTATAGAGGAGCAAAAAACATCTTTGGGGTGAGAGAGCTCCTTAATATAAAATTTTAATATTGTTCTGTTTTTTATTGTATCCGTTTCAGTTTTTGCTAACCAATTTCCAAAAAGGAGAAACTTCTTATTTGGCTACAGATACAAAAATTCAAGATGTCCTGAACTGACTCACCTACGAGTATATCACTTTTAACAGCCAAAAGTGTGTCAATACAGATCGAAAGATAGACTGATAGACGTACAGACAAAAGAATCCTACTCCTACGGTCCTATGTTTGGGTGACAGGACCCTAAAAAGCCGAGTATGTTCCTCGCTTAAAATCCCAAATTAAGGAGACCTCCGTGTAAGTGACTTAGGACTGTCCTTAGTAGAATGGCGCGAAATATGAAGCGGGAGCATGTCCCATAACGACTGTAATGTCTTAACATAGGGGTAGTCATTAAGGTATTTAAATTAGTTGAGGCTGGTATTTGAATTTCTTGCCTTTTTAGTGGATTTTTGGCCATGTATTTATGTTATTATTAGGTTTTTCGTATGGATTTTTAGTTTTATACACAAGTATCTAAGCATTGTATTGTTTTGGTTTGATTCCGATTCTTCGAAACGGTGAACCATATTTATAGGGATGCTTAGTTATGGGGATTTTATTGGTAGTTGCAAGAGTAGTAGATAAACATAAGACGAACTGGAACAAGATGCATAAGACACTGAAATAATTTTAAATAGGAATCTACTTCGTAATAAAGATAAAAAGCGTAATAAAATAAATAAATGCGGACAAAAAAAACATACATTGTTCTGAACCCAAAGAAAGTTGCTAAAGCACTTGTGTTATGGAATTCAGATACAACGAAGGTACCACAAACACCCAGACCCGAGACAATGTAGAAATGTGAATTTTTACATTGAACCGACCGGGGATCGAACCCGGGACCTCAGAGCTAGCGATACCTTGAAATCGGTGCGTGCGCCACTCGACCACGGAGGTCGTCGTAATTGAATGTGATTTCATACTAAAAGTCACAAAAATGTTCAGATTTCAAATAATATACGAGGCTTAATAATTCAACTGAAAATGAATTCAATAAATGTACCCTGTAATTGGCTTGCCAGGCTAAACTAACATTTTAATATTAGCAAACACTATAAGCCAATATTTACTCCTGTCAACTAAAAACAAAATCCAATTGGTGTTCATATATCGGGACAAAATGGTACCGTAAATCTGTATTTTTTTAAACTGCACAGGAGTGACATTTATCTAAATACTACTTTCAATACAATTTCTGTTTTAATCACACATATTCTGTAATTGGCTTTTGATGTCAATGTCACGATTAAAAAAAAAACATTGATGGTAAAAGCGAATATGCGATTATCCCGGCATTGATTTTATTGAGAGTAGAATTTATTTACTTGATCAGAATGCACGTATTTATATTTAGATTAAAATCTAAAATTACCTTTCACATTCTCCTTTTTGGCATGCAGAGTTTGGTAGTTGTCTGTGTGATGTCTACTGTATATAGTCAGTCTACTATATGGTGTCCTTGTACTATACAGCTATCCATCTTGTGTTTGTCCTCCTCCCGTCTATTATTTGTAAAGCTTTCCGTCTTCTGCTGCCCACAAATAAATCTGATGTTCATCAGTTGCCAGCCAGCCCTATAAGTTCTCCTTCACCTTTTCGTCTGTTGTCAAATAATTTTCTAGCAGTTATTATCACCATCTGCAACATTACCTAACCTACATCAATGCACCTCACAACCTCCCATCATGTAAATGTACAAAAAACTTTCCCATGTCAAAGTTTTGAACCAAGCACACATTTTAGAACATTACTCGGCTAACAATATAATCTGCTTACATTATGCTAATGTTGAGGTAGTGTGTCACGAGACTCGCGTTGCTAAGTAAGGGGGAAGGTTCTACGAAGCCTTGAGATTCACTAATGTGAAAGTGCTTCACTTGGACATTACAGTAAACTCTGTACTTACCTTAATGTATTGCTAACTGTGCGGGGAATGCTTTTGTACTTCGTCAGTACTAATAGGAGGAATATGGGAGTCCGTTTTCCTTGATTAATAAGTAAATGGCGTGGATTGGAAATTGGCTTTAAAAAACCTTCAACAATTTTTGTATCTTCATGCTTATTCTTGGTTGGTGTTTTTAATTGATACTAATTGAGGAGTTGTATTTGCAAGTAGTAGTATAAGTAGTATTTTGTAATTCAAATAGGATTATTGCAATAATGTATTTAATTACTACACTAATAGCTGAGTGGTATAGTCACCACGCCAAACCCATGGACGATGTGTCGCGGGTTCAACCCCCGGGTACTACAAGCATGTGTGTGATCCACAAATGCTGGTTCTGAGTCTGGATGTCTGATGTCATGTGACTTGAATGTTTGTAACACCCGCACGACACAAATATTAAATTCTTTAGTGCAGTAGTTTAAAAAAAAAACACTTTTGGAATTACAAAAGTTGTACGTTGTGCGCTTGTGGCTAAAAAATAATAACCTCATGCAGAAAAATATAAACACACAGAGTTTTCAAGACAATAGCATTCGAAGTAATACACAAAAAAGCCAGACGCTGTCTTATATTATTCTCATTTAACCTCAAACGTAAAAACAAATGGGCTGAAAGACCTTGACCCCGAGGTCATAGGTGAGGAGGTCTCCTTAACAGAATTCAAGAAGAGCTTCTAAGAAAAAGCTATAGTTTCGCCGCTTTTTGTCAAAGTAGACAGCTGATATGACGTTGTTCTAAAGTGTGAAAGTATTTACATATTATTGGAACGATATTTGAGAACTTTTTAGGTAAAAAACGTCTTAGATTTAATATCATTAAGGGTCCATTGTTCAGAAGGGACATATGTAAAGATTTGAGTTTGTAAAAGTAATATAAATAATAATTTGATTTATACAATCTGTAAAAATAATAGCTTTCTATCTATTTGTTATCTATTCATAATGAAAATTGACAAAGAGACAGTTGCTTATTCCCATGAGGGCTTGGAATTACCAAAACAGAATTTACGGCTTTTTGACAAAGGATAAGATTGAATGAATCAATCATTTCACAACCACTATGGGCGTTGACGTATCCATGTGGATAAAAACCCCTTAAATATTAATAAAGATTAAAAAAACCACTATGGGCAAGGTTTCAAGTTCAATTGTCCAAAATCTTTAATGAACTTTTTCCATGAGCCCTGGCAACCGGTAAGTATATCCCGAGCATAACTTTGGTTTTTATTCCCATTCGGATTTTTGCAATTAAAATTGCTCGTTTTAACATCAAAAACCTAACATTAAAACTGGCAGAATGCATCCAGCTCCAATGAAGTGAGTTCACATTTACAGATCCCTCTTCAGTTAACCAGATTTTTTCTGTCTCTAAACCATATTTTTCCTTAAATCCAAGCAGAGTATTTAAAACGCTATTATTTATATCCCAGTTTCCCTGTTGTGCTGTCGCCTCATATCCGTGAGTGTAATCGTTCTGTCATGTAGATTACTCGGCAACAATAAAAATAATAAAACGGACTCGCGACACTTGCTCATTTTCAACCGCTGTGCGATTTTCAATGTTATTTCAAGCTTGTGTGTCACTTGAAAATTGATAAATATTGTACAAGATTTGAGACAAACATCGTTCTAATCTGATTAATCGGAAATAGTCTAACTAGTATTGAATTGAATTGTTTTGGTCTACTAACTCATTTTACAGGACTAAATAAGAACAAGGTTGCCTGCTATTTAGAATTATGTTTTGCATGGTCATAGTTGGGGTTACTAAACAGTGGGATACAGCTGATAGACGTCTATTTCGAGGCTGCGTGATGTAACGTGCAGCGCAAAAATTGGTTCGAAGTGGCTTCTGATAGATAATTGAAGAAAGATAATATTAGGATGGCCTTTGTCCAGAAATGGGACAGTATAGATTTTTATTTGAGACTACTGGAAAACAAACTAAATAAATTAATATTCAACAGCTCTCGATACAAGATACCCACATTTTACATATAAACTTATAAAAATGGATAATTTGTAACGCCCAGCTGAGCCGAGGAAAGAATCGAGTAAAATCATCTATCAAACCTTTGCCTTTTTTTGAAAACATTCTCTGCTAAAGAAATATAACTTTATCTCTACGAGAAAAGGTTTAATTTTGATAGTAGTATTCAAAGGGTCCATGAACTTTTTAAGGGTTGTGTAGAAACACTATTACGAAGCTTCTATAATTATTAAACAAATTTGAAACAAAATATGGTCAGATTTAGTCCTTTTTCGTTATAGTGGCAACAGAAAAACGTAATCTGTAAAAAACAACTACCTAGCTATCCATTTATATCCTTTAGGTACGGAACTAAAAATTAAACGGAATAATGAAAACGGAAACTCGGAAATCGGAAACTTTCTTGGTAAAGCGATTGATGATGGAGGCTAGTTAAAAATAACCCATTCTTTGTGTTTAATTGCAAACAGAACTTGCACAATCATTTTGAAAACCCGTGTTATGAGAAAAATACTTTAAATGTATCGGTATGACATTCCTTTTCGAAAAGCACTGTATCAGCTTTCGTGCTCGGTGTAATATAATTTCAGGCTCAAATTAAATATCTAGATTCTATAGTGTTCAAAAAGCTCTAAAAAGATTGGAAGCGACCCCTACTTCAAAAAGGCTAGTTATGAGAAAATGTCGTACTCTAATTATTACCATACAATACCTCATCATCATTATCAGCCCATACTCGACCACTACTGGATAAAGGCCTCTCCCAAATTGCACACCATCGAGATCTATCTTCGTCTGCTCGCATCCAGCTCCATCCTACTGTTACCTCTTATTGCTTACCTATTGGAGATACTACTTAAAACTAATCAATCCCTATTCCTGTTCATATCAAACGGAATATAGAACGAACCTGCACAATATC
This sequence comes from Trichoplusia ni, assembly GCF_003590095.1. Taxonomy (NCBI): domain Eukaryota; kingdom Metazoa; phylum Arthropoda; class Insecta; order Lepidoptera; family Noctuidae; genus Trichoplusia; species Trichoplusia ni. Next base: position 7,447,739 of record NC_039489.1, on the reverse strand, counting down.
AAGCTTTAAAAATTAATTTATAACTGTCTGTATACAATCGAATACATAAATGATTCATCAGAATATAAATAAAATCAACTCGTATTTACGTTTACCCTTCACACCTGTAACATGATTGTACCTTTTGAATTATTAGTCAAATGTCGCGTTTGTCTCTTCTTTTGTTAGGATAACATTTTGTGAGCTTTTGTGGCTATTTTTAGATACGTATTTATTTTGGGTACCTACGTACGTACTGAATTTTATCGTAATGTTTTCATTTTAAATTAGATTGCTACATCTCTATGTTTTAATTAATCCCTGGACGGTTTTGTCGATAATATGATAGACTTGACATTTTGAGCAAAGAGAATTCCATTTTTAAATTCGTAGAAGCTGAAATTTTGCCATTATTATGAAGATCATACAAAATATTTTGTCTAACATATTTTATACATAGTTATTGCCCGATTACTCTTACTGCTCTTCAACGTACAATCAAATTTATAATCTTCTGGGTTTTCCTTATCCTAAATATTATGTTAGAAACCACCGCATAATAATAAATATCCTCTAAAAAGTTTTGTGATGAATGCAATCACAAAGTCGTGTTGCCTTCAAATCATTTTATAAAACCGGTTGTTTATGTGACACGTCTGTTTATCATCCGCCTCTTATATCCCCAAAAAATAGCTCTGAATTATTCACAAGAACGTTTCATCAAAAACCTAGCTCGGAAAAACCTAGCTAACGAAAATATTCAAGACACTTTTCCCGAATTTCATTTCAAAATCCGAACGAATATATTTTTCTTCTAAAATGATTTATTTAACGAAACACAGTAGTTGCAAACTCAACCAATATTGTAGGGAGGAAAACACTTCAGAACACGACAATTAACCCTTAAATATATTGTAAAAAGCACATATTACCCGGGTCTAAACTGTCAAGCAATTACACTGAAGTTTTAGGCAAATGAGGACTGACATTCATTCATTTGAACTTCATTTGGCACGGTTGACAGGCGTTTATTTTACGGGCGCGGCAATTTCGGGCTTCGCTTCAGAATGACGTGGCGTTTGAAGGGTTAGTCCTAAAATCTGTTTTGTTTGCTTTTATGTACTCTGTCCCTTTTAATTATTGCGAACAAACATTAAAGGGAATAAATTAGTAGTGTTAGCTTGTTTGGAAAAGTGTGTTTGATAATGGGCAGTAGACAGGTTGGTAATATGCTACTGGTTTGATCATAATTGGACACGTGAAAAGGTGGTATCGACTTACAAATTTTTTTTGGTCCTCGCTTATATACTCGTATCAGATTGGTATCGGCCTCGCTAGGGTTACGAGTGTGGTGTGGTTATAATGATTAGGAAGAAAAAATATGAAGGAATGCATAGTGCGTTAGTTACGTACTATGCATTCCTTCATATTTTTTCCACAAAACTACTATAATTTTTCTATACTAGAAAACGTTTGCTACTTAATTACGTTTACGACTGAAATGAACTCTGTTTCCGAAAATGCTATACGAAAGATACCCCAGTTCGCTGACATCCAAAAAAACAGCAATAGGTACAAATAAGTATCAGATTTTTGTAAGGATTTTATGTAAGACAATAGTAACATTTTAACTTAATAGGATTTGCGTCTTACCGCCTAAACATAAGTTTCATTGTGGAAAAGCAAATAAAAATTAGGTATTGAGTATAATTATTTAACACAACTTTTAAATATTAAAGCTTTAAATATCGTAAACCCTAAGAAATGCGTGCCTCATTATGACGGACGACCTCAGTAGTCGAGTGGCGTACGCATCGGTTTCAAGGTGTCGCTAGCTCTGAGGTCCCGGGTTCGATCCCCGGTCGGGTCAATGTAAAAAATCACATTTCTACATTGTCTCGGGTCTGGGTGTTTGTAGTACCTTCGTTGTATCTGAATTCCATAACACAAGTGCTTCAGCAACTTCCTTGGGGTTCAGAACAATGTATGTGATGTTGTCCGCATTTATTTATTATAATAATATTCAAATATTGCTTTTCCTACATTCTAAAGAGGTTAATGACAATGTACTGGAAAACTTTAGTATAATCGATTTTGTTCATAACTACTTATGTTACGGTTTCATGGACGGTCTTTGAATTCCGTTCTACTAATATAGGGCGTAATGAGATTGAACTTTGGTAGAGGTTATTTTGTACATTTAATGAGATTGATCAGAATGTTTCTAATATATAAAATTCCCGTGTCACGATGTTAGTTACCGTACTCCTCCGAAAGGACTTTACCGATTTTTACCAAATTTTATATGCGTATTCAGTACGTCTGAGAATCGACTAACATCTATTTTTCATACCCCTTAGTGATAAGGGTTGCTAACTCTGAAAAAAAAAAAAATTAATGTGGGATTAAAAACACATACAACTAGAAAAAAAATATTCGGCAAAACAACGTTTGCTGGGTCAGCTAGTTATATAAAAATATTTAAATTCATACTCCTAATACTTACTACCTCTGATTAATTTCGATGCAGGTAACAAGACAGTAAATCGAATGGTGGCCAAGACAAGGCAAAAGAAGCGTCGGTCGTCCGGGAGCAAGATGGGTCGACGACATAGTAAAGGTCTCGGGTCGAGTCTGGATGAGGCTGGCATAGGACCGTAGAGATTAGCACGAGGTGAGGCCTATGTCTAGCAGTAGGAGGATGAAGGCTGTGGATGATGATGATGATGAAATCGTTTCCATTGAACAGACCAAGCTTCAATGCTGAATGGTTTTCGTTGGTTATCATTTTATCATTGATCTTGGGCTTGGCCCAAAAAAAAAGTTTACAATATGTCCAGCCGCTTAGAGTCCTACTACTGAACGTAGGGTTCTTCTCGTTCGTCGGTTCACAGAAGTTGAACTTACGAGCATGTGTGGTAGGCTAGTCTTATTCAAAAAGGTGGAGTAAGAAATCCAGTTCTTGCGCATTAAGTCCACCATCTTGGCTACACAACCGTAACGAACTTACTTTAGGAGGTAACGGCAAGGTCTATGAATGACAAATGAATAAACAATTACCGCCTTGAACGTACAATAAATTGGATTATAAAATTTTCAATAGCTGATAAACATTATAAGATTTGTAAGTATTTAGAAGGGCACAATTTTTTTTCGAATTCTTTTCTTGGAAAAAAAATATTCATACCATATTGAAAACTGTTGTAGTAGCAAAAAACTTGAACATAAACTTTGTTATATTAAACCTACCTTCAGTCGACTGTAAAATATCGTCTCATAAAATATTATAGCTCCCAAATTCAAAAATATCGTTCCGTCAGTACACAAAGTGCGAAATATATGAAAATTGCAGATTTTCATATCGCCCCCAAGTATTTCGTTCTCACTAGACTCCGAAACGTGAAGTGACAACTCTTTGTCAGATATAAGAACGTCCTGGCATATTATTTGTCAGGAAAAATGTACTGACAATTCTCTGAACTTAGCAAGATGTGGGAAGTGTATTTATTGTTTTTAAAGGACAAAAATGCTGCTGAAATGTGTGTTTTATTTTACGTTACATTTGGAAATAAGATGTGGCGTAATCGTATAGAGTGTGGATATAAAACCGAGAAAACATTTGTGGGTTGGCGGTGTGTTTTTCAAATCTGGTTGCTCATTTGTTTTTTTGGCATTTCATTTTTCTTTTTTACAACATTTGTTTTTGTTTAAACAGAGAGCTTACTGCTGTGGAACTTTTTTTGCCAATTTGTTTTCCACACCTAGACACATGCATCTAAGGTTTAAAAGCCGTAGTTCTGAATGCAGTCTGTTAATTACTTTAATTGATTTTCATCAAACAGTCATTCTCAATTCTTCACTTGGAATGTAATAATTGAATCATTTCCATTCACGATTCGTAAATTCAATTCCCTTGTCAAGTCATCAAAAACCCCTATGAATTGAAACAGTACAGTAGTCTATAAAACCCTCAATTTTCCATCCAGCGGCCTTATCAACAAGTATATGAAATTTTATGAAGTAAATGACCGAAAACAGTTAACCTTTAAACATAACTCTGGAGTGTGTTAGGCCGTAAAAAGACATTTTATGAGAAACTTGAGTCTCATAAAATGAAGGGTTACGTGTTCTTGATCTGATGTTACGTGGAGCTGTTGTCCTTGTTGGGAATGATAAGCGATGAAAAATATAAAAGAAGAGTGCGTGTAACAGTCAAGTAAAACTTTTTTTTTAATTTTAAGATTTATTTATTTATAAACTATCTATTGAAAAAAAAATATGGATGGTACACAAAGGTGAGGCCATATTGCCGTTAAGGACTTCAGGATAATATTATGATCTAGTTACCCCCTAGTCACGTCTTAATAAGTTTTACTTCAAAAAATGTGTCCTCTATTTTTTTGACAGATTGATGGTATTCTCTGAACGCGACATTTGAGTTTTACACTCGACTAACAATAGTTCCCAAAAATATTTTTTTTTCTTCAAAAATAATAAGTTAATTATAAAGAAAAAAAAACGGACTCTGAATCTAAAGTGTCTCTCACTTGGCGTCAGAATATTTTCAGCCTTAATTTTCAGCTTTACTTTATCTAAGTTTTGCTTAAAAATTCATAAGCACAAACTAACAAAGCGCCCATTACAAGTCTGACTTTCTTTACGAAGCGGATCTCTTCCACAAAAAATATTTTCGCTATATTTTAATTTATAATCTTAGGATTCAGGTTTAGCCGAGTGGACTGCTCAAGGTCCCAGTGGCACTAATCTAATAAACTTAGTTCCAGCCAAATAACAGAGTAACAACGGCTTGACATTTTGAACACTAATTTGAGTAATTTGAGACTCTACAGTTTCTACGTCAGTCCTGTTTATTTTGTCTTCGTTTATGATAATTAATTCATTATACGAGTTGTATTTTGTTTACTGGAGTTAGTATTCAGGTTATATATTTGTCTCCAATTAGCTTTATTTCAATATTTTCAAACAGGTACTTTACTTATCTTCTTTATGTGAGTTGATTTTTGCCTATCACTTGGCTAATGAGCTAAAAAAACAAACAGTTCAATTTGATACCAATGTTGGTTCAATAAAGTTCCTGTAAAAATTGTGTCCTCACATTCAGGTTTTGACAAGACCTGAATGTGAGGACACAATTTTAGTATTATTTTTTACGAAATAGTTGTTCTTTTGAATAAAAAAAATACTACCACAGTAAGGAATATTGTTCTTGTATTGCAAGAGCATTCGCAAAAAATCAAGTTACACGGTCTGCTAGCCTGACTTAGTATACCCGTTAATGGATCACACAATTGAACCCACTGCAACGCTTCGCGCACTTGGGTTTGGCATGGTGAGTATACCACTCAGCAATCCTTGTACTCAAACTATTGGTACCTATCGTCTACTTGAAGAAAGGTCCTCTTTTTATTTACATAAAAATATCTTGGATATCACGTCGCTTCGCCAAAATACGTTGAATAGCATCGCTTCGCTTGACGTCCATTTGTTCACATAGGACAGTGACAAACGTGTCTTTGATCTGATGTTACTGCTAAGCGGTATATGAGATTTGAGAATGTATATCGGCTTTACAAACACGCGATTTTGTATCCAGACTACAATACAAGCGGCAATAAAAATATTTTAATATGTTGCGAATTTCGTGAAAGAGATATAAGATAAGGAGTGTATGTTTTAAATTTAACTTTCAGGGTTTATTTGTTTATGGGTCGAGGTTTTATCAGTATTTGTATAAATATGGTCCAAAAATTATTTTCGTGTTTTTCCATACTCTTATTGTGTCTTTGAGGTTCAGTGCGAAAACTTTCTTCTAATATCAGTTGTAGTAATCTTCAAACTTATGGCTTGATATATTATCAATTTTTTTTTGTCCAAGCCCAGAAAACTTCGGAATGAACTAAAATTTTCAACCGTGCACTTATTTAGTAAAAATATATTCTTCCTCACGAAAAAGTTGCCAAGTCTACTAGACTTTGATACACATTCCCGTGTATATTTGATGACGTCATTTTGGGAGGCTGTTCCCATCCCACCATACAAACTAATCATGACAGTAAAAAATATTAGTTCATAAACTTTTTATAGACGAGCAAGTAGGTCAGGGGTCAAAACAAAATATTTGGCAGATTGTTTTCGATGTATGTTCGTATAACGTGTCTCGGAGAAGGAAGAACCCATGGATATGTTACATTTTTCAACTGCTAATGTTAAAAGCAAATGCAAATCACACACAACTGTATTAAATTATCAAGATAATACAGTGTTACGCTGTTTCTTGGAAAAGGAATGTCATACCAATACCCTTAAGTAATTCGATCTGCGTAATCGCTTGTAATATCTTGTTCACCTGTCTTGAATATACTAACACAGCTTTTTTGCATCAAAACAATCACCTCTCTTAAAGAAAGAAATAGTTTGTACCCAAAAAAAAATGCTTCGGATCGGTCATTCCAATTTTGCGAGCTGGTAATGATTGTAGGACGCCCGAAATCTCGATGGAGCAAGAACCAAGGCTCCGACTGGATGAGAAAGGCAGGAACTGGTCTTATATTGTGACTTCAGAGAAGACTGAAAGAGGTGCAGCGATGGATTGCGATAGATTGGCTAAGTTGATTGAATAAGTAATGATAGCCATATCCACTTAAGCTTGCAGAAATTTGTAAATTTTCATGCACAAATCCAGTAATGGAAATACAACAGCGGTTTTCAGGAACATTGTGCAATAAACAAGTGAAAACTTCGTGGTAATGCTTCCGTCGGGCCTCACGATACCCATGGGAAATGATGGGTTAGTATAGACGGAAGATAATGGCCGTATGGGCTATTGTAATGATAATTTGTGTAGTTATCACGAAGTTATTATTATGGGGTGAACTTAGCAGATAATATGAGTCTTAGTTTCCTCGTATGTGCTTATAGCTAAAGACCGTTGCAAGTAGGGAATAATGCGAACTATGTATAACAGAAGGTTCTTAGAAAATATGTTTCTTAGGCATATGGAGAGAAGTTTTTGGTATGAGTCTCTAAGTCTCAAGTGTAATTCAGACTCGCAACATAGAAGGTTTCGTGCAAATAGATACATAAAGAAAAATAAATCGGTTCTGCGCCAACGCAGAAACTTCAATCATTATGAAGCAACCGTCAGTACAGCTTTGGAAAAGGCTCAAAGAAGATTGTGCCATCAATACACACAGACATAGTCGGGTGAGATATGGTTTATCATTTTTTCTTCAAACGACTCCCACGCTTTGTTATTTTATACTTGTGTCGCAGGGGTTTTACAAACATACAATTTACATGCTTAAATACACTTTTCCTTAAGTGAGTTTTAAAAATTTGCATAATAATTATTTATTTCATTAAATAAATAATCAACTAATATAAATACAGGCTGGTCCTTTGAGATGTATTCCGTTAGCGTCCCTACTTACTAACTATCTTTGAAGCTGATAAAGTAATTAAGTTTTAAACAAAGGCTGAGACGAATTCCCTAGATTATCCTGAAAGGCATGTTAAGCCCTTAAATTTTAAGAGAAATGGTATATCGATTACTAAGATGTCTAGAGATACATTTTTAAGTGCCTATGATTTTGAAGGAGATATTTACTGAAATTATTACTTATCTGCCTTAAATATTTGAATATGCTCTCTACTAAAAGGTTTTGATAAGAAATTTTGGTAGGCCTTCAGATTCTGATCTTTGCTACCTACGACAATCTGAAAATTTGTTTGTCTATTTTTTAGTATTTACTGCATGGTAAAAATATTAATAATTACGTGAACCTCAGTCGCGGTCCTCTTTGGTGCTTTTAGTAGCATTTTGATATTAAAGTGTCCAAAAAAGAACATTTTCTTCTTCTTTAACAATTGGTTGACCATTTCGCTAACTCTACATATTCTACACTTTACCAAAAAACATTTTAAATATTCACCAAGCATAAAACCTCCTTTCACCGTCATAACTCTAGAATTCCGTAGAACTCGTGATCTTACATTATGACAGTCTTGCAAATGTATTTTACGGTCCACAGTTTTATAACTCTGTTTTCTTGGTGTCGTCAAAATTGTCTAGACTGGCGGTAAAGTGGACACTGGACACGTACTATGTTTTATAGTGAAGTTTTGAGACAAGTTATTTAGTAATTTTATTGGTACTATTTTAGATCTTTGTGTTTTGTTTTGTATTGATTTATAGGCTTTTGTTATTATTTTGTGAGCGGGATGTGTTTAGGTTGTAGTGCGATATTGAGCATTTTTCTGTGAGTCTGTATAAATAAACCTTTTTTGTCCAATTTAGTTACAATTTACAATAACTTTCATTTTTATTGATCGTTCGTCACTCGTTTTTATTCAATCACTTTGCTTGTTTGTTTGTCGTTCCGGTTGGATTTTTGCAACTTATTTTTGAGGCACTTTCCGATAAGCTAGCAAGCTGAAATATTCGGAGTAGCTTCAAACCCGATGACAATGTTATTTACAACTATAAAATCGGCGGCACCAATTTTAATAAAATTTGAATGACTTTTAACGTGGGTTTTTAGACTTTTTGAATTTATTAATTTTAAATTTATAGTTTAAAGACACAGTATCAACTTGAAAAACTATATATGTTAACAAAAAGAAAGAAATTCCAATTCAAACTGTTTATGGAAAGTTTTTGGCCCAATGGCATTATGGCATATTCATAACTTATTATTCAATAATGGTTTACCGACGTTTTTATTGAAATACTTGACTATTTTTGGACTAATCCAATTATTAAGAACGCACGAGTATACGTATGTTTTATTTCAGGTATACTATCACAAAAAGGCTTATTTAATGTGATTCATTGAGCACACTATGAAACTATCCGGATTATGTCTATAATCATGAGCCACTTTGTCAGTTCCATTTTCAAATTTTCAACACTGAATTTTCACTAGCTTTTTTCCTGATTCACAAGGTAAGCCAATTTTACCAATTACTTGGATCTGTGGATTGGACACAGTCGGGCAAAGCTTCATTAGTGGTAACAGATGCTAAGGTTTCAACTGGTAATTAGGAACCAACCTTTTTTTAATCAATGCTAACTAGGTTTCTAGAAACATTCTTTGACATTAAATATTTCAAATAAAAATAATGTACCAATCTATAATAATTGCAATTCTATTTTCTTAAATCCGACTACACCGAATGACATTAAACGCATTATTCTATCCCTCAAAAATACTAATAGTACAGGCTATGATGAAATCACTACTAAAGTATTAAAGCATGTTAGTAATATAATATCACCAATATTAAGTCATATATTTAATTTGTGTATTTTTCATGGTATCTACCCTAATAAATTAAAAACCACAATTATCAAACCATTATTTAAGAAAGAGGACAAAGAGAACATGGCCTGCTATCGACCCATAGCACTCATCCCAATACTATCTAAAGTACTAGAAAAAGTTATATATGAAAATCTCAATAGCTACTTAGAGAGGAATAAAATTTTAGCAGAAGAACAAATGGGTTTTCGTAAACATAAATCTATTAATATGGCAATTTATAAATTTTTAGCTAATATCACAAAGAAATTAGACTCAAAAACTCCTGTGTGTGCTTTATACATGGATTTAACAAAAGCCTTTGATTACGTAGACCATCAGATCCTAGAAAAAAAGCTTAACGCCTATGGTATAAGGGGCAACGCACTAGGCTTAATAATGTCCTACCTGAATGAAAGAAAACAAGTTACTGTAATCACAAAAATATGTCCAAGACAAAAGCAAGAACTAACATTTAAGTCTAATGTACAAAACATAAAATACGGTGTCCCTCAAGGGAGTGTATTAGGACCATTATTATTCCTCATTTATATAAATGACTTCCCCCAGGTAATAAACTCTCTAATGGTCTTATTTGCCGACGACAGTACAGTTATGTTTTCAAATAAAGATTCTAAACTGCTGGAATCGGAAATAAATAATGGTTTAGTAAATATTATTGATTGGTTGAAAGCAAATAACCTTGTTATAAACCTAAGTAAAACTAATTTGATGGTTTTCCGAAATACAGGTAATTCTTTTATACCAGACATTAGTGTAAATTATTGTGGTCAGCCAGTTAAAGAAGTTACGGTTGCAAAGTTCTTGGGTATAAATGTTGACTGCAATCTAAATTGGAAGATACATGTTGAGTCTGTATGTACCAAATTAAATAAATTCTCATATGCGTTACACATGTTAGCAAAAACAGTAAACACATCCACTATTCTGACAGCATACCATGCGTACGTAGTCTCAACTTTACGATATGGTTTAGTTTATTGGGGAAACTCAACAGATAGGCATGCCGCATTTATATCACAAAAGAAATGCATTCGCGCGATGTGTCAATTAGATAAATATGATAGTTGTAAATCTTATTTCCAGTCACTGAGAGTTCTTACATTGCCATGCTTGTATATTTTTGAAGTCATTGTATTTGTGAAAAATAATTTAAATTCATATGAAACACTGCGTAGTAATCGACATAGTCATAAAATAAAAGTACAACCTAGTAGAACCACTCTTTTAAATAAAAGCCTATTTTGCATGGCACCAAAATTGTATAATAAACTCCCCAATTCCATTGTGAAAATTGATACTATTGATAAATTTAAAAAAAGACTCAAAGAATTTCTTATTAGTAAATGCTACTATGATATTAGAGAATATTTAGAGGATAAGTTTTGACATTTGTTATTTTGCATTGTTATTGTTTTAGTTATATGTATTTGTCTTTAGAATTTGTATTTTATAGTTACTTTTGAACTTATTCAGTTTTATCACGATATCATTTGTAAGCCAAACCGTTGCCTTACAATACTAGTGTTTTTCTCCTTTGTTAGTTTCACACTGTTGTCTTAATTTCTTATTAATTGCTTTTTTCCCAGGTGTGTTGCAAGAATTTTCTTTTAGAAATAGGCAGTGTCTATGTTTTATACTGTTCTAAAGTTGTGTCCTTATGCATCATTTTGCACATAAATCAATAAATTCTGAAACACTAAAAGTGACTGAAAAATTAATAGTTTCGTAATTTTAAGAAAAATATTATACACAATAAAACCGCATCGTTTGCCAGAAACTGAAAGGGTTTGAGTCTAAGTCTAAATTTAAGCCAAACTAGAATCAATATTAGGTATATTGTTTTCACATACATTTTATTTATTTATTTAATATTGGATCTCCAACAAAGAATACACAAAAACACATTTGCAAACAAAAACCCTCAATAACAGGAGATTCTTTTTCCTCACTCTAGCAATCCCCACCTATCCTACTTCGTTTCACGGTAAGCCAATTTCACCTGTTACGGATAGACCCATCTGAACCAGAGGCGTCGCTTCGTTAGTGGCAACAGATGCTAGAGTTTTAACTAGTAATGGTTGGTATTAGTCTGATAAATTAGTCCTCGTACGGGGGAAACGATTAACGATATTACGTACACGGTTTTTTGTAATGATGGTCGTTATGGGGAGTAATTAAAGTTGCTTTTTGTAAAGGAGAGTTTAATATGTTTATAGTTAATGATAAATAGAAAGTATTATTCTGTGTATATTATTAACTTAAGAATGCAGTTTTGCTTCATTGACGCCAATGTGGGGGACATTTTATGACAGTAAACACGAAGATTTTTACAGGGTTTTGTAATTTCTCTTCTAAAAGGGTTTTTAATTCTTTTTCTCTTGTAAAATCCCTCTTATGGTCTTTGTAAACTCTTGTGTGTAGTATCAGAATCTCAATGATTCACCGTTAAACGCTCTGCTATGCCTTCGATTTAAAATCGGTTCACGACGATGCTTATCTTATTCTGAAGGAATCCAGGGTTAACCTTAACATTTTTAATAATATTGAATGAGTTTTCATGAAAAAGATTGGTGTGTATGCAGTGTGATTTTCCATTATCCTACAAGTACCTACTGCTAAATGTACATTGTAAGCTTAATTGACTGGAACACTGAGCGATTTACATTTTTTTGTAGTCTTTAAAATAATGTAGAGTCTTGCTTTTATGTAGTGTAGGCTTGTAAAAACTATGTCTCTAGATATCCCTGGGGTAAAAGTCTCGTGGCAATAACATCTAATGTTTTTTGTTGTACAATGTTCTGTAATAATTACATTGCAAAGGAAAATGTCCGTTCTAATTACTACGTTGGTTTTATTTTACTGTTATACTGTTTTGTAAAAGAAAATTGCGTTGTTGCTCTACATTTCATTTTGTTAGTGCAGATTTTTTTATGTCTCCGATCGGGATTTGTTGCTTTTATTATTTTTTTAATACGACAGCTGACAGCCATTAATTAATATTGAAAACTGCCACAAAAGCAGCCAAAAAACGTGAACAAATATATTTACCAAACCGGTTTTAAGTTGAGAATTAATTTTAAGAATTATATATCTGACTTCGGTAAAGTCTTTAAAGTAAAAAAAAAATCAATTGGTTGATTGATAAAAGAACGCTGAAAACGATGCTTAACCACCGTCTTTATTCTTTGTGTTGGCTGTTATAGCGGTAGTAGAAATGCATTGTTCACGAAAATTTCAACTGTCTACCGATCTCGGTCTCTGACGTACAGAATGGTGACGAAAAGACAGATACCCAATGGACATAAAACTGAGCCTCAGTATTAAAGGTTACTCTTTTTACCCTTTGGGTACGGAAACTCAAAAAAAACATAAAAAGTAAAGAAAGGATAGATTAAATGTTATCAACCATAAAACAGTTTACGTCTCCAAACATTATGAGTTCTTTGACAGCATAATCGCGAAACCAACCTGAGAGGGTAAGGTTTAAGTCACACTGAGACGACAGTTGCCGGTAATGAGGTAAAGAACAGTCTCAGCGTCAAAAGATTTAAAACTTTATCTTCTTTACTATAAAACATAAATTTTTATTTGACTCGTACCGCTGCAATGTTGCCAAGGCATGTCAGAATGCTGTCGCCCATATGCAAAATTTTTAACTGACTTCTTCAGAAATGTGAGTATTCGTGTATTAACCTCCATTTCATTGAGAACGCCATGAGATGTCGTTAAAAATCATCTAATTACATAACTTTTCCAAAATGGCCTTCCAATCACAAGTAGGTTATGACACGGTTGGTCCGTGAATGGGTGATCATCTATGTCATAAAGGGTTCCTCCGTGTTTCGTAAGGCACGTAAAATTGTTGGTCCCGGATGTTATTCATGAATACACCTTTGACAGTCTTTACAGGTAGTCAGAAGCTAGAAAGTCTAAAAACCAGTTTCACTAAAGGGTATCGTGTTACCCGAGTAACTGGGTTGAGAAGGTAAGATAGGCTGTCGCTACTTGCAAAATACTGGTACAAGCGATGACGTACTTGACTATGTATCAAAATAATGACTACAACTGAAATCTTGGTGTGATATAATCCTAATATCCTACCAACCAATACCACCACTCAAGGGAATGCTACTTATTTAGTGCACTTCAACGAAAGTCCTTTAATCGCACCTCCACTTTAGTAGTCAAATTGGTGCGTGAATAAATTAAAACTCCTTGCTATTTCACCTCACAAGTAATTTTCTGAGACAAAGTTAACTTTTCATAGAATTACAGAAGAGCTTCACAATTGCTTTTCTTAGGTGCTTACATGAGTTTTCAAGGTTAAGTTGATATTATGCTTTGTTACGCTGTAGGTTGAGGTTAATATTTGAAAGCGCTTGGCCTTACGCAGCCGTTATGTATTTGATCGCGGTGGATACTGTATTAATTAGTGGTGAGATAAGGTAACACTCAATAAAGTGATGAGTAGATGTTGAGTTGAAGACCAGCGGGCCTTCCATCACGTGTTACGACGTGGATTAAAATAATAATATTTCACAACGCCATCTAGCCTCAAACTAAGCAAAGCTTCTATTATGAGTATTAGACAACATGGTGAACATATTATATTCTTCAAAATACATACATAATGTAGATAAATTATACCCATCCATAATTATACCCTGCCCATCACAAAAATATTCCACACAACAACCTGAATAGGAATCGAACCCACGATACAGCAGTCAGGTATAGCAGTAAGGGTCACTAGCTACTAGACCAACAGGCTAGTCAGTTTAATGCAAAGGTGAAAGCGAGATGCCGTTATACGACTTGTAGTGCGCCATCTCGCTCCTGCAACTCTGCAACAGCTTCATGAAGTAATAAAGTGCAGGAAAATTGATTTTAAATTATTGTAGTAAGCTATATAATAATTTAACAATAAAGTTTATATAAAGGAGTCCTGTAGGTCACATAAAGACAATGGTCTAGACTTATAAATCCAGTAAACGAAAACACGATTATAGTGCCAAAGAAAATAAGCACCGCTAACATTTTTAGCATAAAACCTCCAAGTTGATCTAAGTAATTGAATACTTAAGCCTTGACAAAAACGTTAGAAAACAAGCAACACAAAAACCAGTATAACATGACGGATCTAAAGTTAAATTTCCAAAAAATGAGTGAGATACAGCATAAGAGATTTTAGGAGAGGGATAAAGATAGATATACATTTGAGGTCAAATTCCGAGGGTCGGTGTATACTGGCTAGTGTATAGTTGCTTTAGTATTATGTAAGTTTGTCATCGACACGCCAAGCCCTCAGAGCCTGCGAGAGCCATCAAGAGGGATATCTTCATAAATTAACATTCAAAGCGTTGTTTGGTAAATGAGGTGCGCGACCTTCACGTAAATTAATAACAACATTGCAGTGTTAATGTCAGTTTGAAACTGGTTCTGTTCGTGTAATATTACGATTTTGGGACATCGTTTCTTTAAGGGTACCTAGTTTTTGATTTCATTAGTTGGGCTTGATAGCTGAAAAACAACATTTGCCTTACATTTATCACATAAAGACTATTTTTTCATGGATGCTTAGGTGTTCGTAAAGAAACTACTTCACGTTGCCACTAATGTTGAAAACGACAAATAAATGCGATGAATACGTCGCAAAAAAGGTGATAATTATGGATAGTGTATTATCTTTTTTGTAATTTCAATGTGCTATAATATGACATACGGCTCAAATGTTTTCAGAAATCGAAAGTCGAACTTATAGCATCCGAATAAGAGGCAGTTGAATTCTTGAATCACACCTATGTTATAAATGCGTAAGTATGTGAGTATTTTTGGATGTATGAGTATAATATATTTATTACTTCTTCACTCTTAAACTGCTGGACTGATTTCGAAAAATGTTGGCATGGAGGAAGCTATCACCTTGGATTAAGCCATACGCTATTCTACTTTGTTAGACACATCTTTCTGCAGCTTATAATCGAAAGACAGGCGAAGCTGCAAACAACAGCTCATATACTACACATAAAACCTTTTTGGCTATCCTCAGTCGGATCATATTCGAAACGTTTTTAGGTTAGACTCTCGTATCAAAAAGTTCTAACACAAAGTTGATAAAACTAAATACATAACGCTAATTACTAAAAAGCTTTTCGTTATAAAATAACTTTAGTAATTGATAACGCGTGGTTCCAGTACGAAATTAGGTCAGTCTAATATGGAAATCGTTATTTTACGGCGATATGTGGTATATTGGTGTTTTGTGAATAATCAGGTCTGTTATAGAAGTTGAAAGCATACTAATTATAATAGTAAGCTGTTGCCCGCGACTTCGTCCCCGTGGGTAGAAGATATAAGTTATGATTAATACCTGCCCTGTTTTCTTCATATTTTCCATTGTATCTTCGCTCCTATTAGTCGCAGCGTGATGGTTTAAGTGGTGAATGGTCTATTCAACACAAAAATATTTTTTCAATTTGGACTAGTAGTTTCTGAGATTAGCGCGTTCAAACAAACAAACAAATTCTTCAGCTTTATATATTAGTATAGAGTATAGAAGATGATTTATACCTGCCCTGTTTTTTGACATTTTCCATTGTATCTTCGCTCCTATTAGTCGCAGCGTGATGATATATAGCCTAAAATCTTCCTCGATGAATGGTCTATTCAACACAAAAATAATAAATAATTTAATCGATTTGAACCAGTAGTTCCTGAGATTAGCGCCTTCAAACAAACAAACAAACAAACTCTTCAGCTTTATATACTAGTATAAATAAACGATGTGTGCCGTGACTGTATTTATACTGCAACTGCACAAGTTGGTCGGTCACAGGTTAAGCTACGATTGATACAGTCGGTCCGTGGATGGGTGATCATCGATGTCGTAACGAAACCCTTCGTGTTTCGGACAGTACGTTAAATTGTTGGACCTGGCTGTTATTTATACACCTTTGACAGTCAGAAGCGGGAAAGTGTGGCAACCAGTCTTACCAAAGAATAAGGGTTGCCTAGGTAACTAGGTTGAGAAGGTCAGATAGGCAGTAGCTTCTTGTTTAAGAGTTTTACTCGTCCATTTCTAAAAACCAGTAAAATAAAAAATATAATTCTGCTGTTATATTATTGCATGGTGGTTCATCGCTTTAATTACCAAATTCTTTTATTCGAAACTTTTTCGAAACATTCGAAAACTTTCGAAGTGAGACATGTAACTTGTTTAAGTAAATAGATAATACAACATTAAGTAATAGTTGACAGTTCCTATGTTATTTTTTACTCTGTAGTAAAAATACTCACAAATAATATAAAAAGTTGCTTGTCAACAGAAGCCGATGCTTGATGGCTGTCCAAATACCGTTTATGTTTTGTTGACAATACATTCGATATATAACGATTTGAACACATAAACCTTTATGTGATCGTTAGATGTTGTAATGAAATAATTTTTGAACTCTCTATGGACTCCGTCGCTGTTTCGTATTTCATTGTCAAGTTCTTAACTTTTTACGCCTCTATTAATCGCAGACTGCAGACTCAATAATTACATTATAAAATTGATATCAAGATTTAAAAAAGACCCACAAATATCGACCGCATCGTAATCGTTTCAACCATTTAGTAGCTACGGTGCCGACAGACCAAACAGTCAAACTGACAAAACCCCTCTTTTTGCACTTGGTTTAAAAAACACGGTCGTAATGCTTGATCAAGATGAAAAAAAAGTTATATTATGGCAAAAGATCGAACAGGATATGAATCGTTATAGCGCCATACGACGTCAGATCACATCACAATCTTATTATAACTTTGAAATGTTAAAAGCGTCGGTATCTTATAAATCTGGCTCATGTCATTTTAGGAAATTGGATTAGATATTGATTCATATTTTTGCCTTCGATTTTTATATCTTTACTTTTTATTCTTATGTTTTGCTTTCGCTGATATTTCTTTTGATGATCGTAGAACGTAATGTATTGAGTTACGTATGATTTAATTTATGTAGTAGCTGTGCACGACTTAAACCAGTTGATGACGACCAAATGGAGGTTTCGAGACGCACCCTGAGGTAAATTCTGTCTCTAACAGACCTACCTAACGGAACAACAGATTACTTGTCAACTTCTCAATTAGGAAGATAATAGCACATTCAAACTATATGATGAGGAACACACCGACTGAGGAGCTGAAAAAACATGGAAGTTTAAAGGCTGCAGAGATATGTGTTGCTGACACAATGGCAAGATGGGACTTTAGATCCTGTTCAAAGACTTATCCGGGATAAAACGCCAGAACAAATTGAGTAAAGGAGACGTTATCATTAAACAATCATTTGATAACGCAAACATCATTAAATTAAACTCAAGATAGCCGACAAATCTCTTCCCAATATCAAATTATTCGTTAAAATTTCCATAACACGATAGTATCAATCTCAGATTTGGTTTCAAGCCTGCTAAAGGTTGAAATATTACTTGCTAATTGGAATAAACTCTGAACAACTTCCTACTAAGGGTACGTTCAGACAGGAAATGTAAAAGGAACGTTTAATTTGCAAACGCTTGAAAAATCTGATGAACGTTCACGAATGACTGAACTTGGATTGCTGTTTTCGCTTTCTTGCAGTTCTATTTTGTTTAATGTTTCTTCTGTGTTGCCTCCAAAAGGGAAAATATCAACATATGTAAAGGAGAAGAAAAACGATAGAAGGTACATAGATACATATATATATGAAAATACTGAAGTGACAGATCAAGCCGCAGCCGATGCCTTTGCTAAATATTTTGCGTCCGTTTTCCATGCAGAGAAACCCGAGCTAAACCCGGATACTGCTGCAAAAGCTGCATATGCACATATACATCGAGATGTGGCCTCCGTTTCCATCACGACAGTAGATGAAAATGATCTGAAGAAGGCAGTGAGACGCCTTAAGCCAAGATCGGCTGGGGGGCCGGATGGCATTCCTGTCTTCTTAGTTAAGGACTGTATATCAGTTCTTGGGCGGCCACTTCTGTATTTGTATAATCTTTCATTGACCCAGTCAAGATATCCTGAGATCTGGAAGCTATCTCGAGTCTCTCCTGTTCCTAAAGGAGACGGAGGCACACATGTTACTTCTTTCAGACCTATAGCTGTCCTATCCGTTTTTGGTAAGATCTTTGAAGCAATTCTAAGTGATTCCATCAAGCGCCAAATCGGTCACCAGCTGCATAATGATCAACATGGGTTTCGTACAGCTCGCTCCACCACCACCAACTTGGTCGCGCATGTAGACTATATCTGCTCACAAATGGATAAGCGAAGGCAAGTTGATGCGGCTTACTTTGACTTCCAGAAAGCCTTCGACCTAGTGGATAACGATATGCTATTGAAAAAGTTGGCGATTGTTGGATTCGTACCAAAGCTCCTCAATTTTTTTTCTTGTTACCTTAATAATCGACGTCAATATGTGCGGCTCAATGGATATAACTCTGGAGACTACTTTACTAGGTCAGGAGTGAGTCAAGGTAGTACGTTAGGACCTTTGCTATTCGTGATATTTATCAACGATTTACCAGATGTTGTTTTGACTTCAGAGTGTCTCCTATTTGCGGATGACCTAAAACTAACTCTGGGTATTGAAACTGAGGCTGATGCCGTGACATTACAGAGAGATATTGATGCTGTGTCTATATGGAGTCAAGAAAACCACCTTCCGTTCAATAATCTCAAATGTAAAATAATAACGTTCACGCGAAAATCACAGCCCATTATTGTTAATTATAAGTTGACTGACGCTCCTTTGGAAAGAGTTAAAGAGATTAGGGACTTAGGATTACTATTAGATTGCAAATTAGACTTTCACACGCACATCAACAAAATTTGTAAGTCAGCGCACAAAATGTTAGGGTTTGTCATAAGGACTGCGTCACAGTTTGATAATACACGGGTCGCAAAAGTATTGTACAATGCCTATGTGCGCAGTAAACTCGAGTACGGTGCAGTTATCTGGAATCCTTATGAAGAGAAATACGTTCTAATGATTGAAAAAATACAACGTAAATTTGCTCGATGGATTTATAAGAAACAGTACGGATACTATCCCTACTTATACCCTTCCTTATTCGTGTCTGGTATGGTGGACATTGAAACGTTGAAATTTAGAAGGGCAATGTCTCAAGTCATGCAATATCTGTCCATAATTCACAATAGGATTGATAGTCCCCAAATACTAGAGCGTGTCCGCATCTTAGTCCCTGGGAACGTGTCGGCAAACTCACAGGGACAGGTGGCGCCTCGGCGCCGCCCGCGACTGCTGGAGCCCCCCCGCGCACGTACCGAGCGCGCTCGTCAAGCGCCCACCAACCGCGCACTCCGATTTATTGGGGACATACTTGCACAGCACCACGAGCTAGACTTATTTGCCGATGGATTGGGACATTTGTGTAAAGAATTTCAAATAATTTTAAATAAATTGTAGCCATCAAATTGACATAATATTGTTAGTTATCATAATTAACTGTAATTAATTATTATTTTAATTGCTAGCTGCGTTTTGTTTTTCTTATTTTTTTTTTTTTTTTTTTTTTTTATTATTATTGCTATTTTATTTTAATATTAATGTTATTTATGGACTCAGATTGTATTTTTTTTTCCTATGATATTATTGATCAATTTTTAATTATGATTATTCTGCTCATTCCTGACATTGTTAAATAATTTTGCATTGTTAAATATAATGACGAGGATGTGTAACACCGAACTATTAATCTTATAAGCGTTTTGGATGTGTCATCTGTTAGCTTGTAAGATGAAATGAAATGAAATAAATAAATAAATCAACTACTATTATTTGTATCTTATTTCATTCACGGTTTACATTTATTATGGGAAGAGACTGGGTTTTTTTGAAGGCGTACATGGGAACAACGGTCACATGTAGAGACCTTGTTGAGAACTTTCATTTGAAATGAGATAAACATCTACAGACCAGAGTCTGTCCAAAGTAGCTATGTGAAAGAGCAGACATGAATGACTACTACCTCTGTACATACTGATATTTTTCCTGTCCATCCAAAGGTTGTCTGGAAGATATCGCTTTTAGCGATAAGACCGCCATTGTACCCTAACATTGTATGTATTAAGAATCACTGCTGTAATTCCATGGTGTACAATAAAGAATATTCTAATCTAATCTAATCTAATCTACTATAATAATAATTATAAATGGATGAAGATTCACGAAAGAAAACGGGCAGTTTTGCCACTTTTTTTTTCTCTATCTGTCCCTGGTTTACACATTAAAATGACAAAGACAAGATGAGACTTAGCAGTAGCATCAAAGTCTGCATTAGAAATTAATTTTTTTAATACTTCGAAAAGTCTAAAAGATAGATAAAAATCTCACTCTTTTAATTCCACTAATTTCCTTCATGTGAGTGAGGCATCCCGGTACATCCCAAGGCTCAGTGTTAAAAAATTAATAAGATCATTGCTCACTGACCATTGAAATGTCTTTGATAGAGGTAGTACCTGACGAAAGTTTTGGGTTTCAATTTTGATTACGAACAAGTAATTTCCAAGACCCACCATCTTTAGTTTGTGTATAAAGTGACCCTAACAGACTAGGTATTCAAATTTCTAAATTATTACACAAATTACAACTCGACCTATATACAAATTGAAAATTGATTACAGTTACGAAAATTATTCATTATTTCTTGAAATTGTATACAAATTATCATGGTGTGGTTAATAGACGGCGCTTTGTTGCCGGAAGTCGTTACATAGTTTTCTAATATTTAATATCCTTTGTGATTTTTCATAAATTGCTTCTTTAATCTTCTTCTTCTTAATTTTAAGTTCTTCTTAGTCAATAGTTTCCATGTAAATTTAAAGTCACATTTTTTTCTGCACTCTTAGCAAAATTTTGAAGAGCGTTTCCCTGATCTAATGTCTAAAGTGTGTAGAAACCGTACGTTTCTGTAAAGTAATTTAGTTTTTGAAGATTTAATTATTGATATTGTTATTCCTTGGGCACAATAAACGTTAAGGTATGTGCATTTAATGTGGTACATGATAATAGCGACTTTTTGATTTTGCAAATCAAAATTGGTTTTGGTATTTAAAGAGAGAAACGAGAGGAAATGAAATTTACATACATATATGAACAACTTATTAAAAAACAAAACATTTGTAAATGATAATTGTATTACAATGAAAGAAGGATTTAAACTAGACATAATTCAGACATAAACAATTTGTAGTTGTAACAGTATCGCCCACAATTAACAACATTAATATAAACCTCATTTTAATCCAGAGCTTAGACCCAAAACTGTACATGCTTTGGAACATCGAGAAGATTATAATAGATTATAATATTTTAGTACTTTAAGTAGCTGCTTTGAACATTTAGCTGGTTGATAAGGATATGACTGGTGCTTTAGTAAGGACCTAAAGTGGGTTTTTATTGTAACGTAAAACCCTTGTGTTTTGTCATTACTTTTACTTTTGATTAGGGTCAAGAATGAGTAAAAATCAAGTCGCATAGTTAATTTTTGTATACCATACCATTTATGTATACTATGGTACAAATAAACATGTTTTATTATTTCTTAATACACATTCATCTTGAAATTATCACGCACACTCTTTTTAAGGCAGCCCCAGAAATAGATTTATTGATTAAAATATATCTTAAGATTTTCTTTTACATTTTTTTTTATTTTTGTTCTGCATTTTTTCCTTCGCTTCTATTTTTCATAAACCGTTTAAAATACACATTTTGCAAAAACAATTAGTTAAAAGCGACTCTAATTTCGCGCTTATAACATTAACAAATATCTTAAATTCTGTATGTGGTGTTAATTCACTTTCAACAATAAATATCACGTGCAATTACAGTTTCACCTAAATGAAAATTCCATAACTTCCTAAACCTGGGGAAATTTCAATCTACCTTCATTTTGACTCTCGCAAACGAACAAGTTGCCAATATTTCGTCACAACTTGACCGTTTCCTGGGCAATTCTACACGTTCATATCTTTAATTTCCTCATTGCCACGTTTTCGGGTCACTTTCATTCCGAAAGGTCCAAGTTTCTATACAACGTTATATTTCTCTCATATTTGATGAAGGTTTGTATGGGATGCATGGGAAATTGGTCTTTTACATTCTAATCATGTTTTATTCAAGGCTTGTTCGTTTCGTGCTTTATATGTTGTTATTGATTTATGAATTAGGCAAACGGTATTAGGGAAATGCCGATGAGAAATGTTGTTACAATCGAGTTCCTTTTTATTGGAATAGCATGTAATAAATTAACGTGTATATTTTTTTACTCGGTCGTGCGATGAAAATACCGGAGCATTTTTCAAACATACAAAATAAGTTAAAAATTGTGTTACCAACGTTAACGAACGGCTGTCTTGAAACTTATATATAAGATTGTGTTTTAGCAAAAAGGACGACACTGAGGTTTAAGATACAAGGACTAGCATGCGTGGATGACAAAAAAGCTTGTCCTACGCGTGGATTGAACCCACTACACATCGCGCTCTGTGGGTTCGGCGTGGTGACCTCAACGACTCAACTATTGGTTTAGACGATCATTTATTAATTAATGTAATGAAGGTATCATATTACTGAAGAAAGGTCACAAATAAAAGTAACAGTTACAAAAAATTCAATGTCTTCGCAAACACACCCATTGTACTGCACAAGAAAGTGCTTGACCTTCAGTTTTACTGACCCAATGCAAAGTGAATTCGTTCCGCTTAGTAGCAATATATCCTCATAGCAGAATTCTCATTAAAGCTCTCCAAATCATACGAATAATGTGCGGTGTCGTAAATCTTAAGTAAATCTCAATATGTGCTCGGGAAGCTTACCACTGTATCTTAAAGTGGAACTGTCGCAGTTGTGAAAGAGAGACAGCGAATAACACCATGTAGAGCGGCATCTCGCTCTCACTCTTGAAACAATTTTCTATTAAAGTTATTGGTAGGTCATCTGAGTTTGTGCAACTGTACTCACGATGCATTAATTATCATCATCTTCAAAATTATGAGACAGTTCTAGAAATTGTCAACGTTAAGTAGTTATTAGCGGTTCTAAGAAAAGTGCATGTCGTTTAAATATATCAGGACGTATCTCGATTTACCTAAGTTGTCGATGTCTGTATGAGTTACAAATTGTTGCTTTTAGTGGGGTCTTTTAGGGATTCGTGATTTTGTACCCAAAGTGTAGAAAGGTTCATAAATTAAATACCCCTTTAAAATGATTTTATTATTTTAGATCAACTACGAATCATAAAGTTCTCAAAAAAGATTAACCATATAACCCTCATCTGATAACCAAAGATTTTAAGAAACACTTCAACAAAATTGTTCGGAAGCGCGGTCCGTGTCAGAAAATTTACATTTTATTAATCTCCGAATGAGGAGAGAGTTCCTCAAAAAAGAGCAAAAAAAAAACAATATGAAAGCTCGGCTACGAAGATTGGAAGCGTCCTCTTTCATTGATGAAATTTCGCAAAAGAAATTCTATAAAATTAAACTTGACGTTTCAGAGTGCCCGAGAAGAAATGATTTCAGAATCTAAATGGTTTGATCCAGAAAAGTGCAGATGTTTTAATTTAGTTAACAGATTTTTTTATGAAATGTTTTTTCATGAAAAACGCCTTTTTCCTAGCAAGAACTGTCCAGCAGCGGTTTTTATCAAAAGTAAATATAAAAAATTACTACAATAATCGTTACCTGACAAGTAACAAGTTAGAGGCTGCAAATCGGAAATTTATTACAGAATTTAATGATGGATGAATGCAAAGAGCAAGAAGCTGAAGAGAATGGTATAAACAAAGAGAGGCTTGTCATGATGAAGATAGCAATTTCCAAAATCTATAAATGTGGAGATAACAAATAAAAACATTGACGTTCAAACATGCTATCACATACCAACCCAAATAAATCAAACAGGATGATATTAATGAAATGTCAAATAACAAACTTCATCCAACTGTTATTACATAACACAAATATCCCTTGACATTTGACATACGAAAGGCATAACAACTTTGGACACGTGAAAACAAAATTAATACAAGTTGTATATTTAAAATATTTTGTAATGAGTTTACTTTAATCCTTACGTAAACATCAAAACAACATTTGAGCTTGCCACAAACTTAGCTAATTAAACTTCGGGGCAACTGAGACCCGTGGGTCCGCAAACGTTCGTATGGACGTATATATTAATGCCCAATATCTTCTTTAAGCTATTTAAGTTGAATATGACATGAACTTCGACGTTCGATGCCTTGTTAATTATTCAAAAGTGCTCATTAATATTTTAAGACGCGGTGTATTAGAATTAAGGGGATAGGGGAAAGGAGACTTTTTATAAGTAACCAAAACATATTTTTTTATAATGTCATTATCATCATTGTTAAATGTAAAAATCTGTGTAAGGGCGGAGAACAAGAATCCGGAAAAATACATAGGGATAGAGCCTTTTTTTCCGGGGAGAAACTCTAATGACTTCAACCCAGGCCGGCGAGGCGATATGTCGGACTCCCACCGACTAATGCCTATCCTAATCACCAGATATTAGTCAGACACCATATAAGATTGTTAGACTTCTAGATGACTTGTAATGTTGTATCGAAGACAATTTTAAAAATTTCGTCATGTTATTAAAAGAATATCTGGTTTTCTTGTAATTCCCCTATTAAATTTGTTCCTTAATAATGATCTTTACCTTAAACTGCTTTTAAGGTTTCGTGACTTACTTTCGTACTTCTTACAATTTTCACCTTCAATGTCTTTGCAGTTTTCGACTTTATGACAATTGTCTTAAATAGCATTTTACATTACGACTGCTTTTGTTTACACAAAATACATTTCTTCCTTACGCTTTGTCGTTCAACCACTGTTCGCTTTCAAAGAGTAATGGTACATAAATTATATATGATTGATTACTCTCCTGTTACTCATATCTAAATGTAATGCGGGATATTCTGTTTACTGAGCATTACAATTACAATATATTCCATGTGTAATAAGGCACATTTTCCTTTGAAAGATAGCATTGTTTTTATTTGTGTTGACTCATAAAATTGATGTTTTCTATATTGTGTATGGGACTCTATGTTTTATGGATGGATGTTAAATAAATACGGTTTTGTGCGTTACTTTCATCTCAATTGAATTTTCTTTGAACATTGTATAAAGTTAAATATTAATAAAAGTTTTTGGTCAACATGCCTAACTCAGTGCGCGACGTGTCGAGGGTTTGATCGCTGTGTAGCGCAAGCATTTGTGTGATCTCTACTCATGCCATTAACATAAAATTATACGTAACTTGTCAATGGTGGTCAATCAGAGGTGTGTTCGATAACCAATGAAATACGTACAATGGAACCAAATGCAATATTATGTAGAATAGCCACACTTTTAAATCATACTGCTTTGGTTATTCCATTTGACTTTGACAATGGCAGCAAGGTACGCAGCAGTCGTAACAGTGCAACGGAAATTATGACACCAATAGGCAAAATAATAAAAAAGAACATTTCACAATTGAATGTACTACAATAGCACTCATATTTATGAAACAAAAATAATCTTCCATTCCAAGAAAAAAATACATCTTGAAAAGAAAAGAACGTGAAGAAAAACGACACTAAACGAATAACAGATTTCATATGTACGTCTTGAAACGTAATCCGAAGAAAAGCCTATTATTTTAGTTCATATCACTGTCTTTGTTTTTGATAAACGAGAATGTCTGAACTCAACGAGAAAACCTTTGTCCTAACACAGATCCATTTTATATTATATGCAAGTAATAACTTATTTAAGAAAGGTTAACTTAACTTAAGTATAGCAAGACACGTGATTTCGTTATCTTTGCTTTTCTTTTACTAGAGTATCTTTTTTTGTTCTTTTAAGGGATAATGATAACATGTTCTTTGTAGACATTGGTTTTTAATGATGTGCTGGTTTTGCGGGTTTATGACTGGATTATTATGCT
Organism: Trichoplusia ni; assembly: GCF_003590095.1. Lineage (NCBI taxonomy): Eukaryota > Metazoa > Arthropoda > Insecta > Lepidoptera > Noctuidae > Trichoplusia > Trichoplusia ni. Next base: position 7,421,405 of record NC_039489.1, on the reverse strand, counting down.
CGAGGTAATGTTTAGATCTTTAAAACCGAGCAGGTATAAATGTGTTCTTCTTCTTGATCTCTCTAAGGCACTATAGTCAAACGATGACTATACTAAATTGAAGTGAAATTCTTCTTCCATATTACCGAAATAAAAGTATGTCAGAAAATCAGCCAACCCTCAGAGCAGAATCAACTGACCAAATTGTGGGAGAACTAAGTTTTTTTTTTCGGATTACGAAAAAATTTTGTCTTAGTGACAGTTGACGGTATTAACTGGGTCTATTTAAACTCGTTCTCAAAATAGATGGTCGAGTTTTTTCTTATTTCTTACAAAATATCAAAACACCAAAGTCATTATACAAATGAATCTGCTAACACTAGCACCTTTTAAATAATACCTACATTCACTGCTTCTTAAATCCTTTTTCTACGAGAATAGAACTCCCCAAAACACCGCAGACAAAAAATCTCATCCTCTTATCCTCCATAATAATCAAAGGTAAATATAATTTAATGCCTCACCAAAGAACTCTGTCAACAACGACTTGTTATTTAATTAACAACGAAATTGCTAAGTTACAGAATAATATTACTAATAAGGGAAGTTATTTGTGTACAAAGCGTGATTAAAGGAGGTTGATTGACGTCTTTTCATGTTATTATGAGTTAAAGATTATACACCTATTTATACTTGAGGTAGATTGCTGAGACGCTTTTGTCGCTTGCTTAATAAGTCTAGGCCGAAGTATTCTATGTACTCAGCAGGTTTTGAAAATAATTCTTGACACTTAATATAAGACGACTCAATGTACAAGTTATTCGATCACCGGTTAAGCTACGCTTGGAACTGTTGCTCCGTAGATGGTTGAATATTTTTGTCTTAAAGAGTTCCTCCATGTTTCGGAAGGAAGTTAAATTGTGGGTCTCGGCTCCTATTCATACATCTTTGACATTCGTTACAGGTAGTCAAAAACAAGAACTTCTGACGACCAGTCTAACTAAGAAGTATCGTGATGCCCAGGTAACTGGGTTGAGGAAGTCAGATAGGCAGTCGCTCCTGGTAAAACACTGGTACCAAGATGCATCCGGTTAGACTGGAAGCCGACCAAACATGGTTGGAAAAAGGGCTAGGAGGAGGATTTCTTCCGGCACCACATTTATTTCGTTTTTTTTTTGCAATTTAAATTGATTTGAGAATAATACATCCATTTAAAATTTTCAAAGCAATTAACCTGTCTTTAGTTTCATCACAGAGTGCCAAGAGAAAATTACTTTTTAAATAAATAAATAGTACCTTCCAGTATTATTCAGAGTTTACAGTTTCTAGACAGAATAATGAATTCAAAAGCAACAACATAAATTAGCATAGTGAGCTCGATTACAGGCGTTGTCATAGTATTTAACAGCAGAAATAACATTTTCATGCTATCGAGTTTTTAAGAAATTATTTTAGAGGTATAGCATTTTATTGATATGGTGCCAGTGTAGCTAATGCAGTTTAAGTAATGTTTTTAGGACAATTAGTGTGAATAACACATTTTAACTCGGTTGCTCAATGTTGGCCCAGACAAAACCTCAATACTGGCAAATTTTCATCTCTCTTTCATCTTCTTTTTTTTTTCAAAATTTGACAGAAAAATACTGAAAAGCACTGACTTTTAAATTGAAATACATAATTTAATGGTATAACGGATGCTATATAGATTACACAGCACTATTGCTTATGTAAGTTATCGAACCTATCAAATATAACCATGATTTTCAATAAAACACCGTTAGTTGGAGTACGGTACGGGACTCTCAGGCATAAAGGCATCTTGCGACTGATTACTTTTTTAAGAAACCACTCCCACACTACAGGTATTCTTATTCTATTGCAGGGGTTTCACAAACATTCAACTCACATGCACGAGACACTGAGACTCGAAAAAGGCATTTGTGGATAATACAAATGCTATTCCTACGCCTTCTAGCTCACGACGTATCGCGCACAGAGCGTTCGGTGTGTTGTTAACTTGGATATTTTTGCAACCATCATTTCATGTATAACAAGAAAAATAATCAAATAAGCAATACTCTAAATAGACAATAATTTCTTTTACTTTATAGAACAGTAGGTACCTTTGATGATATAATACCAGTAGTCTTTACTCGGAATAAAAACCCCGATGACGTCATCCAACCATTTTCATATTCACAAACAGAGATGGCAAACAGAATTGTTTGAAGTTCTGCTCGAAGTTGAGTGTTGATTCTTTTATTTAAATACATAGAAAATGTTTTATTATAATCCGTTCATGAACTAATTATACAGTGGATATAAAGGTGCTAAATGTATGAAAATTTATTAAATGTTTAAAGGTTACTAAAACGATGCTTAAGTACTCGCAATTACTTGAAAACTGAAAATTATACAACAAGTACCAATGTTCTTAGAGGAATCTCATTCGGTAACTTCTCACTTTTGGAAAAGTAATTATTCGCAATTAGTTGAGAAACCACTACTTTTGCATATTTCGATACTTTGCTGTCTGTCACCCGGCTGAATCTCATGGACTGTGATAGCTACCGACGAACAAATTAAAAAAAATATTGTTTGAGGTAAAGAAACGGTTCAATTAGACATCAGAAGTGACGCCAAGTTTTTTCGCTAATTCTTTTTTCTTTAGCCGGGGTTTTTTCCGGTAGGTATGGAAAAGAACTAGAATTTGTAACTATTTTATTTCATGTTGATCTGAAATATAATTGATTAACAGAGTAGTATTCCCATTCGCTACTGTGTGGCATCGCGAATTTTTTCAGAGAATAAAAAAAAAAAAAGTTTTTTAGTCTATGGCAACTCACAACTAAACGTCACTTTCTTTTTTCGCGAATTAACGGCATCGTGGTGATTTTGTTAATTACACTTTAATTACGTTATTTAAATAGTTTTTGGCATATTTCAAGTCGAAAAAGTATTGCCAAGTGATACAAAAGCCTTGAAAATACTGGCCAAGATGTTTAAAAGTGATCTTCGAGACTATAAAGGCGCTGCGGAGTTAATGCAGGATGCGTGTACGCAGCCCTTGCCCTAGGTTCATCGCCGTGGGATGGAACCCCAAATTACGGAATATAAACGATGGAACACTGACCCATAACCTCAAAGAGGAGGGCCAACAGGTGAGGTTTTCTCTGATTTTAGGTTCAGCGAACAAGGACGCAAATATGACGTGAGATGATGCGAAATACTAAAAACATGCATGAACCGAGCGGGTCCGAGAGACTTTAGCTCGAAGATCGGGCTCTTCGCGAGACGTCGTAGCTCTGATAAACCCTACTGCAAAGTTCGGGACGCGAGCCCGCAACTTTGATAGTACACAAAACAACATGCATTACGTATAACCGAGCTAGTACGCGATGCTCCACGCTCGATGTTAAATTGTGGGCGCCCCCAAATTAAGGAATATAAACGATGGAACACTGACCCATAACCTCAAAGAGGGGGGCCAACAGGTGAGGTTTTCTCTGATTTTAGGTTCAGTGAACAAGGACACAAATATGATGTGAGATGATGCGAAGTACTAAAGACATGCATGAACCGAGCGGGTACGAGAGACTCTAGCTCGAAGATCGGGCTTTTCGCGAGACGTCGTAGCTCTGATAAACCCTACTGCAAAGTTCGGGACGCGAGCCCACAATTTTGGCAGTACACAAACAACATGCATTACTACAAAGTTCGGGACGCGAGCCCGCAACTTTGATGGTACACAAACAACATGCATTACTACAAAGTTCGGGACGCGAGCCCGCAACTTTGATGTTACACAAAGAACATGCATTACTACAAAGTTCGGGACGCGAGCCCGCAACTTTGATAGAACAACATGCATTAAGTATAACCGAGCTTGTACGTGAGACAGCTCGAAGATCAAAACTTCGTACGAGATACGACAGTTTTGATGAAGAACATACTATGTTCACTGGTTCTCACAGTCCACAACAAGAACCAATGGTGACACTCTTCGAGGTGGATTCGAGGCTCAAGATAGAAACAAGACCAATGCACCTATCAAGAATGTATAACAAAAGTTATAACCGAATACCACCTCTAAACCTAAGCAAGGACTGTGGAAAACATAAGTGGTCCGGCATCAAACCAAAGTGCTAGCACAGCAAGGTGGACCCAAGAGTGGTATGATACAACTGTGACACCCTCGCTGAACAGGACACAGGAAGGGTGGCCCCGAGAGGGTACACCATGCCATGCATCCAGCAGGCAATTGTCAACCAGGTATATGTAATATGTCTAACTGTCTTTCATGTTGTGAACATACCACCACTAATGTACCTTAAAATACTTGAACATAACATTGTTTACATAAACAATATACATATAAATGAAATCAACAATATGTGTCAGACCATCAATAACTCATGAGTTAGGGGCTGTACAAATATACACTCACAGTAAAAATTTCTATCTATATACATATATGTCTAAAGATTTAATATTCTTAAGACCACCAAACTCAACGGACAGATCAGATTTGTTCTTAACTGAAAACCAAAAATATATATAGAAAAATATTATAGTTTTCAAATTGTGGATATGGGAACCTTGGACCATCAATATCACATGTCTTGCACAGTCTTAAGATAAAACTGATTCCTTAGGTTCAATAACTCAGAATAACCTAAACTCAGAAAAAATAATCCGCTTTGAGTTTAAAAATGTCATATAAATTTACTGCAATTCCATGTAGTCCATGTACAGCACCCACAGTCCTTACAGACTAGAAATTTAACAAACTGTTGTCTGAACGACCACCCATTGGTTAGAATCAGTATAAATGTCTGGCTGACAGAGGGGCTACACTCACATTTATCTAAATGATTTTCCCTCATTGTTAACTATGATTAAAGTATATTAGTGCAATAAATACTTTAGGTTTACTATGAATAGAGACTAGTTAACATCAAAAATACAGCAAGAATGCAACTCCTATAGAGATACTAAATATCAATGATATTAAACATTGCCCAATCAGCAAATTGGCAAGATTGTCGGGAACCTTCTGTGAACCTGCCCAAGAGGTTATGTTCAAACACACACAAAAATAATAGAACAAGTTAAGTACTTAGCCTTGTTGCATAACAATAGCAATCTTGATGCTGTCAACTGACCTAAGATGGGGCCCCATTACATAATCCGAAACTATAAGAACATTATAGAAAATGTATACTAGAACTAGTTTCTAAAGCTTTTCTAATAGAATGGTGACACATTGTAATGGCGAAAACAATTGTAGTGTGGTGCCTTGTTTAGAATGATGACTTGCATTTAATACATCAATTAGAACATAATATTAACTGGATTAAAACACATTGCAAGATTATATAGCCAGAGTAACATGGCTGCAAATACATAAGTAAGATAAATAGTGCTCAGTTCCACATGTAAGTCAACGAAAAAACCATACTTGTTTCGTTATCAATAGATTTTGGGCCCCACAAGTTTATCTATAGCAATAAAAACAATGTGACACACACATCTCTAAGAAGTGAGGCACCCAATAACATTAATGCTACTAAACACTAAATGTATATGCATCAATACTTAGTGGACATGAATATGTTTTTTAAGCATTCCCAACATTTGTTTACCTTACTAAATGTTTCAGAATATTAATAATGACAAAGCAAAAAGTCACTAAGTTCTTATTCACCCAATTTTGGGATTTTTAACCGACAACACACACTGAGCAGACTAGGTGCCCTGACAAAAAGCATCTCTTAGGGGAAGCAGTTAGAAGCCAACGTTAGATAGCTCATTAACCATCATGTTACCATCTGTGTCAACAAAGCAGTAACCGGGATCCTATTTTGATCTTCACCCTTATTAATTAGGAAACATTAATAGAAAGTTTAGAGAATGGAGCTAGCTTCAAAACCCTAAATTTCCACAAATCAGCATTGACTCTAAAGATGGGAGAGGAATTAGGTATGGATAACAAAGGATTTCTGAGAGGCTTACTCAGATTGAGATTTGCCTGTATTACAGAAAGCCAGAACCCATATTTTGTATTGAACCAGCTAACTCATCTGCTAGCTGCCTCAAAACACAATATTATAAACATATTGCTTATGGGTTAAGAAAGTATAGATGGTTATTAAATAGAACTTGCAACAACTGGTTACAAGCAACATGATGACAAAATAGGCTAGAACATAATTATATGGCACAGGAATAACTCTTTTGACAATAGACACAAACATACATATATTATGTTAATGAAACATACAATACACCTGTATCTGAAGACACAGAATTATTTAGTTATTTATTTGAACCAAGACACAAAAATCTTCTAACTCCTAGCTTGGATAGCTGCTCAATGGGTACTAGCCGCCCTCTCATACATTAAACTAAATAACATAGCCCATGTCACACCCTGACAATTAATAAGATGAGAATTGTGATAACCAACCTTACTCTCAGTAAAAAAGGAAAGGAACCATAATGTACTTTTTACTTTTAAGATCATAAATTATGGCTAACTTCTAAGATTTAAAGATCCTTGTAGCCTTAACCAATACCTGAAATAAGTTAACTTTACCATATTAAAAGTTTTACCCTTGGCCTTCAAAACAGTTAATCAGGTATCAAATTTATACCTGCTGACAGCTGTATCCCACACTCCAGCAGTACATCTGCAAGAGCAGCAGGAATGCTCTTGAGTTTAATCAGGGAAAAAGGTGGTTTGGTTGTAGGTTCTACTACCTTTGCAAGGCCTTATAGCTCATGTCTTAGGAACCGACAACTGCAGTGACAAAAATTTTAATTTAATTTTAATCATAATTGAGTGACTTACAAACTGCAACTGACAGTAAATGGAATATCTCATTATCATCTTGTTATTTCTTATTAATAGCTTATAAATAAGAAATATTTGCAGTACCTTAAATACTCTTATTATTACTGCGCTAAAAAAGAGCAAAAATTAGTAACTAATTATCTAATTTTATGGCAAAATTAAAACAATATGAAGAAAATCTGTATTACTAAAAAAAATCATAATTACATAGTAAATAATTAAAAATAATTATCAAATTGTTTGACACAATTAACACAATGTGTAGAAAATTTGTTACTAAAAATTTATTGTTACATTGTTAATAATGAATAATTAATTATCAAACTGTACACAATATCACTAGGTATTGGAAATGTGTCTTACTCAAAATCCATAGTTACATTGTTAAAAGCTAATGGTTAAGTATCAAATTGCACAAGGTGCAGGAAATTTGTATGACTTAAAAAAAGTCATAGTTACATTGATGTCAAAAAGACCACAAATTGGTAATTAATAGTCAATCATGAAATTGGTGGACACAGTCTCCACAATATGTGGAACAATGATAAAGATATATTTATTTGCATAAACATGTGTAACATAACATAAAATTTGTTCATTGTTCCACTTAAAAACTCATATTACATTAATCTCAGTAATAGAACAAAGATAAAGAAGTATTTATTTGCCTAAAACATGTATTAAACATTTTTTGATGTGGTGAAAATATAAGGACAATATATGCATCAACATGTTCTGCCCTTTTGGCTTACAAATTTGGCATTTAGAAAAATTTGTTAATTACTACAGACTAATTTTATAAAAAATGAAAATTAATAGTTGATCAATAATCAATGTGTATGACAGAATATATGTATTAAACATTTTTTGATGTGGTGAAAATATAAGGACAATATATGCATCAACATGTTCTGCCCTTTTGGCTTACAAATTTGGCATTTAGAAAAATTTGTTAATTACTACAGACTAATTTTATAAAAAATGAAAATTAATAGTTGATCAATAATCAATGTGTATGACAGAATATATGGATAAAAACAAATTATAGATACTAATATTAGGATAATATGCCACTATAAATAGATATCTTAATAATTATAAAGCCTTAACCGCTATTCATCATATCCAGGCTTATAAGATGTACCCATTATGCCTCAATCTCTGAACAACTACTCTGTTAATCAATTATATTTCAGATCAACATGAAATAAAATTGAGGATTGGATTAACTTACCTAAGTGACATCCAATCGTAATTTTATGAAGGTTGATCTGAAATATAATCACCCACCCCAACCCCAGCATCAATAGCTGAACCCTGGCATAATGGGACCCACAAAATCATGGTTAGCTCTAAATCAGTGACGTTTAGTTGTGAGTTGCCATAGACTAAAAAACTTTTTTTTTTTTTATTCTCTGAAAAAATTCGCGATGCCACACAGTAGCGAATGGGAATACTACTCTGTTAATCAATTATATTTCAGATCAACCTTCATAAAATTACGATTGGATGTCACTTAGGTAAGTTAATCCAATCCTCAATTATATATCACTGGCAAACTTTCAAAGTGAAAGCCTAAATAATGTAAGTATTTTTATTGTCTTTAATGTGTGTACAGACCTATTTATTGAATAATTTTGAGCTAATGCTTTATGCTCACATGCGGGTTGGCGATTCAAGATAAGCGATGCTTCTTGTAAAATATGTAAAATATTTAAGTGAAATCAAATAAATAAAGAGCGACGCTAACAAAACTTGGAAAGAGGCTCCCCAGGAGAATAAAAAGATTTAGTCGTTCATTCACAATACAGAAAGTGAAATGATTATGAAAAAACACTGAAATGTCAAACTGTCAAGTCAAGATACTTGCAAAATAAACTTGTTTTAATGAAATGTAGGAAAGAGGCATTTGAAAAGTTTTATTATAGAATTAAATGTTGTTCTTGGCGACAGGCTGGAGGCTTATAAGTGTTTCTGACATCAATTGATTTAACCGTATTCCTCTTAGAGACTGATAGATTGATGGACAGACGGATAGAAATCGATAAATAGACTTGTATCTAAAGTTTTAATGATTTGAGTACGGACCAAAGAGCTAGTAGCAAAATGTTCAACCTGTTTCAAATAAGTATACTTTGCTACACACAGACAAGTACCCCATTGACCCATCTATACTTAATATATAAAGCTGAAGAGTTTGTTTGTTTGAACGCGCTAATCTCAGAAATTACTGGTTCAAATTGAAAAAATATTTTTGTTTTTAATAGACCATTAATTGAGGAAGGTTATATACCATCACGCTGCGACTAATAGGAGCGATGATACAACGGCAAATGTGGAAAAAACAGGGCAGGTATAAATCATAACTTATGTCTTCTAACCACCGGACAAAGTCACGGGCAACAGCTAGATGGTTATAAAGAGCTACCACTATAACTTAAATGAATAAAACTCCTATTTAAAAGCATAGAAACATTTTCTGCCATAGAATATAAAATGAACAGTAAATATACTTCAAAAAACCTCAAGAGAATGTTAACGATATTTAAATATTAACAAGACATGTCAATGTCAAGCTAAAACAGTTCTGTCACTTAATTATTGCAAACGGTTATTACTTTTGGGACTTAAAACTAAACATTACAAGTTGGTTAAGTAATTACTTGGGTATCTCGAGCTTGTAAGCTTCTTTAAAGGTTAAATACTTTTTTGTTTGAAATTATGAGCTACGTTTTTTTGAAAGATTATAAATTGTCTTTATGAAGACTTTCTAATCGTATTCAGATTGCCAAGTCAAACGTAGATTCAATCTCCGATTGAGTCACGATTTGACCTGTCACCTACTTCGCCTGACGGAGAGGAGTGGCCGAGCTGACCGGGACTACCCCTGGAGGACGGGAGCTCGCCAGGGAAGTGTGGAAGGCTAGACAAGTGCGCAAGACCAAGGCAGAAGCCTAAACAATTTTTTTATTAATATCCCTCCACTTTTTTATTTCTAAACCTAGTTTTATTTTATTCTCTTGTACACGTCCTAATATACGTGACAGCACGCAGTAATGTATTTTCGAATTTATGTGTGTAATTATCGCTTCCTCAAACTGTGATGGAAACCTTCGTGAGGCCAGTATTAAAAAAAAACAAATGTAAAAGAAGTTGTGGTCAGACGTCGAACGCTATAGGACTTGAAGTCAATAGAAGTCTTGAATATGACAAAGATAAGAAGGTGCCTTACCCATAGATAGCTTGTTAGCATTATTGCACCTGCTTTTCAAAAACTTGTTTCTATGTCAATTGGATTTAATAGCGTGGTTTTCGAATGAGTGGTACTTTTTGGGCGTGCTAGCCTACTCAGCTTCTAACTTCATAACTACGTTGGGGTCGGCTACCAGTCCAGCCAGTTTCAGCTAAGTACCAGTGTTTTACAAGGAGCGACTACCTATCTGACCTCCTTAACCCAATTATCTGGGCAACACGATACCCCTTGGTTAGACTTGTTGTCAGACTTTTTCAAGCTTCTGACTGTTAACAACGACTGTCAAAGATGTAGGAATAACAGCCGGGACCCACAATTTAACGTGCCTTCCGAAACACGGAGGAACTCGTTATGACAAAGATGGTTACCCATCCACGGACCAACCGCGTCAAGCATAGCTTAACCTGTGATCGAATCACTTATGCGGTTATAGCTTAGCCACGAGCTCCTCTCCTCTAACTTCTTGAATCCAAATTACCATTTTATTCCAGACTTAAGATTTCGATACATTTTCATTCAATTAATGATCTTAATTGGAACCAAAAACAGGTTTACAATAAACAAAGCCCTGAAAATAACATTTAGGCTTCTATATTTAAAACCTTTTTTCAATAGCACCTTCACTTAACAATTATTTAAAGAGTCATTCATTCTCGCTATCGATTTTCATGATAATATTATAGAAGACTTGATTTCATAGTCTCGTTTCTAATTTTGGATGCAATCTTATCAAAATACACACCTCAATGGATCAAATCCTACGCGTACTGAATCACGATCCGAATATTGAGTGAACGTGATTAAAATTTAAATAATATTGAAATCTGGAATGTATATGAGGGGCGTGAAGAAATTATTTTCTAATATTTGATTGATTTTCATGTTAGTGAGTTCATTTGTACTCATGATAACGTGTAGGTAGAATTGTTGAAATTGAAATCAAATATGACATTTTACAAAGATACTTGATACGTAGGTACATGAATTTATCTGAGAGGCAAAACATTCTTTAGAACGATAAGTTACACTTAATGAAATTTTCGCTTTCATAGGGCACAGTTGTACATTGCATTAGTAATGCTTGCAAGCAATGAAGGATTTAACTTCCTCGTAGCAATAAATAAAAAAAAACAATCTGTGGTGATACAGGGCCGTACAAATTACTATAGTTCCACCGGGAAATAAATTTATTTCTAAAACTAGCCAAGACCATTAAGTATCAAACAACATCCCCGAAACATAAATACCTATTTGCTTTTCGATTATTTTTTCATCCAAACAGATTTCCACAAAGCAAACGCGTAATGTATTCGGCAGACCATGATCCGCAAAATCCCACCGACAGTTGAAATGACGAATGGGTAGGAATCATACAATAAGGAAATAGACTGGGTTTTACGTGTTTAGGGTTCCTTGCGAAATGAGTAAAAACGGAACCTTATTTGTAAGGCTCTACGTCCGTCTGTTCGTCTGTCATCTCATGTACAGTAATAGCTGGACCCGATTCTGCTATTTACAATAGCCGATGAATGAATGGAAATTGGATTACATTAGCACTATTCGCATTCTTACTCTTGTATCATTTTGCCAACTCAATTATAGACAGACTGTCAATACAATGATTTTCCAAATATTTTGTTGGTGAAATGCTTAAGAGAAAAAGAATAGTGAAATTTAATCCAATTTCCATTCGTTCATCGGCCATTATAACCCTGAACAATTGTAGTTTTCCGAGGTGTTATGTGGCCTCTATAATAACAAATAAATAAAAGTTGTAGGTTCGGTCATAAGTTTGATAAGACATATTTTTATTTCAAATTTGCATTACTTATATTTTTTATTTTTTTAGGGTAATCTCTGTGTCGAGATTCCGACTCGCACTTGACCAGTTTTTTTATCTTCATATCTCTTTGTAATAGAAGGTCGGCCTGTATAAATTAATTTGGTTTTTGTTCAGCGTTTAGAATATGATAAGGGTGCGGAATTTGTTGGTGATTTCGAAATTTGTATTGTCTGGGATTAGGGTTTATTATTTTGAGTGTTAATTTTTTACATGCCATCGTTTTTAAATACAGCATTCAATCTTCTTGCCTTTTCAAGGCAACTGCTTATAGGAGGTCATTTTGATCTATCTTTGGTTTATCACCACATCACAAATCAACTGCAAATCATGACTACTAATTTTTACAATATGTACTCGTAATCCCATTTTTTAATTACATCTTCATATTATCTAGACTCTCCATATTTTTAATATAATTCACAAATTCCCGTATTTTATTTATCACTATCCATAAATATTAACGTAAACCTGCCATTCCCATTGATCTCGACTTATCTCTGCACCGCAGAAATCTCACATACCATAAGGGCACGTTGACTCACAACCATAATGCTTACCTGGGTTCTTCGCAAAAAACCCGCGTAATTTTTCCTCTGGGCCGTGTCAAAGGACAGTGCTCAATCACCTGCCGACTGCGGTGGGGCCACGAGAGATGGCTCTTGTGACCTTGGGGTGTCAGTAGCTGGGTTTGCTGCTGTTTTTGTTTGGATACTTTTGACATGGAGTATGTTTGGGATGTTAGGTCGGCGCTGGTGTTAAAATTTGTCTTAGCAGTTTTTCTGTAATGGAATTTTACAGGATATAAAGACAACTTTTTCTTTTACATCAGTCAAATTCTTGATCATTGTCAATGATTGTTGGATTTTAAGGGAAAATAACATTTTAGGTTAATGTTTTAATAAAATACACACAACTATGAGTACAACGCCAACATCTACTCATATTTAACATGCAACTAAGTCGTTACATTGGATTACTAAGAGGAAACCTCTACAAAATACTCTCCCTTGGGAAAAAATCATGACTCCCAAATATTTTGATTCGTGCAAAGCCAGAAAACTTTGGCTAACACAAGCTTGCCAAACGAAAATTCTTCGTGAAATACATATAGATACATTCAGCTTAAAGATTTTAGTTTCGATTCACTCTGTCTTTGCTGGAGTCACAAGATTTCCCTAATGGCTGTTGTTGCTTGGTTTTTAGATACACATTTTCTAGGAACGTTGGTATCACTTGTGATTTCGATAAGATCAAAACCTATTTCTCGTGAAGTACTCCTTTCTCAGCTGATTTTATTACCCTGAAAGGTTGACTCTTCATATTTGACTATCGTCATTGAATTTAAAGTCACAGATGAAATTAAAATAAGTAGAGAGGTCCAAAACAATAACAATTTGTTACCACGTGTAAATGATTAGCAAATAATACAATGTTTTGTATTTTGGGTGTAACTCTGAAAGAAACTTCTATAAATAATTTTTATTCCGGAGATCTCTTAAGGATAAACCCATTTTAATTATCATTTTCTTATGTTTTCCTGGAATCCAAAGTGACCTTGGAATGGCCTGACAATAACTACAACTATTTAGGAATAAGCCTGCCTAAGAAACCTTACTCACCTCACTCCCTAAACGACAAATAAGTATTTTTTTTATATTGCCTCCTTTCAAATAAAATGACTTCTAGTAAGTAAGTCATGAATGATCTCGCTCATTTTAAAATTAAAACAAAATTTTAATAGGTACTAAAAATGCAAAATACCTATTGCCTGCTACCGTTCGTTTCGTGGCCGCTCTCCTGATTCGACTGCATCTGCCGGTGACAAATGAACGCGGTTTTTTAAGCACGTTGAACATATCCGCATTTTGCAAACTGTAATACATCGTAAATACCTTATGACCTACAAGATAAGGTCGGTTTTCGCGTAAATGTATGCTAAAAATGTTTTTGCACCAAAACGCGAGATAGAATGAAGAGGCATAATGTAGGGTGTTTAAGTTATGTAGCGCTAAGTAAAGGTCTTCTATTATATTTTTTTGGCGTTTACCGCGATTTCGTGTGGGAAAATTAAAAGTGGGAGAGAAAAATCGTGGATTTTCTTTTTGTGACTAGAAGAAATGGGGAAAGTGATTCTAAAGGTTCAGATTTGTGAGTGTTAGGTATTATTGGGGATGTAAAAGTCCTAGAACAAGGACTTTGTAAATTATATAGTGTTAGTGAAAATAATTTATTATGCATTCATTTACGGTTTTCATTATGTAATGGTACCTTAAGAAAATTCGATGAAATGTAAAATAAATAAAACCAAAATAACATTTACTTACACTCACTCACGGAAAAGGTAAAGTAAAGAAAAACCATTGTTTGCATTGCCGTGGATTTTGCAAAACCAATTCTAACACACGACCTTTAAAACTGGAGCCAATCTCATGCTGGACACCTGAAGATGAAAAGAACTTGAACTGACCTCTTATCACAGCATTTGATCACGCCTTTCAATGAATAACCAAAGAATAATTTTCAAATACCTAGCTTTCCAGCCAATACTTTAAGACAATTGTAATCACGAAATTCATGAACATTGATTAACTAGACGCCTGATATTCTGATCACGTTGTCAGTCAATGGATACCTATCATTATTCCCCTACCGTTGGTACGTATAGCTAGGTTGTGATTTAATCACCTGCAATTTTCAAGGACGATGCCACCCTGCCTTGTTCATTGAAATGGAGATTGGGTTGGAAGAACAAAGCAACCTTGTGTGTTGAACTGTTGATTATGTAGTGTAAACTATTGGCAATAAAGTGGGGTAGATGAGGAAATACGCTAATATGTATCTTATTATATACCTGTTCTCGGTTCAAGTGCGATTTTTGTTCGTAGTATGCAATAACGTGACTTAGGCGTGTGACGTACTGAATATTTGTGGCTCTACATAAAAATTCACTCGTTGTCTTGCGACAGTAGCCGCTGTAGTCGAAATCGGTCAGGACATTATTATTAAGAGAATCGTGATAATTCAATGACTCATTTCCAGCCCCAAGCAACAAAACAATTGCTAGATTAATTTGACTGCAGTAACAACGCGTCGGCTTTGACTTTGATTTTTTGCTGTGAATTTTGACGTTTTGCTATCACTCCTACTGGGATATGGCTATTACTGTCCTACTACGACTGGGTCTTTGTACATTTAATTTAATCCTTTTATCTTTTATAGCTGTTGCCCGCGACTTCGTCCCCGTGGGTAGAAGATTTAAGTTATGATTTATACCTGCCCTGTGTTTTTCACATTTTCCATTGTATCTTTAAGCCTTCCTCGATAAATCGTTTATTCAACACAAAAAGAATTTTTCAATTTGGACCAGTAGTTTCTGAGATTAGCGCGTTCAAACAAACAAACAAACTCTTCAGCTTTATATATTATTATAGAAGTATAGATGTACTGAAAATTAAAAAAAAAAAATAACCCAATTAAAATGTAATCAATAGAATACCGCATTTTAAGTAACTTTAAAAAGGCCAGAATACCAATTTTATCACTTTATTTTATTTTATTTCACGGATTGAGAAACTAATAGAGTAACCCCAAAAACTTACCAACTCTACTTTCTCAGAAAATCGTCTATTGCCGATCTATCAAAGAACAAATAAAAAGTAATATCATACGCATAACATTTGTTTTCTTGTGCAGAAAACAAAACTGTCGAAGCCTAGATATCGTCGCGATATCATAATATCATATTTATTGTACGACTATAAAAAAGAATTGCCTATGTTGCGGATTGAATGTCAAATCGGGTACTTTGTTTCTTGTCTTTTTTTTCGACTTGTGTTTCTTAGGCATAAAATCCCTTACTATTACTATTGTCTTATTTATTATGTTATTCTTTTGAAGGAGCAGAAGAAGGGCATTTTACAACGATAATGAGTATATACACACTCGAAAACTCAGTGGTTTTTTTTGACTCGACTCTTGCACAAGAGAATTTTAGACTTGTGTCGCTATGGTTTTACATACATTCAAGACACATGCACAAGATAACTAACCTTAGGAGGAGCATTTGTGGCGTCCACATAAATGCTTGTCCTTGTTTAATGCATTAGCAGCCTCCGTTAAAAACAATATTTCATTAATGTTATACAATCCCTGATACTATAGAAGGATAGTAGCTTTATTAATAAACCATAATTCAGTTTGCCAGCTTTGTTTAAGCCCAAATTCAGCAGTTTAACACAGGGATTTGTAACGGCGAGTAAGCGGATTGTGAAATTGAATGCTTTGTAAATCATGATTGATTGCAATTATGTTTTTATGATAATTTATGGAAATCAAATATTACTAATTAAAATTTATTATTTTATTGATGAGTGGTAGAGTCCACGGTACACAAAATATCGGCTACGACCTTTTGAACCTTCAAATTAACTCATTAATACAGACGAAATACCGTTGTAGTTAGAAATTTTACTAAGACCAGTTGCACCCTTAAGTGTCATGCTGACTTTGTCACTGTAAGTAAAATAGAGAGGCAAAGTAAAAAAAAAACAACACTTACTAAACTGGCGTTTCTGAAAACGGCTACCAGCAAGAACCTTTATTTATATTCTGTCTACAACATTTACAAGTAACATGAACAGACAAATGCCTCGAACAAGTCTCGGAATTAATTCTCTGTATATTAAATGGTCCCGATTTTTCTGGAGGGACCCAAATCAGACATTGGCCGATGCGGATTAACCGTTGAGTTACGGATCGCACCCGCAAAATATCGGACCCAATTCTCTATACTTCTTCCAAAGTATACAATGTACAAATGTATAGACGGTAACGGTTTTAAGTGAATTGGGAAATGGAGCGCAATGATTAGGGAAAAATGAATTTATTCGATTCCAAGTTAAGGGATTATGAGTGATCAGTTTGGATTTAAATCAGGTATATTATGTACAATAAGATGATAAAAAATTTGAAGAATAACATTATAAGGTTTTAAAAAGATTTTTTTTTTGTAGGATCTAGTGTAGGGTACTAACAGAACTCTATTGCTGAGGTTCCACAGTCTGGCCGCCACGACCGTACGTGTACCTTGATATCTAAACCGTTAGTACTTTCACAGATTTTACGGAATCCTTGGGTCGAGTCAGAATCATTATTGACCATCGTTTTTGGTCATCTATTTGACTTTCGTCTTCTTAATTTTTACCTCACTCTACCCAAAGTATTCCATTATTCGAGTGAAACCTGTTGTATCCTTGTCCAATTTAAATCAACTCTCTAAGAAGAGGCTTTCCTTGCATCGTTATCAATTAATTATTTCATTTATCCCAAGTAATTAAACTTTAAATTCTTAGAAATTCCTCAAGGAAACAAACTTAGGTTGTTCCTAACTATGAAGTCTAAAACTAAGACGTAAACACAAAGTACAATAGTTACAAAACCTCGAAACTCTCGGTCGCAACAAACGGTCCGTAATAAACAAATATTGTTGTTTTGACTCGTTCTAGGCTGTTGTTTGTTATTACATTCTATTTAACTTTTAGAAACTGGTTAATTATAAATTATGTTAATGATTTTTTTAATTCAGCTAGCTATCACTATTATTTCTTGAGCTATTCAGGTATAGAATCCTAATATCATAGAATTTGTGCAAGCTTTTTATTTCAACACACGGTCTGTAGACTGACATCTCTCTTTGACAGCTGAATTCAATTCTTTAAATCGTGTTTTTGGCGACAAAGTTTGATTTACAAATACTATAGAAAATAATCCTTCGTAGAAAATACCTGATATTTCAACAAACTTTTCTTTGATATTAATAAGCACCAATATAGCTCTGTAATTGAGTTTCACTATAAAAGTGGTATTTTTCAAGCTTGGAGCGTAAATTGGCTAATATTATGATACATTTTAATGCCAACTGGTCTGCGGTGCGCCATTTCCTGTAATTTGGCAAGCTCGTTATAACATTGATCGTATTAGGATGGGGGCGGACTGTTTTCGGATTGTGTAATATCTAAAGCAACCTAAAATTGTTGGTTGTTTTAATGAAATACCATTACAATAAATGTTTTTTGGGTAATCTTTGACCGAAACTAAGCTGATCAAAAGAGGAGCTAATAAGGCACCGCAAGCTCCTAGAAAGCTCGTGAAGGTTCGCTGTTTCAAATGACTGTGAACTTTTCACTCACGTACATAAGATTCAAAATTATTTGTAATAATGAGACGTTGTTGTCCACTGCTCTTTTGATGATCCTGAGGATCTGCGTAGTCTACTTTTACATTTTAGGCTAACAGACTGTTAGAGCAACAGAATGTTGGAGTTAAGCGGGGTCTTGCTTTAATATTAAACTGCAAAATTTTAAAGGATGTGGCAGTTCCCTTTTAGATGTATGAAGGATTGCAACGCATTGCCATACACCGACACAAAAACGCGGATGACGTACCACGGCGCTTCAGGTTTAGTCAGTAAAAGTCTGACACTACCCATTTCCTCCCCCGAGGGAGTGGGTGTCCATGAGGATTCCCACGCCTAAAAAAAAAAAGGTCCCTTTTAGATATATTTTTCTGCATAACCTCCTAAATACCTATCACAGACACCAGTCTCTATGTTAGTACATAACTAAATTTTGTAACATTGTGTGATGATGAGAAAAATAAACATTTTTATTATTTATAATGAAGCCATTTTGGCTAAAAAATATGACTACCTAAATTACCTACTTTTCACTGCATGATCATTCTAATTTATCGTGCCTATATCGTATTTAAATTACTCTAAACAAATCACGCTTTGGGAATATGAGAAACCGTGTCATGGTAATCGTAAATAGTAAGGATTTCATATCTAGGAGAAAAGTGGATGAAGCAACAAGCAATTCCAGGAGGAGCAATGATGGGGTGTATCAGGCTAACTTATTGCCTATGCATATCAGAATTATCAGAAAATTACATATTAAAACAGTTGCTGGAATTGAATGGAAAATAAACTATGTGCATTATAATTCAATCTTTGAAACCCTAGTTCACATAAATACTTAGACCTTTGTTTAGTCCTAGCTACCGCAAGAGTTTAAGTAACCTGTAATGGTAGATTAGTGTAATAATTAAATAAATCAATAAATATTTTCCAATTACTACAAAACGAATATTTCGTTTTCGAAACACTAATCCATTGTAACATAACACAGCTCTGAATCTGTTATTCTATTGTAAACGGTATCAGCTTCCATGGCTTTATAACTCGGTAACAAAACAAACATTTGGAATCGTAATACGAGATCTGACACATATTCAATGTTTCAGTATTGATTGCATAAACGAATTGCACGTGTCATTGTGACTTTGTGCTCATTGAAAACGGTTGATGGCTTTTGTTTTGTATGGGTGTATTTATGTTAACATAGTTTTAAAAAAAGAGAAGGGTCTCAATACGTCATATCTTTTTTAGTTTTTAGCCTCAGATGTTCTAAGATATTTTTTTTTTTGGATTACAGTTGGGTTAAAAAATTCAACTGAAAGTCTAGACTACATTAAAAAAAATAACTAGGCCTTTTGCTTTTTAGAAAACATGAGAAAGTTATGTGATTCCAACCTGTACTTTTGTTTGATAGACTTTTAAAAAAAGGAAATAAAATATGGCATATGAATCAGTTACTGCTTAGCATAGACTTTAAACTATTATAATCATACCTACCCTTCTATCCGGGTTACATTTATACAATCGATGACGTCAATAGAAAACGCTCGAATAAATGGAGATGACAGGTCAAAGTCACGTGACTTATGAAAACGAAATGTCACCTGATGACCTTCGAATGTTTTATACTGGACTTTTTGTTAACAAAATTCAAAAAATACAGGTTGATGTTCATAACAATATAATTTTCGCAGTTGTTAGAGGTTGTCCCACCACACGCTTAGGATCATAACACACGCAGTGGAGTTATATTGCGGCGGGAAACCTCAATACCGCAGGTAAATCACTCGCAGTGTAATAAGCATAGAACAGGGAAACGTAGAAGGAAGTGGTGAGCAAGCGAAGTTTGTGCCGCTATTAGGACATGATGCTCAACTTTACCATAGAAAAAAATTACAGAGGTTCTTTTAAATCATTATTGCTGACTAGCTACTGTTGTGAGTGGATCGATGACGACGATATTTAGATACCCTTGCTAACGTTAAGTTTACGTGCTGGGTTGTATTTGTTGGTAAGTATCATTTTTAATATCGTATTTGCATATGGCAGCAAAATGTTACTAATGACATCAGATAGACAGATATGAAGAAGTAGACATGACACAAATAAAAATTAAATTGAGGGCAGGGGAAAGATGACCATTTTTAATACTGTAACAATATTGGATATGATTTTTCAGCTACTAAGTAAACAAATAGACGACAACCAGGGTGCTTTAGATACCACCATTAGGTCCCACAGGTAAGGCTATAATAAAGCAATGTAGGTGACACTTCCTTCTATATTTCTCTGTTCCATGGTAACAAGTTATAGAAATATGTACACGTATTTGTTTTTGTTTAGATTACTTGCTGGTTTCCCACAAATTGTGGTGCATACTGGTCTGATAAATACATTCTATTTTAGTGTATTTATTTGTAATATTGCAATTTATAATTTAAAAAAAGAGTTAATTTGTAAGGTGGCATTCAGTTTCGCGTTTCCGACTCACCCGACTTTGGCCTGACGAGAACAATAACACTGTAATACACAAAAAATTATTGCTTATGTAATAATTATTAAAAAGATTAAAACTATAATGTAGAGTCACGTGATACAAGCTGTGTGTGTGGCTCGAAGCAAAAGTGTCTCCATATAATATGTAATGAGACCACTTAGGATAAAGAAACATTTCTTATAATCTGTTTCAACATGACAACATTATTCAAATATAAATAGACTTTAAAGTAGACAAATACGCGTTCATTCTAATAAATACAATTTATGAACGGTTTAGCCGAATACTGTCTCTTAAGATACAGGTCTCCTAGTTTAAAAGGCAGAGTTTATCATTTTTGGTTATATGGAATTTTGTTAAATAATATACTTATATGAACCTACCACCTTATGTCTAATCTGTATATTATTACTTTTGGGTGAATAAATATTTTTATTATTATACTAGCTGTTGCCCGCGACTTCGTCCCCGTGGGTAGAAGATATAAGTTATGATTTATACCTGCCCTATTTTTTTCACATTTTCCTTTGTATCTTCGCTCCTATTAGTCGCAGCGTGATGGTTTATACCCTAAAGCCTTCCTCGATGAATGGTCTATTCAACACAAAAAGAATATTTCAATTTGGACCAATAGTTCCTGAGATTAGCGCGTTCAAACAAACAAACAAACAAACTCTTCAGCTTTATATATTAGTACTAGCTGTTGCCCGCGACTTCGTCCCCGTGGGTAGAAGGTAATAATATAAGTTATGATTTATACCTGCCCTGTTTTTTTTTTCACATTTTCCATTGTATCTTCGCTCCTATTAGTCGCAGCGTAATGATTTATAGCCTAAAGCCTTCCTCGATTAATGGTCTATTCAACACAAAAAGAATATTTCAATTGGGACCAATAGTTCCTGAGATTAGCGCGTTCAGACAAACAAACAAACAAACTCTTCAGCTTTATATATTAGTATAGATAGATATAGATTTTATATTACTTCTGCTCTCTAAAACAAAAACAAAAGCAAAACTCAAACCTCATCAAAGCATCATCACCAATATAATTTAGGTCATGTCACAAACTTTTCTAAGATATTAAGAACTTAAATAACTTGTTTCACATTTAGTATAAACTTATCTTTTAACAAAGTTACTTGGTACGTAACACTGTAGTATTATGTTATACAATTTTGTGAGATTAGACTTTTGGTGGAAGTTCGGCGCTTTGAGAGTATTTCATCAACTTTGTCTTTGTAGGTTCTGTGGGATATTAGATTTTGTGACGTAGTGTGTCACGTTTGAGTGTTATTGTATGAGAACGTGCTGCTTAGGAAAGCTTCCAAGTTAGGAAATTATGGTAGATGTCTTAGGTGTTTTTTGTTACGATCTGAAATCGCAAGCCAGCTGTGAGCTAGAGTGGTGATGACGAAACTGACCGTATACTAGAGGTTTGCTGAGCTTGAATGAAATGGAAGGCTTAACAGGTGGTAGGTATTACATCTACGTTTAATTTATTTCAATTTCTTACTTAGAGTCCATTATCCAAACAAAATGTTCCGGTTAAGTCTATTTACTTTAACATACAAATTGTGTATTTTTTAATATGTTGATTTTACAATTTTGTGATTTCATTTTTGTTGTATATATTATAACTAGCTGTTGCCCGCGACTTCGTCCGCGTGGTTAGAAGATATAAGTTAGGAATTTTTGAACGGAAGCCCTCAATGATGAATAATTTTCATAATTTTTCAATTTGAACCCTGAGATTAGCGCGTTCAGACAAACAAACTCTTCAGCTTTATATATTTGTATAGATGAACGTGTTTTAGTATATCGTGTATCTTTAAATAAATAACTTCAAGGCTAAGTTAACTCATAAACCTTAAAATCTGGAAACGCTGTTAAAAAGTACGTTTTTGCATCTTGATAACGCAATGTTAGGAATAACACAAATTTTGCTGTTCGTTGTCACCGTTTGCACAATAGTTTGCTGCTAGTGTCTTGGCCTAACTCGGAATAGCCCTTAAGTTATAGTGACAACGCCTTCTAGTGCAAACCAGAACTATTTCATAGAGAAACTTTATCCCATACAAAGGACATACATTTCTCCAAGTGTTATTAAAACCAACACGTAGTTTATGAGTTCCTGAGATTTCTAGGAAACGAATAATTCACCCTTGTGGGTTTAGTAAAGGCTTCAAAGGAATTATGCCACTTCCACCTTCAATAATAACAGTTGTGTTATTTTATTCTAAAAATAGTAATCGTCATCTTCTACAGCAGAGAAAATAAAACAAGACAGTGTAGTGTTTTTTTTATTCTTTATTATTTTGTAGATATGTCTTCTACGTTTAGTAGGTCTTAGTTTTTTTTAGACCCACGCTTCTTTTACGTTTCAAATCGATGGTAGTTTCAAAACTCAAAAAGTGACTAGAGCCTACCACAATGAAGATTGACAGCACAATACACGGCGTAGAGTGGCATCTCTCTTAAAATACTGTTTAAATCATAAAACTATGCCAATATACAAAATAACAAGTAGCAACACATATGATTTTACTATATATATAACATACTATACCAACTATCCCAGTTTTTCTAAACACATCAAACCAGAATAAACGTATCGAAACCTAAATAATTAATGAAACCTAGACTGCTAACTTAAATATATCTCTCCTGGCTACACGTAACATAAATTGCTCAAAGGCCATGCATGCGAACATTTCACGTTAACCGACAATTTATAAACGTATCGAGGAGGTTACGATAACAATTACATTTGTACAATGTTACACGATATACGGGTAGGTAGACACTGGGGAGATAGGTAGACAGTTGGGAGATTGGTAGACAGTAGGAATACAGGTGTAGTAGTGTCGTCTGGTAGTAACGCCTGAGGCCGCCTACAGCGTTTAGTTGTATACTACGTGATGATGTTTCGTGTCATTTTTGTCTTTCTTGCAAGTTGATGACGTCAGCAAGGAATTTGTGTACAAGTTTAGGCAGAACCAGGATAAATAAAAAATAAGTGTTTTCGTACTTAGAGATGACCATATTATTAAGGTCCCTTTCAAAGAAAAACAGTTGTTACCAAGAAATTTGTGACCGTAACTATGGTTACTTAATCTCAATTTTTATTCTTAGTAATTGGTGTTATAGCGGTAACAAAAATAAAACATCTGAGAAAATTTCAACTGTTTATGAGACAGCCCGGTGGTAGACTGATAGACAGACAGTTTTTATCCCTTCTTCTATTTTGTTGTGACTCGTTTTTGTGGCTCCTTAGTAACACCACAGTAACAGGGTACCGTTTTAACCCTTTTGCTGTGACTCATTTTCTCTGAAAACGTAGTTTATTTAAAGCCATTGAAATTCTTTACAAAATCAGTAGGGTCCATCCAAACACGCAACGCATCGTACGTTGTGACGCTGTACGCAGCTTACCACGTTAACATGGAGCCACGGCCTAAGCAATTTGTTTTGTGGTGTCTGATTAAAAACCTGCCAAGTGCATGACTACGCATTAGGCAGGCTTCGTAATTATCTGTGGGATAAAATACTATCTATATCGTTTGGAATTTCATGTTTAGTGTGTAAGGTCAAAATTTGGATTGTTATAGTAACTGTTTTAATGCGTTGTTTAACAAGGTCATTTCATGTTTCTTTCACTTTTAATGTTTCATGTGTATTTGTAAGGACACTTCTTTTCAAGATTTATTTTGATATTCAAAGAAGGAATGAGGAAATTGATATTATTTAAGTGTATAAGTTTTATATTAAAACGGTGTTATGCTTTCTGATTTTTTCATTCAAAATGAATAAGGTAATCTCTGAAACCCAGATTTCCTCTTCTGTTAATTTGCAGAATATTCGATTTTATTCAAGTTTTAATTGGCTTGTTTCATTCTTGTGTATACGAGTCTCATTGATAGATTTCTGCGAACAATCGACTGACTGTTTTAATCCAAGCTTAGTATCTCGGCTTTGCAATAGCAACAATAGTAGGGAGTGTTCTCAGTACACTTCACGTCTACTTAAGACTTAGTTGTGGATCTTTATAGACGAAAACTGATAAATAATAATTTATTTTGAATAAAAAAAAGGAATTGGTCTGGCTTGTTTCTGGGTTAATTAGAGGTAACATGACAACCATCGATGAAGTTATATATATTTAGCAATAAACTGAAGCGATTTCTCTTAGATAGAAGCTACTACACAATCGACGAATACTTCAAATAAAATTCTAACTACAAACAAGCAATACTTAATACTTAATACATTAATATATTTACCTCACTTACCGTGCCATATCTTTAATGTATAATTATATACTTACTATTTAGTTAATAAAAAATACATATAGTATATAAAACAATGAATAAAGATTTATATATAATATAGAATGTATATAGTATAAACTAATAATATATAAATATGTCATAAATAATAATAGTAAAAAAGTAATAAATAATTAATAATTAAAATAAAATAAATCTACATTAAATATGTAAAAGTAAGATTCTCTTCCTTGATTTTAATATTAAAATGTTAAAAAGCGCTCTTCATCCTCTCCTCTAAAAAACTAATTTTGCTGTGCCCGACAGGGTCCATAATTGTTTCTTTTAATTTTACCCACCAGCTTTGTACACATTATGGAATGCAATAAAGTTATTGATTGATTGATTGATTGATTGATTGAAGTTAATGAAAGAAAGGAATGCGAAAAATAGGAAATGAATTCGCGACCTTGCTTGCGGACTACGACCTGTTCCACCTTCTTGTCAAGCCAATAGTCATTCTCCTAATATATTAGTATGAAGAACCTATAAATATGAATGCAACACAAAATTACAAAAATCAGAAAAACGGTCAAATTTTTTAAACAGAAAAAAAACAAAACGAAAATTTGGCAAACCATACAGCAAAACAGGTTCGATTTACCAAAAAACGGAATTCGACTAGTCCCTAAAACGTCGAAATTAATTCACTAAGTCATTATGATTTAACGTCTAACCAAGAACCCGACAGCATAACCAGGTGAGATAAACTAAGTAATATCAGTTGAACCACTGAATATGAGACTGGGGACTTACCCCAAAACCGGCCCACTCATAAATACAACGGGCTATATTCACCTATAAACATGTAACTTTTATATCCCCAAGCAATCTTCAACCTTAATTTGTAAAAGCTAGGGTTGGTTTTGAAGTGGTCGGATGTGTTACCAAATGAAAACAGGTCTTAAGTAATAATGTTTTCACATAATTCTTGGGTTAGGCTTGTTGTTGAAGATTTTTTAGAGTTAAATGTGTTAGAAATTATTATTATTGCTCGTTGTAAGGAGACATAATATGAAGGTAATGTTTGGGAATAACTGTTGAAGGGATTTTTTTTCAGTCTGAAAATATTCGTTATAGAACAAATGCTAATAATTATTGTGAAGATACGACCATTTGATGTTCAGAAATCAGATTTGTCAGTACGTATATCCGAGTGGTACAGGTCACCTCAAACCCATCATACGTGAAGTGTCGCGGGTTGAATCCCCGCGTAGTACACGTATTTCTGTGATCAACGAATGCTTGTTCTAAGTCTGGGTGTCTTTGTGCAAATGACTTGAATGTTTCTAAAAATCTCCCACACAACTGGGATTAACTATGTAGTACCTACGGGAGTCAATGTCAAAAGGATTACTGTACCGGAGCGTTCATGTATTAAAACAGTTCAATATTGCATGCTCATACATTACGATCATCACACCTATTGCTACACCATTACAACGCATTTTCGACCGACCACACATCACGTCTCTTAAAAGATTAACATTATAATAATGATATGAACAATAAATTCAAGGGCAATAAACCTCAAATCTATGAAGCGAAGTCAAAGAAAATCGTTTAAACAAAGTTCCCTTAACATTAAAGTTCCGAGTAAGGACGTTGAAAACTTTGAAAGATGTTCAATATTTTACATTAAATAGCACGTGAATCAAATGATATCGGTATACTTAAAGAGTTTGTTATGTTATCATATTGTATTTGAGTTAAATGGATTTGTATTCACACAATGCTTTATGTGGTTACGTGTTAAACATATTATCGGATTATGGTGGAGTTTTTTGTATATCATTAAAATAATAATAGTCAAATCGTACATCTTTTACTGATGCACCATTGTCCGTCCGTTCATCATCGGACCGTGAAAATTAGACAGTTAACATTTTCACAGATGATGTTTCTCTGTTGCCTCCACGCTTGCTGCGGTCAAAAAACACCCGTTTTTTAACCTATTTGTCAAACCCTTCTGTTTTGTGAATCGGATGGCGATCGGTTTTATCCCTTCAAGTACGAATCCCTTTAAAGGAAAGATTGTAAAATGTGAAAGTAATCAAAAGTATAGAGAAAAACGAAACTTCTTTCTGTAATCTATACTATCTATACTAATATATAAAGCTGAAGAGTTTGTTTGTTTGTTTGTTTGAACGCGCTAATCTCAGGAACTACTAAATTGAAAATATATGTTTGTTTTGAATAGACCATTCATCGAGGAAGGCTTTAGGCTATAAACCATCACGCTGCGACTAATAGGAGCGAAGATACAATGGAAAATATGGAAAAAACACAGGGCAGGTATTAATCATAACTTATATCTTCTACCCACGGGGACAAAGTCACGGGCAACAGCTAGTAATCTTCTAAAACCGATTAATCAATTCTGGTTTTTCCTTTGTCAAGCAGAATCATCAGAAAATCTAAAAAAAAAATCTTTTGAATAAAACTTTATGCGTATTTGAATAAAATCTATTTCAAAACAAACCTTTGCGGCTTCCGATCATAGAAGTTTCCTTTGAGGTAGTAGCTTAAGCAAGAAATCAAAGTATAAAGTATGCGAAGTTAGCTCAGTTGTGCAAGAATAAAATACAGATAAAGTTGTGCAGTGTGAGTCGACCAGGGGCAAGTTTGGATGTTGTTATTTTGTATGATACTGTTTCGTACGAAATCTTAGTTGGTCCATTCAAAATTAAAAGTTTTTCTTTCAAGTAGGCCGTTTTCCAGGCACTTTCTAAACGTAACAAGACTCGTTATTGACTCTAGGTGCACGGTTCCAAGATACTCCATAACCTCCATTTTGAGTTCCGTACAAATACATATGTTGAAGAAATAAACAAATATTTTGTAGTTATTAGGTACAAACAAATTTATTTACCACCCAACAAATGCATGACCATAACAATAAGGTATTTGATTAAAAAAAACAGCTTAGTAGGTAAAACAGATTTCCAAAAAAATATTGGACAGGTATTTTTCTTTTATCTTTTTAACAAAAAATAAAGGGAAAGAGTGATTTAAAATCTCATGTGACGTCCCTTATGTTACTAGCCCCCATTACCATAAATTTCGTATGTTACTTTGATTATTGAGAAAAACGTCATCTGTGTAAATCTGACTTTCTAACTATCACAGTTCCAGACATACAACCCGGTAACAGACTGACAGACAGCGGTGCCTCAGTTATAGGGATTTCACTCGTTGAGCACGGAATCTTAAAAAAAGTGTTAGTAATTAATTACTCAGCTTTAATTTACATTCGCGAATATTGTCTTCAACGCGAAAATAAATTAAAGTGGTTTTTAGAAGTGACATTCGTAAGAATTTCGACAGAACATTATGTCTCTACGTGAAGTAGTTATGTGGCTTTTTAGCTGACTATATTTTAAGAGAGTTTAAGTTCATTAAAATATCGTGACGAAGAATGGGTATATCTAATTGTTTTTTACTTTATCTTGACGGAGATATGTAGGTATGTAAGATTAATTGTTTGTAAAAATTGCGATTTTTTTCAAGGGTTTTTTCTACAAGAATAAAACAGGAACCGTCTTGTTTGTCAGTCTGTCATCACGTTTGCTAATAAAATGTGATGGACAGTTATAAAATTCATAGAAAATGTTCTTTTGTTTTTATTTAAACAAAACAAAGATTAAGAACGAAACAAGAATGAAAAATTTTTGAAAATATTTCTAAAAAATATTATTTATTTGCCTCTGCGGGCAAGTCCAACTCCCACTTAATCAGTTTTTTATTTTCATGACGTATTTATAATATCAGACATTAAGCTCGAACGATTGCTGGCCATATTAATTAGTGTCCAACAAAATTCTCTCAAATTAATATAAATAAATGAGGTGAACCAAAATTATATTTAATTTATTCAACCAATCATAAATTTCTGATTTGGGAGTAATGAACACTAGTATCATAATTGATAATTTTAAATTTAAACGAACACATTTATTTATAATGAATTGAATTTAAAATGTTTTGCAACTTTATTTTGCTACGCTGAATGCGGTTTTTATTGGGAATTTGCTTTTGATTTTCCATTTATTGAATTGTAAATGAAGGTAGTATTTATTGACGCACGTTAAATAATAATTTGTAACTATCTGATTTTCATGACACTTGGTTTTGAGAACAACTATTTTGGTGTTTAATTGAGTTTTACTTTCAAGTATCGTGTATTCTGCTATTAATGTTATGTTAATTGACTTGTGTACTTAAATGAATAAATACAATATTAAGTGTAATGCTATGCGCGGGTAAACGATCGGTCAAATCGGTCAAGACTCGTGACACCAAGGGCTCCGTACAACCAGTACGAGTTGCAAACCAAATTAGTTAGCCATTAAATCTGCGAAAATTTCAATTGTCTAGCTATTGCGGTTTATTAAACATCTTGTAAAAAACGCAACCATGTTACTGAGGTACCGCTGAGAAACAATTGTCGAGGAGATACAATCAAATACATTTGGGATGACCCAGAATTTTGTGCAAAGCCCTCAATATGTGGCGAATCTATTTTGCGTATTAAAATAGTGTCCTTAGTGTCCGGTGATCATTTGAATGGGAAAACAAATGATTCCCAAATAAAAGTTCTCCCGAAACCAGACACCTTCACACTACCGCTGGAACAAACAAAACTTTTTAAGTATCCCTACAGTAACAGTTCGTGCGATGTTTTGACGTAAATAGCTGCACAAATACCGATCAAACTGACGCTTTCGTTTATGCACTTTATTCTAAGATTATGAAAGTGCAAAACTAGAATTTGTTGCATATTTTATTTTGTAGAGCAGCTTTCGTTTCTGTATTTCGAAATTTCTTAAAGAAAAGATAAAAGGTTTAAAATTAAATTTTAATTTGTCTCTTAAGCAGTTTTTTCTTTAACTAACATATTCTATTCATATTTAACTTTCAGTGCTTGTTCAAGGCACTGTTTAATGATCCTAAAACTAGTTAGGATCCGAGGGTCATCTTAAGTATGTATGTAGACCTCGTAAAATTCTGATTTTGTATCATGTATGTTTAAGAATTTTCTAATAATTAGCGCTTTTATATATTGCCCATATATATCAGTAATTTTCAGCCTTTTTAGAAAACAAGGCTAAATACAAGTCTAAGTCCCATGAGATCCCAGTAAACCACGTTTCATATCGCAACCATTTAACAAATTATGAAGCACGAAAATTAATTATGTAGAGCATTATTTGCAACATTCCATATCCTCGTTTTTGTTCTAGTTTTCATTTCATATATTAAACAGAGCTTGAAATTAATGGAACCGTTGCAAGTGTTTGCTTGTGAACGTAATTTGGTTGTATTTAACTAATGTTATGCCGCTGATATGTTTATTATTTGTTTCGAATATTTGCGCTCGGAATTTGATAATTATACAAACTGCAATTAGTTTCGTCTCTAAATCACGTAAACTAAGTAATAATCATTTTAGATCTTTAAAAAATCTACTGCATTAGGACGTTAAATATAAATACGACATTGAACTGACAAACATAAAAAAAAATTGTGATCTGTATCTTATATGACGTAAGTTAAATGAAATTAATTAGAAAAAAAATCTTTTGTACATCAATGACGTGTCCATTTGGACAATGCTGACAAGTATCTGCATGAATCAATATTTAAGCCCGGTAGCCCTCATAAAATGTATTTTGTCTATTTTGTTTATTGTTAATTAACAAAACAACAATTAACTCCTTTTAATCTAAAGAAAAAATAACTTACATCTTAAGCTGCCACAGAAAAGGTAATACGAAAGAAAACAAAGAAATTCGAAAGACAGAGACCTAAATTCTAATGTTACGACGTGAGACAGACTTGCAAAGAACGAGAAAATTATCTCCAACATAAAGGAAATGTGTCTCAACTTGCTTTCGGAAGGATTGGTTTGTAAATTATTCTCACCATGTTTATAAGTTGTTTTTTTTGCGTACTTTTGATTTTATTACCCATCTTTAATCTGCAGGTTTTATTTGCAGTTCAGCATTGGTACAGCATCTTAATAAGCTTTCTATGTACTTTCTTGACTTACCAATAAATTTGTGGTTTGGTATTTACGCATACCGGGGCTATGGGGCGTTCAGATGAAGTAGAATCTATCCTTGTTGTATTGGCAACCAGCAAACAGGTTCCAGAATAACAGATATCTCATTGAAAATAAATATTTTAATTACTTTACACCCATTTTATCCCAGAGTTGGGCAAAGTGATCCTTCCCCTTCCTCTTCAATATTATTTCTTTCTAAGACAAGGGTAGACCAGACCTTATTTCATATATTAAAAACAGTTTTTTTTTCGAATACTGTACTGCTTCTAAACCTTGAAGGCAACGTATGAACGTACTAGCTGTTGCCCGCATTAGTCGCAGCGTGATGGTTTATAGCCTAAAGCCTTCCTCGATGAATGGTCTATTCAACACAAAAATAATTTTTCAATTTGGACTAGTAGTTCCTGAGATTAGCGCGTTCAAACAAACAAACCAACAAACAAACACTTCAGCTTTATATATTAGTATAGATGATAACAAACTGATTTGTTCCATAAACCTACCTTGACAGAACCAAAACAAGCATTTTACAGTAAATTTACTTCAAAAATGTTTTAAAAATAAGCGAGATTCGTCTCTAAAGCCCTGTTATTGAAGAAGTCAGTATATTTTGTTTTCGACGGGCAGCTTTGCAATTTTATCTGCCATGCCTTTGGTTTACAGATCATATAGCTCAAGTTTTCGTGAAATACTGTTTTACTGCGATGCCTTCTACGAACTTGTGTGTAGAGTAAACTTTTGTATCTTTGACACAATTTTGAAACAAAATAGTTTCATTATTTTTGTGTGCCGATTGTTATGTTGCCTATACTAAATTTATTTTCTGAAATGTATCTTTACTGGGTAGATTTCTTCCTATTTTGAAAATGAGCTTATCCATTTGCTTGTTTTTCGGTGTCGTTATTATATTTTACTCAATTCTCATTTTTCTATTGCATGTCATAAGTTACAGAGCTGATATAATTAAGTTAAAGTCCAATATGGATATGAAAGCAATTTCACTTAATTTTATTGATAATACTGAACTTACTTAACTAAGATTATTAACATTGTGGAATCAACTACTTCTGGTTTTTATATCTACTGGAAACAATATTTTTTAACCCTATTCTATTCTAACTCACTAAAGCAAAGCCTTAGGCTTTCAAAAGTAAAGCTTACATTATTGTTGGTGATCTAATTTCAATGTCTAAATCTAGTTTTCTGCTTGTCATTTTTATCTTCGCATATTTTCATAGTATTTTTTTTTTCAATATTTCACTCTCAACAATTGTCTTAAATGTTAGTTCTACTTAAATTAACTAGTAAAATCGATTTGACACAACTTCCCACTTTTCCTGTTACAAATTTTAAACGTTACTTACACATCTAGACAGAATGGCCAAGTTATGTGTGTTTGTTACTCGCAACTTGCATTGTTATGCTGTCCCCAGCACAGTATTGATGTTTCAGCAGTTAAAATAAGTAGTTTTGTGGCACACACGCTTCGTTTTCAGTTGATGCAGACTTTTGGCGTTGTGGAGACTCTATCAGGATTGTATCAAAGTTTATTAAGTTCCGATTACTTATAAGTTTTGTAAATGATTTTGATGTGTTATTTATTTGGAAGAGAAAAAATGTTTTTTCCTTTATAAGCCTTTGTATAATTATTTAAAGATTCAGTAACTATGATATCCTATATAAAATGATATTTTTAGTCTTTTATAATATTTAAAAATAAAAATTTCATCCTTTGTGTTCCATATGGGTTTTACTGTTCAACATTAAATTTCTCATACAAACAAAAATATGATTATGAAATACACAACTCGGAAAAAATTGAAGCAATTTTCAATATTTGATCAGATCTTTTGACGGGATTCGTCAAATATATTGATTTTAAATTTTAAATGGCGATCACGTCAGTCACCGTCAATTGTAGAAGTAGGTAGTTTACAATAGGCTACCTTAATCAAAACATGACGGAGATACTGAATGATTTCATAGTTTCATTGGAAAGTAACATATCAGTACGTCAATATATATGTATTTAATTATAATTCAAAAGGAGGACCACCATCTAAAAACAGGACTCTTAGTGTTTAAAACAGAAAGGGAAAGACATTATAAAGTGGAGTCACTTTTGCACTGCCTAAGCACTACCAGAAGATTAAACTTGGAGGTGATAACTGACCACCTGTGTTTCTATGGTTCCGTATCGTGAAGCTAAAAACGGAATCATGTTACTGATGCACCGCTGGTTGTTACTTCTATAACGGTTGCACCGCTGCTTGTCTGTCCCTGCCTCCGTCAAGAGGCTGAATCTCATGAGCCTTTATACTGTTGATTTTATACAACAAAATATTGAACCAACTGGATTTAGAAACATATAGCTCAAAAAAAAAATTAAAATTACTAACACAGCAACAAAACAAAGCCATCCAAAGAAACAATTTGAAAAACAATCACAAAACGAAAAAGGAAATGAAAAAAGAAACATGTACATTGTAGAGTGGTCGCCACAATATCACAAAGCATAGTTAATGAGTTTGGAGGCTGTTTTAATTAACATTTTGTTTTAAAGATCTTCGAAGGGAGAAGAGGGTGGGGTTCCAATAATAATGACAGAAATTTCGAGATCTTAAATCTTAAATCCCGAAGGCTTGAGTCTATTTTGTTAGTAGTACATTTTTTTCTTTGTTATTCTTTTATTCCGCTCATTTAATCATTTATTTGTAAAAAGAATTATATGGGAGTTATTGGTAAGTGCAAAAATTATATAATGAAACGATTCATTAAGAATTAATAGTGTCTTTAGAAATTGGACAAATGTCTGTTGGACAAATGTAACACAAGTTAATCTACCTCCAAGTGGGACCCTACCTCAAAAAAACAAAACAGAGTATAATTATTTCTATTGGGAACGCACTCGATACAAAATTGGAAATGTTTGGTCAAGAATGATGGCAAATTAAATCTTATAGAGATTCTTATCATGATTTAAATCAAGATTAAAAAAACTCTTTTTTGTTAGTGATGTACGGGATTCACATTCAGATTTTCAACTTATTATGAAAGTATACACTATGCGACGAAGTTTAATATAACTTGACCGTCGACGTAAAATATAATAAAAAAAAAACACATAAAATAATGATTGAGGTCACCACAGCTGATTGTTGAAACACATGTAAGAGTTCGATTTGGATCTATATTTTTTAATAAGGATTATTAAAACATTCGTAGCTGTCAAGTTTGCTACAAAAGTATTGTTGCTACGCTTGCTACGAGACATTTTGCTACGAATTCTACGCTTTGTATCTTCACTAGCAATACTTTTGATAACTTTTACCTTGATAACCTTTAATTACTAGCTTAATATAGTCTGGAATATGTTCGTAATAGTTTAGAAAGACCAACATATAGCTGGCCAACAACGAAAGTTGTTATATCAAAGTTTACAGTGTAGGCTTAGCTTGGAAACAATTGACTTGAAAAGTACTACGTAATGAATTTGCTAGAATATTAATAATTCGCTTGCTTGATTTTATATTGACCTTAAAAAAGATTTTTCAAGGCTGAAAGGACGTTGCAGGAGGGACTTAATTCAATTTCTCGGAATTATAATTTATCCTGTCATATAATACGGTTTTATCCAAAAACGAAAAACATATTGGATATGAATTTCCTGTTAGCAGTCAATATAAGAAATACGAAGATCACTCGCATCAAAATGGTTAAACATATACAAGTGGGTGCTCATTACCACACTTGTTGGTACAAAGTGTAGTGATAAGTGACGTCACAGGAGATTTCAACTAGATAGCACCTTATTTCTTGTTTACTCGATAAAAAAAAATACAATTTATCAGGCCAAATACCCAATTGTGGTTTTGATTAGTATCTATATACAGAAAAAAACTGTTTGAGTACTAGAATTAAAGGAATAAAAATAATTGATTGATTTCATTTACACATTTTTATTTTCCCTTCTTCTTTGGCTTGGTTTCAGTACCCAAAAACTATTACTACTTTAAAGAACTCGGAATGATTTCGACATCCGTAATGGATCGAAATCTCTCAAAGAACTTATATCTCCAAGGATTAAGATATCTTCGGTAAGATTGACGTATACCTCGACCACATCGGGAAACAGCATCAAATATTAAAGGGGAAACATTTTGGTATTTCCGATATGTGGGGAAATAATTTGAGAAAATAAAATTAGAGTTTCCGAAAGAACATGGATATTTTTTTCTATTATAGAATCTAGGTATTATTGTGAATGTGACTTGAATGTTGAAGCCCTCGGAAGGGAAGAATTAATCTATTTTGCTGCAGGAGTCGTTTTCTCAACTATAAAATGTCGTCTCTCTTTTTATTTTTCAGCTTCACGTCTATCAATAACTATTCCACATTGCACTTCCTTTCCTGTTTAATTTCTACCAGTAGCTAACATTATTACTGCATGCTGTACACGTACATCCCATATTTGCACTTTAATTTACAAAGACTCTGGTATCATAGCCATCAACCAAGCGTGTTCTCAATTACCTGGGGTCGGCGCAGTGCGTACTCTGCAGCATTATACTTCATACTGAACCCGACGTATTTTAGAACGAAATCTCTAGAATTATGCTACATTTTGTAATATCTTTCATCTGTATTTTTGTACAGAGAAAACCCTTCACATCACTCTGCATGCTAGCATGTACAACGAAATCAATGAATAACACAGAGACACTTACATAACTATATATGCAAGAGTATGCTAAAGTAAGTGATATACTGAAATGCGTATTTGTCTCTAAATGTCACTTGACAGTAAAAAAGGCTGTTCGTCAGCAAGGGGCATCATTTTGTTATGCGTCTGATGTACATTGCTCTTGCACACGATTGTTAAATTTGGTACATCACGGAAACCATCGACTGTCTTGGGATACGAAAAAAATAAATGGGTGGTAGCAACAGGAGGAGTAAGAAAATGATTTTCCATTTTCATCTGCATGTCATCTACACTGACTATAGCTCATTGGAAAAGAAAATTTATTCGTAACAAACACACTTCGGGTCGTGACACTGTGGATCCTGTTAACTGAACTTAATGACTGGCCGTTCGGGCCATTAATCTGGTCCTTTATGGCCCTTTTTGTGGGACATTCGTTATGCCCGCTTCGGTTGTTGAAGTTGCTTTTGAATAAGGAAATTGGGCGCAAAGTTCATGGCCAAGTTGCTAGATTTGTTGGGCGTGAAATTAAACAAACGTTTTGAATCACAATGATAGATAAATTATAAAAGGTTTGGCTTTGTTTTTGTTGGTATTTTATTATGGCCCGAGGAAATCAACGGTCTGTCTCCACCTCCTAAAGCAATATTGGAGCTTAAGAAGTGAGATGCCGCTCTACGAGGTAAAGTGCTGCTTCATCTCTATATTTGTCATTCAGGAAACCAAACATCTTGGATTCCTAATATAACAATCGAATTGCCAACCCACGGTAAGGACGGGTGATGATTAATGCTTAATCCTAATCCGTATATACATGCATGTTTTGAGAAAAAAATGACTATGTTTTTTAATTTAATTTCTTAATTTAATTTACTATACAAAAACTCCGTGGTCGAGTGGCGTACGCACCGGTTTCAAGGTGTCGCTAGCTCTGAGGTCCCGGGTTCGATCCCCGGTCGGGTCAATGTAAAAATTAACATTTCTACATTGTCTCGGGTCTGGGTGTTTGTGGTACCTTCGTTATATCTGAATTCCATAACACAAGTGCTTCAGCAACTTACTTTGGGTTCAGAATAATGTATGTATGTGATGTTGTCCGCATTTATTATTATTATTATACAAAAATGTTCTGCATATTTAATGCTAGCACACAATAATTATTCTAAAGTTTAATTGGTGACTGTGTAAAGTCAAGTCCAATAACACTATACTAATAATTAAATGACACAGAAACGGTTGGTGAACCTTCATAAACAAATCTGTGAATTTTCATCAAGTTGTTTTTCAATCCAATAAATGGCTCTAGATTTCTTTAAACACAAACACCCAACAAAATCTTTGTTTAATAAAAATGTAATCAACAAAATAGGTCACTTGAGAAATTAAAATCACAATAATTGTATCAAAGAGCTCTCATACTCACGACTGCCTTCAGACGTGACAAAAGCAGTAACTGTGCATCTGAGATTAATTAAAACAGTTCTTTTGATAACACAATAGGAATTTTAATATGATTCTTATTTACGATGTTGTATTCAAGGAAAGCTATAGCTATGCTGTTTCTTGTATTGTTAATTGTAAGAAAATAGGTTTGGATAATATTACAAGTAGAGATTGCCTGGAAACGATTTAATTTTGTAGAGACTACTGATTTTAAGAGAAAATATTCATTTCTTTTCTGTCACGGGGTAACTTCATGTGAAGAGACCCGGTCCTTTTTAAAGGCTTGCACGGGGACACAGGTCCAACACGTAGAGGCCTTGTTCAGAACTTTAATCTCAAATGTGATGGGGTATCTACCAGGGGTCATCCACCCCTGCTCTATTAAAGAACAAACATGGACGGCCTAAGGTAGTTACAAAACTATTGCAAATTGTATTGTCTCTAACTAATAAGGGCTTTTGGTATTATTATTGGCATTTTATTATTATCAGCATTGTTATATCACGAGCTTGTAGTCTGTAAATTTACCAGAAAAAGATAAAACGCAGCTTCTCATAACCAAACTCATGTTTCACAAGTTCTAATAAAATTTTAGAAAGAACCACAATATTTGTTTGTAAACAAAACATTTTTAGAAACCCACACGGTTTAAACGGAACCTATGTTATTGAGACATCCCTGTCTACCACAAATAGGCTTTATCTCATTAAGTAATATATATTTAATATATCCTGGGATAACTCACACACGGTTATCTGATCCTAAGCTAAGCAGAGCTTGTGTTATGGTTACCGGACAACTGATAAACTTACTTATATATTTCTAAATACATACATATTATAGATAAATTACACCCAGACACCAGAACAAATGATCATGTTCATCACAAAACATTTGTCCTGGGCGGGAATCGAAGCCACGACCTCCGGTATAGCAGTCAGGGTCACTAACCACTAGACCCAGGTCCGTCAAGTGCTGTAGCTAGACAGTTTAATTTTTCACAGTTGATGTGCTTTTGTTGCCGCTATTACAAATTCGTGCCTTGATAGAAATAAAGATAAAAGTTAAGCTGGGATTGCTATGGTGATCAAATTGTGGGTGCCCTCAAATTTATTAATTACCAAATCGATTGGTTTTTCTTCAGCCTATTTGTACGGAACCCTCAGTGTTGCGAATTAACTCGGGGTTGCCCGGTTTTTCCAAGAAACACACAAGGTAATAAAATCGAGTAATATGAAAACATGTATAAAAGAAGGAAATCTAAACCACGCGGGAATTCCGAGTATTTTCACTCGTAATTTTTGAACCAATGTTACATTTCTTTTCTAGAAATGAAATAATGCTTCGTGAAATAGAGTTTCGCATTTATTTTGTCGGCAAATACTTCAAAGGCTTAGAAATATTTTGTTTCAGATGCTCCGAATAATTTTAAATAAGTTTTGTTATTCGAATGCTGAATCCTTTTTTGGAAATGGTAACATTCTGACGTATATATTTTGATAAATTTTGACAAATTTTTGTATAATGTACCTATAAAAAATGAGCATCGTAATTTTACGATACCAAAACGAAAATTTTCATAAGTCTTACTACAATACTGGGTACTTGCATTCAAATGTGTGGCAGTAATATATGACTTTGTTTCTTCTAAAAACGATTTTCAAAATCCTACAATTATGAAAACCGACCCGATAGCTCGTAGCCTGACAAAAGGCAAAATCTTCCATCTTTTCAAATTGCTTTTATCATAGAAATGGTATAAATAGAGCCACAATTCCACAATTCTCTCCCAACGCCTTATAGTTCCCCTGACAAATAACTAGAATCAGAGGACGTTTAAATAATATATTTTCAGCTTCCCTACTAACTCAAATAAAAGCCTTGTTTGTTCGCATAACTTTGTAGTTGATGCCTTCGTAAAGACGCTAATAACACTTGTGCTGATATTTATTCTGCTTTATTACACGTTATTTTTCCTTGTGTAATAAGTTTCGTGTGACATGTTTAGGAATGTAACATAGCGGGTGAATTCAAGAATGACTAAATATGCCTGATTTGTTGATTTAGAGAACCTAGAGCTCAAGAGGTGTATAACAATCTAGACGCTGTTAAAAATTACGTTTACATAAAGGAAGGTTTTAAATTACGTAAACCCTAGTTCCAAGGCCACAAATTGTCTAAAGAGGCAGATTATCACGTATAGAGAGAACAGACACAATATCTAGCTATTCCGATACCTCATCCATATACTATTTATATTTTTTACTTAAAATTAAAAAGCTAGATAGTTCGTTTATTAAGAGCTGGCTTGCTTAGTAGCAAACATTGGATTGATTCGATTACCATCGACTCTAGTAGAAATATCTTCAAGTTTCTAACAACTAAGAGAGATAATTGTCTACAACACCAAATCCTTACGTAAACCTGAACATTCTAAGTCTAGTTCACAATTACGATAATATCATGAGCTAAGTTCGCGAGTATTCGACGAAAACCAAAAGATTGTTAGGTTTAAGCGAGCATTTAGCGGCAAATGATTATTACTGGCCATTAGTCTCAGTCACTGAAGTCTTAGTGGAATTAAAGAAAGTGCGGTTACCTCGGTAAACTGTTAAGTTGGGCCATGAAGTACGGAACTTTTTGGGGGTCGGATTTTTTTTAATATGACTTTGAATATTGAATGCTTGCGTTAAGAAAGCACTTGAATTTGTTTTTCTTTTGTGATTTTTGGCTTTATTTTTAAATATTATTGCAATACATGATTACTTTTCTTTCTTATTCCATTGGATTTAAGTGACCTTTTTCTAAAGTACTTACTTACATTCGCAACCTATTTAATTTAGTATCGAAGATTATATATTTTGAATACATGATTCGCATTCTATCCCCTTTTTAAATAACAAGTCACATAAATTTGACTTTCACAAGCATTTTGTGATCCATTTCAATTCTGCAATGTTTTTAAAATCTCTCATGAAACAATGTATAAATTCCTTTAAAAAAACGAAAATGTAACTGCAAAGAACATTAATAATTGAATCAGAGAATTTAAAAGCGGATTGTATGGCCACACCAGGAATACAATAAAATGAACGTTGTTATCTCAACGAACAAAAGAATTTGAAAACAGTCAATCCTGCTACGGCACATTAATCTCGGAAAATATTTGATTTTGGAAAAGTCGTTCTAAACAAACAAGTGAATTGTCGAACAAGATTGTTGGAAGACGAGTTACGTAGTGATGAAATAAAATGGCGTGTGACCTAGCGGTTTTATCCCTAGATTTTTATGCTAGTGCTTGTACAGTATTTTACGCATTCTATACGCTAAGGGTGTAATCGGAACTCCATTATTTAAAAAATGTCTTCAGAAAATTATAATTATCAATTCTTACATGGAAAGGAACCAAGACTGATTTGACTGAATTTTGGCCAAGTCATACGACTTTGACACGACATTAACACAAAATTATTTGATGTCCGCTATGTGACATAAACGTCTAGAACGCTTGTCCTACGCGGGTATCGAACCCTCGACGCGTCGTGCACTGTGACTTTGGTGTGGTAATTTTTCAATTTACAATATCATTTGAATAAATTTTAGTTCTTAAAAATCCAATAATTAAAGTGCTTATTGTTTGCAACATCCATAGCATCAAATAAACGACTTATAAATCTTCAAAATTAAATACACGATTAAAATCAACAAAGATCCACGTCCACTATCGTGGGGTCATATTACTGGACAGAACGGCCGAAGTGTCCATGGATACGTCACTGTAGCTCGTAAAAGAGAAAAATGCGACAATCAGTGTGACACATAGGTATTTGTGGTGTAATCCATTTTACTCTGAACTGAGAATATTTTATTGGCTCTTTCGTACAAGGTCAAGTACTAAAGAAAATATATTTCGGCCCTGATTGAGGGTTGTTGATTTTTGCTTTCCGGACCCTTTTTATGTCAAGATTGGACGGTATTATGGTAGATTGTATCTACTTATACTCAATGGTATTGTACGGTTGATGTAAATAGCTTCTGATTTTCCATTTTCTATAGAAACAGAATTTTAAATGGATTTTTTATCAATCGCGGTTTCGTAATGCCACTACCGCGATCCAAACTGAAAAGAAGAGGTTTTAAATTTGGTCATTATGTTTGTTTTTGTTTATAAGTTGACGTATTATTAGAGACCCAAATCCTTGAAGTGGGAAGAGACTGATGAAGCTTTTTGTATTATTAAAACTCTACGTAAATTAAGTATCGTAAAAAATGGAACGCCGATTTTGTTTCTAAGACAAAATTAATCCTATAACA
Organism: Trichoplusia ni; assembly: GCF_003590095.1. Classification (NCBI taxonomy): domain Eukaryota; kingdom Metazoa; phylum Arthropoda; class Insecta; order Lepidoptera; family Noctuidae; genus Trichoplusia; species Trichoplusia ni. The sequence goes on along the minus strand of NC_039489.1, from coordinate 7,379,927 downwards.
TTTTCGTGAAACACACAACCCTAAAATTTTAATGCACTACAGATAGCCAAGAAACAATTAGTGGAATCAGATTAAAAACATTATGCGGTCTCAATATTTAGTACCACTTTTAAACCTTTGCGCTAAAGAGGCGTCTCTTGTACTTTACGTTTTAATTTCCTTTTGACGTCACTCTTGTGAAATGTCAAATTAAAATGAGAAGTACTGCTAAATTGAACCCAGTTTAGGGCTAAAATAATTTAATTAATAATTTATTTTCTAAGCCTTAGAGGAGAACATATTTTAGGTAGAAAATATTTGCTTAAAACGATGCGTTTTTTACCGCATTGCAACTTTAAGGTACAAATGGCCTAAAAAAGTCTTATTCATCCCGTTTTACGGTAGTTTAAGTAAAGATTTAAAGCAATGACAAGCATTGAACTAAGAACAGAATTTTCAGTTTTTTTTATATAGTCTATTTTCAGACATAATATTCCAAGGTCAAAGATGTTTATACTTCTTCAAAAACGAAATTAATTTCTTATTAGATGCTTAATTATAACACTGAAAATATGAAGCCAGGTAATCAGATTACGTTTAATAAATATTTTATTTTTGTCTTAAGTTTTGGAGAACCAAACATTTTAAAAGAAAATACTGATTAATAGGAATTATCAAAAAGCCATACAAATTAAAATATACATGGTACCAATAAAATATTAAAAATTTATTTTATCATTTATTTTGAAACTTAAATTGGCTTTATCAAGACTAGCTGACACTCTCACCCATGTTGTTTTCGAGTTCTCCAACTCTAACGCCGTCGAATCGTGCCAACATATAGATTTGGGGCAAAACACAGTCACGATGCTTGTCTGAAAGATATGTTATTCCTGTTTATTTTAAGTCTCCCAATCCATGGGTATGGAACAATGATTACTCTTAAATTTTTGAAATGAGACAAAGTAATAATTTAAATATAAGCGGTCTAGGGGGAGTTGCGACACTAAGGGTTCCGTAAAAATATTCTAAAATAATGCAAATTAGGGAAAAAAAGTAGCCATCCATTTTTTGACCGCTGTTGATACTTTTTATATTTTTTGTTGTCATAGAGACTACAGAAGCATATTATTGATAAAGTTTTAACAGTCTAGCTGTAATGATTCTTGAGATACATCCTGGAAAAAGACTGACGCACAGACAGCGATAGTAATAGGATTCCATTTATGTTCTTCAGATTCGGCAGCCTAAAAAAATCAGATTTCTTGTACGATCTTAGATTTAATACAAAAACTAAGACACTTGTATAATATTTTGATGCAGAATATCCCGAAAATCTCTCATAGTAAAGTTAGTACCCCTGAAATTTCCCGATACTCACACCTGACTAGGTTTAGCCATTCACTCACTCGTTTACTGAACTGTTCTGATCAGGGGGCCTACCAACAACTCTCAAAGTAAGATAAATGTTATTAAAGAAAGTTACCAAAGAGTGCAAGATTTCCAAAACTGACATTTTTTTTTAGTTCCGTACCAAAGGATAAATTTGGAAACATATTATGACTAATGCTTCGCTGTCTGTTGTTCTGTCTTTTGCTAGCTGGGCAGCTGATATTTTTGCTACCGCTGAAGTAATATTTTATTTTACTAAATTATTATTTCATTGTTTTCAAAAACACAATGCATATGCAATACATAAATCACCTACTATATGACTAATCTCACCAACGACTTCCAAAATGGGGATGAGATTCTGTTTGCTACAGCCTTTTTTTTTCGTTAAGGCTCATGACACCTAGCTTAATGTAAATACATTATCAGTAGCTGTATTATGTACAGCATATAAAACAATCGTTGATTAAACCCCAACTAGTTGACACGCGTTTTCATTTGCCGTCAAGCTTCATTAGTCCACCACATACCCATCATCCAAGTGGTGACTGGCAAACCAATTTGACAACAAATAATGCAAATTGAGGTTACGGTACCTACGATCTGGTATGGGTAACTATTTTTTTTTTGCAAATCTGTTCTTTTAGAACTGTTTGTCTTTTGGTTTGACTAAAACATATCGATACGTTTACGCAAAGTTAAAAAAAACGACTCATGTGGGAGTCGTTTAAAGAATTTACTCCTTGTGTCGCAGGGGGTTTCATAAACATACAATTCACATGATCAAAGACATCCAGACTCACAGCATCGTGGATCACATAAACGCTATTCCTACGCGGGGATCAAACTCGCGACACGGCGCGCATAGTGGTTATGGCGTGATGACTTCAACCACTCGGCTATCCATGCAGTCAGTTACTTTGATGGATTTATCAACCAATCAAGTGCTTGTAATTCAGTTGATAAAACGTCATAAGACCTATTCTCAAAGATCTCCATAAAATCTTTCCGGGGCCTTGAGAGGTGGTAATAGGCCACCTTATGTCGCCATAAAACAATGAATTACGAGAAACATTTTTGCAAAGTTTAAAATTCTTTTTCGATTCTTTATACCAATAGATCATTTATCTTATTTATCTTGACCGTTTAAATGTTTCGTAAAACTGTCACTTGAGATTTATTTGGTTTTATTATCGCAATTTATTTTTGAAGTACTTGATTGATTTATTGCCGAATGAATGTTGATTTATGTGAAGATATTTGCATTTAGATATTGCAATATTGATGTAAACGTCTTTAAAGCGTATTTTAGTGTTTTTTGTGGAAATTTCTGAAATTTCTTTTCGTTCAAGCTTTCTTCTACTTAACGAGATAGATGTTCGGTATAAGGATCGTGTCTTGTTATTTTTCAACATGATGGTGAAAGAAAATTCTTTAAAGTAATTCTATTTTGTTATTAGTTAACAAGCAACGAAATTTTGAATTAATTGTATAAGTTAATAAATGAAAATCACTCAAAAAATTTAAAAATGCTTAATTCTTAAGTCTAACGTTCGATAGTATGGATTGGTTTTGATTTGATTTGATTTAAACATATAGGTAAATAGAATTGGGTGTATTAGTGAATCTGACTTCAATGTTTGTGAAAATCTATTAGGATTAAATACCTTAGTGCGTAAAAGGATCGTACTGTAATAATAGCTTAGAAGAATTAAATACCTAAGCAAAAAGAGAATGCGCATCCATCAAATTCATGGCCGTATCAACTGCTGCTTAACCTCGATATATTTTCATAGCGTCAACCAAAATCATCTATGACAATTGATGGTGACGAACGGACAGACGACTAGATACTATAGAATACAGGATAGACCTCCGTTTTACCCTTGAGCTTACCTCAAAACGTCTTCTAAACTATAAAGCTTACAACATATTCTAAACTCAAAGGACCATAAACAGTTCGTAGAGCCAACAAAAAGCAAGCGATAGCCCAATATCATACAAAGTAAGTTCAGTCGCGAGGCGTTGAATAATTCAGTATACCAATAACTAGTTGGTTTAAAAGTAAAATTTAAAATTTACTCTCAAAGCGTGTTCCCGTCACATTTGCTTAGAGCAGACAGGTTCCCTCACGTGGCTCTGAGTATTGGATGTGGTACAAGTTACAAGTTATAGCAGGATTTCTCCAAGTTCAGCAAAAAAAATTACAAGTTTTTTTTTGGTTCGTTAGGTGGTAATTTTTGTCATCGTTTAAAAGTATCGTGTTTTATCTTAGAAGTATAATTATTTTTTATGCTTTTTATACTAACAATCTAAAAAAGCGGACTAAAATGTATGATTCATAAGGTTAATTTCACCGCAACAAATGAATTGTTAGGTGCTCAAGCGATAGAAAAACGGAGATTGTATTGTAATTATTGAAAGAATATTTTTGCAATAGGCGTTACATAAAATTGACAAATATTTTTTTTACTCTAGAACCAAAATAGGCTATTATAGACATATATTTAATGGTCAATATTTGTCGTTTAACTAGTTGTCTATTAAACAATGTAATTATTTTTTGTTTAGAAGTTGGCACAGCTTGCTTACAATGTTATACATTTAAAAAAATTATAAAATCAGTTAGATTGTTTAAATTCATACTTTAAATCCATTGTTTACATCCATGGCCATAATTGTTGTAAGATTATTCGCTGAAAACGTTTACTTGAGGCACACAACAAAAACGTCGTCGTGTTCTTGTGAGAACATCTTATTTAAGCTCAAGCGAGCGTGATGTCTCCAGGATTTTCCTGCTATTTTCCATTCAATAATAAAGAATAGTTTTTTTTTTATATTATAACCTATCGGTATCTGTGCATGTTGTAATGCTTTACCTTTTGATAGTCTCGTTAAAACAAATTCCGGGTTTTTTTTTGTATATAAATTTATGAATGTCTTTAAAGACCTACGTGCTTTATTTTAAGCGATTGCTAAATTAAAGTGGCGTGCTTACAAAAGTATTTATATAAATGAAATATACTTAAGTTAATCAAAAATAAAATTTTGTTTTTTTGAATACCAAAATAGAAAGCAAAAAAATATATTACGAAAAGATCAAACTCTTGCAATATACAAGAAGTTGTATCCACCGCTCAAAATGTAATCAAAAACTCTTGAAAACATGGCGACGTTTTAATAAAAAAAGTTGCGAACTGCGACTAACATTAAAGCCAGTTTCGCACCCTAATTATGCAAATATTCTATTTTCGCATAATATCACATTTTCGGGGAACAGTGCAATTTTCTGGTTGTTTCTGCACCATAAAATATTTTTAATAGATCGTTTTTATTTATTGCTCTTTGTAGAACTGTTTTTGTTGAGTACAGGAGAGAATATATTTTTATTACGACTAGGTGTTGTAATTGTTCGGGAAATTCATGTTCTATTTTGACAGAATAGAATATTTAGTTACAGGAACAATATATATATATAATGGATTGGATTCCTGTAACTCACACTAGAATTACTTGTGTTGTGAGAACCAAAGTCTACCAATACACTTGTGAATGTTAATTACATTTTTGTATTTATTGATCAGTACTTTATTATTCTTTTTTTCTTTAGATGAGCATGAAGACTTCAACCTGCCGGTATATTTGAATGTAAGTTTCAAAAATATTTATCGTTTATCCTTAATACTCTAAATTTAATAGTTACTCTCCCTTTTTGCGCCCTCTAAGACAAACTACTATTACAATCTTAATATTTGGTACGATATTTTAAACTTCAAGAAATTACAGAGACCCCTTTTTACACTAATAGGGAAGACGACAGTATTTTTTCTGCAGTATACGTCTTGTAGTTTTTTGTATAATAATGGATACGTATTTTTTAATTTGTCCCGCAAACATAAATTGACCAAATTACAGTGAATGAAACTTACGCGTGATGTCACGATTGTGTATAAATTTTAACATATTATCGTTACGTCACAAGCCCCCTCTCCTAAACTTTAAAACAGTTAATCTTTGTCAATTCTAGTTTTTCTGAAAAAGGAAAAAATACGTGTCTAATACTTTTCAACTATATAACTGAGGGACTAATGAGATTTTTTCTTTTTTTACCCAGTCGTCATCCCTATTCTAAATACCCAACCTAGTTCGGCAAACCTAGTGACAAAATGATTCCTAAAAATTGTAGTAATTCAACCAACAAACATATCTCAGAACTTGAACACTCCAAACTTTCGTTTCGTAACTCGAAAACACGAGACGAAATAGTAAAAATGTGTTGCCCACAATAACAGCGGTGTCATTAAGCTTTATGTTCTTGTTTACTAGCATCGAATGCCTTTTTATACAATATCTTCCCTTTAACATTATCTTGTTGGCATTCGGATGTAGGCGTAGTTACTGAGTACCTGTATTCACACCATGTTAACTCAAAACAGAACTGTTGCTAATGTAGAAGTGAGATAGAGCTCTACATTTAGTGTAGAGTCGTCTCGCTTTCATGAAGACAAAATATTGATCTAAGGTATCATGGTACAGGGTCTGATGTTATACCATAAATCTTGTTTTAAGCAGCTTATGTGTTTCTGTTTTTGTGAAAGCGTTTCCTGTTATTAACCCTGTTTGGTTTAGCTCTTGTAGTTTTTATGGCGAATTACAGTCCTTTTGAGGGAATCAATGCTTTGTACTTCGGTAACATAATACAGCTTAAATCATAAATCACCGCATGTTATATGATTAATTTCATTTTGATTGACAAGATTATCAATGTAAGTCACTCTATTTCAGTATATGTCAGCAATGAGCTGCAAATTAATTAATTAATTGACTACAAAATTAAAGAAATCTGTTTTATTGCGCAATTATTAATATGTACACTTATATCTTCCCTGTTCTACACGAAAAAAAACTGTTACTCAAAAAAGTATAAAAAATGCTACAGTAGCCGAGTATGCCTAACCCACTGGTCGCGACCTGTAGCGGAACTTGCATTTGTGTGACCAAAAAATGCTTCTTCTGAGCATGGGCGTCTGGTTCTTGACAAAACGACTTGATGTGTCTAAAACCCCTCACCACATAAGGACTTAAATTTTTACTACGGGAGTCATTTAAAAATACATCGAAATGTAATTTCTCTGCGGTCTTTACAACGAGCTAGCCGTGGCATCTCAGTTCAAACGATACAACAATATTAGAAAAAAATATCCTCATTTTAAGGCACAAAATTCTTTAACCCCAAACCAAATAACATAAAACTCCCCAATACCTTAAGTGCAAGACTAGACATAGTATATCATATGAATTGACCAGTATCCAATCTCTATCGGATTCCCTGAAGGCTGACGGCAAATCTCTGAATGTAAGGCTTCATCCTTATACGCATCCGGTTCACCAAGCTCGGCTGTTCTACCGTAAAATTACACGGAAATGTTCGTAAGGAATTATATGCATGCCTGCAACTAAAAGATCCACTTGCAAACGATATAAGTAACTTGAGAACTGTTTTCTTCTAGTTTTATAACGCTATGTACTGGCTGTCGTTTTGACGACCTCCGTGGTAGAGTGGCGTACGCACCGGTTTCAAGGTGTCGCTAGCTCTGAGGTCCTGGGTTCGATCCCCGGTCGAGTCAATGTAAAAATTCACATTTCTACATTGGCTCGGGTCTGGGTGTTTGTGGTACCTTCGTTGTATCTGAATTCCATAACACAAGTGCTTTAGCAACTTACTTTGGGTTCAGAACAATGTATGTGTAATGTGATGTTGTCTTGAGGATTGTAAAACATGGAAAATTATCATGCAAGCTGGTTACTATGGCAGCAAAGCTTGCCTTCACCGCGAGTGACGAAGACATTTAAGTTATAATTACTTTTTGTTATACACCTGATTTCTATAAATAGGTAGCTCAGTAATAAGCATGTGTAAAGAACGTTTCTGTGATTGAAATAAACATTTTTTTTTAACAAAAACATTAACTATCCAAAAAAAAACGCAGCAAAATGTAAACTTTTACTTTCCAACCTAAAAACACTGAAATGATTCACCTGTTATCTGGAAGTTTGTTTTTATTTCTAAAAGAGACTTTTGTTTGTGTTTGTGTATATATTGTATTAGCTTCCTAGTGTTGTGTTTCTAATGTTAAACTTAAACTGACATAATTAGGTTGTCAAAGCCAGCTGCTGAAACCTTAAGCCCCTGTTTTCGCCAGTACTGAGTTGAGGTCGATTTGAAACTAAGTGCAGAGACCATCAAAACAGGGTAAACAATAATATACAGGTCTGTATGCAAAAATCTGCAAAAAAAACTAAGACATGATCATAATTGGTGGAAAACTTGAGCATAAGAATGAATGTTCAGAGAAATTCTATGATGAGTCGTACATGAACTCTGCTGAAATTAATTTGAAATGCCATTGGGGTAGGGGAGTTTCTTAACGCCAAGCTAACATGTCTATAAAAGCACGATGACTAATAATTCTTGGTCAACTTTTGCCCAAAATCAGAAAAAAAAACAAAAAAAATGCTTAGAGAACTCACCAAAAAATGGACTTATATTTCTCCAACACAAATGCCAACTCATCCTCCAGATACAATCATAAGGCTCATAAACCATATCAATCGTTTTCTCACGAAATCGTTATTTATATTTACAGAGAGCCTGATTAAAGCATCTCGGTCAACGTGTTCAAGGTTTTCTTAAAGAATTTTCCCCAAACATTACGTTGGATTTACTTTTCCTTCCCCTTTGTTAAGGAAATGGGTCCTACGTGTCCCGTTTTGTATTGGTCTTAATCAGTATATTGCGAGGAATGTAATACGTGAATTTATGATATTTTGACTAGATAGGGGGAGCTTTTGGGCTTATTCGTTTCATTATGTTTGTATTTTTTTAATTTTATGATCAATTTACAAATTGTTTTTGTGAAGTTTTTTTCATATCTTTTCGTTGGGATGTTGACACTCATTTTATGGAAGACATAATTTCCCTCACGACGAACATTGTAATTCTAGTATATTAGTTGGGAAATTATTTTTACCAGAACATGCACTACTATTGCTGGTTTTACTTTTCAATATGGAGCCAAGAAAAACTTTCATTTGGTATTTTAAATAAATCAAAGGTCTCTAATATTTGTCATCTTTTAAAAGTACACTCAAAGTAACTTTAACAATTTAACTTCCAAACAAACATACTATGATTTCAAAATATCAAATTGCAAAAACGTTACTATTAATGGCTAGCCTACAAAATATCAAAGAAACACTTAGTGAAGGGAGTTGTCAGTTCCAATAGCGCTTATCAATGATCGAGGGTGCGAGCGTGGGTAGCTCATGTCTTCCTTGATGACCATGCGAAAGAAAATAGAACTCAATTTCTACGGATGTAAGCGTGGGAGAAACTATTGATATTTTAGGTTTTGATTTAAAAATTAAGATGAAAGAATCTGATGTTGAATCATTTAATTCACGTTTTAAGCCAGTGCAAAATTAATATTGCAATAAGATTGCATTGCAACCATCTAGCGTCAAACTCGTGAATATTCGTAAGCTGAACGGATTTGATACCTGTGTAGGACAAGCGTTTGTGTGGTTTACGAATGCTTGTCTTGTGTGTCCTTGTGCATGACTTAAATATTTGCGAAGTCTCGAGCGATAAAAGGATTAAATTCCTCAGCGCGAGAGTCGTATTTCAACATAATTAAAATTAAAAAATTCAACATTTCCAAATCTAACACATACGTCATCGATCTTGGTAATCCTTTCGTTCATAATTATAAACAAATATGTATGTCTCTGTTTAAGTTTTCTGGTGTAATATCTTAACATAAATAAAATACAATTTAAATATCAAAGATTTATAAAATAAAATCCTATGTTGATTTTAGTGTCGCAGAATTCTTAACCTTATTTCGTTCACACTAAGAATCAAATCAGAACTCCAACTATTAAATTCAGCAAAACTATTCCTGTGACCAAATAAACTAGATTCCTATTCTGTTGAGAACGTTTACCGAGAGCAAATATATCACATTTAACATGTATCGCGTATTCAGAGCTATGTAAAGAGCACTCGATAAAACGTTTTGCGTTCAAAATCCGTTTACTGCAGAGTATTGCATTTATTTGCTTTTGCAGAATATATATTAACGTAATAAGACTTTTATTTACATAGGCATAACATATAAAATCGCTTAAACAAGTTATTAGATTAAAATATTAATTTCAGTTTGAAAAAAAAAGTCTGCAGGTTATTTGCTAGCACATTTTTTTTCTGAGGCTTTCGGTAATCAGCGTAAGTTATAATTTATAAAATTACGATCGCTAAAATGTTTTTGACTTACGAACGTAAGTCACGTGATTATTCTGAACCTGATGTGAATATATATTCTTTTTATCGACATTTTAGCATATTGATATAGACTTCATGAAAAGTTGTAACATAATTCCTTTTGGTAACGCTAAAATATGAATAAAAATATGCAAAAGCAAGCTCCAAAAAATCTCCAACCTTTTGACATGCAAAAACTATTTAATAAGTACAAAACCTTCCAAAAGGCGGATATTTCAAAGGCTCCATACATCACATCCACACATGCCAGGAAACTCAGGTAATTGCCACTTTCAATGCAAAAACGACATCCCCACTTGAATTTTAAGCGAAGGACTAAGTGTGAACTAATGCCAATTTTTACGAGACAACCCTGAGCTGAATACGGGATGAGGTAGTGACGTAATGACATGGAACGTCCGTCCAAACTCCTTAGTTGATTTACTCGATGTAAAATCTATCGAATTGTAATCGATTCTGTAATGGATACGTAAGTGAATCTGTCTTAGAAAGGTCACGTTTACATCCTCTTTTGTACTTAATGTAGCGAATATTTGTAGCGATATTATTTGTGAATCGAATGGGATAGTTTTTTATCGCTTGCCCGTCAGAATTTCAATCAAAATACTGGTGAGTTTTAATAGATTTTTTGGTTGAAAAATGTGATATACTGCGAAGCCGACCCGTGGTGTATTGAAGGCTAGGTATTGAAAGTTTTAGATACCAAGGTTTATAAAAACTGAAGTCAATAAAAAATGGGTTTCCAAACTATCCGACGTTGTGAAAACTTGAAAACTACAATAGAGGTTTTTGGGATTGAAAACAAGATTTTTTATTTGTTACAGGAAATTAACAAACAAAAAAAGATTTATTCGATATAACCGGTAAGAAGTTAGACACAAACAAACAAAATAATAACAATAATCTTTTAAATTGGGATCGCGTAAATCTTCTAGAACATCGATCTCTCAATCACTGGGTGCAACGATCCAAATGATGGAATGAAATGACCGTATTGTAATTCGATCTTTATCGTTCGACTGTTCGAAGCATTCGATCCCAGTCAACGAACTAAAGAACTATTAGTACTCTCCCATCCCTAGAGCGACGAAAGAGTTTAGTTTTTATAGCAGTTTACTTATTTTACTGCAAGGCACTTAAGTTTTTAATTCCCGTGAGTGTATTTTTTAATGATTCGTAGTACTTTGTAGGCGTATCATACAAAATGTATTTTAACTAATTTCTACTAGCTATATCTATGTTGTGTAAGAGTTTGAGCAGTGACATAACTTATTTGATTGTAAGATTGAATAAAGAGGAAAAAAAATCCTTTTACCTGCAACGCAGGGTAATAGAAAAACTCATATTATACACGATAGTTAAAAATTCGTTGAACTGCGTTAAAAATAAAAAAAAGAACAGAAAACCTGTAAAATTTTTATGCATTTTTTTTAGTATTTCGTTGAACATCTATAAATAAATAGTGCATTCAATTTGACCGTTCGAATTCTCGAGAGCTGAATATATTTCTACGAGACACAATGAATTTATAATTATCAGACATCGACAGAATAATCCAAGCTTGTGTGTTAATTGATTTTCCATTTATCCATAACCAACGAAATAAATTGTTTCGAAGTATTTCAATTATACGCTTTCGGAAGCTCCGCTATGTCAGGCCAAGTTTTGTCGAGTAGGAATTCTTTTAAAAAAGCTTTTCCGGTACTTGGGAATAAGATGCTAGGTATAAATTCTGTATTTTTCGTTAATTTTTGATAAATATAATAATATTTAGATCTTTCAGATTTCAGAGATTAACGAAGATTTTCATAAACGTTTTTACATTTCATATTTATCACTTTTTTTAAAACAAATAACATATTCTTGTAAGAACGCAATGGTCTAGATTAAAAAGTTTCCAATTTCTCAAAAATCATTGATCACGTGATAAAAATGTATAAAAAAAGATTTCATGTTTTTGAGAATTGACTGGTTGTTTCTCTCTCCATCTCCTTTCTCTCTCTCTATCTATCTCCCTTTCTCTATCATATATACGATATGATAATACATATTTTGATACCATCCCATTAATTAGTGATTTCGTCTACAACAATAGCATTGTTCCATTTAAAATCACAGAGCTAATGATATCAAAAATCAATATCAGCAATTACTGATGTGAGATGAAAACATACACCTTAATTAGCATACAGTAATCATATAACACCTGAACTGTATGAATTAATTAACATTCTGACGAATTTCATATGATTTTAGTGAAATCAGTGAATTTATTTTATACATTTTGCAATCAGACGCCTTGTTGTGGTATTTATTTTAAAATATGTATGCAGTCACTTGGAAAATATACTTATTTATCAATTGATTGCACGGATAGCGGAGTGGTTGAGGACACCACGCCAAACCCGGCCTGCGAGAAGTGCCGCAGGTTTGTTCACTGCGTAAGAAAAGGTTTTGTGTGGGCCGCCGATGCTTGTTTTGAGTCTGGGTGTTTTTGTGAAACAACCTCGCGACACAAGGGCTAAATTTATAAGTGCAGAGATCGATAGGAAATGAGTTTTCGAAAAAGTTATGAATTTCTACATGAAAACTTTATTGAGGCTTATCAGATAGATAGTTTTTTTTTTTCATTTTTAACCTTTACTTTTCAGTATAATTGAAATACTAGCATTTTAAACTGGTATTCATTCTATTTTCTGAATCTACAAACACCCCGAAAATTTCATATTCTTTTTTTAATACATTAAATAACTCCGCTGTAAAATTGATACAACAGCGCATTTTTTTTGTTCAAAATCAACGAAAAAGTAGTCAGTAATTTCTTATAACTCAAAAATGCGTCAAAGCGTTTTTGTCCTTAACTAGTACAAACACGTATTAAAGTGCAGAAAAAAAATGTTCTATCAACGAAGATCTTTGATATTCTCCACAGTAGATGAAATAATTTACTGTAACAGGCCATATCTGCGAGCGACGTGGCTTGCCGTACGCGTTTTATACAGGCTCGTTGTTGTGACCAGGTGCTTTGTAGTCCCGAGTTGATAAGTAATACCTAGTTTTAAGGGGTTAGTACTATAGATACAACCCTATTTGTAAAGTTACGCTGTTTCTCTGTCCGTTTATCACTAGGCTATCGAACTCAAACGTTATAGTCAGGCCTTAATGCGGACTTAATGCCTTGCGAAATTAAGTCCACCTTATGTACAATACACAATTAAGTTTAAATAAATAAATAAATAAGGCACTTGAGAATTTGAGTTTCCGTAGTTACAACATACAATAAGGTTAAGCAACGTTTGCAGCAGCAACGTAAGTGACCATTTTCCTTTCAAATTTGTTTCTTTTTTACTACACAAGGTACACAACTGAAAATACTTTTTTTTGCTTGCTTCCCGGTTTTTCTTTTATTTACAGAACCGGTATTCCAAGTATGAAAAGGCTTCGTGGAAACATGTTGCGCGTACAGAAATAAAGCACACACGCCATGTCCTAAAAACCAACAAAAGGAAAGACAATATCGCAAGATAATAATTTACCATTCAAAAACACTTTTATTCATGAAAAGAAGAAAGAATTTATCCGGGCAGACGTCGAGAAAATGCGTCGCGAGATGAGCGACCTTGTAGGCTCTAACGATAAGAGGTATCGCGAGTTCATAAATTAAGAAATTCAATATGGCAGCCTGTTTATTTGTAGTTGAGTAGTAAAAGAATGTCAAGGTCTACAACTATGTGTCTGATTTTGCAAAAGTAATATTCGTTGTCGATCGTAGTATCTGCTGTTTTGAAATTTATCCGGGTACAAATATAACGTCAAACCTGATATAATTATGAACTACCGCGCCAATAAACTTAAATCAACCAAGTAGCGTAGACACAGCTACGACGTAGCAAAATTCGTAGCACTATAGACACCGCGTAGCTGAAATTTGGTTACGTAAAATTAGTTTCTAAATGTGTTTATATTGTTCTCCGTTCTGCAACGCTATTATTCTCAAAGAGCTACTTATTGAATAACCTTTTAATTAATATAACGATATCTTTTGCATCGAAAATGACAGAATTTGGAAGGATTGATTTTAATTCTGTTGAACCATTTCCACCTATATTGAGATAATTGTTTGCAGTACAATCTATTTATAATATCCGTCAGCGGTTGACCACACTTCACCGTCCATTACAACTAAGTGCTTTGACGGAGCTTTCGTAAACAGCTGAGAGACGAACGTTGTACCTCTCGTAATGTGTTGGAGAGCTTGCGGATTGCTATATTACCATCTTGTATCTCAGGTGTAAGAATTCTATATAAAGTTATAATTTTGTTTAATTACACATGCATCAATGATAAAAGAATCATATGGTTGTGTAAAAATAAAGTTTGGAAAATTTTACGTCATCATCAAAGTATTCAAAATCAAAGTATTTTTATTACGCAAATTCATATTAATCGTTACAATGAGCCTGATGACGGCTTACCTCTTTCCCCAAAAATAAAGTTAAATTAGTTAGTTTGGCTATTATAGCTCACGAGTAACCCCGAACATATTATATTCGTATAGAAACAGTGTGACAAAGCCTATTATTCAGCGTAAAGGTGAAAGTCAGCAATATAAGTAGGGCGTGCAGTGGGCGTTATCGCTGCCAACTAACAAATGTCAAACGCAGTTGCGTCATCCTTAAGCGTACTGTAATCACTGGTTGCCATGGCAACCGATATGAGTGCTTTTGTGAACGGATTTTCTTTTGGAATTAAAACGCCTGGTATAAAACTTATAATGTAAAGACTTTGTACACCTGTGTATCGTTACCTAACAGCAAAATTGTAAGTTATGTCCTTACACAGACATGTACAAATATGTATTTTTAAATTGATATAAACCTTCTTAATTATTCTAAGACACTACTAGCGAATAGTCAAAGAAAACGCCTAAAATATGGATACCAAATATTGGAATCTCAACCCGCAGTGAACAAATGTGATGATCAATGCTCAAAACTTTCCTAGAGAGAAGAGTCATTGACTCGTAGTCCAAGACTCTTCTGTGGACTGTGTCGACTTTTCCATCTTTTCTGTGGACGTTAAAGCTGGAATTATTACTATTTTATTTCAATTAAACACGCTACAACTAATGAGGGTGGGTAAACCCAAGGGGATCAGTCAGCCATTAGATCAGTTTTTGACGCACAATGTTCATAAATATATTTGATAGTTCCATAAATCCAAGAAACAGGAACAAAAACCGGCCAAAATCAACTATCAAACAATAGTTAACAAAGCAACTGACCCAAAAACGCCCATAATTTCCTAAAACATCGAATTTACTTTGAGGACAAAAATGTTCTTTTGAAGAAGACAAATACACGAACTATGTTAAGATGATCTTATTTGAACGCGATCAAGGCCCAAAACAAACCGTTTCCGGGTACGCAATCAGCATCCGAGGAAAAAAAATAAGTGACCCACTTCAAGCCGCGGCCGAAATATATTCCATCTTAAGATGGATGTAGCTTACACTGGATGTGACGTTATTAATAAAGTTTTTAAATATTTTAATCTTTTTTTCAGAAATAAATCATCCTTAGAATTTCCAAAGGCCAGTTCAGGAAAAACACCAAATGAAAACCGAGCGTGTCTGGCTTTGAAACCTGAGTTTGACATTTCTCGTAGCAGTTAGAGATTTTTGACTGTTGAAAAAACATGTGAAAATGATCAAATCTATCCTCTTAGCAGAATGAACAATTTATATTTCATTTCAAGAGGTGGCTCTCATGACAGTTGTATGATAAAACACTAGCTCTAGATGAGTGTAAATTTTACAAGAATTGCACTGGTCTTCATATCGGCCTCAAACTTTATTTAAGAAATGATAATTTCAGTGTCATAAATGTACACCGTTACATTCATACGTTACATATTGTAGAACTATTTTAAGAGTTCCATACTCAGAGAGTAAAAACTGAACCTTATTATTGACTTAAAAAATGTGTCATCAAGCTGTGTCTCATTACCTCTAATAGCTAAAAAAATAATATTTTCACGGATAATGTGTTTCTAATACCGCTACAACAACGTCAACGTATGTCGCTCAACCGATGTAATTTTGTATTTTTTTTTATTATTTGTATTTTTGCCTGTTTATTCCAATCAATATTTTATTCCAACACGCAGTGAACAAACAATTTTATCGCACAGTCAATTACTGCTTTAAGCACATCAAGCGTTTTGAATTTACTATTAAAAACAACGCTTGAGCTAGACAAGGCTCTTTGAAGCAAAAGAAAACATTGAACTCCGATGTCGTAATCCCTGTGAAAGTCAAAGGCTTAGCTTAAACGAAGCTGAGGAAATAAACCAATAGCGTGTTTCTAACATACTGAAGCTACTTAGATTAAAATTACATGTGTGTTCCATCGAGGAATAGTGCGATTTCTCTCAACGAAGAAATAATAGAGTTGTATGTTAATGTTTATGTCAGTGAAGATTAAGGTTACATTCTAGTTGAATTGCGTTAACTTTAATTTGCCTTTTCGAATGATTTGAGTTCGTTTTCATGTTTCTTTTTCGGGTCGGTACGCAAAGGTAAAAAAGAGAAACTAAAATTAATACGTCTCGGTGAATTTTAAGTTTGTACGAATGTCTGTGACCAGGTTGTATCTCAAGAACCGTGACAACAATACAGTAAAAAATTTCATGGTTAATGAAATCTGTGGTCGTAAATTTGAGGGTCTACAATTCTTTTTCTTCGGTATTTTGTACGGAACCACACACACACCACACAATCCGATTTGTTTGTCATGAATTTTTAACATAATTATTTTTGAAATTCTATTTGTTCATCCTTTCAATGTAATCATCATATACTCACATTTTTTTAAATCTGGAATGTAAATTCTTTTCTAAATATTATCATCCCAGTTGATAAAGAAACACTAACATCAAACTACAAAGTAATCTCTCCGAAAAACTTTCGCAAAACTGGTCACTCAAAGACCTTTAACAAAATAATATCTTCAGAAAACGAGGGAAATATCTTAAAATAACCTTCAAACATTGTACCCTGTCATTTCCAGTGGTTTCTTAAACAGCGTGGGGGTAAAAACGACCGAGTGTTGCTTCAGACAGGTGAAATAGTGCGAAAAATTGCCCAGCGGTCAAACGGGTACGTTTCCATCGCTAGGCTTGGATTCACATTGTTTATATTGAGCTTGTTAGATTGTAGCTGGTTTTTGAGATGGGGATAATTTAGAAAAAATCTTTAAGGGAAATACCTAGCGTAAATCAGCCTTAGACAGTCTTAGTTAAATGGAAAACCTATAAGGCTCTATTGCCTTTCACCAAGCAGAGTATGAACTGTAAATTGTAATAGTTGCACAGTTGATGAGTTTCGGTTGTCGTTGTGAAAACAGCAAAAAACGGAGAAACCTCTAAAAGGGTACAGCATTTCTGATTTCATAACAAACATTTTTGTATCAAAAAACGAGATACTTTCAACAGCAACAGTCGATTATTTCGTCGGTTCACTGTCAATTATAAAGTAAAATGCGCACAAAGTGATAATTGGATTCCTATTTCCGATAAAACTATTTTGTGAATAAACTATTAAATTCTGTGTTTTAGATGCATTCAAATATCATTTTAAACCAGATTGTTTTACCCAAAATTTTCTTTGACGCAATATGTTTTTTTTTCATTCCAAATTAATTAAATCTATAGGTACGTTCCTTTAAATTTTAAAATTGGAAAAATATTGGAAACTGAAGAATGTTCAATTGAAAGCAATACGCAATAATAATTAATTATTTTTATTAATATTGTCTGAGACACTCTTACACATTACACGTATTATCCGCCATATTTCAAGTGAGAGAGAGACATCACATTTTCTTCTCATTTATTACATTGTCAAAACGTTTCATTCCACTCAACAGAAACAGCTTACGAAAATACACAAATTATTTCATTATTTATTATTTCATTTTCATTACATTTTATCCTTAAAACAAGTTACTTTATTTTATAGGCAATATTCACCCCACCCCACACCAGTTTGTAAAATATTTCAAAAACATGCTTCTATCACACCCTGTCAAATACATATTTTTTCCTAAAATTCTATTCAAAGGATCAAAATCTGATATGAAATTAGTATTTTGGCTTTAAATTTTCTTAGAATATTCATAACTGAAGGCCTATATAGAAGACCACATTATAAAGTATCATTGAAGTTGTGTGAAAGCAAACAACTGACTATTGAAGTGGTCTTAGTGTAGTGAAGTTTATTTGGCTTAGTATATACTTCTAAAATTAGATTGAAAGTTATGTTAAATTTGGTTAGATGATATTAAGTTAGTAAATCATTTTTCGAAATCGTGTTTTTAAAGCGGTGTGTAAGTGAGGATGAATGGTTGCTGCTCTTTCAAGCAAAACTACTGAACGGATTGGAACGAAATTTGGTAGCCAGAAAGATTATTATCTGAATTAACACAAAATACAGTTTTTATACCGATTTTGGTTGTATGGGATCATTGTTGATTTGAAGCGGACGGAGCCGCGGGAAACAGCTAGTATTACACAAATAATTTTATTTTTATTTTAACTTAATAAATGACAACAGAGAGTATTTTTTATTTATTTAATTATTCTTCTTCTTCTTCTTAGTCGTTGCACTCTTGGCAGAGTGGTCGTGGTCGTCATTTCAGCTGTTAGTGGCTCGCCTAACTATACGCCGCCATTCCTGTCTGATGGCCGCCATTCCTGTCTGATGGCCGCCTTTCTGGTGCAGACGTGCAGGGAACTGTCCACAGCTGCTCTTATCTGGTCCGTCCACCTCATAGCCGATCTACCTCGTGCCCGAGTGCCTTCAACTTTGCCCTGCACTACTAGGCGCTCTATCGACTCATCGCCACGCCGGGAAACGTGCCCAAAGAAATTTAAGATTCGATTTTGTACTACGGAAGACAAACGCTGCTTGATGCCGAGTTCCTGCAGTATGGAGGCGTTTGTTCGGAATTCGTTCCACGACACCCCAAGCATATATTTATTTATAGCAAACGAATAAAAATAATGTTCATTGCAAATTGTTTCTTTTTTTAAATACACAACCAAAACTTAATCACGAGTGAACTGTGTTTAATTCTTATCTCACTATCATCAATCATAAAAACATACCTAAATATTTATGTGAAACTGATTAAAAGTACATTAATCTTCTACATAATATATGCTGATCACCTTACTGACCGCAGTGAGCTCAAATAATGGTCAAATACGCATAGTTTCTTTACTCTTCGAAGATTAATTAATCCCTCGTTATCGTTTTATTTATATATTATTTATTTTGAATATATTATTTTGAAACAGCATGATGTATTTAATTAATGTTTGCTAATAGCTATTTCATTAAAACTCGATTAATTTGGCAATTTTAGTTTTACTTGCATAAGTAAAACTAAAAGTAAAACTAAGGGAGTCTTGAATCTATTCAGAATCTAGTAAGACTGTTGGAGCTGAAGACTGACGGCTGAAACGCGATGTGTAACTAAGTATCTAAAGAAATTTTGCTTGAGCGGAATTTTTGAGAATAGCTGTGTGTACATTAATTTGTTGATAGTATATCAAGTATTGTTAGTAGTATACTGTTATGCGGCGAAATGTATATATTTGCAATATAGACAAAAAAAAAACAGTTTTAAAACAGTTGCTGAAATTTAGACCTGCAACTATGTTCATAATAATTCAATCTTTGAGACCCAAGTTCACATAAATACTTAGACCTTTGTTTAGTCCTAGCTACCGCAATAGGGTAAGTAACCTGTAATGGTAGATTAGTGTGATAATGAAATAAATAAATATAACGATAAGAATAGATTGATATTATTGATAATAAGAAATATAAGTTTGAAGCAGATAAACATGGATAGGGATCACTTAGAGTCACTAATGCTATAATTAAACGTTTTGTAGAAATTGACGTCTGCGGAGGTCGAACTTGCAGAATCAAGAAAATATGCTAAAAATAAGTGCTAAGTTAGTGCTGCAAAGTGATAAATATTCTTTGCTTCGGCCCATTTGACTTTTGTACCTTTATATACGTGCAAAAATGTCTGAAAGGGTTACCGTGACTCCAGTACACAAAGGGCAAAATGAGAAACATCGCTACTGCTCAACCTAAGCCGGGAGGAGTCATTAAATGATAAACCATCCGAAAAAAGACCTTCTAGGACTAAAAACATTTTCATATTTTATCGTTTGCCAATTGACAGCTAATCAATAATAGGCACTTTAACGAAATTCCTCGTATTTTGAATATATTATTTAAAATCTTCAACTAAATTGATGAACTGAGCAATAACGCAACGAACTGTAAAAGAAAATAAGAACTTAGAGAGTCGTAATTAGCCAGGTGTTCAGTTGTATTTGCTTTGTCGATGTCTGACATTGAAACTTACTTAAAGGTCAATAAGATGATCAAAAGTGCTTTACTCAAACGCATTGTTTTTTTAATAACTATCGTGATTATTATTGATTCTCGAATTCGACTCGTGATCCCGCCGCGTCAGCTCATGATGAAGGACTCCGATTGAGTCCGAAACTAGTCAGGCAATCCCAATAAATACGCGTGAGTTAATCGTGGCATCATTTTATTACGTCATTGTTTTTTATTTGCTTTATGTTCGCTAATCCGACCCCAACATAGTTGGTAAAAGGCTAGACCGATGATGATTGCCAAACAATCGAGCTCGAACATAATATTGTTACAAAAAGTTCTACATAAAATAATGCTGCAGTTTGAAGCGTTTAGGCACTAGAGTGCGCTGATGGTTTGAAGAATCTTTAATCTGGACTCAAGGGATTTAGTAAATTAAAAAAATGCATACACTTTGAACTCATAAACGAGACTGATTAAAATAGTAAAAATACAAAAAAAGTGTTTAAAAGATTTTTTCGCTATACTTTCAACGAAATTTGGAAGCAAACATTGGGGAGAATTCATCGTAAGCCCTACCCTCTCCAACCGAGTTATCGCTTTTGCTACAAGCTAGGTCACTGTTCGATTCACTGTTATTTGGAGCTCAGAGCGACCTGAATGTATTTGTTCACTTTCGAGGAATAGAAAGGGTTAGGTAACGAAAAAATAACACTTTTGTTGTTTTTTGTCAATGTTTTTTGTTGTATTATTTTTTGTGTCTGGGTGTAAATTATCTGTATTATGTATGCTCTCGGGCCCGAGTGCTATAAATCAAAAATGATCCCTGTGAACATAAGATCTGAATAAAAACTATCCTATTTGTTAATCCAGGTTATAAATAATCAGTTCACCTAGTTTCATCTAAATCCGTTCAATAGATTTTGGGTGAAAGAGGAACAAACATCCATACATCGATACATATTATAAACTTTAACGTTTATAATTTTAGTAGGATTTAGAAATATATTAGTGTTTTGTCAGTTGTCTAGTACTTATAATACTATCTTTACTTAGTTTGACACCAGATGGTCTGTACGTTGTGATATTGTGGATTCAGTGAAGACTAATAATGTAGTCAATTTGTCTAAATACTTGCATTGTGCAAAGTTGAACATACACTTCCCTAGATGGCGTTAAGATCGAAATAGATCGCGCTATGGTTTGGTTATCGGGCAAACTAAATAATATATTTTTATTTAATTTTGTTGTAGTTGCGATTTCTTGTGATTCCTAGTGAATAAATAATAAATTGTCCTTAGTGAAACAGTGAGTGAGTTTCATTGAGTATTCTCGCCTTCGGACCTTGAGATCCTCTTCACAATTTGATCTATCACGAATTAAATCTTACCTAAACGTAAACGTGTATTAATACTTACCCTTATACCTCATCTACTGAAGATTACCAAGAAAATTAATAATCCATTATGCTCGAGAGCTGAACGGAAACAAAAGACTGTAATTAATCCTCATACACTTTGCGATGTAAAAGTTTCGAATCTTATTTAAGCACCTTGAGAAACTTGGTAACTATTTTAATTAAAAATCTTTAAACGAGACACAATATGCGGGGGACAATGAATTGTTTTGACGGTAAACAAATTTGTTTGTATATTGCAGTTTAGGTTTGAAGGGAAATTTTTGGTTTCATCTTAAGATTTTGTTTTTAAGGCTTTAATTATTTTGGGTCTTTGAAACAAGTATTTTTTTTAAACATGTAAGTTTTTGTGGTTGTTTGCATCCTATATTTTGACTGTAAGAATAGCCGAGTGGCTTAGGTCACCACTCCAAACCCACTATATATGCGTCGTGTCGCGGGTTCGATCTCCGTGTGTGATCCACGAATGCTTGTTCACAGTTGGTGTGCCATTGTGCAAGTGATTTGTATGCTTGTGACAAAATTCGCGACACAAGTATTAATTTTTTAAATGCGGCAGTTGTTTTTTTTCATAAATGTAAATCTAGGTTCAATGTTATTTATAGTGCGGTGAATATATGAAACTCTCCAATCTCGAAGACTGTGAACGACCATCATAAGATCACATCTTATACAAATCCTTTATTTGTAATGTAACCTTAATCATTCATCCAACAGAGTTTATTGAATTACTCTGATCGATCCAATCACAATCGCATACAGATGTGATTAATGTTTAATCAAATAAATAATAACGTACTTACAAACCTGTGATTAATACGAAATGAGCAAACAGTTTGAAATATCATGATGTTCACAAATATTGTTAACGCAGTGCACTGTTTACTTTCATATTTGTTTTGTTCCTAATCTGATTAGTGTAGCTTTGATTACAGTGATTTTAATTGATATTTGTTACTATTTTGTTATAGTGACAGTTCTATATAAAAACGAATATAATAATAATTATGTATGAGGTTCATTATTCGGATTCATATTTGTCCACGTTTTTATACACTCACTTTTCTTGTTTGTATATCGTTTCGGTTGGATTTTTGCAAATAAATTTTGAAACACTTCGCGATAAGCTAGCAGGCTGACATGTTCAGGGTAGCTTCCAACCTGATAACAATTCAATGCACTAAAAAAGGCTGGAAAGGTTTCGAGTTTTTTCTATTAACTTAACGATTTGAACGAATGTAGAACAGTAACTCGCCCAGACGGGTGGAACTACGGTTATTGTAAAGTTTGGCCAGTAAGTCGGCCGCTAAAGCAGTCAAAGTCTGCGTTTAGGCCAACAGATGTTTTTTTTTTATCCGTTTATATTTTTACAATTTACGCAACAAAAATACTTACCCTAATGATAAACCAACCCACCTAGATTAAAATTTTATCCACAAGCATTACCTCCAACAAAAATATAAAAGAAGCCAGTCGTAATGTATCTTACAAATAAAAAATATGATCTCCATACATTATGTCCATTTCTATTCTAGTAAACCTTCTAGAAATAGATACGTCACGAACGACGAGCGGCTATTGTTTAACCTCAGTATAAGATGGCCGTTCATTTGATTTATAATTAGTGTCAGAATTAATGAGCGCAATCCATTTTGTATAATTATGTCATTCCAACACTATCAATTTAATTGATTTAATTAATCATCAAACGATGGCACATATTTCATGTTATATGTGAAATAGGTTGGTATAATAAGCGGTATTAATTACTTGATGTCTAATCCATATGTAGGTACCTACATATATACGAACGAATCGTGATTCATGGATATGAGGTTGACTTTTTGAAATTAGGATCATTTTTTTTCAATGTTCGGTATCGTCTAGCAGGCATTTGTCGGTCTGACTCAATATAAGCAAGGCAATTAAATTGCTTAAACCAAGGTGGTTGTTTAAGTTTACTGGTAGACGTATTTTACTGTGTAAAACAGGAACTAGCATTATTTTCACCCCAACTGCTTTTTTAGATTGGCTTTATCAGATTCCAGTCTTTGGCGAGTTGGATACACAAAAACACGATTTATTCTGTACTTATAACTAAAAGAGTATTTACTAAAACATCACCCTTATTATGCACAATACAGAAATAAAGGCATCCCAACAATTATTGTTCTACGTGCAGTAAAAAAAAAACCTCTTTGTCAGCCAAAAAAAAATGTTTTTCTGCTCAAGAATAAAAAAGAAAAAACAAAACTAATTTAAGAGTTGGAAGTTCCCGCCGGTAAAGTACTGTTTTCTTCAGGAAACAACGCATGACAAGGAAAACGCTTTCCGCAAAAAGTACAAATTAATTTCAGCATGAACTTTTATTTAGGTTAAATGTTTTAACACGTTATGCTCATATTTTTACCTGGCTCGAAATTTTTGAGTACTTTTTCAGGTTATATGAAATTTGATAATGAAGAGTAAATACACCGTGATTTTTTAGTCGTCTTACATAAGCAGCCCAGTTCATGTAATCCAATGACTAGAACACGTTCATGATAAAAAAATTGGTATTTATGAGATTTGAAAAAAAATATAATGCAATTTTTATTCAATATTATGATGTAATTCGTAGTTTTTTAGAAACACAGCTCTGTTGCGAGCGCGGTCCGAGCCTTGTAACAATGGTGAGGGGCGCGGGCGGCGGCAATTTTATCATTTTTAAGAGTATATTCCAGATTTCTCTTGTTTAATTTTCTTCGTACTTATTACCTTAGTTGAAGATAAAAAAAAAATCGCGCCTAGGGGTATTTTACGTCGGATACATGAACTGGGCTGCTTTTGTAAGACGACTAAAAAATCACCGTGTATAACTCGGCCAGAATGGGTGTAGCATCAATCGCCTTTAAAAAATAAATATAATAAATATATGAAAATTGAAACCCGACATGGACCAATAAAAAAACGTGTCGTCGGTAAGATAAAAAATAATTACGTAAATGAAAATGACGTCTAGAAAACGTTTGCTTAACAATGTGAGTAGGGTGATAAAGGAATGCCCGACGGTAAAGAAAAATCATTCTGTGAACTTCGGATGAGGAAACCTTTAGCCCAATTGTGGGCAGTTTAGGTTAAAGTAAAAAAAAACTTAATTTAATTACGTATAATAATTTTAACTTTTAAAAGAAACATCATATAGCTATGATGAGCTACTAAAATGAGCAAAATTGACTAAGAACTGCGACTTCCCAAAACTGCAGCCCCAAAAATACGTACAAACAATTATCATGGCGGCCCAAATTCATTAGTTGGTGTAATTTATCATGACAATCCGAACGGCAGGGCAACACCAATTAATGTCCGGTTAACCATCTCATTAGTGCACGTTAGATTTGGAATTATGCATATGACGTTGTAATACTGGAAGTGGTAAGTGTTTTTGAATGAGATAGACTCTCCACACATCCCCATCATTGCAACTCCTGTAAACCAGGATCAAGGATGATAATTTAGTTGTCTTACAAAAGGAGCCCAGTTCACGTATCCGACGTAAAATACCCCTAGGCGCGATTTTTTTTTTATCATCAACTAAGATAATAAGTAAATTAAACAAGACAAATCTGAAAATACTCTTAAAAATGATAAAAACCCCCTCACCAATGTTACAAGGCTCGGACAGCGCTCGCAACAGAGCTGTGCTTCTAAAAAACTACGAATTGCATCATAATATTGAATAAAAATTTATTCAAATCTCATACATACCTAATTACAAAAGTAGTACACAGTGGTATGTATCACATATTATTTCCGAAAAGTCCATATTCTTTTTTGATTAACTGGTTTAATCCTCAAGAACGCTCACCTCCTCGGAGATGGAAGCGGATAGTCTCAGACTATCTATATAATTATCTATATAATTTTAGAAAGAATAACACACGCACACACACAAATATAATTTTACTAGCTTTTGCCCGCGACTTCGTCCGCGTGGTTAGAAGATATAAGTTATGATTTATATCTACCCAGTTGTTTTCCACATTTTCCATTGTATCTTCGCTCCTATTAGTCGCAGCGTGTTGGTTTATAGCCTAAAACCTACCTCAATGAATGATCTATTGAACACATACACCAGTAGTTCCTGAGATTAGCGCGTTTAAACAAACAAACATACAAACTCTCCAGCTTTATATATTAGTATAGAGTATAGATAAAGATTCATACACATAAAGATGTAACAAATGTCAAGACATATTGTGCAACGTTTAGAATTCGCTTCCACTTAAGCGTAGATGAACGGAATTAAATTAAACAGACAATTTCCACTTTCGAGAAAAAGATGAGATTTAAAAACAAATTTTCCAAAGTAAATTCCAGTAAATAAAAATAGTAAAATAATTACACTAAAGTCCTCTCTCCGTGTTCAATAGGATTTCAAAAGCAATAAGGCGGTTTTCTACTTCAATAAATACTATTTCATTTAAATTCAAGATGCTCATCAAATCAGATAATAATCCTTCAATAGCAGCTCCGATGTAATTTACCAATTGTGAACTGTAATAAGATTTTCACTATTTCGACATTGATTGAAATAGAGAACTGATTTATTTATTGATTTTGGTGTATTTTGGTCTGCTTTATAATATTTTTATTTCTTTCTGGATATATGCGTTTGGTTGGATGTACCATGCCGAAGTCAAAGAACTTGAGTATCTATCACGAACTCTATCAGATAATATTTGGGTAGTTGCGAAAGAGAGACATCCTACACTGGGTAAACATATACTCCCAATTTTTAAGAATTGAGACCCAAAGTGAATAACAAGGATGTCAATTATGTTAAAGGCACATAATAGGTATTCGATGAAAAGTCCTGGTATTTTATCGAAGTTGAAGAATCGAACTTAATAATACTATTTTTGCCGTGCAAAAATAGTATTATTATAAGCCGTGCTTGCAGTTGTCATCCTATTTTGAAATGATATCCAAACTTATTCTAAGAGCATGCTTTTTGTACACTTATGTCTTTTATTGTGCCCTTTCTTTTGTGACAGGAAATTCACTGAGGGTGAACCTGTCTGCTATCAAATTAACTTTGATATTCAAGAACTTCTACTTTGAAACCTAATTTTTAGAAATAACTTTTTATTTTCTACTACAAAAATCTAACCAGCCACTTCTACAATCCACTATCTTTGATTCATACCAGCATACTATTACACAGCTCACAGTTACAAGGTATTATAACCTATTTATACTATGATTAATTGACATTTCAGCGCATCAAATGGACATCTGTCTCCTGAGGTTTGATTATGCCGAGTTAGTCCGTTGACGAGTAATTAACTACTTCATGATTTTGCATTTAATCTTCCCTTGGTTTTGTAAATGAGTTTTTTTTTCGGAAATTAGAAAGCTGGCCTTGAAAAAAAGTGTTTTTTAGATGAATAGATGGGAAGTTGAAAACGAAAATACAATAAGCTTTTACTAAGCTACATCTCATGAGTCGTGATAGCTAAAAAAAAATATTGATAGATAATTGATTTCTCTATCTAGAACACAAAAAATAAAGAGCAAGGCAACGTCTGTTGCAGTCATCAATTTGTTTGGTGACCAATAAATATATCGTGGCAACCAACCGAATTATTTTTCTTTATAAATCCTATTTCCCTTAATGTGGCTTGCACTTGACTGGAATTCAATTATTTTGAGCAGGAAAAATAATAAATATCAACATAACAATTTCAATACCACAGAAAATTTCATCCATTTAATACATCTCTTATCTCTTTAATTAATAGATGACGCTTAACGTTTTCATTTTGTACAGTGCTGTTTTGTTTGAAACGTTTACTCGCTGATAAAAAATTAATTAAATATGAACGTTACAGTGGTTGTGAAGCGAAGTTTATTAACCTTTGTATGCTTATAGTAAATGTCATTGAACCTTGCATTTAAGTTTAATGATTTCGTGCTTGTCAAATTTTGTTTAGTGAATGTTCATTCATTAATGTGTCGTGTGATGTGTAAGGCCGTATGATTTGTACTAGAGCTATATTAAAGCGCGTGGAAATAATCTATACTAATATATAAAGCTGAAGAGTTAGTTTGTTTGTTTGAAAGCGCTAATCTCTGGAACTACTGGTCCAAATTGAAAAAATCTTTTTGTGTTGAATAGAGCATTAATCGAGGAAGGCTTTAGGCTATAAACCATCACGCTGCGACTAATAGGAGCTAAGATACAATGGAAAATGTGAAAAAAAAAACCGGGCAGGTATACCTAAATCATAACTTATATCTTCTACCCACGGGGACGAAGTCGCGGGCGACAGCCAGTTATGAAATAAGTTTCGAAAGACTGGTTATAGACTTACCTATTTTCAGCAGCCGATCGTTTTTTTAATAAGGTTATTTTTCTTTTTTCAGAATGCACATTTATTTGCCTTAAAAGTAAAGTGGTTTAATCTCGTGTATAATTGACAAATCGAATTGAATCAAATTACGACCAGAATAATCTAAAGTTACATACGAAAGCAACGAAACTTGAAACGCAAAACTTAATTATAATATATATCATTATAAAACATTGCCCTTTGATAAAACAAGATTTTCTTCAAAACTCTACCTTAAATACAGAATATTCTTTTACTCCAGTCTAAAGCAAACAAGTAAACTGTATCATAATACTAAACCGTTGGATATAAACGTTTCAACCACGTTAAGTAACGAGCGACCGAATATTTTAATTTAAAGGTACCTAAGTGTTCCTCAGTGGTAGCTTTATTCCGTACAAAGCTCTATATTTTCTAAAGCAAATGCAACCTTATTAGTTTTTTTAAGACTTAAACAAAGTGTTTGGTTGGTATATGTTACTGTCGGAGTGAGAATTACATTTACAATCAGGATTTTCATACAATCGAGATAGATTTTTTTATTAAAGATAACTTCACATTTTTTTATCTTAATCTATCTATCATATCTAAAGACGTGTTGTTCGTAGTTGCAACCCCCTCAAGTCATACATTTTCAAAATTAAAGGCTAAATTTTTTATAGACATGAATAAGAAGTGGACTATCACCACTTAAAGTAAGCTCATTGCCATTGAGGAAACATGACACTGCTCTACATTATGAAGCGCGCTCTCTCAATTCTAAAACTGCAACAGTCAACCGTTCGATAGTGCTAGTAAGTCACTATAACCACGCTATCTCGCTTCCACATCGGCAACAATCAAATATTATGACGTAGTGGTTATAGGTCCCGGTATTCCGATTTTTAATATTTTGTATGGAACCATAGTACATACCTTGACTTCTTTAACAGACCTGTTTCCGTTATCCCTACTTCCCTACTAATATTATAAATGCGAAAGTCTTTATGTCTGTCTGTTACGCTTTCACGTCTAAATCACTGAACTGATTTTAATGAAATTTGGTACAAAGATAGAGTTGACCTTGAGAATGAACACAGGATAGTTTTTATCCCGGACTTTTGAAGAGTTCTCTTAGCTAGTGTTACCATAATTAACCGGGTATCTAAGACTGAAGTCACCCCTTAACAAACAAGCTCAAGGTAAACCAGAAAGTTTAAAATTTTCCTCGGTTCAAACTTCTGTAGTAACATACACAAGCTTGTGTAACAATGTTGTGAAATTTCATGTTTCTTACTGAACAAAATGTTAGGGGATTAGTATGATGCAAAAACTGCACGAGTTTGTTGCGACACAGCTATATGCGACGTCTTTGTTAGGAATAGAGTGAAAAAGTTGTACAAACTACTTGATGGTTTAGATAAGGTAAATAGAAACATTGTCGGCTAGTTAGTTTTAGCATCAGTGCAGAGCTTGAAGTCTTTTCATAGCAGAATAAAAATTTCTTCACTTGAAACACCTAGATGAGGATGTCGAAAAGATCATTGCCCTGATTATGTTTAATGAGAGCGTATAATCTTTGTAGAAGGACTTTGCCTCACCTTTCTGCTAACAATATGGATAAATACCAGTAATTATATGAAAATAACAAAACGATTAAAAAGCGACACAAAGAGTTGTGTACCTATATGCAGGCTAAAGAAAAAAAAATCGCCGAAAACTATGGTCGCCAATAAAATTTATAGTAATGACATCCTTATGGCAGAAGATCGGACAAATGCACAAACAGTTTTTACTCTTTAGGTAAACAAACCTAATAAAAAGTATCAACAATAATTTTCCTGTTTTTCCAACGGATTAAAATAGGTAATCAGACGAAACGAAAATAATTTTCAATCAAAATTCACCAAATGATTCCAAAAAAATACATTACGACTGTTACGACGAAGAGTATTTTCTCCTTAATTATACTATTTACATATTCATAAAGTGGGATCGGATAACATACTTAGAAGGTATTATACGGCTCGATTAAATATTTATAAGTAGAGTAAATGCAATTAAAATTATTTGCGGTATTTCGACTAAGTACAGCTGTTTAAATTCTGTTAAGACTTAGCACTTACAGCTATTTGGAGCTTCATTTAAGACTAAGTCTTCAATTGAAGTTATATTTTTTAATATGAAGATGTTTTTTGTATGCTCAATTATCAAAACAAAACAAACAAAGGCTCCTCTGGCAGTTCGTCCGTCTGTCACCAACCCGTATCTCATGAACTGTTACAGCTAGGCAGTTGACTTTTTCACAGATCACGTATTTTAGTTTCAGAGGATAGGCTAGCAGTCGCTTCACTCAAATACAGCAGGAATCTAACTGGATCGACTGACCGGCAAAACTTGAAAATAACTGAAATATAGCTTAAAATACTACTTAAAAGTCTGTCACACGCATTTATCCTTCTTGCCCAATTATCGGGCTATCCATTTATGATTAATGATATCCGCATCCGTTTATGATTAAGGACTCCGGTTGAATCCGAAACTAGTCGAGTAATCTTGAAAAATACGCGTGGTTAACTGAACTCCTAAGTATGAACCATCTTTACGAAAGTTCCTAGAAGAATTCCAATGTAGCTTGCGAAAGGCTATTTCAAATAACTATTCGTATAATAGTAACCTATAGCTGACCTTTCTTTTTTCAATAACGAGCTGTAATCACTAAGCTTAGTCACTGTGAGTTAGCGATTTCAAATCAATTAACTTGGACTTAATCAGGACCACCTTGGAGGTTAAAAACTCCCGAGACTGATTTATTTCTATTTTTTTTTTTTTTATAGAATTTGATTTAGTTCTAAAACGGTTCTATTGAACCGAAACAAAATTGAGTAGCGACAAGAGGTATTAGTGTCGTCAGTGTGTCGATCAAGTGTAGTTCCATTTCGTTGCACTGAATGCTGTTGGGACTTAGACTTGGTTTCAATTTGACTGAAAATTAACTGGCTGGATTTAAGACGAAAGTGATGTATGTATTCATTTTGATTAGTCACAAATTAAGGTTTCTTTTCAAATGCTTTCAGATTGGAATATCTAATCCCGAAAACCAACGACAAAGTCAGAATTTAAAAAAAAAACTTTATCATACTTTAAAACACACATATACATATACCTTACTCCCTGAATAAATTTTAGTCGGTAACACAGTACCCCATAATAAGACTTCTGAGCAAAATATTTGTTACTTAAAATAGGGTGGGAGCTATTTCCCTTGCGATGGGACCATCACGGACACAGTAATAATAATTTAAGCATGACCTTAAATTTAATGCTGCAGTAAACTTAAGGGAGTATGTTATTGGTCTGTAAAACATAACAGCGTATGTGTAACAACGAAAATAACATTCTGCAAACAACCAACAAATATCTTCATTTTAGATGTTTATGTAAAAAAATTGTGAACGATTCATTAGTAAACGCGTCTGCTTTTTTTTCTGAAGCATCATGAACAAAAGACACGGATTTAATTTTGGCACATATTACGCATTGTTCATCCTAGTAATGTTCGAAAGAAAAAACGTTAGAATTTAGAAAACTGGCTAAAAGTGCCAAATTTCAAATAATCTATTTTCTCCTTATTACAAAGTTAGGCAGAGATAGAGATTAATTTCTAGTGCGTTTGATACGTAAAATATAATTATCATCTCAATATAGAACAGTAGGTAGGTAAATTTGATTAATTACGTACTCGTTAATAGTCAATTGTTGATTAGAATGTAAAAATAAATCCTTCATGAAATAAAAATATCCGTCATCCGAACACTCGTCCTTGAAAGTTTAAAAATAAAATATTCAATTGGTTCCCGTAAAGTTTTTATCAAATAAGTTTTTCTAATAAAATGGAGACGAAGGAAATGTCTAAAAGTTCAGTGTGTCACCAGTTATTTTATTAAAAGAGATTCTGAAATATGGATGTATTCATCCTACTGGTATTATAATTACGAATGTTTGCAAGGACAAATGGATTCGTCTATTGGTACATGATATGTTTTATGTAAGTACTCTTTTCAGCAATTGTAAATCACCAATAAAACAAGGTGTGGGAAATTTCGTCCTTACAGAAAAAAAATAAAGTACCAGCGTAGATCATATCCTAGATGACCTCATAACTTTTGTCTTAGAACAATTGACCTGGCAGATAGTAGTGATATTAAGTTTCGCAACCCATCATCAGCAATTGACAGCATCTTTTATGCATCTGAATTTATTTAAGGTTTACTTTATTGCATTTGTCATACCTATCATAATTTTATTAGAAATCATAGCTCTTATTTGGATGCCATATTTTAGTTTGACCCTGCTTCAGAAGGTAGGTAAATACTTTAAGTAGGTAATGTGTAAACACAGTTATAGATCGTTAGTGAAATTTAATGCTACATTACAAACTGCCAAGTAGTAAACGTTCAAAAGAAGCCTTTATACAATATCGACGATCAAATCACCGTCGAAGATTTATGATCACCCTTAAGTGTCCCACAAGTCACAAGAAGGCTAGTATTACCAGTAAAGTGTGGTTGCCCCAAGATTGGGTATTACAACCTAGATTTGTTAGTTCGGGATCATTTTTATCCGGGTGATATTACAGACCCGTGTCAACATATGAATCCTGGTTTTGTCAGCCTGTGTGAATATTAGATAGATCTTTGATAAAGTTGGGTGTAATATTTGTGACAGGTTTGGTTTATCGTTCATTACTTATTTTTGGATTGATTCTGGCTGTATTTTTTCAGTTGGCTAGTAAAAGTGGACTTTAATAATAATAAATAAATATTCCACAACTTTCACACATCGCCATCTAGTCTCAAACTAAGCAGAGCTTGTATTATGAGTACTAGAGAACTGATAAACATACATAAATATTTCTAAATACATACATAATATAGATAAATGACAACCAGACACAGAACAAATGATCGTGCTCATCACACAAACATTTGTCCTGGGTGGGAATCGAACCCACGACCTCCGGTATACCGCTAGACCAACAGGCCAGTCAATTCGTATTTAATTCTTTCATAAATTCATATTTAATTAAAAAATATCTGTATCTGGTTGATTCGGTTTCAATGGGTTTTTGTTATCTTTGCACCCCAAAAAGGTCTTAGGGAACGTTGGGATATTTTTTGCTTTAATACCCATACGTGATACCAAAATATCTTAAATATATTATCATGTATTTAACATATATGTAATAAATACCAGCAAAAAAATAAAAAGTATTTTTTGTTTACCATGACCAACTCTAACTTTCGTAGACTTCATACAGACTACTTAAAAACCCCTAGAAATAGCAAAAAAAACACACATTAACAAATTAAACAAAACACGAACAAGTGAAGTGCAATACAAATATTTTTATGGGAAAAGAATACTCGAGAAAATGTGGTTGCCCAATGAAATATTACCATTGTTACCCACTTAATTAAATAAAACAGCCCACGTTGGCCCCAAGGGAGACATTAACGATGTTTATGCAAAAACTCGTCTCAACTTGACAGCAAATTGAGGTACTCTCTGGTATTAAAAAAATAAAGCAAGACCTCGTAATAAGTAGTACGGTGTAATGGTTTGGTGGTGTTAAGGGCTACAGTTAAGAACGAAAATATTCCTTCTAGATAAGTGGTGATTCCACAAGCAGTATTCGTTAATCGAATTGGTAAAGTCTATTGTAATGACAAGTCTAAGACTTTACTGCACGGATAGCCCACATCACCATGTCACTACGCCAATCTCTCGCCTATGACTCGTCAATAA
This sequence comes from Trichoplusia ni, assembly GCF_003590095.1. Taxonomy (NCBI): domain Eukaryota; kingdom Metazoa; phylum Arthropoda; class Insecta; order Lepidoptera; family Noctuidae; genus Trichoplusia; species Trichoplusia ni. The sequence goes on along the minus strand of NC_039489.1, from coordinate 7,346,208 downwards.
CGATTATAATCTCCATTATATTGTCACTTGCCCATGACCGAAAAGTAAATAAAATTCTTTGTACTTAGATACGAGAAGACGTAACGATTTTTGTGAAAATCTGGTCTCGGTTTATCCTACTGAAACATTTTACTTTTGTATTCTTATATGTGGTACAGGGTAAGCTTGGATTCCAGGAAAGGGAGAGACTATTTCCTGAAATCGCTCAGGCTATGCTGGTGAAACAAAAAACCAAGTTCATAAAATAAAATTTTGAACTTAAGTTAGTTCTTGTGGAAGTAAATTTTGCACTTTTAAATCACGAGGAAGATAAATAGAACCTTAAAAAGGCACACAGAAATAAAACAAATATAAAAAGTCAATGACCAAAGTCATTATTAAAAAGACAACATTAGAATCCGTAGCTTGATGAGGCTGAATTACAAATGACATTGCATAAAAAATGAGGCCAATTTGACCTTCCCTACATTGCGAACGCGGTTTGTAGAAGCTACATGTTTTGCAAAAGCATTCATTTTTAATACGAAAGATAAGGACTCTTTGTACAGTCTCATTATTATAATTAAAAGATTACGAAGGCCAATTATTTTTTGGATAATTCAATTAATTAATTTGTGAGAATGTTTCCATTTGGTAAGACAGAAAGAGAAAGTCAGTGCCCCGAAAGTTTTTTCTTTTATTAATTATTTAGATCTAGATTACTTTTGTTTTAGTTCTGAACTTTTGAAAATCAGTTTTGTATTGAAGTTTAGTTAATATTCCATGATAAATAATTATAACGAACTTATCGTTATAATTATTTATCATGGAATCTGAAATTGTAAGCACTGTTAATGCCTCGCGGGTTTTCTTGATTTCGGGCATTCTCTAAATAATACCAAATAGCTTATTTTAAATTACGTGAAACAGGAAATTAACGAGAAAATGAATTTACTTTGAAGGTTTGACGTTTTGACTAGGTTTCACTGACTGTGGCTGATTAATAAAATCCTTTTTTTTAATATATGAATTTTTATATAGTTGTAAATTTTATTGTCATCAGGTTTGAAGCTAGCCTGAAAATTTCAGCCTGCTAGCATAACGGGAAGTGAGTCAAAATTTCGTTAGAAAAATCCAACCGGAACGACAAACAAACAAGAAAAGTGAGGGAAAAAAACGTGCGAAAATGCCGTCATTAAAAATACTAGCACGTGGCTATGGGCGCCAATATTATTTTATTCATCAACTTAAAAATGTACATTTTTGTACCATTATAGAAATCCATCTTCAAAAACTCCTGAAAGATTAAACACCAAAAAGGATATTGCAAAACTATCGCCAACCGCAGTTTATAATTCAATCCACGAAAGTCGATACGTAACATTAAGCCCGGCTCTTATTAATTTAGCTCCGACAATATTTGAAACGTTTGACAATATCATACCAATAATTGTTTCAAATGTCCAAATCAAATTCGCATTGGTTTTTCAGAATTAAGACATTTAAAATGAAATGGATTAATTTTGGCTTTTATTGGTTATAAATTGTTTGTATGTATTTTGATTGAACGTTTTGTTTTGTTTTCTATGAAAATGTTATTTATGGAATGTTTTATAATACTATTATCATGTATTATACCAAAGAAACGATGGATGGATTGTGTGAAAGACGATATGGCTGTAAAGAGTGTTTCTTGTGAGATGACGGCCGATAGGAAGGTATGGAAGAAGATGACATGTTGCGCCGACCCCAAATAAAATAATTGGGATAAGGGCAGGGGAATGATGATATTATGTATTATATGTCATATATTATGTATTATATTTATATATATCGTTAAAGTGACTATTTCAAAGAAGTAGTTTTAAGACTTTTTAGAGCAGTGATTTTTCTGCAAAGGTTTATTCTAGAATCTAAATGGAATGTAAATGTCAAATCACAAACTGTTTGGCATTGTTAAAAAAAGGAAGTTTTTAAAAGTAAATAACATATCCGTATAACAGAGTCATTTATGCATTCATTAATTTAATCATTATCACGAAGTGATTGATATAGAATCTCTTTATAGGCTTTAGATCCAATATATAACCCATACGTTCTAGTAAATCTTGACTGCATCATATCACACTTGAAGTATTCAAAATAAATGGTTTGAATTTAATATAATTTAATCGATATTGCAACGACTCACATGCAAGCCCACACTATAACAAGCAGAACAAACATTATATCTTCTCATATTAGACCTGTTTTCCTACCCCACGACCCAAAGCTATTGCAATGGTGCAGGCAAGACAGCGAATACAACGTTGAAAGCCGTCTCGCTTGCTCCCTTCAATAGAACAATGTCTTAGTGTAGTAGGCGCCTGGATCTGTAACCCTGATACTAATTGCAGCATTCGAAACTCAATTAAAAACATAAAGACATATTAATATTCATTAAAATCGACTATACCTTTCCCCTACAGGAAAACCGCTTCAATTTTTTTACTACCCTGCTTTCATCCACCCCTCACACAGCATAACTAAAAAAATATTTGTCAGAAAACATAAGAATTTGCGTCTTATTCACACACTTATTCAATCTAAGACGAAATGAGGACCAATCTTACAATAGGTACGGTGAGTTACAAAGGGAGGCATTTTTCAAAAGGGAAAAATTACTTTTCCAAATTGGTGCCATATAAAAGACGTTTTGTCAATATTAAATTTTTTTGTCAGCCCTCAACCTTAGTACTCAACCGGCAAGAATTTGGCGGAATTAAAAGTCGAATGGCTTTTTATTTATAAATTTTAATATTAGAGGTGTTTTCGAATTGTGGTGTTATGCGATTGAAGATTTACTTTCTTTGTGCGGCCGAATGGGCTCGGGGGTCGATTATGGAAATCGAAGATCGAGATTTTAAACGGTTAACAAAGGAATCTTCTTTCTTGGTTTCCTTCCAAGAATGGCAGCGATTAGCATCGATTTCCTCGGAAATTAAGATTGATTTATGATCATTGAAGACTGTATTTAAGGCAAAGCCAAAGTAGTAAAAATTTTCTTCTATACAATATATGTAGCACAACACATAGATTTTAGCCCTTTATAGTTTTCTGTCAAACTCCATGGACTATCTTCAAATGTATTAAAAAGACAAGTTTGATTCTGAAACAAATAAAAGACAGTTACATAAATAACGCACTACTGGCACTATTGAAGAACTAAATTCTCCTGTCGCATGATGATGTGAAGGCGGACAAAAGTGCAATATTAAGTACCTGTACCCGTTAGCTAAACCAACCAATTGCTACACTAACTAAACGTATAACGGTACCATAAAAGACGTTGTAAATTTCGTTTCCTTCGACAATATTAATTAAAACCCAATATATATTCATTAGCAACAACGTACGAAGATTAGTGGCTACATAAACATACATACATACGTAAATTACAATCGCAGTTCTCAATAAGCGTGTTTAGCATACTCATAAATACATTACCGGGGAATCCTAGCCCGTGTATGCATATTTGTAAGTACGTATCGGGGCATGTGTATGAATTAATTATGTTGACATTTTCTGCTATAGTGACACACAATCTGAGAACGAGGACGTGGCTTAATTGATTGCTGTGCTTTCGTGGTGTGTAAGGATGTAGGGCAGTTGGTTTAAGTATCTAATGAATATATTTGTTTGTATCTTAGGCTCAGTCTGAGCGTATACAGAAATGGACTTGAAAACCAGAATAATTTCAAGCTTTTTTCAGGAATTTGAGAATGCAGATATGTTCCAGTGTTTTTAAGATCAGAAGTCAAAATAAATTGCTGTCTAGTATTCGCGTTTGCCCATACAAAGAAAGACTTATTGAATATCTTGGCCATTAAGAATTTGAGTATTTGCATCGGGATCGCTGGGAGTTTGTTGGAGTGGGTGTTGCGCATTTTTTATCACACAAATGCTTGTCCACATGGAATTGTACCTGCAACACGTTGTACAGGTTTGTCATGGTAACTCGATCTATCTGTGCAGTCGAATTAAATTATCTCGATAGCAATATATCAATGGCTTGATCCTCTAATGATGTACGCAGCGAGCACTAAGTGTACAATTCTATTGCTGGATCAACACCTGCTGATTGCTACATCTTGTTAACTCATGAGCTACAACTAAGCAATGCTGACAGCTCTTTAAGGGGTATTGTGTGTAAGTGATTTGATAGCTGTAATGGAGAGTAAATGATTTGAATAAAAGATAGTACTGGAATCACTTTTCATGGATTTTTTGCTTCCCAATCTCAAATGCTAAAGGCTTATTACTAAGGCTCTGCTGTCTGTCCGCCCATTGGTAACCAGCCTGTTCATAAACGGTGTAAGGTGAATAGATTGTTTTAAAAGCTGATATGTTTTTTATTATAAAAATAAACGACAAAACAGTTACACCATCTAGTAATCGTTAGGAAGGTCATAAACGGCTCGCATTTGAACGGTTTTATTAGAGACTGGGTTTATTTTACGTAAAAATGATTTTATTTTTAGTAATCTACTTTCTTCTTTTAAGGAAATAAATCCAATAATCAGAGTAACCTGGGTGCTTTATGAATGTGACTGGAATGTTTGCGATACCTCAAAGAGAGATACAGAAATTTAATTTCAGCGTAGGGAAGTCGATTAAAAATATAAATAACTGAATCCTAATATTAAGAGAAAAATAAATAATTTTAGAATATTTAAATTGCTACTCACATCCAAGATTTTCCTAACAGCCTAATTTGCAGCCTAGCTCAGAAGAATGTTTATTTATATTATACCGTTCATTGTTTGATACAAGACTTTACGGCGAAGGCATGTAGTGGTAGCTCCAGCGGTCAGAGTCTCCTGCCTCAGCCTTCAGTCAGAGAATTTGAAGTGGTTTGAAGCTATGTGATAGAACGATATTTAGCTAGCCTCTGTATATATTTTGAGAATGATGTCTCTACTTTCATATTATAAACCTTGTCATCTTATATGTTAGGTTGAATTTAGCTTACATCATGTGTCTAATTTCGTTACATATTGGGTATATGCATTTTAAGTTATGAATGTCTTCTTTGAAGCATAAGTGGAAAAGAATATATTTTGGTAAAAATATTTATGGGTATATTGCTTTTTGCAATTTAGTGTCGTTTAGCTTAAAAACGAAAAGCCGTATGTCATATTTTATACCATCTTGCTTCCAGAACTTCAACAGATACTTTTGAGAAAATTTGATACATCCCACTAATACGAGTATTATAAAGGCGAAAGTTTGTGAGTGTGTGTGTATGTTTGTTACTTCTTCACGTCGATACGGCTGAACCGATTTCAATGAAATTTGGTATGGAGTTAGCTGACACCCTGGATCTATTCTGTATCTTATTATTATCTTCCCAGTGAACTTTCTACCGCCATATTTTTTTCAAGGAGGATATAAAATCTTTAATCACACCATAATTAATAGGAGCCGAGCAGTGATCAAAAATCTTACAAATATGGACAGAAGCTGCGTGGACTCTAAAAGCTAATCCAATTTAAAAATAATCCTAAGTTATATCTTCTATCTACGCAGACGAACTCGAGGGTAACAGCTAGTTTAAACTAAATCCAACCCTTTGAAGCTTCCTATCTTTTGACAGCTCTCAAAATTATAGGCAGTAGTTATAGGCGTGTGGGCATTCGATACTCCGAGGCTTAAAGATGACCTCTCTATCATTATGACAACACTTTCGCATCGATTTTGCGAAACTCCGGACGCGTCAACTGAGGAAATAGGCCATTTTCCGTTTAATACTGCTGTGTTTAGCGCTTTAGTGATTCCTAAATTTAAACTAGAATATTGCTGAGCTTATGGATGTTTTAGGGCGAAACTGTTTCTGATGTAAATATGTGACGAGAACTTTATTGTTCAGTCTCAACAAGATCTCTGTACAGTATAAGTCAGGCTTTTCTCTAAATAGTGGCTTTATTCAATAATACTTTTGAAGTCTTATTTAACAAAAAAAAATTCTACGCTCTGCACATTATATCAATGCTATTTTGAGAGCTGTTTTTGTTTTTTTACATTTGTACTTACATTGTACATTCATCATACTACCTATTCTTCCTTAATTTCAGCAAAATAGCAAATTTTAGCATATAAGTGATGGGATTAGAAGAACACATTTATAAGCTAATCGAAACTAAATTTCTCGTTACACCATCACATTACAAATGTAAAATGAAATACTGCAAGCCCAAAATAAAGCAATAATTTACAAACCTAATTGTATTAATTACACAATTTAATATATTATAACTATAAACTCAACGTTTACTGACATAAACCTACACAAATAAACATTATTATAGGAATTAATGTCATGAAAATCACATTGACATGAAAATGTATTGGAACAAAATTCTAACAGCCCTCGACGAAATGTAGAGCCAAAATAATTGCATTTCATCGGCCTTATACAACATGCATGAGACAGATGTTATAACCGAAATTGGTAGAGCTGCGTTCGTCATATAACTGTATTATTTATTATATTTTGTTTACAAAATGTCGGAGTAGAGTGCAAATGTTGTTGCATGTTGGAACCCAGTCTATATTTCTTGTTTTAAACGACTTCCTCATTAATTTATTCGTTGTGTCGAGGGGCGGGCTTAATCTACTGATTTTTTTTGTAAGTATTTATTTAAAACGGTTTCCTTACTTACTTGTTTCGACTTCGTCACAATTCGACTAGCGATCTCGAAGCCGGGTCTCTTGATGAAGGGCTCTCGTTTATCTGAAACTAGTCGGGCAGCGGGCTATCCCGATAGATACGAGTGAGTAAACAGTTATAAAAAAAATAGATTATAATATTATTCTAACACTAATTCACAGCTACAACCAAAGATGATTCATCAAATTCAAATCAGTTTCTCTGTGCTACTTTTGTCACCGTATACCGACAAAAAATTTACTCTACCATTTTGCTTTTTCTCCTAGTGTTTTATGAACCGTTCATGTAGGCACGAAAGAATAATACAGTGTAGTAAAATAGTGGAAAAAAACGTCATAAATGTGAGTTTATTCACGTTTTTATTACCTCTCCTTTTCTGAATACCGCGGCTGTATTTATGTGTCTGTCTATCAAAAGTTTTGTCATATTCTTCTGGATTTATGCTTTGAGATTTTATTGTGAGGCGATTCTTGGTGTTTTGTAGTGTTTTGCAAGGAATATAGGCGTATTGAGAGGTTTTTTTTTTGTTTTTGACGGTCTCTGACATGTAATAAACCGCTGCTTGGGTCGACTTTATGTAATGTTTCCAAATATAAAGATAAAGAGAAATGTGCCTAAAATGTTTAATGGAATCTGGTTAGTCGGAAAAAACAGGTATTCTAAAATAATTAAAATTTTTAATCGCATTAGGTTCCACATGATGGTCAAATTGTGTATAGTTCATTAGTTATTTTCATAAATAATTGCATTTTAAAATATAAAGAATTTTAATTATTAAAAATTATCAGAAATAATGTAAATAACATTTTAATACACAGTTTTTTTTTGTATTTATGAAAAAAAACTGACTTTGCATATGTTTGTTTAAAATTATTTTATGAATAAGGAGAAATGTATACTGTTAGAAATGAAACAACTTTTTTATTGTTACTATCTTTATTTGTCAAAGTTTGCCTTACCAATAGTTACATAATCATTTTTAATCAGATTCTACATTCCACACTGTGTTTTTTTAAAGTAATCCAACGCTTCTCAAACTTTTCTGATATTACAAATATTTTCTAAAGTATCGCATATTAAAATGAAAAATAACAAATTGTTCGTTTTAATAAATAAACTTTTTCATATATTTTTAATATTTACAAATTATTATTTACATTTTTATATTACAAGTATTATAAATCTATTAAACATTCGACTAGGAAAACAACTACAAAATAACAATAAAATTATATTATCCGTGCTATTTTATATCGCGACCGTGTACTTAAAATCTTTTTAGTATTTTAATATTTACAATAAATAATTTTCATACTTAAATTTTGTTTTGAAAATAAATAATAATTAAATCTTTATAAATATTTTCTTCTTATCAAAATGTAAACTTTAATAAATATTCTTTTGATTAAAACATTTTGTTTAATCGGAAAACGTGAATGTTTTCTTTCGTTAATTAATTTCTTGAACGTATTTAATTTATTTTCTTTAACTCAAAATGTATTTTTGTTTGTCGAATTCTTGTCATTGCCATAGCTTGTAAAAAGAACGGAACCTTTACATTTTCTTTCGTTTTAAATGAAAACAAAATAGGTTTTTGAAAGCCTGTAAAGTGAAAGTATCTTAATTTTCTTTTTTAATAAAACCTGCGCAATTATGTAGGATAGATTTGAAATTGCTTTATAATCCCTTAAACGCAAATCAAATTGGCAAAAAGATTTTGCAAAGAGAATAAAGGAAAAGTGACATTCCTAGTTCAAGTTACAAGAGTTTGGAGATATAAAACAAAAAAAAAGGTTATAGTCTAGTTCAGGTACGTTTTTGATAGAATACATAAAAATATAGATAGTGTTTAAAACTAGGATAGTATAAAGAAAAAAAGCTAAGTAAAAGTTTCGTTAATGAACATTTTTTTGACGAAGTAAGAGTTGAATCTTTGTATTGTTTTAGTTATTTAAATTTATTATAAAGTTTCGTTTCAACAGATCATCATTTTAAAAATCAATAATCAAATAAAAGGTCCATTTTCTACATTTACAACCAAAATTTATAACATTCATCGTCCAACAAAAAAAAACCAATAGAATTTATATTACAAAATCGCTATCACTTATAAATTATACCACTGTCATCTCAATAGTACGCCTATCTAAAATTTAATTAAGTATATTTACATTAACGTTTTGCCGAAATTTGAAGGCCATTTGAATATAGGTACAGTTTCTAATTGAAATAAATTGTGAAATTAGTGAAAAGTGTTTGGGAAATTTTGTTTTGTGCCTACTTAGTAACAGAGTAATTCTTTCAATTAGTGTAATCTACACAGCTTGGTGTGAGTTAGAATAAAATAGAAATATTTAGAATTTGGAATTTGGTTTAGTAGAATAGAGGTGGTGATTTTTTTTTTCTAATTGCAGCAGCGTAAGGCTAACAAAGCTATAAAAAACAAAGATTAGAAGTCAAAAGTCTACTTTCATATTAATTAATAAATTCAAATACAAAATGTTGACAACCGCAGACAACCCTTTATTATGAAACACAAAACGACAGTCATCTTACTATGATAATGAAAGAACTTAAGTGCTATCGCGTAGCAACATGATGTACCTTGGTACAGGTCTGCCAGTTTCTTGCACTTCATCATTTTGGAACTTAAGTCAAATATAGTTACCTTAAATATCAGTACAAAAGTATTACTTAACATCTAATATCCGTACAATTCCGAAGTTTTATGAAGAAACTATACCTACATAGATTTATCCCGGCAAGACAGTGTAATGAAAAATAAATACGTTAACGATATCATTACTTATTCTAGGACTTATCAACTGAATATCTATTCTATACACTGTTCATTGAAAAATGTTATTTTTAACAAATGTTGTGGGCGTGGATTTGTCGGGCACTGGATGTAAGACTTTTTTATAAATACTGTTGATGTGGAGAAGAATTGTGTTATTCTCTACATATATTTAATAATATTTGTCTTCAACGCAGGACTTAAAAGCGGTTAAGGTGGATAATTGGAGATGTCTGTTTATTTTTTTGAGTTGAAATACTTTTTATTAATAAGCTTTTTTTGATAAAAATCTTTTTTTTTAATAGTAGTTGCAATTGATCTGATATGAGAAAGATAGATTTTTGTTTTGGTGAAGAAATATTGATCGATTTGTTTACTGGTTTTTTAGGTTAACAAACATCGATCCTCCTTCAAATAGTGCAAAAACATTTAACATTTATATTATCTCTTAATATTTTTGAACCAAATTATACAAAAAAAGTAATGTAATTAGTAAAATCAGATTTTAATTACTTTTTAATTGATTGCTTAAAGCAAAAAAGTTAAAACATACATTAAACGTTAATAAAACTCAACGAATCTAAACTAAAACTTTCGAAATTATAATAAAATCGTCAACGGAAGGCAACGTTTAAGTTAAACTCAAATTAAGCATTAATTATTCAGTTTAACTCAAATCTGCGTAAAATATTAATCAACTTCGATACTTTGCTCGTTTTATGAAATATTTTCGCTAATTGAGGCTCTGGGCTTTGCTTTAAGTACTGCAGAATAATTTCTGTGTTATAATATTTGTGTGACAGAATTTCATTTAATTCCATTTAATATTGGGTCACGCAACACGTAAACAAACTAACCTTCTAATAAGTTCATAAAAGACACTTAGAATAAGAATAAATATTATATTGTGATTATAGCTCTTGATCACACATCTTTACGACAATATTAAAAAAAAACATAAGATACTTTTTTGCTGAAAGCATCGCCCACTTTAACGTCAGTAATCAAGCTTACTGAATTATAACCTTAAAAAGCCTAACAGGCAAAGTTATTTACGAATTAATAAGAATGAAAATAGAATTCCTAAACATAATCACTGAACATTCAACGAACGGAAAAATTTCAACAAAATTCAAATTCTAAAGTTCAAAATCAAAGAACCAGGGTATCTTGTCACTTGGATATTCGATCGCCCATTACGTCACTCGAATCCTTTTATTTGAAACCCATCGGACCATTACTGACACATGTAAAGAAACTCAAAAGAGGTTTCAACGAATTTAATTATTCGTTTGATTAGAATCACCAAGGGTTTCAGCTGTTACAGTTGTTTGAATTTTAAATGGTTTGAAAGGGATCTGTTTTGCGATCGTTACTTTTTTTGGAGATGTCTTTTAATTAATGTCTCCTCTATAGTGTAATGATGTTATTGATTATTAATCTTACTGTATTTATTGCAAAAAAGGAAAAAAACAAAACTGCTTCTTCGCAGATCTCTGAAGTTATCAATCGAATTGATAGATCCGTTCTTAAGTATTTATGGCTTTGTTTTAAAATGCTATCTGGAAAAAAAATGGAAACTCTTTGTGTTGATAGTAAAAGAGAACAGAAACTTTTGTTTATCAAAATCTGTTAATACTTCAGAATTACGTTTTAGCCACTAATGGAGTATTTACTTCAAAATACATGACAAATCTTCAAACGACAAATCCACGCCCACAACAACCTTACCCGAACCTACTTTACAAACAACATCATCAAATGTTCTCTAGTGCATTGTGTAATTTTCATCTGAATCCATCTACGGTACTGGTGTAGAGAGTCGCAAGAGTGCAGTATAAAGAGATGAGGAGGTTCACTGAGAGCGCGCACGGCGAGGCTGTGTTCGCGTTACCGTGTTGCATCGCAGCTGGGTGTTCACCTGTTGGTACACAAACATATTAGCAAAGGTTATTCAACACGCAGAATTAGAAATTAACTATAAATTACAAATAATACCTATAATGGAATAATTTATGATTATGACGGGACACGATACGATGAACATATTTGGACTCAAGGTCGGTGATCTCTATAGCTTTGTTGGTAAAGCGAGTTCTGTATGAGGTTTTAATTTTTTCATTTTATAACAAGTAAATTAACAAGCAATATAATAGCAAATTTTAACAGAAAAAAATCTTGGGCGGTTCAACATAAATCACTTGTCCAAATACATCCAGATTTAGAGCAAGCATTCGTGGAACCTACAAAATGCTAGTTTTATGTTCAGATCGAACTAATCAAAACTTTTGGAATACTATCCAGGATCTAAACGAATCGGTTTTGGGCAAAATTCAACGGAACTGAAGACTAAATATAAATAACTTTCAAAAGCAAAACTCAAAAGGAACTAATCGTTTATCAGTAGATCAAAAATATATTATTCATTTACTAGACATTCTCAAAACCATATTATATATTCACACCATACTAAGACTGCTTCAGGTGTATACTATAGAAGACAGCCTAATTTAAATGACCAATGGATTCTGTATCCTTCATCTCCCTTAAGCAAAACAGATATCCCTACTCAGTAACTCCAAGCATTATATCATTATGAATTTCAAGTGTATCACGCAACGGTTTTAAACTCAGTCAGTTCGTCACGAATAGTGGTGTCCTATATTTTAACAAGGGTTTCATAAGTGGTGACTACCTAAGGGATTATATCATACAGCCGCATCTGTTAGATCCACGTGATATGTTGTATATTTTGGAGGTACGTTTTTGATTACGTCATTCCGATGTGAATAGATGATGTATAGGCTAAAGCTTTTGGAATAATAATTGTTACTTGAATTCTGGTTTCATTAAGGTTAAAAGCTTTAAGAATAAAAATATACATCATGGATTGGAGATAATAGTCGTAGGCAAGATTAAATTTTATAAATGGACCTTGAATTTCAGGTTCATAGTAATATACGTAGGTTAGAAAAATATTAGGCTTTTTTTTAAATAGAGTATGCGAGTTTTTCAATTAATTTGTCAATAACATGTGCTTCAAAAAATTTAAAAGAGCATCAAATAAAAATAGTTGAGTCATCACAACGCTACTAGTTTAACAAGAACTTCTAATTCCCAATTAAGTTAGCTATTTCCAATTAAGTTCCCACTGTCCCTCAGTTTTAACTTGTCTATCATGAGCAGTCCCTCCTCCTATGTCATCCTACTCTAACCAAAGCTGAACCGTCGAGCAACGGTCCTCGAATCTGGTTGAAGCATGGCAATGCATAGTAAATCCTCCTATTTGATCTTTCCCACCTTCTGCAATAAATTCATCTCTTTCTCCAGCCTAACCATTAATAACGTGGACATTAACAGAAGCTGCCTTAGCCATGGTCGGCACACAGCTGTAGTTCCCACTTACCCCCAGTTGCAACTTGTCTATCATGACCCATATCTTCCTACTCATTCTCTTTTTCATCATTCGACCTACTATAATACCTACATCTTTTTTCCAGCCTTACCATTAATAACGTGGACATTAACAGAAGCTGCCTCAGCCATGGTCGGCACACAGCTGTAGTTCCCACTTACCCCCAGTTGCAACTTGTCTATCATGACCCATATCTTCCTACTCATTCTCTCTTTCATCATTCGACCTACTATAATACCTACATCTCTTTTCCAGCCTTACCATTAATAACGTGGACATTAACAGACGCTGCCTCAGCCATGGTTGGCACACAGCTGTAGTTCCCGCTGTCCCCCGGCAGCAGCTTGTCTATCGTGAGCCGTGACGTCAGCTGCTCCGTCCATTCTGTCTTCAGTCTCACTCGAGGTTCTTCCACTAGCTCGTTCTCTTCTACTTCCTTATACTCTATTATGTTTGATCCTGTTGGTAAATTTTGTGCTTATTTGATGTCCTATGACACTGTTAAGCATACTATTATCTATCATTATAATATTTCTTCTAGAATAAGGGGTATTTTATTTGATAGGCGGTAATTAAAAAAAGCACATGTTTATTAATATTTTAATTAGACTGATAATACGTGAAGCATTTGAATGTCCTAGGCTCATTAAACATGTGCATTTTACTTTTATGCCAATGATCATAATAAACTGACAGTTTGACAGAAGCTATATAACTTTATGATCATCTTTTTAACACTTTTGGTGTAACTTTAACTACTACAAAAAAAATCCGATTGTAAAACTTACCCTTATACCAAAATATAGTTCCCAAGTCGTGAGGACCTTGACTCAATATGCATGTCAATGATAAAGAGCTGCCAGTTTTAACGTATAAGTCCACAGGACCCAGGATGTGTGCTTTCGCTTCTGTTAACAAAGAAATATAAAGTAACATTAATAAACGTTAAATATATATAACTCTGTAGTTAAACGAAAAAATAAGTTAATTAAAAAGCAAGTTTTTAATAAATCTTGACTGAGGCTTACTATTACATTTTAAATACTAATTTAGAAAATGTTGGCTTCATAAAAATTTTGAAATAGCAAACCATTCGAAATTTAGACCTTTTCAAGTCTCATTATACATTTTGTAACTAGATACTAGGCAGTTTTCGAAACTCATTATCGGGGTATTCTTAAACTAGACATAAAGCTAAAATTTCAAGGATTAACTATTTAAAACCGCAAGCTCATTTAAAACTAGCTGTTGCCCGCGACTTTGTCTGCGTGATTTTCAAGATGTGAAAAACTATGAAGTTTAATAATAACGATCATCGCAAAAATGTAATGCAATATTGAAAATGAAACACTTCTTTTTTACATTTTAAGCTTGATTTTTTATTTCTAAATTATAAGGAATCTTGAGCGGCCCAAAGACTATCAAATGTTTGAATCAAACAGATTTCATCGTTTACGATACTATCCTGGTGTCAAATATTTCACAGCTGTTTTAATGACTTTTTCTTATTTAATCCCAAAAAGAGGGGTTTAAAACTTTGACATATCTGCCTGCCTGTCTGTCTGTCTGTACATCATAGCTTCCGAACGAATTGAACTATTTTAATTTAAACGTGAATTATGTGCGAGTGTTCGTTTAGACATGTTTGACAAATCAAACCGTTGAAAAATTATAACTCAGTCTTAGCAATTCTGCTAAAAATGTTTTACTTTCGAGGGTTTTCCATTTTCTAATTGGGTAGGTTATGATTTTAGAGCACGTCTGTTCTTGGGCCGGCCTACACCAGAAATTGCTAGACGGATTATGACATTTTCACACACGATGTTTTCTGACGATATAAATGAGTGAGAAGTGAGAGTCGGGCTCGGTAACTGTGGATGTTACATAGTGTCATAAGATATAAGATTTTGCAAAATTGCGCCCAGATAAACGGTTTCCTGAAACACGTTATGTTTGATTGTCCTCTTAATATTAAAACTGATCTTCCTCACAAACATTTGGAATATTTCCAAAATAAAAAAGTTGTTAAACGTGTTATCTTGGCCCCCTGGTGTTTTGATCATGATTTGCCTTTAAATTGCTGATAAATAAATCGCGTGATTATAAAAAAAAAATCAGACACCCCTTTTTTTTAAATTGACAATGACAAAAATCTAAAGTATAGGATATGTGTAATTTGTGATGTTGCGACAAAGCAAAATATGAACATAAAAGTAACTTCATGCGCATGAGTTCTATTTACTGGACCAATTTACAAAGAAAAATTACGTATTTTATTCGTTAACCTACTTGACGATCATTGAAGTAAAATACCCTCATCCCTACTGCATAAATGGAACTTAAATAAAGACTACATGAGGTGGGTTATGAGGTAATGCTGTCGATACTGACAGCCAAAATGAATTTTCCAGACATTGTATGACGGATGTAAGTGCTGATAGCTCTACACGCTATTATCAGCCTTATTGGGGAAATTTATAAAAATATGTTTCTAATCCTCGTCAGCTTAGCTTTGGGATCTCAGAAACTCATTCAGTCTCGTTCCTTCCCCTGTTTTTACAAGGCTGCAAAAGAATAAGTAGAGATTACAATAAATTTCTCAGTTTCTCTAATGGCGGATGTAGACCGATCAAATCGTTAAAATATTGAAAAATCCCAGGTATCAACAGACATTGTTCTATCAATAGACACATAACGTCAAAAACTGTCTAGCGTACGCTCTTATTCATTGATAGCTTTGTTCTTATAGATCTTTCACATTGCATACCTACGAGTATTATGCAGTTTTTATTTTTGGCCTATGTAATGTTTCAAATTTAAGAAAACATTATTTCATTGTTTGAAAGGCTGTTTTTGTTTGAAAGTTTATATTTTTGTTGCTAGTTGTTACAGATGAACCAAGGTAATAATTAACTGTCGTTCAGTAATTTTTTGTTATGCATAATTATAGATGAGATCAATGTGAACTACATGCAACTTTGGGTTGAGTGTCACTACGAACGTTTTGATCTTGAAGTAGCATCGCCAACATTACCGAGCTAAAAACATAGGTATATACTCCTATCGTAAATAAATACAAAATCATGTTACGGCATTCCACATTTGAACTTGAGTAATCTTAGTACACCAATAAAAATAAAAAGAATTTAAGTTAATTTCTTTCAAGAATGTACCGATAACGGTAACAATTGCATAAAAAAAACGTATTAGTTTATGTTTCTTTTATTTTACTTGTGAAATAGTCGCGGTAGGCCTATATGAGACTTGAAAGAGAATAAAATGACTAATTTTGTGAAAAAGAATTATTTTAGAAAAATCCTATTATTGCTCTGCCAAAAGTCTTAAGATAAATAGCGTGATGTTTTTTTGTGTAAATTGATGACCGTGCTGCCTACTACTCAATGGGGAGAAAATACACCTCATAATTGTATTACACGATGTTACGGGTGAGTCCAAAAATTTGAAACCTTACTGCTCATGCCCCCTGCATAGTAGCGTTATGGTTTTTGTATATGTGTTGTATCATGTGTACGATAAGATTCATGCAAAATTTGAACGAAATATATTCAGTAGTTTATGAGATAATTTGATATTTGTTTATAGATATAAAAGGCTCCTGCTCACCCCCTGTAACGAAAAGCGGGATAATAAGTAAAAAGTATGTTGACCGGACCTCTTGTTCATATTCTCTGAAAATTTGAATCAAATCTATCCAGTACTTTCCGAGATCTTTCCGGACATACATACAGACAAACAGACAAACAGACAAACAGACAAACAGACAAAAATTCTAAAAATCATATTTTCGGTATCGGAATCGTTCGTAGACCACCCTGCAATTATTCTTTTTTAAAAATATTCAATGTACAGTTTTCACTTTTCTACAATTTTATTATATGTATATAGATTTTCACCATAAGTCCAAAAACAGTCGTCTCTACAAAAATTCTTAATAACACAAGTGTTCTCCATAACAATAATAATTCTATGAATATATAAGTGTATTGTATAATAGCAAAGAAAAAAAAACTCATTTTCTTTTTTACCGTCCTAATTCCGCAAGAGATGTTGTCTGTTAAGATATTAAAGACACAAGAGCCTATCAAGTACCTCGGAACCGTGATACAGCACGTCTACAGTAGAAAGAAAATGCTCCTTAAAACGATGAAGGAAAAATTAGGGCAAGATTAAATCTGGCGAAGGTTGCGTTGAAGCATTCATTCTACATTGTTATCGGGGGATTTGAAAAGTTCAAGTGGGTTCATGCAAGAGTTTCTGTGATGTCACGACTAATAAGTAAGGAAAGGGAAATTGGGTTGTTGTATGCAAATTTTGTGGATGTGCAAAAAGTGGTCGTAAAATAACAGAAGTATGTAATGTCCTTCCTTATGTTGGTTAACCATGATACTGGCAAGTTTAAGAGCCTTAGAGACCATCAAATGAGTCAAACAAGTTTCATCGTTTACGGAGAAAGCTTGCTGATAACGGTATGGTTGTTCTTTTAATTTAGTTCTCGATTTGGTCATTTATTGCAACATACTTAACTTGAGTGGTTATCCAGTGATAATCAGCATTGTTAGCGATCAATCGAACGTATACAATTTGATAGAAAGAGTTCCAATTGGTTTGTAAGTAAGCCTACTGGTATGGAAAATTCGTCATTTGTTAAGTATTCTCTTTGTTAAAATTTTACATATTTCTTGAAGAGGGCCTTTTTCACACGTTTGGCAGCTTAATTTAAAGGATTTATACCCCGTCTTTGAACGACTTGTAAAAATACATAGCGCATTAGACAAACATGTTTTGGTCTTTGACGCAGACGACAAGGTCATATTCCGAGGTAAAGAAAAACAAATTTAACTTTGGTCACTTGGAGAATCTCAAATTCATAACCTGTATATTGAAATTCATGATCAGAGCGATGCGAAAGCAATTCCAAAAGTCTATTTACCGCAAGACGACGAAGCTATGACAAAAGTAAACGCAAATTGTGAAGTGTCAAAGTAGAAGTTTTAAAAGGCTGTCTTAAAAATCCCTCTTCAAAGTAATAGAGAAAATAATTGTCACTATAAACAAGTTTAAATTTGCATTACTATAGCACTTGAAGTTTGTAACTGCACCGACTAACAATAACTATTAAGCAAAGCACTTTCAAACTAAGTTTGACTTTCTTGGAGTTCCAATTAAGGCATAAAAATAATGGAAGCTCTAAGAGATATGATATTATTATGAACTTAAAAGCGTTTAAAAGCTTTTGAAGTCAGCAAGGTAGATTGAAGTTAAAAACTAGTACCTTACAGAAGAGGCTTAAAAAAGCGTTAATGAAAATCTCTTATAAATAACCATCTCAGAACAATAAAAATCCGAATAATGTGATAAAGCAAAACTGTGTTACAACGTTTACAGTAGGTATTTTGTTACTCTGCAACGCAAAACGCAAATTTTGAAAGAAATTGATGTAGAGATAGATTATAGCCTGGAATAGTACATAGATTACCGACGACGGATATTGACATAGGATATTCACGACCTCCGTGGTCGAGTGGCGTACGCACCGGTTTCAAGGTGTCGCTAGCTCTGAGGTCCCGGGTTCGATCCCCGGTCGAGTCAATGTAAAAATTCACATTTCTACATTGTCTCGGGTCTGGGTGTTTGTGGTACCTTCGTTGTATCTGAATTCCATAACACAAGTGCTTTAGCAACTAACTTTGGGTTCAGAACAATGTATGTGATGTTGTCCGCATTTATTTATTTATTTATTATTATTATTTATTATTTATACCGTTGTTCAACTTACAAACATGATTATGTTTTACAGTGTATTCTCACGATTCTCATTCTCGCGGGCAGAGCGACATGTGTTTGCCATAATATTATTGTTAAAAGATGTATAAATTACTTCAAATTCCTCTTTATTCGTACCTTTCATCAAAAACAAATGATATGAAAACAAATTCACTGCTTTCATTCTAATCCTAAAATAAAAACAATGAAATCTTCGACTGCTATTTAGAAATGACAATACAAATAATTTGGTAACGGAGCAATAATATATCATGGAAATATTTACTGAATTGTACTTGTAATATATTCGTACATGGATACAACCTTGTCGATTCTTAAAATAAATTGTTCGTCAATATTTATTATTATCTCACAAAAATGTTTGGAGTTATATTTGCTAATATTAAATTGTTTTGTTGTTTCTATTGGGTTGTTTAAGTTTATTTTCTGTTATTTATAATTCATGTGGGCTTTTGGAACATGTGTTATATAAATAGCAACTTTGTTTTATCTGCTTCAATACATGGCTTGTTGTTTTCATAGTCTCGTATTCATATTTGTAGATTTTTATGAATATGGTATTTAATGAAAGAGTAATTATGCCTGCGACGAAATATGCTAGCTAACCACAAATTATGTGGCAAAGTAATGTGGCATATCACTGCACTTCCTAATCAGCTAGAATATAGTACCCCTCATCGTAAACAAAATAAATTGTTTGTCTCTTAAAATATTTTATATTTTAGCTTAACCCAAAAAATACTAAAACAAAGTGCTGATAAATCCAAACGTCGGAGAACTTAAGCATCTTAGCGTTTGACCCATTTACTCCGTAAATATTCAAGTTCATGTTTTGCTGTGTCATTAGAGGCTCTAGAATATAAGGCGGGCAAGCATTAAGTGCTTAAGATCGTCAGAAAATTGCAATGTCAAGTGACGCCAGTTTTAGGCGTAATTGTTGGAAAGTTTGTGGAGGAACTTAGGCTGTGATGTCAATGAACGGATCCCAGTTTGTTTTAATAAATTTGATGCGGTTTTAATGCGAGTTTGGGATTGATTTTGGTTTGATGATCTTGGTTTTGCTCAGCTGGCGGTAAATATAATTATGGGGTGGAGTTATAGATGTAGATTCGTTACTTTATTCCATTCTTGACTTGTCGTCTGCTTCAGAGAAAAGCGATGGGAACATTACCATCTCATGTTGGAAAAAGAACAAAACAATTTTACATAATTTCATAAATATTTCGCATCCTCAATTACTCAAAATTCTATCAGTTTCATTACAGACTGATAAAAGAAACTGTATTACACTTTAAATGGTTCTATGTGGCCAAGAATTTGGGGGAGGCCTTTACCCAGAAGTGGACACAGTCATGTGCTACATAAAAAATCTTTAAATTCTTATTGCTGCGAAGCATAGAAACTCAACTCTAAATTATCATACCAAATCTTATCAATATAAATCAATCATTATCTACTTACTACTCTTACTATGAAGTATCGAGGCCCTTAGACAGAGCCTTTCTCTCGAACTAAGAAACGCGAAGCGTGTCTACAATGCGGACGATCAAACGAGTCTTAACGAGCGCGTTGATAACTTCTTTTACGTGTAAACAAGTTTGATAATGTGGCTCTCGTTTGTTTTTTAAGATAAATACTGCTTTTGTACACATTTACACTACAAAAACCTTTAGTTAGAGTCGGTTTTTTAAAGTATTTACACAATTTTGATGACTTTCAGAGTTGAGAGATTTATGTTATTGCGACTGAATTATTTAATTTAGTTATCTAAAATATTCAGTTTGATAGATGATCTGAGCACACATAAAAAGTTTCAATTAAATAATTATAATTTTTGGCCAGTCGTATGAATGGCCGGGCGTTGACGAATCACTTCAGTACAGTCAAGAAATTTCATCGAAGTCAACTCTTGTTCAAACGTTACTTGTAAAAACAGGACCAGAACTCTACATAGAGCAATCAAATCTAACCAACTGTAATTTTACACAGCACCAAATAAACCTTTACAAAACAACATTTCCCAAATTGCTTACAACATTAATCACTAACTAAACTCAAAGCCAAGAACATTTCGATCACGTACAACGAAATTAAAGTAATAGCCATAATTGAACTTACCAACGACGTTCAGTTGAAACGCCAAAGACATCTTCGGTTCGGTATTAACTTGACATTCGTAGATACCGGCATCCCTTTCCTGCGGAAATTTTATCTGCAGCGTCCAATTTTCTGATTTCTCTGGCCTGATCACCTGTGGAAAAGATTTTGTTGTAAGATCGTTACTTTAGCGAAACTTTTTGTACCTGTGTCTAGTCCTTTGTGGGTAGATTCAATTTGTTGATTGTATCTTACTTTAAAAGTTAGGGAGTTTCTTGTAAGTGTACTTCGGTTGACATTGTTAAATTTAGGTATGCGTGTGTTTGAATAACATACGTAAGATCATATAGACGTAAAAAAGAGTATATTTTCGGTTCGCATCTGTATTAAAATTAACTTGTTTGAATTTCAAATTAATAGACTTTTATTACAATCACGTATTTACTGCTGAGCCAGTCACTAATTTAGTAAAAGACAAATCTGCAAATTAACTTCAAGATTTCTACGTTAAATTTTATAGAATAATTAAACACAAAGTAAACAGTTTTTACTAAAACCTAGTCAAACTAGGAAGTAACAAGGAGTTTTTAATTATATAAAATCTTGCACGAGATGGGTTCAAAACTTTTGCAAAGTCAGTCAATGTCATGTCTTTCACAACGAGTTTCTGCAAACTCTTATTTCATAAAGCCCAAGTTTCATTTGAAATCGCAACGTTCTCAAAGAAGTTTTTTCAATGAATTGAATCTTTTATCTTTTGGGATTTTCGGCGAGTTTGATTAAATCAAAAGATTTTACAATTTTGAGACATGGTTTTTAAATAAATAATTGAATTCATTTTAAATTACAATTCAGTTCTCTTGTGAATATGAGATTATCTTTTCGTGTTGTGGAATTAAATTTTCTTTTTTTTTCGAATTAATTTTCTTTGTCTAGTAGTTTTCACACCATCGTGTTTCGCTTAATCCTTCATTTATATTATTTTTTTAATAACGAATTTAATTTTGCCAAACCATTCGCGTAGCATTAATAAGAGAAAAGAAAGGATTTGGTCCTGTAGTACGATTATTACTTTTTTTTAAATGACAGAATAAAAGATTACTTATTGCAAAATCGAAATCTAGATGTTTAGAAAAAACAAACAGTTTCATTCCAATTTTTATCATGAAATAACAAAGAACATACCTGAAACCTTTGATCCGAAGTATAGGTAAGAATCCCCGCCGTTAATATATGGAGATCTCTCTTCCTAATCCAAGATACCTGGAAATAAAGGAAATTTCAGAACTTTTGCCATTAGCCGATCCCTTGACCCAATTTGCAGTCGCCATACTAATGCTTCGTCAAGTCGCTTAATAATTCAACACTCGGAGATACGTTCATCGTTCCTAAATTACTGGGAACGTGAAAATGTTTCTCAAATTTGTGTTTTTGGGTAAATGGTTGTTCTTTTTCTCATAATGCTTGACGTGTTTGAGTAAATATGATTGAAATGCAGTATTTGAACTAATACACCTAGTCCAATTTCTAATTTTAGACAATCCTATTTTCATACATGCATATTTATAAAAGAGTCATAAATATGCAAGTATATTTGTTGAAGAAAAAAATAGAGTCAAGTAAAATTGAACTAATTTGGGAAATGGGAGCTAAATGATTAGCAATAAAAAGAAAACCACAAGTTTTCAGATACTAAGAGTTTCCCGAAAATTCCAAAAACCCGTACAACATTCAAAACCTGCCAAAAACGGCAATCAACTGCTCCAAAGACTCACAGATAGACTATCCATTCACTCAACATTCAAGCATAACCAAACAGATATTCAAGCGAGAGTGTTCAAATCAGCCTTTTCAATCAGTTTATTCAGCCAACTTCAAACCAGTAGGCCATTTCCAGTTCAGATTGCTGAGCTAAAATAGCTAATAATCAATACTGGGGTCTTTGTTGGCCATCCCTATTGTATGCAAACTGGAACAGTCTATATCCAGAAGGCTTTTAATAAATGTTTGTTTTTACAATGGAAAGTATGTCGAACTTATTTTAGATGTAAGTGTTGGATTTGGATTGTTTTTATGTATTGCCATAACTATTCATATTTTTTGAGATGTGAAAATGATTTTTGAGATGTTGTTCGGGATTCAATAGAAGATACAAAATGAAAAGAAGTAAATATTCTTTATGACCTGACGCATACTATTATTGTGCTACTGATAATATGGTCACTTTTTGGCTAAAGAAGTTTAGTTATATATCTATCCGAAAGTAATAAGAAACCCTGCAGTTGAACATCGATGGCGAGCAAAAGACTTTATGTGGACTGTGAAACCTATGGCGTTATCGTTAAATGAAAATAGTAAATTAATATTCTCTAATGTTTTTTTACTCTTAACCAATCTTAGGGATATTTATAGCTAAGCAAAGCAGATATTACTGAGTCAATGCTTTCAGACATTGTGTTATGTGTCATCAGAAGTGTTAAGTTTCTTTATTATGTCTATCAAGCAAGTGGAATAAACATATTGTATCATTTTGTACGACAGAAGTTAGCACGAGAAAGGGGAGACCTATGTCTAGAAGTGGGAGGACAAAGGCTATGGATGATGATAATGATGATGATCACTACGAATTAACTCTCGATATTTATTTTAATGAATCTATCCACAGTCCTGCTATCCTTATCCATTGGCATGGCAACAGTAATTTAATATCTGTACCAATTACTTCTCCAGTACTTGTGTATATTGTTCCTGATCTACAACATAATACCCAGGAGGGTCAATATATGTCAACAGTACATTGGTGAGTTTACTACATTGGGGTTTAATTAATCTGTGGATACAGCACCAAGATTACTTTAAGGGCTTACGCATAGTGACAGTACTAAGATTAGTTATCAAATTGATAGCCTTATGGGTAACATATTATGATTCATAATGTTGAAAGTATTACAGCAGTCGATACTGAAAGAGTTTGTTTGCTTTTTCTCACCTTTTTACGACAACTAATATATGGAAATGCTTTCCTTCTTTCTAATCTAATAACATGATGTTGAATTGTCGGTTATATTTGTACTATTCGATTATTGTTATCACTTGGAGAAATTTAATTTGTCAACAGTTCTGATTTTGAGCCTTAGGTACTTTATGCCTTCTTACCCTAATCCAAATTCCTAATCATTTACGATAGCTTTCATATGTTTATTTCTTGAACCTATTTCTATATTTTTTTCTTCTTTCTTTCATCATCTTACACACCATTCAGTTCATCTATCACATTTATCCCTATCAGTGTATTCACTGTCACACAGTCTCTTAATTTCGTGACTCGTAAAATTTCCTTTTTTTCATTCCCTCTTATCTTCTACTACACCAAAATGTAATAAAGCAATATCCACAAGTCTTCCAACTCTTATATATAAACTCACAGCTTTATCTCCCAGTTGTTCAACCCTGCAATGCAGGAAGGCGGTCTGTCCTACCACGGTTGTAACGTTCCGCGGCACATTGTATTCGAAGTACGGGAATGACCCCACACTGTCCTCCCCGTAATGCGCTGTACCTGTGGACAAAGGAGAAAAATTGAATTTGAAACTTAATTCTATAAAATAAAGTCTGAAACAGAATGAACTGATATAAATGTTTTGTCTAGAATTATGGACTCAAATGTCACATGTTTTAATGTCTATATTCTTGGGGCTGGTTCATGCCAATTATGTTCATATAATTGGAGTAGTTTTTAGTAATAAATCATCTATTAATAATAATAAGATCATCAAAAAAAAATAAGCAGTACCTTTTTACATGTACTCTCAAATCTTGTTTCTCTATAATTTTTTTTACAACAATTATTGAATAAATAAATCATCATCTAAGAATCAAAAATTCATTCAAACCCTCAAGGCAAACTTAAAATAACTTCCTTGCTTCAGTAACTAATTAATGGAAATTCAGTTAACCACATGTGGCTATATTCATCTCTTAACGATTTTCTACGGAGACGTGTGCTGCTTTTCAACATATGTGGAAGCGAAACTACACATAAACCTGCAATTCCCCAAATAATAGACAATAACACAATATCACAGCGAGTAGTAGTCGAGTGTGATAATTAGCCCTTAATACAGGACCGTAGTCATAGTGCAAGCAAGATACCATTATACAAAATGTAGTACCATCTCGCTTCCACAGCTACAAAGGTCTTGCTAAGCTCATAGTACAGGCTTGAATATTCAGGCATGTATGAAGGAATATTATAACAATTGTGCATACGCTCATTACCAGCGTATCTCGAGAATCTGTTTGCAGCAAAAAGAATACGAAACGACACAATTACCGTAAACAAAAGGTAGTGCTGATTAAGAAATTATTCAGGACGAAACTTCTTGGGTATAATGTTTTTTTTTATTTAGGAAAATGTTAAATGCGAGTAGGGCTTGCGGAACTGGTGGTTCCGTTAAAATTTAATGGGGTAACAGGGTCAAATTTGCAACAACTATTGGTCACCTATCAATTTTATGGCCGTGTGAATTGTTGATTAACTTTAATGTCTGATTTTTTGAGGTTGTTATTGCAGAAACAGTACAGTCACGCGTTTAACACGCCATTTATCACAGTTTCAACTTTCTAAGAGTCACTTTTCATGAGATCAGGCCCAATGACATATGGATGGACAGACAAACAGACGGACGGACGGTACAGCCTTAGTAATAGGATTTTATTTTCATATTTTGCATAAGAAACCCTAAAAAACACAAAACATCAGTATTGCTGGCGATACAAGATACCATTGTGAGTGATAAAAAGCCCCTACCGGCCCAAAACACTTTAAAGAAAACGGTGTGTAATGTAATGCGAAACTTTCTCCAACCGTACACGCCATCTACCGATAATATATTGAACATCAACCCTTCCACATCTACCGTCATTTTGCCAAATTGCCGGACTTAAATCGCGCGGTTCACATCTCATTTACCCCGCTTTTACGATTCTGTTGAATGTTTTTTAAAACCGCTTTTATGGAAATCATGTCCTATTTCGACTAACTTAAAGTTCTATTTTCTTCGCAACGCAAAACTATATAATATAACTCGTAGTTATTTGTTGTACCTATAAGGTTTATTTTAATTAAAATCTTGTCATCATATTTTTACGGTTGATATTTCATTATAGATATGGAGAATGCAGTTTGTATTCTATGACTGTATTATTCGTATTTGTTTAGTTTAATTAATAAACAGTGACGTCACACATCGATCTTTGAAAATAATAACAATTTCGATTGAAGCAACTAGGTATACATAGTTTCAACTGTTAGCTAGTCTAATTAGTTTTTAGGCTACAATAACTTAAAAACATTTTGATAGTAACTGTCGTGAGAATGATTCATTATTAAATGATGTAACGGTTTACTCACGCGTATTTATCGACTCGCGATCCCGCCGCGTCTGCTCATGATTAAGGACTCCGGTTGGGTCCGAAACTAGTCGGGCTACCCCGATAAATACGCGTGAGAAAACCGTTACATCATTTAATAACATAAAAACAGTATTTAAGTAAATCCGAATAGACGTGAAGTGGTCCATAAACAAGCTTTTGAAAGGTGTGATTCTTGGTGTGAACTACTATTTTTCAAGAAACACGTAAACAGTAAAATAAAATTGTTTTTATATAACTAAAGATGCTTCGAGTTCAAGCTTACTCTTATCCTTGCAATCAAACTGATCTTTTTCTCGTTATTTTATTTAATTAACAACAGACGCGAATCAATTGCAGTGCTTGCTAAGACAGGCTCATAATAATTTACTTTAAGAAAAATTTTACTTCATCATCATAATCATCCCGTCTTAGTCTGCTCACTGCTCAACATGAGCCTCTCATGACACGTTAAATACTACTTACTTTTTAGTATTACACATAAATATGTGTGAGTACATAGTTTATGCAGTTTATTGCCGGTTTTTCTTCGTAGGAATGTAATTTTTTTCACCGCGCAACTTGAGTAATTACTATAACGTTTTAAAATTGCGTGGAAAAAGGCCTATTTGAAATAAAAACTTTTTAAATTTGATTCATAGAAAAGTCTTACATTCTCTCACAGTATTCAACGTTCAATGACCTAAATCTGATCGACGTTCCAGTATACAGCGAAAAGAAAACCTCAAACGAAATCCAATTAAATCACCCAGTACGCCAATACGAATATCTTTAGATTTGTTACACTGTTATCATGAAAAGTACACAGCATTACAATGGCTTTAATGTGATTAGACTCACGTAAACGCGATAAGCCTATTAATGGAGTTTGTACGGTCGGCGGCAAAAGTCTATCAACACAATCAGGTTCAAATCAACTATACACAAGCGAATTGTGTGAGTTGTGGAGGTATTAGGTAATGAAATAGGTGAATTTGTGAATATGGGTGGTGCGTTATGAACTGCTATGGATTGACAAGTGGAAAAATTAAAACCCACGTTTGGTTGTTCGGAGCGATATAGGTTAAGTCATTAAGATTCTGAAGCTATCCGCTTCCTACCTCAAAGAGGTAGTAGTTTACATGAGGATTAACCCGCCTTAGCCAAGAACAAAAATGCAACAAAATTTACTTGATACCTAGTACAGGTAAGACAACAATCATTTCAAGCTATCGCTGTCCACAGCTGGGTAATGGGTTTCTACAAAAAGCCTTAAAACACCTGATTCTCTTCCTCTCCTCTGTTAAAAGATTCTGAACTCCAATTCCTACATGACACCGAAATATAGTGACGGTAATAAATCAGATTGTTAATCAATTTGTGATGCTGACTGTACTACGATCGGATGTTAACATAAGGGTTTATTACAGCAATAATATTGTAATTTTCCCTTATATTATATTCTACGTAACTTTTAATTAAGGCAAGGTCAATAAAATGTTTCTTTTATGAGATTTTTTAATGAAAGATTTAAAAGTTCGTGAAAATTTTAAGGTTTTACGACTGTTTTTGAGTTTAAAAGAGGTTAATTAAATTTTTGTAGTTAATATTTTATAAGAAAAGGTATGAAAAATAAAACGCACTTTGATAAAATGAACTGACAAATGGAGATACCGACTGTTTTTGATTCAGAAATTCAGAGAAACGAAAACAGATTTTAAGAAATAATAATTAATTAATTCACTACTTTGTAATAGCAATTAATAAATAAAATTTATACTATATAAGAAGACTTTATAAGTCACCAATTTAAATATTTAGACAATATTAAAACCACTGTTTTTTTTTTTCTAGACAAATATTTTTGTTTTTTTTTCATTCATGACACAACCTTCTTTCGTTATGCTTGCCAGTCACGTGATAAAAAGCTGAAATCGACTTGATTAATAATTTCTAATCCACAACGCAAACATCATACAATAACAATCCACTCATACAAAGTAAAACCAAGAAAGAAACAACCTAACACAACCAAGAAAAACTTACAAAAAAAAAATCATAATCCAAGGAAGATTCTCAAGCACCACGAAAAGCTTATTCAAAGCGGAATTCCCTCAAAAAAAAGCAAAGAGAAAAACGCTTTTCGCATTTGCAACCTCAAGTAATGCGTTTAGATAGCTAAAGTCAGTACTTCCTTTAAAACCTAGGGCTTGGTGTAAACCTATTAGGTCAAGTGGGAGCGTGTGGGGCTTCTTACTAAGCTTGTTACATTAATAAGAATCCTGGTAGAAGATTCTAGAAACTTTAATGCTGAGATTCGGTGGCAAGGTTCGAGTAATACTGGAGATTAAGGTAGGGTTTCGGGATATGGAATTTTCTTTTGGAAATATATAGATGAGATTTTTTGTGCTGCAGGGTTTTCGTTGGTTGGTTAGTCTGGTCGTTGTATTTTTATTAACTTCATGATATTACATGGGATAAATAAAATATCAAACTAAAACTGTCTTAGATAGGACACCTTTTAAAAAAAAAAATATTTTATGTCTATTTCCTTAATCTTTGTTGGAGTCGATTTTTAGTCTTAGTAAAATAAAACCAGTTAAACTCGCAACCACTTTAGCTCATGATTCAAGACTCCGGGTTTGGGTCCGGTCCAGATCCAGGTAGGTCCGAAATTAAGCTTGATCGTGAGATAAACATAAGAAACGTACTCATAATAATATTGTCATTGCCACAATACCTAAGATTTTAAACGAGTTTCTAAAATCCGAATAGAATTGTTCAAATCAAAATTTTCTTCAATTATTTTCATAATATATCCCTCTACCGCTCAAATGTAAACCCTCAACATTTATTCCCAAAAATATTTGTCTTCACTAAAACATTTGCGAAGTTCTAAAGAAAATAGCGGGGCTTGTATCAACACTTACCCAAACAGTTTCAAGGTTGTTCTAACTCCTACACAACTGCCATCAGGAGAAGTGGTAACGATTTTGCGCGGTCAACTGAAAGGCCGATGGTACGGCAAAACACACTTTGAATACAAATTACCTTTTTTTCTCAAGAGGCCTTACAAAGTTTCGTAAGCATTGAAACTGAGGTCGAAACAGACTCTGTTGGCGTTTAATCAATAGAAAAGGGATATTAATTGTTTTCTTGATTTTTGTTGGTTTTGGTTGAGGTTGTGAAATAAGAAATTATGTGTCGCTTGGCGCAGTGTTTCAATTTCATAGTTTCGTTCATAATTAGCCATTTTTTTTTATAATAAACGTAAATATATTATTTACGATGGTATTGTTGGCTTGGCGAGTCGCGAATCTTAAAGTCGTTGGTCAATGATAAAACAAAAAAAAATCTACGAATATGTGACCAAAGTGTTTTCTTTTTAGCCTAAATTAAAATTTTCCATCAATACCTTTCCAAAGAATGATCATTAACAAAAAAATTGAGCCCAAAAAACAAATCTATATGTACTGAAAACATCGAAAAGTTGTACCGCAAATGCAAACAAATCAAAACAAACACAAATAGTGCACTAAATTGAGTTTTTTTTTTACAGAAAAAGCCTTTTTCTATTGTAACGAATATACTTTATGAACAAAAACTCATCAAACAGACAATGCAAACGGTTCAAAACGGTTACGCGTCATCGGGTGTCGTTTGATGGACGATTGGTGATCCAAAGCGATGTGTCTGGGTTTATCGAAACGTTACAGATTTTGAAATAGTTATTGAACTAAAATAAAACATTTCCTAGTTTTGATAGTATTTAGAACTAGTTGTGAATTTTTTACATAATTATTAGGTAAGCAATTATCTATCCCGATTTCTTTGATAGCTCAAGATTTTTTTGTTTCGTGCAAAGGACTCTTTTTTAACTTTTCTTCCATTTATCTCTTTCTAGAGCTTTAATTCATAATTTTATTGAAAGGCTTGGGCTTATTTCGAAATATACTCCTGGATATTCAAACTTTACTACTGTAACTAAAAAAAGCATTGTTATTTGCCATAAGTAACTGCTTGATAATTCGACTTCCAAGGTTATGCAAGTATCCAAGAAAACAAAATGTATTTCTTGCTTAGAATAAATCAAGAGACATTGTTTTAATTCTCCTCCAATACATTCTGAGCAAATAATAACCAGCTGATGTATTCGATACAATCTTTAGTGGTCTAACCTGCCCTCCTACAAGGAGCTCGTGAAAAAGGGCTCTTGTCGTCGTGGAAGAGAGAAGCCGCTATGAGCTGTATGGCGCCTGCTCACTCCATCAACAACAAAATTTCTGTTCAACTTCCTCATAGTACAGGGACAGGATAAATTTGGATTGAATTCTGTAAGAAGTGAAAGCTTTATTCGCGTGCTGTTCATTTGAATGTATAATACTCCCTGTCAACCATTCGTTTGTGATGGAAGAATTATGCATTCACGTTCCAAAGGTAGACAATACAACGATTTATTATACGAAGTCAGGTCTTCGGTCAAGGTTGAATAAAAATATTTTGGAAGTGGTAAATTATTGAGTTTGAATGATGGAGGCCAAAGATGGCGGAAGATATCAGGTTAACTAAGGTGTGAAAATCTGAAAAACATTCGATCACGAAAGAACTTTGAATTAATAAAAATTGATTAAGAAGGAATGATTTAACTTATTTGTAATTTCTTTATGGTGATATAAGCTGGTGAGGATAAAAAACTGAACATAGAACCCTGGAATGATGTGTCTTATTGCATTGTGGGGAATTCAAAATCATTCAAGTCACATACACAAGACAACCAAACTCAGAGCAAATATTCGTGGAACAAACAAACGCTTGTCTTACGCGGAGATCAAACGCGACACGCTATCCGTACAATCATTATAAATAAGTTTTTTTTAAAGTGCAGTTAACATCTAATCTTAAAAAAAAAACGTTGGCTGATAATTAGAGATTAACCATATCAGAATGTCCAAAAAAATGCACTCAAAAAAACAATAGCAGGAGTTTGAAATTCAATTCCAAATTCACTTAAAAAGCTCTATATCACGTATTGGAAGTTTAAAGTGCTATTTAAGCCGTGAAACATGGACCAGCTAGAGTGCTTCAGGTAAAAGAACTCTTATTCAATTACAGACCTTGTCGCAGCCTATGTTCGCTACACATTTATATAAAAAAAAAAAAATCTTTCCTTGAAATTGAATAGAAAGCCCTTTCGCCAAGTCTCTTTGATTTCAGTGCGTAAGAAATTTGTAAAAAGTGTTAATGGATTTGAAATAATTCAATTAATGTTTCTTTTAAAACGTTTATTAGTAGTAACGAATATAAATAGGACTGCAAGTCGAAGACGAAGGTTCAAATCGTAGCATCTGTCTTTTCGCATTCGAGAAAGAATTTCTCAATAAATATTTCGATTGTATTTAAATATATCATTTCCATACAATCGAAAGGGGATAAGACAGGTAAAGGCAAACGTGACTAACACTTCAAACTATCTATTAAAGGGATTAAAAACTTTTTTATTTTTGATACCTTGTCATCACTATTGTTTAAGAGACTTTGCTTTTATTATTAAGAATTTACTCAGTAACTAAATGTAGCCTTTAATATATTATGTGTATAACAACACTTTCCGTCCCTTTGCCGTAACTTCGAGAC
The DNA here is from genome assembly GCF_003590095.1 of Trichoplusia ni. NCBI lineage: Eukaryota > Metazoa > Arthropoda > Insecta > Lepidoptera > Noctuidae > Trichoplusia > Trichoplusia ni. The sequence goes on along the minus strand of NC_039489.1, from coordinate 7,314,360 downwards.
ATGACACAACAACACATAAAGAGAAAGGGGCCAGGAATGTAGAGTTGAACAACCTACAGATAGTACATAGGGAAATCTTAGGAACAATCTACAAAGCGAGTAACACGCATTACTTTAGGATGTCAGAATGTAAAAGCCTTAAGCCGGGTTCACATTTAGAAACTGGTCTAACATTGAACAAGCCTTTTAGTTTTCATTGCTTAAGGCGAAGTCTAAATTCGTCACGGAATGTGTCATAACTGTGGCTACTGAATCTGAGTTTTGTAGGAACTACGAGTATTTCTATGTTATCAAGATTGAAATTCCAGTAGAACGAAGATTTGGAAAAAGACTGGCTACCTAGAAAATCATTTTGTAGTTTTCTATTAGCTTTAAACTTGATATGGAATCGAATCGAATTGGGAATTGTTTATATTGAAAAATATATAACTTTCAGAACCCCCATACCAGAATGATTAATGATTTCAAAAGCCAAAATGTTATATGGCTGAACTGATTTTGGAATTTCTTAAATACAAACCGGTTCAGATTGGTTTACCCATTTTTCTTTAGCATATCTGCTAGGATACTGATGGGCATGTAATTGCTCAACTGATAGTATCCTTCTTATGCATCGAGATATTAAATCTAGATAAACAAACTAAATGTTTAATCCAAATTGTATCAATGAAGATACTAGTATCTACACTATATAGGTTTGTGTATGACATAACCCAATTCAGTGTGTCTTAGCCAAAGGCTTTAGACGGAGGCATTCAAGGATTTATCCGAAATATGGGACAGATATTCAAAGACCGAGGTCGCAAACAGCCGATACGTCCCACATTTATCCCAAACTCGTCCCAAAATATTCCAATATGTTGGTAAGTTAACCAATTATTTTCATTCGATTATAAATTATTTACATGAATGAACATACTCATTCAATGAGAGTTATTTATAGGCTACACAAGGTGTTTCCGTAATTATCGGCATGTCTGCATACTGAATCTACTTTAAATTACCAAGTTTCTCCAGTAACGCATATAGCTCGATAAATTTGTTGAAAAATATTCTTTGCGTTTTGGTAACATCTTTTATTGTTTTCGTATAATTATGATGCAGTAAAACAAAGTGTTTTTTTAAACAATTGATGTGCGGGAAGTGATTAATTTCTTATGAACTGTATTGTTAAAAGGTCCGGAATGGATCTTACATAGCGAACCTAAGCAGGTTCGCTCTACAATGCACATTTCTTCTCTACTTAGAGTTGTGTGTGTAAATTTGTGTATGTTTGTTTCTTCAAACTAAAACGACTGTAGAATTCAATATTTTTTTACCTTTAGTTACCTAAAAATATTTGGATAATTACAAACGCAAATCTTACCCGACTGCGTTTTGCAGTTATAAGCAAAACCCAGGCCTGCGAAACCAGAAGCAACAGCTAGTTTACACAAAAAAATAACAGTCCTTTAAATCACAAGTAAATATAATTTCCATTTTAACACCCTCTTACAAAACATCCAGTGCGTGAGCTCATAAAGCCAGTATACTACAGCAATGTGTAATATTTGCTAAACAAGCAAACTTTTATAATAAAGAAGGTAAGTGGGACCAGCCTATGGCAAGCTAGCTTCTAGAAACTTCAGCCCCTGTACCATGAAATCTATGAACTCTACCGATGGTTTTGATAAAACGAAATGGCGCTCTACATTCCACATAGCGTCGTCTCTCTTTAACTTTATCAACAGCTTTGCTTTTAGGGTTTTGTAGTAAGGGATTGGTACTTTATGCGATGGTATGATAATGGACGCACCTGTTTGTACGCAAGTACTTAGTAATTTATTCGTGTGTTTATTACTCTGTGTTGAGTGGTTACATGACGATGGATGGGTCAACGACATGAGTTCCTTTTGAACATTCAAGGTTGTTCTTGTACGTACATTCAGTCAAGCTTTGTTAATAATAAGGATCTTGAACTTCAGTGTTTTTTTTTAACTGAAGCCAATAAAATAAAGGAGTAAAAATATACATTACATTTTTTGATTCTACTCACTTTTTACCTTAAGTATAAATCAAAATAACCGGTCAATTCTGAGTAAATTTTTACTGATTGTTTCGTACAAAAAAGTTTTAAAAAAACAAGACCTTAAATAAAAAGTAATAAATTTGAGGGTACCTACCTTATGAACTGTATTGTTAAAAGGTCCGGAATGGATCTTACATAGCGAACCTAAGCAGGTTCGCTCTACAATGCACATTTCTTCTCTACTTAGAGTTGTGTGTGTAAATTTGTGTATGTTTGTTTCTTCAAACTAAAACGACTGTAGAATTCAATATTTTTTTACCTTTAGTTACCTAAAAATATTTGGATAATTACAAACGCAAATCTTACCCGACTGCGTTTTGCAGTTATAAGCAAAACCCAGGCCTGCGAAACCAGAAGCAACAGCTAGTTTACACAAAAAAATAACAGTCCTTTAAATCACAAGTAAATATAATTTCCATTTTAACACCCTCTTACAAAACATCCAGTGCGTGAGCTCATAAAGCCAGTATACTACAGCAATGTGTAATATTTGCTAAACAAGCAAACTTTTATAATAAAGAAGGTAAGTGGGACCAGCCTATGGCAAGCTAGCTTCTAGAAACTTCAGCCCCTGTACCATGAAATCTATGAACTCTACCGATGGTTTTGATAAAACGAAATGGCGCTCTACATTCCACATAGCGTCGTCTCTCTTTAACTTTATCAACAGCTTTGCTTTTAGGGTTTTGTAGTAAGGGATTGGTACTTTATGCGATGGTATGATAATGGACGCACCTGTTTGTACGCAAGTACTTAGTAATTTATTCGTGTGTTTATTACTCTGTGTTGAGTGGTTACATGACGATGGATGGGTCAACGACATGAGTTCCTTTTGAACATTCAAGGTTGTTCTTGTACGTACATTCAGTCAAGCTTTGTTAATAATAAGGATCTTGAACTTCAGTGTTTTTTTTTAACTGAAGCCAATAAAATAAAGGAGTAAAAATATACATTACATTTTTTGATTCTACTCACTTTTTACCTTAAGTATAAATCAAAATAACCGGTCAATTCTGAGTAAATTTTTACTGATTGTTTCGTACAAAAAAGTTTTAAAAAAACAAGACCTTAAATAAAAAGTAATAAATTTGAGGGTACCTACATATTTACTCTTCATATGTATTTGGAAATATTGTTATAGCGATTGCAGAAATACGTCACCTGTAAAAAATTCAACTATCTAGATATGCCAAAATGTAGCTTGAGGTGAGAGGCGGAGGGACAGATGGACAGATCAACTAAACCAAGTGGTATCTCCCAATTTTTCTTTCTCAGATTCTAAGGAGTAGAAAACTATGACGTAATTAATGACGCAATTACAAAATGAATGATTTTTTTTCTTGAACACGTACAAGAAGACCTTATTATATACAATTTTCTTCATAAAATGATATCAAATTAAAAAAAAAAACAAGGCTATCCAAAATGTATGAACTTTCCAATTTAAACAAAAACTCTCTTTTTCAAACTTATCTCAGTATCACGAATCCGCTTGTTGAAAGCAGTGATTATGGCAATTTCTCCCCAATTAAGAAGCTTGCTTCAGGCCGAGATGAAGTGTAAGAGTCTTTGTAATTAGTTGCCCCTAAATAATGGGCCGTCGACGTATTAATCTGTAATTACAACGCTTGATAGATGTTGCTACAAATTGTGTTTTTGTTTCGGTTTCGATTACGATTTTCTTTTAGCTTAAGACATTGTTGTTAAGATACTGTTTTGAAATAGTTATTTGAAAATGAGATTGAAGCTAAAATATTTGCATGTGTAACTTTTGAAAATATTAAAATCAAATCAAATTATTTTAGAATTTTGTTTTTAGAAAGTTCTATAAACTACATAAGCAGAAAATGACTTTTTACCGGAATAAGTACGAACTCATGGTAGAGTCTGGGTGTCTTTGTGCATGGCATTTGTATATGTGAAACCCCCTGAGGCAAACGGATTACAGACCTTAGGAATTAAAAACGCAGAATCACAAGGCCACCATATTTTACGATAGTTTTTATAAAACACTTACATATTTAAGATAAATCACTCTACATTTCTTTCACTTCACATAATAATAACTCACAATTTAACAGCCTGGTATACCGCTCAGGTAGAGCTACATACATTTCAACGCCCTCAAAATATACTGCTACATAAGACCGAATATCTCAGAGATAACCTTTATATGGATTCACAGCACACCGCTGGGACACGCTCGTAATACCAAGCGAGGTATAAATGCCTGGATTTCTATGATTATGTGTATTTTTACAGCAAGGAGGTTTTCATATGTTGAGAGGTAGCGTTTAGTTTTGATGTTCGGTGGTGTAGATAGTTAACCTCTTTTTTAGCGTTCCGTATTCGATGGGTAATCAGAACTCAATATTATACAGGGTGTAAGGAACACCGTACCACCAAAGTCGCATAATGACTTTAAAATAACGTGTTAATTAATATTAAAGAAGTCGCTACCGTCGGAGATTAATATTTATAGATTTAGTCATTTTTGAGCACGCAATGAATTGGTTACCGCGCGATCCTTACGCTCAGCGTACGTACTTACACGAACTGTAATGTGGTAGGAGGGCGACACTCGGCGACACGATCGAAACATTCGAAACGCGCGCGCATTTTATAAAAATGTTGTGATGTAACGAAAAACAATCACAAAAAAAATACCAATCAATTTACACTATTCTGACTTCAATCTGTGTCTTGTGTATTATTAAATCAAACCTACTCTTACCTTAATCTCGCTCACTTCTAACCAGATAAGGTTCGAAATGTCAAAAAAAAATCTGGGTCAGTGGGTCATCTTAGGGGCTGCTGCTGAACCCAGGGCAAAAAGTACCGCGTCCAGTAAATGTTCATCGCGAGACTTGCATTGCCACGTGCTTCGCCATAACACATTAGCATGTTGCCATTCTCCCGGGCGGTAAAATAACCTATCGAGCTACTAGGATCGTAATTTAAATAATACACACACAACACACGCACTTATATCACTTAACACAATAAAATTGTCTGCCTACACGATAATTAGTCCGCGAATTACCCGATTGCACATGCACATTCGATTAGCGTAAGGAACAAACTGAGTAAAAATAGGTACTATTTTGAAAAAAGCCGAACTTTCGGTTTTACCTTTGAGTAGTGTTGGACCTAGGTACCTATGATTCTTTATCGATAAATTACATGAGGTCGAAGTGAATATCGTAAAATTATTCTTGACAATAAAGTACTTAACTTAAACCTTTAAAATTGATTAATCACAAAATGTACTTTTGTGTAAGAACATAATTGTTTTATGTGACTGGAATAACTATTCAGCAGTTCGTAGGAAAAAAAATGATAAAAATTTTGAGGCAGGAATTTCATTAGTAGATGATGGATATTAGTAACAAAACAGAGTTTAATTTTAGAAAAAATAAATTATTGTTTATAACAACATGTTTTAGAACTACAGAATTCTAAACAATAACAAACTGTTAATAATAAAAGGTTTTAATAAATTTCGTAGTGCGATAAGTTGATAAACGCTGAGAAAGTGATTTTTTATTTTATAACATGGAACCCGTGTAACAAAAATCGATGTACTATTTTATCCAGTGTCACAGGTACGTCACTCGCCGATACCGCTGTAGGTGTTTGTCGGCGCGCTGGCGGTGTCGACAAAGGCGGCTAGCGGTGCCTACAAAGCGCGCGGCTTTTTTTAAAGGAATAGTAGGCAGGATTACGAATAATGAGTGCGAGTGCGCGCGCAATAGTTGCGCTATCTCTTACGGTTGACGCTCATGTATTGGTTCGGTTTTGACGTCACTTTCGGTTAGATTTGCGAGAGAGCGATGACCGACGAGTACCTTTACGAATCAGCTGATCGGGAGCAGTTTTTAGTGTTTCATTTACATTGCCTTTTTTCGTGAAAACGGCTTAATAATTACTTTCGCTATGAAAATATTATTGAAATACGTAGGAAAAATGATTTTATGACACATAAAATTAAAAAAACGCGAAAAAAAAATGCAATTTTCATGAAAAGACCGATGAAAAATTCCAACGCAGGGGGGTCTGGAATCATGTCTAGAACTCAGGTCCCACGGAAAAGTCACGGTGTTCCTTACACCCTGTATAAGGCACCGATGTCTGTCCGTCTGTAACTGGGCTGTAACAGAAATTTAAATTTGATCAGTGACCAATTTTACGCGCAATTTTTTTTTGTTGAGAACCTTTAGCAATACCGACAGGCACTGGTCCGGTTACATAAATTAAATTGTCTCCATTTTTGATATATCCGTCGCAGCTACTATACGCTTTCAAAAGAAAGAGAGGGAATGGAACTGGACATTAAATTTGAAATTTCAATGAAACTCATTTTCATTGTTTTAGTTTTTCAGTATTATTAAGTCATTTACTGTTTGTTTGACCTACATATAGATACCGCTATTAAGAAGATGAAAGGATAGACAATTTCTAAATTCTCAATTTTAAAGTTTTGGTCATCTTGACAAAAAAGACAGTAAAAGTCATAGAAAAAAAATATAAGCTAGTTATGGAAAATCAATTCCTAAATCTAGCAATGAAGAAAACCAATGAAAAACGCTCGTTCACAAGTATATCACAATTCCTAATATTAACACAGCTAACTTTTTATTAATATTGAAGAAATAAAACACTTGAGCGCGTCTTTTCATCTGCCCTCGAAATCAAAGAGGTACTTCAATTGTATGAGAGGCGATTGTTCGAAAATTTTATTCGAACGACAAAAATTGACAAGGCTTTATCTATGTTCAGACAGGAATTATTTACATATCAAATAAATATTTCGATTTAAAATTTGAGAGGATTTGGACTGATGAGTGGAGTAAGGAGGCGACGAGTCTTGTTGTGAAATGAAATGAGATGTAAGTGTTATTCTGTAAATGTTATGATATCGTTTTTGCATGTCAAATGAATCTTTAAGATTGAATTGACATTTCCTAACTGAATTCTCTGAGAAATAACGTCAAAAGTTACTCAGGATTATATCCTCTTTTCGAGACCAGAATATATGGTACGCACTTTACAAATATTGATTGCGAATAAACTTAACTTTTTGTCCTTTGGAACCATCCAGCTCTCCACGCAAATGAAGAAAAAACATTCAAAGTGCTTCAGCCCTTAAGGAGGAATTCAGTACCATACTCATGTACAGTGAAAATATACACAAAGACAAAGCAGTGGCGTAAATTCTCAATTACGTACATAATATCTCGCTTCCACATATGAAGCCGTCTTACTCTAAAATGTTCGTAATTCTGGTCCAAAAATGTACATTCATTTTGTCCTCCACCCCGTAATCTTTGTTCAGGTGTTCATTTTTACTCGCAACCCGGATAATGTCTTTAATAATTTATAGTTCTGTGATCCCTTACCACGATGAAAAAGTATCGTCATTTATTCATCTTGACTCGATAGGAAGCAGGGCTGTCAAAATAAGTTTATGTAGGTCAGTTTTTCTATGTGAATTCTTGAAGTTAGTTTAAGTCGTTGGTTTGTACATGTTTTTTTTAGGTAATTTATGTCGTTGGTTATGTATAAGTGTACAAATGATGCAGGTAGACTCGTAAAATGATTATTCTAATAATACTATCCCTACTAATATTATAAATGCGCAACGCAACTCTGTCTGCCTGTCTGTTACGTTTTCACGTCTAAACCACTGAACGGATTTTAATGAAATTTGGTACATAGATAGAATTGACCTTGAGAAATAACATAGGATAGTTTGTATCCCGGACTTTTGAAGACTTCTCTTGGAAACGCGATATAACCGACCTCGACGCCGGCGAAGCCGCGGGCAAAAAGCTAGTGTGTAATAAAACGAAGGCCGGCTTGAGAAATGGTAAAACGTTTAAATGGAACCGTTTACTTTGTTTCTAAGTTTAATAATTTAGTTTGTGTGAAATAATTTTCATTTGCAAATTTTACAGTCGTCAAGTACGAAAATGACAGTCATAAAAAGGTTTTCCTACAAAAACATAAATTTGATTTTGAACGATTCTTCCGACACTATAATTTTGAAATCATGTCGTGTCTATTAAATTTTGTTTGACAACCCTACTGTGGGAGAGGTAACTCATCTATGCGGTTGACTTGTTATTCTTTTAGTGTTATAAAAGAAAATATTTCTTGATAGAATAAATAATGTCTTTCTCGTACTAAAACCGTCAGAGTAGGTTTGCTGTGAATAAAATGCATTTTTCTTGAGAAAATTTCTTTGATCTTGTTCTGTTTCTCGTATTGAATTACAAACTCATTTTATCACAGAGTAACAATTTGAATAGAACCAGATGTTAGTATGTCTTACATAATAACAACACGCTTTGTAATATTTTGCAAAGTAAAATAGAATTTATTTTCAAAAGATTAAATTCTTATTTGCTTTGTTTATATTACAAGGTATTTTTAGTTGTTTCTTGTCTATTTGTAATATTATTTTATTATAGTTTGTATGTTTGAAGTTTGACGTTATTCACAATATATTATTAACAGTGAGTACTGACTCATAGGTATACGACCCGTTGCGCTGTTCTGTATCAAGTTACTTTTTGTTTAAGCTTATACCAAAGATCAGATAATTTATAGACAGGGCATGAACTATTGTTTACATTTTAATTGATGCTTAATCGCGAATTGTATTGTATCAAGTTAACATTATTATTTTTACTAGGTGTTGCCAGCGATGTGCGGTTTTTGCTAGCAAAGGTAACAAACATCCATACATCGATAAAAACACAGAATTTTAGCGTTTATCATGTTAGTAGGATTCATTATTTCTCTAAAGCGCTAGTCTTATTACCAGAGAAATAAAAATGAAATGCATGTATGTCTATATACTAACAAATTTTGATCTAGTTTTTCAATTTAAAACCTAACCCAATCGACTGGAACTCCAGTTTTATTTATTTAAACTCTCACTTTATTTGATTCCTCTATATATCCTCTAGTCTATGGCTCCAACAAAAGGTTCAAAGGACGTCGCTTTCAATCAAAGACAAGTGCATCTATGACAGGCGGGTTCAAAGACAACAATGGCGTAAGCTTGTCATACGTGACCAATAACAAAAACCTCTTTCTCCCTGAATGGGGGATAAAGCAAGACTCTGATTCAGACTTTTTAAGGGATAATATTGTGAATTTAGAATGGGTTAATAATCTGTTTAAACTAGCGAATGTCCGTCTTCAATTTTAAACTGTGGTTGTGATATATTTAGACTAATGATATTGATTCTTTTAAGGTTACTTTTGTCGGTTTTGTATGCACAACTTAATCATTGTGATCATTTTAAAATGACATGTTTTTTTTGGTATTGGTTTATTAAAATTAATTACCTTCATTACTATCTTGGATTGTGGGGTATTATGGTTATGGTTCTTGCTCTTACTTCATTTAAAATCCTAAAAAAGAGACCTAAGATAAACTTTCTCTTTCCGAAATATAAATAAAAACTTTCGCAAATATCAATCCGTACTTCTGTTTACATATGTTTCTATCCAACCCTAAATTCTAAGCCTACACACGTTATAACATTGAAACTTTATAATAACACAATATTATTTAGAAAATACAATACACGAACAGCACACCCCTTTTAATTAAATTCAAACCAACATCCAAATATTTGCTATACCATGACAAAACACAATATACAAGGTGACATTTAGCAGAACGGCGAGAAATATACAAAACGTTCGTATATTTGCAACCGTCGGCCTTCTATGGGTTCGGTATATTTTGCTTACTCAGCAAGTTATTAACGTACAAAAGAGGGTTACAATTTCCGAAATAGCGTAAGAAACAAAAGACATTTTAGTTGCACAGATGTTATTAATGCGTTTCATTAGTGAAGGCTTGGATAGTACGCGATGGAAACGGCTCGAATAAAACCTGGTACTGAGCGTAGTTCTCAGTTTTCATTTCGATTTTAGACATAAAGTTCACTTAGTTATGGATATGTGGAACGGTTTTGTTTACAACTTTTTGGTCTAGTTGCGATAATTTAGTGTTTTGTTTTGTTTCTGGGTTTTAACTGGTTTTGTTTTTGTGTTTCATTGGAACGAATTTTTAACTGTTTATCTGAAATATTGTGTCTTTCAACTAAAAGCGTAGTACAACAATAGTATGTATGATCATTTAGTTCTAAATTAATAGAATGTATTAATATGGTATTTAAGCTATCTTTATAATAGGTGAAAAATCAGTATCCACACTATTTCCAAATGCGAGAATCAAGCTATCGATGACTTTAGTCTTGTCAATATGCATTTAATAAAGTTATGTCAAAAAAAAACGGATTATTTCGTTCCTTCCGTACATACATCGTAGTACACGCGAGCTTGAAAATAATGTAATAAATAATTTTGTGTTTATGTTTTATGTCATATCCAGCCAAACTTAATCTTTGAAGCAATATAGTGAAAACGAAATACGAGTTATAAAGTCGATAAAACTCAACTAATTACTGTACTCGAGAAAGTGCTGATTTGTTTAAATGTCTTATGCGTTGCAAGACTTTAACAAATGTCTCCAGATTTCAGGCTTATTCTTGTGATAAATCTCAATTTTATATTATGAATGGTGGGATTATTATAATTTATTGCAGCGTGTACAAATTATGACTGGCGTAGATCATTTTTTTTCTGATTACTTACTTAATACATTAACATTAACGAAGAAGTGCTAGTAGAAGTATCCAAAGAATTATTACCAAAAATTCAAGAACTGCAGTCACACGTAAACAATGTTTTTGTTTGTTTGTTTTACCAAACCGTATTTATTGAACTTTACTTATTATTGCAAATGGAATCTCTAAGAGTTCGAAAGAAAACAATGTGTTTCACCTAATCACCTGTAAGATGCTCCTATAGATAATAATAACTCTTCTAGATACCTACACTACATAGCACTGAAACAGCATTTCCACTCATATTTTCATCGACGCGACGCTTCAATTCTTTTTACCGTTGTATCGTTATTATCCAACGGAACAGAAACGACAGCGTTTTTCTCTCATAATTGGGATCGTTTGAAACGGACCCCGGACTTAGATTTTAAGATAACAATGTCACAAGAACTGATATTTTTCGATTGAACTGTACAAGCTGTATCCCGCGGGTCCACCCGCTACGAATCGAAAATGATTCCACGGTAGCATAAAGTAGAGATAAGAACTCTTATCTTCCTATACTATGTTATTATCTAGATTGTAAACTATCTACCGTGTAGGAGCTCGTGGCTAAGTTATAACGGCATAAGTGATTCGATCACAGCTTGACGCGGTTGGTCCGTAGATGGATGATCATCTTTGTCATAGTGAGTTCCTCCGTGTTTCGGAAGGCACGTTAAATTGTGGGTCCCGGCTGTTATACCTACATCTTTGACAGTCGTTACAGGTAGTCAGAAGCTTGAAAAGTCTGACAGCCGGTCTAACCAAGGGGTGTCGTGTTGCCAAGGTACCTGGGTTGAGGAGGTCAGGTAGGCAGTCGCTCCTTGTAAAACACTGGTACTTAGCTGAAACCGGTTGGACTGGTAGCCGACCCCAACATAGTTGGGAAAAGGCTAGGCCGATGATGAAACTATCTACCGTGTACGTAACCAATACCAATTTACCGCAACGTATACCAATTTTCATATTTAATAAATCCGTTCAGTTGTTTTTGCGTGAAAGAGGAGAAAACATCCATACACACAAATTCTCGCGTTTATAATTTTAGTAACATTCTGTGGAATGATCGTTAAGTATTTAATTGTGGAGGAAAAATAATATTTTTATACTTTTATTAACAAAGCTCACTATAAGATCACAGTTATTTCACGGTTTACTACACATTTAACAATTCAACCCATTTCTGAAATATTGAGATTGCGATATCATCTGCCCAATTTCACCTACTCCTAGGCATGAATCTCCCTTTGCTTATAATTTTCGTCCGTCCGTCTTGTGAGGGTTGGTAGCTCCCTTTCCCTCTTGTCATACTGGCAGATATGATGGCAGAAGGCTTGTGGAACAGAGTATTCTCTGAATAGAAGCAACCTATGACAGCACTAATTAAAAATGAATAGGGATATAGATTTTTTATAAGTCACCTGATTTAACTTGTCACTTTCAATTGGTTAATGTTTCATAACGTTTTCTGATTTTTTCCACTTAGCAACCTCCTTTTGTTTTCCAAACATAAATATAATTACATAATAACCCACCAACTTTCCATTTACCAGCTTCATTAATAATTTTAATTGAAAAGTTTTGAGTTTAAATTAACAGTACTTAAGAACTTTGAAATAATACTTAGCAGAATAAATTGCTGAAACATTTCAACTCATTTCTATAAATGTGACAGTCCAATCTTTCTGCAAGTCTTGGAGTATGACATACCTAAGGACTTTTCTCTGTCATATAAGCCATGTTAGAAAATGTATCTGTCGGGGAATTTGAAGCAAATTACTTTTGTTTTCTAGTGCTTTTATGATTGCGATTATTTTCAATTTTGTGTCTTTGTTCACAAACAGCAAAAGAGGTAATTTTTGAAAGTGCATATTATTGTTGAGAAACTACCATTTGTGTATGTTAGTAACTATTCAAATATTCTACTGATTTTTTAATATATTTTTCTGTTTGCTAACCTTCATGTGGGGCTTGTTATTAACCATTTGTTAAACTACAGTTACTATCTAATAACTTTGTAAGTCTGGAAGTCTTTTTTGAAAATGAAATTATTAAATATTTGCTTTATTGCTATAATTCAAATAGGTATGAATCATGAAGATCCATGCTAAAGATATTGAGAAACTATGAAGAAAGCCAGAACCAGTTTGTTTGCAGTACGGAATAACCTCTGTCGCAAATCCGGCTCGAAGTTACCAGATTGTTTGAGAAACTCGCCGAGATACAAGGATTAAAATCCATAATGCGGCATTCATAAAAAAATATATTGAAATCCGAATTATTTTTAGTAAACTTGTTTTAATAACACAGGTACTTTCGGTGCTACGTGCTCATTTAATCAAATAACTGCATCGTTCGCGCAAAGTTTAACCAAACTCAGTTCCACTGTTTGAGAATTCTTTATTTCATGAAACCAACTAACTAGTTACGAACTTAGATTTTTATTTGTTTTCACTTTTTAATAAATGTCGCGTATAATTCTTTGCGTATAATAGTCAATGTTTTGGAAAACTAGTGGACTTTCTGCCGAGATTTTATGACAATAAGAATAAAAAACGAATGTGAAATGCTCAAATTATGCTTACTTTCATTCTCCTTTTTCTTGGTATTTCTTATGTCTAATACAAGTCTTTTTCTTTTAATCATTGAGATGTTAGTAGCTACTTTTTTAATTGTCTTTTACACAATACATTCAAGTCGTTTCAATTATGCTGCAATACTCGTTTTAGTTTCATCCGATATTTTATAAGGTATCCAGCTAACGAATTACGCAATTCTATGTTTGTACAGAAACATAATTTATATTATTATATAAAGTTTTAATTGAAAAACGATTCTCCCAAACTTGTTTCCCGAACACCATCAATACAATACGCACCAAAAAGATAGTGATTTACTAACAAAAATGGTATTCAGTCACATCCTTTCTTTTACATGAATATAATATGTGCAAATGCGAATGCCTGAGGCAATCTCTACCAGTCCAATAAAAAAATGGTGTTGCAGAGGTAACAAGGTGTATAGTACTTATTTACAATATTTTTTATCCTTAAAGACTTTGATTATATGTGACCTTCCCTCCGATACGAGAAACCAGAAAAATGTGAATTAAAAATAAAACTCCGCACAGTTGTTTTACTTTTTGAAACACGATTGTCAATAAAAAATGTATTTCCAAGAAAACTTCCTCGAATTTCATCCATCTTCGTCCTGATTAATCAAGCAAAAGAAAATTAAAAGAGAAAATAAAAATATAATGAAAGTCATAACTCAGGTATCTTAAGCCCGTCTCAAAATAAGGCGAACGCTAAGGAAACCTTTGCATAAATAAATAAGTGTATTATATTATATTCTTGTAATCTCATTTGGTAAAACCATAAAATGTGGAGATTACGGACTGACTTCACTTGAGTTTAATGGTTTGTTCCATTTTAGATCATTGCTAAGGGTGATTTGACATTAGGTTACATTTTTTGTCAACTAAAATCCATAGTGCTATGAAAAAATCAGGACCTTATACAGAAAAATTAATAATTACAAGTAATTAATAATTTGTAAGTGATTTATAATCAGGATAGGGATTACAATGTATAATTTTAAACCACTAAATGTGCTTACTTACTTCCTTTTAAATAAGCTAATACATGTTTTTTGATTGTTGCCCTGGTATAAATTACTCGGGTCATGCTTTTGCGAATTTGAATGCATCTAAACGTTGTAATATTTTTTGCCAGAGCTCCTATGGCGACTTTCCTCCTCCAGTATCAGATCAGATCTATGTCATGACATAATATAGCATGATTACGCAATGTACATACGCTGTCAAAAATCCAGCTCAATCGGAAATCGGTAAATGAGAACTTGCAAGATTTGAATACAGGCTTACAACGGAATAGATGATCGGGAATTTAATCTAAAAATTAAAGCATAAATTGAATAGTTAATATTTTGAGGCTTCTAAGAAAGGAAATAATGCATGAAAGAAAGGAAAAGTTAATATTTCGACGTCACAAATACATCCAGCCGGTGTAAAACCGTCTTTAAGGCAACATCCAATGACTTTGTTTTCATGGTATTCCGGAGTTTATGGGTTTTCATTATACGCGTTGATGTGGTGTTTTTAATTTATGATAACATCGTTAATCTTTTTTATTATGTTGTTTTATTAAAGCATTGAATTTGAGTGAAAGCTCTGAGAGTTAACGTTGGTTTTAGCGGTTTATTTCCAGCCAGCAATATTATAAGCAGGAAAATAATGTTTTTTGTTTAATCTTAGCAGTTTACTTGTGCATATTAAAGAGGTTGGTTTTATAAGAAACGGGGTTAAATTTGATCAATCTCATTAAGATACAAGTTTTGTTTGAAAATATACAACTCTGTTTTAAATGAATGTAATAATTGTGGCGAGGGAGGTTTTTACAATAATTCATACACTGCATTAGACACACAGACTCATTACAAGTTCGTTGACCACATAAATGTTTATCCTATCAGGGGATCGAATCCGCGACTCGTCATGCTCATTGGGTTGGGCGTGGCAACATAAGTGTCTAGTTAAAATGTAAGTCTACAATCTGAGCAGTGAAAGGAGAATTAAGAAATTAAAGAAATAATGGTCATGAATTAAAAAAAACATCTATAATTCTAATAGGTATAACAACAATTACTGAACGGAAACAATCATACATATATTAACCGAGTTTGTATAAACATAAGTACAGAAATTTTTCCTTTTCTTCAACCCCAAAAAATATGCCTAAACATTCTATCTACATGATTCAAGCCTTACAGAAACATCAAGAACCCTTCAAATCTTGGAGTCCTACAAATCCAATGTAATAATGTCTCAAAAAAATAATATCTTATACAATATTTATGCTTAATAGCCCGAAGATATCCTTCAAATCCGGTAAAGACACATTGGGACTGACTTATGATTGGAAATGGCTTTTAATAGAAACGAACTTACGTAGAGTCGAAAGGATATTGAACACTTACTTGTGACAGAAGAACGACACGCTTGTTAGAATGCTCTGGTGTATCACTTTTTCACGATATGATTATTTTGTCGATCTTTTACTTGAGCGAGAGCTTCTTCATCACGCATGCCGTTGGTGAAGTCCGATATTACTCCAAAAACAACGAATAAAATTGGTACATAATAATGCTCAGTGGCCGGAACTTGCACAAAATAGAGAAGTGTGGAAGAGTAAGGGGGAGGCCTTTGCCCAGCAGTGGGAACTAAAGCAGGCTACATAAAAAAAAAATGCTCATTTGAACGTAAATTTCTTTTTCTTTGCGGCACACATTCCAGAGGGAGTTGCGTTACAAGAAAAATGTTAGAGAAAATGCGCAAGGTTATGAAAATCAGTAAACAATTATACTAAATAAACTTTTGTATTTCTCATACATCAAATTATTGCGTAATAATGTTAGTCACCATAGTATTCTTCCGAAATGGCTTGACCGATTTTTGTTTTGTTCTATGCATATTTAATACGTTTGAAAATCAGATACTATTTTTCATAACACTAATTGATAAGGGTTTACATATCTTGTAATGTTTTCATTCGTATGAAAAGTGTTTTGTACGCCAAAAATCCATATAAAGAATTTATATGACGAAACAAAATTTCCCGCGTCGGCTGATACAAGCTGACCCGGCAAACTGAAAATATTAGTACTTTGTGAAACTGACTTTTGTTTGTGACTGTATCTGAGGCGAAAATCCGTAGTCCCTTGGGGGCAGAAAGTCATTTATTTTTAGGATATATCAGGACTTTGTTTCCTAGAAATGTTTTGAATTGAAGTAACATTTTGGAAATTATGTACTTTTAAGGTTTTGGCTAAGCTATAACCGCATAAGTGAATCCATCACAGGTTAAGCTATGCTTGACGCGGTTGGTCCGTAGATGGGTGACCATCTTTGTCATAACGAGTTCCTCCGTGTTTCGGAAGGCACGTTAAATTGTGGGTCCCGGCTGTTATTCCTACATCTTTGACAGTCGTTACAAGGTAGTCAGAAGCTTGAAAAGTCTGACAACCAGTCTAAACAAGGAGTATCGTGTTGCCCAGGTAACTGGGTTGAGGATTTCAGATAGGCAGTCGCTCCTTGTAAAATACTGGTACTTAGCTGAAACCGGTTGCACTGGTAGCCGACCCCAACATAGTTGGGAAAAGGCTAGGCCAATAATGTACTTTTGAATTTTTTGTTTATAAACAAGTTTTATGAAATGGAAATGTTGTGTAAATGTAAGAGTTTAGCCATCGATACAGCCTGATATATGGTATTGAAAATCGCTAATTAGTTATTTCTCGGTGATTGAATTTTGTCGCTAAATCGACAATCCTGCAAACGTTCAATAAATTCATCTGAATGATATTTCCATTCAGGCATAGGGCAAAATGGATAAGATAAACGCTTATGCTATACCTGTAGCACGACATAAATACATATAAGTTCTAGGTAAGATCTTGAAAGAAGCACATAGTTTTCAATAATTGAACTCAGATTCGTGTGAATGGCACACGAATGTTTCCGACATTTCGCCAGCATTTTTTAGCGTCGTGCTAAAATCGGTGGTATGCACAGATTTGCACGCACGAGGTGGCAGGTTTATTCCCAATGCTTCCAAAGAAGTGACTTTTCCCTGAAACCTGGATTCGAGGTTTCATCCAGCATATAAAATCATCAATAATATATGCAGTGAGTGGTAATATGCGATGATCGTTCCTCAAACCTTCTGAGTATGGAAAGCAATCTGAACCCAGCAGGCGTATAACGCCTATAAGCTGTAATAGAATTCTATTTAAGACTTTTTTCTCCTATGTAACAGAGCGTCCATAAAACACTTGAAGATTTTTCTCTCCGTAATAAATAAAATATATTTTTTCCTCATTTCAATTACCGGTATCTGATTTATATATAGCATTAATATAATATAATTAGAGTGATATATACGATAAATATTTCTTTATTCAACAGACCTCTCAATCATTCGAGACAAGTTGACAGCATGAATTGAGTGGGATGAATCATGAAATTGTTTCGTCAATTTATTAAATTAAGTGCTTTGTTCATTAGTATATGAATTATGGTTGGATGAGATATGTCAGGATTGTCTGATGTAGGTCTGATTCAAGGTTTTATATATTCTTTGGTTTAAATATAGAGCACAAAATAATAATGTACCGATCTTCTCATTTTTGGGAGTTTCTTGCCAGCTGTTCTTTTTATATCGCCAAAAGTGTTTTAGAATTGCTATTTATGTAAAGAAAAATATATTTTTCTTCAAATATTATCTATAAATAGAATAGACACTGTTTTATTAATCTGTGGTATGATTTGTCTTGTCTATGAATCGTTTAGCTGTCATGAGAAAACTTATTTGAAATTAATTTTGTTCGTTACATTGAAGACTAACAGTAATTGTGATTTGGGAATCGACATTGTGATTAATAGCATTAAATGTCGTTTCTTTACTTTCAGAGAAACTCAATTTTGTTTAATTTGCTGTGTCGTCCAAGTCGCCATTACTTACATTTATATAAAAAAAAATCTGATTATGTTAGGTGTATTGTCATTTCCCAAGTAACACACCTAATTTTCAAATGTTTTCCATTTCAGGAATAAATATGACGCTCATAGCATTCGTGTTTCGGAAGACACGTAATGTAGGTTCTGCGTCTGATATCTTTCCCGCCTTGACGCCTCATTTTTTAACTGATATGGGACATTAACAGTCTTAAATATAACAGTAATAGCAATTCCAAAAACTAAAACACGATTACTCATGTTTCGATCCTCATGAAAAACCGATTAAAATTGCCAAATAATTAAAGTTCAATATTTTTCTGAGTTCAGGTAGTATATAATAGGATTTAAAAAGTACCTGATGCATAAATAATGACTAGAACAATATTTTAACGACAAATTGACACCGTATAATAGAGTGACGTCATAATTACCAATTACGGTAATATAAAACAGCAAAATATTTTCCTGCAACTTTTTATTCTTATTAAAATATAAAAGTTTTCACAGTTTCCTCGGAGGTCTTATCTAATTTAAGAGCGCCTACTCCTCCCGACCCTGTTTATTATATTTATAAACTTCTGCTCAACGAAATCCCTTTAAAAATAAATGATTCGCTTTATTTAGAATATTGATAACCCTTTAAGGCAAAAACTGGCAGATGATCTAGCCAGCGTCCAAACCAACCAAAAACATAACCTAATCCTTGGAAGTAAAGCCCAATTTTGTATATTAGGTTTTAGGAAGGATAGGTTCCCTAAAAAATAGTCCGACATATTTACTTCAATTTCAAGAGATTTAGTTTCAACAAGAATTTAGGCAATTTTTCGTAAAATACCAAGTCTTATACCGTAAGTCCAGTTTGGACCACAGAGGGTTTAGTCGAGACTTAGACCGAAGCTATAAACCAAATTTCATTCGAATCCTTTGAGAAATACGACGGCCATTTTGTGGGCGAATTTCTTTGCGTCGTATATTTTTACCTTATGGTGACTTTGGTTTACGAGTAAACAGGATATGAGTGTTATGTGGTCGGGAATTTTGTGTACAAGTCCAGGTAGCGTCGAATTTAGCTTTGTGCTTTCATGAAAGTCTTTCAGTTCGTCTGTCTCTGTCTGACATTAGTGTATCACATGAACCATCACAGCTGGATAGGTAGTTGTCATTTTCAAAAATTATGTATTTTGTACCCTGCGTATGAAGAAGTGAGTGGCAGAACGAACAATACACAGATACAGAAAGTAACACCCAAAAAATTATTTTGTTTAATTAATTAAACCTTCATTTTTGGATCAACAAAAATATTGCATTTGTGGAAAAATTGCTATCGCGGTTCATGGACAGAAGGACGGACAGACAGACGCTTAGTCTGCGGTGGCGCGGTAATAGGCTTCTATTTTTACCCTTTAGGTACGAAATTCTAAACCCTGAACCCCGTTCTTAGAGAGAAAAACAGAAAAATATTGCTAGTGTCTAGTATAACATCCGATGTACTAGAATTTCTATCAAAACAGCCGTCAAAGGAAATGACGTCCATTCCTCCAGCGTAATGGGATTTTAATGGCCTACCTTTACAGGTTGCACCTAGCACTAGGTTCTATCTAATTAATATTAATTACTTGATCATTTTGTTTGACAACATCGATGCTGTGACCTAAATAGGTCAGTCAATACACAGGGGGAGTATATAGACGTAGAAAGTTCGCGGAATGACTCAAATTGTATACTTAAATGTCTTTAAAGAAGTCACAAGTATCGGAAAGAAAAGGGTTTACAAATTTTAGTAATTGCATGGTTGAGTCTGATTTTTTTTTTCAGACTTGGTTTGGTCTGCAGCAGAAGTAGGTGCAAAACGTGTGATCAGAAGCACCTTTTAGTCCAGGTACAATTATTTTTTTCGGATCTAAACACTGATTTATGGCAAAATAATCTTTATTCAATAATTAAGCATGCAAAAATTAATAAACAATTTGATAATGGATTAAACATCAAAATCCGTCTTGCCTTTGGCTGTAAGGGAGTGCAAAATACATTCATAATATACTCCAAAAAACTAACCTCCTTTTAACACTATCGGGTCATATATACCATCCAAGATTAATTTCTTCAATATTTTGTATTTCAAATCAATACATTCGACACAGTTACAGAAAACCGAACGCTTCTTGATAACCTAAAGGCACGTTTTCCAGACTCAGCCATTTTTGGCCTCACATTTACTCGAAAATTAGGCCACATTAAAGTTTCGGTTAGATAAAACAGCACTATTAAACTTTTCGGAATTAAGATTAAAGTTTTCGGTTAAGAAATAGGTCTTGTAGCTTAATTAAGCTTTTCTTATTAATGCGGTGACTTGAAAGTCAAAACAAGTGGAGCTCGGTGGGTAAAGGATTATTTTCTTATTAACTAAGTTTGTTTTTAGTTTCATTGATTAGATTAGTAGTAATGAATTTATATTCTGTTTAATTATATTTCGCTTAAAATTTGAGACTCATTTGTGTACTAACTGTTTATTTAACATTGACGAATTTACTAAAAATATTCACATTTAACAGTTTTTTTTATGAAGATTACTCATAACAAAGTTGCATTATTTAAATAATGGAGACTCACATACTGAGAGATTGGTAAAAAATCTTTGGTTTGATGAATTTAAGATTTTTGAAAAGTCTAATTTATTTGTTACAATTAATTACAATAAATTAAAATAAACTAATATTGTAACAAATAATTAATTGTAACTAAAAAATTTGACTATTCAAAAATATTTAAGATTTGAATTTCAAAAACGTTTGAAAAATTCAAAAAAAAATTTGAAACCAGATACAAGGCAGAAAAAAAGAAAGTTTATTTTACTTTTACTGTCTAATTATTTCAAAATTCAACGTACATAATGATAGTCAAAACCCTAATTTTGATGAGAAACCTACTGATAAAAAACCCGATGAGATTTTTTCACTTGTACATTTCACTAAAATGTTTGTTTCATTCCAATAATTTGTAACGTTCTAATCAGATCGCACCCTTTTTATTCAAGCCTCTCAATTACAGAAATTCTTTCAAGTTTGTGATTGAGAGTGTAAAGCCTTTTTTGAATAGCGTTCTCAATGTTAAGAGGTTTTTGAAGTCGTAAATATAGGGGAGAGTGTGGAATGCGAAGTATTTCATTAAACGCCACTGACTTTTAAGTTTTAATTATTTTGAAAGGCTTTTTAAGTTGCTGTACCCTGTTTTCTAAAACTATTTGATTGTCTGTCATCGAATGTATCTCATGAACCGTGGGAGTTAAGAGGAATAAATATGATGGCTGAGGATTTATTTGTGTATTTAATTAGTCATAAGATTATTTCTTCGAAAGAAAACCTTAGCGCTGCAGCCTACACCCAGCCTAACTCGCACTTGACTAGTTATTTTTGTCACAAACATAAGAAAAAAAACCCAAAAAATAATCGTTATCCGAAGGCAACGGATCTATTAGACTTATTTGTTAAAGTAAAAAATAATTAATAATTATAATAAAAATGTTCACATAAAATTAATAAAGTCACAAAAATAATACCTTGAAATAATAACGCGCGGTTTTATAAACTTCGTTTTAACTACGCAATATAAAACTCGAGTTTTGCCGGTTAACACACTCATAGTAATTATGAGCTTTACGATACGTTTTAATTAAAGCAACGTTAATTAAATAAAACTAGGTTTTTATCTAATTATGTACGTATTATACTTAGTTTTTTATTTTTAATCCCCGACGCAAACGCGTTGGATTTTTTATGTTTTATTTGTAAATAGTCTGTGTGTTTGCGTGTGTCTGCTCAAGCTCTCTAACAATTCAATCGAATTTGAAGTTGCTTGTTTTTTTTTTCGATATAATACGAATTAGTCAGGAATAACCTTGCCTATAGTTGATGATAATCGGTCCAAGATGGCGGAAAAATATATGATTATTTTTAACTTAATAAATATGGTTGGTAAATAAACGGGCTATACTAACTATACTATTCCTTTACAACAGAGAAACAAGTCGATTATTCCTATCATAAAATAAATAGAATATACCTGATAAAAAAACCACATACTGAAATAGGGAAAATCTAGTATCAACTATATACTTTATTTAGAGAAAAGTTTCCTCTAATCAACTTTTTTTTTAATGTGAAGATTACAAGTGCGTATCACGTTATTAACACAACTCTTTAAATTAATTTCTAACATTCACTTGATTTTCTCCCTTTTCCAACTTACTTTAACTATTATATTCAATTAAGAACAACTACTGAACTCAGAGGTAAACAGAAGGTAATTGTCAGTACTTCATGCTCACTTAGTTTGGCTTACAATAATGTCCACGCTGGGAGAAATTTAACTGTGCTTTAATTAACCTGGTGCTTTATTTGCAACAAATTAGTTCGAACCTTATATTATTATACTTTCATATGAAAGGCTGTGCAGAAAAATGACATATTAATAATGAAAATTGTTTTTATCTATAACACCAAAAACAAGGTGTTTTCTCTAACCAATTGTGTCCCTTTACTGGGCAAAGGCCTCCCTAAAATCCTTAGGCGACTCTTTATTTTGGACCGCATGGAACTAGCCCGCCTGAGTCTGACGGATTACTCAGTTTTTTTTTGGCATATACGATATAGGCTTCCACCCATAGATAAGGCTTTGATCACGGCTTGCTTACAGTTTATAGATTCCAATATTTATGATCCAGGTCTTCTCAATGGTATTTCAGAAAACCTTTATTTCTTTCTTCCGAGGTAGTTTTAAGACACTCAGATATCAGAGCATCTTAGCAAAATTTATATTACTCCAACCGACGCTGGCTAATAAACGCTTTATTAAACGATCCTTGTTAGGTCTCAGATTAAAAGAAAACTTCAGCTCCACTCAATAAAATTAGTTGGAAAAGTCTGTAGTATTACCGTTCCTGCTTGTAGCTAAGTTGTGAGTGGGTTTTGGAGGCCAGATTGGCAGTTGTCACTTGTAAACTGAGATTCAACTGGTTTTTTTTTATGGGACTCGAACTGACTAAAAGATGTTTGGCCAAAGACAGGTAAAGAGAATGAAATTATTATGGTCTGTTGTTTTGTGAGGGTTTCGTACGCAATATCCTATTTCTGAATCTCCTTTGTCGGACGATCTGCTCACCTGTACGCGGCTGTTTCAGTATGAGACAAAATTATCACAAACTTCGTTTATTTTTAGTCGTCATATCAAAGACAACAAAAAATATAACAAGTAAAATAAATGTTTAAAGCGCAACTAATCAACAAACATGATGAAGTTTTGTTTTTAATAGTTGTACTTAAGTAGATACAATAACCAAAGTTTGTGCCTGGTCCTCTACATGAATCCTCTCTGAACCAGTTAAGTAATTAACCTCTTTTGATAAAACATTGAGTTTGGATACTTCTAGCTGGACTCTTGTTGAGTGTCGCCAACAAGTTTAGCAAAGCAGACATAGCAGACAAAACTGCGTTTAGGCTAATAGAAGAGACCAAAGAACGTAGCTTAAACAGCTGGATAGCTAAGCCGCTGTTAAGCTAGTTCTTTTGAAGAAGATTTTTTACAAAAAAAGAATACCTAGCAACGTAGTTTTTTGGATGAAGAGGTTGTAACAACAGCCTGTCCAATCAAAATGCAATATTACCTTTTTCATTTTTCATTACAATTTTTCAATATTTTGCGATAAAAGTAATATCGAAAATGAAACATACGAAACTATTAAAATAACGTGTTGTTTTCACAAATTAATATGTGGCATTTTAATTTTCAGAATTGCTTTTTAGCCACCAAAACCGACCAATGTTCGTAGCCACAGCTGTCATAGCCGATAAATTTATTGCTAGCCATTAAAATATGATAGTAACAAACCTTTCTAATAAAAAATATATCAAATTTTAACAAAATGCCAACGAATTTTCACAGGCCATATATCAAAACGTTATTTGAGTAATTCAATTAATATTTAAAGAATAGATTAGTTCAATGGACATTATATTAAAATTAACTCCATGTAAATGTCCCACCGCTTTACATATAGAGAGAGACAAAATCTAACGTAACATTATTTCTCATTAAAAAAAAATTGAGGTTGTGATTTTAGTTGTATCTTTAGTTACTCGAAAAATGAAGCATCAATCTAACAAGCTATCAAAGTAGATTGTGGCATATCTTTATCTCGTATAATGCCAATTTTTAATGTCAAAAAAAAAACGAATCAGTGTCAAATACCGCAAACTAAAAATACTTCAGTTTAGAAAAAAATATACACTTTAACACTCGAAACTAAACATACTACACAGGTCAAGTAAAGTTTACAACTACTAGTATGGTACAAAGATGCAAAACTGTCTAGAGTGAACTGTGTAACTACAAAATATTAATTGTAGATTAGACGGTAAATGGTAACGTTTGCGTAGTCTATTCGTGTCAAGACCTGTGTGTCAAAACTACGTTTGAATAATTTGCCTTTGGTAGTCCAATTTTTAATGTGTTGTTGTCATACTGCAGTAATAAAAATGTTTTAATTTAAACCTATGTTTTTTTTTCGTCATTGGACATTGTAAAGTATTCTTCTTATCGTATGATTTCAATTTTAACCTTGAGCCAAGTTTCAAACTCAAAAAATCTCATTTTCAGTTCTCTCACGATGTTTTCTTTCACCGTTTTTATGAAGCAATAATTACTTATTAATACGCACATGAACACTAAAAGGCATTGCTGTATGTCAGGGGTCGAAACCAATGATCTTTAACTTTTCAGCCTCGAAAATAGCTGTGTGGTGAAGGCTTTTAAATCCACTTTACAGCTGAAAATTAAACAAATCTAAAATTCACATGATCCTCCCAAATAATTTTCATTTAACAGATAGCCAAGTGGTTGATTTCACAACGCCAAACCCAATGCATCGTCTCGCTAGTTTAATCCCCGTGTTATACAAACATTTGTGTGATCCACAAATGACTTGAATTTTTTTAAACCCTCCGTTACAAGGGTCAAATTCCTTAATGTCGTTTAAAAAAGAACCATACATAATTAGACAAAAGTAGGACTGGAGAGTAAAATATCATCAATTAATTATTTACAATTAATTTAATAAGCAAATTATTATATTAAACCGTTTAATATTCCCGATCCCTTAAACATAAATCCATTGACCTGAGTAATCCCTTTAATCCTCGCTATGACACCTACATTTAGATGTTGGGTAGCTTATTGCGTCTTAATCATGGTATATGTACGTAGGGTATGATATACAATTTAACTCATTCGTGGACTACGTCATGTGTGGGTAGCCCTTGTGATGTGTGCTACAGTTTTCATTTGTATGTTACTGTCACACTTATTTCCATAATAATTAATCGCATGTTCCTGTGTTCGAGCACTGATTAATTGAATTATATTTATGTAGTAATGGTAAAAAAGTAGAAATAGTAATTAGACTACTTTTACGGATTTTATCGCGGTTTAATTTTAGTTCCCGACGTTTCGAAACCTTTGCAGGTATCATGGTCACGGGCAGACTTTCATTTCAATGTCTAGCATTCGCGTAAACCTAAGAAACCACTAAATAGTAGTTAGATTAATAAAGTCCCTGTACTGCTGTAAATAAAAAATATTTATTTGGACACAAATTGCAAAAATAGTTTATTTTACATAGAGATCTTCGGCGTTAATTATATTGAATTTGATACAAAGACAAGAATATAGCTACAAAGACATAACCTTTTATCTAACGCTTGTAAGTTAATAATATGCCCCAAGCTATACTCTATCTCCACACCAAATTTCATCATAATTGGTCTTGTCGTTGGAGCATGGGAGAGTAACAAACTCACTAACTTTCGCGTCTGGAATATTAGAAGAATGTAATTTCTATTCCAAGTACATATTTTATATTTAGTTTTGTGACCTTTTCCTCGCGCTATTATGACAAGTACCTTGAACTAAATGTCAGAATACTTTCTGTCGTGAATATCGAATCGACATAATAATATTTTTCATCTTTATTATCAACTAGCTGTTGCCCGCGACTTCGTCCGCGTGGTTAGAAGATATAAGTTAGGAATTTTTGAACGGAAGCCCTCGAAGATGAATAATTTTCCCTGTTTTTTCCACATTTTCCATTGTATCTTCGCTCCTATTAGTCGCAGCGCGATAGTATATAGCCTAAAACCTTCCCAGGTCTGTACAATATAAAATATTTTTACAAAATATAAAATATTAATATTTTTTTCATTTTGAACCAGTAGTTTCTGAGACAAGCGCGTTCAAACAAACAAACTCTTCAGCTTTATATATTAGTATAGAGTATAGATATAGATTCAACACAATAGGTATATTATTTGGTGAGCACCTATATTTTTTCACAATTATAGTAATCGATCTGTAACTAAAAGTCCGGGCATCAATGCCGGGCATACTAATAGCGTTTTGATCTATAGAATAACATAACCTTATTTTTTTCTTCTTTGAAGAATAATGTTTTTAGCCATTAATTAATATGCAATGTTTCGCCAGGATATTTCTTTTACACGCTAAGTAATATAACAATTAGTTAAGATGCGGAAAGCGCACCCACCTTTTTGCAGAAGCTTGTGGGTATAACTATAAATATGCCCTAGGTTAGCTGGCGTCTTCTGACAGTAGTCTCCGTACCCGAAATCAGTCACATATTACTTTCGGATTACGTTAATAATAATATGGCTTAAGATATCACATTTTAGATTAAAGTTCTCAACAAGGCCTCTACATGTTGGACCTGTGTCAACGTGCAAGCCTTTAAAAAGAACCGTGTCTCTTCACATGAAGTGATCCCGGGACTGTAAAGAGATACAAATGTGGCTTAAGACAAAAGTGTGTGAAATCTATATTTCGTCAATGTATGACTGCAATTTAACACGTTCGAAAGAAGATCCAGTTCACGCTTATATTTGCCGTATTGTCTTCTGAAGCTGAGAAGCTGTGTGTTGTACTGATTTCTACAACACACGACATTTCTAAATTCGTTGCGATACTGCGATCTTTTTTATTCTTAAAACTAACTTTATTTATCTTTAATTTCCTTTACACTGTGAATCCTCGTTAGGTTTTCCGTTTCGACAGTATCATATTAGCATAATGCGTTGCTTTTATGGTTTCCGAAGTCCTTATTTTAGGACTTTGCAAAGGGAAATTTCCTGTAATTTGTTTGTAAGTACGGCTTTTATAAGTTTACTCTACTATAAAAATAACAAAAACCAGAAACCTGAAAGCTTAGGGTGAACAAAAGTTGATTTTAAATTCCAAAATACTGAAATGTCTGATGGCATGGTTGCCTTTCGGTTCTGTTTATTGATGATGTGCATAAAGAGGATAAGCAATGTATCTTTTTGCAAAGGTTATAGTATTATTTTTTGGTAAGAACATATACGGCAAGAAAACATCATAAGGAACTCTGAATTCAAAATGTTATTATCTGAAATCGCCGACCTACAGCGGAGAGGCTTGTGCTCAACAGTGGAACGTGTATATAATGTTATGACTCTGGCTGTGGTAAAAAAAACATAACAGACTCTATCCCTTGTACAATTACAATCATTATCAGTAAAAACCGTTCCGTTGCCATTCAAATTACCTCTTGCAATATATCATCTGTAAAAATTTCAGCAGTTCAAGAGGTACAGTCGGGTGATAGACGGACAGACAGCGGAGCCTCAGTAATAAGGTTCTGTTTTTAACGCTTGGTTACAAATTACAATTTTATTTCCCAAAGTAAAAAATCAATATGAATCGAATATTATTGCTAATTAACGCAACATGAATATAGCAAGATTATAGAAAATAGTAACTATAATGTTATTTCTATTCATTTGGCACATATCCAAATACAACGTAACACAACATTTCCTACAAAAAATGTTGACAACATTTACATGTCGATCCGTTAACTTGTAACAGCCCGATTGATTTATCGTTTCTCTAAATATCAATATATTTTAGTATCTGAAGGAAAATTACTTGGAAAACTTCTGTTAACATTGTTCAATGCCAATAATATGTAAAGGTTTTTACTGAATAAATTTGGTACTAATGATAGGTACAACATATGTGAATTGTAAGTGTATTGAAAATTAATATTCATTTTGAAGATAGTATTTGACGACCTCCGTGGTCGAGTTTCGTGTCGCTAGCTCTGAGGTCCCGGGTTCGATCCCCGGTCGGGTCAATGTAAAAATTCACATTTCTACATTGTCTCGGGTCTGGGTGTTTGTGGTACCTTCGTTGTATCTGAATTCCATAACACAAGTGCTTCAGCAACTTACTTTGGGTTCAGAACAATGTATGTGATGTTGTCCGCATTTATTTATCATTTATTTGTTTTTTTTCATACCAGAGAATTTGTATTGTGTATAGTAGCAATAACCTTTTACAGTGTTATGAAAAATAGCCTATACATATTTTAATTCAAGATGTAAATTTACTCAATTTCTGACATAATCAAATTTGCTACAGCAGTTTTATCGGGAAAAGGTAACATGTATGCTACATACTCGAAAAGTTTGTCATTTTTTCAGAACCTAGTTGCGATTTTCTGAGAGATATATAGATTATGTTGCTTATGTTTATAAATACATAGAGCTAGAAAATCAGCAATTACAGTTTATAATTGTACCGACAATCCCCACCGCGATTATAGTTGTTATTATTTATTTTTTCTAAAACATAATGCAATGTCTTTGCACATTTCAGCTGTTTAGCTCAAAAGGTTCATGATACAG
Organism: Trichoplusia ni; assembly: GCF_003590095.1. Taxonomy (NCBI): domain Eukaryota; kingdom Metazoa; phylum Arthropoda; class Insecta; order Lepidoptera; family Noctuidae; genus Trichoplusia; species Trichoplusia ni. Next base: position 7,285,290 of record NC_039489.1, on the reverse strand, counting down.
GCTGGTAACAGACAGACGTCACAGACATGACATTTAGCAAATCCTTGAGAAGCAGCGTTCAATTTTTAGACAAGCAAAATATTCATCGGCAATTTCCCATTAAAGCTTTAAAGTTCTTAAATCCTTTTCTAGAATAACCAAGCGACTTTCTTTTTGTATTTTTTCTTGGTCTTCGTTTGTTTATCCTTATGCAAATGTGACCCGCAAGTATAATCCAACGAACATGTTTTTGTGAAACTTTTCTATCTCCACCCAGATTATTATGGTATAAACTTTATATAAGTTTGTTAGGATAAAATGTTATTATTCTGAATTGATTAATTCGAGCTTTCGTTTAACTTAAATAAATAAATGCGGACAACATCACATACATTGTTCTGAACCCAAAGTAAGTTGCTAAAGCACTTGTGTTATGGAAGTAATATAACGTTTTAAAAGTGCCTGAGATACGGCCTATTTGAAATAAAAACTTTTTGATTTTGATTTTGATTCAGATACAACGAAGGTACCACAAACACCCAGACCCGAGACAATGTAGAAAATGTTAATTTTTACATTGACCCGACCGGGGACCGAACCCGGGACCTCAGACCTTGCGACACCTTGAAACCGGTGCGTACGCCACTCGACCACGGAGGTCGGCAACTTGGACTCTCTATTCCATGGACAATGTGCTAAGCTCTTGATATTGGTCATTGGTAGAGTTTCTGAGTAGAATACAAAAAAAGTAAAATAGCCCTTGAATGATGACGTTTGCTCGAATTAACTGAAATTTAAATAAATTGAAAACTATAACAGCTACTAATTGAAAATAGACCTAATTTAACTTCCAAGATTTCATTAAAATCGTGTTAATAAATTTATTTTTCTATTTTCAATGGAAGTGTTGTGGCCTACAAACCGAACGGTTTACATATAAAATAAATTGCCTTAACATTTTCTTTTAGTAAAAAACATTTTGCACTCACCAAGTGTTAATTAGTTAATTAAAAAATTACTGTAAAAAGAAAATGGAACACGATTTAAGTTTAGTAAAAGTCAGATAATTAGAAATTAATTTTCTTTTTATTTGCTTGAATATGGATCGATATGGAATCTTAACTTCGTTATTCGTTTAGTCTAGAAATAAGTTTATTTAAAATTTATACGATATGTCAATTTCTACATTCTACTCTGTAGTAAGGCTTTTATCGGCCTAAACTGAAACTGAAGATGTAATCTAACTCTATATCAAATTTCAGCAAATTGGTCAATCGGAATACTCTTTAAATAAATTTTGAATGGAGGTCATCTGCAAAATTTTCAAAATGCAATGAATCAATTAATCAAACTCATCCTAGCCTATTTCGGTCCACCGCTGGACATAGGCCTCCCCCAAGTTACGTCTCGACACTTGGTCCACCGCGGCTCGTACCCAATCTTTTTAAATTGTAATCCAGTTTTTTTTTAATCATTGATTGGTCACGTTGTAGGATGTCCTATACCGCGTTTACCGATTCTTGGTCTCCACCCAAGAACTATATAATATTTCGAAAAGTAATCTTGAAAAATAATCGCAAAAATGGACAAGGATAGTAATGTTTGGGAATATTTATAATAACTACTAGCTGTAGAGCAGCTTCTATTACAAAAATAAATAAAGGAAAACCCTGTGATTATTACCAGAAAACCTTATATTTACAAGAAAACCTATTCATAACTGTCTGATATGATATTTCTCACATTCACATAAATGTGTTTTTATTTATCTGTGTTACGAATTCGTAGGTCGAAATATTATTACTTATTTTTGTATTGCGATATGATATTAGATATTATATGATTTGTAAATATTAGTATTGATACAGATATACCATTTACAACTTGTATAAGTAATGTCACCGAGTCGAGGAATCTTAGGTTAAGCGACGCTTGGTCTGGTCGGTCCGTGATGGCTCACCATTTTAGTCTGAACTAGTTCACGTTCATGACAAAATAAGTATATAATGCTAGCTGTCTCAGCAAACGCTACTTTATCACAGCGCAGAAAAATGTATATATACGAATGAAAAAAGTAATTGATGAAAAATACATAGATGTTGTCCGATTCTATCAAATCAAGTCTGTCAAGTTGTTTCGGAGGAGTTTAGTTACAAATAACGCTCATAAAAACATATTTTTTGAAACTAGCTGTTCCAAAAAAGGCTTTTTTACCATAAAAATGAATTCTAGGGAATAAAACTAAACCATGCAGAGAAAAATTCATGAGAATCGGTCAAGCCGTTTCGGAGGAGGATTACACAGAGATAATCTGTGTCAAAAGTATTGTTTTCACGTGCCTAATATTAACTAATACAGTTGTAATTCAGTTGACCTACGCGACTTAACTGTTCGTGCAGTCATTTTGTAATTACACCCATATCAACAATCCGAGGCATTAACGTTAATCTACATTTTGAATGTCCAGATTCCCCGCCAAGATATGCAAATAAGGCTCTAAAAATCTCCTCGTTGTGAGGCCAAATTTTCCTGTTGAACGGTGGACATCCTACCACGTTTTAAAGTTATATTGTAATTGTAGAAAAGGGACGCTGTGTATTATCACTCTTTGGCAACTTCAATTGACTTTTAGACCTCTCGATTTTGTTTTTCTATTAATATTACAAACGCGAAAGTTTGTATGGATTGATGAATGGATTTAGACGAAACTTGGTACACAGATAATTTATAACTAGGATTAATACAAAGGAGTATTTACCGCGATTGTATTTTCCCATGAGAGCATATTCTACTTCATTCGATTTATGTACCTTAAATTATTTACCTTAAAACATTTCAGCTGCTAAGACGAATCTAAAATATGTAAAAATCCATACAGCACTTCAGAAGATATCAGTTAACAAAGAACATTACATACATTCAACTTAACAGCTCCGTTAAGTTAAATATGGCCACAATCACATAATAAGGTTGTCACACTATCTTTGCAACCCCATCATAACCCATTTCACTCGATTGCCTTAACGAGCCGCGACAGAAATAGACGAGACATGCAGAGTATCGATATTGATATATACCTATGTATATATAGGTAGTGTTATTACCAACCCTATTAGAGTGGCTAAGTTTTACTTTGGTCTTTTGGTTCTAGTCTTTTAGGACAGTTTGTCTATTAATAAGGGAAGATAAATCTCTTTTTTGGCAATAGAAAATAATATAACGTATTTATTCTCTATCTTTTTTTCACTTTTTCAGAAATGCTGATAAAATTATGAAACTTACAACCCTTTTTTTAAACGGGATGATCGCACTTATTTTTTTCATCGGCTTTTTGACTCCCGGCCCGTCATTTAGAAGATTCCGCTCAGGTCCAAAACTAGTCAGGTAATTCGATGTACTTAGGCTTAAGTAAACCGATATATTATCAAATATTTGTAATTATTTTATTAGCAGCGTTTGCTAGTTACTAATTCACAAAACCAGTTTAGTGGTTGCATTGTGGTGATAATATTTTACCTAGGATATTGCATTAACTAACTATAATTTAACAAATATATTGTTGACCCCACTTCTTTGTACAACAGAGTTGGTCTAGTGATACGATCGTTGGACAGCGAAGTTAATGATAGTAGGTTCAAACACTTACCCACACCCATGCCTTTTCTAATTTTTATGGGTACTGTAAAATCACTCGCTAAAAAAAGTAAAAAGAATCATCGTCACATCACACAAAAACGCAGCACAAGATTTTTTTTGCTTGTCTTAAAACGCGTCAAACACGCGTGGTTTAAAATCTCACATTAAGCCGCACATACTCGTAACACATACGATTTGAAGAAGACTTAACTATTTATTTTTTATTTTATAGGTATTTTGACATTATTAGATAAGTATTGTGATTTTAGAAATGTTTCGGAAGGCACCTTAAATTGTGGGTCCCGGCTGTTATTCCTACATCTTTGACAGTCGTTACAGGTAGTCAGAAGCTTGATAAGTCTGACAGCCAGTCTAACCAAGGGGTGTCGTGTTGCCCAGGTAACTGGGTTGAGGAGGTCAGATAGGCAGTCGCTCCTTGTAAAACACTGGTACTTAGTTGAAACCGGTTGGACTGGTAGCCGACCCCAACATAGTTGGGAAAAGGCTAGGGCGATGATGATGTGATTTTAGAAATTGTATAACCCACTGCTAGGGACGCTTTTCTTTAAATATGCTATTCTTATTTGTTCCTTTGATAGTGACAGCCAGCCTACTTTCTACTTTTCAGTTGCAGGTCTGAAACAATTACTATCTTTATCGATTGTGCATTATCCTATTCCATTTTTATATTTATGGAGGTATTAAATAACAGTAAATAAAAAAGTTTTTATTACTTTTTGTTTATTAAAAAATCCTTTGGCATCCCATAAAATTCGAAATCAAATTGAGTTTATCAAATGGACAGGCGACGGGCTGTCGATGTTATAAAAACTTATTTAAATATGCTATATAATGCTGATTTTGTGTATTTTAGTTTCAGAAGTGAAACAAATCAATACCGCATTCAAAAGTATTTTTGTGTGATCTACAATCATCTCTTCAAGTGATTTTATTGTTCTCACTCACGATTTTGCATACCGGATTTCGAACCTACCATCTTTGGCTTAGAATTCCAACAGTCTTATCACTAAACTATCTCTGCTATGAATAATACGAACTACAAAAAGCAAGTACAGAAACAGTTATGTGCGCTTAAACTTTAGAGATACTCAACAAAATGAATACATTTTTAATGTTTATATTTGGCAAGCAAAAGAATTTAAAACGCGCGTTTGACCTAAAAATGATTGCGGAACATGAGATCCTAAATTCCATTTCAAATGTCTTATTACGTTTGTAAATTGCAGACGGAATTTCAAAGATAAACTTAATAGTGTTACGTTAAATAGAAGTTTATTCAATATCGTTTTTTAAATTGTGACTGTATGCATAGTTGATTCACGCCTACATGACCATAATTTCGAACGAATACAATATTTTATTAAGTTTGTTTGTGACTCAGAAAAAAAAATGAGACAGTCTTCGTGTTCTGAGGGCATGCTTAAAATGTGGGTCCCACGTCTGATCTCTCTCCGGTCGTATTGGATTATCGCCACATCGTGTTTTAACAGTGAGAGAACTGAGAGCGCACAAACATGTGACTTAAATTTATGTCCTACGCATTTGGCTGATGTTAAGTGACACTAGCCATCGTGGCCGAAATCGAATAAAAGAAAAATTGAATATATCCTTATTTTTTAAGAGAACCTTCAAGGTTATTCTGCTTTATAGAAAAAAAAAATAACGTGAAAATGAATTCAGTTGATTAGTATTCAGTTACGTTACAATTATAATTTTATTTAATTCAGGATAAATTTCCTTAAATTATTTGTCAATTACTGAAGCTGCCACTAGCTTAGACGAAGGCATTAGAAAATCTTCAAAATTATTTAGGTACTCTAACCTCTAAATCAAAAATGATGCGGCCTTTTTAGCCAGATAAAAAGTATTTATTTAGTCCTATCGGTTTATAAATGGCCGCTGGACGCACTAATATATCTTGTTCGTCTGAACTAATTGGATTGATCTTATCTAAAACTTGAATAAAACCATTGTTATAAGGTACACAACTTCTATTGTGTCTAAAAGTAACAACTTAGTCATAAGAGAAAGATACTTAGATAAAAGAAATGTAGACCTAAACCACCAATAGTTTTTTTAAGATCGAGATCAAAGTATATCTTTCCATTAACATCTTTAAATCCATTTTAAACAATGGTCAATAATTTGAACGTTCAATTAGTAAAATTTTTAGTAAAAATTTATTTGCTACCAAAACTATTGTAGAATCTCTATTTAAATGTGAACAATGATGAAAATGCCTACATTAATTTGTGGTAAAAGCACGTGACTTGGACGTGTAGACATCTTACATTCCACTTTTATGGATTTTATCGCGGTTTAATTTTTGATTTTAGTTCCCGACGTTTCGACACCTTTGCAGGTATCATGGTCACGGGCAGACTGAGATGGTGTTCGGCTTGACAGAAGATGTTGCTCGTTCTACCTTCATATTTTTAATTAATTATTTGGACCACAAATAATTCTTCAAGACCAAATAATAAATGACCATGATACCTGCAAAGGTGTCGAAACGTCGGGAACTATAATAAAAAATTAAACCGCGATAAAATTCGTAAAAGTAGTTTCATTTCAATGTCTAACATTCGCGTAAACCTAAGAAACCACTATCTTACATTCCTTCAAAAGCTAAGGCTGACGAATCGCTCAAAATATGTGTAGTGAAAAAATGTAAATCCAATACTTTTTAAATTTCTTATTCTGTTGTACCTCGGTGGTCTGCGGTTCTATACCTTGATTTGTATGCATGAGTTCCAGCTTCGATCCTAATGCAGGCAAAGTTCCTATGTGACTTTTTCAAAGTATTGTACGTCAACTCGTACTTTTTAATTATTTTAAGACACCACTGATTGTAGGTGAAGGAAAGCATCTCGTGGGTTAAACCTGGATTCCAAATAATGAAACCTGAAATCTGCCAAGCCAAAGTGTGCTAGCGTAAACAATGCTCTAATCCTAATCAACACGAGAAGAGGCCTGTGGGACACAAATAGTAAAAGTATCATATTCTATTCTGATGCGACAAAACCTTAATCCTAGGAATACAATCTTTTGAGAAGTATTAAATAAACTGATGAATAGTCTTATAGCTTCTATAGCTTGGTGGTTTCGACCATACTCGCCTATACCATCACGTTAAACTGTCGGTAATAGTCATCGAAAGCTCTAACGACTGCGTTGGTAAGTGGTCCTAAGAGCCACAATTAACGCTAACAAATTGGTGCTCGCATACTGATCTAGTTAGAATGCGTAGCCCATTTGTTGATACCTCAAGTATTTACTGTTGAATTATGTTCAATTAGATGATGTATTAATATATCACATATTCATAAATCATAACTAATGTAAGAAATTTTACCATAATTTATTTAAGTGATTAGTTTTTATGTCATGATGTTAACGATATGAAGTAAGTGTTTATATCTAAAGTATCATGGATTTAATTCTCTTTTTCTATGGTTAGAAGAAAATTATATTCTAAGTATTGCTTGTAAAAAAACCCGGTTTAAGATTACGCGACTTTGAATTTAGATTGTCCTATTTTTTGTTAAAAGTTGTAGTACTTTTTACAGTTTTGATAACTTCAAGCCAGTTTTTTAAAGAACTAGAGTTTTTCACACCGCTTGCGCTGAATACGTTGAATATATTTTTCAAGGGTCATACCTCCTGAGTTCCATTTAGGCAATGAGCATAAATACTCCTTGCAATATCCATACTCAGTAAGCGTCTTACTTTATCATGTAATATTTTCGGTAATATTTTGAACTAAAAGACCGTCATTACACACATTGCGAGGGCTAACATGCCCAACGTTTCGTTACGTGCCTATTGACCTCATTTTCTCAGTTGACTTTAGTGCTCTGGACAAGATAATAAGCGAGTGACCTTACCTCGTCCGTTTTATTTTGCTCTATAAAAATATAATGGATACTTAAGGCTAAATATTATGATTACTTTCATTTTTGGTATGGGAAATTATGTCAATATAAATACTTCAAAAGTATTCGATCATCAAATGCCCCAACATTTCGATATAGATCCCTATTATCCGCTTAGGCTTTTCCTATGTTGGGATCGGCGTTCAGTCTACCTAGATGCAGCCGACTACCGTGTTACACTTGGAACGACTGGACATCTGACCTTCAAAACCCAGTCATCCGTATAATTGAATATCCCTAGGTAAGACCGGTTGCCATATTTTTGGAGGAGCAATGATGGGCATATGTATCAGGCTAACTTATTGCCTATGCATATCAGAATTATCAGAAAATTACATATTAAAACAGTTGCTGGAATTTAGACCTGCAACTATGTGCATAATAATTCAATCTTTGAAACCCTAGTTCACATAAATACTTAGACCTTTGTTTAGTCCTAGCTACCGCATTAGGTTAAGTAATCTGTAATAGTAGATTAGAGTGATAATTAAATAAATATTGTTTTTGGTTTATGACTGCCCGCTATGATTGATAAAATTTACGTATACGAAGTTACAATTGTATGACCATCTACGTCATTAAAGAAAACACCGAACAGCTGAATTCGTTTTGTTTCTAGTCACGCTGTTACCATTTTTCCAGTTCAGAGCAAATCTATCGATCGATCATTAAGGGTAGCACTGGTCATGAAATTGATTAATGAGGATTAATATACTACTTAACCTTAAAGACAACTGACCGAAATAATTGGGTACCACATCACAATAGCTAACGAAGATAATATTTCTTATCTTTCTAAGACTTTATCTTAGAACCTTTGAAGAGAATGTGTTTAGTCAAAGGCCCAAAGAACTGGATAAAAATCTCTGTTCGCCATTTTAATCTGCAAAGGTCGATAGAACTTAAGTGGACCTTTTAGAAAAGCTGAGTTTTTAGATTAAATTTCTAGGTATTTCGGAATAAGATCCAAAAATATGAGTTTGTTTGTTGCTTCGGAGAATTTAATCAAAACCTTCCTAGCTTTAGTACTAGTTGTATTATATTATATTTCAGTCGTTTATAAAGTTGGGAAATATTTTCAAAAAGCGTTTTCTGTTTCGTTAGTATAGGATTACCAGTTGTTTTTTTACTGTTACTAACTAGGGTCTCAAATGCCTTACCTTATGAGATTTTCTCAAATACCGATGATAAAATGAATAAGAAAATCAGATTGGTAGGTCATTACAGTATTTTTTTAATCTTATAAAAGCCAACTAACTACTAAGAGTTGTCTCTTTGTGGTCTATAGTATTTTGACTTTTGTATTGCATAAATGCACAGACGAGATCTATCGTTTGAATTGACACTTTCATTGAGTGACGACCTTTTTTCATCGCATTTCGTCGTATCGCAACAAATCATAAACAAATGTTATGCATGTTTAAAGTATGTAGTAATTACATGACAAAAAATAACTCCCAGTCGTAACACACAGGATTTGACAGCGTTTCTCTGTTTGTTCAGCCCGAAAATTTATTCTGCATATTCTTGAACATTGTCACTGCAGTTTTGTGGGCGTTGCACAAACAATTTGTCACTTCTTATGCACTATTGCGATTTAAACTCAACATGTTACGAGGGGGCAAAATGCCAATGGAATATTGGCAATGCGGCTGCCTACGCTTAATATGGTCGTAGGCGTTGTTGTGCTCATAATTATGGACCTAATTGGAGCAAAATATGACGGAACCGTAAAGTTCCATAAAATCAATACTTGCTAGCTACGAATGTCGTTTAGTAAAACTACGTTTGGAATCACGTGAATTAATTATTAGTTCTTTGTTTAAGATACATTTTTGGAATAACAGTCTTGTTAAACCTAGTGTCTAAATAATATGTTTTAGAACCAAACCCATCAGAAACCTATTGCTACAGCTTTCAACTATATGACCAAACCTAAACTGTAACAATATTCGTAGCCGCTAGCTACGGAAATTTCGTTATTATGGTCTCTCAATCGTTGAGAGTGCATACAGTCGTAGACGCTCAATTTTCACACCCAATTTCAAGACTTGATTTGGTAGGTTTCCCACAAATTGGGTTGGATTGTAGCTAAGATCAGTTCGGCTACGATTCTACGTAGCGCTACGGTTGTAGATCTGATTAGAAATGAAATCATTTTGATAAGCTCGGTGTGGAGACTACTGAAAATTACTCCAAAACTCGGTATATTTAGTGGTATTTTTTACTGAATTCGTGGAAAACGCACATTAAAGTACCATTTCACACTGTAAACAAATCTAAACTTAACATTATTAAAACACGCGTTTTATCGGGAAGTCCAACAAATAAATTAGGTTAATCAAATTTTTACTACCAAGTAGTCCAGTAGTGAGCTGATGAAACACAAATACACTTAACAAATCAACTTAAGGTATCCTTAATCCCAAAGTAATAAACTTTTTTATTTTCTTGCCCCAATTTCGATAAGGGAAAGATCGAAAATCGAAGTGCTAAACATCAAGCCTGCATTTTCTATACACTTTTCTACACAGCTATTTGATTCAAAGGTATAAAAGTTTTATTTACAGTAAAGATCCACTCTTATTTAAACGTATGCAAAGTTTTAATTAAATTAAATATCGAAATCGTTTTTCTTTATCAATCAGAAATATTTCAATCTTGCCTCTTACACTAGATGCCTGTGCATGCTTTATATGTGAGTATTGTAATAAAAAAGTGTCATAATTAATTTTATTAGTCTAAAAAGACTGCGGCTGAATTCTCTTAGCAATTTTTATTTTTCTAGAAAAACATAAAAAAAATCAATAATGTTGTAAAAAACACAACTCATTTCTATGAGAATGTAACGTAAGAAACTAAATTCGCAAAAATAAACCGCGATTTAACTCAAAACAATTTTTTTTTCATTCAATATTTATAAGTCAATTCAAATTATCAATTCAAAAGTGTAACATCCCCTAGGTAGATAATCTTTGGTTATCTTTAGCCCCAGTCACAAAAATAGCAACGTATCTTTTCTAACCACGGCCTGGGCCCCGTTAGCTATTTACAACGGCCGATTAAATTGGCACTATTCGTATTATTATAACCATTTTTCCAATTGTACAAGTGAATTATCAACTATTTTATTGGAAAAATGCTTAAGAAAATAGGAATAATTTCATATTCAACCCAATTACCATCCATTCATCGGTCATTATAAATAGAAGAATCGGGGCCCAGGGAATGTACGCAAGTTACATTTCTCCAAGCGCTGATGCCAAAAAATTGTTTAAAGATAATGAACTGACAACTCAAAATAACGTCTCTTGTCGAAATGGCATGTCATTACCAAAAAAATATATTTTTCTATTCGTTCCGTTTTCTAATCCGCCCTGTATCGTATAGGCCCGCAGCTATTGCAGTCAGTTATTCCCCGAACTCATAAATGGTTAACCTGTAATGTGCTTTTAACTGTGTTAGCGTATTTTAACGTCGTTGTAATAGGAGCCAACTAAGTGCTTCGATTCCCACGCGAGGTTTATTTAAAACATCGCTTCTGAGTTATTTCAGACGATTATGAATAAAACAAAACAAATTACTACTACACAAGAGCTAATGCTGATTAAGAAGTCTTCCGCTACGTCTGAAAGAAGTATTAAATTACTAGCTGTTGCCCGCGACTTCGTCCGCGTGGTTAGAAGATATAAGTTATAATTTATACCTGCCTTCTATCTATCTTGTAGGATTCAGTCAGCGTTTGCAATGTAAGCGCAAAAAAAGTGTTTTTTTTACGACCTCACATTAGAAACCTCAAAAATTGTAGCCTATGTGTTATTCTGATGTATAAGCTATATTGTGGTAAAGTTTCATTCAAATCCATTCAGTAGTTTTTACGTGAAAGAGTAACAAACATCCATACATCCATACTTACAAACTTTCGCCTTTATAATAGTAGTAGGATAGCATAAAAAGTGTGATAGCGCACTACTGCGAATAAAACTGCGTCTATCTTACACACCTAAGAGTTGGTGGTATACTCAGATCGCTGATATGTATTCAAATGACATTCCTTTTTCACGATACATGAATATTGCTTATCATTAAAATACATTAAAGCGACTCCATCATGAACGCTCTGGTAGAGGTTCAGGTGAGCAGGCTGGAAGTCAGTTAAAATTAAGTGATCGTCAATGTTTTCTGTTGCCATTGAATAAAGATATATAAATGTGTTATAGGTAAGTTATATAGAATAGGAGTCAAAATTTAACACAAATATGCTGAAATTATAACACCTTATTTCTACACAAAGATTTAATGAGCTCTTAAGAGATAATCAGTTATACGTTTTAAATTTACAGTGTAATAAAGGCTTTTGTTTCTAGAATAAAAATTGTTCTCCTAAAAAAATAAATTCTTGTAGAAAATCGATGAAAATCTAATAAGTTCCCGGAGGTGTTAACATTCTACTGCTGCCGCAGTCATTAAGTGGAGCTGCTTCTAAGAAACTGTTGGAACTTAATGTTTTAAAACGTAACATTTGCTGTGAAACGATTGCAATTTTTTTTCTTTTATAATATGTATTTTGTAACTTAAAAATGCGTTTAAAATTTTGCTTTAAATTTTATTTTTACGTTTTCGCTTCCTTTCATTCAGTAGGTTTTTTTACTTTTTTCATTATTTTTGTACACTTAACGATTACGATAAACTGTAAATAATAATGATATGCTAATTTTATTAATCATTTAATATTTATAACTTATATAAATAAATTACACAGTACGCCTTACCTGATAAATCCAGAATAATAAATCAAGTTCACTACATAAATAAAACTTTCCTGTTTATTATAATTTCCACTAAAACAGTAAACCACTACACTTCACTATAAAACTATTAGCCGAACAAAGTTCTAAGTACACAAAGTTGTTCACGAACTTTTACCGTAAGCCCTTATTATGTGTCATAAATCTTATCACTTTCAGATATACCGCGGTTTACGACCCCCCGACTTCACATTTCGTTGCACTCGACGTCCGTGACACGCAACAGCGACGCAGCGACACGTCCGGCATCCACGACACCTTGCGGGTAACTAACTAACGAACACAGCATCGCCAGGGTTTGCTAGTCGATGTGTGCGTGGAACCCCGTCCGTGAGAAGTGTATGCACAGGGCTGGCCTCATGTGTGAGTGATCCTAAACTCGCGTCAGTGATTTGAGTCGCAGTACAATTTCTTGTTTGTGTGGGTGTCCGATCACCTACGGTTGCGTCTGTGCGGGTGCCCGGTACAGCCGGGAAAAACGGTCTGCGGAGCTTCGCGCATGCCCAAGAAGGTCTGAAAAATAAAATTGTGTTTCGCGCTATTTAAATACTGATGTGTGAGACAGATTATAAAACCAGTGTGCTCTTACAAAGAGGGTAATTCAACCGAATGGGGTTTTCATTAAATTCCACATGAATAAGTCGTTCAGAGTACTTTTGAGAATGTCTTCATATATTTTATTAGGTGTTTGATAATTTTCCACCTTAGTAAGCTCTTCTTAGTATTTATTTCAAATATCTCTTGACGCGCCACTGCTATTGATAATCAAATTGGAAACAATACAATAATTCAAATATTTAACTGGTTTTAATGTTAAAGGTTTCACTGTAATAAATACGTGTAGCATTGATTTAGTATTTTGTGTCAATGTGAACGATAAAATCATGTTATTTGTTGAATAGCCTTTTCACGTGTTAATTATGCATAATATTTTATAACAATGACCATCCATTTTAATAGTGATAAAAGTAATTTTGCAGCCTAAATATTGTATAACTTAATTATGGTATGGTTAATAAAGTTCCCCAGAAACGAATCAGTGGAAAACGAACCGATGTGTAATAAAATTCTAAGGAAACCCAGAACACAATATTATTTTTATTCTTCAAATAATGTCAGTTGCGCTATTTTGTTTTCGTTCTCTATCAAATCTCTCAATCACGCTAAGGTTTGCTGTAAGAGAACTAAACTATGGGTTAAGCTCGCCTTTTTCCATGAACTTTCCAAGAACATTCCACGGGGACGAAGTCGCGGGCAGCAGCTAGTGTGCAATAAAGTGTTAAATAAATAAACACCTAATTTTTTTTCCTATGTTTTTTCTAGTTCAGTGTGTTGTGTTACTGGAAAGAAAGTGAAGTTAAAATAACTGGAGTTCTTTTTACCTTTTACGTATCCTAATAACTTACTTAAATCATCATGACAATAAATACTCTTTGCCTGCTTTTGTTTTGGCTTAATACAGACGTAAAGCATACACCATCCTGCTGCATCAGTTTCGTTTGTGAAAGACTCGTTAACATAGAGCACTGTCTTTTCCAACTACAAGTGTCTTGCTTTAAAAGGTGATGGTAGTTTCCCTGACCATGTCTGAAAGTACCATAGCTTGTGCATCCTAAGGGTCTGCAACCACAACTATTTTATTATGGTTGTGAAAACTTGACAGAGCAATAGATGTCGTTGCGCGCCATCTCTCTTTAACAAACGCAATTATATTACTTAAAAGACGTGACGGTGAGCCTCCTAGTCTAAATTTCAACCCTGGGCTCAATCAAAATCAAAAGGTTTCATTTCAAATGGGCCGTTTTCCAGGCACTTTTAAAACGTTACAATAATTGCATTTTCTTTATACTTACTTCTCTTTATTACGCTTATTTTTATCAGTTCAGTGATCAATTAAGTCTTTTTTTTCGTATTGAGTAACATATTAGTCTCATATAACATTATAAACAATCCATTTCTGTACAATCCCCCGCAGAGCTCGTGCCAGCCTCCCACTGATATAATTATCGAAGAAATAAATAATAGAACATCGTCCATTTTTACTTAGACGTCAGTTAATGAAATAACTGTAATGATATGAACTCGTAATTGAGGAGCTCGTGGCTAAGCTATAACCGCATAAGTGAAACGATCACAGGTTAAGCTATGCTTGACCCGGTTGGTCCGTAGATGGGTGACCATCTTTGTCATAACGAGTTCCTCCGTGTTTCGGAAGGCACGTTAAATTGTGGGTCCCGGCTGTTATTCTTACATCTTTGACAGTCGTTACAGATAGTCAGAAGCTTGAACAGTCTGGCAACCAGTCTAACGAAGGGGTATCGTGTCGCCCAGGTAACTAGGTTGAGGAGGTCAGATAGGCAGTTGCTCCTTGTAAAACACTGGTACTTAGCTCAAACCGGTTAGACTGGTAGCCGACCCCAACATAGTTGGGAAAAGGCCAGGCCAATGATGAATGAAATGATATGAATACTCGTAATTGTGTCTAGCCTACAGATTATCAATTTATGGTGTTTTTATATCTAAATACCTTTTGGGTGCCGGTAAGTACTATTAGGATGATAAAATTATAAAATAAGGTTACATAAATAAAATTAAAAAAGCAAGACCTATTGGAGTAAGTATTAACTAAAAAGAAACTTACATTTGCTAATATCATGAGGACGCAAATCATTATCATATTAGCCCACTGCTTGGTACTTTATTTTGTCGAACAAAAATAATCGATGTAAAAACAAGCTTAAATTTTTTACTAAATTAGGATTGATTTAAAAACTGAGCTTTCGAAATAAATCGAGTAGCATATCGATACTGTAACCGATATTTCAGCCCCTGATTGATGAACCGCAACTTATTCGTCCGCGTGGAATTCAATAATGATGATTTTATTTAAGCTTTTTCACTAGAAATGGTGGCATGAAATCTCTTGGCGATAATGATTACCACTATATACAACATGACGTCAAGATATAAATGCGAAAGTTTGCATGTTTGTATGGTATGAATGTTTGTTGTTCTTTCACGCAAAAACCACTGAACAAATTTAGACGAAACTTGACACACACATAGTTTACAACCAGGATTAACGCATAACGCGTGGAATCATTTTTGATTTGTAGCGGGTGAGCCCGCGGTCAGCAGCAAGTAATGAACGATTTCGAAATATAAATTAGAAGCAAACATCAATATTTTTTTTAAGTATTTAATGTATTTTATTGTAAGACAACCAATATTAAAAAAAGAATACATTTTTTTAGATTAAAACTCTGTTCACGGTTTTTTGAAAATCTCAGGTAGAAAAAAGAATTGCCTTTGCCCATCAATGAGTTTTTGGCATATTTTGAGCCCAGAAATTGTACCTATCATAGTCGTACTTTGTTTTGTATTTCGTTGATGATATCAAAAGCCGTGAGTTTCATATTTAATCTTGCCTACCTAAAATGTTTGCAGAGCTTTTAATTTGGAATTCAAGTGAGACAATAAGATGTCAGTCTTTTCTTTGTACCGAGTGATATTAAACTCATGTCGTGGGTTCAATTACACCGTCGGTTTAATTAGTAAAAGTCTTTGATGTTGTCTATTTGGTACGTCAATGGTTAAAGCAGTGGGATTGTAAGATGAAATTAATGTCTTATTAACAGATGAAGAAATTAAGGAGGATTCTCGATTTAAGGCGTATATTTTCAATTTACGACCACGCGTAGGTTTTGGGGACTTCGGTCTATTTTTTTATCGTAATGGATCTATATATACATATTTATTTTCGGAACTATTTTAATTAAATAAACTTTGAAAACCTTATTTTACCGGACTGTATTTATAGAGCTCTTCAAGTAATTGCAGTTGATAATCATCTTTTCATGTGGATGAGTTGATGATAGATAATACAACAGTTTAGAAATTAGGACTCAAATATAAAATTGTAATAATGTAAAATGAAATAATTTATAACAAAATAAAAACCGCCTTCAAAACATTCACAAGTAAAAAGCAAGAAAGTATATTTTAAGAATTCATACCACCAATATTTTAATTTGTTAGGGTGTAGTTTTATTTGAATTTAAGCGCTTTATGTTTATATATTTAATTCATTGAATATCAGATTGTGTATTATGCCTTAGGATTTAATTTATAACTTTAAACTTACCACTTTATTTACAGTCACCAACATATGCACTTGTTCGGTCCTACATCGATCCCACACTGCCTTATACATATATCCACTTAAAACAAATCCACCCAATAACGCACCACATAAACACATACACTATCAAAGCTTTTTTATGGTATAATAATCGCTAATCCACATTACACAATAATTTATAATAACAAGCGCCGCCATCTTACTCATTTGATTGCATCACCAGACCATAAATTAAATTTGGCATGACAACTCATGTTATGACAGATAAGTGGTACAGATAAAAAAAGAAAAAAAAAATGATAATTTAGTAAATATTTTGGATTTAGAATGTCACCACTGTTTATTTATTTATTTTTTTATTTATTTTTTTTACACTACAAACATTCTAATTTTATAATTAGTGTGTATATAATTATGTTCCAGCTTTTTCTTATTTTTATTAATTAGTGATGTCACCGTTAGCCGGCTATAGCCGTTATACGTCAGCATCGGCTGGTGCTGAAAATCAGCGCTGGGGCTCTGACTTGTGTAGGGTCTCAGCATTATGCTGAGCATCGGCCGTTTTGTGTTAATATGACGCATATTTTCCCCCTTTTAATTTCTATTTTAATTTATTTGTTTTTGTGTGTATGCGTCACTTTTTTAGCACAAATAAATATATTTTCTTTCTTTCTTTCTTCTTTCTATACCAATAAGTTGAAATTATAAACTTTCGTAATTCAATCTATTTCTCTTTTTAGTTTAACTGGTTTTCTAAATCGCCTGTATTTAAGACACAACAATTCCCGAAATCGAATTTCAGTACCTACAGATTTTCAGCCAGAACGTAGTTTTAAGTATAGGACTTAATTCTCGTCTCATATAACTTAAACGTCGCGGCCACATTTCGTTAGTTAAGTGGTAATTACTCGAGAAACTCGTTCCTGGTTCATCGTGCCCCACTTATAGTTTAAACGATGTAAAATGACATGGCTGTAGTCGATTCTTAACTATATAGACAGAGGCTGTTAGGCTCTCAATATATATTGCGCAATGTTACTGATTGTTTGAGGCTCGGTATGTTCGTTTGAGGTTTGTATTAAAGATGGCGCAAAGAGTTTGAACGAGTTTTATTGGACCTTATTTTTTTCGTTTCTTGTGGATTGTATTTTTTTTGGCCGATCGTGTAATTGCCTTTGTTTTCAATGCTCCATTAGAAAGAAGACATTAAAATGCAGGTTACTACTATCTTAATTATTTGTACGCATAATTAGTACTAGATAGAAAGTGCTTCGATTCGGATAACTCATGCGAACAAATTAAAACCTCAGAGAGGGCTCCAGCAGGTCATGGTTTTACGCGTTAGTCACTTTACCAACTAAGCTATCAAACCCTTTTTCCTAATGAACTTGATTAATCATCATAAAGTCCCAGTCAGTGTTAAAAACGAAAAAAATATAATGAATAATCACGGACACGACCACAAATGTACAAAAATTTCTAAACCCTAACTTAACCCATCTCTTAGCAAACATGAAATATATTTAACGAAAAAGTAAATACAAATATTTAAGTACAAAACACAAGACAGTTGATGAAAATGCTTTTCCCACTTACATCATAATTCTTGAAATATAAAGCAGTCCTTTTCGCCCGAGTCCTTTCATTCAAAGAATATCTTAATGACCTCCTTCACTATAAAAACGTACTGCATTCGCTAAGCTCTTCTTTATACAGGTTGTAATTTACAAGGAAACCTTACATTTAAATAGTCTGTCTTTATGGTGTAATTTGTTTCCATTGATCATAAATGAAAAGCCTGGAAAATATTACCGGGACAGGTTGTGTACGGTTAAAATTGGATGTCATAGCGCCTGGTTGGAAAAGGCCGTTTCTTAGTTGTGGTCTCTGCCAAGGATTGAGCCTTTTTTTTAGTAAGGCGGGGGAATCCTCCTCAGTTTCAGACTTTTACTGCCTAAACCTGAACCGCCGTGCTACGCCATCCGCGTTTTTGTGTCGGTATGGCAATGCGTTGCAATCCTTCATACACCGACCGCGGGCTTCCACTAGCCAGTCGCTTTTTCGTGTTGTATCAAGGCCAATGTGAAAAGAGCGTCGGCTTCCTCGCAAGGATTGATCCCTGAAAGATTCCGCCAATAAGGAATTTGAAACCTTGTGTGGCGTTTCACATTCAAGACACATAAAAGACACCCAGACCATATTTAGAACAAACATTCGTGGATAGCACAAATACTTTTATCGCAAGTATCATATCTGCGATGGGTTTGGCGTGGTGAGCTTGATACGATATTTTTTGGCTCACAGATTTGCTAACTCCATATATACTGCATTAACAGGGATTAGATCACATACAATTTAAACTTTTATTTTCAAAAGTATCTTTCTTGAAATAACGATCACCCTTCAAATTACCAACCTCGCCAACGCGACCAGTAGGTACTTAAATTTGTTTGCCCCTAATAGATTTTACTACCTGTCCCGAAACATTCATACAAAGTAATTTACAACCCTTTCAGTTAGTACAATATAATTAAACAATTCATCCCTTTCCAAAGGTGTTAAATGTGGATGGGTAAACTTTTGGGCAATGATTGTTGTATCTATTTTAACTATAACCTTTACGTGAGAAGACATCTTTGTTTCGACAACAAATTGAACCTTTTTAGAATTATAAATGAGTATGGCAATGAATGAGCAGTTGAAAAAAGAAAAAAAATAAGAAAAATGATTTATATGTCAAACGCAACAAATAGGTGATGACTCAGCAATTTGCTCACTATGGCGTAGACCGTAGTATGGCGCTGATTTTAAGTAAGTATATCCCTAAGTGACGAAAAAATAACAAAATACAAGAAAATAAACACGATCCAAAATATTATGTGAGTATCAATATCAAAACAAAATATATATTTTTTGTGTTGTAAAATAGTTCGGGGTCCCAATACTGCTATTTAAAGCCAAAACAATGAATTTCCAAATATTATGATGGCCAAATACTTAGGAGGATACTAAAGTGTTATTTGAATAAAATTGCCATTCAATCATCGGCAATTGTAAATACTGTAATTGGGGCACCGTTTAATAGTTCTCGCAATGATAATGATTTCGTAAATAAGACAGAATGCTATTGGTCTAATTTAGCAATTTTCTCGTAATTATAATATACACAAGCACGCATCAATGTCTGCCTTCACTGTTCTAAATAATGCATAAAATAACTAATTATTTTTAAACCCGAACCTAGCCATTAAATGATTCACATTAGAAAAACCATATCTCCCATCACACAGCTTTCGTCTCAATCCCTCTAATATAATAAAAAATAAATTGACTGATCCTTGTTAACATTTCTAATCAACTAACCTCCACAATCAATTGGCAACTCTATTCCGTTCCAGTAGGGTATGATTTCGCAGTATTAAAGGTTTTATTCTAAGTTGGGAAACATTAATCTTGTCACCGGTGGTGTCTGGCAGAATCGGTATTGATTGCGAGCCGCAGTTGAATTGACTCGTATTAGCTAATAACTTCGATGTAGGTGAGGCACACGTTGTGAACTTTCAGAGTAGTTTAATGAAGTTGTTTAAAGGTTTACTGATACGATCAAAGTCGATATGGCTGCAAAGAGTGTTTCTTGTGAGATGACGGCCGATAGGAAGGTATGGAAGAAGATGACATGTTGCGCCGACCCCAAATAAAATCATTGGGATAAGGGCAGGGGAATGATGATGATACCATCAAACATGTATGCTTCTCACAAACGTCTGTGTCTGCCAAACATTTATTATTGGTTTAAAATCAAAATGTTATTTTTGACAGAGGCTACAATTGTACCTATTATGTGTTTTTACGACTATTATTTTTACAACAAAAATATTTAAACGACTTTAAATATAAAAGAATAAAAATGACGATAAATTGAGAACCTCTTCTTTTTTGGAGTAGATTGAAAATGTTATAAAATAATCTGATTATCAAATACAACTAATGCCAAAAACCCATCAAAACACTAAACATTTAATCACACATTCACATCTTATTCATCGAGTGTTTCTCGTTTATTTTTTCTATTATGAACCGTTTGATTGGAACTACTGGTGTCAACGGATTCAATTCAACAGACGAACTTGACTCAAATAACAAACACAACATGTGAACTTGATACCTATTCGTAACGTGTGAGACTGTTTGTCAGATTGAATACCCATAGCGACTGACAAAGATGTAAAAATGACATCTCAATTGACATAGATTATCACTCATCCAGGGACCAACCGTAACAAGCGTAGCTAAAACGATGATGTTACTCCGAAACTTCTCACCTAATTCTCATAAAATTTTGGGTGCATATTGGGTAGGTTTGAAAATCGGGCAACATCTACTTAGGTATTTTTGATACCTCCTTTATTATTCCCTGAAAGTCATGTATGGCAAAATAACGTTTGCTAGGCCAGCTATGTAGGCAATATAAGTGATAAGTGACCGCTATCACTGAAGATAACTTTCAAGTTTAAATAACAGCTACAGAATCAGACCATCGTTGTTTCCCCTCACCACGAATGTCTATCAAATTGGAACAGCCAGTTCTTAAACCAGACAAACAGTTGAACGAAGTTTACTTGACTCTTTGTGGCTGATTCATTGCACTCTCTTTTGTTTTTCTCCCGCGCCTTGCTTTATTGCCTATTGTTTTGTGTGATTTCGTGTCGAAAGAACAAAAGTATCAGGGTGAGATGTTTTAAGGCGTGAAGAAGTGTTAAATGCTTTCTAAAGTTTTATGTTTCGGCTGGCTGAAGCAACATAGGATAATGATAAAAAATGAAAAGGGCAAAAAACACTGTTTACTCACGCGTATTTATCCAGATGAGCGTATTTAGCCTGAGTAGTTTCGGACCTAACCATGATCAAACCCAACCTTAATCATGAACTGACGCGACGTTTTTAACCAAATTAATATGAATCCGTTTCGCGACAGGTACTTGCCTAATCACCATCTTCCCATTTTGGCCCCAACTCAACGAATTTGTACCAAAGAGTTTAGATCAAGGAACAAATTTATGATTCCTTTAAAATGACACCACTCCCACGTCTTTTTCTACTTTGTGTCATATCTCTCCCTAATCGAAAGACCATGTTGCCACAGCATCTTAAACAATATTGTAATATGATTAGACTGCAGATGCATTAGCGGATGCCCGCATCGGACGCCAACGCACCGCCTACATGAAAGCAAAATTACAATACGTAAAAGGGGTAACTCGAGGCGAGCTATTCTATAGACTAATGGTGCCATGCGACTTCGGCTGGGTGTTTTTGTTTTAATAGATATTTTACCATATATAGCCATCTCATTTCAGCTTATGAGAGTTTGCAAGATTGTTTGTTTGATACCTCTTCGCCCTCAAATGGCATGACAAATGTAGTGACAATTTGGAATGGAATTAGCTGACACACTGGATAATTCAAAGGCTACATTTTTTTGGAGTATTAATGGAGGATAATGTGTTTACAGCAATAATTATAAACGTCATTCTCACTGGTGAAGCCTCGGAAAAATAAACAAAATAATTTCTTTCCTTTTATCAAAATATATTTATCCTCAACATGCATTAATTCCTTTAACGCAACAACACAAAAAAAGCCGTTTACCTTAATTCATTACTTCTAGAAACACCATAAAGTGTAAGCATCGCTAAAACGGCTAATAAAGTATATATCCGCGGGTCGGCCATTGTTTGCCACGGATCTACGGATGTACGAGTCGGCAACAAAAGCTTCCGGTTCCTCTGTCCAGTGCCAGCAAGATTCAAGTAATTAATTCTCATTTATTTGTTCAGTGGTTTGTATTCTAAAGACGCTGTCTTTAGAATGGATGATGCCGGTCTAGTAAACACCCAAATGATAGTAACTAGCGAGTAAGTGCCGGTTGAAAAGTGATTTTTTTCTTCTTCTAGCGATGACTCTCCTACTATTGAATGTTAGCGATCAGCTTGTCATAGTCTTCCTTATCAGTAAAGATTTTGATGAAAATTTAAAATATTAATGTTTTTTTTATATCTGATCTGTAACTGATTAAATACACGGTCGATGTAAGCATTTTTTTACTTT
This sequence comes from Trichoplusia ni, assembly GCF_003590095.1. NCBI lineage: Eukaryota > Metazoa > Arthropoda > Insecta > Lepidoptera > Noctuidae > Trichoplusia > Trichoplusia ni. The sequence continues at coordinate 7,262,662 of NC_039489.1, read as the reverse complement.
AGTAAATATAACTGTGATATTTAAAAATTAACGTGTGGAAAACAGGTTTATAAATATTGCTCTATGCTCAAACCTTTTGCATCTTATGCACCTTAACCGTATAAGGAAATTCACAGACTAGTATTATATTTTCTAAAAGGATTTTCGGTTGGCAAAGGTCACAACGCCTACGTTTGAGATATTTACCTGAAATTTGCAAACTTAACGTAGAACAAGCATTTGTGTGATCCACAATTGCTTGTTCCAAGTCTAGGTGTTCTTTGAGCAACTAAAAAGGTTGTTTGAAAGTAATTCTTCCATCTTGGAGGAATCTGAAAGCTGTTATAATGGGAAAAGGAGATTTTTGTATATAATTATAATTATCTTTTAATTAAATTAAAGAATAGGCCTAGACAAATTTGCATCACGATACAATAGCATAAAAAAAGAAGTCTTATTGTATTTTTAACAACAAAATCTTACTGACGAATTAAAATAGAAAAAAAATAAATAAAAAAGAATGTCGTCATGAGGGGACCCAATGACAGATATTTTGCGTTAAATGAAAAAAGTCGTCAAAATCTGTTAATTCAGTCCGAGGGCCGAACTTCTGAGGTTACAAACATAAGGAACACATTCAAATACGAATGCTTCTTTTTGAAGTCAGTTTAAAGATGAAAAAACAAGGCCTAGGCTATTTTGCATCATCCCAGAATAGAATACGAACAAAAATCTTCGAATGTACGAAAGTGACATTACTTTTTGTTAAGCTATTTATTATTTCTGCTTTGGTCTACAGGCTCAGAATATCCGATGGGCATAACAATAGCAACATCACTTAAGGCTCTTTGTAAAGCAGAACTTCAATTATACCAATTTGGTAACTTAAAGTAAATACATTTCCCAATTATACGGTCAGTATTTAAGTTTCACTTGGTTTCAAGCTATTTTAAATTAACTGCCGGACGAATTGCTTTAGGTTAGTTGTTTTAGTGATTTAGTTATAATTTCTCGCTTCCTTGATTAATTATTTCGGAATAGTTTCTGATAATTTTGGTTTCGAGGAACTATAAAGTACCTCGAAATCAATATTTTGGTAGTAAAATCAATCTTTGTACGTGGTGCATCTCACAAGGTAAACCACAAACAAAGTCTGCCACTTTTCCGTTCTTTTTTTGTTTTTATTCATTTCTGTTATTAATGAAATCCCAAAATATTAATAATTATTGTTGTGGTTCTTTATACAACGGGTAAAAGTGAAAGCTTATACGGAGGTACCGCTGTCTTTAGCTGGCACAGCACGGCAGTATCTCATAAACATAGCTATACCTATGACTATACAGTTGACATTACCACAGATTTTATACTTCCGCTTGATAACAAAAAAAAACTAAAATCAAGGATCGAAGTCAAGCGACGGTTGTTAAAGTTATCAATTAGTTGGGTGACAAAGGATCACATCAAACAAATCTGATATGTTTTTATTCTTATTAAACGGAATCCTCAGTATCGTTCATCCAAGTCTCACTTCTCACTCTTCTAATTTTCGATCTTTTATTCAGCCATACACTTTGGCATTAATAGTTGTTGCTATATTCACACAACTCAATTTCTACCTCTGACATGTTCCCAATTTTCTCCCAGTTCTCTTCACTAAAATACTCTATTGGCACAGTGGACTCGGACCCTTGTAAAAGAACGGGTCAACGAACATTCGAGTGTACTTTGAGTGGCTATTATGTGTAAGGGCTGTTATGTTTAAGTGGTTTGTTATATTAAGTAGAAATGTTACTTATTTTTATTATTTTGTCAATGTGTCCATCACAATGTGAGCTGAGCTTAGACGTTCAATGTATAGTTCCAGAATATAAAGTCCTTGTTTAAGATTACATTTTCAGGAAAATTGCAAATGCCATGCTAGAAGTAAAATCAAGTATTAGCGGCGAAGTGGTAGAAACAAATGATGGATGGATACATTTTCGATAGCTATGCATTTCTTTTAACTTTCCAAAGTTCAAGTATAAAGAAAGCAAGCAAAAATGCAAAAGAGACGAAAGAACTCAGAAGACTATAAATCTATGTAAGCGATCTCCATCAGTGTAATCGATTGTTCTCCTCACTATAATACGAAATCGATTCACTGGCATCCCAAACCGTACGGAAAAATTGACGCGTTCAAAAATCACCGAGATCTTAGTTGAGTTACGCTAGCGTTTTCTTTGTTCCCGACGGTTTTGTTCCACTTGGTCTATTAATCCGGACCAAATTGGTTGTTAAACCGGGCTTTATGTTTTGTGTTTGTGCTCGGTTTATTTGCTGAACAATCCTTATTAATATTTTAGTTTTCAAGACTTACTTTTACAGTATTGTTTTGTGTTTGCAAGATTTTGAGTTTTCGTTTTTTTTTTGCGGGTGAGATGCTGACGCAATGAAGTTATTTGAAGTTTTTTTGTTTCTGTAAATTATCTGTTAGTTTTGTGAGCTGTGGAAAAATAACTTATAATTTAGAATCTAGGTCATTGGTTAGTTCTTTATAACGTTCTAATTGTGGGAAGAAGATGGAAAGGATTCAAATTTCTAATAAAACGGGAATAAAATTAACTACAAATTGTTCAACTTCTAAAATAATTGTGGGGTTTTCCTTTTAAAAACTTAGTTGAATTTTGCCAATCACAAAATTTTGTAGAATTTTTATTTTTTTTGTCCTTCATAAAAAAGCTAATTTATGAGAAGCCTCGAAGTACAAAGCCCTGTTGAATTAATAACAAAAGGCATATCCCCATAACTCCATATTCCTTTAATAAATTAAATAAAGTGATTACTTACCGAAACTCCTTCTGGAAATATACCCTTTGAATTCACCGACTCCATACTCGAATCGACTATCAATCGACCGAACTCAATTTCCTCGACATAACTCGATCCCTACCCTCCACACTCCATATTCAAATACTTAAATATTCTATTTTTGGAGGCAAAAAAATTGAGACTATTTCAACTCTCTCATTATATCAACTGTTCTTGAGTAACAGTTTGATGATCGGCCGACTACTACGTCCAATTTTATTTATTAGGTACGGATTCCTAAAAATCAATCAGCAAGCTAATTAATAAAGTCCCGCCGATACATAACAGTTTAATAGAACAGTCATTCATTATAGAAGCTCAAAATAATTCACAAGTACAAAGAAGTCACTTTAAACGAGAAAACCAACCCAACTGCGAAATAACTTCCTAAAATCTAAATTTAACAACAATTGTACTAAAATTCTCGACGGAACACAATCTCAAAATTCTTGCTCTAAAATTCATATCCATTCAAATTCATAAGGAAACAATGTACACATAAGCTGGATTAAATATTGCACCTTGTACTAGGGAACTTAACAATGTTGTGTATAATTAGTCACTCCTTATTTGCTTTACGCTGGCTGTTATTAAAACCTTATGCACTCACCAACTGTTCATTTTGAAACATGGTTGTAATGTGGCGTTTTACTGAGAATTATCTCGATTAGCTTTTAATGAATAGTTGATATAGGTACAGGAGTATATAGAATAGAAATTCGATGAAAATCTTTTTGTTTGTTTTCATCATATACTAGCTGTTGCCCTCGACTTCGTCCATGTGGTTATAAGATCTTGAACCGTTTTCGCAGCGCACGCAACGGAAGACCTCGAAAATGAATAATTTTCCCCGTTTTTTCCACATTTTCCTTTGTATCTTCGCTCCTATTAGTCGCAGCGTGATGGTATATAGGATATAGCCTTCCTTGATAAATGGTCTAATTTTTCATTTCGAACCAGTAGTTCCTGAGATTAGCGCGTTGAAACAAACAAACTCTTCTTCAGCTTACACAGCACTTGCGATTTGTCGGTGACAGGAAAGTGTTAGAAGTAGTCCACACGTAGACAGATCAGGTGTATATACAAATAAAAAATGATCACGGGAGAACGTGGGACCGGAATCTTATGTGTTTATACTGGTTATAAACTATTTGTGTACCAAGTTTCATCTAAATCCATTCAGTAATTTTTGAGTGAAAAAACACAAACATTCAGACATCTATACATACAAACTTTCGCGTTGTAAATTATTAAAAGGATTTAGGATCATTTTTACCATGAAGAATGTAAAAGATTATTATTTATATAGGTTTAAATCTTAATGTCTATATACTATACTAGATCAGTTTCCTTTGTCCAAACCACTAGTACGGTTATATAAACTGTGAAACATTTCACAAGTAAACTAAACAAGTTTTGGATTTTCCAAGAGATTCCAGACGACCCGTTTATACAAAGGATTCGCACTCGAGTGGATTATGATAATCGCGTGACGTCACTGGACCTCGCATCCTCCTGAAATTCGGGATTTCTTTAAATATTTCCAAAGAGTTTATTCATTGTGTTTTTGTGTTTTTTTTTGGGTTATGTATGTTGTAGTAAAAACAACACCCTATAAGTAAGCCTACACTGTCTCTCTGTTTATCCGTTAGTGCGTCTGCTTGTATCCAAGCTGTGTTTCATGAATTGATTAAGTTGCAATTGTGATACAATATTTTTTGGTGATTTGGATTCTTAAGCTTATCTGTACGGAACCCTCAAGCAAGAGTCCTTCTCACACTTACCGGTCTTTTGTTTGATATCTTAGGGGAAGTTGATATAGCCACAAAAAGGACAGGTTATTTTGAAAAAATGATGGAAATAGTTCAGTGATTGGGTGTTGTTTATTTTACCGAAATAAGTTGTTTTTATAGCTACAAATAGAGTTTTAAGAAATAGGATGCAGAGCTAATACATTTTATTAAGTATCTGAGTATTCCCATATTACTTGCTATTTAAAAATAGAAAAATATATAAAAAGAAAATCATTTTCACTTGGACCTCTACTGTGTGTAAGTCTACTGTGCTAAGCTTAATTAGGAAAAAAATACAAAAACAACATTAACATACCTAAAGATATGTATATGTATACTCATAAACGGGACTCCAAAGAATACATTATATCGATGTGACCTTCCGATCCTCTGTTCTCCAACACAACATGCACGTATCGAAGATAATAACCTCGCATCAATAGAAAAATCGAGAAGCGAGAAAATCTTCGCACGTCGCTGTCTATTCGACTCATTCGATTGGTATTCGATGCATAATAATAATCGGTATGCGTTTATACGAATTCCACGCTCACTGGCGATTCGATTCGATTCCGTGGCTTCTCTTAGAACCTTTTTTCGAACGCGTTCAGAATCCGAATGAGGACGTAACGTATTAGTGATTATTTTATGGTAAAAATGTTTAATGCTAATGCAATTTGCAATTTTGAGATTGTGTTCCGTCGAGAATTTTAGTACAATTGTTGTTAAATTTAGATTTTAGGAAGTTATTTCGCAGTTGGGTTGGTTTTCTCGTTTAAAGTGACTTCTTTGTACTTGTGAATTATTTTGAGCTTCTATAATGAATGACTGTTCTATTAAACTGTTATGTATCGGCGGGACTTTATTAATTAGCTTGCTGATTGATTTTTAGGAATCCGTACCTAATAAATAAAATTGGACGTAGTAGTCGGCCGATCATCAAACTGTTACTCAAGAACAGTTGATATAATGAGAGAGTTGAAATAGTCTCAATTTTTTTGCCTCCAAAAATAGAATATTTAAGTAGACCTTTACACGCCAGTCGGACTAGGGCTTATTTTATGTCGCCAAGTAATTTGAATCAAATCATCCCTCTCTCGGTTCTTAGGCCAGCTACTGCAGCTATCCATAATTATGCAGCAAATCAAAACGCTCGTATATCTTTTAGGCAATTTCATGGCATTGACGCTTGGGAAAATACCATTCACTTCGGCAAAAATATGAATGTGCTGATCATATACCCAGGACACAGTCCATGCGTCAAAACTCAAAGAAAATGACAAACGAAAATGAACAAACTCGTGTAGAGCAAACCCTGCTTCAGCTTTCAGTTTGATTAACTCGAACTGCCATTAAGCCAAATGAAAAACAATAGCTTCAATTACTCGGAAAATTTATGTTAGTTATGGGGTATCGTCACCCAAAACTTGAACAAAGTTTTCAGGATTATACACAAACTACATACCCTAAGTGTATATGAATGTGAAAGTTTGTTAAGATGCCGTGACCCAATCACACAGTAACTTTTGAACGGATTTTGATGATATTTTCATCGACCTTCGACACAGGGTAATTTTGGGTCTAATGATGAAATGACGAGACAAAATAAGGAGACGAAACTTATTTTCGAACTCAAAAATTTGAATGGAATTGATTTACTTTCTAAATATTTTATCTACTTTAAACATGACGATAGACTGATCTACAATATGTGCACAATACATGTGGGGTTATAAAAAACATATCATGATTGATTGTTGAAATATTTACTGATAAGCTCTGAACACAGCCTTTGGCAAAATTACGTTTTTTGTCGAAAAATAATATATTATATCGTGCACACTTTAAGATTTTTGCTCTAATGAGGTGTAACCTTCTAAACTCTTGTCGAATACTATAGTCGCATTTATAAAGACAAAAGAAGAAGCACAAATCACAAAAACGAAGCTACTAAGAAAGGTGGGTCTTATTTCTAGACGCCAACCGTTATGTCCAACATTTGATCGATGGACCAAACTCCAATATTTGCTACTTCAGATACTTGGACTCAAGTGAGTATATTCCTGTTTATTTTTGGCGCGGACTGCAAACGTTTCTACTTCCGAATGTTGTTTCTGGTCTTAAAGTTTCCTTCGTTTCTCATTGATTTATTTTTGGTTAAGTAAAAGAAAATCAAGGTAATTGTAATATTCTGAAAGTATGTGGTTTAGTGTGGTTTGAGTATTAATATGATATAATGATATTAAATATGACAAAATGTCTTGATATTTGAGTTATAACAACACAGATTCTAAATTCCAGTCATAATAATGCCCGTATCAGTTGTATAAAATCTAGCTCCTCTGCAATTACACATTCCGTTAGGTATCTCGTAATTATAATGTTAAAGTTTAAAACAACATTACGTTGCATTATAGGCTAAGAGCCAACAAGGCTCAGACCATCACCATTTTATAAAAGGAAGTTTGTGCAAACCAATCAACGACTATAGGGATTTGGTTATTTTTACTGTAAATATATATAGGACTATAACGTCTGGTGATATGTAAAAAACAATAAAAGGATCCAGCTATTGAGATATTTCAATATCTCCCAAGTCACTAATACAAGAAACTCATTAAATACTTTTTGAAACTAGTAAGAGCCCACAGAAGTAACCACAAAACAAAATCTATGTTCGCTGGTCGTTAATAAAACGAAAAACTTTAAACTTTTATAAAACCAATTTTAGTAAACGTGGGCTCTCGAACTATAACTTAAAATGGCTTAGAAAAACGATAGTAGCTGCTTAGGGTTGACATTATTAAGCCAAAGCTTCCTTGATGTTGTTAATTTTCAGTTAAAACTTTATTCATTGCTTATCTTGGAAACGATGGCACTGGATAGTCCATTGTGATCGTTTTGTGTAAAAATAACAATATTTTTTTAACGTTTAGAGTTTTTCCTAGAAGTATTCAATGCGTATAATTCTTTTTATGCTTTTAAAAAAATAAAAATATTTATGAAAATATTTTTTTTTTGAAAAATGTGTCTGTATAATTTGTTTTACGTTTCATAGGGATGGTACTCTACCCCAGTTATACATTATATTATTTAATACAATTTGGCCCCAATATACAGTAGTGCTAGCTAAGTGGTATGGCAGTTAGACTGCCAATTCAAAGGTTTCAGGTTCACATTTCAAATCTCAGCACGCACCAATATCTTTTCGAAACCACGTTGTTATTACTAAGTAATTATTTTTTGCTAAAAACGAGGAAGGAAAACATCGTGAGGAAAATGTCATACCAGAAAAATTTTCAAGGATTTTTTTTGGGACCACCTCAGTACTTTAGAAAATGATAAATTTTATCATTTATAAAATGTATCACTTTCTAAAGTACTGAGGTGATCCCATCGTTGGTGTTATCGTTATTTTTAAAATGATATATAGAAAATTTAGAAAAAAACAAGAGCCTTAATAAAATATTAATAAATTCGTTACGTCACACGAATAAAAACAAAAGCCAAACAAATAGAAAGAAAACAGCCATGTGTTTTCAAAGTAGGCCATCAGACTGTTTAGTAAGCATTTTCCTATGAGAGCCAACATATGGGACTATCAGAACGCATTTGGATGGAATTCAAAACAGACGTCAAAGTTTATGACTGTCTCTTACACATGCTCATTCTAGTCAGCAAGATCTAGAGGGTTGAAAATGTTCCTACGTATAATGTTTGCGATTGCATCTGATAAACTTAAAATAAATAAAAGTTGTCAGTCTATCTTCGTTTACTTTAACGGATTTTGTACGGTGATAACCGATAGGGTTTTGAAACAGACAAAAATCAAATAACGTACCTAATTAAAATATTGGAATCTCAACATCTAGTATTAAACTGAACAAGTCAATTTATACTAGATAAGTAAAAAATACTTATTAACGAGGTACCAAAAAACTCGTGCGGGTAACATAAAAATATTCTGATTAAAACAAAAATCTGCCCTAAAAGCAGCCTATCACCAATCCCTTACAGTCCACTGCTACCACGCTTGTTCAAATCTCACGATATTTGATTACTCGCTATAAGCATATCTCCAAATCTACTATTAGGCTTTGCACGAACTATACATAAAGTAATGCTCATATCAGCCCCATTAAATATTTTCCACCCAAAACGGGCTTAATATTCATTGTTCTTATCCAAGACTAAGAATCCAAGGCAATTTCAATGAAAGTTTAAATTTAACATAACAAGTTTCCACATTGTAATTTTGAAGGGGAGTTTTAGCTGTACCATCATATCTGTTTAAACTGTAGTTTCGTGTAACGTTTAACAAGGCAATATTACATTCAATATTGTGTTGATATTAACAGACTTTGGTACTTCTAGAGTACCTTAAGAAATTATCTTGGGAGCTGTAGTTTTGGCGTAAAATTTTGTGATGGTATTTTTTTGTCTTATTTTAAAAAGTAGTCAAGTGCATAACATTGAATGATCAGTCAAATAACCACTACTAATTTATTGTTCGAGTCTTGACGCAAGACGGGAAAACCGGAAACTAAGGAATTGTGAATGAAATTTGGTTACACTTGAGGCATAAGCGTAACTAACTTTAGTTACATTGCCGTAGAAAGAATAAAAATAAATCGAGGTCCGTTACATTTTAGACGATTTCGCAATGAAAATTTGTTCATTCAGTTTTATCTAAGAGTACATAGTTCGCGTGATGCACAGACTTAATCAACTAAACAACACACCAGAATTATTTAAAACAATGTTTTGACTAGACCTAGACTATGCGGCTATGTGTGAATACGTCAAACCGAGAGTTCGGCGTGGGTAAGATCTTCGCGTTAGACAAGCATTTTGTGTGATCACTTTGTTCTGAGTCTATTTGCATATGATGTATTTATAAAACCTGCACCAAGGATTTAATTTCTCAGTCGTTTTTTTCTGACAGCAAAGTATATACATATAAACTGTGTGACTATTTCAGTTTCTTTTTAATCCTATCCCACGTGACGCAACTGATGATTTGAAACATTTTCTAAAACCAAATAATAATAAAATCACTCTCATAAAGAACATCGCTCAGGTTTTGTTTACAGAAACAAAAACATAACCATTTGTCAGTCCCAAATTAACGAACGTGAGTGTCGTAATAAATGGTTTGGTTTCGAAAAGTTCTAACATTGGGACCAAAAAAGACAGCACTAGGCATATCTCTAGTCATCTGTCTCTAATCTTTAGTTTATCATTTTTGTAATAATTACAGAAATCCTTAGTGATCGTATTTGTAGCTTGCAAGATCATTAAACCTCTACGTTTTCAAGATTCAGTTATTCTTCTGCTTCGACATTTCGTAGATTTTTTTAATTATGTTTTATTTATAAATCTTATTAATAAACAATGAATATATGAGGCATTACCAGTCAGCGAAAGGGTGATACAAACGCAGCATTTCAGAAAGCAGCCTGTTTTTCTGCTGCATGTACATGCTCAAGTGAATCGACAACATTAATTTATTCTTTTTCATAGGTACTAGTATAGAAACCAATATGGCGGAGTTCGTGTATTTTTATAAGTTTAAACTCATTTTTATAACAAATGAGAAAAAACTTAATTACCCCGTAACGATAAAATAACATTTGAATTTGTATATGGAACGTTATATTCTATTTTCTTTCGAGATTTAAAATTCATTCCACATTTGAATTGTACGGGCACTCCTTTAATTTGCTTTTTTTATGTAATGACTTCATTTTTATTCTTACCGTGTAGGCCTGTGACAGGTGGCCTTTGAATTAAATAAATCCTTGTTTATCGTTAGAAAAACGTTGCTTTATAAAAACTTTTATGTTTTTGTTCATAAAAACGATTACTTAAAAGGAATTAGGTACATTTTTTTTATGAAAAAAATCTTCTTTTTAAAGTGATCAAAGCTGCAACCATACCTACTAATGATATAAATTTCGTAAAGATGATTTTAAGAGCATAAATGTATAATTATCTTAATTATAATTAAATAATTAAGGCTTCAAAATGTCGTACTTCTTTCAACAGGAGTCGGGCGATAGTTAATTTTCCGAATGTCGACCGCCATGTCTTAACCTCATTTTATTTTGGTTGTGACAGGTCAATACATAGAACGGCATCCCTTTTCGACACGCCACCCCCATAGGCCTATAAAGTATATGCTCGTTCTTTTAAAAAACGATGACGTAACTACATCACACGAATATAAGGTGATATTATCTAACACCTCAGTAGAAAAGTTACAATAGAGACTCAAACATAAATATTCACATAAAAAAACAGTATTCATTAATGACCGAACATGAAATGAAAACAGATCGATTTTCTTGCACCCAGCAATAGTTGAGTAAACTTTACTAATTTACATTCTGCACTGAGTGCAATTAGTTGCCAATGTTTCTTTGTAAACTTTTCATCGGGGTTGTAGCTATCTTTTGTTTTTTATTGCAAGTTTATTGCTTTGAGCGGTATCGTTTGTATTTTTGTTTCTTCGTTACGTTCGTTTAAATTGCTAGCCTATTAACTAGATATTTACTTTAGATAATTAATTTAGTTTACTTAAGAACTGTCTTGTATTTTAGCTGAAAGAATTCATTTAGTTACCTCTTTTTTAAAGAAGAAGTTTTGTGTAATGTACACAAAATTGTTTCGTTTTCGAAGAAATCTATACTAATCTATACTAATATATAAAGCTGAAGAGTTTGTTTGTTTGAACGCCCTATCTCAGGAACTACTGGTTCAAATTGAAAAAATATTTTTTTGTTGAATAGACCATTCATCGAGGAAGGCTTAAGGCTATAAACCATCACGCTGCGACTAATAGGAGCAAAGATACAATGGAAAATGTGAAAAAAAAACAGGGCGGGTATAAATCATAATTTATATTTTCTACCCACGGGGACGAAGTCGCGGGCAACAGCTAGTATAGCATATAATCATATCGTGGTTAGGCAAAGAACTTCCCATTTAAGAAAGACTAGCACTTATCAACTAGAGGTTATTTGAGGTTTTCTTTGGGTGGCATATCTTCAGTTTCAGCTCAGCAGTGATTGATAGAAATAGTTAATTACAGAAGCCTTAATTTGTGTGACAATAACAGAAATGAAAGCTGTATCAGTACGCAACATCTAGCGTGTGTGGGTAAGTAAGTAACAAGCGCAAGGCCCCGCGCGCAATGATAGATTTAACTTATGATTTGCTCAACCTACATCTACCGTCTGTTGCACACCTACGATAGTCGTTCAATTACATGAACTGACAGATAGAACTGTACCGCGGGATATTGTTGTCTACTTTATTTAATGCTTCATTACAAGCCATATTTATTGAAGTGTAAATTTACGTGTGATTTTCTTTTATAATTGTTCTATGTGACTCTACTAGGGGTGAAAGTCGTGTGGCAAGGTATTCTTTTAAAGGCAATGCTTATATTAATTTCAAACGTGAATCTGATTCTATCTTCGAAATTTTGCATTTTAGTAACCCTTGAATTACTGAACCGATTTTGATATATTTTGCAACAGGATCTAGTTTAACTGCAGTGTGGGTCAAAGAATACTTTTTAACATTTCATCCTTAAACAGGATGCTCAAATATAGTACAAGTCAAAGTCAACATGAATCTAGATGTCATTTTCAGTTATCTGAACACACACACACAAACTGTAGTATTTATAATATTACTATGATACAAGAAATTAAAAACCTTTCATAAACAATTTTATTTATATTATGAAGTCATTAACTTAGCTAACGGCAGCTTACAAAAATACAAACTAAAATATCTAACGAAGCCATCGTAGCACAAAAATGCACAGAAAATCAAATCTAGATTCAAACACAATTATTTAATAAATATTAACAAAACATTGCAATTTATCAATTTATACATGAAGAATATAAAAAAATATTTTTAATGAAAACTAAAGTAAGTATATAATCAAACGCTTTTTCGAATTCAATTTCATTTCATTTTAAATCTCTTATTCTGTAGCGTAAACTTAGCTTTCAGCATTAAAGGCGTACAGTGTGGTAATCAAAAGTAGCATCAAAGTTGTTTCGGGCATTGCTTAAACCAAGCAATTGCCACCGAAAGCTGTCGTGTCATTAACATTTGACACCTAAAACTATTTATTTGCGTTTTTGCGCGTGTTTCTATGTATATGATCAACAAGGATTGTTTAATAAGGAAGTACTTACACACAACGTCACTTAACAAAGTAACATGGCGCGTGCGCAAACATGCGTTAATTAACAATTTTGAGTATTAAACCTTTTGCACCTTTCTATATAATGTAGCTAATGAGTACCACAAGATTTATTGCAAGGAAACTCATTAGCTCATGTGATTTATAGTCCTAAGTAGCTAGGCTAACGTTTCGTATGTAAATTCTCTTTTAGATTGAAAGCAGGCTTTTATGTATTCAAGAATCGACAATTTCTTTAAGCAATTATTGGCAATGATTTAAGGTGTAAAATAGTTACTATTTTACTGTTGCTGATTTACTTATATTATATCCAGTTAAATTTATATTTTTTTTATGACAGTATTTATATTACTCGATTTGAAGAAATTTCAAATAGTCATAGCTTTTTATTTTCTTTGAAACGACTACGGAGTGTTTAAGCATTCAATTCTCATGCAAAAAGACAACTAGACGTAGAACAAGCTTTCGTCGATGACACAAATAATTTTCCTACTCGGGTATCGAACCAACAACATGTCTTGGGGTACTATGCCATATCCGTGTAGTCTATGAATTCCAACTGGAAATTAAGGGGATACTAGTTAAACTTCAGGATATAGTGATTAGCGATTTCATGCATTTTTCAGGTTCAATCCCAAAGCGGACAATCTAAATGTGACTTTAAGTCATCTAAAATATCGAAGTGTAATGAGCATGGTGATCAATGGTCAAACCTCCTTTTGTACAAGTAAAAAGTATGTGGTCATAAGTGGTACATTTATTGGTTAGAATCCAATTATTGATTTTAATATTAAAATAACGTGATAATCGAAATCAATTATGTGCTGGCCTAATCAACTGATTGTGTTTCATCTTTACGTTAATTGTGTGCTACAATTAATATTAATTATTTGATTAATTTCAATAACAAATTAGTGGTATCATGTTCCTGTATAATTATTATGCGACGTAATTAAATGGGCAGTGATTTTATGTGGTTGGATATTGCGCAGAACCCATTTTAAATGGTTGGATAATTATTTATTGTTACGAGTTTTTTATGTCGAGCATTTATACTATATTATTTAAGTAAAACAAAGAATAACATCGCATGGCTGTGACCACAACAGTAAGAAACCAGTGCGTGTTACCAAGGATAATTCTAGGACAGGTACCAAATCTATTCCAAGCGAAACAAAATTCTCAAAATCTCACTATCATCATCATGTTTTTTTTTTAAACTGGTATTTTGAGATCACAAATCAAACTAAATTTAATAAAGCAACGCAAGTGAAAACTTTAAAAACGTTTCAGATAGAGATTGGCTACGTTCGGATGACACAATATTTTTTGTTTTGTAGGGTAACCATGAGATCAAAATATTTACAGCCGTTTTAATAACAGTATGTAATTGTTACATCGATGGCCTATAGTCCTTTTCAAAATGAATGATAAAGACGAATGTCTTCACAGTGTGACTAATCATACCTTCGTTCTTAAATTTTGATAGTTCACGAGTATTTCGGCGTGTAGAGAACTTAGCTTCCTATAGTTACATTCGTAAAGATGATTAATATTTAAGAGATGCAACGGTTTACTGACACGCAATTATCGGGATTGCCCGACTAGTTTCGGACCCAATCAGAGTCTTAAATCATGAGCTGACGCTGATTATATTGATCTAGAAACACCAAGTCAAATTCATTTGGAGTGTATTTCAAAATAATCACTATTCATTTAAACCTTCTTACTAAAACAATATTTGATTAAATATAGTTCCAACATACGGCCAAATACATTTTTGATCAACATGTAATTAAATACTAGTCCACTTTATAAACGGGGCATTATCTAACGATATTCCGGATAAACCATTGTGATTTTGACTGAGAATTAACTGGAAATCGGTTCAAATTAAAATGGATAGGACGCGATCGATGTACTTCATTGTTCAATTGTTATTTGTGTTCCTGGTATTCTAACAATAACGTTCAATCAATTCGGAACAAATTTGGTATTGATCACACTTATGGGTATTGTTTCGGCCATCGTGCTTGTGGATCATCATAGTTTTATTATGTTATCTAAAAATGCTTGTACGCAGATTATACATAGATTATTGCCACTTATAAAAAGCTCAAAAAAAAAACATTTTATTCGACATAACAAATGCGTGCACTCATATTGATTTATCACCTGCTGATGTAATTTTCTTTTGCCAATTTAAACTTAGCCCTAAGTGTCGCGAGGACAACTCGCACTTCACCGGTTTTTCAAAAAGTGACAGGGCTTCGATAATCCAATACATTTAAGCAATTCGTCAGCTTGGAGAAATGTGACCTGGCTATTGGCCCAAACTAGCCTCCTAAATCTAGTATAGACGATAACATACCAATGAGCACCTAACCAACCGAATTCCTCATTTTATACCATTTTTATGGTTACCCTAATACAGTCTCGATATGTGGGCAGCCTTTATTATTTTCGATATAGAGGTCAGTAATAAATCATCGCAACCAATAAAAGTGTAAGCGATACAAGTCTCTATACACACTATTATATGGGCTATAATGCTATATATTTATTTACTACTTATGACATTTCTATCAGCTTCTTTTAGTGATTGTTTTGTCTGGTGTATATTGGGATTATTGATTGATTTTTCATGTAGCCCAAGGACTTGGACTAAAATAATCTAATTAGTAGAATCGAACTCATAGTCAAAAAAAAAATTTTTGCTTATATCAAATGCGATTGTATAAAGTTACACGTAAATTTATTTTATGGTCAGGATGACAGCCTTTTTTAAATTTCCATGAGGTATCTGTATTTAATAATATTGAATACGAATTTTTGGTACTACCACTTCTATTTGTAAAATTCACTAAGTCTTTATTTTATAAATTATTAGAGCAGTTTATCGTTGTTAATTCAAGCGAAGGCAAAAATACACTTATTATATTTTTAATAATCTATCTCACGGAATGAGTAAGTTTTTACGTTTTAAACCCAGTCATCATTCCAAATATCTACATCAAGTCAAATTCCATGAAAATCTAGACAATCATCAGACAAGACATCTCAACAGCAATAACAACACAAACATGACAAGCGATAAAATGTCGCATTTAAATACACAATATGTACAACAAGGTGCCTTTTCCCCTAAACCTTCTAAGAAATTCCTTCAATACCGTTGACATGTGCTCTGAAACATGCAATATAAGATGTATTGCAGCATCTTATGGCTCTCGTAAATCTACAAGGGGTCGTCACAGACCTAAAGGTGAGTAAAGACAAGACCGTTTACTTGTAACAGAAGAACGCTTGATGAAATGTTCTGATTTATCACTCTTTTATTATCTAAATATTGATTGTACTAGGCGTTGTTACCGCAAGAATTAATTGATCAACAAAATATAAAAAATAAGAAATCTTAATGGAACAAAAAACACCGAAATTGAACATTGATCTGGGCCCCAATTCTGCTATTTACAATTACCGATGAATGAATGGAAATTGGATAAATTTTAAAACTATTCCTTATTTCTTAACAATTTTGCCAACACAATAATTGAAAATGAATTGTTTTAACTTTTTTCAGAATTTCCAATTATTGTGTTGATAAAATGCTTAGTATAACACGAATAGTGCAAATTTTAATTCATTCACCGGGCATTGTAAATAGCGGAATTGGGGCCCGGCGCGCCGAGCATTCGCACGAACGTCACGTTACATGGGATTAATCCGGAGTACATTCACCACAAGGATTTTCCAGTGATGTGTCTGTTTCTATACGTCTCGTAAAATCTTCTGTGAATGGAATGTGTGACGAATCGTTTAATTTATTTTGTTTTTTAATAAGTTTCGAATTTGAATTGATTCTGAATTAGCATACGGTAGTGAATAATCGTATTGATATATTATGGTGTGTAAGAGACTATAATTTAATTTTTCTGGCCTTTTTGGCCTTAAAGTTTATGACACTGGTTTGTGTCAAACGTTACGTATTTTTTAGAACTACTAAATTAATTGATTGAGATTTAATTAAGCATTTGTTTGGTAAACCTCAACAGTCAAACATTTTAGGGAATTCACAGTACTACCAAAGTATTTATTAGAATTTAATTCTACAGCATGACTTCTCTATAATAAAGTATTTTTTTAATGAATTTAAAAAAAAAAAAACAAATTTAATATTTTCGAACACCAGACTGTGTTGTCAATAAATCTTTCCAAACAGAAAAAAACAACATTCATTTATTTTCGAAGAACAAATATTTTCGTTTTAAATAGACAAGTATCTCTGGGGAAATGTGTCAGTTTTCGGTGGGAAAACAAACGACGAATTCGCGGCGAAATAATTCTCCGTCTCAAAGCATTATGGTATTTTAGACAAAGAACCGTAATGAGAAGAAAATCAGACAAAGGTTGTTTTTTTTTTCTTGGCTTCTGATGTAAAGACTTCATTTTGTAGTATGCCAGTGTTCTTTGGATGTTTCCGAATGTGCTACTGTTGTATTTAATTGAAAAGTGAGTTCTGAATTTGGTATTGTGCTAATTAACATAAAGTAGTAGACAAGTTTTTTGACCACGATGGAACCTAAACTGCTTAACTGATTTTCATCAAATTTGCGCACAGTTTGTTTTTAATCCAACCTGATAGATAGAATGGTATACATCTAGATTTGTAGCCAAATATTTTAAACAAAACACTCCACTAACCCTCCACTGTCTGTCCATCTGTCTCTATATCAGCAGGTTGTATCTTAATGACAACGCTTTTTTTTTAGTCAAGCTACGTTTAGAAGGGTCGTAAATAATGAGCCCGAACGACTAATTCAATTGGCATCTAACCGATTTCTTTTTCATTCAATATATTTTGTATGGAATCCAAAGTAAAGTCTGACTCGCACTTAAAGAGTTTTATTTATATACCTGTGTGTTTATTATTCATCCAAAAAGTTGAATAGCACCAGACATGGTTCAATGTATCTTTGTATATTATTCTGTCGTACAGGCAAAAGTTTCACGAGCTTTTGACTTTTTATAAGGGGGCGTTTCACAGATTATTTCTAGAAGTCTATTCAGAAACTTAAGGTACTTCATAGTGATATACGAAGTTTGTACAAGTTTTAAAAAGATTATAGAGTAAATATCAAAAACTTCTTAGAAAGCAATTTATTTATTTATCTAATTCTTCAATAAATAAAAACGACCTATTACAGAAGACACGTTTACCAGTCTCTATCTCATATACCGCTAAAATTTTCAAATACAAATACAAGTCTATTTATTCGTCAATGCAGGTGTACAATACAAGAGGTGTTAGATTTACAGGAAGTTCGCTACATTGTGCCTGTATACGAAATTATAGACGAGAATTACTTATATTCTATTGACATACTTTGTTATTAATTAACCTATTATTATGTATATAATAATACCACATTTATATAATACTATTAAATTCAATACTCAATACTCAATCATTTATTGCATTCCATATGTTACAGAGATGGTAAAAAATAAATAGCAGTTCAATATGGACCCTGTTGGGCACGCAAAAGATATAGGAGAGAGGAAGAGGGCAGAATAGCAATTCAGAAAAATTAATATTGCCATAAATAATAATTGTATAATATTAATAATAGTTGTTACTTTTATTATTATTTTATTTATTCCATCACTTATACCTATTTATTGCTTACCTTTGTATAATATTTTTATATTAATTATTTGGCTTCCTTACTCTAGATGTATTTCTCTATCGCGATTCCAACGCGCACTTCACAGGTTTCTAATCCTAAAACACTTACCATTCTATTCCCAAGCTTAAAAAGGCCAATTTAATCTAGTGTATGAAGGATTGCAACGCATTGCCATACACCGAAACAAAAACGCAGATGACGTAGCACGGCGGTTCAGGTTTAGTCAGCAAGAGTCTGACATTACCCGTTCGCTCCCATGAGAGAGCGGGTGTCCACGGCGATTCCACCTCTTTATCAAAAAACAAAGCCAAACCTAATCTGATTAAAAATAGTGGTAACATGATATCTCATAGTAAGTATACACCATTATTATTGATCTCTATGAAACTATATTTTATTACATGCGCACACAACAAAATCTATTAAAGCACTCTCATTTTCCTGGTATGTACACATTCTGTTCGTAACACAACCACTATTATTAAAGAAAGTTAAAGTTTTAGCTAGACTATGTACACAGTTTGCATTTCTTCGACGTTTACACACGTTATTATGCATAAAGAATTCAATTATATACATTTTTTATGTTATAGAGCAGAATGTAACTAAAGGTTCTAAATTATGCTTCTGTTATTGTTAAACGTATATTTAGATAAATGAAAAAAGATTTAGGAAAGGCTTTTGCCATGGTAGGTATTAGTAGGTAAAAAAAAGTGGAAGGGTCTGGAAAATACAATACTCTGCTATTTAGAAAGAGCTTCCAGTATCTTTTACATGATTGCCTATTATGAACACTGAAATGACTCAAAGAAATGCTTTTTGCACGCAGTGATCCAACCTGCAGTACATTTCTCTGGATTCAGCTGAATTCTAAATTTTCCATAAATATACTCGAATCTGCCACAATGCCTTAAAGTAATATATGGCGATTGTGGAAGCTTAAAAGCACGCTACACTACAAAGAACCACTCTCTTCAATAATTTCGATACTTTAAGAGCTCGTTATAGATACTCAGGCTTAATCTTTAAAAAAAGTAATGAAACATCTTAAAATTTTCGAAAAGTATTGTTTTAAAATCCGCTTAATCTACAATCACCCTTAGTTTACCCCAACTCACAATAATGACTTGCATATTCAACCCTTCTCCTTGCCCACCTTGCGTCAAGAGAAAGAAAAAGGTCGACTCAAAAAAGGAAATAATCTTTCGAACTAAGAGCATTCAATCCTTTTGCTTGTGAACTATATTAAACGATTTTCCTGAAACTAATCCGCCACATCACTGCTAGATTTGGTTCGAGTCGACTCTACGTGCCTTTATAGGGTGCCTTCGTAAACTATGGAGTATTGGATGTGATCGAAACAGTAAAGTAGAATAAAATGCTGGTGGTAAGCTGCAACTACACAAGTGGATCTCTGTCATAACGAGTTCCTCGGTAGGCACGTTAAATTGTGGGTCCCGGCTGTTGATAACGCAACTTTGACAATCGTTACGGGTTGAGAAGTCAATAGTCTGAAGCTAAAAGTCGAAAAAGAAATCTCACTAAGGGATATCTCGTTGCCCAGGTCACTGTGTTGAGGAGGTCAAGGTAACCAACCATAGACACATTAATTTTCCAATTAGAAAATTGATGTGAATATTTTTATTGACCAAAATAAATTAAAAATATTATTATTTGCTGAATTAACACAATAACATTATTTTTTCGATAAATTGGCTTTTAGGGCATACAAGTTTTCATTTAATTTTTTTTCCTATAACATTGTATTAGCATACACTCATAGACTTATAAACCACAAAACCTTCAGGTGTTTCAAAATCAAAATCCATTTACTCAAGATAAACTATAAACTAACACTTTTTTAATGACAAAGTATTCTTGTACATGGACAGTTCTCCGTACTGCCCAACCAAGAAGTTAATATTAAGTTTCATAAGGCATGCTCTATGTAACTCAATATCCTTCTCTTGATCGTTCATTGTTTATGTAGTCGCTTTACATAAAGCGAGCCATGCGTCTATGTGGTTAGACCGCATAACGCCACATGCTGTATGGTACTAGTGTACCCACTCTTAGTATTGAGATAGTAAACTGGGAGATACTGTGGGTTTGCCACCATCCCTATGAGAAATATAAATATTGGCGTGAAGAGAGATGCAGTTCTATGCCGTATAGAGCGGTGACACGCTTTTACGATTGCATCATTTAACACTAATACTAAACTTATTATAAGTATTATATTATTTTCAAGTTTAGAATTGTATAGACCAAAAACCCATTTTTTTAAATCTCTGTCGACATTTAAATCGCTAACAATAACAAATTGCATATTTTTTTATTTGACAAGGCAAAGTCCTCAACTCGTCATAAGGAATCCTTATACGAGGTAACTTGGTCTAGGTCTTCAGATCCGATCTTGAAGAGACTGTCATGACCACTGACCATTCTGACATTCACTGGTCACTGACCATTTTATCGTAGGTCTTTTTTGGTAGGGGGTTTCGTCATGGGTATAGGCTTCGTCATGAGATGTTTAATCCATTCATATTCAATCTTATTGATTAAACCTAGACCGCCGTGCAACATCTCCCATATTTAAACGCTGAGCGGCAATGCCTAGCGTTGCTTGCTTGCCTAAATTATTAAATCAAGTAAGCACCAAACTTTTATGAATAGACAAAAAAAGGTACAAGCATAATAAAAATGTTCCCTTAATTATCACTGCTAGCATTGTTCTCTGACGTAAAGACAATCCCTTTATGTTTTCAGCTTACAAAGAGGAATTCAAGCCGAATGATTTCTATAGCAAACGAGAACTTACTTATTAAGAGAATTCGCAAGATTTTCTTACACAATAGGATGAATGTAATCATTGTGTCGTTTATGAAGAAAACTATTCAGAGAAATATTATATCTGATGTACTAATAGTTCGTTTATATGAACCAGTGATGATCTTTGTTTTACTTTCTTATTAAGACGCTTCATCATCGACATCATTATTCTAGCACTTTCCCCAACTATGCTGGGGTTGGCGTCCAGTCTAACCGCATTGAGCTAAGTATCAGAGTTTTACAAGGAGCGACTGCCTAACTGACCTCCTCAACCCAGTAACCTAGGCAACACGATACCTCTTAGTTAGACTGGTTGTCAGACTTTCTAGTTTCTAACTATCTGTAAGAACTCTCAAAGATGTACGAATAACAGCTAGGACTCACAGTTCTACGTGATTTGCGAAACGAATGTTCAAAATCTTTGTCTTAAAAGACGAATTATAAAAATAAAATTATGAATTCAGAAAATATAAACAAATAATCATTATCGACTGTAAACCGCTAAAAATAAATATAAATAAGACCACCTATTACTTGCGGCTGATGTTAAAGGCAACTTAGAAACTGGCCTGTTATTGACGCAGTACATGAGAGCTTTGCCTTCGTTCGTGGCAATTCCGTTTACAAGATGTACTACTTAATTGCGAGAGTCTGTTGGTCTGAGTGTTCCTTAGAGTAAATATACTTGAAATAGATTGTTGGTTAAATTAAAAACCATAGGTAAATGCAGAAAATAGGTAATTAATTACCCTGGAGATTGTTTCTTTCCTATGGGCTAATGTATTTGTAAATAATCGTTTTATCTTCAAACATAATTATATCTTCTGTTTTTTTTTTAAACACCCTTAAAAGGAATTTAGAAATATTTCGATTTTAGGAAGTTCTAATTACTTTGTAGCACTTTGTAGTACTACCGGACAGCTAAAGATGCGTATCGGAGTTTGAACCTACTTTTAAATCTGCGTTAGTCAATTCAACTGTCATACCTAACCACGACGATATTGAAATGAAATATAAAATCATCTCCAAAAAAATAAATTATCACTCGATACCACTTAAAACATTGAAAAACAGGTAATTTGTACTCCATAAACATTGTCAAGCAAAAACCCCGGAGGACATCAATTCAACTTTTTAAATTAAAGCAAGCAAAGAAACTCTGGATAAATGCGAAATGAAAGAAACACATTCAATGATTCAACTTTTTTTTTTGGGAGCCTACTACCGTATCTTCTAATAGGACTGCTGTAAGTGTTGAAGTGAGAGGCCGCGCTATTTATAATGCGCCATCTCACTTTCACTATAACAGAAATTTCTCTTAAAGACATGGTAATTGACCCCCTGGACAATTTATCGGAACATGTTTTTTTTTAAGAACCTTCCAGTGTTTTTGTTTTTTAATGCTGTTGCAAACCTGCCAGTTTGTGATCGTTCGTACCTGAGATAATATATTATTTTGTTTTTTGAAGAATGGAATCTGGAATTTTGTGGCCGTTTTTTTTTAAGAATTTGGTTTTGTACGTTCAAACTTTCTATTATAACAAAGGGTCATTGTACGCTAAAAAAAGGATTGTTTAAATTTAATACAAGTTTAATTACATCGTAAAATAACCATTTCACTTAAATTGTAACGTAACAGAATACAAAAATAACCTAAAACAAAGTTATATTAAAATACTATGAATCAAGCAAAAATATGGAACTGACAGCTCATTCTCAAAATTTGTCTTGTCTTACTCAAAAACACACACATACAAATATTGTATTCTTTATTATATACCCGTTGGTGAAATAAAGGTAAGAAATTATTTAGACTTACGTCTCTTTTCACTCTTTATTATACTTTTATGCGAAGCGCCATTCGCGGCTGAGATTTGAAGAAAATTATTAATTGGTTGATTTAAGCTACAAATTTTTCGTTTCCCTATACCTACATATTTCCATTTTCTTTATACTTAATACTTAGATGTTATTAATGTTTCTTACTGACAAACCTTTACAAATATTTCAAGATTCAAATTAGCTCAATCAAACCTTCCTCAATCAAAAATTACGAGTTTTAGCGAAACAGCGTTATTTTCTTACATTTAGAGAATTCAAACGTTCTCTAAAATCAATAAAAAATAACGATTAATCGCTAAAGAATCACACACGCGAGACTTCCACAACTAGTTTCAAAGAACTCCATTTAAACCAATCTAAAATGAAATCGCAATAAAAACCGTTAATAGAACCTTTTTCTACTCAAACCTCTTTGAGGAAGCTATTAATACTGGCAAGACAGCAATTTACAAGTCCATTAAAGTATTCTCGATTGCAAATGGCAGAGAAACTTGAAATGCTTATAATTTTGTGGATACTGAAAGAAAATACCTACACCATGATTTCCATTGAATCGATTTAAAAAATCTAAATACTCATGTCTTTAAATGTCAGTTAAATGTGACATTCGGATGTTATCGAAATCAGTTTAGCCGTTTTTATAGTTGTAAATTGCGTTATCATCGTGTTTGAAGCTACTCTGAAAATTTCAGCCTGCCAACCGGAACGACAAACAAAGATGCAAGAAAGTGAGTGTATAAAAACATTGGAAAATCAACACTGATGCTGTTATAGAGCGAGAAGGAGCAATACAAAGCGAGTAGCTGCATCTCGCTTCCACAACGGCACTATTTGCTAAAAGCTAAGTAAGAGCAACCGACTTGGCTTCTTTAATCCTACGAGTGGAGACCTGTTGCTTGGATTGAGGTTCTAGAAATCTTTCAGTACATAGCATTAGTAATTCGTCTGACGGACGAAATCAATACCACTGCGCTATTCGCCCCGGATCCTAATTTTTTTCAGCGTAGTGAATATGAATGTAAGAAAAAATAGAACTGTCTCAATACCCATATTTTAATCGTTGAGACGAGAAAATTGCTATAGATGAATGTATTAACGGACAATCTAACAGGATTTGGAATTTAAAATATAAATTTGTATAGAATTTATTTTAGTTTTTAAACACAATATTTAGATAAAAATATTTGACCTCAACAACCAGTTTTTCGATGCGCAGTTTATCTTTACAATTACTTAACTGCACGCATAGCCCAGTGTTTGTTGTTGGGTTCAAGTTTGATCCCCTTTTAGGACAAGCATTGCGTGATCCAAGAATGATTTTCCTAAGTCAGTGCTGGGTTTTTGTGCACGTGACTTAAATGTATATGAAAGCTCGAAAAAAAAGCTTTTCTTTACTTTCGCCTGTCTCTTTGTCTGTTCACATATCTTTTTAATATTGTAAGTTAAATTTAATTCACTTACCGGTTTGCGGTTAAGCTGATTTTTTGCATGCATTTTAGTCAGCCATGGATGTGTTATTTTGATGCTAAATCTGAAACAGCCCGCTATAAACGATACAAAAATAATTTGATCTCCGAAGAAGAGCAAATAAAAAACCTTTTTGTTCATTTTATTTACCACACATTCCAATAGTGTATTTATAGTACGAAATCTCACATGTATCGAAAAGTAGGCTTACAATGGGTCGCTTGAATATTCATATCTGAATCGACATGGCATGGGAAAATCCCAGGGTTTACCATCGATCTTCGTCTACGTAGTTTTGTTTTGATAGCAATTTTGGTTCGTACGCAAGTTATATTCTTTGATTACGTAATATTGCAATGACTATTATTCAGGTACTTTTAAGTAACTTTAAGATTTACGGCTACTTCAAAACTTAGGTGCCAATAAGAACACTGGTCAAAAACAAGGATTATGACAAAAAAGTTGTCAATTTATTAATTTACTTACAGTTTATTTTAATTTTTTAAGTCCTGAAATAATTCAGCCTATCCCCAGATATAAACGACTGGCCATTTTCCAAGCAATCAAAAATCTGGAATTCAAATGAATTCTCAAAAATACCGCTATCATAGCGCAAGAGCTGCTAAATTCAAAAGACACAAATCTGACAGTGACGAGCATTCAGCCTCTTTACCCATCAAAACTACAATGGAACAGGGAAATCCTAATTAGCCCTACACTTCTAGGTTTTGGGAGCAAGGAAATTTGAATGAGAAGAGACTAAAATTTTCGCTAGAGAGCTACCCCTTCAAATAACAAAGCCTGTTGTAATTGTCTGTCTGTCGTTTGCTTGAAATCTTAGAACGAAACTTGGAATACGGGGCTAAGCTACTTGCGGTATGACGGAAAAAATGGTCCTCTCTGCATTTTTATGATTTTCGAAAGTGGGTCGTTATCCTGGTTATACATAATTGGATCTGTTGTCGGAGTCTCTTTTGTTGATTGAGCGGAGTTGGGTTAAAAATTTTCAAGGAGTTTTCCAGTAAAACTTGGTGCTTAGTTTTTATTTGGGAAGTAAACGTTAACAGTCCTATGGGGAGTGGGGAATATTTCTTCCGGGCAATTGGCTAGTTCGTGACCGTTAAGCGGAGAAATTCAAGCGACTGTTGTTTTCTCATTTTTTATGTCGGCCAGAAATGCTTTCTTTTTGGTGACTGCCCGTAAATAACATTTTCCTTTCTTATATATAACTATACTTATTTTTATTTAGACATACATGCAGATTTCTATCAATACATAGTTGTCTCTTTTGTACTCACATAATTTATGATTTCCAGGATTTTCATATCCATAAAAAGTGACGGTTTTTTATGTTTTTAGCGAATCAAATGATTTTTCCCGCTTTTGATTGAGCGGTAGTCCATGTCAAAATTTACTGACTATAACTCAACCATGTTCGTTCTTTTTCCCTTTGTGTACCGCGGCTGCGGTAACCTTTTCAGACAATCCGCTGGACTTTTTTTTAACTTTTAGGTTTGCTTTAGCTTTGCTTTCAAACCTTTCAATAAACCTGAGTACTATCGTTTTAAGGTAAATTGCTAGCTCATATAACTTGAGTGTAAAATTAAACCAGGTCAGTTCGTTATTGCATCAAAGTGAGTGTATAATATTAGGTGCTCTGACTTGATGTTAATTAAAAAGAAATTGCGACCCACACGCTTTGCTGAGGCGCGCCATTTTTTTTCCCAGAAATTAATGTTTTTCAGCAGAAACTGGACAAGGGTTTAGGGTTTAAAGCTAATTGCTAGCTTTGATTTTGTTTGTATGTAATTTTGAAACCCTTTATAAATTATTCTTTGGTTAATATCAAAGGTCATAATAAATTTAATTATACCATAAATAGGTGATTTGTAGTCAGTCAAATAGAGAGGTCATATTGAGAAATACTAAAGAAAAAACGGGATGTTTCTATATTACTCGAAGACACAGATGGGCTAAAAAAAATCTGTCTATTTAATCAAGAATAGTAGGATCATTTTCATTAGTTTGGTAATAGTGTAGTATTTACCTTAGGACTCGATAGATCTGGAAGAGGGGGACGCCTTTGCTCAGAAGTGGGAGTGGTTAAGCTGGCTATATATAAAATGGATTTATTTCACCTTTACCAGTCCGTTCAGTTTTTTCAATCAATCAATTTAGCATTATAGTCCACTGCTGGTGATAAATCTATTCCAAGTCGCATAACACCCAGTCTTCCACATCAGTTGACTTTGCCACAATATCAGCTCATCGCATTTTAATATTGTCTATAAAATTTTCGTATTAGGTGTTTGTATCGTCGCTCGAGATCCTTCGTACACCACTTTAGCTAGCTATGCAGTGTTAAGGACACATAATTTTCTCACTCCCCTTTAAGTGGCTTCAAAAGAGGGAAAGTCTTTTATGGTAAAGTTGAGATTTCCCACTTAAGAACCCTCAGTGGCTGTTGCAATATTTTCAGTTAAGCTTGTGTAGTCTCAATTCCGTACGGAGTTGTTTATTAGAATGCAACATTTTTTAAACGAAAAGTTGGTAAATGCTGGTATAAAATATTATATGTTGGTTTAAATAATAGGGATGATTATTTTTTTCATGTCCTTTAGTTACTTTTGAATTACATATATTATGTTAGATACGTTTTCTTTTCTTTTTTATCTTGTCCTTTCATCCTTATTTCCGTTTGTAATGAACTATTGGCATTGTAACATATCACATGAACTACATTATTCACATACACAATCATTCTAATTATTCAAACGTGGTCAAATTACAGGTCCTTTCGATAGTACAAATCATTCGGTATAAATAGCCCCAGGGAATCCGTGTAGTTCCAGCTGACCCGGATCAAAACTCAATGCAATCTAATGAAGGAACGACAATATTGCTGATCAACTTAGTTACTGTAACATAAATAGAATGGATGTGTTATTTATGTGAACAAGTAAGTGATTCTTCATTGTTATTTATTGGGATTGCCGATAAAAATGATCCTTTAAGTATTAATAATCCTCGCAAAAGTTGCTGTTAAAATAAAACAAACAAAGCTTTAAAAACGCGTATTTTTGGCACACACCAATCACACCGATTAGAACGATACCCCCTTAAGAAGAGTAAGTTATTTTTAAATTAAAATGTCAATAGATTTACAAAAACCGCAACTACGATAGTGAAATCAAAGATGACTAAAATAAAAGGATGACGAAAATATAACCACATGTTGTTGTTTATGTAAATTAATTATAACACCCATACCAATTTAACTCACATCGCAACATTATTAATCAAATCAAAATAGTAACGTTCTTTCAATATTTTCATTTAATGAGTCGAAGCGACAACCTCGTTCAGTTTAATTAAAATATATTTCTGTTATTCTACTTGTAATCCGATATTTCATGGTGAAATAATGTTAATTATAACACGAAAATACTCAGTCATTTATTTAATAATATTCAAAATATGTAACTTTATCCGCCTCTGACCGTTGACAGCTCTACGTAATATAGGGACAATAAGCTCGGTGTAGGGTTGTTGCAGATAACTTTCGGATATATTATTCGGTTATTTTCTATGAATTTGTGAAATTAACAATAATAAATATGAAGTTGTTTTGATTAAGAATACTTTAGGAAATATCGTTTAAGTAATAATTATTTTGTATCCCACTACGTATCAAACAAAAAAGAGTAAAATAAAAATACAATCGGTTGTATACGACCAAATATTTGTCTGATCTACTTTTCGGAATTTCATTCGGATATACGTAACTTTCGGATACAATTCACAAATTCTTGACACCCCTACACCGATATCAGATCAAATGACACTGCTGTTCAATTGTCGTACAATGCCAGCACGCGGTTGAACGTCAACAAGGGAAGCAATCTAGTCGGCTAGCCCTTTTGAATAGCCAGGTCAATGTACGAAGGATGCGGTCTGACTGACAGTTGCATGCAGCGATATTGGGTTTGCTTTTTGTTTCTTTGTCTGGGTAGAAAGAAAGATTTATGGGATTAGATTGCAACGAAAATTGGTTATACACTGGGTCAATGACATTTGTTTTTGGATATTAACGTGGCTTACAATCGTTATATTCATCTGTATCAATTTTGACACAGAGTGCATGAAAAGTTAATTTCCATTTGCTAAATTCGAAAAAGTAAAACAAATTAAGGAAAAGGAGTCATAACGACTTTTCAAGGGCATGTAAACCACGCCAGACTTTTACTATCACAACCATATGATAATTAGTAGTTTCCATGTTACTTATGACGAATCTAAATGGATATTTTCCAACAGGAAACCTGCTACATTTCTTGTTGGAAAATATACGTAATGTAGGGTGTTTACCAGTAAGGTACCTATAACGGATATTACTCTCATCTAAATCATTTTAGTCGTTGATGCCTTGATGACAAGGTAAATAATTGATGTTAAGACTTGAACATTGCAAGTTATTATGCCAAAGTGTTTGTCCACATACCGCTTAAAACGAGTTCCATTCTTCATTATCTTTACCTAGATCTATGTACTTTTTGAAGATAGCTAGGGAACCTAAACATGCGCATGTTTTACAAAAATTTTCTATTGAGAAGTCAGTGCTCTTGGATAAAATCAGCGTTTCGAATTTCTCTTGAACTTCTTACTACAGTTTAGATTAAATTCCGTCGACGAATGAACCTTCCCTTGATGACAGAGCATTTTGTAAAGCTGCTGGATAAAAGGTATATCATGATAAGTATGGGTTTTTAGGCAAATATCTACTAGCCAAGCGTTATTGGAAATTGAAGCCTTGTATTGTTTGTGCTAGTTTTTTTTTCTGTTGGGGAATTAAGGTTGTGTGGAAATTAATGTTATCAAATTAATAAAAGCTCTGAACTAAGATACAAGCGTGTTGGCTACTTTTTATCTCTTTAAAAGCTAATTATTTTACTCCTACTTTCTTTAATAAAAATTTTAAAGTTTAATTTTGACTTATTTCTGGACTCCGACTGAGCTGCAATTTCGCAAATGTACCGTGTGATTATGCAATATTGTGATGACACGAAGTTGTAAAATGGCCACTAGAGCCCACAGACACAACCTCATTAAATAAGGGTTCTTAAGCCAGAAAGAAAGATCAAAAGCTTAGTATTTAAATTTAATCTTGTTTCCCTATTTGGTATCCTAAAAAAAGGCTTGTTTTCTTGAGTGATATAATGATGAATTCTACAAGTCTGAGCTAAGCATCGATGAAAATAAAAGCGCAAATTTCAGTGCGAAGGTTCAGGGTTAAGGTTCTGAAGAAAACGTTAGCATAAGAGTATTTAAAAATGGCTGTATTACCTGTATTATTGTATGCTCGCCGCGTGCTTTACTTTAGATTCAAATACTAAGAATGCCTTTCAGAACACATTAGTGTAACGACAGATAAAATTCTTAGTATTATCATTTTTGAAAAACACCCGTGTCTTAGATGACACGTGTGTACAGTACAGTCAGCATAGTTTTACTTTTAAAGTAAGACTTGCATTTGTGAAAGAGAGAAGGCGCTCTACGACGTATAATGTGCTGTCTCGCTTCCACGATTCTGACAATCTTACTTTAAAAGGAGGTTTTATGTCAAGTCTTGACGTAAGACGAAGATAATGTTAATAAATAACGCTGAAATAAATTAATGAAAATTACGTTTTGCTCCAATATGTCACATGACTTTGCCCTGTCATACCCATACATTAAAGCGCTTTCTATTGAAATTCACGAGGTTTGAAATGTAACTTGGTAATAGAGACTGAGTACTTAAAATTTAAGGAATCGAGTACATATTTGAGGACATATATATTGTTCTCACCACTGATGACCTTGTAAAAGTAGACAATGATAATTGAGATATATGGCCTTGTTCATAAAAATTGCCTTGTCTTGCAAAAGTATTATTAATAAGCATTGTATACGTTTTTCATTTAGAATAAAATATTTTCATGGCCTTTTTTTTTAACAAAAGCTCTAAACCTATTGCATAAGTTTTATTTTTTTTATAAGTTTTTTATAGGACCATAAAATAACATAGCGTAGAACAATAAAAATAATTTAATTTCATGAATAGAAGTCTAAGACTTAAATTAATACAATCTCTTGACCTTTTGACCTTTTAAAAATTAGCCATAAAACTTTGAAACGATAAAATAAAGTAGGTAATATAAATGTAAAAAAGTGAATTTTATTTCGTAAACCTTACTTGCAGGGGTGATCAACATTCTTGGAAAAGAAACAAAATGTTGGATTTACTTAATCTATCAATTTCGATATTAATAAGAAATCTAAATTATCTTTTAATGTTTTTAATATTAGATTTTCTTTGAAGACTTTCGAAATCATCAAATCGGTGTTATGGACACAGCTGAAAAGATTAATTCTTCATCTAAATATGATGATGATACGATTATGGAGAGATATCAAATAATTATTCATTTTGAGAGTATTCTTGATTCAAAAGTTTTATACCTATTATGTTAAACGTGGTTTTTATTATGTTAAAATGGTTAAGGTGACCACGCCAAATCCACAGTGTGCGACGTGTTCGATCCTTGTGTAGGACAAATATTCCTGTCGTCCACAAATGCTTGTCCTGCTCGATTTGAGCATGTATTTTAAGGTTTTAGCTCCTTAGTGCAGGGGACGTTTTAAGTGCGTAAAAAATAAGAATGTGGTCAGATTTTTAATAATATTTAAGACAAAGTTAGTGTTTACTGATGTTTAAATACATAATTTTCTCGAAATATATAGTACTAGGCAAAATTTCAAATGAAATTAAATGTAACTTTGAATTCAAAACATTACAAAACAATATAAAATCCCGGCAACAGAAACAAAACATCAAATATTATTTGTCATAAATTTGAAATTCATCAAACTGAACAGATAGGATCAAATGAACCAATTAATTGTACACGTGGAAGCCATATTGATTTTAAACTTGAAATACTAATTAAGAAATAGACAATTCAATTGACGGCTGTTATTAAAACGTTTGAAAATAAATAACAAAAAAATACTCAATTTTAAGCTTGCCTTCAATAAATGTTAAACTAATGGTATGGTATTTGAGGAGGTAAGTTAACACTATGTTATTATTTTAAACACTTCATTAGACCTTGGATATGACAAATTACAGTTTATTAAAGAACCATTAATTATTTTTCAGTTATAATTTTATTTAGCCCACTATGTCCCGCTACTGGGCAAAGGCTTACTCAAATCCCACCACAATGCTCTATCTTGTTGCAAACGATAAGCGTTTAGATAAAAAATAAAAAAGTATCAAAGACTACTTATAAAAAATATAATTTATTATGCTGCTGTTACTCAGCATCAGAGCGGATTTATTCATTATTCATGTTTCTGTAATTTGTAAATATGCGAACAACATCACATACATTATTCTGAACCCAAAGTAAGTTGCTGAAGCACTTGTGTTATGGAATTCAGATACAACGAAGGTACCACAAATACCCAGACCCGAGACAATGTAGAAATATGATTTTTTACATTGACCCGACCGGGGATCGAACCCGGGACCTCAGAGCTAGCGACACTTTGAAACCGGTGCATACGCCACTCGACAACGGATTTCTCTGACCACTATTGAAAGGGACTAATCAAGTTTAAACTATTATTTTCATCTTGCTGCTGCCATGTGTTAAATTCCTACTTACATTATAGTAGTAGGATTATTAGGATCAAAGTTTCAGGGACACAATAATCGTCCAGTGTCTATGATTTTAAGAATACAAATTACCTTAAACATAATACAAGCCAACAACTAGGTATAGCTTAACTCTATCTAAAAATAAACCAATAACAATAAACCTACATGCATAACAATCCAAACTTCAATTTAAACAAAAATCAAATTCGAAACGCGAAACTATGAAAAAATTCGCCAGAAATCGTGCAATACTTCATAAAGCCCGGAGGCAAACGGGATCCACTTAGGAATCTTTATTGCTGCCAATTTGGAAGCATAAAGCCTTTGATATTTGATTTAGAAACGAAATCCAGTTTATTAGTCCATTTTGGAAAGGTGCGAATTGATAGTAAAATGGATTTAGATATGGGAGTGAACGAATGTCATTAAAAGACGTTTAATATTTTAGTGTTACGATGGTGTGAGCTCTTGGCTCTAGCTTAAACTACACCTGCACAAGTTGATCGATCACAGGTTAAGCTACACTCGGTCTGTGGATGGGTGACCACCTATGTAATTACGAGTTTTTCCATGTTTCGGAAGCTACGTTAAATTGTGGGCCCCGGTTGTTATTTCCATATCTTTGACAGTCGTTACATACATTATGTCAGACGCTAGAAAGTCTAACAAACAGTCCGAATTGAATTTATAAACATTTGAATGTATAGATGACTGGCCAAGGTCAAGAAAACGTCATTTCCGTATGTTAGAAAATTATTTGTCACCAGTTGGAGAAATTTCATTTGGATACACAGGCAGACACTAGACAACATTAAAAGTGTGTTCAGTTTCGGACAGTCAAATGTCCCAGATCGATATCTAGTTAAAAATCAAAAAACGTGACGGTACTATAACAGTTAGTATTTGAACTCCAACCAATGTTATTCAACCGTACGAAAAGATCTGAATTTAGAGTTTAGAAGGTCATCTATATGCAGTACATTCTCGTATTAGGAAACGTTTCATACATTTTAACGTTCTGCAGAATAAGAGCAGTTTGGTTTAGATATTTATGGTATATATGTACATGTTTAGCATTGCACTATTGTTCCTATCTGGAGAAGGCAGAAATTTATCGAATGCTCGTATAATTTTTACTTTTGCGGCAAAAGATAGCAAGTTAACAAGTATTAATTAAATCTCTGATACATTTAGTTTCAAGTTTCAGTGTCACAATCTTTCTTTAGCCCAATCCTTTTCATTACATATCCATATTTATAAAGTTTTTCGAAAATTTTAGCACAGCTACCACTTGTATTTGTCACTAGCTGTTGCCCGCGACTTCGTCCCCGTGGTTAGAAGATATGTTATGGTTTATACCTGCCCTAGTTTTCCACATTTTCCATTGTATCTTCGTTCCTATTAGTCGCAGCATGATGTTATATACCCTAAAACCTTTCGCGATGAATGGTCTATTCAACACAAAAAGAATTATTCAGTTGGAACCAGTTATTCGTTTGTTGAAACAAACAACCAAACTCTTCAGCTTTTTTAGTATAGATTGATATCGGTTTTACCTTTAAAATGATGACCTTTTTAACGCAAACAAAACATACAAGCCTATGTATTACTCGTTCATATACAACGACAGCTGTACTCCTTTCATTCCAACTAAAAACCTACCTCAACATCAACCACAAACACAATCCATCAAAACAGACTTAGGTCCTCAAATTTCAGGCAAATAAAACCTAAACCGGACCTGACCGAAATGAAATCGAACCGAACTCTCACAGAAAACACAATATACAAAACAAAAACTCAGATACAGTACTATTGCAGCGATTGGTGTTCCGACGAAATTTGAAATTCGATAGCAATCGGACTGCCGGACGTCGGCGACGTGTCCGGACCGTGTCCGGGCCGGACGAGGCGAACTAATCATTCGGTAAGTTTGTCGGCCACTGATAATTATTGGCTGTTATCTATTGGTATTGGTTAGTTGAGGATGCATCTATATGCATAGGTATGTGGACTGGAGTATACTGGAGTCAATGATCACTCAGTGCTTCTTAATTGTGCTTCAAGATTCAGTCGTATTATGATAAATCTTTGTTTTATACCACACATTAAATAATTTTTCTTTTAGTTTAAGTTTCGTTTAAGTTGTCACATATTGAATATATGTGACAACTTAAACGAAACTTAACTTAAAGTTGCATGCAAAATCCTATAACAAGGATTTGTGGATCACAAAAACCTATTGTGACTTCTACCAATCGGCCAACTGTGCTGTCAAGTTTTAAAAACATTATATTAGTTTTGGATACAGAGAGCTTTCATTTATCAAAATCTGCAATAACAATACTAAAATAAAAATCAGTGCACAATATAAAAAAGTAACAAAGAACATTTAAAATGTATTCGATGTGAAAATAAGATTCTCGGAACTTACAATACAAATAATCCATTTAATTAGCATCAACACTAATTCTCGAAACGGACCATAATGAACGATGAGGTATGATTCAAAACAAATGGGAAACTTCAAATAGGATTTTACGTAATTAGGGCGGGTCAACAATGTCCTGTTTAAAGCGATGAATGATCCAAAGCTACACATCGCAGGATGATGGCAAAAGGTTACTTGCAGGACAAAGACAATTTTTCACTCAATTCAATCAATAGACTTAAAAAATAATTAGGTTTTCAATTCTCAATTTCTCTAAACGTGACAGGAATTAAATAAAAAATATAAATAATTTGGTTTTATTGTTCGGAATCGCAATTAATGCCACATTTAATTTGCAGGATCAAGTCCTTCTTGAAGTACAAAGAAAAAGCATTGCATTGCTAGAATTATGACTATTTTACCTAACAAAGCGTCGATCATTTTCATTCCATTTCTATAAACATTACATTACAAGCACAAAAGCTCTAGTTTACATTCAGCAAAGAATTGCTAAATAATTCCTTATGAGAGTCCTAATACAACATACGTATTGATCAACATTTTGATAATAATGGATATTCTGTTTAGTCTGTACATCACGCACTTATCCTAGAACGGCCTAACTGCGCACAGGGCTTCGTATAAAGCATTACGTCGGCTTTTCACTGTGTAAATAGTGCATGCAGAGGTATACACTTCAGAATATTGGTTGGTTTATGACACACTAGCTTTTTGCCCGCGGCTTCGCCCGCGTCGAGGTCGGTTATATCGCGCTTCCAAGAGAACTCTTCAAAAGTCCGGGATAAAAACTATCCTATGTTCTTTCTCAAGGTCAACTCTATCTCTGTACCAAATTTAATTAAAATCAGTTTCGTGGTAAAAGCGTAACAGAGAGACACAGAGTTACTTTCGCATTTATAATATTAGTAGGGATAGGCGCCAGCAAACCTACTGCCAAAACTGTGTAGGTTGTATTCTTGACTTTCATTTGATTCGATTCTTGTTTTGTTCATGAATGGTCTTTGAAACACAAGCAAAAACGAGTGGCGATTGCGTGCTCACCACTCTAGCTCACTGCGGATTGGCGATTTCAGAATACAATAAATAGAATCCAGACTCCTTGTCCGTTCATCAGAGGTGCTTGCACAAAACCATGTCTAGAATTACGAGGCCATTTTGAAATTGTTAATTGACTTTCAATTGATTTATCTAAATAATATTTAAGGCTCTCTAAAAGATATCTCTATTAGCAATAAGACCGGCATTATACCAATTATAACAGTATTAAACTGGCGTAATTCTGTGGTATAAAATTTAGATATTCTATCTAGTATATTTAGTAAATACAAACTAACGGCAAAAATATATGTAGAATGAAGACGACTTAACACAAAAGTACCGTTAGTTAAACCAAATCTATTTTTGTCTGTTCAAAAATCCAAAAGAAGAAAAATAATGAGAATCGATTCGAATCGAAATTAAACACATTCGGAATTCGTTGAGGTAGTACTGTGCAAGCAGATTCTTTCAACCAATTCTGACCATTGTGGGTATGAGGACTTTGATTACTGGAGCTAAATTCGTTCGTACGAAATGAAATTACATTTGAAGTTTTTGTTTTAGACACAGCTGTGATGTTGTTAGTTTGTATTATGTGTATAAAAATAGAAATAAAAGTAAAAAAATAATATAAAATAATTAATAGATTAAAAAAATTTGGAAATCCACGTTTTTAAATGTCACTCATTCAATTCAAATTTCATCAAGTCGGTCCAGCTGTTTTTATAGTAGTATGCATTATCATCGGGATTGAAGCTACCCCGAAAATTTCAGTCTGCTGACTTATCGGGAAATTCCTCAAAATTGAGTTGCAAAAATCAAACCGGAATAGACAAGACTAACAAACAAGAAAAGTGAGTGAATGAAAAAAAAGTTCATGTTATTTTTCAACATCCAAAAAATAAACGTGTTGCGCCGACCCAAAATAAAATAATTGGGATAAGGGCAGGGGAATGATGATAATGATCCAGAAAATAAACGTATTTAGTCGGTACAATTTGTAACTTTGTTAATTAATAAATAATATACCTATATATTACAGACACTACTAAAATGTATGTCGAATGCTAGCGAATGTGTGACACAACCAGTGCCTCGATTGAACGTGACAATATATAAGTTGCGTGTAATATGTGATGTGACCTGATTTGAACGGACTGAGGGCTGTTCTGAGGCAGTGTTGTGTTTACCAACCAAGCAATATTCTGAGGGGCTTAAGTCGAGACTAGAAAATGTTACTTCTTTTCATAATAGAAAATGGATCACTTTAAATGTACGGGAATGACATTTTTATTCGACAAGTGACGTGATTTTGACTTGTCAGTTTAGTGCATTTAGCGATTCGCCTTTGGTCTTTAAGATAGTAACAGTTATGAAAATGAAACACCGTTTCAACCGTTCCCGTTAAGTGTGCTGTAATTTACTACTGCAACAGTATTAAAAAAAAAACAACAATGGCGGATCTAACTTACAATACTAATGGTTCCGTATAAACAAAATAAAATGGTCACCTATCAAATAAACCTGCCAACCGTTGCCAGACCTCTTTTTTATCATTTAAAAATGTTAGTATTAATAGTGGCAACCGTGATATATAATATCATCCATGAAAACTTGTTATACAGCCAGTATGACAGACAGACAGACATAACCATAGTAATAGGGTTCCGTTTTTACCCTTTAGGTACGTAACCTTAAAATTAAATTTCAGCCGTTTCATACGGTACCATGTTTTTACGATTGTGATAATATGACTTTAAGAGATCATAGGTATCTACGGTTTCTACATTATAACTTTGAAAAATCGTCTAAAAACTTTACCTTACCAGGCATTTTAATTTGATTGTACGGATAGCCAAGTGGTTGTTGTCACCAATTCACCATGCCAAACCCACTGTGAGTCATGATTCGATCCTCACATAGGACAAGCAATTGTGTGATCCACAAAATGATTATTCTGAGTCTGGGTGTCATGCACGTGATATTTAAATCCCGCAAAATTACTTACTGCGTAGGGCCGTTTAAAAAAATCAGTCTGATAATCACATTCCTCGACACATTTCAAGAATTAAATTTAGTCTTAATTTGTCCATCTATATTACAATCACGTATGCATCCATCCCAAACAGAATTAGGACGGTATTATGCAAAGGATTGCAAGCCTGTTACCATATGAATGTGGTAATACATTATTCAACTATAATCTCTCTATTAACGGGAGTTGGTTACGTTGATTCGTAACATCCTGTCTTGTTTGTCGTCATAGTATACTGGTCTGATTTGTAACTATATAATTTTAAATAGATGTCTATCGTATCGCATTATATGATAGCGTTTGTCACAGTTATTACCCTGTTCTGTTTTTCACTTTAAAAAATTTATTAATTCCGGATTCCGGACATGGCAATATTATGATGAATTATATAATGGTAGATTCATTAACTCATCGTAAGCTGGAATTAAAAGATGGACACAGGAATACATCTATAAAACAATACGGCGCATGAAAAATAGTTCGCGATTGTGACTTCGACAATTTATGAATCTGAACACCCAAACACGACTTATTGACTTGTAACATTAATAAAAGTTAAACGGCAATTACGTGACAAACAAATACCCAAACAAAATTATATTGACAAGCGGAAAGATTTACGAAATAAACAAAATAGGAAGTCTCACTCAAACTTGTTCAATAAATCGTATCAGTTAATTGAGGTGTTAAATAGAATGGATTTTGTAACCCCCAGATGGTATTCATTAATCCTAACTGTGTGTATTGCATACGGTATGAACGACAGGCTTGCAAATATAAGAACTAACTGAGACATAATAGAAATATTGTATCGGATTTAAACTATTGAGAAAGTAAAACTCTTTGGACCATGTTTTAGAGTTCCGTACTTTTAGGGTAAATTGGGAGATTATCAGTAAAGTTCAGTATCCGTCTGTCGATAGGCTGAATCTCAAGAACCGTGATTCTTCTTCTTAGTCGTTGCACTCTTGGCAGAGTGGTCGTGGTCGTCATTTCAGCTGTTAGTGGCTCGCCTAACTAAGAACCGTGATAGTGATTTTTAAAGTTGATCCACTGTAAATGATTGCTATTATAGTGCAGATCCCTCCGTGTGCGAGTCTGACTACGCTTGTTTTTTTAAGAAAAGCTGCATCCGCTGAAGAATCGCACAAATTTGCTGAAATGCAAAATTCATGTCACATCACTGGTTGCAAAGTAATGACGACAATAATGAATTAGCATATTCTATTCTACTGCGTTGGACACTTAGACTTGGAAGACGAAAATAAAATTTGCAGACAATATAAAAAGAATAATATAGATGCGAAGGTTTAGACGGAAGAGAAGAGCGTAAAGGGAGACTCATACCCGATAATGGGTTATTCAAGGCCAATGATGATGAAATAAGGATGATGCTGATAGCGATGTGGCATTGTTTAGGACCGTTATGAATATTCTAGTTATTAAAAACACAAAAAAACGACCAAAGCTAATTCAAAAGAGCTCTTAACTTCGCAAAGCAGTGTGTAGTGTCAAAGCGTCGCACAGACTTTTCGGATAATGGCCAGTTTTCGCTTTCGAACCGAACAATAATCGAACTCGTATTAAATAAAGCTATTAAAAGTTTCCCCGCCGAGGGTCGCGCGGCGCCCATTCTGACATTTTTGAAGTATCTCATAAACATGTATGTATTATGGTGACCTAATAAATAGCTTGAATATTCTCTTTGTTTTAATATACGTGGATATTAAGGTAGATTATGTATGATTTTTATTGTTACGGCACTGTATTTAGATGTACGAGGTATATTCAAAACAGATTTAGGTATAAAAACCAAAACAGTTTTCTAGAAAATTGATTTGACTTTAGGAAGGTTCGATTTTACACAGTAAAAGTGATTGTCACAGAGAAAGGCAATTAAGAAGTACTCAATAATATTTCTTTAACAAGATATTTATGTCGGATGTTTAGATCTTCACAGCTGAGCGCCCAACGACTCATATTGTTTTTTTCGTACTCTTGAAAAGGAATGACCGAAGTATGTTCTATTCAGATGCCTCTTCAAAACAACGAGTCGAAACAAAACCTTGTATAAATTTTCTCCTCAAAAATATATTGAAAAATAACAACAAGCGAGACCAAAAACATTGAACTACAAACGACAACATTTCACGGTCGTTAGGTGTAAGTTTTTTTCTTTGGTCCCCACTCGCTCTATTCCGTTTGGCCTCGTTTAAAAACCTATCAGGCTTTTGAAATAT
The DNA here is from genome assembly GCF_003590095.1 of Trichoplusia ni. NCBI lineage: Eukaryota > Metazoa > Arthropoda > Insecta > Lepidoptera > Noctuidae > Trichoplusia > Trichoplusia ni. The sequence goes on along the minus strand of NC_039489.1, from coordinate 7,222,515 downwards.
AAGCGAAACAGTGCGCTGTCAGTTTTTATGCCCTAGGATATTTGCGAAGTATTGTTTTTGCTTTGGTCGGCGTCATTTTTTTAGACGTCGAATAACACAATCCCTATTAGGGTATTCGCTGTCCGTTAATATGGGTTTATATTGAAGAGGCTTTTTTGACAGTTGTAGATCATTTGAAAACTTTTTTTATTCATTTATGTCATATTCGGAACTCATTTTTTACTAGCTTTGTCTGGATTTGGGCAGAATTTTTATTTTCTTGCTGAATTTCACTGAGCCCTAGATACCTATTAGTAATCAAGATTTTATTTAGCCTTTTTGTACAGCACCCTTTTTGTTGCAATTCCATCGTCATGGCTTTTCAATCATATAAGTTTTGATAAAGTTGAATATTGATTTGGTCACACCAATAGAAATGAAAATACATACATGGAAAGCAAACTAAAATACAAATATACATTGTATAGGAAAATCTCCTCGCAACGGGTCTTGGTATTAATAAAGAAAAAACCATAATATATCACTCTAGGAAGTGGTGAATCAGCGTTTCTGTCAGCCTATTATCATAAGACTGCCGAATGTATTGATTTCGCCTATCTTTGGTTAATCCTAAAGGCCGAATGTTGGATTCGATGTTCATAAGTAAATTCCGTCATTTGACTTACAAGTGTGATAATGCATGAGTGTGCGAAAGTATTTTCTTTGCTGTTCTTCACATGACGGAAGCTAGTAGTGTATCAGTGTGAAATAGGTAGTTTCACCAAGAAAATCGAATAAGTAAGTCATATTAACAAGAAATAATGGATGCTTTTTTATTTATCAGAGTCAAGATACCGAGGAGACTGGCATAAAGAAACGAAGACTTATGCTCAGCAGTGGGATTTTATTCTAGTAATTCATTGGGAATTTAAAATCCATCGGGGTGAACGAGCAATGTGGGCTAGTAACGTCACATACCAGAGAAAGTGTACCTACTGTATCATCATCTTGATTTTTATGTTAATGCTCATTTTGAACCACTCGTACTAATCTGCAAGCCGATCGCAACATAAATGGGAAAAGTCTAAGATGAAGATAATGTGATAAAAGTAAAAAAAATGAATCCAGTATGTTTTGGAAATCCTTCGGACCTAGTATTACGACTTTATTATTCAAATAGTAGTTCTAGATCCTCAGTTCCAATAGTTTCTTAAGGGTTGGCAGACTAACGTATCCCAAAAACTAATCAGAATAATAATAAAATACTACCTTCACTAACCCTTCACTAAAAGCAAAAGCAACACAGAAGAATACTCTCAAGAAGTGAATATAATAACTCGTAATAATTATGTAAGATACGGCTTTAAATTAATTATTAAGCCCTCAGAAAGTGCCTTATAAGCGTTATGCTCAAAGTTTTTTAATGGAGAAAATTTTTCTTTTACTCCCTAAGCAGCCGCGAAGTTTTTAAAAGAGCTGTTTTTTGAAGTTATCGAGAGAATTTTACGGTTTTAATAGGTCGTACTTGAGTGATCATTCGTGTGGTTTTTGTCTTAAGTAATCGGTTAAGTGCAAGTCAGACTTACGACAATCAGGGTCCGTAGAGAAACAAACAAGTTTACAGATTTTACGAATCAACAAAATAACCGTTATGATTTTCGTTTTAGTATTTCTTGTTCTAGCGGAAATAAAAATACAGCATCTGTAAAAAAATTAACTACAGGAAGAACAGCCTGACAGCAGCGGTGCCTCAGAAATAGTTATATTTTAACTGAAACCCTTACTAGATAGATGACTCAGAGAAACAAAAATATAACAGGTTAAAATTCAAAAGTTTTTATTGACATAAAAATACAGTTAACAAGAACAAAAACCATACAAATATTACTACCGTTTGTCAAAGGTGTCTTAGAATAATTGAGATAGTAGGTTAAATCAAATTTCATGAATATTAAACCTTATTTCCATGGTATAGTTAATAATGTACTATGAATCCCGCTTTCGTATTTAATAGTTTAATTCAAGCTTGCTATTAAATAAATACTTAAATTCAGTTGCAATAATTATTTTGTGGTAAATTCTCGCATAATCTTAAAAGCTTCATCGGCTAATATGCTTGTAGGATGAAACATTAGTTGGGAGGTAACTATTACTGTTCTATAAACAGAATCAGGTACTTATTTACCTACATTAATAATTATTTTGTTTTTTTTTAACAACATTTATTTTTCTCTTTAAAAGTATTGATGTTTTGTAACAAGCTTTCATTTACTTATCCTTTCGTCATGCGACAAATTCGACCCAAATGGCGATTATTAATTAGCTGATTTTTTTTATGCATAAGTATAAAAGTTGTTAATGTTATATTATCATGATGTTAAGCTCAGCTGGAGCTGCATTTCGAAGATGACAATAATAATCGACCTCGCATTAAGGAATTATAAATCCTTGTATCGCGATGCGGTACCACAAATATTCAAGTCAAATGCACATAGACACCCAGACTCAGGACAGGCATTCGTAGATCACACAAACGCGTGTCCTATGCGGGGAATCGAAACCACGATATTATTATGTCACGCTCAGTGGTTTTGGCAATCTATAATTAAGATAATTATAAAAGTAAGAACATATCACTTTAGCATACTGTGTATTAAAAGCATCTCAAAATTAAAAACTACTCCATCATTCAGTCCAAAACATGCATAGAATTTCAAGCAAATCGAAACCGAAATTCTCAAAGCAAAACAACAAATAATCAAGACCTTCCAAACCTAACGACCTTCAACAATACGAATATTTCACAGAATTCCAAATACCAAAACGTTTCACAATTCCACCGTCTAATTACAAGTACCGTTTAATATTAATAGCTTCTCTAACAAGCTTATTAGAACACAAATCTTCAATCACTACAACAAAGATTTACATCTCATTAGCGAGTAAATAGTATAAGGCATTTTGCCGTTACTAGGACACCTAGCCTGCTTATCGTGCTTAATAAATAGGTGTAATCAGTTCGGTATTATTTGCAACCAAAAGTCTGAAGATAACGATTTTGGAAACATTTTTTTTCTTGTATTATTTAAAAAAGACTCCCACCGTAAGGAATATCCTTGTATCGCGGGGGATTTCACAAATATACAAATCACGTTCACAAAGACACCCAGACTCAGAACAAGCATTCGTGGATCACACAAATGTTTGCCCTACGGGGGGGATACAAAATTAGTCGGGTGATTCCGATAAATACTCGTGAATAAACCATTATCAAATAATTTTCAATCAACTTTACTAAAGCCATTATTAATGAGGTACTCTTCTGTTATTATTTTTTTGCCTGAAAGAGTTGTTGTATCAGTCAAACATTACCACCTCGTGAAGAAAGCCTGTTACAATGAGTAAAATGAGATATCAATAAACACCGCGTAGTATATCTCATTTTCATACTTTCTACAATCTTACTTTAAAAATTACTGTTATCTAAATCTTTTCATTTAGAAACCTAATCGATATTATTACGTCCAAAAAGTATCTTAAATGAGTACTGACGTATATTCCTTACGGTGGGAGTCGTTTTTAAATAATACAAGAAAAAAAAAATGTTTCCGAAATCGCAATCTTCAGACTTTTGGTTGCAAATAATACCGAACAGATTACACCTACTTATTATTAACTAACGGCAAAATTCCTCATACTATTTACTGACGTCATTTCTTTAACAAATGTAAAGGACTAATGACCGAACCGGTGGTCAGAGTAAGTTCGTATAGCCAGTGGGTCATATTGACACGCAAATACAATAAAAGATGGCTGAGCCTCAACTCCGCAATTTATAATAAATTGTATACTATTATACGTATTCTCATGAGATTTTTTATTGAAAATTTAGAAGTTCATTGTATTAACAGTAAGTGTTCCTTCCAGTACTGAATTTCCATCATTTTTTGGGAGAGTGCGAATAGTGTCATTCTAATCGAATTCATTCATCGGTCATTGTAAATAGCAGAATTGGGGCCCTGTTTTGAATGATATCTTGAAACTATTGTCCCGTAATGATGATGATAACATTAGATTACTGAATTTGTATAGGAAAACGAACCGTTTTGCTGAAATATTTTTCATCATTAAAAAAAAGCTTGACAAAATATTTGGTTCCTAAAATTTTGAAGAACCAAATATTTTGACAAGCTTTTGTTCATGTTGCTTGATGCCTCAGGTTCAATTTATCAACAAAAGCAACGTAAATGCTCTCTTGCTGTGAGTTTGCACCAACTTTACATTTCAAGGAAATTTCTAATTTATAATCATCGTGCTATCCACTAAATATATTGTTCGTAGAAATGCCCCAAAATAGGAATAATTACAAAATGATTACATTCTACTAGAATAGCTTAGTCGTCCCGATTCTACCGCTTTGTTTCAGTTTCCATAAGAAGAAAAGCCATTTTCGTTGACAAACATAAATATTTTGCCAAATAATTATAATACGGCCTTAGTTTTACACAAACAGTAGACGTTACCAAAAATAACTAAGTCCCAAAGTTTTAAAAAACCGTACGACTATATACATGCAGTCAATTTCCAACGAAAAAACCTTGCCCAAATTAATAATTAAAACATATTATATCGTAAAAAATAAAACTAACAAACGCACACGATCACAAAATCCTATTAATCTGGATAAACAAAAAAAACGAATGCTTCCCACGTCAATCTTTTTCAATAAAGCGCCCTCTGACGGCATCCGTCAACAAAAGTATAAGCTAACGTTACACCGAGCAACCGGCCAGACAAACACCAATTAGTGAACAATATCGTGAGTTACATGCTCATGCAGTGCATACATTTAGGGACGTTTAGAGTATGATGTAATGTCAGAAAGTACAGTATAGCCAAGTCTAATAGCTCAGTGACTAAATACATTTCTGCAATTTGAAATTGAATGAGTAGAAGCGTTTTTTTCTCGAAAAGTCAATTGAATGAAATCTTTGCCTTCTCTGTAGGTAAGTTTCATTTTTAGAGTCGATAAAAATGATTTTCAATAGTAACGATTGTGTGAAATAGTTTGAGCGTCTTTTGGATGAGAGGGTTTTTACACATGTGAGTGATAAAACATGCGTTCACACTGTCAAAAATCAGTTCTAGTCACGGACTTAGACTGGGGTCTGATGGAGGGATTCCTGCCATTCTGCTATTTTGAATGGCTAGTGCTAATTTAATGCAATTTCCATTTATTAATGTATAAAAAGACGAGTAACACATCAAATTTGAGCGATATGTGTGAAAGACAGGTATTGAAGAAAAACTATACTAACAAAATACGTTGTTGCTTGCATGTACACTTGCGGTCATTGAACCTTTAGTAAGTCCCCACTACACAACACAAAGGGCAGGACAAGCGACATTCAGATGTCACATCATCTAATTTGTCACGGTAATAATAATTGGGTGACAATTTAGCGAATGTGTTTCAGTGATGTAACACAAAAGCAATTCTATGTCTTTACTTTAAGACTCATAATTCAGTGACAGTATCTTGCAGTCAATTGCAATGTTTTGCTTTCTGGTGCCTGGTTTGTGTTGCGCTTTTTACGGTTGAGTTCTTGAGAAAGGGGCTCAGTAGAAATATCAAAGTCATTGGGTATTTAATGATGCAAGTTTGCGAAATTGTGGACATAAAAAGATGAAAGATACCTCGTCTCTGCTTATTGTAGCATTTTTTTTTATTAAATGTGAATTTTCGTATATTTTGAGGGGGAAGAGAATTACTGATTCAGAATTAAATAAGATTATAAAATGCTATATTATTTCATTTTGCTTATAAAACTGGATTAAAAATTTATTTTTCATTGAGGTAAAGTAATAAAAATATCTTTAAAGCTTCATTGATAATTAATTAGTCAAATATTTCTTTTCTTAATATCTCGAAAAAAATTATAGTTTGGGTTTAAAATACAGACGGAGGGAGTCAATAACCTTTACAGTCAATTGATTTTAAAAACAATTTTAATAATTTATTTTTTACATTTAATTACTTCAAATCTAAGCCAGAGAAGATCAAAGAAATCGATACTAAACGTTAAATAAACATCGATTCTCGAACACCAACAAAATATTTCGAGCGAAGCTAAAATATGGAGTTTAAAACATTTCGTCAGGAAGTCAAGTAACTCGGTTTATAACTTGTTGATAGATGGGTGTTAGCCGCCACTTTTGTAACTGGAGGCATACCACAACCTCCTAAAATATAACAGCTAAAGTTGCAAAAGCGAGACATCGCTCTACATTCTATACTAGCTGTTGCCCGCGACTTCGTCCGCTTGGGTAGAAGATATAAGTCACGATTTATACCTGCCCTGCTTTTTCCACATTTTCCAATGTATCTTCGCTCCTATTAGTCGCAGCGTGATAGTATATAGCTTAAAACCTTCCTCGATGAATGGTCTATTCAATCCAAAATACCACATAGGAGCTGAAGTGGTCGCCATGGCCGAAATCGGTCGGATTCATTCACAAAAAGAATTTTTTAAGTCACACTGGTTCACAAAAGCTTACATTATTTTAAATAAATAATGAAATAAAGGAAATCTTAACCTTCATCTTCTTCTTGACTTTTAAGCTAGTAGTCTGTCAAATTTCATCAAAATTACTTCAGTATTTCCGTCGTAAATGCGTAACAGAATATTTTATACACTCATAAATAAATTATCCTCATCAAGGCTACATAATTAGGATATAATAAAGTTATTACAAAAACCCATTATGCATAATAATTGATCTAAAATAACAATCTTGCATAACACGCAAGCTTGATTGAAAAATAATTATAATTACCGATATTTAGCGCGTCGAAAATCAAACCCCAATTTCACAGGCCACCCACAAATACCTTGCTGTTACAAACTTAAAAAAATACCATTCAATAATGATTAATTCGAAAATAAACCCTATCGCTTTGGGAACAAGGACTACGGCGACAGAAATAGAAATTTGGGGACCGCAAATGAATTGTATACCAAAAATGATCCAGCAAAAGTTTGATAGAGGTTTATCTATCGCACTACAAAAGTTGTTACTCCACGTCCTGAATAAGTATAAAGTTAAAAATAATATAGCTTAAAATTACATGTATTTTAAAGGAAAATCGTTTTGTAGTCAGTGTTTGCTTGCGATAGATTTATGCAAATCGTACAAAAGCTTTTATGGGTAATCTGTGTGACCGATCTTTCCCATTTTTAGTTGATCATGCCAAGGTCACATGAAATGGTTGTGTTGAAGTGCGATAATAATTTTTAATGGAATTTCTTTTGATCATGGAAAAGAAAATACAAGTTGTCGGAGGAGTATAATTCCACTGCGTTTAAAATGAGTCATGTTGATTTTGCCCTGACCTCAGTTACGTTTCTTTAAAGACTAAATCTGACGAATAGGTCAAATGAGACTTGTACTAGGTATTGTTACACCATTTAAAAAAATGAATTATTAGTACATTTCATAGTTATTTTCGGGTACGACATTCCGTTTTCTCATGATTTCGACTTTTCATTTTGGAACATTAGAGGAATTTGATTCTCTTAATTATATATGAGCGATGAGAAATTGAACTAAGTGCTTGTGACCGCAACTTTAAACATTATTACTGCAGTTTTGAAAGAATGACAGCGCTGTACACGGTGTAGAGCGATATCTCTCTCCCAGGCCTACAATAATATACTTCAACAGCCGGTAGCTGGCCATCTGACCATCCTTCCGTAGTAGAACAGGCTTCTACAAAATTGATGAAGTGCAAAATTAGGGTATGGAATAATATTATAGCCATAACACTTAGGTGGAACAAAGGCAGGTGCATCAGAAGGCGTTTTACTGCTGTTGTAATGTGAGCCGTCAATTCCTCTTTACGACTCCGTTTCGCATCGCTGCCGTGGGTGGTTAGCGGAGCGATTCGGGTGTCAGGTTCGAGTGACAGCGGTTTTATATTTTTAGAAGCTTTTATTTGGTTTCAGATGTCCAGCTGTTTGTCTAACGGTCTGTAATCAAAATCGTGCTAGTTGAATTTAATCGACATCCAGGTTTTAGATTGAGGGAAAATATGACGATGCAAGATTATGAGAATGTAGAGTTGATCTAAGATAAAATATTGTTCGTCAAAAAATCTAAATTCCTTAAGATTCGGTGGATTTACAATGGTTTATTTATCAATAGATAAGATAGATTAAAGACGCTTAATTCTAGTCGGACGTTCCCAATAAATATTCGTGAATAAACCGTTATATACTAAAAAAATTAAATACCTATCAAGAAATAAAAAAACTTAACGAAAATTACTTTCAAAGTAATACGAAAAATAACTGTAATTTTAATCTTAGTACAAGCCAGCTTAAACAATATCCCTCCATTATGAACCGCTAGCAATCGCACCACGCAATAAATTTGCCTTACAATATTATCCAGCCCCCGTACGCACATCGCTGTGGCTTTTTAACGTCATCACTAGATATAAGGTCCCCATGCAGTACTACGAACAATTGAATGTCTTTCACAATCCATGAAGTTGTGACATTCCGTGTTTCAGTGGCAATATAATGTTGTGTATTGTGATTTGATAGTAACACATGATAACTTATCAAAATAATAGCTTAACTTGGATGGATTTTCTTGTTTAGTAGGTATCATCATTCCCCTGCCCTTATCCCAATTATTTTATTTGGGGTCGGCGCAACATGTCATCTTCTTCCATACCTTCCTATCGGCCGTCATCTCACAAGAAACACACTTTACAGCCATATCGTCTTTCACACAATCCATCCATCGTTTCTTTGGTCGTCCTCTTCCCCTATATCCATCCACATCCATGCTTAACGCCTTCCTTACCACATGATTTTCATTCCTCCGCATAACATGTCCATACCATGACAGCCGGTTAGCACGCTCTTGACACTTGTTTAGTAGGTAAAATAATAAAAATAATAAAATAGACAATATTTTAATAAAATATACAACAATTTTGATATCCCCGTGATCGTTGCACTGATAAAGGGAGACTGACTATCGCAAAGGGGCTGCTGTCCGACAATTTAGGTATAGGATATATATATATTTTTTATGCACACATTTTTATGTACCAAAAACCTCAAAAAGGGAAATTGCATTTGGCAACATTAGCTAACTCTCTTGTTATTTTACGTTAAATAAATAATACGTTTTGTTTTGCTTTGAAATACAAACAGAAATCTTACTTAGAAATGTTGTCACTATCTTCAACCCTGATTATATCAAACAAAATATGTACCAATTTTTTATTCACATCCACTTCAAAGCATTTTAGACTATTTTATTAGATTCTAGTTTGCTCTGATTAGGTATTTGGTACAATGACCTACATCTTATCGGATCGGTCTTGAAAATCAAGATTATTTGCTCAAGGTGAACAAAATTTAGGTAATAAGCGAAGCTGAAAATTCAAATCAGATTGTTAAGGATTAAATTAGATACGAAATCCCAAAAAATGCATGGAATTGTTTCGTTCCAAGTTTAATATTAGCGTGAATATCAAAAATAATGCATGCGTAATTCATTTGAAACACGAATATAATTATTCCTGTTCGTTTCAATACCACTTATTTGGCTAAAACGCATAATTTCAAAACATCCTGCGCTTCAACCGAAACCACAATTAAACTTTGCAATTAATTTATATTACCAGCTAATTTGAATCAATAATTTAGTTACATTTTCAAATTGATGCTTTCAATTATGAACATCCAATAATAGATTTAGGTATTATAAAACGTTGCGATTAAACAGTTTTGATCAATTGATAATGACCGTTAGATACAATCTATTCTCTTAAGAGCAACTAATAAAATTTGACGACAACATTACAAAAATCACCAAGTCAGTAAAAAAGCACATATTTAAGGTTAATAAGCAGAAGAAAATCAGTGTTTAAAACGTAAATAAATTTATTATTTCAGGATTTCAAGGAATCATCAAATATTGTTACTACCTTGTTATTAAATCTGTTTCATTTAATTTTAGCTAACGTTTCGTTGTTATGAAATAATATCAAAACGAAGAAATTTTAATAACAGTCCCTTAAGGTGTTGCCACGCGAGCGATGCGGTTACGCTGCGATATCGCAACACAATTATTTCAAAACAGTTCTTGTTGTGACTAGATCACTGCTTGCAGTAATAGGTAAGTGGTAAAACCGTTGGAATGCCATGGAAAAAGTAGCAGGTTTGTATCCCAACATGAACCAAGTCTTATCGGCTGCCTGTGTGTAGTAAAAAGAAATTATCACTTTTTAAATCGGTAAAGGAAAAATTCGTAATAAAACAGTATTTCTTTCAAAAGTGTCATGAGCCAAGTCCGAAGCCTTTTTGCTAGAGACCCTTCGTCCTTCTGTTTGAAAGTCTGGACTCGGTTGTACATCAACCATACGAAAAGTAAAAGATGCTTTGACGTTGCCTGATGGTATTTGAAACTGTATTTGAACGCCGCTTCTTTCGCCATCAACTCTCTCCTTTCTTGTGCGTTGAATTTGTATTGCGTCATTTGAAATCCTTGACTGGCATATCATTTGAATGTCGAACGATAGAGCATCAACGCTCAATCGACGCAGCGTCACCGCAAGCCACCGCCAACACCCGTCTGACATCGCCCTTACGGGATTGCTATTGTGATAAAAACAAAATAATTTAATTAAAATATGGAAATATGAAAACAAGTTTTATTTAATCTCTTACTGTGACCAATATACTAAAATATTGGGTACAGGTAAACAGTTTCAATTGTTATTCAACAAACAAATGTGGCAATCAGCTTATTTTATTTACCCTTATATAACTTAAACGATTTAAGTTGTCGGGATTCAATACATTGTAAATTATAAGTGATTAGTCATAGACGTTAATGTATCGCATCTAACGCGATTTTTTCTGGTCCTGGCTGTTTCATATTATCACTCATCATTGGCCTAGCCTTTTCCCAACTATGTTGGGGTCGGCTACCAGTCTAACCGGTTTCAGCTGAGTACCAGTGTTTTACAAGGAGCGACTGCCTATCTGACCTCCTTAACCCAGTTACCTGGGCAACACGATACTCCTTGGTTAGACTGGTTGTCAGACTTTTCAAGCTTCTGACTACCTGTAACGACTGTCAAAGATGTAGGAATAACAGCCGGAACACGGAGGAACTCGCTATGACACAGATGGTCACCCATCTACGGACCAACCGCGTCAAGCATAGCTTAACCTGTGAGCGTTTCACTTATGCGGTTATAGCTTAGCCCCGAACTCCTCCTGTTTCATATTATCACTGTGAGGTTGTATTACTAGGAGTATAAGTTAGTGTGGAACTTAGCTGTTTTCAAGTTATTAATATGAAATTCAGTATAAATTTAAAGCTCTTTATCAAAAGTTAGGAAATACTTAAATTTGGCATTTTTTATCAAAATCCTTCCTTAGGAGGCTTAATAATACCTAGTAAAGTATACATTCTCATGAAAAAGCTCAAAGAAATGCTCCAGTGTATCACCACCTCTATAGTTTTAAGTAAATCCCAAAATGTATTCGTTCAATCAATTCTGTCGAACCGTCAGTTGACTACTAATTAGTTTAGAATTTAGCAAACATTTTCCCACCAAGGTAAACGCGAAATTTTCAACCTGTCAAGTTACTCCTGAAATTACAAATTAAGCTAAATGGCCAATTGTTTTTGAAACTTTGTGCATTTAATATTATCAATTTTTTGATACGTCTAATGCCTTAGTGGTTTTGCGGTTCAGGTTCGATCCCAATCCAGGAAAAGAACCAATGTGACCACCAAGAAACACCGATACCAAATATTAGAATCAGAAAGCGTGAAGCCGCAGTTAGGGTGGTGATCGAGTGCTCAAACATTTCTAAAACGATCAGAGACTAATGCCCAATTAATCACTGGGCATAGGCGGGTATTTTACACGGTTAATGTCTTTGGTAAAGTAATTATGACATGGATTAATATTTACGAACATGAATTGCTTCTTTTTCTTTCTTTAATTTAATAAATATCCCTAAAATGTGTGATTTACTCGAAACGAAAATAAAATGACGTGCTGCAACCCTCAATTCTCCAAATTCCATACAGTCAAATCTGATTTGATCACGAACTTCCAATTATACCTTTCTAAAGCCAACAATTTTAGGGTTCAGCATCCAATGGATAAAAACCCTATTACTAAGACTCTGTTCTCTGTCCGTCCATCCATCACCAGTCTGTATCCTCATAAACCGCAATACTAAGATAGTCGCGCTGATAAAGACGCTGTTTTTGGAAATATTAATAATGATTTATACTCTAATATTATTACTTTTTTAAGAATAAGTTTCTTGCCGGTTTTTCTCCATAAGAATTACACACTTTTTGAGTCGACATTTTCACAGGTAACCTCTGTTGCACTTACAGACAAATAACTAAATTTGTTGTGTCACCAATTTTTTTTTTTAAACTCCTCTTTACCATTTTTCTCCAGACCCCGTGTTTCCTCAGTCCAACTCGCGCTGTGAGCGGCTTTCTACAATTAACATAAAAACGACTTCAACAGCCGTCATAATGTTCTCTAAACACACGTGTGGAGGGTATAGCGCAGTCAAAACTAGGATTGTATTTAATTAGGCGACGCCGCGCCGTTGTAATTGTTCTCATAACAGGCAGTTATCACGATACCTGCTTACCTTTCATATTGACATGTTGTGGATTAGGAAAGGGTAGGCGAAGGATGAGGTATGTTATGTTTTGTAAATAGAAGGTTAATAAAAAAAAAATTGATCAAGTGGTCAAGTGTGATTGGGAAGTCATAGAAGTTGGTAGAAGAAATAGTTGGCTTGAGGAAAAAAAATTACATCCATCAAATTGATGGCCTCCAAGTCGGATACACAGTAAAGCCTTAGTATTAGGATAACATTTTTACTTTTCTAGTAGGGAACCCAATAACTTTTAGACCATAACTTTGTAAGTTCGAGTCGGATTTCAAATCTTACGTTAATTATAAGGTAAAGAAAAGAAAACGCATCTATGTAATAATGTTCACACCAATAAATATTCGAAATCCCCAAACTACAACACTCTCAAGATTTTCAATACAAGATAAATATTTCGAGGAAATTCGGAATAAGCAAACTGCTTGGAAAGATGCCGTATTCCCATTGTACCTAATTTGTCCCTTTTGTCTAAGCCCTTAGGGACAATGGTACATTGAATTACCGAATGTTTAGATTAGGACAGAAACCATAAATACTGTTACAATTAAGTTAATCTGTTATTTAGTGTTCAATATGTACTGTTAGCTAATTGAATTAAAACTGTTTGCAAGGCCCTAACAATTATCTTCATGAACGTTTCGATACGATTAAAGCTTTTAGTTAAATACTCAATACTCAATATTTTTATTGCACTCCATATGTTAAACAGGTGTTACATGATATAAGTATAGTACACTATGGACCCTGTAGGGCACGGCAATGTAGAAATGTAAATATGTTCACCAATGCGTTTCCTGTATGCAATTTACATTTCTTCCGCCGTTAAAGCTTATGAATTGCTCAAGTCACAGTATTTTTTTGACTGGTAAGTAAAAGTCTCATTGATAGTCCTTAAATATTTTAATCCAACATAATTAAAGTTTATTATGAGTTTTTATTGCCACATACCCAATGGGTAAGAACAGAACCGTATTTATGAGGCTCCAGTGTCAGTCCGTCTGATTTTTCTCTGCGTCGATCCGTAACCTGGCTGTATCTCATACAACTGTACTGATCAATGCGCATAGCAATTTTACTATTGTGAAATAAAGTAATATCAGTTCCTAGAATATAAGACAAAAATGCAATCTAGAAATTTCGGTCAGTCAGAACTACTTCATATATTTTATGCAATTTAATATCAACCACAAACAACCATATAGAAGACTCGTAATAATTGAATAAAAACTTATCTTGCCAGAAAAGTTAACCCAGAGCTCAACTATCAGAGGAAATCCATCAGTTGATTAAAGGATTCCCAAAGTAAATTCTGGGATTCCGAGAATTCTTACCGATACACAAGGATTCGGTCCAAAATTTTGTTTGCCAGCTCCCCTTGCTTCGTATATCCATCCCCTATTCCCCAGACCCCACCCTTCGAATAGAAATGTGTTGATTATTTACAAATAGCGCTATTTCGTGATTCGTTGGCAGGTATTGTCCTTGCAATTGTTGGCTTGCTCCCTACCTGTTTATAATGTTATGATGAGCTTTTCCAGTTTCATTTCCTTAAGAATATTAGAAACTTGGAGTAACTGGATTTCGGAGTTATTTAATCGAATCAAAGCTGGATATTGATACTTTGTGTGATTTATTATTTTAGTTGATTTTAGGGGAAACATTTAGGGGATTTGTTTGATAAATATTTTGATTCAATAAGGGGAGTGTTTGTAAACATCGGAGAACTGAGTGAAATTTTGTGAGTATCTGTTCGTTTAAATTGGATGTATTGACTTGTTTCATTATTCTATTGAAGATAATGTATTCGCTACTTAAAGAAATTGAAATGGATAATGGAACTGTGATCTTTTTTAATTATTATTTAAATAATTAATGGATTTATAGCATTCTGGTAAACTAATAATTAGGGGGAAAATCTCCTGTTACCGTCACTTAAATTTATTCATTAATGTATTAATCTACGAATACTGTGCTATGGACCTTCATAACCTTTTAAAACTATTTTTCATATTATATTTACTTTCTAAATACATTTTAAAATACTACAACAATGACAAACAAAGAAGAAAATTTTGCAGTGAAATCCGGATTCAAAATATTATAATCTGAAATCATCCCATCCATCAAACCCGCAATGAACTAGCAAAGTGATCAATGCTAAACCTTTTTGACATAAAACACTACCATTTGATACCCCAATAAACTCAAAGTCCATTATCATTGACTAAAATAAACTCATTTACAATATTGATAACATTAAAAACATTCGTTTGGTCGACAATATTTTCGGCTGCTACTCTAGGGACGTTATGCTCCGGTAAACATTTTATGGACCATTTCAAACTTGACAGGTGTCGTAAAATGCATTCCAAATTGTGGATTGCAACTTTGACTATAAAAAAGTTTTGGCTGTACCGTAATACTGGATAATATAATGACGAAAACATGAATTGTAAAGTGAGTTTTAAAGGCAAGTTAGGGATAATGATTATGATTTATTATTAATTAGCTGTTACCAACGGTTTAGCCTGTATGGATGTTGGTTATAGCTGCACAAACATTACTCTCCTTTAACGAATGTTTTTTTCCATATGTTAATCCAAGATGTCAGCTATCTCCATACAAAATTTCATCAAAATCACTCCAGCGGTTTGAGAGAGAAGACACTCGTAACAAACATACTCACATACTTTTGCATTTATAATATTAGTGTAGCTGTCGTTAACAGTGGAAAAACTTGTTAATGGCATTTTAACCAGCTTTTATATTGCGTTCACCTATCTTTTTGTTTGTAATCGAATTTTGCAAGTTAAATTTAAACCGTAATGACAAAAACGTAAATCGCAAAGCGAGTTTTAAAGGTAATTAAAAGATTATGATGTTTTATTTATTATTCCTGGATACATATGTGGATTCAAGTTAATTGACAAAATATGCGTTGTCATGCTTCAGATATGTTCATCGCGAACCATTCATTTGAGAGCCTTTCATAAATTAATAACAAATTAATTTATTGCAGTTCAGTTTTTTATGAAGATATAGAACAGTATCTCTCTTTCACAACTATTTATTCTCTCAAAAATTGCTATGAACAAACTCACTTAACTGACAAATTCTTTAACTTCTGTGACTACAGAAGTCTATTCAGTCATCATCGGCCTAGCCTTTTCCCAACTATGTTGGGGTTGGCTTCCAGTCTAACCGGTTTCAGCTGAGTACCAGTGTTTTACAAGGAGCGACTGCCTATCTGACCTCCTCAAACCAGTTACCTGGGCAACACGATACCCCTTGGTTAGACTGGTTGTCAGACTTTTTCAAGCTTCTGACTGCCTGCTGACAACCGTCAATTATCTTGTTTTAATAAAATGAAATACCTAGCAAATATTTTCTAAAAATCTGTTCGACACACTAGTTAGATTAATGAAGTTACTAAAGAAAACCTGAATCATGGTAAAACATATTAAGTTCTAAATATATTGAAACTCATACCCCATTACAGTAAAACAGACTTGAAATAAAAGTAAAAAATCGATGAAACTATTCAAGTTTCTAAAGAACGTTTAAAAAAAATAAAAGGTACCTCTAATTGATCATATATATTTCGCAAATAAATTTCACTTGCTCCAATTCATATAATAAACAATTGCTGACGCACCTTGTACTAATTACTAAAATGGCTTTACAAAAATCGGTCAAGTATGAGTCGGACTCGCGCATGAAGGGTTCTCGACAATCATCCATAAAAAAAGAATGTTACATAATAAAATTTGATTTGTTACTAACAACTGAAAAACATCAATTGTCTAACTATCTTAATGTAATATAATAACTAGTTCAACCTAGCGAAACCAGGCCGGGTCAGCTCATGAGTAAGAACTTCGAAAATCCCGATAAATACGCGTGAGTAAACCGTTGCATCATTTAATAATGAATCAATCTCACGATAATTACTATCAAACAATTGTCTTACGGTCACTGTTCACGAGAAACAATCTTTTCACAGTACACGACATAACGGACAAGCGTTCTCTTTAGTAACAGGCTTTCGTTTTCGCCTTTGGATACGGATCCCTCAAAAGTATAACTATGCCGGTGTAATTATCTGGTTAATATTACATTAGATAATATATACGTTTGTGACCATTGAAGTTAGATACGGGTATTTCAGTAATTGTATTCTATTAAAGTGGTTTTTAAATTGTATGGAAATTTGTTTTCCGGATCTATTTTATGTATTTTGTACAATTTGTTGACTAGAATGGTGTATTGTTCTTTAAATATAATAATTGCATGTATTTTTTTGGGATGTTTGTTGTTTGAACGCCAAAAAATACTGAATGGTTTTGGATTTTTACAGTAATTTAATTAATAGAATAGAATAAAATATCAGCTACCATTTTAAAGGAAAATAATAAATTAAACAGTAAATCCAGTTCACCATTTCTCAGCACTATCTTAAATTAATTTAAAAAGTTCCTATATCTTTGATTAAGACACATTGGTACTCGCTCGGCATTGGCATTCGGATCTAAAATTCAACGTCGTATCCAATCCATACCAAATCTAGGCCTTCAAAACATGATCCACACTTATAAATTGCTACTAAAACCTTGTAGTTTAACAAAGACTGTATTATTTACTCAGATTTGACCTAAAAACTTTAAGCCAAATCGCAATTAGCCTTGATTTAAGACACTACCGATTTCGTAAACTTTCAGGGAGATTTGATCTTTAAGTTCTTAAAGTTTGAGTTGATTTAATATTATCTGTATTCGTTTTTAATGCTAAATAGCCTTTTAATTACAGACCAACAGTTCCACAATAATAACAATTTCGAAAAACTAAACAAAACTTTATATTTTCATCCGATAACTATACTAGCTGACTGCTAACCTTCACTAGTTGGAGGGGCACATTTAGAAAAAGAAACGAAACTGGATAAGTAAGGTCTTCGCTTTTAGTTACTTTCGTAAGGGTGACTCTTTTTTCATTTTTCAATATTCAACGATTAGTTACTGTTCGACTCCACCGTAGCGTCATCTCATGATAGAGGACTCTGTTTGGGTCGGAAACTAATCGAGCGTGACGATACACCAGAGCTTGCTGAAATAATCTAGTGTAATAATTTCACAAACTGAATATTTCATTGACATCATGCCCCATCAAGGAGTACAAGTGACGTGTTGTGAAGTTCGGTCTTGAATCAAAAACAATAAATACCTGTTACCTTTTTGCCAAACAGAACATTAGCACAAACGTCACACGACTTAGTAATACATACTGTGACAAATGCTCTAGTGTTTCTCCACAAATATACGTTACGCCATTCATTTTAAAGTGGGGATAGGCAAGGTTCAGCTTCCTTCTTCCAAAAACCTTTCTTATGACGAAAACAAAAGATACCTCTTAATAACAAAACAAATTTCAAAATTTTCAACCTCTTTAGTCCAAACTTGGATTATGTATTATCTCAGCATCTCGTATGTTTCCCCACTCAATCTTATAGATCCCTGCGGTCTAATCCGTTACTTACAAGTTTGTAGGCAGGTTTCACGAGTTTCTCCGATCAGGATCAGTTGAACCGTCAGATCAGTTGTTTTGTTAAACTAAGTTTAATGGTACAGTTTGCATTTGGGAGTAAACTGGAAACAGTTTGCATAAATACTACGGTTATTTTTATTATAAGCGCTACCGTTGTAGGATATTACTGTAGAGGAAAAGTGAAGGAGCAAAATGTAGATGAACGTTTTGTTCTTTGACTATTTCATACCCAAATGAGAGATCAGGTCGACAAAATTTAATAAAGGGGAAGTACTACCTCTTTAAGTAATAATTTAACAGTTGGAGGCCTTTAAGCACTAACGGATGTCAATTTTATCTGTGACACGAGACATTTTTTCATGCTTAACTTAGAAATTCGATTGATGAGCTGCCTCGATTTTTTTGGCTAACCAAAAAATTTATCCAACTTTTCCAAAAAATTGTGGCACCTCGGAGGTTAACTTAGTATAAAATATTTATACTAAACAAGATAAATCCTAGAACAATTTTGACCCGTTAAAATTTTGGCTTTCACATTAAACTATTTTAAACTCGTTCCAGTGTAACTTTGTTCCCAGTTCACAATGTGTTTACTGGTGTAATTGTCCCTGAAGGAGTTTTAACCTTCACCCAGTTTTCACATTTTCATCTTCGTCCTAGCGTCGCTTTTTGTTTGAGGCCACTCTTTATTATTTTACAGCTGTTAAGTTTAGTTTAACCTAGTTTTAAATACTTCAATTATGATACTTGTTTCGTTGTTGTATGTTGGAATATCTTGTATGAAGAAAATATCCTTGACTGCCTTCAGGTGCGATTCAGTCTACGCAGATTTAGGTGTAGCTTGAAGGAGAGATTCGTTAATCTCAATTTTATACAGCCCCAGTGAAAACTTTACATAACTTATACTGTTTCCCGCGGGCGCTACAAATCAAAAATGATCTAGGAACATAAAATCGGTATAAAAAATATCTTCAAGTGTTAATTCTGGTAATAAACTATCTGGGTACCAAGTTTCGTCTAAATCCTTTCAGTGTTTTTGATTGAAAGAAGAACAAACATCTATACATGCATACAAACTTTCACGTTTGCAATATTGGTAGGATATTATCATTATCCTACAAATACCTCATATATTTAAGAACGAGTATATCTACGAAGAAAGTCGAAGCAGATTCATCTTCTATTCATTTGGTCGATTTACTACTGAGAGTCAGAGTTTCAAAACCACTCGTATGCCTCTAACGTGGTCTCGCTTTCCTTACCCACGATGCTTTCCTTCACCGATTTAACGAATTGATAATTACTTAGTCAAAGCAGATAAATAAGACTGATTAACGTTTTAATCTTGATCCAATAACGTTAGTACAAATGCAGGAAGACGTGAAGTGTCTCAATAAACTGACGTCACTATAATTAGTTCTATCAAAAGCAACGAATGGCGTTTCATTAACGGCTCAAAATGCTTTTGACTGGTGTGGTGCATGTTAAAAGCGGTGTTTTTCGTTTAATGTTAGACTTTTCTTAAATTCTTTTTGGCGGCAATTTGATATTTATTTTGCTTATTTTTTTTAAGTAATTTTAGTGAAAAAAATTATTTTACTTTTCTCACTATGTTAACAGATTTTTTTTTGTTTTTTAAAACCATACATTTTTAAAGACTTTAAAAGAAAAATATTCTCAATTTATCAGAACAGATTTTTGCACGTTTTATGAAATACTATATACCCTGAAAATAGAATTCGCATTCATTTTTTGTTCCAGCACATCACGTTTCTGCACGAAACCATTTTTCGTTTTTCTGATGTTCTGTTGTTTAAAGTATATTTTTACTTATTTTTAGTAATAAAATTCATCCAAAGAGTATTTACGCGAAATTTGCCTTTGATGGAACAGTTCTACCTACTTTACCGCACTTGAGTGGCCCTTATTTGCCAGGAGCTTGCTTTTAACCCTGTTCATTTTCCTTTATCTAAGTATTTTTTAAACAGTATTATACATACGCTTATAACTTGGACCGTACGTTTACACGCCAGAAGCGGGTGATGAATACTTCATTACCACGGAAATAGGGCGAAGGTTGCCTTTTGAAACGCTTTTTATTTGCTTTATAAAGCATTCGAATACCGTCGATATTTGACGTATTTATTTTTACCGTGTAAACATCCCAATTGAATTCATTTTACCATTAATTTATTGATGTTTCCAATTTTTTTGTGAATATGTTTAAAATAAAGTGGTATTTTAGCGCTGTTGCAAAGTTAATGTTATTCTTAACCATTTTTAAGCCCCATGAGTTATTTAGGAACATTGCTATTGTGTCTATTGGAGACTTGTAAAATTGCTTGACTCCTGTACTACCTAAATCTGTCCTCAATTTTATTAATATTATAGAATAGCTAGCTGTCCCAGCAAATGTTGTTTTTGCCGTACTAATTCGTTCTAGGAAAAATACTGCTATGAAAAATACATGTTAATGTTAACGATTGCGTAGGTCTGAGAATAGGATATTCTCAGACGTACGCAATACGCACACAACGTTTCATGAGAATAGGTCGAGCCGTTTCGGGGGAGATCAATTTCCTACACCGTGACAAATTGAGAATTTTCTATTTTAAATTAAGTATTTGAGAAAATATTGTTACATACAATTAGGTCCATAATATTCTATAGTATGAAAATAGGAAATTATTATTTTTCAACTACCAAGACAAAATTCAATTTGGAAGAATATTTTTATGGAACACTAACGCAAAAAACGAGGATGCAATCACGGACCTAACCTAACAAACAATAATTAAATAGAAAACAAAGAAGGCAATCCAATTAATTATAATTATTATGATCAAGTGATATTATGACACAATTCTGCACAAAAATCCCAGCAAAAGAATATAATATTTTACCGGTTGTCAGATATTGTTATAATACTCGCCTATTTATATATAGGTATCATAATATAATCCTTATAGACCGCGTTATGAAAAGTTTTTCCTTGTACGCAATGAGAAGCATGTTAACCTATTTTCTGATGGGGAATTTTCCTTGGAACTCTTTTTTGGTGGTTAATCAATTTTACTATCCATTTTTAGCGCCATGTTTATAATCGATTTGCTTTTTTGCGTAAATAACTCTGTGGATACAAGCTATAGCTTCGCGTCGTAAATGGATCCGGATTGCTGTTAATATGGCGACAAATCAGATTCAATAATTTCAAGCATTAGCTAGAGCATCGAAAAAAAGCATCATCATCGGCCTAGCCTTTTCCCACTATGTTGGGCTCGGCTTCTAGCATAACCGGATTCAGCCAAGTACCACTGTTTTACAAGGAGAGACTGCCTATCTGACCTCCTTAACCCAGTTACCTTGGCAACACGATATCCATCGAATAAAAACAATGGACAGAAATATAAATTAATAAAATTAAAGGCATCAAAAAGCTTAAACTGGCAAATAAGAAATAACAAATGTTCGTGGTACAAAGCAGGTTCCATACGAGAAAATTGAATCCTTTAACATTCTATTTTGAGATACAGACAATAAATGTCTTTAAATAAACCGTCAGGATTCAGACTTCATTAATACAATTATTGTCTTTTGACTATAATTCAAAAATACAAGTTTCACAAAATCTTCCATTCATACGTTTTCAAGTTAAATAAAATATACGTTGTCAAATTTCAAGTCCAATTCTAGCTAATCTAAAATTACTACTGATACTTGAGATTAGTCCAGACATTCCCTTACTTTGTTCACTAATATCTTAAGTCTAGACTGTAAAAAAGATTTTGACCCTGAGTTCATTTCAGCATTTTCTAAAACAGTAGTTAATAATTTGTGCGTTGACAACGAAGTTTTTAAATTAAAGTTGAAGTTGATTTTGGCATTTTTGCTAACCAACTGGTACGCAATTCAAAAAATGGGGAAAAAAATGTTTGACCTAAATTTAGGGTCCTTAATTGCTTTTCTTCTCTAAACAGTTGTTGTGCTCTCTTATTATTTTATTAGACACCACTGACAAACTGTACAAGAATCTTGTAAAAATAAGTCAAAATAAATAAATAAAGTGAACAAAATGAATATGTTGTTCTCTTCAGCCTCTCATGGAAGAAAACGCGTTGAAAATTGTAATAACTCCGGAAAAGTCAAGTTTCTCTAAAGATAATATTTTTCTGACGTCATTTCTCACTAAGCCATCAATTTCCCAATATTACCATAAGATTGTCTCAAATAGTCTCTCAGATAAACCAAAAACCAAATTATCTGCAATACAAAAATATAAATTCAAAAACTCCAACAATAATCCAGATTACACGGACAAAGGAACCGAAAAATTAAAGAAATTCTACTTAAAATTAGTAGAAATTTCACAAAAGCAGAGGGGATTGCCATCCGGAAGCTTTGCTCTGGATTCCGCATTTTGTTTCGTAATATGACCTACCGAGAAACACTTAGTTTTAAATATATACCCTTAACCGCACTTGCGTTTGAAACTGTAATATTTGCAAGTGTTTACATAATACCAGATTTTTTGTTATTTTTGTAAAATTAATATTTTGGGATGACGATGTTTTTGTCTTTCATTTTAAGTTTCAACGGCTATGCTTAGTGTTCTTTGAAAGAAAGTGTCTAGATACAGAAATGATTAACTTAGCCGTAGAAAGTCAAGATACGTTAAGAAAATATATAGAATATGTAAAGAATACGTAAAGAAGATACATTAGGCAAAAGCGGTATTCAAAATATAACAGTAACATTATGCGTTCATAATATCGTTCTCAGTAAACCTTTAACAATTTCCAAAATTCAAAGAAAATTAAACATCAGCGAGAGAACATTCCCATTACAAAAACTACCATTGTTTCAGCAGCGCTGCAATTTTTATTCTCAACATTTATGTTGTGAGCGCCTGACAGTACACTACAAATGTGTCATAATTTTCCGTCTCAGATTCTATTCAAATTTCAAGGAACTAGTATATAAGAGTTCCACCAACTGTTACAGTAATATTATAAGAATTGTGGAAGCAGGATAGCGCTCTACATGGTATAGAGCGCAATCTCTTTCCCACACCTGTAATAATATTTCTTCGAGAGGTGGTTCTCTCAGTTCCCGTTTCCTTACGAGACCTTACTGCGGCCCGTTAGGCGAATGCTGAATTGTTTTCTGTAGAATTTCAACTTGTAAACGAGGGAATGTTCTGTTGCACGCGACGCCATTCCGCTTTGCCGTTGCGTTCTCATTTTGTACGGATGATAAAATGGTTTTTAAGAAATGGCAGGGCTTTCGGCACTTTGGCTACGAAAATCTTACGGAACATTGTAGTTTGTGGCAATTTATTGTTGAGAACAGAAGGCGAAATAAATTCTGTCTTACGATGTGATAATATTATTTTCTTTGGGCTTAAAAGCTTCAGGCAAGAGCTAAACAAATGTGAACAATTTGGAAAGACTCGGTTTCTGGCCGAGGGTTAGCCAAACTTTTTACACTCAGGCTGCAATCAGATTATAAATTCTGATTAAGGTTTTAGCATACTGATTTCAACGAACGGGCAAACCGGTCGCGCTCGCGAACATATGAAGAGGCCTATGTCCAGCAGTGGACAGCTATAGGCTGAGATGATGATGATACTAATTTCTCGAATCAGTGTAATTGATCTATGTCTATGTCGTTCAGATTTTTATACTACTAAATAATGATGCGGCAGAGATTAATTTATTTTGTGATTGTTACTACTTTTTATAAAACTACGAAATAAATGATTAAGTTACATCCATGTTCACGTAACTCAAATAATATACACATACATTCAGATATTTATTTCAATATTGTAAGTCTAAAATATTCCAATGTATTTAATACTTATTCGTTTGTTTTAACAATGTCCGTTGATCACTCAACGTCGTGGTTTCCAACAAAATTCCTGTCACAATAATATGTCACTGTGCCCACAAAACACAATGTACGCGTATTTAAAAAAAAACATCTTTTGTACAAGTTGGACTTGCATCACTGAGGGTTTCTTTCAAATATGGCAAAGAAATACGAATTGCCCAAAAATTGTAACCGTTCAAATTCATGACCTCACCAAATGTTGTTTAACATCATTTTTAATAGTGGTTTGACTTTTAATGGCTACAAGAATACATCATTGGAATTCAAAGATTTTAACTGTCTAGATATCACGGTTCATGATATACAGCCTAGTAACACAGACATACAGCGCAGCCTTAGTAATAGGGTTCAGTTTTTATCCATCATCCACAGAACCCAAAAACCACCTCCCATCCTATTGACATGACCTTCTGCGGCTGACACGTTATTGTCCCCAGATTGTAATAGGATACAGGAATAAATAAAATTCAGTCAAAACAAAGCTGCTAAATAAATTATTACAAAAAAAATACCTATACCTATTCACGTTTTTTGTGAAGGTTCGGGAGTGATTTTGACAAGGGTCGATTATTACAAATTCAATGTTTTGTCTAGAAACGGGGCTAGAGCTGATATTAATATATTTTTCTGAGTATTTTTGCTGTAAATCATTTATGTTGAAGGTCGGCGAAAATTAACGAATGTATTACAACGAGAGGTCAAGAATGTTGTTTAGTTTCGAAATATTGAATAGTCATGAATATTTCATTTACTACTTTATATAAGGTTTCTTTCTGGCGTAGCTTTTTAAATATCTCTTGGGTTAAGGTTTTAGAAACATTGAACGGCCTAAGCGCAAAGTAGTCATAGATCAAAATGTGTCCAAAGTGGGTTTGGGGTGGTAACTCGGTTTTCCGTGCAGTCTATTCTTGAATATTGTTCACTTTCTCGCAACGGGTAATTGTCTTCTACCACTACTAGCCAAATAGGCGGCGTTGAAAAGTGGGCGGATTTGGGTGCCGTCTTTTGTATTAAACTCTTTGACGTCAAATGGTTGTAATTGTAATTGTAATGGTCTAATTTCACACTAGTGCTTTCCCGATATTGCCAATCTCATAGGTTTCAGAACGACGTCTGATTTATCCAATGATATTAAGATCTCACCATGAAAACTCTAACAATTTTCTATGAGCATGATAAATTGAAAGTACTTCCCGCATTGTACCTGTAATTTGAACCTTCAATCGTACTATTTATTAAAAACAACATTTAAAAACCTTACAATGTAAATAAAAACAGGAAGATGTTATAACTCTGTCCCCTGAATAGAGTATAAACAACACTTCACACTTATTTCACGTTCAGAACAGGCGTTATAAGAGAATCAAAGTGGTAAATATATAATGCGTTTTCCCACAACTCTGTGCGATTTCGAGGAAAATGTCACTACACCTCTTTCCATTTGGGATTTGGAAACGGGACTGAAGGATTACCTGAACACATTATATATTTTTGTGATACACTTGTCTGTTGTAACTGAATGGTTTAAATTTGCATAGCTCATCGAAGTTGTGTTTGATGATGTTTTGTTAAGCACTATATAGATAGGTGAGTGTTAAAGGTGCCCAGGCAGTGTCGCGGACTTGATTTTTGCATAAGACAAGTATTTGTTTCATTCATGAACGCTTAATCTGTCTTGGTTTCTTTTGTAAGTGACTTCGTGTTTGTGAAACAAGGACAAAAAAATAAATTGATTTCTGGGGAAGTTGCTTAAAAATACTACTACTACTTAACGTAGAAAAAGCTTTAATAATATACAATTTGGCTTGAACATACTCGTATATCAATGTATTTTTTCAATAGCTTATCATATTATGATTAAGTGTCAGTGATTTTGACTTTTCAAGGTGATGTAGACTCATAACGAAATTACCAAAATCCGTATCAATTTTAGTCAATCATTAAGTAGACAACAAAATTGTACTCCACTACACAAATCTGTACAAAATAATATAAATTATCAGGCTTAAAGACAAGAACCTTAAAAGCAATAAAGACCTTGCTCAAACTAAAACCCGACGTCTACTAAACAGAAAATCAAAAAAGGTGAATCTACGGAGACACGAACTGCAAACAGGCGGCAAAAGGGTTCCTTTATAATTGCAGCCGTAGGCAGAAAGGCCTTTGAGCGTAACGCGACGGATTTAAACGTTCCACCATAGTACGGATAGATATTGGACATTTTGTTTTAGATGAGGAAGAAGAGGTATTTTCCAAGAGCAAGTATTAAGTTTGAATATTAGAATATATTTGTGAAGTTTCTTTATCAGTTTTGTTTGTACTCTTGCAAGGTATAGGCAAACTACGATTCTGGGTGTAAGTGTTTAGGGTTTAGTATCCGAAAAGTAAAAATTTATACGTATACTAGCTTTTCGCCCGCGGCTTCGCCCGCCTCGAGGTCGGTTATATCGCGTTTCCAAGAGAACTCTTCAAAAATCCGGGATAAAAACTATCCTTTATTCTTTCTCAAGTTCAACTCTATCTCTGTGCCAAATTTCATTAAAATCAGTTCAGTGGTTTAGAAAGTGTGAAAGCGTAACAGAGACAGAGTTACTTTTGCATTTATAATATTAGTAGGGAAGTAAGGATAATAAAAAAGGTACTATAGGTATATAATACTATTATTTCTGAGAAACGCTGTTTGTACACCTATCTATCCATCTACTATCAGGCTGTATCTTATGAACCGTTGTAGTTAAATAGTTGAAATTCACAGATAAAAATGAAAACTGCGATGGATCGGTTTTCTAATAGATGAACTATGTCATACTATTAAATCTTCCTTCATTGTAGCTCCTTTCAGCATGGACATACAACAACTATTAATTCAGAAACGTATGTAAGTAAGGTGCGTTCTTATAAACAATTGACTTTAGGGAATAACGAGAATAATATTCTCCACTTCCCTACTCTGCTTTTAGTTTTGGGGTTTTATGTATGTGGGATAAAATTGAGCAATTGAGCAATTGAGAAATTGAAATTGTATGACTTTTTTCTACTTTTATCTTTACTGCAACAATCATCTTAGGTGAACGATCATAAAACTTGATTCACAACCCAAATCTTATTTATAAAACAACTTAAATATTTAAAAAGCTAAATTTTCTAAATTAAATAAGTCTTTAAATCACTAAAACTACATCATAGAGGTAAGTAAATTGCTCACTGATTTTCAAAGCCTACAATTAAGGTTACCTCCAAACTAGACAGCGTTAAGTAAATGAATCGCGAAGACAAACGAAACACAAATTGATCTAATTCAGGAGATACCACGAATTCTTAAAGTAGTGCTGTGGAAAGTCTAAGAGCAAGATAGCGCGCTACACGCTGTAGAGTGGCATCTCTCTTCCACAACTGTACCAGAGGAACTTTATGTTCTA
This sequence comes from Trichoplusia ni, assembly GCF_003590095.1. Classification (NCBI taxonomy): domain Eukaryota; kingdom Metazoa; phylum Arthropoda; class Insecta; order Lepidoptera; family Noctuidae; genus Trichoplusia; species Trichoplusia ni. The sequence goes on along the minus strand of NC_039489.1, from coordinate 7,194,938 downwards.
GAGATACTGGTAGGCTCCAAATGAACTATTTATTATCCAAAATCTTGTCTAGTATTTATTAAAGCTATCGTTTTACCAATTATTTCAAAAGCCACACTTTATCTAAGACTACTCCGATGGAATTATTTCGTGAGTAGATCGTGAAAAATGAAGAGCAATATTTCGGAATTTGTAAGAGGTTCGGTTGGAGGAATTGTATATAATTCAATACTTCTTGGAAGTCGAAAAAAAATCACTTATTGAAAATAATTTTTGGATGAACTGAGAATCCTTGTTCTGAGCCTATTCGGAGAATTGAAGATCCCACTGCAAGAACTTTCCAGAAGTGGGAGAGTTGGCTTCTAGTCTTACTGGGGTTACAGAATTTCCAGTTACATTGAACGGCTTCCTATATCATCACAGAATATTGTAAAACTGCTTGTTTGACCTTTTTCAGGTGACCTACCTATATGATAATAGGTCACCTGAAAAAGGTCTTGGGCTAAGTTTATATATTGATAGTAGTTGCAGGTTCAAACAATAAAACCTACATTTTTTTATCCCCTTTCTCTTCGTCTCTAATTGCTGTAGTATAAAGAAAAAATCAATGGTTGACTTTTTTCAGGTGAACTCATATAATTATTGGGCTAAGTTGATACATTGTAGTAGTTCTAGGTTTAAACAATAAAACCTACATTTAATTTAACCCCTTTCTCTTCATTTTTAGTTACTGTAATATGAAGAATAAATTCATTAGTTTCATTAACCGTGCGATGTGGTCTTCAGGCAAAACATATTAAGCGTTGCTTAACTTTTCATTCATATTGACTACTATTACTTTAACTCAAACTGTACGTTATATTTATCATCAATAAGCTCAAACAGAGATTACAGTCGATATATAAATACTTAATTATGTATTCCGGATTCTTGGAACTTGATCCCTTAACGATTTTCGGAGAAATCGAATCCATCGAAATTATTTCGCTCACCGCATAGTTTAATATAACAAAGACAATCAAAGAGGTACTGTTAATGTATCTATTATATCAGAAGCTATAAATAATAACAAATCTCAAAAGCCGGTAGATTGAAAAGGGGCCCTATACCTATTTAATTACTGCCCCTGAATTATATCGGTCTCTACCTAAAACGAAACCAGTTTTCATTAAAGTTTATTGCTTTAATAATATTATTTCTGTATTTTGACAATACAAACTTAATATTCTTTTAATATAGTAAGGTATTATCGGGCTGTAATTAAATTTTGGCAATAGCTATGTCAAGAGGAGATTGATGATATTCAAAAATAAAAAATCTCGCTAACTTACAGCCAACCGTATCACACAGAGTGTGACATACCTTTCTAGTTATAGGCATTTTTATCCCGCCTTAAATAGTTACAAACCTTATTATGACTTGCAAATATTGTCCAAAATGTTAAATTACAAGCACAATTGTGGTCTTGAAAAATATATGGTTTTCATCTCAAGGATTTGTATCTTATAATTAGGCTAAGGAAACTCAGCTTTGACAACTGTCTTATCAGAATCCACTAGGGACATTGAAGTTCTTAGTATCAAAATAAGCCTAAAGCTAAGATATGATTTTTGAGAAAGAAATTTCAATATTAAAGTTAAGACAATAAGATTCAAAATTAATTTTAGATTGCCAGTCATGTTAATGAGGCCACAACGTATGATCAATTATGTCGACATCGCTTTGATTATGAACTAATTATCATGATTAGACGTTATATGAGCTCAAACATTGAATGAGTGACGTCATACAAGAGGTTCACTTGTTTTCACATCACATCGCTTTACACGTAATTCACACCATAAATTTAAATGTAACGGAAGGTAATTCATTTACGTCACTTACGTAAATAAATTGAGTCACCAAATTCTGAGCTGAAATAAATTAAAACGTATTAAGTTTAATTGAACTACCTTCCCAAAGTTTATTAAGAAAGACATTGATATCCTTTGGAATTCAGCTGAAGGGGTGTTGAACTTTTTAAACAATGTAATGGTATCTGACAACATATTTTCGGAATTAGGGAATTTGCTCTTTAATGCTGGGGAAATTAAAGTATAATTCAGATTAAAAAAATCTGAACACACTGTATACAACGTGAAGATTCCAGAATGTGTAGTTTGAGATGTGCATTTTTGAGGTATAGCAAGAAATGATTACCGTTCTTCTAGATTTCTTTAAATGTAACTATTTTGGAGTCATACGAACCGTTTACTTCTAGATTTCCTTCAAGATTTTTGAGACTTTTTATTCCCACAAAAAAAAATGGCTAGGTAAAAACTTTCAGGTTGATTTGGTCTCAACAATATTAGAACAAATTTCAACTCATTACTATAACTCGAACTTACCCAAAAAGTGGATATTCCAAAGCTCCATTTATGTCTCTTTAGGGAAAACAAACATGGCGACTTCGGAAGTTCCCAGAAACTTTAGATTATTCGTCTTCGGCCGTACAATCAGGATCCCAAATCATACTCTTGAACTCAATAATAAAACGGGAACAGTAAAATTTTCCGATGAAGTCACAGGTGGCAAGCTTATCCGACATTTTATTTCAATTCATTAGACAAATGCTGGGCATCTGTTCAAATAATTGGGTTAGGACCCAATTGATAAGCTTCCAGTTATTGGATTTTTGGGATGGTGCAAAATGGGCAATTATTGGTGTTGCGTTAATGGGTATAGTTGGTTTAGTGTTGACTAGTTTTTGGAACTTCGCCCACGTTTTCTTCCTTTTGGATCAAGAATTTGCTGTACTATTTAATGTAAGCTAATTCCTCCCACATTTTTCTTTCTTGTTTCCGACGATGGAATTTTATATCATGAATTTTAGTATACAAGATGTAGCCTACTATGGTTTAACAGACTCACTAATCTAAGTGTTACAATGAGTAAATTGCAGTAAACTTTAAACTAACCATTTTGACAAGCATATGCATATAAAGAGCTATGAGGGCTCATAATGCTTAAAACATGGTCAAAGCTGGAAGGTGAATAGCTAAAAGTAAAATGTATAGAAAGACAATTTTAAAGTTAAGTTTTCCATTCTTAAGCTTTGTAGGGTACAAGAAGGGTAAAATTGGTGCCATATTACAAAGCTCCGCTGTCTGTAAAAGTCCGTCCGTCTGATAGTCTGTCACCGATGTTCATCGCCAATTTCTCGTCAACCTATATTTATAGAACTTGACTTGACTCGCACTTGACTTGTATTGAATACACCAAACTAAAAATTTATGACCAAATAAAAACATAAAACCATCGCGTCAAGACATTTGTATTTGTCTGTCAATAAAATTCTATTTACAGTCCATACAAAGAAGCATAAAAACACTATTCCTGTAATTCTCGGTTTTATTTTCTAAACGAAAGCCGTAAATTGTTGGAAAGACTCGACGAATTTATGACGATTTTTTTTACGTTTTACGCGAAAATGTTCGTAAATTCTTTCGAACATTTATTCTTCCTAGCATATAGTTTTACGACCCTTTCTAATTACGACGCGTTATAAGGTTATTGTCACACTCAAACGAAGCAGAATATTTTATTTAAATAAAAAAATGTTATGAAGAGTTCATTATGAAGAGTGCATATTAAATTCATAACTATCAAAACAAAAAATAGGAAAAACAGAGATTTATTTTTTTAAGCAAATACTCCTTAAGGACGTTAATTCTTGTGTCACTTGTAAAATAGAGAAATAATGAATAAATGTTTTTTTTTTCTAAGCGAAACGACTCCCGCGTTAAGGAATTTCATTCTTGGATTGCAGGTAGAAAACATTCAAGTAACATGGACAAAGATACCCAGGCTCCGAACATGCATTCGTGGATCATACAAATGTATGACCTACGCGGGGATGGAGTCCACAATACGTCGCACTCAGTGGGACTAACGTGATGACCTCAGCCACTCGGCTACTTCTGCATTCAACATTCATATGAACCTGGCCGGTGCAATTCTGGCAGTTGGGATATTTTTAATTAGACTATCTAATATTCCACTAATAATTTAATTTCTTATAAGTAACTTCTAGTCACGAGCGCCACAAACATTTGACAAGTCCACGTAGCACGGACGTTGACAAAAAAGTTCGAAATGTAATTCTGTCTCCGCTTCCCCAATTGAACAGGTTTCGCTGTAAACCTACCTAGTACAGGTTCTCTTCGAAACGTTAAGCCGATTACAGTCTGTAAAATAAACAAATTCCAGTAACCAGATATTATTTTGTCAGTACTATTTTTTCCCAGAATCTTATTGGAAAAAAAGACTCCCTTATTCTGAACTCTCTCAGTGTGTCGTAACCCTTAAGTAGCCAGAACAATTTTATGACCTTTCTAGACGCTTGCTTCTGACAACTTAATTAAATATTTGGAACTTATAATTATAGTAGTATCGGGTTAAAAGGAACTCCAACTTTCAAGCTTTTGTTAAATGAAACTCGGAGATTTTGTAAGATACTTAACTTAATTACTTTTCGATGTAGTAATGTTTGAACTAGCTTATTATATAAACGGTTTATTCGTGCTAATGGAACGATGACTTAATTTCGTTAAATATTTGTACTATTTAAATTTTTGCGAGAGTATTTTTCTAAAATCTTCAATTCAAGTCAACGAAACATCCATCGCATAGAAATTATAGGTATTTTGTTAAAGTTAACAATGATAGAAATTGATAAAATAGGTTTCAGGAGGTAAGTAAGAAACCCTATTACTAAGGATCTGCTGTCTTTCCGTTCGTCTGTCACCGTGTATCTCATGAACCTTGATAGTTCAACAGTTGAAATTTTCACTGATGACGTATTTCTGTTACCGCTTAAACGACTTAAAACAGAAATCGAGGTTAAGCACAGTTAGTGCGGTCATAAATATAGTGGGTCATTTTCTTACATTTTTTTTATCTTATATTAATTGAACCCTAAATTACAAATTCAAAGGAATTGATTACAGTTCCCATAGTATTTTTGCACAAGTCATTTATCACGAGTTCTAAATATTTGAATTTTAATTCGCAATTGTTTTCATACTTGGTACCTAATTGAGTTTTAAAGAACTATCCAATGCCTTTTCGACGCCAAAAACCAACATCAACCCGAAGGCCACAAAAAGTAAGTAAGACGCTCAAAGTCTAACGCAAGAAATATGATACAACAACAATAACTTACAAATGCATTCAAACCGCCAACCGTATCAAATATGGCGATTTATAGAGGAAAAACTTCGGCAATAAGTCACCACTATTATACTTTAACGACTAGCTTTTTCGCGCGGGTTCACTTACTCAATTTAGTAAGTTTAATAGTAGGGTTGTGCCAAAACGTGTTTGCTGTATTGGAGTAGTGACAAATGATTTACGCAATCAAAATGCAGAAAATAGAAAATTTTAATAACGATATTTCCTTCTCCGTTAGGTGTTATAATATAATATATCCTGGGACAACTCACACACGGTTATCTGATCCCAAGCTAAGCAGAGCTTGTGTTATGGTAACCAGACAACTGATAAACTTAAAATATTTCTAAATACATACATATTTTAGATAAATAACACCCAGACACAAGATCAAATGATCGTGCTCATCACACAACATTTGTCCTGGGTGGGAATCGAACCCACGACCTCCGGCGTAGCAGTCAGGGTCACTAACCACCAGACCGACAAGCCAGTTAGTATTTGTACATAAAAATAGAAATAAATAATGTATTTTTTTCTCAATACAACCGTATGCTTTATTTACTGTAGCAGTTAATTTGTAAACCAAATATTCTTATCGTTATCAAATCAGTTTTGAAGTTGCGTAGTGTTCATTTGGCTCTACATTGCTCACACATATAAAATCGTGTTGCATTTACGTAAAACAAAAGCCTTTACACGTAAGGAAAGCTGGAAAATCTTTCCGGACATCACATACTGGGGTCCGCATAAATATTAAAAATCATATTAAAACTAGCTGTTACCCGTGGGCCCGCCCGCTACAAATAAAAAATGAAACCACGGGAGCACATATTCGGAATAAAAAACTTTGTTGAAGTTATAAACTATCTGTGTACCAAATTTCATCTAAATCTGTTCAGTATTTTATGCGTGATAGAGGATTAAAATCCATACATACAAACTTTCTTCTCTGAGATAATATTTTTTATTCATAATTTCATTTATTTGTTTTTTTTAACAACATGCCACTTGACGTTGCAATTAAAGTGTTAAACAAATAATATCAACATGTACAACATATAATAATAGTTGCAAACAGGATGGTAGTTTTTCCAAAGGCTTCCATTAATTATAAATTTACTTCAAATTAATTAAAAAAACATAAATATATATTTTTTTTAATTTGTAATAAATTGTAATGGATCTACGATTTTTACGAATTTAGTAAAATAAACCGTTCACCTAAATAGAAATCCCCCAATTTTATAAATAACGTATTAAGCTTTGAATTATTATTGACACAACTTGACACGATTCCTAAAACAATTTCCATACAACTCATTTCCTCAAATTCATAAGCTGCAATTTTTCCTCGAAAGGAACTCTAAAATATAGCCATCCGAGACACGCTAACTATAATTGCAGCCTCGGGTTAAAAAGGAGAGAGATGAAAGGACACTCCTCTTGTAAAGGCACTGAAATCTCTTGAATGGCAACTGACAAAAATATTTTTGCTGTCCACAACACTCTTATTACGACAGACATAGAGTCGATTTTTCAAATAAAACTGACTGGTTAAAATGGTCATGCCACAATGTCTAGTTTTCTGTCTGGATTGCCGTGGAAAAGGTTAAGCCGTTGTAACTAAAATGCTGGGTAACAGTCAATGAGATGAAAGGCGTTTCACTAAATACAAGAGCATTTTAAGAAGGATTTTTCGTAACAATTTCAGAACGAGAAATTGCGATTGTTAGTTATGATAAAGCTGTATATTTTAAATCAATGTCGATAGTTGTTTGTTTATTAGTGAAGATGAAGGCCCTACTGGGCTTCACAGAGCTTGGTGATTTCCGTTTGAGGTATTGAAAAGAAATGAAAGTAACCTGAAATTAACTTAAATTATTTTTATTTACAGTTAAAATGGCAATAAAAATACACCATCTGTGAAAACTTCAACTTCCTAACAGATAGGTAACCTGCACCCTGATAACAAAAAGACGGATAGACAGCAAAACCTTTTTGGTGTGAAATCCTATAACTAATAACTTAATTACAACTCGTTTATTTGGTTCAACGCGAAACTCATATAACCAAAACCGCGAAAACATATCAAATCCAAAACATATTTTTCATAAAATTCGTCCAGTAATCAAAGCGAACGTTTTACTTTGAAACCTAACCGTATACCGTACGTCTTGCAGAAAGGGAAAAATAAATGTATTTATAGACAAGAATTGATGTTTAATGCAAAGCAGATTATTTGTACCGTCTGTGTATGCGGAGTGCCGTTTAAATATTCAAGAAAGGATGTGAGCTTGGTATTCCTACGTTTGATAAACCATTATAGATTTACTTTTAAATCAAACTGTCTGTGAGTATAATGTGGTCTTAGAGTAATTTAGAAAGTACATTTATATAACTTTGAAAAACTGTTTTGGATCGAACTAATACCTACAACAGAAAGTGCATATAAGTCCAAGCATCACAACATATTGTACAATTTATTCTAAAGCATCACTGACAAACGGTAAAGGAAAATATAATAGGGAAACATGGATATCCAAATATTCTGGAAATACTGGATTCTATTTCTGGAATCTGAAATCGCCAACCCACAATAAATAAACGAAGTAATCAATGCTCAATATTTTTGTACAATATAAATTCTTGTAATATACAATATTAATTCACGTTCTTACAAAAACATGCGCTCACCTGAAAGTAAGTGCTATAACTAAATATTTACACAAAACGTAACCTCAAGAGATTTCAAAAACATGGCAACGTAATTTAATACAAGTAAAATACTTTACCGAAATATATTAATGTGTCTATATTGAACTTTCAAAGCAGAACCGAAGCCATTTTGAAGCGGAGCAATATATGCTATAACTGGCCTGTTGGTCTAGTGGTAAGTGGCTCTGACTCAGCCAGAGGTCGTGCGTTCGATTTCCACCCTTCGATTGTGTGATGACCTCGATCATTTTTTTATGTCTGGGTGTAATTTGTTTTATCTATACTCTATACTCTATACTAATATATAAAGCTGAAGAGTTTGTTTGTTTGTTTGAACGCGCTAATCTCAGGAACTGGTCTCAGGCTGGTCCAAATTGTAAAATTATTTTTGTGTTGAATAGACCATTCATCGAGGAAGGCTTTATGCTATAAACCATTACGCTGCGACTAATAGGAGCGAAAATACAATGGAAAATGTGAAAAAAAACAGGGCAGGTATAAATCATAACTTATATCTTCTATCCACGGGGACGAAGTCGCGGGCAACAGCTAGTTTAAAAATATGTAAAAATTTAATCAGTTATCAAGTACTCATCAGTTTTACTTAGTTTGAGACTAGATGGCGTTATTATAACTGCGGTGGGTATTATTATTATACACTATCGTAGCGGGCGTTTTTGTATTATTGTCAACAGCCCACCTTTAAAATGGTTATAAGTAAACTGAATGTCTCTCAAATCATTATTGTTGTGTCTTTAGACAAATGCATGTTTTGAAGAAAGGGTTTTCAAATTAATAATTCAGGAGCAATTTTGAGTTGTTTTGTTACCTTTGTACGAACAATCCATTAGTCAATCATTTTAAGCTTTCTGACGTGTTTTTGAAAATTGTTTTGTGAACATTTAAGTAAAAAAATTGTAGGATGAAATCAGATTTAGAAAAATCGTATGTCATGTGTGTGTTTCTAAATTAATGATTTCTAGAATTTAAACCAAAAGGGCCTCAAACAAATAAATTCTCTTTGACAAGTTCGACTCAGACTCCGGAGTGATTGAACGAAAGAGGGTTCCGTATAAATACGGTAAAGAAAAAACAAAAACCAATGTCACTCATTAAACTCATGACCGTACCAAGTGTGGCTTAACCTCGATCTTGATTATTTGTTGTTTCAGCGAAATATATTATCCATAAAAAATCAAGCATTACCAGCTAACAAGCATTGACACACAAAGATGCCGAATGCTAATAGAGTTCCCTTATCACCCTTGGGGTACAGAATCTAACCAAAGGTCTAAATCTATACTTCTATACTAATATATATTATATATATATATATAGCTGAAGAGTTCGTTTGTTTGATTGTTTGTTTGAACGCGCTAATCTCAGGAACTACTGGTTCGATTTGAAAAAATATTTTTGTGTTGAATAGACCATTTATCAAGGAAGGCTATATAATATCACGCTGCGATTAATAGGAGCGCAGATATAATGGAAAATGTGGAAAAGACGTAAAAAAATCTAACCACGTGGACGAAGTCGCGGGCAACAGCTAGTAAAAAATAAAAGTAAAGCTAGTCCTATTTTTTTTCTTCAAACATATTCTTTCCGTCACTAACCTCAATGTTTTTTTAATAACTCGTATATTTCCGAAAACGAAAGTTTCATTTGATACGTACAGCTTTAACATTTTCATAGAACCTATTCCAGTTTCAGTGTAACGTCAGAAATTCATGTTGAATTCGGTTACGTTGGCAGCTGGTTTGATCCCACGATACCACTAAAATTTTACTAAGAGTATTGCGTATTTCAACCTAGTTTTATGTGTAGGTATTACGTACCAAAAAGTGCTAGTATTTTTGTTTGGTGTAGATAAAACTGCTTCGGTAATCCTTTTATGGAATATAAAGGGATCTGTTGTGGTTTGTGGAATTGAAGACGTTATATTTATAAACGATTGTTTTTTTCTTTAGGAGAAAAACTTGTGATATTTACTTTGAACTTTTATGAACAATAACATTCAACGAACTGATTCACTTGACTGAATAAAAATGTAAAGATCCATAATCCTCATACAACGCCACATCATTCCAGAGTAGGAATCGAACCCACGACCTCCAAAACAGTATTCAGGGCCACTAACCCCAAGACCAACATAACTAAATGATTAACTATTATTCCTACATCTTTGACAGTCGTTACAGGTAGTCAGAAGCTTGAAAAGTCTGACAACCAGTCTATCCAAGGGGTATCGTGTTGCCTAGGTAACTGGGTTGAGGAGGTCAGATAGGCAGTCGCTCCTTGTAAAACACTGGTACTCAGCTGAAACCGGTTAGACTGGAAGCCGACCCCAACATAGTTGGGAAAAGGCTAGGCCGATGATGATATTCGTAACTTAACAGTTAGATACTCGTACTAAACAAGGACAGGTCATAATGTATGCAAAATTTAAAAGGTGTTTATTTTTTTCCATATGTCACTTAACAACATCACAAATAAAAGCGACCTTATGCTCAATATAGTTCTTGAATACCGCTGTTACTATCACAAACACACATCGAGCTATCAGTACCCCACATCGCAGCTATCAGCATTGCCCTATTCGTAAAACTTATTCAATCAAGCAAATTGTACAGAAATCGGGAATCAATAACCAAGTTTATCGGGCACGTAAATCGTAGCGTATAACCAAGTGAAGCAAGTGAGTGGCGATCAAACAGGTTTTATTCAAACTAAATATCTTTTAAACCGTTCCAATGTCATTCAAATCAAATAGCGCGATTTCATCTAAATTAATAAAAGGAAAATCAAACGTGCAACCTCACCGTCACGCGTCGTGTCTGCTCAAGATTTAGGACACCGGTTGGATCTGAAACTAGTCGGGCAATCACGATAAATACGCGTGGGTAGGGTGGGAAGCTTTTGAAGTCGTATTGTGTCTGTCTTAAAGTAATACTATAAGGCGTAAAGCTCTTTTTTTCATAACTGCAATAATATTCCACTTTCGAATGCACGGATAACCGAGTAGTTGAGGCCAGTAACGGGGACGTGTCGTGGATTCTACTCTATCCAAGCGTGGGACAGGCATTTGTGTGATCCACGATTGTATGGTCTGGGTGTCTTTGTACATGTAGGTTGAATGTCTGGACCCCGCGACAAAGGATTATAATTCTATAATGCGAGAGTCATTTTTAAAGAAGAACAGAATTTACATGTCTAACTCAACTCTGGAAATCATCCAAATGACGATCAAAAGCGTGACGGCAAAACAAGACACACAGCAGCATCTGTCTTTCCTAACGAAAACAATATTACTTTGAAAGCAAATAGGATCTCTTTTAAAGAACTATTTGCATCAAACCAAGAACACCCGAGTTTGAATCAAACAAGTTTGATCGTCTAAAACCCTTCTAGAGTATATAAATGCAATAACTTGGATTAAATTCGCACCCAACGTAACTTAGAGGTTGCTAATAAATTTATACGTGGTACCTGGGTGTATATGGTAGGGAATTGTTGGTATGAACTATGATTTATGTCCGTCTTGCTTTAATATTAACGACGGATTTGATATATTGTCATGTGTTATTCTGAAACTGTTTGGAGTAATTTGTGTTTATTATTTATTTGGTTGTGTATTAATTGATGTTTGGCTGATTTGGGTTGCAGATTTTGTAAATTAAATTGTTTGTTGTCGTAAAAAGTTTATTGTACCTAGGTGAGGTACGAGAAGATGATATTTATAAAGGTAAAAGAAAGTGTATAATTTCTTAATTTAAAAAAATCATTTTTTTATAGAAATAACTCCCGCGAAAGGAATCGAATCTTGCGCCGATGGTAATTCCACAAACATTGAATTCCCGTGCACAAGGAATCACTGAAGTATTCGTGGATCACCGAAATCCTACGTGAAAATACGTCATATACGTGTATGTACCGAATATCAATTCATATGCATTTATTCAATAAATATTTTTTCAATATTACAAATAGATGATCCACCTTTATCTATATGTAAGAGTCTAATATCAGATCAGACCACCAACATACGTATACATAACTAACAGCTAACAACACCTAATATATCAGATTAGCCCACATTTTATCTAAAAAATTCATCATAGTTCTTTTACCCCAACTCACTCGCTTATCTCGCGCTCTTATTGAAACTAAAGCGTTCCCGTGGGCATAGCAGGGAATGAAAAATGGGCCCACTCTCCCCAACCGCGATAGGTAGCAGATTATAGTGTGGCTATAACGACCTATTTACAAAGGGGAGATTTCTTAGGTAGGACATTATAAAAATGGGTTGTTATGCCAAGGATAAGGTTGTTGCTATCGGGGTATATTAATGTTATTTTTATGACGTTTGAATGAGGTAGCTCGTGGTAAAGGGTTATGGGGTTCTGCAGTAAAATGTTATAGGAGGAAGTTTGCAAGATTAATATACTGAAAGCGAAGAAAAAACAGCCAATTAAAAAAGGATTTCTATATAAAGTATTTACTAATTAAAAAAAAAATTGTCTATGAAAAAAAAATAGAATGTGTCGTGAATAAAGAAAGTTTTCATAAAAAAATTACATTGTGAATGAGCTTGCATAAAAAAGTGTGAAATCTGATTCAGAGATTAAATAGAAATAAAATGAAATACTCATTCTGCCAAATATTTTTTTACAGAAAACTTGGATGAAACAAAATTAAATAGGTAATATTTGTATAAAGTATCTGTTGCACTCAGCTGGCTTAAATCCAATAAAAACCTTCAATATTCATTTATGTTACGATTTAATAAAATAAACCTTATAAATATCTGAAGCAAAACTATAAAACATTATACATTTTTTCCCCAGGTAAAGTACTGCAGGTAATGTTTTTCAGCAGTTAAACATTAGGTTGTGGATCATATAAAAAAAGCAAAAATAAATTAAGTGATTTTTTTCAGATGGGAAATAACTTATATCGTCAAATGCCTCCTTCCACTTTAGGTAGAGCGAACGCGAGAGTCAGACTTCTACTGACAAAAAATCCACCCATTTGCGTTTCTTTAGGCTAGAGCCAGAGTTACCCTTTCAGACGATCCCGCTAGCTCCTTATAAGGGACCTATGACGAAAAATGAGGGTAAGTTAGTGACATATCTGTGGAAGCGAGAAGCGAGATGGCAAGTTTGACTATCAAAGTAATTATTGTAACTTAACGACTTACAACGGTCAACAAAATAGGCAGTCTTTCGATAACAAATAGAAAAAAAATCAACCTGTATACAACTCCATTTACAAAAAAATTCAGTCTTCCATAAAAAAGTAAACAAATCGGCTTATTTTCCACCTGCCTATAAAGTATCAGAGAAACGAGGGTGAACCTGCATCGTGCAGGGGATTGAATTATTACGACATCTCGTCAGTAAGGGTTGTTTCCTTTTAAACTCAACCCGAAAATGCTAAGCTTTAACTTTTTACTTGCCGAACGGTGGGTTCACCGATTTGTACGGGTAAATTTGAATGATTTATCGTTGGGGTAGATTTTTATTTGTTTTGATTTGTTGCTATCATTTTCTTAGAGTTTCTGGACGTTTGTGACGAAGTTTTAACGTCATTCATTGGCCTAGCCTTTTCCCAACTATGTTGGGGTCGGCTACCAGTCCAACCGGTTTTAGCTAAGTACCAGTGTTTTACAAGGAGCGACTGCCTATCTGACCTCCTTAACCCAGTTACCTGGGCAACACGATACCCCTTGGTTAGACTGGCTGTCAGATTTTTTCAAGCTTCTGACTACCTGTAACGACTGTCAAAGATGTAGGAATAACAGCCGGGACCCACAATTTAACGTGCCTTCCGAAACACGGGGGAACTCGTTATGACAAAGATGGTCACCCATCTACAGACCAACCGCGTCAAGCATAGCTTAACCTGTGATCGTATCACTTATGCGGTTATAGCTTATCCACGAGCTCCTCTGGTGGGTTCACCGATTTGTACGGGTAAATTTGAATGATTTATCGTTGGGGTAGATTTTTATTTGTTTTGATTTGTTGCTATCATTTTCTTAGAGTTTCTGGACGTTTGTGACGAAGTTTTAACGTAAAATGTGAAATTCATGAAGGCAGAGGGAGCATTACTTGATACAGAATAAATAAACCCTAATTCGAAACCATAAAAATACACTTCATATATAACGAAAGTAATAGAGAAAAAAATTAATACTGACATGCCACTGCCATGAAAGATAGCTAAGTGACTTTCAACAATATCTATCCGTCTTTACAATTGACCTGACAATGTCAAGCACAACCAGCATAAAAAAATTAATAGTTACATACTTACATTATAACGATAAATATTCGCAAAATGTTAATAATATACAAAATATTTCCATCATGAAAGTTATAACTCAAATTTCAATGAATTCCCATAAATTCTTGACCGCGTAGGGATTGAAAGTTTATTACCTATAAATAATGTATGTCAAATAAATATTCCAAACACGTACACAAACCTCTTAGGGTCCTGGCCTTGTACCACGAGATCATAAAGCAAGGTTGTGGAAGCGAGACACTTATATACTCCGAACCCGTCTTGCCGTCTCTTTTTTACGACGTCGAGGTTCCTTCTTAAGGAGTTCTTGGTAAAGAGACTGCGTACCCTCAAATAGCGAATAGCATAACACAAATGAATTTCCCACAAATTTCTCCCTGTATTTGATGTTCAATAGGAAATTCTCCGAACGATTGCATTCTTGGAAATGCAATCATATTTTCGAAGAAATAGTACAATCGGTGTTATAAGTGTTCATATTTTATTAAAATAACGATATGAAAAGAATGAAAGCTTTAGTAGCGCTTTTATACTATTTTTATTTTTCAAAATTTATTTCGAAAATATAAATCCTGTACTTATGTGGCGTGCAATAAAGAATATTCTATCTATCTACCTATATTTATGTCATCATCATCATCATCCTAGCCTTTTCCAAACTATGTTAGGGTCTGCTTCCAGTCTTACCGACTGCAGTTGAGTACCAATATTTTACAAGGAGCGACTGCCTATCTGACCTTCTTAATCCAGCTACCTGGGCCAAATGATACTCTTTTGTAAGACTTTTGTCAGACTTTCTAGCTTCTGACAACCCTTTACGACTGTCAAGTATTTGTTAATCACAGCCAGGATCCAGAATTTAACCTTCCTGCCGAAATACGGAGGAATACGTTATGACATAGTTGCTACCCATCCACGGACCGACGGTATCAAGTACAGCTTAACCTGTGATCGATCAACCTGTGCATCCTCAGTATTTTTTTTTAAACTATCCCGCAAATAGTTTTACAATGCAAACTTAATCCAGTGTTCCTTATTTAAATGTAGAGTCTAAGATGCCGCATAATGACATTTAAAAAATAGTATCAGCACAAAAATATTATTCAACCCTCAAACTCATCTTACAATATTCTTTCCGACTGTCCTACACTACAAATTCTTTAGATACGATTGCAACGCCTAAAACGTTATAACATCCATTTTTGAATGCCACCCGTGAAATTGCGTTCTGTACAAAATGCGGCATGTAATGTCACGGCTATGATTTATACCAGTTGCTTTGGTTCGCAGGAACTCTAATATTTGCTTCAAAGATATATGTGTATTAAATAGTTTTCAACATTATTAACGGAATATTATGATGTAGGCGATGGCGAAACTGAGTGAACCTTTTTTGTTCTTGTGAAATTAGCGAAGAAAAATGCGAGGGAATATGGTAGGTTATTTTAAACGCCCTGAGTTTGTTTCGACATTTCTTCTTAGGGTAGTCAGCTAGGAAATGTCGGCTCCATCGTTCTCAAAAAAGACATGTAAAAGTGATAAAAAATATCCTATTTGCAGAATAAATAATTTCATTTCATTTCATTTCATTTCGCAACTCGTCAATAGTTCTATTCTTCTAATATTCTCTATGAGTGTTGAATGAATGAAAGTGAAAGAGACGGCACAGTGTGTAGGAAGATGGTTTTTTTTTTCAGATATAGAATTACTCTATACTCAATACTCAATCATTTATTGCATTCCATATGTTACAGAGATGGTAGAAAATAAATAGCAGTTAAAATATAAGTATATTGAAACACAGCTCTGTATAAGCAATTTTGTGTCATACATCTATTATATGTATTAAAAACAGCCTAACTATATACTGACGTGCAAAGCTACGTTCTTAATAGCAAAAAAAATGATCACAGTCGCTTGGTATTAAATCTTAAAAACAAAAAAAAAAACGAAACAAATTGTGGTACAAATGTCAAAATAATTAATTAACACTCCACCATAGGTCATTAAACAGCATCTTAGAAAAATCTCTTCGTAACAAAAGTAAAAGAATAATGATGACAATTTAACCCCACCGAGACTTAGGACACGGTCTAGAATTCCAGACTTGCAATCGACTATAGTTAAGATAATAGCTCTAGGTATTTATCTAGCTCGGTCTAATAGACCGGAACCAAGTTATTTCAGTCGCCAAAGGATCGAAACGAAATAGTTTCTCGAGTTAAAGTTTCTGAAGCGAGAGCGAGCGGGATTTTTTCTTTTGCTTCTCTATTATAACTAATGGGGTTCTTAACTTTTCTATTCGTTGTTTCGAGTTCACTTAATCGTTGTAAATGGTTTGTTCTAAACTTTGAACTTGAGATAAGTTTTAGTTGAAAATTTTAGAACAGATCATTGGTCAAATTGGTGGTGTCTTGAATAACGACTTCATTTTTGAACTTTTAATCTCTCTAATATATAAAATACTTATGTCACGGTGTACGTATTTAACTCTTCCGAAATGGCTCAACTGTTATTCATGAAATTTTGTGTACATATTGGTTAGGTCTGAGCATCAGACAAAATCTTTATCTTTTTCATCCCGCTTAGTGTATTTTTTATTTCCCATATAGTGTTTCTTCCTCCACCATAGCAAATTAACGTTTTCTGGGTCAGCTAATGTCTCTTTAAAAGAATGAAGTATGTGTACGAGATTCATTGGTCATTTTTTTTTAACTTTAAATATCAATGTTCGATATACAGGTCCAAGAAAAGCTTAAATACCATCGACTCTACAAG
Organism: Trichoplusia ni; assembly: GCF_003590095.1. NCBI lineage: Eukaryota > Metazoa > Arthropoda > Insecta > Lepidoptera > Noctuidae > Trichoplusia > Trichoplusia ni. The sequence goes on along the minus strand of NC_039489.1, from coordinate 7,177,943 downwards.
ATGAAAAAGTACTGAAAAAAGGTCGAAACTAAAAATTTATTCCACATTTGTTTAATAGTGCGGAACAAGCCACATTTTATTTACGGCTCGTATACAACCGAACACATTTTTCCCAAGTCCAGTGTCAAAGGGACAAACATTCCTTTGAGTTCAAAAAACTGTGATTCCGTACAAAAGGACCCTTAGATCAATGCGGTGTGAACGTTTTTCTACATATATTTTGTGTTTGTTTCATGATATTTCATTGAATAATATAAGTTCTACAAAATACCTAAATCTCTAGACTAACGAAAACTTGTAATGAGTAACATTTTATAATAAATCCCTCTTTCCTCGAACATTTTTGATAAGCAAACTGACAGTTATATTTTTTTATATATTACGTATTTGACGGACGTCAAAGAACTACGAAAATCAAATAAACAAAGAAGTAAATTTGACGACATTTTTTCTTGTGTTACGGCAATGTAGAGGCGCACCATGTGTATAATAATATTTGAATCAAATTTCGGCCGAAATTTTCAGCCATATGCATGCATGCTCATGCTAATTTTCATCACATAATTATGAGATCAATGTGTTCCTAAATTCTACGTTAATATTTTACGTGACCAAAACAACGAATTATTTATAATTCCATCCAGCAGCCGATTTCTTACGTCAAAAGTCATTTTGGAAAATTCTTGGCCTTTAATTAAACTTCAAAGGTACGCATTACCTCCCGAGCTTTCCTTGAAAAGACGGTATTAAGTAAAACTCAATAATTACAGTACCTTAATTGTTACAGGAATTATTATAAAGCTTAAGATATTTGGTTAATTTAGACTTTTGAGAATTTGCTACCTGCAAGATTTTACTTAATACTCTGCCAATATAATGATCCCTTTAAGCAAAGATCTTTGCGAAAGTGAATGGGCGCTATACTCGGACACTGCACTTAACGGCATTATACTTCTTCAACGTAAAGTTCTATTGTAATATATGGAGGCAAATATCTGATAAGTATGACCTTGCAAAAAATATACAAAAAATATATTTTTTTTTCTCTTTTAAAAACGACTCCCGCTTAAGGAATTTAATCCTTGTGTCGCGGGGTGTTTCACAAACATACAAATCACATGCACAATGACACCCAGACTCAGAACAAGCATTCGTGGATCGCACAAATGCTTGTCCTACGCGGGGATCAAACCCGCGAATAGTCTTAATGGTAAGTTAATAGAATACAAATTAATCACACGACACGTAACCATATTCTGCGGACTGCTCTAACTACCCTGCGTGGTAACTCACGGCTGTTTGTTTGAAGATCTACTGATCAAAATAAAAGCGAAACATGTAACCACCAAAAAGATATTTAGTTGAAATTATAACTCGATTAGTTAGAAACGTATGCAAAAGTCAATTATGTCAAGCTTAGTAATATTATGTCCACCTAATTTTCAATAAATTCATCACACATCATTTCAATAGACTGTGCTCTGAATATTGGACTGAACCACAAAATCGGAAGTAACAACCAATACCTACGTAGGACAAGGGTTTGTTGTGATCCACGAATGATTATGCTGAGTTTGGCTGTCTTTGTGCATGTAAATTTAATGTCGGCGAAACCTCCCTCGACACAAGGTTTAAATTCCTTATATTAGTCCGTATCTTAGTTGATGATAAAAAGATAATAATCGCGCCTAGGGGTATTTGACGTCGGATACATGAACTGGGCTGCTTTTGTAAGACGACTAAAAAATCACGGTGTATAAATGAATTCGTCAGCCGAAAGACTACATCAATAGACACTCCACTAACTATACGTCGTTTGAAGTGAAAACTGAATCGCTTCACCTTCACTTGACGATTTATCTTAATAATTGGACCCGCGTCAGGGCTCACGCTATTTGTTTGAAGATCTACCGATTTACCGATCAAATCTCGAACTCGTATGGATTTGATACGTTTTGTGTGTTTGATATTGATATAGTATTTTTTGTTGATTCGAATTTTCTTTTCTTGTCATCTTTTTCGAAATGGTGAGGTATTTTTGGCACGTATACAGATAATATTTTCTTTTTAATATTTTTTCTCAATAGAATGTAATTATATAGTTGTGTGTCTACTATTTGTAACATGAATGTTTTTGATTTCGAAGAAAAATCACAAAAAATACTCTTTCAAGTAGGTGTATATAATAATTAGAATAATAACATAATTTAATATTAATTTCTTGTGCTATTAAGTCTAATACTGGGAGTTTGTTAACCTCTTTTTCATCAAAAATAATTTAATAAAGAACCTAAGCAAAAAAAAATTCACGAAAAACTCAATTTCCTTTCTAAGCCCTAAGGTCCCTAATTTTTAACAAAACATAATCCTATAAGTAATGAAGCTAATACAAAAATCAGACGGGAAGTACTTCTTAAAATACTCGCTAACAGTATTAAAATAACAACGAAATATGAAGCTTTATTATCTAAAATGCCAGCCTTAAATTTCCTCTAATATCTCACAATTGGCTTACTTAAGCGATGAGGGGACATTCATTTTTCACCATTATATATTTTCTCAACTAAAAAACAACTTTATTCACTAGAACGTGAAGTTTAAATTTCCCTGTTTCAATGAAATATTTCATCAACAAATTGCAGTGTGGAGATAGGTTTCTGTAGTTGGATTTGAATGATAAGAATGTTTTAGGTGCTTTCATTTCCGTGCACGGGATTACATTGAACAGAAGGTTGTTGAACTTTGCATAATTCGTTTACGTAGGAAAAGGGGTGGCATGATTATAATAATTCGGAGGTTAATGTACTGTAAAAGAGTCTTTCGTTAAATAATAATGATGATTTTCGTCGAGAAAAAGGTTTTTTTTTTCAAAAATGTGATATTAAATTATAAATTAATTAATGCTAAATATACTATAATGGAAATAATAATTAAATCTGACAACTAAATGTTTTTAGATAAAGGTTATTAAAGAAATTTGATTGAAATTAAATTGAATTTATTTTTGTGAGTACAGTTCTAATAATAAAATTGTTATATATAAGAAATGACTCATACACTTACAATTTCTTAGTACGGAAGTCGGTTTTCTCACAAACATTCAAGTCACATGCACAAAACACCCACACTCAGAACAGACATTCGTGGACCGCCACACAATGAGTTAGGCGTGAAGACGTTCACCACGTGGTAGTGTTTGTCTGACCATAAAGCAAAAATTTATTCAAACATTTATTCAAATTATGCTACTAATCAGCCCTTCAGAATACAGCGACCAGCATCCAGCCACATTTTATAAACTCCAGAACTTATTCTTCAATTTAAATTCATATCAGACGTGTTATTTATATTCTGAACAACAACACAGTTAGCACATAACTCTTCTTTACTGTACAATAGATAAAGTAAATAAAAAACAAATACTTCAGAACCAACTAACATAGACAATTGAGTTGAAACTTTGAAAAACTCGTAACTCGCAACAATCTTGGCAAATACACGTTTAAGTTCTGAACTCTAAAACAGTAAGTGTTGGTACTAGTTATAAATTGAGCTTATGAACTCTGACAGCCATGAAAACTGCAATGCAGGATCCGGACTCCCCAAGGGCAATATATCAAGCTTAGGTACCGAGCTAAGAAGACTAGGCGTTCAATATTTACGTATGTCTGTTTATACGTAACAGAGGCGAAGTGATTTACCTGTAACAGTGAGATATTAACAAAAACAGGGTAATAATCTACATCAATAGTAGTTTATGGATTTTTGGAAAACATTTTAGGACCACTTTATTTTCCTAAAAGTTTGTATTAAATTAGAAAGATGAATTTTCTATTATTAAAACTACTTCAATATTTTTTGTAACAAGCTTTTTACCTTTTAAAACCCAAGTGGGAAAATATACATAATCTGAAAAGCTATCATATCTTTGTTTGATTAAATTAATATTTGTATAAAGGTTTAAAGGATTTGACTACAAGGTTATCCCAAAAAATAAAATTTACTGTAAAAGGCACTTATTTAAATAATTATTTAGTTGAAAAATATGTACCAAGTACCAAGGTGGAAAATATTTATTTAACTTTAGATTTTATTAATTAAAATAAAATCTGAAATGAGTTTAAATGAGCAAGATACCTAAATACTTTAAATTGATTTCAACACGAGAGGTGTAGTAACATAAAATACTGAAAACAATTTAAATGGCAACTATTAAAAAAAACTGTTTAAAACGTGTTTACTGAGTTTTCTTAATTACAGACTAAGACCTTTCTTCTCAATAAATCATTACAATTAAAAAAAACTTTATCCGTTCAAAAAAGATATTCCAGCAAAATGCCTCTCTTAAATGGCTTAAACAGCCTTCCACATGCTTGCCATATAAAGTTCCTACCGACACAACGGCATAAATTGAACAAAAACCGCATTGTCGAAGCGTATCGGGTGTTAATATCAGCGACGCACGTGCCTCGCTTCCATCGTGTTAACGATTCAGAGATACAGGGAACTAAGGCCGGCGGGATGCTTGCGATTGAAAATACGGTAAATTGAAAAAAAAAATAGTTTTCATGTCGATAAGTGGCGCTGTTCAAAGTAATTTTTTTTTTTAATTTTAACGCGTGCTTAGTTTATGATTAAAACTGTTTGTTATTTGCCATGAACTTTTTAACGAAACCTCATGACTATCGGATTTGCTCACAGTCTTATTTTCAACCTATCAAAGTCGAAATTATGACCTAGCAGCAAATTCAATCGCTCAGACTTTCAGGTACCGATACAAAAAGTTCAGTCGTACAAAACCCCGAGCCCTCGTTGTATAGAAAACTTCTCTTTCGATTTACAGCCTTTTTCTTCCATATAGAGCCTGACCTGCAGCCGTGTTAATTGCCGTAGTAGCGTATGCCACTCTGCAAACCGGACAGTCAATATAGCGACTATCGGTAACGGACTTCGGTCAACAATGTCTTCGTGTCGCAATCGTGCAGCCGGCCTATGGACAGCTGACAGTAGCGACATGAGAACACTTCTCCGAGCTGTGACATTTTTGTTATCGGTCCACCAAGCTATGAACTAGAATTTTTGAGCAATTTTTTAGTTTGAAACCAATTCTATGCCAGTTTTTCGGATGTGTCGCATTTGAATAGCTCTCTAAAGTCAGGTGAGGCTTTGTTCAAATAGTTTTGGTTTAGGAATGCTCTCTTTATGTTCGTTTATTAGATTTTTTGATTTAATTTTAGCTTCGATACACAATTTGTATTTATAATTATAAACCGTTTGTTATGGAGATAATGCACACGATGGTTTTGTTTTTTTTATATAATATTTTTGTGGTAGCCTTGCGGTTTTTTCTATAAATTTGCATACACAAGCCGCAGGTTTGAACCAGTACTGCCAAGCGAAATTGTGACAGTTAATGTTATTTGTAAATGTGTCTTAGACATCACCCAAAAACGGTGAAAGAAAATAAATAATACTGCTAACCCGCGATCCACAGCGAGCTACCGAAGTGATAAATGCAATCTTTCCTTTACAAGAAGAACCTCAGTAGTCAAACATTAATTAATATTGAAATATCATGATTAAAAGATGCAAATTCATTATTATAATCTACAAATTATCACCCATCCTCGGGCAAACATCAAAAAGCGCTTGCAAACAGCAGTTTAACCTTTACCATCAATAAAACAAAACTGCAACAGTATCAACGTGTCCAAAACAAAATAAATCGTTATGAAAGAAACAGTGAGGTTTTTTGTCCATCTCAAGCTATCATACATCTAAGGGAGAAAAGAACGTTAAAAAGTACGTCAAATATACTTGAAGGGGCACTTATCTTTCGGTACTAATGTTACCCATTATCATTAAGTGGCTCTCGACAGCTCTTGTGTGAATGATACACATTCAGCAATTTCTGACAATATAAGTTTGTATTACTTTTATTAAAAGAAACTATTTATTTTTGCTCCGTTTGGAAAATAATTCTCTCGGTAGTCGAGACAAAATGATCATTTTATAAAGATTTTCTGTTTTGAAGTAACTTAAGTTTTTAGCTTCGCCAGTTACGAGAATAGGGTAAGTGTTCTAAGAACCAAGAACCTTTTAGTCTATTTAAGATAACTTCTTATAAATCCTAGTACTTAAGGTTTTGTAAATAGCTTTTAAATTTAAGGGAACCGTTTCTCAATTTAGATGTTTCTAAAGAAATAATTGACTCCCAGGTATAATTTGTTTAAGTTGCTGAATCAGACAAAGAGAACAAAAATTCCATCTAAAGTGATAATTTTTAAAACTGTTTCAGGTTTCCGTTATTATCTATACTTCTATACTTACTAATATGTATATAAAGCTGAAGAGTTTGTTTGTTGTTTGAACGCGCTAATCTCAGGAACTACTGGTCCAATTTGAAAAAATCTTTTTGTGTTGAATAGACCATTAATCGAGGAAGGCTTTAGGGTATAAACCATCACGCTGCGACTAATAGGAGCGAAGATAGAATGAAAAATGTGAAAAAAACAGGGCAGGTATAAATCATAACTTATATCTTCTACCCACGGGGACGAAGTCGCGGGCAACAGCTAGTATTGTAGGAACGAGACGGTGTACAATTATCAAAATTTATGGCTTTTACAATGAGGACAATTCTACAGCTGAAGTTATTGGTATTGGTTTTGGCTTTGGTTTCACAATGCTCAGTGAAAGAACATACAAAATTTATATTGCGTCTTCACTTGTTTCAGTCTATAACTTAGGTTAGGCTTGAAGGCATATCTAGCCAGGTTCTAGGTGATGCAGGATGACGCAATGAGCCTCGCGGCCAAGCCGGTGGTGGATATGCTCTGGGTGCTGGGAGCCACGTAACTACTCCCGGCTTCCGAAGGCGCTGGCCTGCGGATTGTCAGTGATGGGTAGTTCACCGCCCGAAGAGGATCAGGCTCGTGCCAGACTGTTTCACGCGCTTCTCAAAAAGATGTCAGCATTCTCCGTGGAGTCTATCTGGGCTGATGCCTGCTGAATACATTAATTAGTCAGTAAAAGTCTGAGGAGTCTTTCCGCTCAATCCAAAAGCAGAAAAAATGGCACGCAGGATAGAGAAACATGGGAGACTTGAAAAGCATTTTTCCAGCAGTGCAGCAATCAAATAAAGGAAAATAACTACACAAATTACGGATATAAAAAAATCGCTTCAATAAACGTTTAATCGCGTTAAATCAATTGCTTTCCCACTGAAACAACAAAGCCCCCATTCTTTGTACATACGTAATCGCTTTAGATAACCTAACAGTATACTCACTTGTCCTAATGCAATGTGTCGTCTGAAAGCAATTTGCTACACCGCACGCGGTCCTTCTTTCATTACTGGCGCCCATCTGGGGCCAAGAAACTTGCTGTACCACACCAATCAATATTCATCTTTATTATAACGACATAAAGTTTTAAATTGAGCTACCGTTTTGGGGAGATAAGTTGTTAAGCTTTTGTGTATGAAGTGGTTAGTTTGAAAAGGGTCTGTTTTTAAAGTGAATTATTTTAAAAGAAGGAATAGTTTATTAGGATAGGTAAGGAAGATTTTTACTCGGCAGTTATATTTAAGGGGCCCAGGGTTTTTGGGTGTGATACCCTATAGGAGTCAGGGGGGTCATAAAAATATATTATGTACAGCCCTCATATATTTTTTATTTCATGGGGTAGACGCCAAACGAGCGTTCAATAAAATCATTTCATAACGTTAAGTGAATTTAATAACTTTAGCTTACGAAAAAGCATACTCAACCTAAAAATAAACACCATTGGTTTCTGAAATATCTTTGTGAGCTTCCCCTTAACTTTATTTAAGGGGGAATGCTTCTCGCAGGTTGCTTTAAAGATTTTCTTTGGTCTTGATCACACAATGCAGTTTTCCGTTCGACGTACGGCGCCGTAACCAATGAACTTCTGAACCCAAACAAACTGTTATCGGAGGCCACCGACGTCGTAGATCTGCAGTTTTTAGTCAATAGAAGGTCAATGAACTAACTGGTGATGTGGTGGAACTATCTTAAGATGTTTTGATTTTATGACGTTGTTTGAGTATATTAAGAAGAGTGTAAGGTAAACAGAGTATAACGATGTATGTCTCCTTTTGAAAGGGTTAAAACTAAGTCCTGTTACTGAGACTCATCATCAGGCATCATGTATCTCATGAACCCCGACAGCAAGGCTTGTAAAATTTTCACAGATTGATTTTTGTTGCTACAGTAACAGCAAATTAAAATTGACGTTCGACTAGTGACCCCGCCCGAGCGTCAGCTCATGATTAAAGATTCCGGTTGAGTCTGGACCTAGTCGGGCAGTCCTGATAAATACACGTTAGAAAACCGTTGAATATTTTAAATCTAAATCATCCTCACAAAACACTGTTTCCGAACCTGAACAAATCGAAACTAATAATATTTTTTATCATCTAAACTAAAAATAGAAAAGCAAAATAAAAGCTCTACTTACCGTTTATTTAAATTACATATTCAAAAGTCCATCAAATAACCCGACCTCCTTAATCAAAGTAGAACGAGAGGCAACGACCAATAAAAATATTATCGGAAAACGTAATACTGACCACTTGTCATAAACTCAGTTTAAAATTTTCATTCAAATAAACATTCGCAGACTGTTTTCGAAGGATAAGTCAATAACTTTCAATAGACTGTAAGGGATAATAGACGTTATATACATATGAATACAGGCTTTTGTCCCGTGCGACATTTTAATAACTAGATACGTGGGCTGTGAACGTGTTTTAATTAAAGCTGCCTGATTGACATTGATTGAATTAGACGCCTTCACATGGAATTATCGCTGAAGATTAAATACGGAAAATTGCTATGGTTCTGATTTTGGTTTGCTTGTGGATTCTTGGAATTTTTTAGTTTGAATGCAAGCATGTCAATTTATAGCGTCAAAAATACCGTACATGATTAAATCTAATGATATAAAACTGTTTCGTCTGTCAGACGGATTTCCAAAAAATATTAAACACACGTATTTTTCATTTTATCACATCATTAAAAATGTAGGATATGAAAAGCACTCAAGTATGCTAATGGGGGCTAAATATCAATTGCTAGTAAAAAGCGTACTAGTAAGTGACGTCACACGAGATTCATTATTGTTTACGAGATAGACGAAAGAATACTTATCAAATATTTTTTGGAAATCTGTCCGACGGATTAACAATTTTTTTTTAAAAAAACCTTATTGTTTTGTTTCGATCAATTGATTCCGGTTTTCGGAAGGCGGATGAGGATAAAAATACTATTATTAATTGTTTCCCTTTGTTTTAGACGTAACTAGAAACAACAGAATAAATTGATTAACTTCCCAGAAATCAGAAGTTAGATTCAACATTGCTAGGAAACAGAATCAGTAGAACAAATTGTGTCTGTTCTAGTATTTTTTCAAACAAACCGTATGAACCATTATTTACTTCTCAGAGACTTCTTTAGTCACTTGTAAAAATACAAAGATTTTAAACCTGTCCTGCAATATGTCTTACGAAGTTAAGCTACAATCAAATTTAAAGCAATTATGTAATAAATAAATCCTCTTTTTAATAAACATCTGAAATACCTTTTATAAAAAGAGGTGTATTTAGTTACATAGTAGACTTAATACAATATTATATCAATGATCCCAGCGAAAAAAAATACCAGCCTTCTCAAAATCATCAACAAAATCAACACATACGCAGTCTGCCACCAATATAGCCGTAGGTACGTAGGTGGCTTAATTATCGCTAAACCATCTATTCATGACGTCAGCCAGTGCCACAATTTACAGCGTACGACATTGATTGCTGAGTTCATGCGGTGTTTCCAATTAGTTCTTTTCAATCAGCGTTCGGAGTAAAAACACACTACGTGCGCATACTAGCTTTTGGTCTATGTAGGTGTTAATTAGTTGCTCACCTACTGTTTTAACTCGTAGACGAGTAAAGGTTTTGTTAATGTTATGTATTGAACTGACACGTCATGAGTACAACGGTTATGTGCTGGTGATGGTGGATGATTTGACAGCTGTCAAAATTGACGTAATGATTTTTTTTTATTAAAAACCACATTTTGTTAGATGTCGTTCGGAATCACCGACGCATTTTTGTGGTACCGGTGATAAAGTTAAAAAATTTCGTGTTCAAAATTTCCGGTTTTATTTTCAGAGTTTTTATGTGCAGTCCTATAGAAAAATGATATTTTTCAAACTTGAAGGAACGTAATCCGTTATTATTTGACAAATTTATTTTGCCCACAATCAATTATAACATCACGACGACGTTTAAAAGCTACCAAAACTACCTCTTTCGGTTCACGAAATATCGAATTTCAATTTTCGCTTCGCGATGCCCAAGTTTGCTCCACATTCCATACAAAAACCCTTTCGTTTCGGTCACAATGGACGTGTGACAGGGAATTATCGGTCGGGACTTGACGACCCGAATGCTACACTACAATGATTTCAGCGCCGGGAATTTTTAAAGTACCACCATACTTTTAGGGTTATGGGAGAAATTTGTGAAACCTTTTTGGGTTTTGTAATTGTTTATATGGTTCAGTAGTAGAGCATGCACTTTTCTCGTCACCGTATGATGTGAAGTAGGTATACATATACCCAACAAAATCCAAATTATGAATTTCTTTTATTTTATTTTTTGTCGAATATTTGCGCGCGAAATGCGAGTCAATGAGATTTTTATTATTTTTACCTGACAATGAAATTTCATCATAATTAGTCCAACTTTTCTGAAAATAAGCCAATACAAATACGTAGACGAAAATATTTTTATAAAAAGACTAAAATGAAGGCTTAGTATTATTCATACAAAATATATAATATTAGCGAAAGCGGTTTTCAAAATATATCCTCACCACTTCATGCATTCACACACATAACCTCTGCAATCAAAACACTAAATCAAAAATACTCAGACATTATAATGTACTGTCTATAACAAAAGAGTAACTGAGCATTTGACAAACAGGAAAATAAATATTCAAGAAGCATCGGTAAACAGAATCAGAATTCGCTTAGTTTTTCCATTACAAGTTTTGCACGCAACCGAAGGATTACATTGCAACAGACTATTATTTTTCAACGCTCTGCTGTATTATTTTTGTATCGTTTGTTTTGTTTGCGATTGTACAGGACTCAATGAGTGTTTTGTGTGGGTGACGTTTGGATTAACATCTTTACTGTTGCCTTTTTACCATTTCGTTCTGTAGCTGTGTACCTAGTTTTTTCTGTTCATGTAGTTTTCCTAGATTATGCTGAGATAAAAGTATTTTACCCTAAAAAGTATCGCTACAGTTTCTGCCATTGAACAAACTGTTGCAGTCTTCCAATTGTCTAGACAATATTTTCCTCCTAGAAAGACAAAAATCAGACTTTAGTATTTTGGAAATCCTAGCTACAAATTAAATTGAATCATCAGCTAATTATACGAAAAATATAAATCCAAAAAAATTTAACAGAACCTGTTTCGTTTTCCGGATAAATCTGGTTTTGACAGAGAGTTTTCACAAATTTCATCTGGTACCGTCAGCAAAAAATCTCTCAAAGTTAATTTGAGTGAGTACAACCTTGCCAAGGGTAGAGTTAGCATACGGTATGTTTATTTATGAATCGTCGTCACATGAATTTATGGAGAGAGGTGAAAGGTTAATATATTATGTCGTCTATCGTCTATGGTCAAAGGTCAAAGGTGAAGGTTATTAAATGGATCAGTAGACTATTTAATATGTTGTAGAGATAATTTGTATCGTCGAGTTTATAGAAGTAAAATTGATATTTTTCGATTGAATATCTAGTCTTAATTTTTGGAAAAGGCAAAAATAACTTACAAATAGATTTATTAGTCTAACTTGCCAGTTTTGTCATGAAAGACATTTATAGAAAGTGCTGTTGAGTTTAATAACTTTTGATATCCCGAACTGATACCGTAATCTGCTTACTTTGACTTAGAATCAGGTTCTCGAAGAAATTTAAATGTATAAACATCGTTGAACGTTATTATCAAATACTCAAATTTCATAAATTCGTGTTTGCCTTCTTACATAGGTTAAAATCTATTTAAGGAGACAAACATCAGAATAAAAACACAAATACAGGACTAGACTGTAAAATATGAACATCTGTGATGCACCTTTATTTTTTCAAATAAATAAATCAATCAAAACGATATAAGAAACTAACCAACACTTATGAACAAAAATCCAACTACACACACATATTATAAAATAACTGGATTTTCATAATCCTTTTTTCATACACATGTACTTAAATTTTAGGATATATGACTACGAAAACGAGAACGTTTTGCTGGCTAGAAATTTCATATCCGTAACGGAAATTCATACTGATTGCTTCAACGTTTTCAAAGTTAAATCTGGAAGTCGGTTAACGCGCGTAGCATTTGTTACATTACATGTGAAGCTTTGTGATGGTCTAAATGATGAGTTTTTTTAAACCCTGACACAGAAAGAGGGTTGTTTTAAGATTAACAGCAATGTACGTGTATGTGTCAGTGTATGGCATAGTAGTATGTAAACAGGTGAACCGATTTGGATGCAGTTTTTTGTCAGTTTCTGACAAAGTTTGCATGAGCTCTTTCCTAAGATTTTGTGTTTCCATCTATAGCACCGTAGCTTCTAAACAAGTGAACCGATTTGAAGGTATCTTTTTTGTCAGACGTTAATTTGGTAAAGGGAATTTAAAAATGATTTCGTTGGAGATGTCTTTATAAAATATATGAATATAATTGACAGATCTTCTGGATACCCATGATGATATTGCAACAAAAACTAAAATTACACAAACAAATACTTTCACAATCATTTCTCATTGGAACGAAAATCGGTGTAACTTGATAACCCAACTAGAGCAACTGATAGAATATTCCTTGTTTCCTTAACAAAGAATGAAGTTGGAATTCTCCTTGTAGTTTCCGTCAGATCGTACCTAAAATCGTAGTGTTAGGCTCCAAATCCTTCGCGTCGTTCACACCGACGAATGGTTTGCATCAAAGAGCCTTTGAGAACTGACAGAATTTCATAACCTGACTGGCCTGGATCTTCGAAAAACCTGATTTGGGGAACAGTCTTGAAATCTGTAGTTGTACCAGGCTTTTGAAGCAAGAGCGCCAGTATTTTAAATGGATATGGATCGGGAGACTTGATAAATCTTCTTCTAAATTTGGCTGTATTTTGGTGTGTATTTTTCTTTTTTAAAGTATATACTGATTACTAAAAAGCTATGGTTCGTCAAAGCCCAAAAATAAACGATCACACTATCGTATAGATATTTTCGACTATCTTTCCAATTAAAACTGATTTCAAATTTCAATTGTGGAAGAATGATGCCGATCGCTGCATCGATAATACGCAATCTCGCGTCAGAGGACATACTTCAAGAAATAAAACCAGCCCATGGTGGACACGGCCTAGTTCTATTTCTTGGACATGGTGGTCATGGTGTATAAAAACCCAAAAGAAATTTATCACAAGATACAAAAGAACTCTGAAATTGAATTTTTTCATCATCTTCATTAGAGACCATTAGACCATTTGAAACATTATTATTAACTTTTTCAAATTGTTACAAAGATAAATCTGGTTTTAAACACGTTACATATTATTTACTTAGTGGTTACGGAAAAAGATGGATGGCTGCAAAAAATGATATTTTGACATCGTAAAAGAAGTTATAACAAAATTAATTCTACGCTGGAATATTTTTTCGTATTCGATGAATCTGAAAACTGCTTTTTATTTACGAATGGATAGTTTGCATTTGAATTCGATAGTTTTTTTTTACTGTAAAAATACAATCAGTTTTATATTTTAGAATCCATCTCGGTATTGCAATGTTTCTGTTATTTTTTGCGCCAGTTAGATTTATAAATCTGTATTTTTTTTATTTTTCTGTCCGGATTTGTCGACTCTCTTTTCTGAACAAAAAAATGATAAAAACATGTATTTAAATACAATCCCTCAGTCATTTGACAAAAACAGGACTGTGATGGTTTATTTTTAACATATTGTAGTGTGAAAAAAATAAAAATTCTAAGTACTTAGGAATATCAAGCTGTTTATACTTTTTGTATCATTGCGTTATATTGATTATATTTCTGCATAATAAATTGCAAAGGAACTTATTGTGTCTCACCCAATTCCTTATCTATCGTTTGTCCTTTTCTCATTAAGATCTAATGAAAAAGAAGGATGGATGTAATTAGTTTCCTGCGACTATTGCTTTGTCTGTCAATATCTGATTAGGGGGTTATTATTAAACGTTTAACAGTATCTGGAGGTCTATCACCATCTCTCAAAGTTGTGGAATCAGGATATTTGCACTACAAAAAAACAGCGTTTCCTTTACAAGAAATCCCTTCTTCTTTTTTTCTGTTTTGAAAATCGATATTCATGTTCATATAGAAACTCGGTCGAAGTATCCCATTTCCATTTTAACCTACAAATGCATCGGGTTTTAAATTCCTGAAAACCTTGGTATCGTTATAGTTGTTTTATGTAAAACTTTGGGAATGCAACGAAATATCGCAAAAACTGGTTCAAGAAAATAGTTAGCTATCAACATTACGATAATCGTTCGTTACTATACGATTTTCGTTCCTATCCTGAGAGCAAATAGATTCCTTCAGTTTTGAAGATTTTCTCCTTCTTTCCATATTTTTTTTTATTGTTGATAAACAACCTGATTTCAGAGTTCAAATTTTCTCAGAGATCCTTGACGCAACTGAACACACTATTAAAAAATACTCTAGTATGTTGGTTTCCTCATGATATTTTACTTCACCACCATTGATACAAGTGATAATTACTGAGTAGTTGGCACATGATTATTTAAAGACAACGGGCTATTCATGTTTCCGACTCGCACTCAATCTACTATTTGAATGACGTCGTTGATCGCACGTAGTACCTTTAATTACATATACATACTTAAGTTATCGCTGAACCATAATTTACATACTCAACAAATAAAAAGCTCAACATAATTCACAATTCAATATGCAGAGCCAATAGCATCTAGATATCTGCAAATGTTTACTTATGTGTGAGTATTATTTTTCTTTGTTTCTCCAATGCATGCGCCCAGTCTGATTGGATGAGTGTGACGCAAACATTATGTATAGAAATGGAAGTAAAGAACATACATATATTCAATTGGTTAGAAAACAGTATGTGTATCAGATATAGATGGAATTATAACAATTTAAACTGCGAGATATGTTCCTAAGGAGGTCGTAATGCCTTCATGGAGCTACTGTAGACTTGAATTGAATGTATTTGGCGAATCAAAGTGTTGTGTGGCACTTAATTAAAAGTTGGTACATCGGGTTATATCTGAAACAAATAAAGTATCTATGGTTTTCATCGAAATCCCTTTTATTATAATTTTTTGCAACTCTAAAAATAAATAGTGATTGCTTTATTAAAAGAATCTTTGACTAGGTCAATTATTTTTCTATTTTCGACTCGTAAAGAGTCAAATCCTCTCAAGCTAATTTTGTGACCACGTACCAAATATTTTGACCACAATAAAATACTATTCACACAAAAGTAAACAACTCTAAGGGTACATTTCTGTGCGAGCAGAAAATTCTTAAAACGACTGGGATTGTCGACATTCGAAGCAAATAATAGAACGGTATTAGACCGAGAAATATCACGTAAAATATATTTTGTATCGCCCTATGGCCTTACAATTGCACCGTTGTGGCCGTTGGTACAAGTTATAAGAATAACCATTTCTTTTTTAATTAAATTTAGAAACCTGTTGATGTATGAAATCCCGAATGCTTGAAGCCTGAAGCTACGATGACCTTAAACTTGTAGCTGAATTAGACTTTAGGAGTCATCGTCGTCATAGGGCATAGGTCTCTCCCATAGTATGCCAGTGAGCTCTATCTTCAGCTCCACTCTCCAATCCCTGCCTGCTGTTTTACGAATATAACTTTAAGAATAGTAGATATTTAATCCCTGCAAATTTAAGCCTGGAAACAGCGATGTAAATTATGTAGAAAACGTTACACAGTCGAATTAAATGTAATACCGCGCTTATGATTCGCATTATTGCTAGTACAAAAAAACAATTTGTATTCTATCAACAACTTACTGAATTAAGTGACAAATATCAGAATAACTAAAAACATTAACTTAACAGTTCATTGAAACCTGCAACTATGTATATTAAAAAATCAAATCATAGCTGTAGACACAACTTAATTTACCGAAATCTAAACTTGTTAACAAAAATATCGAAAGTAAATCTTTTTAAAGTTTTTTATTCTAACATCCCATTACATAGTATTACCTCCTCACGTAAACCTTACTTTACTATGGTACTACCCTATCCTTAATTAGAACTGGGGTAGTTGTGGGAACAGGACGTCAATCTACGCCTTATAGAGCACCATCTCTCTTCCATAACCAAATTAGTATTACCTTTAAAGGTGGTGGGAGTCCCTCAGGGCACTGCACTTAAATTTTCATACTCATAAATATCGAAAAATGAAAGCTTACGGAAAGATTAGGAGATTTATATTACCGTGACACACGCTATTAAAATGGTAATAAAACTGTCATAAAGCACGTATTTCTTTATTTTGTTAGTAATAAATAAGTCTGGTGGTAAATCCCTAAATACGAGGATTATAGCACACTAATAGCCTAAAAGTCAGATAGAAAAAAATGATCTGTATTAGTTTGTAAAGGTGCAAAAATGGCTGTTGATAGAAATACATCAGTAATTAAACAAAAAATCATTTTCGAAGTTTTTAATTGCTAGATTTACTGGTTGTTTTGTGACTGGAATACGAGTAGCAAAGGTCAGTAATTTGGTTTCGAGCACTTTTGATTGATCACCAAGTTAGCTTACTACCAATTAGAGATCTCAGATTCCATTATTTAGAATCCATTTGCCCACGACTTTTTCTTTCACCCTTTGTTAGTGGTCATCATCATCATCGGCCTAGCCTTTTCCCAACTGACGACCTCCGTGGTCGAGTGGCGTACGCACCGGTTTCAAGGTGTCGCTAGCTCTGAGGTCCCGGGTTCGATCCCCGTCAATGTCAGGGTCAATGTAAAAAATTACATTTCTACATTGTCTCGGGTCTGGGTGTTTGTGGTACCTTCGTTGTATCTGAACTCCATAACACAAGTGCTTCAGCAACTTACTTTGGGTTCAGAACAATGTATGTGATGTTGTCCGCATTTATTTATTTAAAAAAACCATGTTGGGGTCGGCTGTTAGTGGTGTCTTCAAATAATTTAATAGAAATTTTGACAGCCTTAGTAAATCTATTTTCTGCAAATATTTTGCTTGTGTTAGGATCTTACCTACACTTCACGCATACAAATCCATGCATATAACCGCAAGCCTCCACGAAATGAAACTAAACTCATAAAACCCTTTTATACAAAAATCTGATTTAAATCACAACTTACCTGCCAATCCATTACCTAATTCAGAACCCCCATTGTCACTGCCTCTTTCAAAGCAGTGCAAATGCAATCCGTCGCCGAAACTCGACAAGATTTATCGGGCCATCCGTCTCGAGCTTTTAACAGACGCAACTTGCTATTACGAATGCGAGTCAGGATAGGTTCGATACAGAAAATTGAGTTTCACTGGAACCTTGAGCATAAGATATTTTCGGACCACCTTTGGGGCAAGCGGTACAAATTATTGATGATGTATATTGAATAATGTTTGGTTTGATGGAGTGGATACTTAGGTCATACTCTGTTGGATTACAAAATTGTAATACGTACATGTTATATATATTTATGAAGATTTGAAATCCAATTTTATGGTTCAATTTTAATCCTCGGGAAACAAAATCTAATAATTGTAAATATTGAATATCTGTAGGTAAGTATGAATGGATTGCAACGGATAATGAAGCAAACAGCTTTATTTTTTTATGACCTATTCAACGGTGACTCTTACGACAAATTGCAAATAACTTGCGACACCATAAGAATAGGCTATAGAAAAACATGTTTGGAAGAAAAAATTGTCACCCATCAATTTATGACCTTACTGAACGTTGCTTAACCTCTTTAGACTATTTTTGCAGAGCCTAAAGTGTCGCAAATCCGACTCGCATTTGGCCAATTATTGAAGTCAGTTTAAGTACGACTCTCAATGTCACTAATCGCTTAGGAGAAGAATATACAAAGTCCAGTGTACATTTTGGGATGTTTCGAAAATTCCTAGAACATTACATATTCGGAACACGATTCGTCCAACACAGTCGCCCCGGGCGACTGGACGCCCATTGGTATGAAAAATGTGATTGTACGTGTATTTGTGTATATTCTAAACGTTTTTGACTTGATATAGAGAATCGGTGGAACAATTTCAGTTAGATATTTGGTTTAGCTTTTCAGCTGATATCTGTCCTAACCTTTGCGTTTTCCGCACCGATTTGCTGTGGTTAGAGGCATAATATTGACTCATTTAATCTAATTTAAAGAAAGCACACAAACAACATTAAAAAAGTCTACAAAACAAAAAGATTTTGGTAAAATTTTCATGTATTTATCAAAAACACATATATTTTCTTAATCGTTACCGAAAACACACTTAGAAAATATTCACATACAAACAAAAAAAATCTTACCACACGAAACAGAAACAAGTTAATAACGAAAAATGTGGCTTCCAAAAATAAACTTCCAGAAAATATTTTCATCGGAGAATTTCACGAAAACCAGTGAACGAAAGTAGTATATTGTAACAGCTAACAAAATGAAGAGTTCACTGCTCCCTCAGTATTGGCTACCTTCCTATAAGTTAAGTTTGCACAAGAGTTTTTGTCGGGATATTGGTTTTTATCCCAAGTACCTACATATGTGGGTTATTTTTGGTTGTGAAATCTTATTTTACTGGAGCAGTCTTATTTACTACGTAATAGAGCTTAGTTTTGTACATGGATTAGTGAAATGAAATGAAATGAAATGAAATCATTTATTCTGCAAATAGGATATTTCATCACTTTTACATGTCTTTTTATAAGAACGCTGGAGCCGACATTTCCTATCTGACTACCCTGAGAAGAAATGTCGAAACAAACTCATGGGGTCGTAGTCTCTTTTAAAGTCCAGACAGTTTTAAAATATGAGTAAAGTGTATAAACTAATGCAGAGTATTTCAATGGAATGGATAATAATATACCTGCATAAGGTTTATACTTACAAATATAAATATATGTTGGAAAAGATAAAAAAAAAACCGCAAATAAGTTGCATATTGGATTAAATAATAATTAATATTAGTAAAAATAAATTCATGCAAAAGCACAAAAAATGTCAAAACTGTAAAAGATTATATGCAAAAGCACAAAACATGTCAACAATTATAAACACAAATAATTATAGCTGTATAAGCGAGCAGTTCAATCCCAAGCGTTTTTATCATTTACATAATCGGATATTTTGTAATATCCTTTTCCGGATAGTTTTAATTTAATAAAAGTTTTAAATCTCCTAGTCGGTAGCTTACGAACATGAATGGGAAGCTTGTTGTAGAAACGTATACATTGACCCATGAACGAGTTGCTTACTCTATGGAGACGAGTAGCATGTACGGCTAAATTATGTTTGTTCCTTGTATTAACTGAGTGAACATCGGACAATTTCACAAAGTTTGATTCGTTTTTATGAACAAACATTAAGTTCTCAAATATATACTGTGAAGTTACAGTAGTAGAAATCCTTTCATTTTTGAGGTAACGTTAATTAATTTTTAAAGTCGTAAAACAGAAACATAATATTAAGTCCAACATGCAAAGGCCATTTAAGAATTTTAATCTATAATATTCTTTTAAACAATAACAAAATATACAACCGAAATAAAAGCTTGGCGATTTTTAATGGACCTAATAACAGCTATTTTGACAGTGATCACGTCACATGACAAAAGTTAACAAAATCAGTTAATCCAGTTCGAAGTTTCGAGGTAAAAAACATAGAAAATATAGACGAATATTGAGTACCTACTGATTTTTAACTGGCCTGAAAATGTGATGAGGCAATGGTGCTATGATGGGCAATGAGCGATGGACGATGACAAAATCTTATGGAATTATGGTAATGTCAATGATAAACAGCCTTCCAGACATGAATGTATATGTTATAATACTACAGAGCAGTAAGTGTCTACGTTACTGAACTCCTACGCTAATATATTATGAATTTCAAAGATAATTGAAAACAAACTTGTCTGCTTCAATTCAATTTCATTTTCTCGTTTATTATTCGATGTAATCTTATTTTATTATTATTAAAAATAAATTTTCGTTATTTACCAATGAAAACGTCATTTCGAAAATATACTTTTAAGTAGCTAATATATTATATTGGAACCAGTGAATAGACTTTTTTAGGTGATTAAGCTACAAATCTCAAAAACGGTCTGCGTATTATTATGTCATTATGAGCTATAAATTCTTAGTCTGGACTATTTCTATTAGAAAACTTTTTATTCGATTAAATCGACCAAATGCTTTGATCTCGTAAGTGATTGTTACAGATCAGAAAACTTACATTGCAAACTTTATTGAATAAATGAATTACATTCTAGAATATTTTTTAATAAAAAATCTTAGAAGAGTAATTTTTATAGCGCATATTTTTTTAACCTGCATAGCCGTGAAACATGGTGTTACACAGCAACGCAGGTTAAAAAAACGCCTGAAAATCCTACTTATGACTATCATTTTCATTGCCTTCTTTAGTGACTAATTACAGCAACCGCAACAAAAAAACACCTAAAATTGATCATTAGCAAAGGCGCTGATCTACGTCCTGTAAATAATTAGACCCACCGCCAAGACCATTGTGAAGTAGCTTTATTAGTAATGATAAACTGGCCAATTTCGGAAACGGTGGCTAAAGTTGCAAGGCACCAGCCAGATCGGGACTTATTATAGTATACACAAGTGAACTCTATTTTTCTCTAATAGCTCGATGGGAACCGAAAGCCCGACATAACCAGAGAGACCAGGAGTAGGACTCACATTTTTCCTTGCTTTCTGAAACAGAAAACTGTGACATTTATTTCTAGACCGCACACAACATTCGAAAAGGCAGCGCGTGCTTTAGGATCGATCTCGAAACCTGTGATTTGGCAGTCTTGCGGTCCTACCACAAGGTTATCAGAGTTATTACATTCGGATAAGCGTGACAGCATGCTACACGGTATATAGCAGCATCTCTTTTCTTCATCCACGAGAATATAATTATGAGATGTCGTGGTAGGCCCCCAGGGTATTTGATATAATCCAGTCCTAGTTCACTGTGCAGTCAGGTGCTTACCGAATGCAGAACGTTGATTAGTGGTGACGACTGATTGGCTAACACTAACCAGTGGCGTGTCAAAGCACTGCCTTCAAATAAACTACAAATTAGTATCGAGTGGGAAACTCACATGTGTATCGATAGGGCTGTACTAAGCATTCGGTTTTTGATTTGAATTGGATTTCAGAATACACACCTTGTCATTCAAATTCCGAATCTTTTAAAAGAAGGTTCGTAATGCTTCCTTTACTCTTTCGAAGAGAGTTTCTTTTTTATATAAGGGGTCAATTATGAACTCGATAAATATTAATTTTAATTTGGAACATGTTTAATTGAGTTTTTTTTTTAATAAACTGTCAATTATGCTCTGAAAAAATAATACCATTATAATAGGTCCCACTAATTGTTCGTCAACATCTTAACCCTATAAAGAGCACCCGCCGGCACCACTTTGAAGTTTTAACCCTCCAATTTATATAATTGAAACTTTATCTTGTTTTGTTCCCGTAACCCCATCGTTTTCCTGTTTTCTAATCCTTCTGTAATCAAATACTTGAGAATACGGTGGCAATTTTGAACTTAACAGGGTTTGGTTACGTGAGGTTTTCAAATTATAAGTGAAGGGTTATCTAGAGATTTGATATTGAAATTTGTGGGATGAAAACAAAATTTATTCTCTCAAATATTCTAATAGGATGAAATAAATATTAGTTCTCCGAAAAACGTGCTGTGTAAAAGCTAGTTTCTAGGTAACGGCTTTTAGTTGTACTAGAAAATAGCGAACAATTAGTTTAGGTTTAAAGTAAAATAAAAGCAATAGGATAAAAAAAAAAAATGCACGGATGGCCTAAGCTGAAAGCGAAATATCGCGGGTTCGATTCCCGCTTAGGACAAGCATTTGTGTGACCCACAAACGCCTGTCCTGAATTTGGGTATCTTTGGGCATATGGTTTGAATGATTGTGAAATTCCCCACGACACAAGGTTGAACATGCTAAATGAGGGAGACGTTTAAAAAAAAACAAACACATACACTAAGACACGTTTTCGATAGATATCTTTAAAACACTTCTCCAAATTGACATTGAGCGTTATTTCAATGGTACTACAGCGATACCACGAGTTCTTAAAACATGGCTGGTATTATAGAGAGGGATGCCACTATATATATTATACGCCATCTCCCTTCCACAAAAGCGACAGCCTTGATTAAAGCGATCATTGTATGCGTGGAAACCTTCAATAAAATTAGCTGTCACATTCGACTGTGTGCCCATATAAAACAGACAAATTACGCCAATCGACGATCCTGTATCAACAGTAATTTTATTATTTAGAAAGTTGCCCATGGATAAATAAGTTTTGCTTTAGGATGGTATTTCACTAGAACATTGCTTCAAGCATTTTCTTATAATGAAGAGGAGCTCGCAATAAGTAAGCTATAACTGCATAAATGGATCGATCACAGGTTAAGCTACGCTTGACGCGGATGGTCCGTAGATGGGTGACCATCTTTGACATAGCGAGTTAATCCGTGTTTCGGAAGGCAAGCTAAATTGTGGGCCCTGGCTGTTATTCATACATCTTTAGCAGTCGTTACAGATAGTCAGATTCTAGAAAGTCTAACAACCAGTCTAACCAAGGGGTATCATGTTGCCCATGTAACTGGGTTGAGGTTAGATAGGCAGTCGTTCCTTGTAAAACAACGACCTCAACAGAGTTGGGAAAGGGCTAGGATGATGATTTCTTTGTTCCGTGCAAATGTTTTTCGAAATACAAACATTAATTTGTATTATTTTGATGTTATGTTGAAATGTTAAACCTCCATTATAGTTTGCGAACAAGCTCCGAATAAACTTTCGGTTTTGTTACAAGTAATCGCTTAAGTATGTCATTACTATTACGATTTTTGCCTGCATATGTCAATGGGAATTTGTCGTTTGATGTCTCGCGTGCTTTGTAAGGAATTCAAATTAAAACCGAGTGGATTAGGTTCGGCATTTGAGCCTATTGAACCGTAAAGCCTTTCTTTGTGACTAATTCAGTCTTTTGTTTTGTAATTAGCTTGTGATTTGATTTTTGCCTTTTGCAAGTAATTGAATTTGAGTATATTTTTCTTTCGTTTTAGAATGTATGATTTATAAGTATTTGAATAATATACTTAGAAACTGCATTAATTTTAATAAGCATTTAAAGACATTATTATGCGTATCGCTAACATATTATATTATTTACCTTCTAGTTTTTTATAAACCAAAAAAAACAGCCTTTTTATTACTACATATCTCCATAAACTAAATCATAATGATTTGATTAAAGAGAAGCTTAAAAGAATAAACTTGCAAAAAGTGGTATTAAGTTAATAGATCCATTATCCGATACTTTCTTTGAGTAAAGCATTTTTTAACTCATTTTAGCTGAGTGAGCGTAAAACATTCCATCGAGGCTTATCAAACATTTCTACAATTCAAAGAATAACCTGGCCTAACCTAACCCACTCCAAAAAGCCTCTGAAAATCAGATAAACATCAAAGAAATAGATACATTCGAACATTCTTTCAACACTTAAGGTGCTTGATGACAAATTATAAGAAGTGATTCTATATTTATTTTTAGCTCAGGTCCTTGACTCTGAACGTGGTTTATAATATTGTTTTACTAACAAATGTCTTTTAAAGAATAGAAAATAGAAGTCAAGAGTAATTTTATTTTCTTTAAGTTTTTCGACAGTGTTTATTGTGAGATGACGGCCGATAGAAAGGTATAGAAGAAGAAGACATGTTGCACCGACCCCAAATAAAATAATTGGGATAAGGGCAGGGGAATGATGATGATAATTAGTTATTAGTACAGAACCCTCGGTGTTGCATATTTGACTGGTACTTGTCACCTATTTATACATGTTTTGCAGTTTTTTAGTCTGTTTGTTTATCGACTTTAAGTGCTGACTAACAACGTAAAAACAGAACGCTTTGAGCAAATTTTGATGAGATGAAATTCAAAATTAAATCTTCCTCTAATAGAAATGGTTTTCCAGAAACATCCACGCTATTTATTCCCACATATTTGAAATTTTCCTCTAACTGAATACCTCAAAGCTAACAAGGTGAACGAACAAAATTGTATGTTCGTGAATGTTCTTAATTTAATACTATGAATGGAGTCATTGACATTTGGCAAGTAAATAGTTGATTAAACATTCACCCTTCAAGCGAACACAAATATAGCAAATATTTTATTACATCTCAGTTTTTAATTAAATTACTATTTTACTTTAACGTACCAAGTTTTGACACCCTTTTTCAATATTAAAATCGTTGATTTGCTATCCAATATGCAATAGAAACTTTGCTCAATTTTATGGGACACTTCGACATAAATAGAAATTTAATTTGTTATATTTTGAAAAAGAGCATTTGTTATTAATTTAATAATGGTTTACTCGCGCGTATTAACTTCGACTGGCAATCTCACCACCTCGTCGGCTCATGATGATTATGAGTGAGTGAAAATTATAATAGGTAAAAAGTCTCTCCGTCTTCTACTATTTTTCTTTAGACTTGGGACACTTAAATCACATAAAAGCACAGGTTGCATCAACAGCTCTTTGACTAATTACAATAAAGAGGTTTTTTTACAATTGAAACGTATGCAGAGTTTTTTTTCCTGTTGTTTAAACACAGACGCTGGCTGTACCAGTAGTGGCTTAATCAACAAAAGCAAACATTAACATAATTAAAAATACATCTGAAGAAACCAAGCTCACGTACGAAGAATTTTTAAATACGAAACTATATAAATAACATTAGAAAGGATTTACGAGGACCGCATTACAGCGAAAGAGTCTTTGCTCTGCCTTCACATGAAATGACTGTATAAAGGTATGGTTCTTTATGTTTCTTTCCAAGTTAAATTATGTTTATATCTCTGGATGGATCATTTATTTTCTTATTACCAACTAACGTCTCTGAATCTCGGAATACATTTAAATTTTATACGAGACTTTCATTACTTTCATTTCGTATTTCAAGATGAATGCTTACTGCTTTAGTGCCATTTGATATTGCATTGATTTCTACATGCATTGATTCAGCTATTATATCGAATCGTAAATTATAAATATTAGGACCATTAACATCATAATCGGTAGTTATTTTCTCATAAAGTTCATTATTGCCGTGTTTTATGTCGTTATAGTAATTATTATTAGCAATTATTTGGTCGTAACTGTCGTTATGATCGATTCTAGTAAATAATAATTTTCTAATAAGCTTCGTATCAGCAGAAAATAGAAGCTAATTGTGTTATTAAAAACTAGCTTTCATACTAGACTTGGACTGGTTGGTTCTAAAGGTTTGAAAAAGAATAACGCTTAATAATAATGATTAACCCAAGGTCCGTTTCATAGCTTCGTTTTAAAAATATTTCAAAGCTATTTTCTTATTTGCCCCGAGCTTTCATTTCTACACCTGCAACTGTTCATGTATTGAACATAAATGAATTTACTGCAATAATTCGAGCAATATCGATACATAAATATAACATGCTTCTCACAAAGTTTTCCCAAAATCAAAATAAATCCTCGCACTTTCCCTAAACCAATGGACTGAATAAGTCAAATATTTAGCCCTAAGATTCTCTCGTTTGCCTTTATAGTCTCTCTCATCTCGGAGTCAAATTTAAAAATGCAAATAAACAAAGTTTTTATACCTCAAACGTTTTATCGATGAAGTTAATGTAGGAGAGAAGTTTTACGACTTAAAGAGGTTCTTGATCATAATAAAGTTTATTATTTAGAACTCTGGAATACAATGCTTGTTATGGTTTTATGTTGAGATCCGAGAGGTCTTGGATTTCTTCCTAGAATTCTTGGAGAACGGAATGAGGTTTTGCCTTTCGTGAGGTAAAATTTTACGTCATTGCTTCTTGTTATTAAAATTCGAAATTTTGCATTTGAAAATATTATATTTTCAATCTGTTTATGTTGGGTAGTTTATTTACTGGTTGAAATTCAAGCATATACCTGGTGGTTAAAACTTATAGACGTTATATTTTACGTCAGATCCTGGTGAATGCTTTTTGAAAGTATGAATCATTTTCACGAAATTTACTATAAAAAATTAGAAATATCATCACAGAAATGCAAAGATCGCAACCCCTTTGTCCTTTGATAGACCACTAGGACAATCAAGCTATGAAATTCTACTGAAGTTTGATGTTTTTTTTGCAGTTCAGTATGAGCGCGAATGCTAGTCACTTCCTAATGTACATGTACAACACAAGAGACACAAGTCCAGATAGACAAAAGATAATCTAAGACGTTTTGTCCGTCCTTACCGGCGACACCATAAATGAAGTTTAATAGCTAAGCACAAAACTTTAGTTTGCAAATATAAGTAACCTTCTGAGCTAAATTGGCAGCAAGACAAGAGACATGTCAAAATAGACAAAAGGCAATCTAGGACATTTGGCCGTTGTTACCAGAACCATACCACGTCTCGAAAATCACGTACCTTTGTAGGAAGCACTTGCGCGCACTTTATAGTTCAAAAGTATAAACAGCACATAACCCAGCACCAGTAAAGCAAACAACCCAGAAACAACATTGACCAAACTTCAGTACATAATCAATCAAATTATTGAATTCAACGTACCATATCGGCGTACATTCACTTAGTTCCACATAATCCCATGGCGATGTAGTTACAAACTATTGAGCTCCCCATTCGCCATTCACTCATACGCAGAACTTAGTGATCCATCGATTTATTATGCTAAATGTATAGTCCTCTTGAGTGTTAAATGGAGATCAAAGATCAACTTGTGTTGATAAGGTTGTCGAGTATGGCTGAAAGCTGTGAATTTTGTAAATGGTGATTAGTTTAAGTGGCTGTATACATTCAATAGCAGCATATGTTGATAATATAAAGGATTAAATGAAAAAATAAAATATGTGTTTGTAAAGAGGTTGGCAAAAAGTTCTTATGCACACAGAAATGGATGAAATTTTCAATTGGCCAACAGTAGGAAGTTTATTTCCAAAATATCAAAGATTGTTTCGAAAACCTATTGTAGCAAGGTTGAGAGCTAGCATTTTTTTTATAAATTATTTGCTAAATCTAATATCTTATTAAAAACTAATTCATTAGCGCCAACATTTCATCTAATAAACTTAATAACATGTTCAAATTTACAAAATCTAATATTTTTAGGCACAAACCTTTTACGACTGAAACGACGACACAATTTAAATAAAAGCGAATGTCTAAAACACTCCGTAACAAAAAACTTCTTTCACGCGAATTTACATCATTCTCTGTATTAAAATCTTAACGTATGCAGACATATTTCATTCAGGGAAACCCAAGACTACATTACATTGATTAAAGGAGAAAAATAATACCGCGTTCAGGTGAAAAAGTCCATATAAATTTTGGTCACGTACCAACATACGATTCGGACCTGCATTGGCGTACACCGAATTAAGTGAATTAGGGGCCCAAACTGCGGAAATAAAAGAACTGACTTCGGAAGACCGCATAGGCAAGTTGTGAATTTTTAAATTTGTTGTTGCGACTGTAGTCCATTGAAGTTCTGTTTACTACTTCTGTGCTCCCGTTCCATTGTTAAGATTCAATGAAAATGAATAATCGAGTTTCCAACTACTTACTGCTGGTAATAAATTGAGAGGTTTGGATTGAGGGATAGTGCTGCTGCCGTTTCATTTGTCACTTGTCTGTCCGAATTGCCGTTTTATGTAGATTTTATTTTGGTTTCAGTTCTCCGATTTCGAGTTTTAGTGTTAAATTGGGATATTTTATTTGGTTTTGCATGAATGAATCTTAAGATTATGCTTGCTATTATGGAAGCATAATTTTGAACTTTTGTGTGGCTGTTGTATTTTATTATTTTTTAACAAGTAAAACATACGACCGACTTGAAATAAAAAAAATAAACATAGCACACGGCCTCCTTTTAGAAGTCGATTGAATAGTTGTATAATTATCAGAAAGTAGTAGTATTATAGAAAAGTCATCAAGATAAAAACGTATGACTTTACTGATCGACCTATATGGCTATACTATATTAGTAATTAATTTTGCTATGAACATATACAAAATCTTCTTCAATAAAAAGCTAACATCCTTAATGTCTTTGTAATGTGCCTGCATTTCTTCTGTTATCATTCTCAATTCTAAACTCTCCATTTCCTTACCCCCATCATCTTTCACACTTCGACTAACATTATCAATTCAAAAACCTATTGACACATCAGAGCCATCAATTACTCCATCAAAATGCTAGTCTATCATCATTCGGTTAATTGCTAACCACGGATCGACGTTAAAACTGGCTGAATATGTCACAACCCCTAAAAGCGATTTATTACCTCAATTGAGTAGTACAACTTGAATAAATTATGACGTCATCAAATTTTATTGTTTATTACGTTGGTTGACTTTACTCCTGTATTCGGCATTGAAGAGGTAGTTTTGGTTTTTATTAGTGGTGTATGGTTTTATTGTGCTAATATTTGATTCATTTAAAGTTTTATTGAGTCTTTGAGATATCATATGTGGTCCCATCCCACTACTATACATTTAATCGTCTTAAGTGCTTTTAATTATACATTTTTTTAATCTATACTAATATATAAAGCTGAAGAGTTTGTTTGTTGTCGCGCTAATCTCAGGAACTACTGGTTCGAATTGAAAAAATATGTTTGTGTTGAATAGACCATCTATCAAGGAAGGCTGTAGGCTATATAACATCACGCTGCGACTAATAGGAGCAAAGATGCAATGGGAAATGTGGAAAAATGGAGAAAATTCTAACCAACCGACGAAGTCACAGGCAGCAGTTAGTGGTGTGATAAAATTACATATTTAACAGTTTTGGGAAACGTGTCTGATAGAGTCCCTAGTTAAATCCTCTAGTCATTCAAAAACCGTATTCAATCTTCGCTTCCAAGGTTCATACCAATTTATATTATGCAGAGTTTTAAGTCTGTAGCAATATTTTTAATTGTAGCAGTTTCTTTACAACCTGCTGCGTAAACATTTATCTGTTTGTGACATAAAACTTACTGTTGACAGCTAATATCAACCATTTCTCCCGTTGCGGGTCTGTTGGTAAAGATTTCTCTTGAAATAAGCAGCACCTTTGTACAGAATATATTTTATTTTGCGTTGTATATTTTTGTACCGTTTCTTGTTAACTATTAAGTAAATAAATAAAATGAACGTTTGTGATTGGTTTAGTACCAAATGCTCAACAAATTTATATAATGCTGAGAACGTGTTCAATAAATGGTCACCAATCTATCTGTTTTTATTTTAATCGACTCCCGCACTAAGGAATTTAATCCTTTTATCGCAATGGGTTTCACAAACATGCAAATCACATGCACAATCACACCCAGACTCAGAACAAGCATTCGTGGATCACACAAAATGCTTGTCCTACGCGGAGATCGAACCGGCGACACAATGCGCGATGAGGGTTTGGCTTGGTGACCTCAACCACTCGGCTATCCGTGCAGCGTCAACGTGTGAAAGATCATAATATTGAAAAATGGTGAATCAAACTTTTCATCATCATTAATATGCGATAAGTTTAATTTAAAATCTCTCATTTGTCGTCGCAAACATTTATGGAATACTTCGACACGACACTTAATTGAACAATCAAGCAGTTCTCTTTCAACGCCTGCCGTTTTTGTTGCTGCAAACACTGAAAATGTATTAACTGATGAAATTCAGGCGCTTAACTTTTTGTTTTGCTTTTCTGTGTCTTTTTTGTTTTATTTAAATTCGAATTATTATTATAATTTAAAAAATTTACAGGTTTTTATATCCTTAAGTATTATACATTATTTGAAACGTTTTTAAATATTTATGCGATAACAGGTATATTCAATGAAAATGGTAAAATATGTTATATGTAATAAAGATTATAAAAACCCCTAAAATTAAAAAAAAAATAAGAAAAATATTAAATTAAAATATTATTTTAGTCCTATTTTTTGTATTAAAACTTGTAGAGTAATCGTAACTTAAAGTTTTGACATTTCAATGATACACCGAAAAAACAGTTTTGAAATGAATTATTTTAATATTCGTTTGGACAAAATTTAGTTATTAAGGCTCGCTTAAAATGTCAACTTCGACAATCCTTTTTGTATTATGACACTAGCATATTAAATACCTACAAATCCAATTACGCAAATTAATTAAATTAATCCTTTGACGCAAATACGAACGCAATGAACACAACCAGATACATCAGTCACAAAAAAAATAACTATTAATATTGGAGCACCAATAAAGTCATCGAGGTACACGAAATAAAACAACAAATCGGATTTAACTGTCAAACGTCAGAGGCAGGCGTTAATCAATTATCAGATTTTATGTACAAATTAAATAAAAATACCGTTCATGAGTGTGAGGGACAGAGGTCGAATGAGCGAATGCAAATATCGTACAGCCTGAATAAGCAGAGCCGCGGCAATGACAACAATAATTGTATAGTCAGCAGAAGAAGTGCAGAAGTGAAGAAGTTATTTTATGTTTCTTAACTCAATCAATAGTGTATTTTACTAAAAAATCTGTTTAGTCCGTAAATAGATTTCCAAAAAATATTGAATAGGTACGTATTTTTCTTTTATCTCGTAAACGAAAAATAAACAGTTAAGTTATTAAAAACCTGGTGTGACGTCATATACCGGTACGAAATGAGCGATTTCACTTTTTTCTGTATTAAATATGAATTATGTTCAAGTTTCTTAGATATGTTTGATTAGAATTGGTTGAACCAGATCAAAATTGTGGGGGTGAAAGTTTTTTTAAACAACTCACGCATTAAAAATTTTAATCCTTGTATCGCGGAAGACTACACAAACATCTAGTCGCATACACAGAGACACCCAGTCGCAAAACAAGCATTCGTGGACCATTTTTTGCCTTTACGCGAGGATCGTACCCGCGCTATCTTCTATACTAATGTATAAAGCTGAAGAGTTTGTTTGTTTGTTTGTTTGAACGCGCTAATCTCAGGTACTACTGGTCCAAATTGAAAAATTCTTTTTGTGTTGAATAGACTATTCATCGAGGAAGGCTTTAGGCTATAAACCATCACGCTGCGACTAATAGGAGCTAAGATACAATGAAAAATGTAAAAAAAACAGGGCGGATATAAATCATAGCTTACATCTTCTAACCACGTGGACGAAGTCGCGGGCAACAGCTAGTAACGTTATAACACAATAAACACTACTTCCTACATATCACCAAAACGGCCACTTTATAAGTGAACTATAATCGATTTCTATTGCTGACGGTACGATGAATGGCTTTTGCGAATGATGGACGTTCCTGATTCGTTATTAAATTATCTTTATTGGCTTTATGGAAGGAGTTAAATCGAAAATCGTTTTGATTCGCTGTCCGAATTAATTTGGTTAAGGAGTTTGTAAATTGGTTTATTTCGGCGATTTTGTTGTCTTCACGTCTATGACCAGGTTTAAGCTTGTAATTTCGTTGTTAGGATTTTGTCGCATAACATTATTATGTTTTTCAACTCTTAAGCAAAAAGGGAGGTATTATAAATTTGATGTGTCTGTGGCATTATAGCTTCGGAACGGATTGATCTATTTCGATTAAGTTTGTTTTGTATTAAAGGTGAATTATGTGCAAATGTTCTTAGACATGTTTGATAAAACATGCTAGACGCCGAGTATTGTAGCTCGACTTAGATAATAAACTTTTACAGTGTGTTTAACGGTGTATTCACACATAGGTATCTACAGGAAGTCCTAAATCGCGACGCTGCACTGTGGCGGGAACAACAGTCATTTCGACTCCGATTAGGTTCGAAACTAGTCGGGCAATCCGCAAATCGTTGTATAATTAAAATATGACAATATCTTTAAAAAAATCCTATTTGAAGACAGTAAATTGATTGAAGACAAAGAACGTGATTGCTCAAGTCCTTAACACATACGCCTAAAAAAGTATTTATTCACATTAAAACAAACTACTTGTCACATTTAAATACTAAAGAAGTAATCCAGAACGCTTTATTCAACTATTAAAATGGGACAAACAAGTTTAACTTAGAACTTCCAAATGTTCAACGGGTATTTTAAGATCTCAATTGTGTTAATTCGGCTCTAAAACTATTACAACTTTAGCCGAAGAAACACTAGCAGTTGAAGTAATTTTAAGAGTAGTTACATTCTAGACATAATGTTATCTGAGTCTATTAGATCACTTCCCCCTTCTTTTTAACCGATTCCAAAAAGAGGAGGTTAACAATTCGTCTGTTTAGTTTCTTACCTCATATCTTCGGACTGGATGAACCAATTTTGTCTCATAATAATATCATTAAATTTTTGTATCAGTAGTTTTTGTTAAAATTCTAATATTATGCTGTGAATGTGTAAGAGAGGTAGAGCTCTACACGGCGTAGAGCACTGTCTTGCTTCATCATGTACGGTTGTCTTGCTCTAAGAGTTCTTTATAGGTAGGCTCTGCTTGCTTTTCATTATTGCTTCGATTAGATTAGTAGATAGGGATTCGCGTCTTCTATGCTAATGTAATGATAACGGTTTCTTGTAACAGGACTATTAGAATTATAATGTTCAATATGACAGTTAAATGATCAGGTTATCTGTAATAGCATCATGTTAGAAATTTGTACATTGTATTTTTAAATGTAATTAAGAGGTCAGATATGAAAAGAAAACATAATAGAACCTACACAAAAAATCTACCTTTCAAACTATTTAGCGGTATTTCCCAATATGATGTTAAGAACTACAAAGGATTTCATTTCATATTATATTAATCCGCTCCTGCCTTATTTAATTTTCCACGAAAATCAATTTAGAAACAGGACCTGTATATGTTTACGTAAACCGTCCAAACACATTACATTTTCAATTACAATCAATCAACAAAATCCTAGAAATATAAATTTCTATCGAATTTCTATTAACACATTCAATTTTAATCTTAACGGCGACCCGTCGGTGTCAGCGAGCGAGGCGTCAACAGCAACGATCAAATCGTAGCTCAGTCGTTAACTTGAATTGAAAAGGGGCTTAAAGGATTAACACATGCAAATTCCCCTTCCCACCTGATCCCTTATTTCAAGGTGCTTTCCTTTATTTGTTTGTTTAAATTATGTTTTTGGGTAATTTGTTCGGGAACTTTGTGTTTTAAGGGTTTTGTTGGATGAATTGTTTTAGGTGGACTTAAAGGGGTATTATTTAAATTATTTATTAGGGGCTGTGTTTTATGGTGGTTAAAGGACTTGAGTGCAATTTTGTTTCGTTTAGGATCGTTCATTCCTAACATCATCTTCTGTTTAGGGTAATTACCTGTCGTGCAAACGAGTTCTCGAGTGGAGACCGCGCCTCGGAAAACGTAGTGTATTACGTCCTCAGGCACGGTGGAGTGATGATCTACGTAAGATGGCTGGCAGGAGCTGGATGCGAGCAGCCATAGATAGATCTGGATGGCGTGCAACTGGGGAGGCGTATGTCCAGCAGTGGACAAATATGGGCTGATGATGATGATGATGATTTACCAAATTAACGTTAGAAATTTTCACTGGGTAAAGCGGTAGAAGGCTTAGCGTTCAATACATATTATTTATGTCTTCTTACTGATATGCTTACCACCTTGATGTTGCGTGACAAATGATAATAAAAATTGATGTTGTGTCATAAAAACCAAACAAAAGGAAATCACTTTTAACAATACAAAAAAGAACACAACAAAAAACATTCGTCTATCAATTACAAATAAATTCCGTGCACGCAAAAAACACCTCAATTCAATTTGCTTCAACGCAAAAATCTATTCGATTCCGAAAACTGTGCACAAGGCAATTTGTCAGCAGCTGAACTATAACAACGAATTGGTTAATTCGAATCATTGTCACACATATGGTACCGTTTTGATCAATTTTATCGATATGTTAATCACGTACTCTCGAATCTGTAATGCATGTTCCCATTTGTTTGATTGGTCCAAAATCATTTATGGAAATAAACGTGGCTTTTGTGTACGTGTTAAATTGAGTAGTTTAAGGCACATGTTCAAATATTTATTTTTAAGCTGGTGTATTATGTTCCTACTCATAACCACCCGCTAATCATGAACGTTTTAATTAGAAATAGACTTTGTACTCAGACTCTGAATTGAAGAGAATAGATTTATTTGCGAAAAACAAAGTGATGGGCAGAAGACTGTACTTTTTATTGAAATAGTACCCGATACATTTTGTACGTTATCTCTGTCTTTTGTGCGCTACCTCTCTTCCCATCTCTTTAGAGTGGTAAAAGGCCTGCTTCAAGAACTCATAGTACGTACAGAAACTAATAGAAAAACAATGAAACTGAACCGAATAAAATCGATCTTAATAATAACTTAAATTACGTTCTTATCCTTGTTGAAACTCATATAATACTCACACAACCCACAACGTCGCAATTTCCTCCTACATATCTTCATAATTTAAAACGACATAGCTATGCCTGTTAAAAATACTGTGAAAAGAATTCTCACGCTGGTATTCACATAACAATTCATCTTATATCTTATAGTATCTAAGCTATAGGGCAGCCATTTTTAACGTCAAAAATCTTCACTGAACGGATCGCGAACATGCAATAAAATTGCATAAAGGCAAATGGGTGCGCGAATTTATTTCGAGATTCCGCTCAATGTGAATTTACAAACAGCTGACAAACAATTCGTATAAGAAAACGCTTGTTATTGTACTCTATATCTGAATGACTCATATGAAGTCATAAAGCATTCATTATTAATTTATATGATGAAGAATTTATTATAAAAAAAAACTTGTAATTTTTTTACGATCGGAAAATTTTACCCTAAAAACTTACCCTTAAAACTTAACTTTTAATCAGATAATACAATAATTAACTAATACTATTTGAGCCAAACACCCAAAGAATATACTTCATACTACTAAATAAACTTCCTAATTCTCAAAACCTCTTAAGATAGACAAGAATAAGTTCAAAACAAGAGAAAATCTCGAACCCAGCGCAAACGTTATCATAATAATGCCGAAAAATTTTGAACGACAAAAGCTCTTGAGTTCGAAAAAATTGGAGGTCTCGTAAATTTGAAGAAATGACTCACATGGGGCGGTTTCAACAAATAATGTAGACCTTTGAAGTAGGGAAGTAAATATGGGGCAATCATTAAATGCAATCTCAGTGAATTTAAATGTGAAAGAGAAAATGTGCTGGGAGCCTTCTTTTTTGAAGTTTCCCCTGAGGACGTAAACGGATCATTTTATTTCAGGAGACGCTTTAATGATATTGCTACTGTTTTTTATTTTTATTGATTATTGAAAACAGATGCAGTAAATAGCGAATGGGAAGTAAGGGTTGGTAATGAGGGTTGCTATTTGAAATTTTGAGATGGTGTTGAAAGTTTTTGGAGGTTTTAAAACATGGAATAATGGTTTGGTGTCCAGTGTTTACATTAAGTATGTCTTTTTCGTTAAGCCCTTTGTCCCACTTCTGGACCATCCTTAAATTCTTGTAATGAATTCGGTCTATGACATAATCAGTCCAGTTGTGGTGAGGATTTACTTCTTTCCGCCATCCCATCAGATTGTTACTTGATATGAACTTTACTTTAAAAATATTTTTTCATTATAATATGGTAGTAATGCAACCTTGAGTCAGAGATTAAAACCGGCCGTTACCTCTGAGGAGTGTTTACTTAAGTAATGATTTCTAATATTAAGACTTCTTCAAGATCTTGATATTTTTCTGGATCCTTCTAAATCATAAAATAAAAGAAAATCTAATTTCCTACTTGTCCTGTTTAAAAGAAATCTTACATACCGTTTTCAATTATAAGGTCAACAAGATAGTAGGTTCCGAAAACGCGACCAAAATTTCTAAAAATAAAGTCGAAATCGCCTCAGTTAGTCACAAGTTTAATTAGATTTTTCTTATGGAAGTTTCTAGTAATAAATCGAGTCTTGACGTGGGATTCCAATCCCACAATTAGGTTCTTTGAAGTATTTTTATCATGTAGGCGTAGACCAAAATACTTAAAAAACTGTTTATATAAATTAACATTTCCGGAAAAAAAAATATCATGCGATTTTGAGAATTGGCTTTTAAATATCTTTCAAAACTGAT
Organism: Trichoplusia ni; assembly: GCF_003590095.1. Classification (NCBI taxonomy): domain Eukaryota; kingdom Metazoa; phylum Arthropoda; class Insecta; order Lepidoptera; family Noctuidae; genus Trichoplusia; species Trichoplusia ni. The sequence continues at coordinate 7,141,395 of NC_039489.1, read as the reverse complement.
AACGTTTCGAATAGGAAATATTAAAACGCACAACTCCAAATGGCATTTACTATATTATGGTGCCATTGTAATTTATAAGATTAGGTACCAAATAATTTGATCCAAAAAAAATGAGCGGTCCTTCAAAAGAAATTGAGCAATCCACAAATTGGGACAAACAATTATCCCTCCAACGCTATTGTAAAAAACAAATCTAAATTCTTAACCGATCCAGTTGCCATAAAAACTCCTGTTAATACCCTGCTTTGACACGACAAGCCTAAATCTCTCGGGATCATAAAATATTTAACAATCACGCGGCAAAGGCGTAAACGTTTTATTTCTTTTTCCATTCTCCGCAATGCGGTGTGGTTTCCGATGTAGGATTTGCTTGGAAGTCTGCCGTTGCTCTAAGAAGGATGAGGTTAGATCTCCTTGCCTTCGGCTTTGGCTTTCAAAAGTGTTGCTGTTTAGTTCAAAGTTTGAACGGTCGCGGTTTATATTATGCTAATTCTATGAGTCGTGACTGAAGTCACGAGTTTGCGATTTGGCGCGTTCGAGTGGTCACCTGTTATTGACATTTGACTCAATTCATGATTATAGTCGGATATGACCTATTTAAAGTGTGTTAGGTTGAGTTTTATTGGAATAATTTAAAATTCATTTCTAAAACCTCGTATGACCGACTTTTCAAAACAAACAAAATGCAGTTGCTCTTCAAATTTTTTGAATAGATCTACCCGATATACGGTTTTGTTCTTATTCATTTTCAAGACTAATTCTTATGCTTTTATCAACATACGCACATTTATCTAGACATCATAACTTTATATCTTTCCCGTTGATTTGCATAGAAGACCCGCGATACAATTTTTTACTCCGGCTGACTAAGATCTTGGATCAGACACAGCAAGGAGGAAAAAATCATTTTCTATGAATAACAGGGCCAAGAACAATAAGAAATCCGCTGCTGACCGAAGTAATTATGGTGATAGCCTCTCAAGATCATTAATTATATACCAATGGGCTATCTATAACCCTTTCACAGTCAATAAGATCCCCGAATTATAGCTTGTCCTTTCATATATATTTAGATGAGTATTGGTAAACAAATATTGATCGGGGCCACTTCAAGATATTTGAACCATGGTGCTATATTTTTATCTTCGTTTATATTAGTCACTGGTGAAATAGACTGTATAAAATTCTTCTGAAATTTAATTCTGACGACTTTTTATGCTTGAAAAGGAGGCAAGTATACTCAATAACACTGAAAGTATAATAATTTTTACGTTCATGATTTTTCTGACCTTTTTATCTATCTAGACACTTTTTAAACTGACGAGACTTACCAAAAAATACCTAGATTTTTTTTACTTAGCTTGACCGAGCTAAGTAAACCAAGTAAGACCAACAGAAATTTAGTGGAGAGTTCAAAGGCACATTCATTCACATTTCCCGAGTCTCGAAGCCTATTTTAAACTGATTGATGTTCCAATATCCATTGACTAGAAACAAAATGCTGTCCAAAACTCCATCTAAACTAAGCCACATGACCTAAAATTATCCCAAAATGAAATGTTGACTCGTAAGTTAGTTATTTAACTTCCAATTACTTAAAACGGTCCCGATTGGCATTCTGACGATATTAAAATTGAATTTGCGCCCCCGTATAGTGAGTTTACGAAAGTTTTCGTGCGAGAATGGGCACGATAAATCGGTGCGCCACCGGGATCGTCTAAGTTTCGATATATTTAGCGTAAGTGCCTCGACTCTAGTTTTCGTATAGAATTACCGAGGTATTGGGAAAGTGTTTATATTGGTTGATCGAATTTGCGAGTTCTGAAACAAAAGAATGTATTCAATAGGTTGCAAGAAATTGTAGGTATGTGAAGTTTTGTATTCTGGAAATGTAAAATGTCCGATACTAGCTTTTCTACTGCGGCTTAGCCCACGTACATGCCGCTTATGGCTAGGAGGAGGTAATTATACCTCATACAAATATCGCTTCTATACATATAATAAAATTGTAGAAAGGTGAAAACTGTACATTGAATACTTTTTAAAAAGAATAATTGCAGGGTGGTCTACGATCGATTCCGATGCCGAAAATATGATTTTTAGAATTTTTGTCTGTTTGTCTGTTTGTCTGTATGTATGTCCGGAAAGATCTCGGAAAGTACTGGATAGATTTGATTCAAATTTTCAGAGAATATCAACAAGAGGTCCGGTCAACATAGTTTTTACTTACTATCCCGCTTTTCGTTACAGGGGTTGAGCAGGAGCCTTTTATATCTATAAACAAATATCAAATTATCTCATAAACTACTGAATTTATGTCGTTCAAATTTTGCATGAACCTTATCGTACACATGATACAACAAATATACAAAAACCATAACGCTACTATGCAGGGGGCATGAGCAGTAAAGTTTTAAATTTTTGGACTCACCCGTAACATCGTGTAATACAATTATGAGGTGTATTTTCACCCCATTGAGTAGTAGGCAGCACGGTCATGAATTTACGCAAAAAACATCACGCTATTTATCTTAAGGCTTTTGGCAGAGCAATAATAGGATTTTTCGAAAATAAATCATTTTTACAAAATTCGTCATTTTATTCTCTTTCAAGTCTGATATAGGCCTACCGCGACTATTTAACAAGTAAAATAAAAGAAACATAAACTAATATTTGTTACCGTAATCGGTACATTCTTGAAAGAAAGGAACTTAAATTATTTTTATTTTTATTGATGTACTAAAATTACTCAAGTTCAAATGTGGAATGTCGTAATATGATTTTATATTTATTTCCGATAGGTGTATCCCTCGGTAATGTTGGCGATGCTACTTCAAGATCAAAACATTCGTAGTGACACTCAACCCAAAGTTGCATTTAGTTCACATTGATCTCATCTATAATTATGCATAACAATAAATTACTGAACGACACAGTTAATTATTACCTTGGTTCATCTGTAAAAATTAGCAACAAAAATATTAATTTTCAAACAAAAAAAAAGCCTTTCAAACAATGAAATAATGTTTTTTAAATTTGCAACATTACATAGGCCAAAACTCATCATCATTGGCTTAGCCTTTTACCAACTACGTTGAGGTCGGCTACCAGTCCAACCAGTTTCAGCTAAGTACCAGTGTTTTACAAGGAGCGACTGCCTATCTGACCTCCTCAACCCAGTTACCTGGGCAACACGATACCCCTGGGTTAGACTGGTTGTCAGACTTTTCAAGCTTCTGACTACCTGTAACTGAAAGTCAAAGATGTAGGAATAACAGCCGGGACCCACAATTTAACGTGCCTTCCGAAATACGGAGGAACTCGTTATGACAAAGATGGTCACCCATCTACGGACCAACCGCGTCAAGCATACCTTAACCTGTGATTCACTTATGCGGTTATAGCTTAGCCACGAGCGCCTCCATTACATAGGCCAAAATGTATTTCGGATAAAAAAGCCCAGAAAACTTGCATAAAAACTGCATAATAGGTATGCAATGTGAAAGATCTATGAGACCAAAGCTATCAATGAATAAGAGCGTAGGCTAGACGGTTTTTGGCATTATGTATCTATTGATAGAACAATGTCTACTGATAACTGGGATTTTTCAATATTTTAACTCATTTGATCGGTCTACATCCGCCATTACAGAGACCACACGTGGTCCTTCCAAAAATTCCTTTAACAATTTATTGTAATCTCTACTTATTTAAAATTTTCTTCTTTCGTAGCCTGGTAAAACAGGGGAAGGAACGAGACTGAATGAGTTTCTGAAATCCCAAAGCTAAGCCGACGAGGATTAGGAACATATTTTTGGAAATCTCCCCAATAAGGCTGATAATAGCGTGTAGCTATCAGCACTTACATCCGTCATACAATGTTAACTTTTGGAACAGTTAATTTTTGTCTGGAAAATTCATTTTGGCTGTCGGTATCGACAGCGTATCCTCATAACCAACCTCATGTAGTAATATATCCCAGGATATATGTATTAAAAAAAAACCTCATGTTATTTTTATTTAAGTTCCATTTATGCAGTAGGGATGATGGTATTTTAGTTCAATGATCGTCAGGTAGGTTAACGAATAAAATACGTAATTTTGGTACAGTAAATAGAACTCATACTCACTTTTATGTTCATATTTTGCTTTGTCGTAACATCACAAATTACACATATCCTATACTTTAGATTTTTATCATTGTCAATTTAAAAAAAGGGGTGTCCGATATTTTTTTATTATCAGCAATTTTAAGGCAAATCATGATCAAAACACCAGGGGGCCAAGATAACACGTTTACCAACTTTTTTATTTTGGAAATATTCCAAATGTTTGTGAGGAAGATCAGTTTTAATATTAAGAGGACAATAACACATAACGTGTTTCAGGAAACCGTTTATCTGGGCGCAATTTTGCAAAATCTTATATCTTATGACACTATGTAAAATCCACAGTTACCGAGCCCGACTCTCACTTCACCAGCTCGGTCCACAAAAATAATTTGACATCTTCTTTATATCGTCAGAAAACATCGTGTGTGAAAATAACAACTGACTGGCTATCACTGTTCTTGAGAAACAGCCAGGTGACAGACAGACGAACGGACACCGGGGCCTCAGCAATATGGTTCTGGGTTACTTCTTTGGTTAAAGTACAATAATTATTTTATGATACCTCATAATCACTGTCATAATCCGTCTAGCAATTTCAGGTGTAGGCGGGCCAAAGAACAGACTTGCTCGAAAATCATAACCCACCCAATTAGAAAATGGAAAACCCTCGAAAGTAAAACATTTTTAGCAGAAGTGCTAAGACTGAGTTATACCTTCTGTTATTTTTTCCTACTTGAACCCCCCCCCCCCATTTTTAAACGGCTCGATTTGTCACGCATATAATTCATGTTTAAATTAAAATAGTTCGATTTGTTCGGAAGCTATGATGTCACACACAGACAGGCAGGCAGATATGTCATAGTTATAAACCCCTCTCTTTGGGATTAAATAAGAAAAAGTTATTAAAGCAGCTGTGAAATATTTGACACCAGGATAGTATCGTAAACGATGAAATGTGTTTGATTCAAACATTTGATAGTCTTTGGGCCGCTCAAGATTCCTTATAATTTAGAAATTTTCAATATTGCATTACACTTTTGCAATGATCGTTATTATTAAACTTCATAGTTTTTCACATCTTGAAAATCACGTAGACAAAGTCGCGGGCAACAGCTAGTTTTAAATATAAGTGTTATTGACCGGATATGCTATTAAAGGGATCCGCGGAAATCACATACAAAAAAAGCTCCACGAGGTGCATGGAAAAACATTAAATAGCTCATAGAACTATTTGTCCTACGTGACAATCAAATGTCCAAAACGCTATGCCTACCAGAAATATTGATGGGTTGAAGTTTATTATTGTCGATTAAGATTAGATCGATTTCCTAAAGCTGAGTCTAAAACATTAGCAAAGATTACAAAAAAATAAATATAGGTTCAAATATCCCGTACACAAAAATCCCACCACTAAAAATAAATCGCAATATTAAACTACAAACTAACTAATCCCAACCATATTTTTCACTACAACTCGCACAAAATTATCCCTTTTCACTGAGGAAAAGTTTCGAACTAAGCCAGCTACTATCTGTTACTTTCTTAACTCTGTACCACGTATATCGTGCACTTTGTGAGTTATCGCACACGACTTTCAACGCAGTTTCTTACATAATTCTTATAACATTATCGCCATTATAAACTTTAGTGGGAAAGGAATAAAGGTGGGTTTTCTTTAAAGTATTTTTGTGGTGTCAAGCGTTATCGTTGCCGATCGTACAGTTTCCACCAAAGTTTATAAGCCGATAATGTTAAATTTCTGTTGCATATAATGCATTTCGTTGTGCGCACTAGACTTTCGAAGTTGGCGCCTTAATATTTTCTGGTAAAATTTTTGGTTTTAAGGAACTTATGGTGCAGTTTTGTTCTGAGTTATTGTGCTTTTTCCGCATATAAATTCATAACGTTATCTGAATGGTTTAGAAATGATATATTCTAAACCATTCAGATATTCCACTATGATCTGAAGACTTATAAAATGTTAACTTATCGTACTTTTCCGTTTACATTATCCTCTTTTCGAGACTTGATTATGTCTTTAAAACACAAAACGTCTTGAGCACCTAAGTTCTTTCTAAAGCAGCAAATTTTAAAATAATTACTTCATACTTGACTTAATCTATAATAAAGTTAGAAGAAAAATCCTGAACTTCGTGTACATAAATATTATTTTCATGTTCATTTCTAAATTCATGTATTTCTTTACTTCTCATTTCAATTTTAATTCTAAATCATTCCAAATATATGTATAAAAAAATGCACGTTCAATGGCCCAAAAATACCGCCCTGAAGTACTCCAGATACCATATGAAAGTATCGGACTAAGCGACGTCGGCCATTATAAAGTAGCAAAGCAATAACTTGAAGCTGTAAGAGATTTTCGCCTTTGCAAACTATAAGGAGTTAAAAACTATAAGTACTTGAGTCTAGTGTAGTTTCGATAAAAGCTTGGACGGTTTTCTGCTAATAAAAGTTGTTTCTGTCGATCTTCGGAATATAAATATTAAGTGAATTGGAACGTCCTGGTGCTTGCTTCGGATTTTCTTGGTATTTCTTTTTGCTTTGGATGTCTTAATATCTGTAGTATTAAAGGATAATAAGCTATACCTCTAAGAATTAACGACCGAGTTTGTAAAACGGGATTTGATTCAAAAATAATTTCATACTCTCCTTTACCAAGTAAATCTGATTATTTAAAGTGTCTCCTCAATCAAAATAAAGCACTATAATGTTATGGTATAAGAAAGGGTAGACAATTCTGAATTCCGATAAATATAAAAAATATACATGTTTTAATCATTTCGTGTAACACTCAAGCGAGGAGAAACTAAAAACATCCTTACGTTTTAACAGCAAAGTGCATCAAGCTATAAACGCTCCAAATTCACTACAGAAATTTCACCTTCGAGATTCTCGGCATTAAAAGCTTCAACGCTTACAGCAACTAGATCAATTATTCTGACCTGCAATACCCGTAAATTCAAACTATTTTCGTCAGCTCTACGCTACGGATTTATATCGGAGTATGGGCTTCCAAACCAAGCGTCCTTGTAAACATTAACGTGAAACATGAAACCGAACACAATGTGATACTTGACGGCAATATTCCGTAAAAGTGTCGAACCAACATTTACGACCTCAAGCACCAGATAGCCTTTAAAAACGTTGCCTTTATTTATTCATACAAAATCCAAGGGACAGGCGAAAACAGTCCACTATTTAACACATCTATTTGATTCGGAAAATAACGTGTGAAATGCTCGTATTTCCAATTTTCCAGAACAATAAATAGAAAGGAATAAAATGCTGTTGGTAGACGTGCTGCACTTTTGTTTACGATTGTACGAGGAAGGTTGGCGCCTGTAAAACTTGATGCAGAATTTATTTGGATAATAATTTGGACTTTATGTGGGATTGAAATTTTTGACTGTAGTTCTTTTTTAAAAGGTTTTAAAGTATTATCGGTTGTACCTATTATGAATAACAGGTAAGTAAAATGTCATGGAATAAAATCACGACGTTGTCAGGAATGAAAATATATGACCGGTATGTTAATAGAGCAACATCTCCTTATATATGTCCATCAAATGGTAACAACTAGGAATCAAATTTAATATCAAATGAAACGCATATAATATATTGCTTTTTATTGCGGTTTATTTTAGTGAATAAAAAAAATCTTTTGCAGCAGCGTAAATTTCTACGCAATTTTTTACATAAATTTCATTTCTTTCCCTCCATTTAATTCTACACGAATTGCATTCACCCAAGCAGCTCGAATTGACTCTCAAAGAAAATCTACTAAAGGATCCAATATCAACATTATTCTTGTACATTTACAAAAACGATCAACACAAAGTGCTTTCGAATCGAATTGAGAACGAGTTAATCGGTATTGCTTTAGGATTTTAAAAATCGAATCGAAAATCGAATCTGTTGAATGTTTGGCTGCAGTTTCAATTTCAATTAGAGTACAAAATACGTTTTATAATAATTAAAAAGTATTTTATTATTTATGGTATGTTTTATATTATTTTACAATGCCATTTTGAGAGTTATGTCAAAACTCTTTTTATTGCTTCCTTTTTTTTACATTATTTGGAAAAATAACTATAAAACCTTTATGTTATGCTTTATAGACTAAACTTTTATAGTGTACTAACTGACCCAGCAAACGTTGTTTTGCCGATTTTTTTTTCTAGTTGTATGTATTTTTAATGTAAAAAACACAATATAAAAAAATAAAGACAAACAATTTCGTCCAAAAAATAAAATATATTTTTTTAGTGTGAGCAACCCTTATCACTATGAAAAATAGATGTTGTTCTATTCTCAGACCTACCCAATATGTATACAAAATTTTATAAAAATTGGTGGAACCGTTTCGGAGGAGTACGGTATCTAACATCGTGACACGGGAATTTTATATATTAGAAGATTTAGTACGCCGGTTTTTTTGTGCACTAATTAAAAGAATACCTAGTCTTTTAAGTTTTATTTAATTTGTCAAGGCATTTCAGTCTTAAAATGTTTTTAAGTTTTTCTCAATTTTAAGAAATATTGAATTCACGCAATCAATTTAAAGCTAATAATGTCCCTGTATACGACCTGTACAGTACCGGATCTCATTCCACAAAGTTATAAATACATATATTATTTATACGAAATATTTTAAGTTAGTTTCAGAGTAAATACACTGGTCTTCCTTGCCTCAATTCCGATTTTCCTCCAATCCCCTTAACATCGTTCGAACATCCAGATCGACAATACTGTTTAAATATTCATTCAATACAATCAGTGGCTTGTAAGACTTCTTTGTGGTTCGGAACTTTATCAACAGTTACATTTTCACTGTAAGAGTATTGTTTCTGTTAATTGTTAGTTCAGTTTTGCGTTAATAAATATAAATATGAATAAACTCTGAGTCTGCCCGTGACCATGATACCTGCAAAGGTGTCGAAACGTCGGGAACTAAAATCATAAATTAAACCGCGATAAAATCCGTAAAAGTAGTTTCATTTCAATCTCTTGTACATCTTTTATGATGTTAGATGCAAAAGGTAAAAATGAACCGTATTACTGAGGCACGCCGACTGTAGGTGGGTCCATCAGTCCATCCGTCAGTAGGCTGTGTCTCATGAACAGTTACTAGACATTTGGAATTTCTATCGATGATTTATCTCTGTTGCCGCTGTAACAATAAACTTTAATTAATGACTAATTATTGTGTGGTTTATTTGTCAGCAAAATGTTATCCTTTAAATTATTTTTACAACCCCTCACCTAATTGTCGGGATTTTGGCTTGCACTTAAGCGTTAGCGTTATTTTAATACGAAACTTAAAGTTTCTTGCAATAAGAATTATAAACAAATAAAAATAAAAATGATAAGGCGACATAAAAATGCGAGTGTTTTCTCAATTAAGGTGGATAGGGTTATTATACTATACAGGGTTACTACTACGTGAGTAAATGTCTAGAGACACAGTTATATTTAAAATTATAACATTTTAATAAATGAATACGAAACAAGTCGCACAATTTTCCCTCGAAAATTAAAACAGTAAAATGTCAATACAAATAAGCATACAATCGTGGAAACGTTTTGACCTCAATGCATCTCATTACCATACTTAAACATACCGATTAAAAGTGCATTCGAGTAACAACGATCAATCGTTATGACAAAACACGAGCACTCGAGAATGCATCGATTACGTAACTTAACGATCGATACGAATGAACGACGACGTCGCTTGCACTTGACGCACCCTAATACATGAGCGGTAGCGGTTTTAAAGCATTTTGAACTTAAATCTGAAGCTTTGCTTTAGTGTGTGTTTTATTAATGAATACCAGTTGCTGGAAACTGAACTCTTTAGTTCATAAACCAAACGCCGTATTGGTTAACTTAAACACAAACAATTTTGTAAAAGCATTTTATTTTACTGCTAATAATATTATAAATTTGGTAACAAAATAATAAGTGTATTGTAGCGCCATCTAGTGTATGGAATATGCAACTTTGATTTACCTCTGATACTTTTATAAAATAAATGTCAGTCTGTTCGAAATAATAACTGTGTTTTAATAGGTTATGGGCCCAGTCCCTTAATCACGCGTTAATTAGTGTATTTTCCGGAAATAAAGTTGTAAAAAGGACAATAACTCACTCGTGTTGTTCATTGATTCGATTTTGGACTTAAAACTACAGTGAACTAGAACATTTTTGAAAGTCGTGTCGATTGTGTGTCGCGTGGCTAATCTAAGCTACCAAGATGGCCGGCAGTTATTTGGTAAATGTACCGAAACTCAAGGGTCGGGAGAACTACGACGAGTGGGCGTTCGCCGCAGAGAATTTTCTCTTACTCGAAGGCATGGACATAACGAAAGATCCGGATACAAGCTCATCAGACGCAGAGAATAAGAAGACCAAGGCCAAACTTATTATGACGATTGATTCAAGCTTGTATGTCCATATCAAGGATGAGAAAACTGCTCAGGATGTGTGGAAGCGTCTGAAGATACTTTTCGATGACTCCGGTTTCCAAAGAAAAATCAGTTTGCTGAGGCATTTAATATCGATCCGGCTAGAAGATAGCGAATCAATGACGAGTTACGTAACCCAGATTGTGGACACCGCACAAAAATTGGGAGGCACAGGGTTTACGATTACTGACGAGTGGGTTGGGTGCTTATTATTGGCAGGATTACCTGAAAAGTTTGCCCCAATGATAATGGCAATTGAACATTCGGGCATGGCCATAAGTACCGACGTCATTAAGTCGAAATTATTGGATATGAGTTCTGAAGTGGATAGTAGTGGAAATGACAGTGCATTTTTATCTAAAGGTTGGCAGCAGCGCAATAAGAAATATAGAAACACTACAGAAACATCAAAGTCGGTGACGCCATCTCCGAAATCTGTCAAACAAATTCGTTGTTACCGATGTAAACAAATCGGCCACTACAAAAACCAGTGCAAATACAATAAAGAGAAAGAAAGTGCAGTGTTCAGCGTTTTCTTCATGAACTCGAGCTACAAAAGCACAGATTGGTACATTGACTCAGGTGCCAGTGCGCATATGGTTACAGATGTAAATCGTTTACAAGATGTATCATATAACCAAGCTATGAAAAGCATTGTTGTAGCTAATAAGACGACAGTACCGGTATTATGCTCCGGAAATACACAGATAACTACGGTGGTGGACGACTCAGAGTACAATATTACTGTTAAGAACGTCTTGTGCATTCCTAACCTCACGACTAATCTCTTATCAGTGAGTGAACTTATAAGAAATGGAAATCAAGTTATTTTCCAAGGAGATATTTGCAAAATTTTGAATCACAACAAAGTTGTTGTTGCAAAAGCCCGTCTCATGAATGGAGTGTACAGATTAGACACAAAACAGGATTGTCTGTTGGCATGTAAAGCAGAAACAGCAACAAGTTTGTTATGGCATAGACGGTTAGGCCATATTAACAGTAAGGACCTGAACAATATGAAAAACGGCGCTGTGGAGGGGGTGTCTTTCCCAGAAAAGGCTGAAATTGACAAGTCCCAGTGTGTCACATGTTGTGAAGGGAAGTTAATGAGATTGCCATTTACACACAGAGGTTCCAGATGTGAAAGTGTGTTAGAGGTGGTGCATGCGGATGTTTGCGGCCCAATGGAGACTATCTCAGAAGGAAAGTCAAGGTATTTTCTCCTTTTTGTAGACGACTACAGCAGAATGGCCTTTGTATATTTTCTTAAAGCAAAAAATGAAGCTCTGAAATATTTTAAGATTTACAAAGCTCTAGTTGAAAAACAAACAGAAAAGAGCATTAAGATATTAAGAACAGACAACGGTGGGGAGTTTTGTTCCACAGAATTTGAAAGTTTTTTGAATAAAGAAGGAATAGTGCATCAAAAAACGAATCCTCACACACCAGAGCAAAACGGCTTATGTGAGAGGCTTAATAGGACCGTTGTAGAAAGGGCTAGATGTCTTCTATTTGATGCTAAGATGGAAAAGAAATTCTGGGCAGAGGCAGTCAACACTGCAGTGTATTTGCGAAACAGAACATTAGCCTCTGGTCTTCAGAAAACTCCTTATGAGCTATGGAGTGGAAGAAAACCAAATCTTGAGCATATCAGAGTATTTGGAAGCCCTGCCATGGTTCACATACCCAAAATAAATAGAACAAAATGGGATAAGAAGGCAGAACAATATATACTTCTCGGTTTTGCAGAAAACACCAAGGGTTATCGCGTATATAACCCGAAGACCAAAAAGATAACGACTAGCAGAGATGTCATCATAATGGAGTGTAGTAGAGAAGCTAATACTGTAAAAGCCTTAGTGGAAGAGAAGAAAGAAGGAGATGATAGCCAGATTGAAAAAGATGAAGCTAACAGTTCTACTGCAAGTTCGGAGGCCATTGTTGATCCAACAGATATCACATACGTGCCAGATAATACCTTAGATTCTTCTACTTCAGAAGAATTCTGTGACATTCAGTCAAATGAGGATACATTTGAATCTGAAAGATCCAGCTCAGAAGAAAGGATTCAACGTGAAAGAAGGCCACCAGTTAGGTATGGGTACAGTAATGTATGTGTTACAGAAAGTATGGATATGCATGATGACAGTCTTACTTATGAAGAAGTGATGAGCGGTCCAGAAAAAGAAGAATGGTGCAGTGCTATGAAGGAAGAGTTGCAGTCATTCAGTGACAATGAAGCATGGGATGTGGTAGATAGACCAAGTGAAGGAAAAGTGGTTCAGTGTAAATGGGTTTTTAGAAAAAAGTTAAATAGTGATAACACAGTGAGGTATAGGGCAAGGCTGGTTGCTAAGGGTTTCACGCAACGTGAAGGAATTGACTATAAAGAGACCTTTTCACCAGTTCTGAAATACTCAACGTTGAAATTGTTGTTTGCTATTAGTGTGCGTTCAAATCTCAATATAACTCATTTAGATGTCACCACAGCTTTTCTAAATGGACGTCTTGAAGAAATTGTATACATGGAATTGCCACAGAATCTCATATGTAAAGATAATAAAAATAAAGTTTTAAAATTAAATAGGGCAATTTATGGTCTTAAACAATCAGCAAGGCAATGGTATAAAGAAGTAGATGATTGTTTACAGCAGTTGAATTATATAAAATCTTTATATGAGCCATGTTTGTTTGTTAAATCATCAGAAAAGTATAAAACCTATATTGCATTATTTGTTGATGATTTTTTCATATTTTCTAATTGTAAAGAGGAAGTAGATCATCTGAAAAAACATTTAAATGTCAGATTTAAATTGAAAGATTTAGGACAGCTGAGAAAATGTTTAGGTATGAATGTAAAAATAAATGAAAATAAAATATGTATTGATCAAAAAGATTTTATTGAAAAGTTGTTGAATAAATTTAAATTAGAAAATTGTAAAAATATAGATACTCCTATGGAAGTTAATTTAAAACTAGAAAAGAGTAAAAATGAAATGTCAAACTGTCTATATCAACAGCTGATTGGTAGTTTAATGTATCTATCAGTCTTAACCAGGCCAGACATATCTTATTGTATAAGTTATTTGAGCCAATTTAATAACTGTAATAATGAAACACATTGGAAGCATGCAAAACGAGTTCTCAAATACTTAAGTTCTACAAAATTGTATGGATTAATGTATGTAAAAAATGATTCAGATATACTTGGTTTTGTTGATGCTGATTGGGCCTCCGATGCTATAGATAGGAGATCCTATACAGGATATTGTTTTATATTTTCTGGGTGTGTTGTATCACATGAAAGTAGAAAGCAACAAACAGTTGCATTATCGAGCACAGAGGCCGAATATATGGCTGTCTGTGAGGCCAGTAAAGAGGCAATTTTCTTAAAAAACTTATTATGTGAACTTATAAATAGAAAAAACCTGCCAGTTGTATTATGTAATGATAATCAAAGTGCAAAAAAGCTTTCAGAAAATTGTATGTATCATAAAAGAAGTAAACATATTGATGTAAGATATCATTTTATTAGAGAGGCAGTTGCAAATGATTTGGTAAAAATTGAGTATTTAAAAACATCAGACATGCCAGCTGATATGTTTACAAAAAGTTTGTGTAAAATTAAACATTATAATTTCATGAAGAAAATAGGTTTAGTAGAGTTGTGTTGATTCTTATATTATTGTAATACTTACCTATTGTAAACTTTGTTGGTGTGTTTTTAGATTATTTTGTTAAGTGGTGGTATTATAAATTTGGTAACAAAATAATAAGTGTATTGTAGCGCCATCTAGTGTATGGAATATGCAACTTTGATTTACCTCTGATACTTTTATAAAATAAATGTCAGTCTGTTCGAAATAATAACTGTGTTTTAATAAATAATTCATCAGAAACGACATTCAGATGATCAAAAATTATTTATTCGATTTACAATAATTGAGAGCACCCAGATTCGCCCATCCTTCACCGCTTTTTAAGTGCGTTTGCTGCTATAGAAGAAACGATGCGATAATCCCCCCAAAAGCACGCTGTCTTTTTGTTATTTTAATAATATAACTTTGTACTCAATACTCAATACTTTACTGCTTCCATGATGTAGTTACAGGTGGTAGTTTCAGGTACAATGAACAATTATGGACCCGAAGGGCACAGCACCGTGCCAGATCAACGAATATTAGCTGTCGGTTTAAAAGAAATCACTGCAATCTAAAATAAAGGTCACCTGACTTGACCCACCAACCACTGCAAGCAACACCCATTCAAGAATGCGACATCATCACCCTTCCCCCTATCCACACCCCGTACCATCAGCCGACCGGCCAGCTATCGCAAGCAGCGTTCAAGAGTACGACATCAACATCATCAGCCCCCTCCCAAAAGCCATCACCCCTTACCAAGCAAAGCAGGTAACCTAACCGAGACAGCACCGAAAAATTCTAAACCGTATCATGAAACGCGTCCTCTCCTAAATTGCCCCACAACCAGCATTCTGCCCCCACTTTTACCACGCCGAACGCGCTATGAAGAGCGAATCGACTTAATTGCAGTACTTCCGTTTTCATGGGCTGATGCTTCACTCAACCGATATATTAGCTCGTATACGTCATTATTTCTGAGATGAAAAAAATGAGCCTTAAAACGGTGTGAGTTGAAAACGGAGAAATGGTTATGTCGGAGCAATTTGTATTGGAAAGTATGGATTGCTGACCTAATGATGCAGTACAATGGAACTTTACTCCATATAACTTTGAAAAGTGGAACACTATTCAGCACGGATAGCTGAGTAGTTGAGGTCACCACGCCAAACCCACTAAGCGCGACATGTAGCGGGTTCGATCCCTGCGTAGGACAAACATTTACGTGGTCTTGTCCTGAGTCTTTGTGCGTATGACTTTAATATTTGTTAAACCTCTTGCGACACTTAGATTTAACTCCTTATAGATAGATAGCACATATAAGCACAAAACTTATATTGATAACGGGAATGTTTAAAATGGTTGAAGAAAATAGAATTCACTATAGTGTTTGTTAGTTATATTTAGACATAAAAAAATTACAATAATAATATAGTTTTATGTAGGAATATAGACTATCATTTGTTCGAGTTCTATAAACTTTATTCGATTCGATTTAATAACCTTTGTAAAATCTTAACTTGCTTCAAGTCACATTCTATGTAAAAGTTCAGCGGATAACAGCAAAACAAGATACTCGACTACAATCTCCATTTAAAACATCGCTACGGAAGTAAACATGATATAATAAAATTACCCATTTTCCACGTTTTTCCCATAAAACCTATGGTTATAATAATAACTAACTAACAGCTATTCACACGAAACAAATATTTTTTATCACAGTTTCCCAAGTCGCGTGATATTGTACGTTACACAACCTTTTGTGAGCTATGAGAGATCTATTGTGCTTACGTATATTGTTTTATATTTTCCTGTTAAGAACTAGCTTATTATCTCATTCATTTGTTTTGAATTTTTCGAATTCTTTCGCTTTTAAATTAAACAAGTAATACTTGTTTGGATTAGCAACTCTATAGTGCATGAATGATTCAAAATATGGACAAAATTGAAATGGTGAGAAAGGAAACGTGCAAAAAGGTGAAACGAAAGCAGAAGCCACTACGGTATAGTTGCTCAACAGACGATCAAGTGGACCAATTAATAAAAGAAAAAGCTTTTTTAAGAGCATTTTTTTGTTGCACAGAACAGAGTATCGTGGAAAGACTTGGAGAGGCCTTCGCCAACAGCAATGGGACACAGTGGGTTAGGAAAAAACAGAGTATGTGTCATGGTTTAAAAAGCCTAATTTTCACATGATCAGATAAAGATAGATACAGTTAGGGTTTTTCTATACTTATGTTATAAAGAGGAAAGATTTGTTTGTTTGTTTGACACGAATACGCTGAAACTACTGGTCCGATTTGAAAACCGGGAGAAGAAAAATTAGAGCTCGTTTAGGAGACGCTTTTCTATGAATGTCAAATCATTACTATTATTAAGAGTAGATTTATATTCACAACTGTTTGGTGCGCACTAAAATCAAGTTTATGATCAAATGTGCATAATGTATGCACATTTCATTACAAACCGCAGATCGCGAAAATTAAGTTTTACAATCATATCAAATTAAGAACTGACAAATTAAACGTCTCGCGAACTTAATTTTACAATCATAATCAAATTAGAAACTTCACACACAAGTTGTTACAGGAACTACAAACCGCATATTTTCGGACAGTCCATTTAATGTCATAGACGACACACTTTACGTTAAACAAACTAGCATATGACAGCAGTTTCGTTCTCATTCCTGAATCAACTGTGGAATAAAAGCCAGCTTTTTATTCTCTCACAACACTACCCAAATTACTGTGTTAATCATCATTTAATTTAAAATGCCCACTATTACTTCGTTAGCGCGGCGGCGGCGTGCGACGGGAGAATTTAAACATAAGTTCATTTGTTAAATATCGTATGCGAAAAATTTTGTTTTTAAGGTGGAATTTTGGTGATGTTGTTTTGGGAACTGTTAGTAAGGGTTTTAGTTAAGTTTAATTGTTACAGTGTGGATTTGAACTCAAAACAAATGTGTTTAAAGGACGGTTAAAAATTGTAAGATGATTTATGCTTATTTTTTTGTGTGTTAATGTAAACCTCGAAAATTCATATTTTCCTTATAGAATCGTTACATTTTTATGTGTAGCGAAAAGTAAAAATTATTTACGCTCCCCAAAAAATGACGAAGTAAAGTTTTTCAAGTATTCAAAATATTATTTAAAGAAGTCAATCATATAATAAATGAAATGATAAAATAATAAGAGTATTATTGAACAAAAAAAAACTAGTAGCCAACAATCTTGAAAAACTTTACACGGATCCTAAAAGGAAACGGCCGAGACAGACAAGACAGTTACCAGTTATCAAAACCCAACAGATACACAGTTGTTTATCCAAAGACAGTTGCAGATACAATCACACAGTCCATAGCTTTATTGTTACAGATGATGCTTGTCCCACATCGCGCATTCGCGTTTTATCGAGTAACCCGTACCAACTCCATTTTCCTTTACAATGTACGGTATTACGTGTTTATATAATCGCAAACGGAATGAGATTGCATGTCTGCTGGTATGGCTTAGGGCATCGCAACGGGAAACGCAGAAAACTTATGATTTCTTTGTGAATTTTACTGGCTGACTTTTATGATATTACAAAAGGTCTTGGTAATTTTACAAATTGTGAAATGTAATATAGGTGATTTCAATTTCGAAAAATGAATAGAATAGGATGGAAAATATTTGTTTGATCTAAACGCAGGTACGATAGTGTGGTTACATTAAAGTTCAAAATTATGTCTATGCATATTAACACTTTTGCACACTCTATAGCTAAATGTGGCGTTTACCAATTCTTGCAATTTTATGCTTGTATGTACATTATATACCCATGTTTGCTCATAAGCTCTGCCAATTACGTCCATGTTTGACTATCATGCTCTTATCTCTAAATTTTTTTATTGATTAGAATAAAATTTAGGAAGGCAACAGCTGGACTTTACGAATAAGCATAGTCTATTTTGAAAATCCGAGACAAAAAGCAGGATCACTAACACTTACCATTTCCTATATTCACTCAAATTTTACTGTAAAGGGTTCCCGGAGAAAATTGGATGGTTGACAATTTTCTTTAGACCATTTGCCCGTAGCCTGAAAATCAGAATGACATTTGACCAGATTTTTATAATTTCCTTTTTCTATTTTTTAATCTAGTGGTCTCGAATCGCATGCAAAGGGAATTAGATCCTCAAAATATCAACCTCAAAGGCACTCAAAGGCTGTAATGAACCTCAAACAATCAAAATATTGTTTGACCTAGCAGTCAGATTTTTGCGATTGCACCTTAAGCGACTGAAAGCGTTGCAGATCTGGAAGCGAGACACAGCTCTACACCATGTACTGTGTCGTTTCGCTTGCTCTCTTACAAGAATATAACTTTAAAAGGTACGAAGAAGGTCAAGCTCTAGGAGTAATATTATTACGTTTGTGAAAGCGTGACAGCTATACATGACCCAGCGCTATCTCTCTTACGCAATTGAGAAGGGTTTCTTGAGTCATACAGAATTGAACTTCTGTTTCAATATTACAGTGAGAAGGATTTGCAATTGTGGACATTGTTGGCTATTATTGCACTGTATACGCTGAATTTAACCTATTCCCTAGAACTTCTGACTATGAATGTTTGAAACACTTTTGTTTTTTTTTGTGCTTCTTCGATTTTATTCTTTGGTAAAAAAGAAACAAAAAACTTGGTGTTAGTTAATTAATTTTAAAGTAAAAAGCAAGTTGATATATTTTTTTAAACCACCTTTTTTTGAGATCAGTTTTAAGAATTTTATCAAGTAGATAAAATTCAAGAAGCAATACTTGATTACAGACAGACTGACAGACAACGAGGTGACTCTAAACTGACTGCTGACTGCAGGGAAAGCCGAGTGGTTGAGGTCATCACGCCAAACTCATCGTGCGCGACGTGTACCGGGTTCGATCTCCACATAGGACAACGTTGTGTGATCCACAAATGCTTGTTCTGAACTTGGGTGTCTTTGTACATGTAAATGTTTCTGAAATAGCACAAAGATCCAATTCTTTACTGAGGGAGTCGCTTTTCTTTTTTAAAATAGCTTATAACATACAAAATAAAGAGAAAAAAACTAAAATTCTTTTAAAAGTATGATTTAAATCTTTTATCGCCCGCTAGAGCAAAACTATTCAACAGAAAGACTCTTATTTCAGTATCGGTAGCCTCTGGGACATCTTTTCTCCTTGAATACATTAGTATTTTATTTATTTCATACTTTTAAAATAGCAAGAAATATATTTTGTTTGAGAAAAAGTTGATTTTATAGCTGAAGGAGTTTATTTATAAACACCGTTCTATATTTATTAATAGACCAGATATTTTTAAGTATCGCCTTTAATTTTGTTCAACAGAAATAAAAACATGAAAAATAAATTCCCTGTCTTAGAAATGTCGTTTAACTTTTCACATTTTTTCTTATTAAATGATGTAACGGTTTACTCACGCGTATTTATCGGGGTAGCCCGACTAGTTTCGGACCCAACCGGAGTCCTTAATCATGAGCAGACGCGGCGGGATCGCGAGTCGAACTGACGTCAGCGGCCGCGCATCTCGCTTGTTTTCTTAAAAATAAACATTTATACCAATACCTAACTGCACCAATAGGCAAAAACAAATCAATTATAAAACTATTATTCTGCTTACATTCGATTATTTATTTTTTATATTTGTTTTTATACATAAAAGAGAAATACACCATCTGTGAAAATTTTAACTGTCATGAAACACTACGGTGCACAAGGTTTTTTTAAAAAAAAAACAGATACAGCCTGGTGACAGGAGGACAGACGAGCTGATAAAAGTGCTTCAGTGATAGGGTTCCGAATTTGATCATATAGATACAAAGCCCTGGATATCTCCCAAAAAGCACAGTTTTACTACGCCTTACTACAAAGTACAGTCACAACGAAAACCAGTAACTGCGAAGATGAAGAAGTACTCAAAGGCTGTAATGATAATGTATTAGTCTCGGTACAGACGATTGCAAAGTGGAGTAACTACTGGCCACGTTTAATTACAACTCAAAGCGGTCCAGAACTGCGCTTTAGACGTGGTACATGTCTCGCGAAATGAGCAGGTATTTTATAACGTGACTTTATCATTTATGATACGATGTCAACGTATATTTTTTTGAAATGTGAAACTAGTTTAATTTGAATTTTAAATGATATATTTCAAAAACATTATTTAGGTAAGGTCAATAAAAAAGTGGATCAAAATAATTGAAAGATTTTAATTTAATTAAAACAGTTTTATTTAAATGTAACAGATAATGCAATTCCTGGATGTTTTGAAACTGTTTAATAAAAATATTTCTAATTTGCACAATAGCTTTACTTAATCAATTAGATTTAATTTTAAGTAAACTAAGTTAAAAATTAAATCTAGTTTCACATTATTCAGAGTTCGAGAATAGAATACCTACAAGAGAATATAGTTCAAGTAATTTCTTAAAATATTGGGTAAATTTTTTAATGAATACTTAAATTAATGCACGTTTCGTCTAATAAGGTCATTTGTCAGTAGAAAGTATTTAAGTAGCATTTAAGTTACATCACTCGAGATGTCAACTCATTTTATCGCCCCATTATACTATGTATTAAATTAGCGATTTAAGAAACAAACATGGTAATTTATCAGGTTATTTTTTTGGCAATTACCTAATAATTCCTACTAATTGCTATGAACCTGCAAGAACAGCAATAATCGTAGCATATCACAGCAGTAGTCTTGTCCATTTCATTCACGCTTCCTCTTCTAAACCAGCCCACAAGCTACAGTCCAGCAACATCCATTAGCACGCAGTATTGTTCACAGAAATAACAAGTTTGCATGCACTACCATTGTGCGAATGTATGGTAAAAATGACAATTAATCAAGGGGAAAAACTATGAAAGCTGCGAACTGGCCGTGTAGCCGAGTTGTAAGCTATCGGGGTAATGAGCTGAGAAAAGATATCCCAGTAAAAGGTGATGTATTGTCATGTTTTGTGTCCATGGTGTAGGGTATTTTATGTAGGGAAAATGCGATGTATGTATGTATTTGTCCAGTGTAATGTCGACATAGATGTAAAAAATATCGGCAAAATATGAATGTGACTTTCTACAACATTTTTAACTTCAATTGGGCCATTTTCTATGCACTTTTAAAATGTTACAATGACTCTAGGTGCATACAATATCATACAGTGTCTGAGAAAACATCGTGAGTAAACTAGGATTCCACATAATGTGAAATCGCCAACCCACAGAGAGGTTATCAATACTCAAAACCTTCGCAACATGAGAGGTATAGCAATAGGACGTAATGCTGTGCCCTACGGAGTCCATAATTAATCATTGTACCTAAAATTACTACCTGTAACTACATTATGAAAGCAATAAAGTAATGAGTATTTGAGTATTGAGTAAGGATGATCATTCATATATAAATATTGCAACGTTTTACTCACCGGTATTTATCGAGATTTTCTGATTAGTTTCATACCCAAACGAATCTCTCAAGAGCTGACGTCGGCGAGAGCGGAATTTAACTTTTTTTAAAGACCACGATATATTTTATTTCACAACCTCTCCTTATCTCTCCCATGCATAAAACAATTCCATTCCTAATAATTCTACCCGAGAGGCAAAGGCAAACATCGTATTCATCCGCTAAACTCTGACGTCATATGTCAGTAGGAACGTTATCGCTCGAACAACTTAGATTAACTTAGTTGACGCATAAAAATACAGTTTCCTAACACAGTGAGATTTCCCTGTTTTATTGTTCTGTTTTGAACACAATATGAACTATTGTTTGTTATGAATGGTGAAGTACTGGGATATGTGATTGGACTTCACTGTTCAACGATTTTTTATATTTGTTGGTAGACTTGAGTATGGATATGACGAAGTGTCAAAAAATTTTGTCTGTTGGTTGATGAAGTGATTTTAATTTATAGTCTTTTTATGACTGGGCACGTTAAACTGAAAGAGTTTTCTTTAACCGCAATAATGTATTTTTAATCATAAGCACAAAAACAAATATCCTTGAAAAAAACTAGTCCTGGCGTATAAATTTTGATCAGCTGTTTACAATAAGGAAAGCTCTATTTTGTGTTTAGAGAATCGACCTTATTTTTAAGGGTTCCGCATCCAAGGGGTAGTAACGGAACTCTATTGTTAAGACAACGCTGTCTATCCATATGTTACCAGGCTGAATCTCAGGAATCGTTATAGCTAGCAGGTGAAATTTTCACTGATGAAAATAATATCGAGGTTAAGCAACAGTTGTTTTTGTGAATCCTACTCAAAACATTATTTTCCGCTGAATCGAATTGTTTTTCTTTGTCCTATTTCTACTAAACCGTCAGTGTAATTGAAACATTATCTTTTAAATCCATTATCTTTAAGATTGAGCACTATATAAACGTAAGTCTACACAATATTCATACTCAGAGTAAATAATGTTAAATTTGTTCTCAAGAACTCTCACTAGCGCTGCGATATTTCTTTACGAAGTGAACTGCGATTGGAGGACGTGAGTTGTGAGCATTGTCTTGAACAAATTGTTCGCCTTTTATATCTGAAGGGCGTTCTTTAACTTTTAATGCAGTTAGTTTGATTATGTAACGTCATTTTATTACTACTTTTTGACAGGTAAACTTAGAGATGAAACTACTATCCTTTTTTTAAACCTCTCTCGCATGTAAGAATGTAAGCCTGGTCTCGCAGTTTCACAAACATACAAGTCTCAGGACTATCCTTTGTGAATGACACAAACTGTTGACTGTTAACTGTTAAACTACTAAGGAAGACCTTATCGAAATGGTAGTATGCTTAACTAAGACTGTAAACAATGAAATCACAAAATCGGATATTCGTGACATTCATCGAGTGAAAGGGAAGAAGCAAGGTATGACTAATACCCCTATAATAGTAGAACTATCCTCAACAATACTCAAGACTGAGGTACTTAAAATGTGCAAGTCTTATAATACTAGGAATGTAGGAAAGCTCAGCGCCAAACACTTGGGTCTCAAAAATAACGTAGACGTTCCAATATTCGTATCTGAACAGCTCACAGCGAAAGGCTCAGGACTTCACTTCTTGGCACGCGACCTCGCCAAATCGAAGGGATTCAAGTATTGCTGGACCGCCTATGGTAAAGTTTATGTTAAGAAGCGAGACGAATCGCCTACGTACCTAATCAGGAGTGAGTCCCAAATACAAAGCTTAATGCAAGAACCGTGACTAGTGTTGGGCTACTTACACTACATGTTATATCTTTTTACTTTAATTTTTATTAGTATTTTAAGTTGCTCATCGAACTTTTTAAAAAATGTTAATTCTAATTATCCTAAAACACACATATTGTCACTACACACGCAAACACATAAACAATACTTTCAGCATAACAATTACACACTTATAAAACACTCAACATTTACCTATATATTTACAGAATGCATGCTTGCAAGTCATTACAAAATTATTAATTCTCTTCCTTTTTGCTATAAAATTATATACTTAGGAAAATTCTTACAATATGTATGCATACACAACATAACTCATTCATACTGCGGGGTCGTAAAATCTTATCGAGGTATTATTTTTAATCCATATGTTGCATATAATGTAGTAATAATATTCACTAATCATGGTAATTATATTTCCCTATGTATAAAAGTATATCTTAATGCGAGACGAGTAAAATACGTATATATATACAATTTGGCATTAAAACCTAGAATGCTAGCTCAATTTTACCATGGATAGTACTAATATAATAATGCAAGAATTGGACGAAATAACGATAGCACAATCGAAAGAACTTCAAATTGATGATTTTATAAAACAATTTAATATAGGCAAAACTGATTTCACAATAGTATCTCAAAATATTAGGAGCATATATACTAATTTGGATGACTTTCTAATTACTATAACACAGTTCAAATTTAATGTAGATCTTTTAATCTTAAATGAGTGCAGAATAGACACAAACAAACCTATCCCTGAAATCGAAAACTACTATTCTTTTACTACAAATAATCATATTAACCAATGCGATGGCGTTGTAGCGTATATTAAGTCAGAGCACAAGGCTAGTGTAAGAGAAATAATTTTAACTCATGCATCATGCTTACAAATAAAAATACATAATCTTGTCATCCTTGCTATTTACCGATCGCCTTCAAATACAAATGCTGACCTTTTCGTAGATTCTCTCAATGACCATTTAGACTCACTCAAATCATACAAAAACATTGTAATAGCAGGCGATATTAACATCAATCTAATATCTAAACCTATCGAGCAAACATATGAGCGTACAAACAGATTAAACTATTTAAATATGCTTGCAACACATGGCTTGCTACCGGGTCACTCGTTACCAACCAGAGGCGGCAACTGTTTGGATCATTTTATCTTAAAACTTGACACTGCCAAAAAAGCTGCCTCTATTGCTGTTTTAAATACCAGTATTACGGACCATCTTATGATATTCCTTAAATTATCAAATATTATAAAATCTCATAAATGTTCTAAAACTAAAACTAAAGTAGACTTTGATAAAACCATAACAGCATTAAAAAGTAGTAATATATCCGAACTACTTTCTATCAATGACCCAGTTAAGTTATCTGTACAATTAATAAACAAACTCCAAAACTGCCTTCAGCAACACACTATTACTACACTAATTCCAAGGAACAACCGTATCATTAAACCCTGGATAACTTTAGGAATTTTACGATGTATACAAAATAGAAATAATATGCAGAGAAAGTTGCGATCTGATCCCCATAACGTTATATTAAAAATCACCTATAGGAGATACCGCAATTTCTGTAATAATTTAATTAAAAAACTTAGAAGAAAATATGATAAGGAACAATTACAAAAAGCAAATAAGAATACAAAACAAATGTGGAACACAATAAACAATATAACTCATCGCAAACCAAAGAAAGCTTTAAATTCAGAATTATTAGATATAAAACCTACCCCTCAGGCTTCGGTAGATTACATAAATGATTTCTTTTCCAATGTTGGGAAAACTCTAGCTGAGAACATTATTTGCTCACACCAACCGCAACTTCCTCACGGTCCTGATCCCATGATACACTCACACAGCTCCTCCTTCGTGCTTCTTGAAACCGATCCTACTGAAGTCTATGATGTCCTAATGAGTCTTAAATCAGACAGCGCTCCAGGTTGGGATAATATCTCAACTAAATTCTTAAAAACCGCCCATGAATTAGTCGTACCACTGATAACACATCTTGCTAACTTATGTTTTAACGAAGGTAAATTTCCATCTGTGTTGAAGCAAGCCATAATTACACCGGTGCACAAGGGTGGAGGCAGAGACGACATAAACAATTACAGGCCTATATCTGTCCTGCCGGCCATATCTAAAATCATTGAAAAGCTCATTAACGTCAGACTACATAGTTACACACATAAATATAATATCATATCAAATGCTCAATACGGTTTCAGACATAAATTATCGACTGAAGACGCAGTGACAGCATTGACCACTCATATAACTAAACTGGTAGACTCAGGAAAAAAATGTTTAACCGTATTCCTTGATCTGAAAAAGGCCTTTGATACCGTTTCTGTCCCCATCCTTGTGCGTAGTATGGAAAATGTCGGCATAAGAGGGAGTCCGTTAGCTTTATTAACGGATTACCTTCGAGATCGTAGACAAAGAGTTAAGGTAGGCGAATATATTAGTGACGAGACATACGTGACTTACGGCGTCCCACAGGGCAGCGTATTAGGACCGACTCTTTTCTCAATTTACATAAACCAGCTTTGTAATATGGTGCCGAAAAATGGCCGTGTCTTCTCATATGCAGACGACACGGCCATTGCTTTCTGTGGCGATACATGGGAATCTGTATATAAATCTGCTGAAGGGGGTCTGTTCAGTATTACAAACTGGTTGAGTTCACATCTCCTAACGCTAAACATCTCCAAAACAAAATACATTGCATTTACCATCTACAACAACACACAACCTGGATCTAACAAAACACTCAAAATCCACTCTTGCGATATGACTTGTACAAACTGTTCCTGTCAAAGTATTGAAAAAGTGACTCACATAAAATATTTAGGTGTAATATTAGATCAGCGACTATCCTGGCATGTACACACAGATATGACCATTGCCCGTACCAGGAAACTGATATGGATTTTTAAAAACCTACGACATGTAATGACTAAAAAAATGCTGACAGAAATCTATGTCTCCTTAGCTCGGTCAATTCTGATTTATTGCATACCCGTATGGGGTGGAGCAACGAAGACGAAGTTCATTGAGCTAGAGCGAGCACAGAGGTCTCTAATAAAGGTCATGTATTCCAAGCCATATAGATTTCCAACCAACGAGCTGTATTCCCTCAGCAATATACTATCAGTCAGAAAATTATTCATTCTCCATACTGTGATAAAATTACACAAAGTATTGCCCCACAAGCCACTTCTAACGGAAAGAAGACGAAAACATCGCGTTGCACCGACAGGATATGTTAAGACTACGTACGCTAAAAGGCAATACTATGCAAAGTCCGCTATTTTATATAATAAAATCAATGATCTACTCAATATCTACCCCTTGTCAACTAAAGACTGCAAAAAGACAATAGCTCAGTGGCTGAAGGATAAAACCTATGATGAAATAGAAGACATGCTGCAAGCATCCCCACTGTAACTGTAGAAGCACGCATGCATTACACACACACTGATACATATTTAGGTACACACAACACACATCCACCCACACACATGCGCAAACACACACACACACACACACACACACACACATACACACACACACACACACACGCACACACACACACGCACATGCGCTCACACACACACACACGTTTTCTTTAAAAAAAAAAAAATGTTAAAAAAAAAGTTTAATCTAACTCTAATTCAAAAACCTGTAATTTATAACTTTGTATTAGTTAGAATATAAGTGCATGTCCTTTTTTATATCTTTCCTTGTACACCACTTTTATCATTTTAAAATATGTTACTGAAGAGCGGGGCCTCCTAGCACAGGTATATCTTTTACTTAAAAGGAGGTCTCTATTGTAAGATTCAATGTAAAGTTGTACAAGTTACTGCAATAAAACATTTTTATTATTTTTTTATTTTTAAACTTTTATTTTATCCAACCAACCTGATATGCTTTCATTCATATTCTATTTAAAAAAAAAGGGGAATACGTTCCCAAAGTCTCGCTCAAAGAATTCTTACAACGAATACCAAATAGTAATTGACCAAATGGATCCTTTACTCACACCAACAGATCCACCAATAATCGTGCCAGCTGCATAGCTAAGCCCGGGGCCAGAAGCCCAACCACGCGGCTACGGCGTGAAGTAAGACTTGCACTTGTAGGAACGAGACAACGCATTACAAATCGCATAGCATCTTTCTTCCACATCCGACCTCACTGCTAGTTATTTTGAGAAGTGATGCTAGACCCCCAGATCTGTATCCAAAGGATCTTGTTAGCTAAAAGGCTTAGCAAGTTAACAGTTCAGTGCGTCCAATGCGAATGTCGCAGGACCAATACTGTACTTCAATTACATGTTCGGTGTATTGAGATGTTGTCCGGATGTAAGGACCGGTTCACTTGGTCCTTTTGTACGAAATGTTAAGTTAGTACTGGTTTCTAGACAAAGGTTTCATAGCAATACTGGGTTTCGATGGTACTGTTATTTGGAATCTACTGTTAGACAATTCAATTTTACAAATTGAGACCAAAAATTAAAAGTGACTGTTGCATACCTTACTTTGATTGATTATTTCAATTTAGTCAATACTCTTAAACTTCTTGAAAAATAATATCAGCAACTGATCTCAAATTAGGGATCAAATTTTCGAAATTGACCGGACTAGTTTTTTTCGTTCTTTAATTCTTGAATGAAAGGTTTTGATGTCATAAACTAATGCTGGTATATCTTTCTAAGATAAATATCAGCAAGGTCTATTTACGATGTAGTATCAATATTAGCCTCAAATAACTTCTACAGCAGCATCCCACAAGACTAATGGTCGACCTAAATATACCAAATAAACACGAATAGAACGTACAAGTTCACATCTGGTTTGGTTACAACAAAGATGGGAAAAGGCAGGGTCGAATAAGATTCATTAGTCGTAATTAATGTAACTTCGTACTTTCCTTAACACGAGAAATAAATACGTAAATGGTTGTGTCTATACTAGATACCGATGTGAACGATCTACAGCTATTTTGATTCAGTTCGATGTGTAAACGTTGATACACTGTCTGTCAATTTCAAGAACGACTCAAATTAAAAGTTATTACCGTAAAAAGGGGATGAATAGGACTAGACGTTGGGTGGGTACAAATGAATTTGTATTGCCCGAATAAAAAAAAAGTTGTTTTAGATAGTCCAGTTATTGAGAAAGGCCATAGGATATAATATATGTATACCATTAAGATATGAGTAATACGACTAGAGCAGTAACGAAATAAATAACAGAAATGGGGAGAAGTTGCTTACACTCTAAGGGTATTAATCAGATATTAAATAATCCTATCTTATAATGTGCTCGTAACCACAGGGACAATTAGGGCGGGATAGCCCGACTAGTTTTTGAACCAACCGGGTCCTTAATGTGAGCTGAGATCATGACAGGTTTGCAATTCGGATAAACATGATATTCCTATAAATACGCTTGACTTAGCCGTTAATAATTGTGAATCCACTTCACCAAAATTAACTGTTTCATGACTTAAAAGAAAGCTGTTTTCGTTAAAATAAACATTTGCCACAAGACAGAAGGCTGTAATCTTCTTACAAAATTCTTCTTACATGTCTATATACACCGTCAGTTCTATTCACTCCATTTCACCATCATCAAGATATTTCTAATAGCTTCCAACGGGAACCCGATCTTCAACTATTTGATCTTAGTTGCTTGTATACAGGTTGTTATATTGAATGCTGTTGCATGCAGGCTTTGTGCTTTCAAGCCGTTTATTCAGACAACCCAAGTTCTCGACATCTGACACCTTTAGTATCCAATGTGTGGTATTTTATATAGACGCGATACAGGATGGATAAAGGGGAAGAGGACGACCAAAGAAACGATGGATTGTGTAAAAGACGATATGGCTGCAAAGACTGTGTTGTGAGATGACGTCAGGTAGAAAGATTTTAAGGAGAAAACATGCGCCGACCTCCAAATGCAAAACCAAATAGACAGTTATGACCATCACTAACCGTAACATAGTCATTGACACCTGATTCAGATAGCCAAATTTCCAATTTCGTAAGATAAAAAAAAATGTAAACATTTATAATTTAAACAACAAAAACCGATTCACATTCTCATTGCGCCGCTTAAATACCCGAAATCTATGTCCAAATTCAGGGGAGATATTAACAAAAACATTGGCGGCCACATGTGCAGTTCGTTCAGTAATGCGAGAACATTTATCATTTTTACGAGCACTCCCCCCCCCCCCCCACCTCGTCTGTGTCTTTACGAGTTTAGTTCATAAAATCACCTCGTTTCGCTTTGAATTCCTTTTTTTCTTTTTCCATTTTAATATATGGCTAGCATAGCTTAGTCGGGTTCTAATTGAGATTTGTATTTAGAACGGGTTTGAAAGAATTCCGTTGCGATTTATTATGTTGTTGGTTTTTTTCTTGTATACCTTATTTGTGTTTTGTTCATAATTAAGAGTTTCATATTTAGAGTATAATTTCGCCTATATCTTTTTATGTTATGAGAAGACTTTGCCTAGCAACTGAAGGCCATTGAGACACCAGACAAATTTTCTAAGAGCGTTACTTTGGGTCACAAAAATCAAAAAGTTATAAAAAAGGTGTAAAATGCAAATTTTAAAAAGCTCAAGATTATCACTATGAGATGTCCGCAACGCGATATAGACTTATTGAACAGACACTAAAATGTTATTTCAAATTTTCTGCGAATATTCCCACCGGTAGCAGCAACAATTAAATTACAAACTACTAATGAATTTATTATCTTGGAAACGCCGATAGCGTCATATTTCATAGCTCATTGTTATTACATAACACGGAGTCCAACGTTCATTGTCCGATAAATTACACGTTCCATTGCCCGCTTACATATCACTTCGATCGATTGGTTACATACAAATACAGTAATGGAACAATACATTACATCTTTGATCAACAATCGCATTCAGGGAATGCTTGATAGCAATACACGTTTGAATATTCATGGTAGGCAGCAGATTAAGAATAGATATTCACAGGCATGAACAGACATGCTTCGGGGGAATTGTGACGGTTTTAATTATGAGTGACATAAATTATAAAGGTGGTTATAAAAATTGAGTGTAATATTCCTTGATAGAGCAATGACGAATGGAAAGAAAAACCTTGACTTGCGACACAGAAGGTAAAAATAGGCTGTAAATTAATTTGACAGATTGGGAGACTAATAAATATGTGAGCCCTCAAATTCATGACCGTAACAACGTTGCTTAACTTTGACATTATTAGTAACATCTTTTGAGAAAAATTCAACTGTGTAGCTATCACGGTTCCTCAAGAGCCTGGTGAAGGACGGACAGCGGAGCCTTAGTAACAGAAATCCGTTTTTACTCTTTGGATATTTGGAAAAGGTTGGCAATCAAAAAAAAAGTGCAGGGTGCCGTATTGACTCCTTAATTACGTTCTTTACTCATAATAGATATTAATCCCGGTAACATTATTTTGAACTATATCGTTAGCATTAGCTCTATAAGGAATATGTTCTGCATCCAATTCACAACGCAATTCTGTCCTTAGATATCACTTACAAATAAATTCCAAAACCACTTTAATTACTTCAAATAAAACATATCATATTAATTCTGTAGCTTTGTGAAACAAATCTACTACAAAAAAAACACTAAATCATCAGTCCCAAATTCACTGAAGCCACGTTAACAAAATTACGTATCCAAAAATATATTCAAAGCAAAATCTGTTTTAATTACAATACCCTACAAGGCACACGTTAACTAATTATAATAATCTGATTAGGGTAAATTAGGCATTTGTATCTCGAATCTCTTGAATGAAATTTAATTCTGAAATTTAAATTAATGAAGTAAGGCTTTCGAATCAATTTGATACTTGTTTTACAAAATTTGAGGGATAACGACGTGTTGTGTATTAATTTTCATTGTTAATGTAACGTCTTATGATGTTGCTAGATCTTGATAGCATGATAGGTCTGGATCTTGATTTCAAGTTTTCAAATAAATTCTAAATGGTCTAAGGTTCTCTATATAGTAAAGGTCTTGTGTTAAACAGTAGAACATTTATAGCTTGGTACTACAAACCAAGATCAGAGAGCACATTAAGCCCTAAAAAAATCTCCGCTTCGAAACCGTGACACCACAAAATCACCTAATAGAAAGCTTAAAGAAACCCCATCTAATTCCTAACACCAATTGCAGATAACGTTTAATCAAGTTTCCCAAAAATGACGTCAAGAACACACATTCCGGACACAAATAACAAGAAGTTGTAACACTTGCCAGAGGACCATTATCTGAAGTATAATACTATGTACTCAACGAACATCGCGTGTTTTTAGGAACATTTGTGGTACAATAACAATATTGGAAGCTCGTTGGGATTCCGCCCGTTTTATGATCCAAAAAAATGTACCTGGAGACCTACTACTACTGAACAAAGTAATATTTTAACAACTGTGGGAGAGGGATGGCGATCTACGCTTTATAGTGCGCTGTCTCTTTCCCACAAGTCCTGTAATATTACGTTAAGTGGTGATGGTAGGCGACCTGTACCAAAGTGTTTTGTGTTTGTCACACGGTATTTTTATGTAATGTTTGCCCTGAATGTTTTCGATTGGATGCGGATGTCATAAATAGCTTTGTTTGATTTTAGGATTTCTGTTCCCGACATCATATGTGGATAGGAACTCTATGTGGTATTTTAAACCTTTCATTTATTTGATGTAGATTTTAAAACTTTGTTCCAGTAATCTTAATTATGAAAACTGAACAACGTTTTTTCTGTATTGGACTTAAATCGGATTAGATATCTTGGAGTAATTGGAGGTTTGCATATCTAAAAATAGCGTACCGACATATTTAAAAAAAATCACTTCTTGTAGGCCTGAAGCCAAAACTGGACTTAGTTTGGATTGATTTATTGATTGCAAACATAAAAAGTGTAATAACGAGCTGACTGCTAACCTAAAACTGTAACCTAACCGAATTAAGAATACTTAAAAGAAAAAAAGCATCTCTAACTACTGTAACCTCAGTTTTCAATTAATAACTTCATACAGCATTCAGGCAACAAAAATCTAACGAGAATGCTGTCACAGAATATTCAGACAAAACATGGCAACATTTCGTAAAACAAAAACAGTGTAGTGTGTATTAAGCGTGAAAAATTCAAAAATGCTTGCAACACCACGCTCTACGAACAATGTACATCTCGCCGCGATGACATGTAATTTAAGTTTTAGAGGGAGTGGAGAATAATGTATCGGATGACAGTAATAGAACTGGTGATACTTGTCCTAACGTTGTGTATTTTGTGAACCACATTATGTGAAACACCAGCATCGAAAAGGAAGACGTTCTCAATTCGTAGTTATTTTGTGTTCTTTGAAGGTTTGTTAGCAAAGTTCGGAATAGATGAAGCGATTGTGATTCAGTTTTCATTTAACGTGAAATAGCTGTTATTTTGTCCCATAAACAATTCATCAAGTTGGTCTCAGATGTTTTTTATTTGAAGTCGTTTGTATATTTTTGTTGTGAAAACAATATTTTAATGGTTGTTATTCATGCAAATCTTTGACAGTCGTTACGGATAGTTAGAAGTACAAGAGCCAGTACAACCAGTCTTACAAGAAGGTATCATGGTGCCCAGGTATCTGGGTTGAGGAGGTCATAAAACACTAGTTCTTAGCGTCATCTGGTTAGACTGGAGGCCGATCCCAACACAGTCGTGAAAAGGCTAGGATGACCTAAGTAAAAACCGTTGGAACGTATTTTCACCCCTTGTTCTCTTCTAATCTCTTGAAAAGGTTAAAATTTAAGATACACTCTCTAAGCCCTTCTTTGACACCCAACCTATAGAAAATTTTCAGGTAAACGTTGAAAGAAAGAAAATGGCGGATAGTGTAAAAATGCATCGGATGACGCTAACGACTAAGTTAATGGATGTGGGTCGTTAGGGAAATAGGGTTAGGGAGTGAATTCCGGTCAGGAGCTAATAGAACTCGTTATGAAGCTACATGCAATACATGAAACTACTGGAAGTCTTAGTACTTATGATGGTAAACAAACACACTGTTAATGGTGCTGTAATAATATATTAAATATAATGTATTTGTGATTGAAGTGTCAATCTTACTTGTCATGAGTGAATATCTCTTCTTTATCTGATCTTTAGTTTTTTGTAACAAAGTAATTATTTACCACTTTACAGAATAAAGTGGCTTAACTAGCACGTCTGAAAGTTTTTGAAGAGTGTGCTAAGGCACGTCACGAGGGTTTAACCTGAGACACTAAGTTGTATATGGCAACAATGAAAAGTAGATTGTTTGTATTGAGAATAAATTCTCAAATGTTAAATCATGGTATGTTCCTGTAGCTAACATTAAATTACGTACCTTCTTATTCATCTGCCTTCATTATTGATATTCCAAAAACTCAATTATTTATATCATTGTATTTTTGTTTTCAAAACATTTTTCACACTTTAAATATCTCCATATATTTTAGTCAGAATGTAAAACGACCGCATTTGATCTCAAGTCGAATAAATATCATTGTTATTCAACTTGCGTGGGTAAAGATATAAGATGGGATATTCCGACAATTGTTCAGGGTATTCCCAAGTCCACGTTTGGACATAACCGAGTGGTTATTGAAACAAGGTTCCTGAAGAGTATTTTACAAACAGAGACAATGCAAAGTGGTTTCGAGACAGACCCCTCGGGGGCCTACTATTTGTCTGAAACCGGATCGAGTTCTTATTATTGTACTGTGAGTTCTGATCGTCAATAACTTCGTTCAATAACGAAATATGGTATTTAAATATTTAATGAACGTAAAGTAGCTTAAGATGAGTTTGGTTGGTTTTTTTTTTAGAAAAGAATCATTTATTTGCCATAAACTTGTGTATACATACATTACATACATACATACACAAGCAGGTGCATGCATGTAGGATGTACAATTAGGTGCTACTTGCCATGCAAATATTTGTATATAAAAAAGAATTATAATAATTATGAGTATACAAAATCGAAAGTAATAATATATAACATTATAATATGCTCTCTGTACTGAAAACAATTGGAGCCGACGTTTTAGAGCTTCGGTATTGAGTTCTCTCCAGATCATAGGTAATTTGTTATATACAATGGGTGCCATACAAAATATACTTCTGCGCATAAGTGCAGTTTTACATGGATGGAGGTAGAGTTTACTATTGAAAATAAATTCAGATATTTGATTTAGATTTATGCTATTAGGGTTCAAAGTTGATTTGTCACTTTGAACTATAATGTACATGCAGACATTTAACAAATTTAATTATTTGTGGTAAAATAGCAATGGGCAATTTTTTTTAATAAATCGCTCCAGAGTTCACTAGACGATCAAAACTCACGCTCTTCTCACTCTAAAATAGTTATTTTCGAGAAACCTTAGTAACACACCAGGTCTCTTGTGGATCTAACACGGTTTTCGTTGAAATGACTCGTCCGTAGCCACTTTTGCATGCAATTGTCCGGTGGCTTCATACTACTGCGATGCAAAAGCATAGAATATACAGAGTGGAAAAATTATGATAAAAAAGCTGTTATACTGGCACTCTTTGTTGCTTCGCTTGCATAAATATTTTAAGCCAGTTTTGTTTTTGTTTAAAGAAAAATGTATTTACAATACTTGAGTTGTGAAATTAATATGGTATCAAAATTGTATTATTTTTGAATACTATAAGAGACATGTGACGCGGTTATTGCTGTTATATTTAACTTGTAATTTTAATTAATGACTGTACCAAATCTAACAAGTTTTGAATATTATGAAGCTAAAATGTTAATCTTTCAAAAGAAGTATACACATTAGGTTTTGCCTTCTATTGGAAGAATCTACCTTTATATGACCTCCATACGCCCATGAAGATATGACCATGACCTTTATACGACAATGTTGCCCACCATCACCAGTTCTGTCTGAAATTCAAATGGAGTTAAAAAATAGTATCACGTTTTAACTTTATCATAATCTCAACTGAAAATGTAACTTTTGTGTTTAAAATAATAATAAATAAATGCGGACAACATCACATACATTGCTCTGTAACCCAAAGTAAGTATACACAGATACAACGAAGGTACCACAAACACCCAGACCCGAGACAATGTAGAAATGTGAATTTTTACATTTACCCGACCGGGGATCGAACCCGGGACCTCAGAGCTAGGGACACCTTGAAACCGGTGCGTACGCCACTCGACCCCGGAGGTCATCGGTTTCTCTCAGAAAATAAGTAGGTTCCTCTTTCTTATCACTTTCGGAAAATACGAACATTATTTTAAAACAATTCTACATAGTTACTATAAAAGGTGTACTTGTATCAGTCCAACACAGTGCCACTATTGTCAGTCTCTCATTTCATTCGCCGAATACCATTGTACGCGATATCTCAACGGACTCATATTTAAAAGCCAGGCTTTTTGTTTCAATACGAAATTGTGTGTAATGAGCGTTTTTTATTGAAGGTGTTTCGTTTATTATGAAAAATAGTACATTCTTTTTATGTGTTAATTATTTAATTTAAGAAATTTTAAACACATTCACAATTATCGATGCACTTTTGTTTTCTTCTGATATGCATAACAATAGCTATCACTTTTGACAATAATTATTATTTGTATTTACGAATCTGTGAAATATTGACGAACGGAAATAAGCATAATAACAAAACATTTAAGTACCAAAAAAGTTAATTTTAAAACAATAGACTACACGACTAGAATAAACGACTATATTCCAACCCGTAACTGACTACTCAGACCTGACCAACACTTAACACAGCAAAAACCACACAAATTCACCATCATAAATATAAAAATAAACCATAACCCTCACTCACATTGCTGCCAATACATTCGACACTAAAACTGCAACAAAAATAAAACATACCGAAGAAACTTAGCTGAACTTAACATCGTAAAATACAAAGTCTCATAGAAAGTTGTTATGCATAAATTTCGAACATCTGATATTGAAAATATTGGGAAAAGTATCGTAAACTCGGCTCAGTGGTTCATAGATAAACCTTGTCAAAGTATACGTTTTGTAAGCGGAACTTTGCGTTAATGCGAAACAAGTATGATAAGACTAGTATATTTTTATTTATGGTTTTCTACTTTTGCGGAGAGACATTTTCAATCATGTTAAAATAGAGAGTTAAACTCAGTTGCATATCATAAAAATTAAACTCCTTTTTTGACTGCACGGATAGCCGAGGGGTTGAGGTCGCAAAACATTTTTCGCGCACAGATTCGTGTGCTTTTTCTGAGTCTTGGTGTCGTTGAGCACGTAATTTTTATATTTGTGAAACATAACTACAAATCTTGCGCACGTGCAGAAAAAAATGAAGTGAATTTTTCGACTCCCTTTCTAAAAATTTAAATCCCTGTGTCGCGGAAATAACAAAAACATTCAAGTCACACGCACAAAGACGCACGTCGCGAACAGTAGTCTTAGTGAAATTAATTAACCTTTAATATTTACAAAAAAAAAGCAAAGAAACAAACTGATAATAAAATATTCATTTTAAAACCCCACACATCTATATCAATCGATTCTGACTGATGAACAAAACGACAATGTCCTCAATTTAAATTAGAATAAGCTACGCAAACACTTAATTTGATACAAAACTTTTGACTCGTAACGGCAGAATTTAGTTACGGAACATCAAAGGATACACCTAAACATTAACGAGTTGTCACAATTTAGATACTGTTTAAACAGAAGCGACGATTCTGTTAAATTGTAACTCAACTTAATATAATTTTGAGCATAGTCCGACGGAGCAGTAAACGCCTAAACTTAGACCTATTAATAGTACTTTAAAAACACCGGTGAAAACGAATCGGTCTCGCAACAATTAGAGTTTCACTCATCTTAATGACCTCATTAACCATTGCTTAACCCCACTTTCATTTTTAATTATTTTTTTACAGCTGCGACAGAAATACATAATCTGTAACAAAAACAACTACCTATAGCCCTCTTTATATCTTTACTATTGTAATTTAGTCATCCAATTAAGATCATTCAATTCACACTTAGTAAATACCTAACGAATTAAACGCCGGCCTTCAATACACCGCCAGCAACAAACTACACAATAAAACTCGACCGCACAACATATTTACTTGTCGCTTGCTAACCGTACATACTTGGAAAAGGAAACAGTTGTAACACACTTTATCTTTTCCTTTAAAAGATTATTCTTGTTGCGTTGCAATAACTAAGTACATAAGGAAGTGGATAACTCTGAACGATTTTGTAGTTGGATTATTATGAAATGTTTACTTGAAAGATTCTATTGTGATTCTTGTAACTTTTGATGTTTTAACCTCACAGTCATGAATGCAGTGTTATTATCTATGTACGTCGTATACGTACTGGCCTGTTGGTCTAGTGAACAGTAACCCTGACTGCTATACTGAAGGTCATGGGTTCGATTCCCACCCAAGACAAATATTTTGGTGATGAGCACGATCATTTTTGCTGTGTCTGGGTATAATAATATGGGCTTGGACAAAGAAGAAGTTTCTCAAAAAAAGGTGTGCGTTTGCACAGGTTTAGGAGATAACAGGAATATTCTCAGCTATCGAAAACATTACACAAAATAAGCACGAACCATCAAAATACATCCTTTAGTAAACATCTGTCGTACAAACGTGATATAGACGCACATAGAAACCAGACAAACGCCAAAATCATATGAAAACCTGAATAGCGAACAATATTTGACCATTAAATGTAATGTTCATTAGTGTTCCAGGCCATTAATGTTCCATTTCTAAAGCCTCTATCGTTTTATCAGATGGCAGTAGCCTTGTTACTCAAAATAGATTGGGATAGGTCATCTCATGAAGAGGTATTAGTTCAATGTGTTTAGAAGTAAATACTTTTTCAGTATTGACGTTCAAAGCTTCAGCTGAGGACAAAGACAGTGTCATTCTAATGCGATGTAGCATTAGAATGAATACATTATGATTTTGTATGTTACTTGACCAGCATATTATACTGGTTATCAACTTGCTAGACTTCTATATTTATTTCCATAGTAACTGTTGCGATGGTAGAAATACATCATCTGTGGGAATTTATTTTTCTTTTGTTTTCATTCTTTCATAGTTCATGAGATACAGCCTCGTTGATAGGGTTCCATATTTACCCTTTAGGTACTGAGCTCCAAACATATCAATGACAAATGACGTCATCATGACTTGTCAGTTAAGTAACTTTGACGCCGTCCATTGTCCACAGACTCTGATCAAAATTTTGAAACAGAACTATTCTTTTTTCTTCGACCATAGTTTTTCTTCTTTTTCTGGCACAAAATAAGCATTATTAAATAACTAACGGGAATTTGGCAAAACACATCGTATAGAATTAATAAACCTTAAAACACCATTACATAGAAAAGCCACAATTTAAACACAACTCATAAATATTCAGCACTTGATTACGCTGACTGAATAAACTTAATTTGACATCGCGCTGTTTATTTTTAACGTTCGGAGTCGACTGTGTACTGAATTCATCAAAAATACTGTTCTAAGTGTTGAAAGTGAAATAAGCAATAATAGAATCAGCCTGTATACTTCCCACTGCTGCAAACGCCTTCTACTCTCTAACTTCCTCTATTGGTTCTCTATTGGTTATCTCGGTTTTAAGCATTGATCACTACGCTTGCTCTGCTTGCTTTGGATTTCCTATTTCCTTACGATTTTCCTTCACCGTTTTGTTAGTGATCATCATCATTAGCATTCCCCATCCCAATTATTATTTGGGGTCGGCGCAGCATGTCTTCTTCTTCCATACCTTTCTGTACGACTTCAGTGGTATCTTAGAATAAATTAGAAAGTAGGCACTTTTAACTGTTTTTTGCCGGGAAGATGCATAGAGCTGAAAGGACATGATCAATGGGACGTATGTAGGCTGATATCTTACAAATAAAATTCTCGGATTCTCATGAAATTTTGTGTGCATATTGGGTAAGTCTGAGAATAGGACTAAGCTATTTAACATACCCAATTTATTATCTTCTTTTTCCCTAGAACTAATTTGTATAGCAAGAGAACGTTAGAACAGAACAAGAGGACGTTTTCTGGGACTACTAGTCAACCACTACTTATATTTAACTTTATACCCACACATTTATTTGTCACCCAACAGCTTTCGTCTTCTTTAGAATATTTATGCAGGACCTTCAGTATCGCGAGTCCGACTCGCAACTAACCTCTGGTATCACGTATACCTGTACAATAATCGCCAAAAAAAACAATTCCACCACCACATAAAACCACGACTCATGTATATCTATCACATTCGAAATTGAAAGTCATTGAGCGTTTCATGGTCGATAAATTGCTAAACTGTGTCAAACAATTTTTAAGACGCGAATTTCAAAATCGTATTTCACTTTAATTGCGTGCAATGTCATCTTTTATTGATTGCGTTAATTCTACCGCGTTTTTGCATTGACCTTGAACTTCGGTCCGGTAACAGCTGAGTAGTTTTCGTATTTTTTATTTCATTGAATAACTGTTGAGTCGGTTTTCGATTTTGTGTAATCGGTTAAAGTGTTACGATGTTTAAGGTAACTTACGTTAGTCGTGCTGGTAGTGGGCCAAAAATATTTTGTTGGGCATGGTTATGTTATGAAACATTATGAATGCTTTTTTTAATTACTTTCGTATTTTTGTTTAAAGCGACCGAAATATTTAATCAATGTCATATTTAGTTAATATTACAGTTTAAAAAATAATTAATTTAAACCAACCCCTTTTTTTAATTGTTGTGGGATATATGTATAAAAGTCTAAGACACAAAAATAAAAAAGATTCACCGATTAAATTATCATGCTATCTCTATCAGAACGCTTAACTGTGACAAAGAAAGCAAGTCTTGATAATAAACAATTTATCATTGTATTGTGTATTTTATTCTAACAAAGTAATTCACTATAACTGCTGGCCAAATTAAGTCATCTTTGCTCTTATGCCATGTTGTGTACTAACACAGCTTTCATTCGTGTGTCACTATCACACATATTAAACCTCCCATAGTAAACAAACTGTCCATCTCACGCACACATAGCGCCACGCGCACAGATGAATTGATCTCTCTATTTCTCTAGCATTTTGCATACACTTTAACTATCAATATATTGCACTGGTGTACTTAAAGTCTGATCTAACTTGTATCTATACGGTTACAAAACCAGACAAACTTCCTATTTAGGTCACAAGTAATAACCTGAACTTAACAGACCTAGAAATTTCAAATACTGCATTCGGAGTTGTCGCAAACATAGAACACACATATTGTGGAGGGAAGTGCCATTACTGTAGTACTAGAATCAGTGCTCGTAAACTTGCTAAATCACTTTCTGAATCTTCTATTACGAACGTAAATTTATTTATTTAATAACGGTTTACTCACGCCTATTTATCGGGATAGCTCGAC
This sequence comes from Trichoplusia ni, assembly GCF_003590095.1. NCBI lineage: Eukaryota > Metazoa > Arthropoda > Insecta > Lepidoptera > Noctuidae > Trichoplusia > Trichoplusia ni. Next base: position 7,100,334 of record NC_039489.1, on the reverse strand, counting down.
TAGTTTCTGGCCAACCAGAGTCTATAATGTGGTCACCATAAGATGTTTTTGCATTTAGTAGTTAGATAATACCTTAGATAGCCTTAAGTAGGCTTTTTTAAGTTTTGTTTCTTCAACAAAATTATTTTATGTAAGTTTTATTGTTTGCTAACAAATTTGCATGCCTAAATATGACTTGTAACTATACTTTTAAAAGTCATCTTACGCACCCAGCCAATTTTCAAAATAAAACATCATCAGCTTAAAGTCTTGCAAAATGAATTATAGCAATGTTGATCACCAACTCCTAATACTACCACGCTCTTAAATTAACTACCACTTCCGAAAACTTATCTGCTCTGTAGTCACGAACACAATTCAGTCGACGCATTTTGTACTTCTATCATACAATACTTTTCGCAACAATAAGTCACGCTTCAAGAATTTGAATAAAACTGTCTTAATATTTCTTTAAGAAATCACTCGAACAATTGACTTTGAAAACGTAATAATAATTTCAGCAGCAAACGTGTTGTATTGAGAAAGTTTTTCTTTTATATTGTAATACAACCTATTTGTCATGGACACTTTAATTGTATAGATCTTTTCATGATACTGAATTCGTTAAAATAAATTGATAGAAGATGAAATCAGTGTGGTAGTGACCAATATTTGTCCAGTTATGTCTTCTCAAGGTCACAAGTTTGAACACAATAAAGACTATCCATCTATCGATATCCTCCTAAGGACATAATTGGGAGGAAGACTATCAATAGTCTATATATAGCAATAGTATATCAATAGTCGTTCCTATTCACCACACTATGCAATTATAAGTATAAATAATAGTGGTATTGTAGATATTGATGCAGCTGCACCAGTTATTTAATTTAGTTATCAGTATATAATAGGGATGATGACTGAGTATAAAAAGAAAAAATCTCATTAGTCCCTCAGTTAGATAATTGAAAAGTATGAGATACGTATTTTTTCCTTTTTTAGAAAAACTAGAATTGAGAAAGATTAAATGCTTTAAAGTTTAGGAGAGGGGGCTTGTGACGTAACGATAGAGTAAAATTTATACTCAATCGCGACGTCACGCGTAAGTTTCATTCACTGTAATTTGGTAAATTTATGTTTGCGGGACAAATTAAAAAATACGTATCCATTATTATACAAAAAACTACAAGACGGACACTGCAAAAAAATTGTCATCATCCCTATTGACACTATCTGTTAAGAGAAGTTATTACTGCTTAGTAGGTAATTTTATAAACTCTAAAATTTCCAGTAGGTAGACGTTAGGTAATAAGCGATGGCCGTTAGTCAGTTCTGTGAGAAAACAATAGAAAATCTGCAGGTGCACTGAAAACAATAAGCTTTTAATAAAACTTATTAACGCATCAGTCACGGGTAAATAGTATAGAACAACGCTATGAGACAATCAAGTTATGATAACTATGGAAATAATACACTAGTAAAGTTACATTCAATCACAAAATATTATTGAAGTTATAGAAACGTGACAGCGGACTACACGTAGAGCAGATATTTCTCCCACAATTTGTAATCTTCTGTTGAGTTTTGATCCGTCAGAAAACGAACAGAACCAAACCATTATTGAATCGAATTTAAATATTACTTCATCATCAGCCCATATTCGTCCACTGCTGGACATAGGCCTCCCCAATTGCATGCTATCGAGATCAATCTTCGGCTCCTGCCAGCCATCCTGCGCAGATCATCACTCCACCGTGCCTGAGAACGTCCTACACTACGTTTGCTGAAATACTTAATTGAAACGCTGATAACTTCAACCTACGCCGAGGGTACGGCGTGGGGATATGTCGGACTCACACCGCCTAAACACGCCCTGGGCCTCTTCAACAGCCTGACCTAGAGCCACGGGATCGCTCGCACATGCTATACGCGACTCTGGTTGAAAGACCGGACTCATGTCTGCAACTACTGGCTATACACGCCAGGTATCGCTCTACCAACTTATTAGACCGCTGACCAAGAACTTGCATTTCTCATTGCATTGTTATTTTGAAACCGACTTTCAAAAAGAAGGAGGTTTTTTTTAAATCTAAAAATTGTCAAGGCTTCATTCGCTCGAGGCGACTATGCCAGCCTCATAGGGAAAATGAGGTTCTTAATTCGAATGCTTATATTTGTATTTTCATTGTATTTAATTGCATATATTGTCCGATTCGCAGCGATTATGCCTATTGAAAAAGTAAAGATAGAACCAAACCAGATTCTGAATAAAGCCTTTTGCTTCGATAGCAGATAGTCCCTTAGCTATTGATAGATCATTAACCAAAAATATCCCATAAGACCACGTTACCCCATTACAACCATTTTTACGACTCACAAAGACAGCGATTTGTTTTCAGCTTTCGTTATCGCTTAGATAGGGAGTTCGTTTACGATAATAGTCTGATAACTGTGTTATATAACGATAGGGGAATAATAATAATAATATTCCACAACGCCATCTAGTGTTAAACTAAGGAAACTTGTACTATGAGTAATTTATAACTGATAGTCATACTTATACATATTTGTAAATGCATACATACGAGAGACGAGAGAAATGACACCCAGATAAAGTACAAATGATCGTGCTCATCACACAAATTATTGTCCTAGGTGAAAATCGAACCCACGACCTCCTGTATAGCAATCAGGACCAATAGAGACTAGATCAACACGCCACACATAAGTGCATGGGATACCAATTTTAATAAGGTAACGTTACTTGCCACATACCAATTAAATTCCAAACCGCAGAAAGCGCACCTTACAAGTTAAAGTGATATATTATAATATTCAATCAAGCTTCATATAAAATTAACTAACAACAGCAAAAACTAAAATGTTAATCAATAGTTATAAATTATAACAGTTACGTTAAAAGATAACATAACAGTTTACGTCAGTTATAAACACAGATTAAACTGCAGTTAACTTTCGCTGACGTGTAATTATTTAAACTAGGTCTATTGGTTCCGTACCTTTATGAATTAGAAGTACTGTTTTATATCTTTGTAAATAAAACAACAAATCCCTACTAATGTTATAAATGCGAAAGTAACTCTTTCTGTCTGTCTGTCAGTCTGTCTGTCTGTACGCTTTCACGTCTAAACCACTGAACTGATTTTAATGAAATTTGGTACAGAGATAGAGTTGACTTTGAGAAAGAACATAGGATAGTTTTTATCCCGGACTTTTGAAGAGTTCTCTTGGAAACGCGATATAACCGACCTCGACGCGGGCGAAGCCGCGGGCGAAAAGCTAGTTGAATATAAAACAATGCACAGCAAACTCATAGCAAACTGTCGCCTTGTAATCAATTGTTATGTAGAGACGAAAAGACATTCTCGAACGTCACTTATCCAAGTGTCTTACTTTTAGACAACTGCTATTTATTTGTACAAAAGAATATCAACCTTATGCCCTTGAAATAAATGTCATTGACATCATGATACAATTAACAAGGAGTTTTTATTGACGTCTTGTTTACAACCTTTAGAAACGATGAACGCAATGTAACAGATATTTAATTTATTACATTGTTTTATTAAGAGCAACATATTAATGAGCTATTAGATAATTGCAATACAAAAAAAAATCTGGCAGGATTCGAACCCATGACTCCTGGCTAAACGCTATCGAAATCACTGTAAGCAGATTTTTTATTTAAGTATCTTTTGTATTTAATGGCAAATATTATCCGATTTACAGAGCTAAATAATACTGAAATTAATTAGTTAATAAAAAATAAATAAATCAGGATTCAAAAACAAAGATTCCTAAAACTACCATTGAATATTCATTATAACAAACCGAAGTCATAACTACATAACTATTATTTTCACATCGTTCATCATTATTATCCATGCATAATAATACATTGTTATAATACCATCAGTTCCGAATAATTAAAAATTGTTCCGCAAACGTTACGGAACGAATATAATTACTATTCGTGAAAAGTAACCGATAATTTCTAGATCCAACCAGTTTTATATCAGACAATTTAATTGCTTTTAGGACCTTGTGTCAGCCAATTGCTGAAAACATTTTTGTTAAATTAAATTAAAATTATACAAGTTTCAAAAACTCAACACAATATTACAATGACAGCTCTGAAATAGTTTTGTGAAATGACATTCAAATCAAACAAGTTACTAGATAATTAACTTGATTGTACCAAGAAAAAAACAACAAACGTACAAAAACTTCACCTAATTCATTAACCAATGCCAATTAACGCAACTACAACGTACTCTCTAAGAAAAAGTATTGTTAACAGCCGTGCAATAATAAGGACAATCGGTCAGATCTCCCACTTACTAAGACATTACCAGCCGCCGACCCATTGTGCCGGCAGTTCTTGTACCGATCACACGAATGAAACGCGAGTGTTGTGAACTGTGCTAATTATAATGTCTGGCCAAACTTGGACACCCCCTAACATAGCTGAAATCTGTCCGGAGCAGAACGCACCCCTTACGCAATGCTCACCAACAGGGTACATGTTCCTCGCGCTTATAACCCAAATCTACGGCGGTACGAGTAACAAGAATAAGGAATATGTGGATTTTCCATGGCAGTATCCTAGTGGGCTGAGTGGCTTTCCAGGATCTTCAGCGCAGAATTACGGACCACAATACCCGGAAGAACCTGTCAAACCGAAACTAATAGAACCTGTTTTACCAGCAGTGCGCGGGGATTTTGCAAGCAAGAAATTTGGACCAATAAGTACAGCTACAAGAGTCCATAGCCACGGCCCTGGATACAGTCGGGGGTTATCGGAAACTTCATCGTATTACCACCGCCCAACATTCGACTTTGAAAAATTTGATAAAACATTTGAAAAGAATTACGAGAAAACAGATCCGTTCAGATTTCACAATGAATACTCGAAACCTGATCAATTTAGATTAGATAAAGAATTCAATCGTCCGTTACCGAAGCATCCTATAGTGGATTACGATTTCAGTTTTGGGAAGAGGACCATGTTTGAGCCTGTGGGTGCTAGCTCTGAGAAAGTGACTGTTAGGGAAGAGAGGAAGACCGGATCTAAAAGTAGGAAGAAGAGAGAATCAGTAGAACGATATGACTTCGTTGTCGTTGGAGCTGGATCCGCTGGCTGCGTTGTTGCTAATCGTCTCTCCGAAGTCAAACAATGGAAGGTAAGTTTTTGTATAAACAATATTTGTAAGTAAGTGTGTTAGTACAACTGTGCCATTGAAATCTATCAACGAAGAAAGTTGGGATCTGATATTTATATAACATCATATGTTATGTTGACGCAAAACAGACCACGTTTGTAATGGTGGCAATTATTTGCAATCAATCAGAGCAATTTGCGGCCTGATTGTGACAATGTTGCGACAATACAAACTTTAATATAATAACCTGGATTTCATGATTGTGACAGGTTTTTTTGTTGCATTTGTTGTTATTTATTTGAGCGCTACTTTTATCACAATTAAAAATGAGGTCGAAAGTGTGTTAATTTATTGAAAATTAAATGATTAAGAAAACTCGTTTACTTCTAGATAAAAAGGCAATGTAGTTATAAGAAAAAGACTATTGTTGATAGCATTGGTATAGTTTTAATGTTTTTGAAGTTCCGTACCCAAATAAAAACAGAGAACCATTTTTATTAAGGGCTGTTGCAGACGCGACTGTCTATCCGTGGGTCACCAGGCTATAGTTCAACAACCATTATAGCTAAACAGTTGCAATTTTTAGATTACGATCTATGATCAAATGATTTAATTCTGTAGCTGTTTACACTAAATATAGATCGAGGTTAAGCAACAGTGCTCACAATCATAATTTTTTGGGTAAAAAATGATTTCATATTTAGTCACATAAACTCTTCGCTTTTCTTAATCTTGATTTTATCTCCCTTTAACCTATTTCGTCCGGAACCCACATCGCCACGAGTATCACTCGCACTTGACCGGCCATTTAATCTGAAACTGATTTGTGTTATTTTGCAACATATCTATGGAGAATTTCAAGTGCAACAAACATTAAAAACGAATTTGATCAAATCGTTTGAAAGGAACAGGAAATAATGTTATTATGTCCTTAAGGTTGTGAAACTATGCGATTATTTTTATTACTTATTTAAATATGCATGTTTAAAAGGTTATTAAATAAATAATAATGAATCCGCTTCACGAAAGTTATTTTCATAATATAAGTATTTTATTAACCAGTCCTACTTTCTACACTATAATCTCGCTAATGTAATATATGTAAAAATATGTATGTATGTTTGTGCATGCATATCTGTTACCTGTTTACGCCCAAACGGGTCAACCGATTTCGATAAAATTTTATATGGAGTTAGCTGACACCTTGAAATAATACGCAGGCTACTTTTATCCAACTTCAAGGAGGGTTATGTCTTTGCATTTATTTAGTACAAGAAATCCAGGAATAACTAGTATATATAATTAAATCATCATACACTGTTTTTATTCCTGCTTTTTAATTTCGAGAAGCAATATCGGAGATCAAATCGCTCAAATGATATACACTGATAAGTCTAGATCAATTGCAAAATCAAGTTTCATTACTACGAAAATTAATATATTTAAATCGGTACCAGAATAAATGCAAGACAAAGGAGAACCTTTACAGCCTATTACATAAAAAAGAGAGCATCATTAAAGTATCAAGAGAATTATGTAAAACCTCATTTTACAAAATATTTGATATTATCGTTCCGCGACAATTATTTACATTCACATGGTGACAATGACAATTTGTGAGTAAATTCTTCATGAGTATCAAAATAAAACCACGAGAAAATGTGGATTTATTTTCATTATTTTATTAATCAAAATGTTTGTGAGATAATGAAGAGGATTGATTGATTGGAAACTTGATTGTTAAGTTAAATTTGACCCACTTCCCGGTTTCTGATTCAGCTGAAATCCTACTTTCTACTAATATTACAAACGCAAAAGTTTGTATGTATGGATGTATGGGAGTATGGATGTTTGTTCCTCCTTTACGCTAAAACCGCTGTATCGATTTAGACGAAACTTGGGACAGTGATAGTACCTATATAACTAGAGTTAACACATTGAATAGTTTTAATCCCGATTTTAAGTTCCCGTGCATTTATTTGTATCGTTCGGTCCCGATAAATACTCGGGAATAAATGTTTTAAAGAAAGTAAGAAACCGAAGTGCTTCTTCTTATTTTACATTAATATTTTTATTTTATTTTCCTTACGGAAAGATTCGAATGCGAAATCGAAGCTTATTTCGCATGAGGCAACTATGTAAGAAACACTACAGTGTCCAACAATCAACTTTGCTTTAGATCGCGTCTCTTGTGAATCGTACGGTGCTATACACCTCATAATCACAAGTCATTTGAAAACCAAAACAAAATACTTCCGCGAATTGTCTATTCAATTGTTTTTATTAATCCTAATTTTGTTCAAGGCCATTTAAAATTTAGGAGCTAATTACACTATATTTAAGTGGCTTCGTTGCTAGATTGAAACGTACACACTATTTATTTTAAATTCTAGATTATTGTGCCTTGTTAACAGTCAGATTTCATAAAAAAAGGAGGGAATTACCACTAAAAGGCTGTTTGTACTCGAACCACTGTAAATGTACTAAATTTAATGTTAATTCTTTACTGTTCACAGATACTTTTAATATTAGAATAATATAAAAAGTCCCTAAAAAGGCGAGCTTAACCCAGTAATAGGTTACTTGTTAGTTAATTGATTTTACTCGCATTTTTTTTTCTCGAAATCTCAATCTATCAATAAATTCTTCCTATCGGCTGAACACAGCCGAACACAGCTGAACAGCTGGACCAAGTTGCGCCACAACACTCGGTCCTCCGGCTTTCGCATCCATTCTGAGCCAGCTACCGTGTTCGGGTCATTTTACAATCAGAGGCCAAAATATACGATAGATATAAAAAACATGCCTAATTATTTACTTGTAATAGTGCGCGCAAGAAACAAAAGTGTTATTATCTTAGTAACATACGTGAGTAGCCACTTCCTTCTGGTTTTCTATGTTCCATGGTAGTATTACTAGGAATTTTTTATACGAAATTCTGTTAGGTTTTCTAAATCGTAGTGCATACTGGAAATACTCTTTCTGTGACTATGTTTAATGGTAACATTAAATTAGTTGTTGGTATGTATTTCAAGCATTTCGTCAATGCCGTTAAAAACAAATAATAATTAATCTAATCTAATCCAATCGATTTTTATTGCTTACAATATATCTGCATGGTCTGGGTTCCTTCTCGTGATGTTAAGGAAGACATTTTTATTTATAAAACTAAATTGTAGAATCAATAATTAAAAACGACTGCACGGATAGCCGAGTGATTGAGGTCGCCACGAAAAAAAACACACTGAGCGCGACGTGTCGCGGGTTCGATCCCCGCGTAGGACAAGAATTTGTGTGATCCACGAATGCTTGTCCTGAGTCTGGGTGACTTGAATTATTGTTAAACCCCCCGCAACATAAAGATTAAGTTCGTATAAGTCGTTTTTATTTAAAAAAAAACACAATCAATGCCTATTAATTAATCAGACCGTTCATTTGAAAAAAAAGCAAGATAACGTTAATGACACTTCGTACGTTGCAGTTCACATGGGCATAATCAGGTTAGAACTATTTCTTAATAAACCGAACTTGACCTTGAACTACTAGTTTTTCATTCCTATTGTATGGCGTTAATTGATTAAGTATCGCAATTTTTTGAAACAGTCCATTAATGAAGTATTGGTTGCAAAAATAAACGAATTTTACACGAAATAAAAATCAAATTGAATCGTTTAGCAAGAGCCGGACTCGCGATTAATAAGTTTTTTTTTTTGAAGAATATCGTCAAGGATGTGATATGAATTAGTTTTTTTCTTGACAACTTAGTACTTTATTTTTGTGTACCAAAAAACTGGTGCATTTTTTTTTGACATCTACCGATTGCCCCTAAACTAAGGGAGTAGGACTCCGCAAAATAGCCTTAAGTATAACCTCTTTTTAAAGGAAGTAGGTTTTAGGTACAGCTAAAACCTACTAAAATAAAAAGGCACCTATAAAAAAAATCAACAACTGATAATCATGATTGTTAAATGAAAAATCCTAAGGTATCTAAACTTATATTGCGAACAAAAAATTAACATAGATTAGATACTTCTTACACATCATTGAGATGCTTACTTTATAATTTCTTAACCAGACGGATAGGTGCAATGGTTACACGATGATGGAGATACTAATGGGTGAACATTTATTGAATACCTTCACTGATCATGACAAACCATTTACTTTTTATGAATCCTTACCTAAAGGAAAGAAATGGAATATGTCTAGGTGTCAAAATTATATTGACTTTTCAACTGTCAAAGATCATGTTTGGCATGAATCCAATTAAGTACGAGTCCGACAAGTAAAACTGAGCATTTCGATAAAATAGACTAATGAAAAAAAAATCCCTACCATAAATAAAAAATATCACCCTTGACTTGTTGTTATAACGGCAATTATAGACATATATGTATAACACCTGAGGAAATTTTCAACTCTGTAGCTAACACGATTCATGATGTACAACTTGAGAACAGACGGACATACAGCCAACAGAGCCTTGATAATAGGGTTCCCTCTGAGTTTGGAACCCGAGAATAGTCCCCAACACATCGTCTTTAACATGCACGAATCCAACAGAACAACGTCATAGAAACATTTCAACGCCCTTGAAACACAAAGACTTTATTCGTACATACATCTATTGAATAGAATCCGGTAATAGTTTATGCAGTAATGTTCCAATGCCACCGGGGCCTTGCAAGCGCTCGCAACACTTGCAACAGAGTATTAATGAGAAATATTCGCCCTCGTTTGACAGCGGCAAAAAGGCCAAATGCACCTATTAATGTAAGAGAAAGTATGCGTTAGTATCGTTCATATGTTACTCATTTAAATAGTTAAGTTAGCATTAAAAAATTAATGGTTTTCAAATTCAAGTATGGTCATTTTTTTGGGGATCGTAAAAAAGAGACCCGTTGAGACAAGTGACAACTTTCCCAGAATAGGGAATCGTGGAAAATGAGGTAAGTCTTTGTCGAACAGTGTGAGAAGTTTGATTGGTGCAAAGCCAAAATAGCAGTAAAAGAAAATCTACAAAACAAATTAATAATAGACGCTAAAAGTATTGCATTAATTAATAATCATTGAATTGTAATGACAATAACTGTTTTCATTACTTAATCAAGCACATTTGCGAACAATACTTGTCGACCCTGAGTTTATCCACTTTTAACGTAATTAAAGTTTTTTACATGACCGTAACTTTTACATTAATTACAATTTTAAATTTTCTCTTTATAATTGGGACAAATTGAACTACTGGCACAAAACACACTGTATAGGTATTTTAACATTTAAAAAGCGATAAAACATTGTCTTATAATACAGGTAGTGGTAATACAGGGAGTACTATAATAGAGGCTGTTATATTGTGACACAGGAATACACAGGGCCCTTGATATTTTCCTGATTCTAAAGCTGCGTCATATTCCGAAGGGCTTAAATATTTAACCCCAGGTTGTTCCTGTCCTACTAATATTATTAACGTGAAAATTTGTTCGCATGGATAGATGTGTGTCGCATGTATGTTATTTAAAACCAGGACTGCACAGTTAGTTTCAAACAATTAACTGTTAGATCAAGAACGGAACAAATTCCATTGAATGTGTTACAAATAAACAACAAATAATATTCAAGTTATTTTTACTGCAAAACTGTTACAATCTAATTCGCAGGAATGCTTGAGAAAATATCTACAGATCTATTGAAATCTGGGCCTACATTTTTATTAGTAAAATCGCGCTTAGCAACACCGTTTGTCGAATGATAGTAAATCAATTATTTGGCTTCAAATTAAGTTAATAGTTGAGGGATAAAATAATGGAACATGTACATTTCTCATTAACTTAGGCTGAACTTGACAAGTTTATCGATCGTACGGACGATCCGTGGATGACATAAAGCTAAGCACCGAGAAGTGCCACTGCCTATCTGACCGCCTTAAATCGCAACCCCTATCTTAGTTACACTGGTTGTCAGTCTGCCTTGCTTCTCACTACTCGAAACGATTGTCAAAGATGTATTTATCACAGCTGGGCACACAATTAAACGTGCCTTTCGAAAGAAGAAGGAAATCGTTCTTAAATAGATGGTCACCGATCCACGGGCGTCAAGTGTAGCTTAATTCTTGTCATCGACCAATTTATGCGTATATAGCTGAGCTGCGAGCGAGTTCTTGAAGAAGACCGTATATTAAGGCGAGTACAGTCAATTCAGTCATCAAAAAACAGTGTCATTGTGTATACAGATTTTATGTGTCACTGTCACACAAATAAAAGCTTCCATAGTAAACAATATTTGTCAATCGCACTCACACACAACGCCGCGTGCTCAGATGAGTTTTACTATCCAAACATGCATAATTATCGTAACCTTGAAAGTCATGAATAGAAAAACAACAAAAGAATGTCAAATGAAAGTGACTATGCTGAGAAATCAAATGTTTCAAGAGAAAGATTGTAATACGGTATAGCAACAAGACAATGGAGTTTGTAAAACGTATGATACGTCTGGTAAAAATACGCGGGAATAGTATTAACATTGAGTATCTAATAGGTGAAGCGAATTGAATAGAAGAATTATTGTTGATGGCACTAGAATTAATAGAAAACCGAAAAGAAGAATCAATAGTGACTCTAATAACCGATTTTTTTTAATTGGTACCTTATTATCCATACTTCTTTTCATGTATTTAAGTGTTCCGCATATTAAAACACATAAGCACAAAAAAACTAATGTAATTTATATACAATATATTTCTCAGTACAGTATTTTTCACTCACGAAAGCAAAAAATGTTTACAAAATACTGCATGAACTTTGCATAAAACTAAAGTTTCGTTAAACAAAAATAACTCGCTTATGACTAAACTGCTGAACATATTTCAATTACTCTTGTTTAAAAATAAGCTGAAACAGGACTATCTGCTAGACTAGTTTGATATGACGGGAAGGAACAGCAGTAGACAAAAAAAGGCTGCAAGAAAATATTTCTTCAGAAGTCTACGGACCTAATGTAGACATCAATAATGTTCTACTAAATCTTTCCCATGGTATTCACAAAAACCAAGCATAGCTTATAGGAAACGCACACTGCATGCAGTGAAACCGTTCCCAAGTCTCACAATAATTGAACAAAAAACTTTTACAATTGCATTAAATACAGTATTGTTCGAAAATACTTTGTTCTGATCTTAAACTTTTACTAATTCTCGAATTAAATTGTCTTGTATATTGATTTCATGGGATTCAGTTTTTGTTTGTTTTGTTCTTGGTTGATCGTTATCATTGGATTAATTATGGTTGTTACGTTCGATTGTGAATGTTTTTCTTGCGTTTCATTTCTTTGTTCAATTTGGAAGTGGTGATGTTCAGTGGTTTATTTAGCGTCAGGGTATATATAACAACCGACAATCTAAGATACCTTTTGACTTCAATCTTCAATGATGAGCCCTTCTGCAAAAACCTTTTTGAATTTATGTGATGGTAGGCGCGAAGCTTTATGTCTGTGAAAATCGTTGCTATCGGGGTGGCGTAATGTTCTTTTATCGAAATAATATTCTGATTGATTAAAACTTAAATATGTTTGGGGACATATTGATGAAGGTGGAGATTTTGTATAAAAAAATAATAGGAAATAGCGAGACTAAGTTTAGTAGAAAATGTTGAATCAACACTAGTACGTTTGCAATTTTTACGAATTTATTCTTCTTTTTTTTTTAATAATTTAATAATAATTTTATTTGTCTCATAAGTTACAAACAGTTGTTTGAAGTCCTAGACCTCACACTAGGATTCCCTGTGTCGTGAGATCTAGGCTCATTCGTTCCGCTTACACATTGTTATTCCTAAGCTAAGTCTTTCTTTGTGCCGTTGACAAACCTTGTGACAGAGTTATTGACCACTCATAGGACAGCTTTTGCCGTATAAGAAACCCTCAAATGACCCCTCTCGCTTAGGGTTGAGCGGAAAGGAGTATCAGACTAAAATCCACCCCTTTTTTTTCTTTCGCCCTTTATGTACCGGCACCGTGGTACCCTTTCGGACAATCCCTTAAACCCGTAAGACTGACATAGCTTAAACACAATATTGTGTCAAAAAAAACAAAGTTGTTGAATGATTTAGAAACAGCTCCTATAGAATATCTACACCGCGGTATAAATATTGAAATCACTATCAACAAAACTAAAATGACGAAACTTTTGCGTTGTCTAAATACGTAAATAAATTCGCGACACTAAATAACATTTTGCGAACGGCTGACCGCAAATATCAATACAAACTTGTTGGTATTGCGAAAACAGGTTATTAGCCGTTTATATCGGCTATTGTGAACTATTTAATCGCGGGCACAAGACCGTAATGGCCAAACTGATAGAGATTTGAACTAAATCTGAATTACAAGCCAATTGGAATTGGATTGGAATTGGATATTTAAAGTTATTTTGCTAGAATTATTGTTTTTTAATTGATTGTTTTTATAGTAAATTTTGTTTTTGCAATAAATGCTTGCTCGTCTTGAATCTGGTTACCTTTGTGCATGTGATTTGAATGTTTGTAAAACTCCCCGCGACACAAAGATTCAATACGTTAATGTGGGAGACCTATTAAAACAATGGAGAACATTTTTTCGTCTTAAAAGCATCCTTTTCAGTATTTAATTGGGTCAGTTGTTAGTCTGTCTATCATCAGATCATAGATATCTAAATAATAAGGTTAGATTTCTATGTATCAGATTATATCTCCTGATCCATGACAGCTAGAAAGTAGTCATTTTTATAGGCGGTGTATGTCCGGTATAATTAAAGATCCAGGATTGTTTATGTCATAAATTTGTTGTAAGACAGATATTTACAAAGGAATCTAAGATTTATTTTTCACTCAACAGTTTTTTTTCTTTAGGCTATATAGTTAATGAACGGAGCCCTAAGTGTCGCGAGTCCGACTCGTACATGACCGGTTTTTATATCAGATGGGACAAGACCTACTATTTCTCATACAATTTTATTATTAGAGCTAATTAAGTTGTTTGGTAACCAATCTTTTAAATAGATAAAAGCTTATTGTTTCATAAATCTTTAATACAACCTTGGCATGCCTCGCTTTACCTAAGCCTTTCCACTTCGACGTGTTCCGTGACAGTTAGCCAGACGAAATCTTCTCAGATCATGTATTTTGGTCTGTAGTGTGTAATTGCCGCTATAATAATTGATGTATTTGGATTTCAAAAACTATTTTAGTTGATACCAATGCAAAGCAAGCAAATCCACGAGAGCCTCACTCACACTTAACCCTAGATTGTTTTTATTTTATAATAATGTTGTTAGATACAAGTCCAAAAACGGTTTATCATAAGGACCTCCTTTAAATTCGAGAACTCCTTGCCCTAAAAGTCCAAGCTATTCACAATTTCACGTAAAAATTAGGCGCTACATAGTCATTCAAATTATAAAAACAAGAAGACATACCATTGTATAACATAAACCAATAATTGTTTAAAATAAAACGAAATATTTCTTCAAAAACCTCAAACGTACATAAAACAATTGTTTCAAAATAACGTAACAATAAAATAAAGCTATAAGGAAAAGGTAACAAGTATGAAAAGCCAAGAAATTGAAGCCGAGAAGTAAATAATTATAATTGAATTGAAGCCATCATACTCGTGGTTAAATTTAATGTGGCTAAAGATATTACATTACTCACCCTTCCTCAGAAGTGTTTCTTTTATGTCATTTTAATATTAAATGGAAGGGAAATTGAATGAAATAGATATTGTTTTATTAATATAACGTTTACTTGGCATTCGTTTTGATGCGTGAGTCTTTGTTTTATTTAAGTGTTTTGGTGTATTTTGCCCGGTATATGATGCAAGGACTTAATATTATGAAGGTTAGACGAAGAAGAAGATCTAGAAAGTACCTACACAGACTAACTGAAGTCAAAGGCAGTAGATAAGAGATGGAATACGCTACAGTTGTACTTACATTCAGTATCAGAATCAGATATTTATTTGTATAGAATGTAGGTATTACAAAAAGCTGGTAACATAAGTCTGAGGGTCCTTATACATTCTACCTTTCGGCATACAAACATTAGTTATGTAGACACGATGACATGGTACGTGTTACATTTTTACATCTTAAAATTATACAACAACAAAAAAGTAAGATTACTTGATACAACGTATTAAACCTATATAAATATAAATCCTTTTCCTATTTGTTAGGCGTTTAGTCTCTTGTGGTAGCCTAGTAGTTAGTTAAGCAGCTCTATGCATGGATTTGTATCCACGACCTACAGGTTCAAACCCAATGCATGAAAAGTAATTCATGTACATTCTTCAAATTAATATTTAGGTATTTTCTTAATTAACATAAGATAATGCCGATAAACGGTGAAGGAAAACATCGGGCGAAACATAGATTCCAAGTTTTGGATTTGATATTACCAACCCGCATAAGTCATCAACGCTCAGACCTTCGGGATATATGGAAGAAGCATGTGACTTAAAGGGACAAATATCGGCTCGTATTAAAGTATTATGTTTATTGCCCTAATTTGTTTATAGCAATTTGGTGAATGTAATGACAATTGTCATGTGTTCTAGACATACCTAATTGAGTAAATAACAAAAAATAATAATATTGTTAGTTAGTAATTAGTTATAACCATAGAAATCTAAATAACAAGGTAATAGAAGTGCCAACGCCGCGTGACCTTGTCGCCACACTGGTGTCTTGGACGACACCAGCGCGCGAACTTACGCTCAGTCGCTCGCGGAACGTCGTCACAGCAAGAACCACTAAAAATGGTGTTTTGCGGCGTTTCTCAGGCTGGAAATTCATCTGCATCGTGTAATAACATAAATAAAGAAATAACATTTTATCGGTAAGTAAATTATTGCAGTAATATTGATGTTATTGCAAAATTTAATTTCAAAACATAACCTTCATTATAAACCATATTTATATCGCACCATCCTGCAACAATTGCATTCTTTACTAATCATTGCCTCTGCAGTAAGAGACTTTCAGAAATGCACCGTTGTAAAAAGAGAAATGTATAACGAAAAATAATATTTATCAATGCGATCGTATTTGTAGTGGTACGGCCGCACAAAACTGTCGGAAATAGTGATGTGGTTAAGTGCGGACAAATTATCCAAAATGAACATTGTATACGAAAAGTAACAATTTTAATAGTCGTTTGTTTTTGTGAACATATTATTGAATATATTTTTATTTCAGAACCCCATAGGATGCAAATAAATACAAAAGACAAGTAGATGACTACCACGGGTAAACGAAATTGGTACCCTATAACTTAGGCCGAATATACACTATGAAATTAGTTGCATGCTTGATAACTTTCCGCCCGCGCCCCTCTCCATTTTTACGGCTCGGACCGCGCTCGCAACTGAATGTTTCAAAAAGTACGCCATGCGCTAGCATAGCATTGAATAAAAATTGCAATTTAAATTTATCCAAATCTCATAAATACCTATTTTTTTATTATGAACGTTTACTAGTCATTCGATACATGAACTGGGCTGCTTTTGTAAGACGACTAAAAAGTCACCGTATAAACCAAACCTACCTACCAAGTATTTCCTAATAATATTTTTTTTTGTCAACCGACAATTAGCGAATTTTTTTTTTTGTAGGTAGGTACATATTATAATGTAATCCATAGAAGAATACAACAAAAAACATTGTCACTCATAATTTCGTCTTTCATTATATTTCGGATCCGTAGTCAATCCCTAGTGTAGTTTACGTAATCACTACAACTAATGCAAAAAAATGCAATGACTGTGTGAGTTAGTGAATCCATACAACGACAAAGTCAATCTTATTGCATTAGACGTACGGCCTAGTGTTGTTTGCTTGGTCTTCTCGATGTTAATGTTGCGTGATTGCGTAGTTATTTGCTGTGAATGTGTTGAAGCCCCGCCCACCGGCGACATGCGTTTCGATAGATCGCCGCGGTGTATGCCATTTCTATTACCTTGTTATTTAGATTTCTATGGTTATAACACACTTAATAAAACTTTGAATTTAAATCACTACACCACGTAACAAAATAAAACGTTTTTAATAAAAATAATACTTTGAAAGGAATTTATATAAATTTATTCTGAAAACGAACACTGTAATTCGAACCTATGAAACCCCTACTAAGAACTCTGAATATAAAAATTCCTGTAAATAACTTTTCCTTTTTTTGTAGTTTAATTACTTAGAAAAAAGGTAAAAACTACTATTTCACCCGCCTACCAAGAACTTGCCCGTATCTAACAGCACGTTCTTGTTCCACGCAAGCCTCGAATAATGGTTCTGAGCTAGCTGATATCTCGTTACTTTGGCAAGCATCAGGGCCCCGATTCTGCTATTTACTATGACCGATGAATCAACAGCAGTTGGATTAAAATTGAAACCATTCCTATTCTCTTATGCATTTTGCCAACACAATAATTGGAAAATAATTGTATTCACCATGAGTGTTCCGCCCGGTACTTAACTTCCAATCATTGTGTTAAAAAAATGCTTACATTGATCGGAATAGTGTCAATTTAATTCTTTTTGCCATTCATTCATCGGCCCTTGTAAATCTCAGAATCGGGGTGCTAATGCTTACCGAGCCAGCGAGATTGTCCAAATGAGTAACCGCGTTCCTGTAACCAATAGGCAAAGGGAGAACTTCATTTATATGGCACAACAGCGTTTGCCGAGTTAAATAGTATAATTTAAAAAAATGCAGGAAATCCACATCCACACAACCAATCCTAAAAATAAGTTTCGCCTAATAACAATCATTGTGTCAGCTGATGATGCCATTAAAAGCAATGTATCGTGCCGTGTCGCTTCCACTATGGCACCAACTCTTCCCTAAGCCTTCATATTAAATGCACATTCCTTAGATTTTTTACCAAATACATAACAGATTCAACAAATTATACTTTTTGTGAAACTAAAAAATACCCAATTTTAGTAAGCTTCTGACACAATTTTTAACCCGAAACTATCCCTAAAACTTTTAACAACCATAGTAGGGGTCTGCAACGTTCAATGAAAACGTAAACAAGTTTCGCCCATAGCCGGTACTGGCCAATTAATATAATTCTGATAGTTTAGACTCAATCAAAGTTTGAAGCGCGATGAGTAACGTTTTTATTCAAGGGAGAAATTCCACTATTTACTTTTTTAATAGTCCGTTTTATGTAATTCGTTGATCGCGTTTCATTCTTTTTTCGTTGACGTATTGTTATTTTGCTTTTTTTATTTCCTGCCAGTTACGTATGCGATGTGTGAGATTTGATTAATTGAATTTGGAACTTTTATTCGTTATTGTTTTTGTTTTATTTTTTGAATACGGTGTACTATTGAATTGATATGTTTTTAACACGTCCATTGCTAAAATATATTTTGAATGGATATCTAAACATTAAAAATAACGCTTCTAAATTGAGTTTAATGTTACAAAACCTATTTTAATGACAACTCTTTTTTTAGCATACTACTAAAACAATAAACGTTTTTCCTACCATTGTTTCTATCCACCTTTTCTACAGCTGAAGATCATTTTGTTTTATTATCTAACTAAAAACGAAGATCGGGAGCTGTACAATCTATACCAAAAGTATTTTTTCGGTTGTACTAGACTGCCTGATACTTCGGTGCACATACTTTTGAAACACCTCGACGCCACACAATTCTCACGCTAACTGCCTTTATTAGAATTGAATTTCGGATTTTGATAAACTTCTTTTGATCCTACTTGCTTTGAATAACTTTACCTGGTTTGACTCGCGACCCCGCCGCGTCAGCTCGTGATTAATTAAGGTCTCCGGTTCGGTCCGAAACTAGTCGGGCAATCGAAACGAATGAGTAAACCGTTGCATCATTTAATCGTCGTTAAACTGCAACTGCACTCCAGTCATGCACCTAAAGTTTCCCATTGTCCAAATCTTACAAAATTAACATCTCCCAACTAAAATTCCAGGTGCTCCTAATAGAAGCCGGTCCAGAGGAACCCGATGTCACCAGCGTCCCGGCCTTTGCTCCAGTGCTCGGCAGATCCAGCATCGACTGGATGTACCGGACCCAGCCGGAGGAGATGACCTGCAGGGCGCAACGAGGACAGACGTGCGCTTGGTTGAGGTATAAAGACTTATCTTGTCTAAGAAGTCCGTTAAACAGGTTTCTCAAAAATATTGAAAATATGTTTTGATTTTTATCACATAATCAAAAAATTACGAAGATTAAAAGCACTTACGATGCTAAAGAGTATGTGGAACCAATTCATAAAAACCCGTACAGTATAAGTGACGTCACACGATACGAGAGAGACAGTCAAGAAAATATTTGCTGTATCCCCTAGTAAGTAAACCGTTATAAAAGAAATCATAATGAATACTCGACTTTAACTTACGTATACACTACTTTCATTATATTTCAAACGTTTGTATGCAATGTTGTCAATGCAACAAACCTATATTTCTATACGAATTTATAAAGCTGAAGAGTTTGTTAGTTTGATTGTTGTTTGTTTGTTTGAAAGCGCTAATCTCAGGAACTACTGGTTCAAGTTCAAAAATATGTTTGTGTTCAATTGACCATTAATTGAGGAAGGTTTTAGGTTATATAACATCACGCTGCAACTTATAGGAGCGAAGATACAATGGAAAATGTGGCAAAAACGGGGAAGAACATTAATCTTCAAGGGCTTTCGTTCAAAAATTTCTAACTTATATCTTCTAACCACGCGGACGAAGTCGCGGGCAACAGCTAGTATATTATAATGTTAGCCTTATTTTAAAATTTAGGAATAATACTGAAGAGTTAGGAAGAAAATCTGCTTTTTACTTTCGTTTCATTGCTTTGATATAGCTGCTTACAGTGTAAGTACAATCTACAAAGTATTATTATATCGGTATTTAGTAGTATAAAACCAGACCAGCATCATCGTCAGTTTCAGATTTTCACAAATTTCAATTGTCTTCCTGTCATGATTCGTGATATGTAAACGACGGACCGGCGAACAGACCCTAGAGCTCAAGCAATAGGGTTCCCTTTAGAACACTTATAAACAATTTGTCCTTGCCGTTGCTACTAGAGCCACGGATCCAATATGGCCGCCTAAATAGAGGACCTATATTTCAAAACCTAAACATCAAAAACGACATTTCAAACGTGTGTAATGTTCTGAAAAAGAGATAAGCTTTAATATTAACGAGAATTAAATAGTTATTGTGTTCCAAGAATGTTTTGCTTTCAGGTTTTTTGTGAAATCTTTGTAAATGACGTGTTTCTGGGTAACTAAAATATTTTTTTTTTAATTTATATTTTTCCAGTATAAAAATTGGGTCGAAAGGTAACAAAATAATTCGAGGCAAAAAAAATCTTTTATTATTAATTTTCCTGTTAAGTCAGTCAAGATAGGAACTAAAAATATTATATTTTGTTCCTTTTAAGTAATCTAAACGTTGGCCTATATGTATAAGAAACTAATTAAACATTTTTAAACCATTTTTCTTAGCCTCAAACCAAAATCATCCATTTGAATTTAATATATTTAATTAAAGAATACATTTTATTCAAACGCCTTCGTTATTCAAACGAGATTAAATTTAAACTTGGAACGTTTGGAATTGAATTAATAACATAATTTAGTCAAAGCTGAGATGACGTTTTTGGAAAGTCAGAGACGAAATTGACATTACAATGGTTTATTAAAATTTAGAAGACATAGATTGACTGATAAAAAGACACATAAGGTATCCAAAGAGTTCCTAACTCTGTTGTGGGATAAGAAAGCTGATAATAAAGACACTAGAACTATCGTTCTGAACAATACTATAGCTAATTTATCACATAGTGTTTAGTTCATCTGTGCGCGCTTGGCTATGTGTGCGTGCGATTGATAGTAAATGTTTATCATCGAAGATTTAATCTGTGAGGCAGTTAATAAAACTATTTATTGTCTACATTTTCATGTTATTAGAGTGAAGGTAAGTGTATAACTGCTTAAGTAGAAATGTTTAGCTATATTACAAAGTTAGGTTAACAGTGGATAAAGTTAGGATTTAATCTAAGCTTATAGTTCAATCGGTTTAGAACTTTACGCGAGTTTGTGAATACAGGTGCATTTAAAGTAGGTTTAAATTTCGAAATGGCTACTACTATGTACCGGGCACTTTAAGTTGACAGTCACTTTTAAAGTGTAGGTATCTATTTGTAAAATCATGTAATCATGCAAACCAAAAGTCACTAAAACAAAGGAACGAATACGAAAATTAAAATAACAGCCTCATCTAGACTAGCTAAGACACTTACGTACATTCCAACTAAGACAGTCCCCTATTGCAAATCTTGTACTCAATTCTTGCGATTAAATCAATTTTGACTTTACGGCTAGCTGAGTACTATTTTCTTCTTTATTTTCAGATCCACGAAGTCTTGTTCTGAGTTTTAGTGTGTTTGCGCATGTGACTTGAATGTTTGGAACCCTAGCGATACAAACATACATTTTCTGAGAAGATTTATGTCATTTTTCTTTAAGCATGATGCATAATCAAAAAATTTGAATCTGTTTTGATTTTAGTAATTTTTTCCTTAGGTTCATTCCCACGAAGCTTTGAAACAACAAGAACTACACAACAGAATTCGTTTAGAATTAATTTCGCACAAAAATTATAAATACTTGAAAATATACTAGTAACATATTCTTACCTTACAGCGGGCGAGTGATGGGAGGTTCTAGTTCCATTAATTATGCAGTGTACATGAGAGGTAATAAAAGGGATTATGACGAGTGGGCAGAACTCGGTAACGAAGGCTGGAGTTACGAAGAGGTAAAGTTTTTCGGAGAATTCTTCGCTATATTATGTATTATTTGATCTTTCTTTGTTTTAACTAACTAGCCTAGCAGCAAAACCTCATATTCCATCGTTTTTTTAGTTGCTTTGATGTGGAGTTTAAAAGCTTTTTTGCTGGAAAAAGTTTGAATTTAAAATTGGCTTGTAATAGAAGTGGGAAACTAAGAAATTGTAATTTACAGGTTCTACCTTATTTCAAGAAATCTGAAGACAATCAAAACATGGAAGGACACGACAGTGTATACCATGGAACTGATGGTCCATTAAACGTAGAAAGATTTGCTTACAGTGATATAAATGTAATGATGATAGTCAAAGCATTCTATGAGAAAGGACTGCCTTTAGTAGACTTCAATGGAAAAACACAGATTGGAACGATGACAACTCAAACTACAACGAAAAATGGACGAAGAGTTTCAACTAATGATGCTTTCATACGACCGATAAAGAACCATAGGCCTAATCTTGTTATAATAACCGAGGCTCAAGTTACAAAAATAATGATAGACGAAAGCAAGAATGCTTATGGAGTAAGATACGTAAAGAGTGGTGTGCTGTACGAGGTATATGCTAACAAAGAAATTATCATAAGTGCTGGAGCATTAAATAGCCCAAAACTATTAATGTTGTCTGGTATCGGACCTAGAGAAGATTTAGAACATTTGAAAATACCAGTCATAATGGATTTAAAAGTCGGACGAAATTTACAGGATCACGCCACAGCTGAAGCTGTACTTATAGGACTCACTAACGAAACGTCTACCCTTGTATCTGGAAAAGAACTGCTGAAAGCTGTTAAAGACTTCAAAGTAGTCAGAACTGGTAGTGAACCGTTATCAGCTCCAGGACCTTTGCATGTCACAGCATTCTATCGAACAGCATACGCTGGGAAAGATGAAACTGTCCCAGACATACAATATCATTTTGACGGTAGAAACCAAAAAGATTTTTACGCTGACCCGACTACATACTTAGCAACATCCATATTCCCATTCTCTTATTACGACAGCATAAACGTCAGACCAATACTTCTACGTCCAGAAAGCAGAGGATATATAACTCTGAACAAAACCCATCCAGTATTTGGACAACCTTTAATCTATCCAAGATTCTTCACGAAGCAAAAAGATTTGGATACTTTAGTAGCGGCGCTTAAGTTCGCGACGAAACTAGAAAATACAAAGGCTTTTAAGGAAAACGGAGTGAAGTTTATAAGAAAACAAGTGGAGGCTTGTTCTCAATACGTCTGGGGAAGTTATAAATATTTTTCTTGTATTTTGACCAGTTACACTGGAACTATTTACCATCCTGCTGGCACTTGTAAAATGGGACCACATTATGATAATTCAGCAGTTGTTGATCCTAGGTTGAGGGTGTATGGGATTGATAATTTGAGAGTTGCAGATGCATCGATAATGCCTAACATTGTCAGAGGGAATACGAATGCGCCTTGTATAATGATTGGAGAGAAAGTCTCTGATATGATAAAGGAAGATTGGAATTTTGAAGATTATACTAATTATTAGTCGTAGCATTGACTGTAGTGTAAAGTGTATCATAGTTTTTAGAAGCCTCATTTTTATACAAAATGGGGATTATGCCATATCTGTTTAATGATTTTAATTTATTCTCATTTTTAGCTGATTATAGTATTTTTTCCATGACAATACTATACTTTGAGAGTACCTAACATATTAATTATTATTTTTGAGAGCTACATATTTAGCGTAAGAAACCTTTTTTTAACTTACAA
Organism: Trichoplusia ni; assembly: GCF_003590095.1. Lineage (NCBI taxonomy): Eukaryota > Metazoa > Arthropoda > Insecta > Lepidoptera > Noctuidae > Trichoplusia > Trichoplusia ni. The sequence goes on along the minus strand of NC_039489.1, from coordinate 7,076,556 downwards.
TGATTATTACATTTCACTTTTACACAATTATGATTTATACATTTTAATCGTTTAGTTTTACTTAAGTACATAGTTAAAAATAATCAAACATTTAATGTTGTAAATTAGATTATTTCCAATGATACTGAGTTTTCTTTTTCCCTAATTTAAAAGAGAAGTATCACAAACTGGTAAGTGATGTCATTTTTATAAGTGTGTGATTGTCATTAAACCGGTTTTTGCAAGGTGTAGTTGCGGGTTTGATTTGACATATGTCGTTCCTACGTACCTTAGACTTTTGCGATTAAATACAAATCATACACAAAAATGTTGTTAAAGCGAGGCGGGATATATTGGTGTCTCTCTTTTACAAAAGTCAACATGTCAAATCCGTAGGTGTTTAAGTATATCCGTAGTTTGCTGTTTTGTTTTAAAAGTAGCTCTTTAACCTAACCTTTTCATGTAGAATTGAGTCCAACACTTCGTAGATTACCTAACAGGCAAGTACCAGTAGTTTTGATTTGAACTGCGCTTGAGAATTCTAAAAAGGTTTTCATTAAAATCTTGGATTTTTCTCTCTCATCCACTTTTAAAGACCTAATATTATGATATTTTTGTTTGTGTTAACGTATAACGATATATATATATAATAATAACGTACCACCGACATTAAAGAAAACCAACCGAACCAAAATTAATGAAATTTTATTTAAACTAAAAGACAGCTATTACATTGACATTAAACAAAAAAATAATCAACAAAAACGAACATAAAAACTGCTGAATTGAGAACTTCCTCCTATTTTCAAAGTCGGTTTGAAAATACACATTTCTTAAATATCTCAAAAGTCGGTGCGGTGACTAACATCGGTAGAAACCGTGGATTAGACCTATTGCGACCCTCTTGTATTACAACAAAGTTTTTACATCAAAATTCTTCTGGTGCTGACAGTTTTTAAATTGGAAAAAAGCCACTTCCATACACGTTGCGAAGTCGTATATTTTTTTAATAATTCTTTACATTTATTTTATTTGCTTTCACTGACGTATGTGAACGGATGTTCATTTTTGATTTAATGATTTATATTCTTAACTATATCATGCTCATAATTATTTGAGTGGGATTTGTACCGAAGGATCGAAAAGGATTTCATATTTAAGACGTTCTTAAATGTACAATAGTTACCGTAAACTTGAAAGTAATAGGATGAAGCTTAAATTTAATGAACGTTTCCTTGATCTGAATCATTGACTTCTTGGTAAAAAAACTTAAATTGGGTGAAATATTTTTAATTACTTTGTATTTATTTTCTTAGTTTTATTTGCCGTAGTATGTGTGTTATTTTATTTATTTTACTCTTACGGTAGCAACTACTCACTTGTTTTTTCAGTTTGATGCTTTTTTTTTGTCAGTGTGTCGTGTGGTTTTGCACCCTTTGTAGTCTAAGGATCAATTTGATTCTAACGCTGTGTGTTTATGTTGTTTGAACTTGTTCTTAACCTATAGTTTTGTGTGTGTTATTACTCACCGATATTACAAGCAAATTTTACCTAATTACAAATTCTGAGCAGATGTTGATTTAAATCGTAGATTTTTTTCATGCTTCTTCCCTTTTGACACTCTTGATGATTTTATTTTTTAACATTCCAAAAAAAATTGGTTAATTTATTTCATTTTCTAAAATTGTGTTTAAAACGACCCAAAATACTTTCAAATTTATTCCCTTGCCCGTAATGAAATTTCCCCAAACACAGTATCCATTTGCTCTGAATTTAGTAATTTGGGTAAGCTGCTACTAAAATCCAAACACTAAATAGAACTAACAACATTACAGGGGGAAGACGATGGGAGGATCAAGTGCCATAAACTACATGATATACATGCGAGGCAACCGCCGGGACTACGACAGTTGGGCGGAGCTGGGCAACCACGGATGGAGTTACAGAGAGGTCAGATACTTAACATATATTTGTGTTTATTGAAAGATATATACTTGTGTGAGGATATTTGAAAAGTTTCCATACTTGGCTTGAAGTTTGGCAGATAGGTATAAATTTTTCGATTTTAGGTTGAGAATTATTTGTGGAAGTAGTCTCGTATGTTGTATTTGTATAAAATGTAGATAATTTTATGCAGAAAATGTGAAATAATATAGTTGCTGAACTGAATTGTCTGGATAGAAGTATTAACCTCCAATACCACATTTTTCAGGTGCTACCGTACTTCAAGAAAGCAGAAAACAATCAAGACGTGGAGTCTCATGACACTTACCACCACGCAGTTGGCGGTCCCATCAATGTTGAACGATTCCAATACTTAGATGTCAACGCAATGATGCTGGTACAGGCTTTCAAAGAAAAAGGCTTACCCATCACTGACTTCAACGGCGAAAACCAATTGGGAACAGACATTGCCCAAACAACTTCAAGAAATGGCCAAAGAAACTCAGCTAATAAAGCATACATCAGCCCCATTAGAAATAAACGACCCAACCTACATATCGTAAACAACGCCTTCGCTACTAAAATACTTATTGATCCCATTACAAGGGTAGCTTATGGGGTTGAATATGTTAAAAATGGAGTAATATATTCTGTACACGCTGAAAAAGAAGTTATAGTAAGTACCGGTGCCATAAATTCTCCAAAATTATTGATGCTCTCAGGGATTGGACCGAAACATCATTTGAAGAGTCTTAATATACCTGTCGTTGCCGATTTGAGTGTTGGAGGTAACTTACAGGATCATGTTACTACAGACGCTTTGGTTATAGCCTTGTCAAATAAAACATCAACGGCTGTAGATGGTCAAGTGTTATTAGACGAAGTTGAATCATTTTATGATCAACCTTCTCCTAAAACTGGGCCATTAGCAGCTACAGGAACGCTTACTGGCACAGCGTTCATAAGTTCGGATTATGAAGATGCACCAAATATACAATTCCATTTCGATGGTCGAAACGTTAAAGAATTTTACTCAGATCCTACAACATATCTAGCAACTAACATTTTTCCTTTGGCCTTTTATGATGGACTAGCAGCTAGACCATTGCTTTTGACTCCAAAAAGTAGAGGATTCATATTACTTAATACTACAGACCCTATATTCGGTCCACCTTTAATTTACTCAAGATTTTTCACTGAGAGAGAAGATATGGAAGATCTGATAGAAGGACTAAAGTTTGCTGTAAGCTTAGAAGAAACTGATGCCTTCAGAGCTAGCGGTGCAAGCTATGTTAAAATACCAGTCCAAGCTTGTGCTGGGTACCATTGGGGTACAGAAGAATATTTTGCTTGCTTACTTATACAATACACTTCTACGATTTACCATCCCGTAGGGACATGTAAAATGGGACCAAAATGGGATAAAGAAGCTGTTGTTGATCCAAGATTAAGAGTTTACGGTGTTGAAAGGTTAAGAGTAATTGATGCTTCAATAATGCCATTAATTGTTAGAGGAAATACAAACGCTCCGACTATTATGATTGGTGAGAAAGCTAGTGATATGATTAAGCAAGATTGGTTAAGCTAAAGTATGTTATAGTACTTAGATAATAAAGGTTATTTTGTTAATTTATCGAATTGTGTTGTTTGATTTTGGCAACTTTCGTACAACGTACTTAGAAACAGCAGAAAATTGTCAAATGCTTAGAAATTATACAACGCTTCGATTAGTCACGTAATGTTGACCCATCATCTTCATAAAGTAATTTTAAGCTTTTACTATCAACATTTATGGCTGTCGAAATGACACTAGAGCAAAACAGATAGTAGGTCTATAATTAAAGCAAGACCCATTTCAGTCAGTTATATAGGTACTATTCTATTTCCATCGAGAAAGAAGGACGGCGATAACTTTAATATAGTGCGCTCTCCCTCGCACGTGCAAATATAGTCCTATTATGATAGTAGTAGCTGGTACAGGTACAAGTCATTTATAATTGAAGGTACTATAAAAGTTTATCAATAATTAAAAGTTCATTTGAATATTACTTGGAGGTCAATTTATTTTCTAACCAAGACTTATATTGAAATTTTATTTCTAAGTAATATTAATTTTGATTCTTAATGTATCATTAATGAAGGTAATTAAGAGTGAAACGTTTTAAAATACATTTTCTTAATTAAAAAGTGTCGATTGGTAAATTTAATAAAAAGGACTTCACAACAATTAATTTAAATAGTTTTTATGTAAATAAATTGTTTTTTAGTGTTTTATTTCATTTAAGACTGAATAAGTGTTTATTTAATTCAATCAAATACACTTTTATTGTGGACCTTTATTCTTTACGCCCTATTTTTATTAGACCCCATACTCATAAACAATTGTAATCGTTAAAGTAGAGCTATGAGAAAAACAATATTCCAACTGAAACGGCTGGAAATTCTAATCTCGTATTTAATTAGATTATTCTTAGAAGACCTCTAAGTTAAGTCCCGTTTAAATGTTGGGAATAATTATTTAAATAATAGCTTAACATGACACAAAAACTACTTGAAACATACATTTTAAATAAACAAAAGATTTTTGCAAGAAATCTTTGGAATACAAACGTCTGTAGTGAGCAAGTGTAACAAGAAAGTTGGTAACAAAGACCAACAGTGTGCGGCTGAATCATCTAGCAAGGCGCCGCTGGTGGGGCCACGAGAACCGCGACTTCTATATCTATGAATCAAAATAATACAATATGTTAAGTTATTGTTTAATGTAAGACAAGGCAAAAGAAGCGTCGATCGTCCGGGAGAAAGATGGGTCAATGACATAGTAAAGTGCTCGGGTCGATTCTGGATGAGGCTGGCACAGGACCGTAGAAATCTTCACGAGAAAGGCCTCCCATGCCCAGCAATGGGAGAATAATAACGGAGGCGATAATGATGATGATTATTCATTGTTATTTTTCAGGGTTTCGTACCAAAAGCTTAGAAACAGGGCCATATTACAAATTATCCACTGTATTTCTATCACCTGGCGTACTTTATGGATTGTGATAGCTATATCAACTTGAAGATTTGAATTGTGATGTCTTTCCGCGACAAAAGAAAAATAACTAAACCGACATTTTCTGCTTGTTTTACTGAGTAAATTAACAAAGGACTATCATAAAATAAAATGCACTACGAGATCGAATAAAATTTTAATACAGTTTTACTGGATATTCAAATTAACTCAATCTTATCAACTTATATTTTTCCACTAACAGATAAAAAGCTACTAAGCTGTACCTATTATATCGGCTTATAGAACACGAGAGCGATTCTCATTGTCAAAATTGAACATTTAAATTTCAAAATAAATCACTACACTTTAATACTTTCACAACCATATTATTATTTTCTGTAATTTTAAATCTATGATTAACCTTAATATAGCAGATTATTCTTTAATTATTTTTTTCAAAATAACAGCTTTACCGTGAAATTCAGTTGCCCTTATACGACAATCACGTTAATTCTGCGTCGCAAATTGTATTAAAGAGTCACTCCAAATTTCGAAGGATATTTCTCTGGTCCAAGCTCATTAAAAAAACAATTGAAAGTCATTATTTTAATGCTATTTTTTTTTAAAGTAAAATCTTATGGCTAAGTAGTGAAAAAAGTTCTACTCAGAAATCAAAGACCATGAAGGTTGTCTAAATACCTACAACAACAAAAAAGCAACTTCACACTTCAGCCCCTAACCTCGTCGTTGCTTTCTGCGTATAACTAGGCCTTTAGTCCAAACAATCACACGGGAGAGACAACTATCTATTCTAATAATAATCATGTATCCTCGTATTCATATATCACTTATGAAATCTCCGTGTTCATAGCCACAATCAAGACCCATCTGCCGTTGCTCCACCCCCATTATCTACTTCCATAAACCGCTGAGAAGCAAACAATCTGTAGACTGTGTCCTCACTCTAAAATCACCACCAGTATCCTCTGACCTTCCTCTCCCCTCCCTCGCCTTTGCACCTCCCAACATCGCCAAACATCTATTGATATAACCGGAGCTCTATCTAAACTGGCCATGTTATAAATTTTACAACGCTATAGACTTAAAACTTCATCAAAGTGCTATAAATAAACAGGAGTGCGTCCTCAGAGGTTTCCGACGTTTAAAAGCTTTGTTTTAATACTTGTACGTGTGGATTAAATAGTTAGTAATCGTGAGTTTAATTTCTATTGGCTGTTATTAAGAAGTCGAAGTTTCAAAAGGTAGAGTTGGTGACAATCTTGTCCTAGTAAAAAGTTTAGTCAACAAATCATCTATAGAATATTGGAATTATTTGAGTTCATGGTAAATTGGTTACCACGTGCTAGTTGTTGCAGATAGGCACACGTAGTGTTCAAAATAATAGAAAATGCTCATAATTTTGAAATATCTAGACTGATTTTATTTGCTTAAAACAGAAAGACAATTGGTAAGTTTTAATAACTATCTCAGTTCACATGTTGTAATAAAACCGGTAAAGTGAGAGTCACTCAAAAAAGGCAGAGGAATAATCGGTTATTGACCAATTTGCGATGGTAACAACCGCTGAAACTCAATCCATATTTTGTTGTTATAACGGCAACAGAAATACATAATCTGAAACTTTCAACAGTCTAGCTATCACTGTTAATAAGATCCAGCCTGGTGTCAGACGGAATGACAGAGGAACAGATAGAGAAGACTCAAACATTAACTCCTATTATATTTTTGATACAAAACTCTTAAAACACCTACACTCATATACACTTTATAAAACAAAAGAAATTTCACCCTAGAGTCATATTATCTTAGTATGTAGTTTTACATTTATTTCTACAACCACTGCGTATAAGGAAACTACCACCACCCCAAAAGCCTCCTACTTTTGAGGAAGCGAGATGGCGCTCTACACTCGATATCGCTGTCCCTCTTCAACAAATGCATTTGTCTTACTTTGAGAGGTCGGTAGTAGGGGCCTGAACTTTCACGTAAGATTGTTGTATTTAACGTCAAAGTTTATGAGGTCTCTCATGAAATATTTGTTTCGGGTGAATTTATTGGTGTGTTTATTTTAAATTTCTCGTAAAGTAAGTATAAGTTTGTATGTGGGACAACATTTTAAACTGTGTTTCATATGCACCAAACATTTAGAGTATAAAAAATATTTTGATGTAGCAAAACTAGGTTTACCACCTACGACGCTCCTTAAGTAAGACAAATGCAGTTGTGTGTTGTTTTATACGTAGTGCGTTGTTAAAACCAAAACATCAATACGTTAAGAAATCGATCAAACTCGCCGCGACAAAAGGGCAGCGAGCGAGACCAAAAAAAAGCAAATTTCAAAAACGAAATAAAAAAAATCTTCAAACATAAACTGCTACTGCTCAGTAGCTGTCGTTTTATAATATAATTTAGACCTCCTTGAAAAGAAGTCAACATATTGAGTTATGAGCACAGTTTCACTAATAACAAAGCTGTAAATCTGAACGTCTTGACATATAACGAGATAAAACAACGGAGAGCTGTGCCACCTAATTGTGTGCTCTTGTTAGTGTTCACTGCAGATGCAGAAATACTAGAAGGGGATTAAATAAATAAAAGAATTAAACTTTCAAATCAATATATTGGTCTTCATTTCGTTTCTTTCTTTCTTTCTTCTTTCTTTCATTTTAATAGTTTGAGAGATTTGGTGTCTGTTGATTTCTCTCCATTTATCATGGATGTGAGTATAATAAAGTCACCACGCCAAACCGAGCCGCAGTGTGCCCAAAATGTAGCGAGTTTGAATCCCGCGTAGGGTTACCATTTGTGTGATCTATTTGGGCATGTTACTTGAAAGGGTGTGTTTATTTTTTAAAGGAAAATAAAACTAAGAATTGAAATTTACAAAAACATAGTCCAGTGAAGGAGTCAAAGGATCCCCTGAGATCAACTGTAAAATGCATCATCTATGGAAATAACAACTGTTAAGCTATCAAGGTTCATAAGACACAACCTGGCGACAAACCATCGGACCGACAGATACAAACCGCAGCCTTTTTAACAGGTTTCCATTTATACTCTTTAATAACACCAAAACTCTTAACACCTAAATTTTCGAAACCGTTGACTGAAGCTAAGAACAAACATTTTGACACAAACGCTTCCAGCACCTCAGCTCATTGTTTGTCCGGTGCACTTTGGACAGATTTATATACCATTGTCACGTGCCACAACGGCTGTAATAACGACAGAATCTTTAGCAAAACGTGTCACACGAGCTTTTACGGGACCGCTTGTAGTAAACAAACTGTTTGCAGTACTTTAGGTTAAATTTTTAATTCTCTGCTAAGTTGGGGTTTGAGGGTAAAAGTTGTCTTAATGTTTGTCACTTGAAAGATGATTTGATTTTAACTTAATTTTATATTCAGAAATAATAGATAGTCTGGCCTACGGACGGTGAGTGATGGGTAGTGGTCCCATGAACACAGACTCCTAACAAACATACGTGTATCACACAAATGCTTGTCCTACGCGGGAATCGCACCCAAGATACATCGCGCTCAATAGGTTTGACGCGGAGATCTTTACAACTCATCTATCCTGGCAGACATACGCAGTTATTCTGTACTCATTATCGGCCTAGCATTTTCCCAACTATGTTGGGGTCGGCTTCCAGTCTAACTGGATTCAGTTAAGTATCAGTGTTGTACATTTAGCGACTGTGGCTGCGACTGCTGAGGAGGTACTCCTCAATCCTGTTACCTGGGCAACACAATATAAATAAATAGTTATATTCATATTCTTTCTTTATTGCAAATCCACAACGTAAGATTAGTTAGACTGGTTGTCAGACTTTCTAGCTTCTGTCTAACTGTAACGAGTGTCAAAGATGTATGAATAACAGCCGAGACCCACAATTTAACGTGCGTTCCAATCTAGGGACCAACCGCATCAAGCGTAGCTTTACCTATGATCGATACACTTATGCAGTTATAGCTTAGCCACGAGCTCCTAAAGCAGTTATTCTGTACTATCTGAACAAATGAACAGTAATCGCCATCAATACCCATAACTACCAAAACTATTTGTCTTTAAACTAGTTCTAACAGATTAGTCTAACTAAATAGCCTCAAATTGTATTTGCTCAGTGTTAACCGACCGTCTTGCTTTATTTTATTCAGATGACCGACTAATTGTGTTTAAGCTGAAACCAAGTTAAGGATTGGACAGGATTTTACTGCGGTAATTATAATAGTTAAGGAATGGAAGGTTTTAAATCAAGACTGCACCTAAAAATCCACTCACATTTATAATTGTTATCTTTTGCTGTGCCCGACAGGGTCCACAATTGTTACCTATCAAAAAATGTTTACCACCTAAGCCTACATTGTGGAATGCAATAAAGTATTGAGTATTGAGTAAATTCAACATTGTGATGTTTTAAAAGTGTCTGGAGAAAGGCCTTCTTAAAATGAAAACTTTTGAATTTAATTTTAATTTTAAATATAAACTCAAAACAATATTTCTGTAGCTATCAGTTATTATCGTTCCGTACCCAACGAGTAAAAGATACATTAAGGCCCTGCAGTCTGTCTGGTCAACCAATTAAATAATATAATGATAACTAGATGGTTGAAATTTTCACAGATGATTAAAACGGTGGTTTTTCTATAGCCCATTTGTACGGATCCCTCAGTATCGCGAGTCCGACTCGCCTTGTCAGGTGTATTATTTTACATGTCAAGTATGTCAACGCCATCTAGCCGTAAATTAAGAAAAACTTGTATAGTGAGTACTAGACAATTGATAAACATACTTACATATTTAAACTGCACACCCTAGACACAGAACAATTAATCGTGCTCATCACACTGATATCTGTCCAGTTTGAGAAGCGAACTCACCACCCCTGATAAAGCACCCAGAGTCACTAACCACTAAACCAACAGGCCAATCAAAATAAACTTTATGGATAATAGATTCAATTCATTACACACTGTAAATTTAGGCCCCAATTCTCTATTTAACTTAATACAAGGTCAATCCGAGCATAATCCTGGCTTTGGCCTGTCCATCGATGCGACCGGACATGGCTAATACATACCAAAACCTGCTTTAGCCGTATTATAGAATTGACTGTAGAGGTTTTATTATTAAAAATGTTAAATACTAGCTGTTCCCCGTGGGCCCGCCCGCTGAAAAAGGACATTATCCCACGGAAACAAAAAATCGGGATGAAAAGTGCCTATGTGTTAATCCTAGTTATAAACTATCTGTGTACCAAGTTTCGTCTACATAAAGAGGAATAAACGTCCATCGATACATAGAAACTTTCGCGTTTATGATTAGTAGGATTAAATACAAATAAGACATTGAAAAATTCAAACCCCAGACAGATCTCGAAATGGCAATTCCTGGCTTTACCAACAAGTTGTCATACAGGACTTAACTAATCTATAACAACTTGCCACTTTTTACCGTAGACCGAGAAAACAAGAAGAAGGGAAGAGAGGCCGCTGCGCTATAGTGGAGCAAAAATAGCTGATAATAGTAATAACTAAGGCTAGTCGTGTACTCAATAACATTTAAACTAGAAGAAAAATACACTTTCGAATTTCTAAAACCAAAAGAACGTAAAATGGTCCACAAAACCACGAGACTCATCACACACTATAATTAATTACAAAAACCGCACTTTAAATCACTTACAACAGCCAAACATTAGAACACGCATCACACTCACACAGTCGTGTAGCACATACAGGGTGCTACCAAATTGCTCGGAAGTTCGCCTCGTGCCCAAACTTCGCCAAAACATACAAAGCTTAATGGATTACACGTCTTGTTTTACTTGACGAATGCTAGCTTTGCCTTGCATGCCGTCTACAAATGATTCCGTTTTCTTTTTGTGGGTAAGTTTTTGTTTTTATGGACTATTTAGGGTTCCGTGACCAAATCGTAAATGGAACCCTGTTGCGGTGGTATCGCTGACTATTTGTTTGTGACCATGCTGTTTCTCATGAACTGTGATAGCAGGCATAGACAGTGGAAATTTCCCAGAAATTGTATTAAATTTGACGCTCTAACAACGTGCATAAACATAAACTAAAGATCCAGATAAAGTAACGGTGATTACGGTCTGAATTTGTTGCCTCAATAAATTAGTCTTGCCCATACTTTTATTTATTTGTCACCCAACTGATTTGTTTTAGCCTATGTGTATGGAACCTTCAGTTTTGCGAGCCCGACTGTCACTTGACCGGTTTTTATTGTTTACTGAACAATCTTTCAGAACAGAAGTTGTTCTTGGTCTCGCAGTTTGATATTTAGACGATAATGTGATTCTTGTTACAAACAAGCATTACATTACTATTATGAAACAATTATTTCTATTTAATATTAATTACGAATATTCAATTATTACTCAACAATAAGTTAATACAAAAAATCTTAATCGAGAATACTTTAATATACAAATGAGTAAAAGAAAAAATAATTATACAGTCAGTATTACTTCCACACAAAACAAAGCTTAACAAAAACTCGAACAATGCAAATTGTAATAAAAACGAATTACATTAAAAATTCTAAATACAATAAAATTTGCAAGTGAAAATTCTTTTAAACACCCTATAAAGTAATTAAAGAGAGAAAGGACATTATGCGGGACACAGCTAACGCATTTACTCCGAATAAGACAAATCTTAAAGTATTAAACCAATTATTATGCAAAGGAATTCGTAAAAAGAGAAGTCATTTCGTCGTCGCAAACTCAAGCAAACTTTACTCTGGAATAAAGCTTACCACCTCCTTTTAAACTATAGTTACTCTTGAGCAAGCTAGATGGCGCTGTACACCGAGCGGATTCCATCTCGCTTCTTTGAGTGCGGTAGTCTTGCTTTAAGAGTTGGTAGTAAGGTCTCTAGATGCAACTTCAATATGAAATTTAAATGAGATTCGTTCAGGTAGCTAGTCTAATTCCCTTGCATCCACCTGTAACTTCATTCAAATTCCTCGCGCAGTTCGAATTAATTCTTGTCTGAATTATGTATTTTTAAAATGGTCGGATTCTATTTGAATGTTTAAGTACTTGGTGTTGTACCGCTGAGTACGTCGTTGATAAAATCTATTGTTGCCTCCATCGCCTTTGGTGATTCTGTTTAGTTGCTTTGAATCGAATCTTAAATATTTGTTTGAAGAATAACTTTGAAGTAATACAAATAAACGGAAACTTATTGTCAGTGAAATTTCACTTTTCATTATAATTGATTCTAAGAATTTAGGAATAACGAACAGCGTTGAAACCGGCCAAGTGCGAGACGGACTCAGAAACAGAGTTCGACAGAAAGAGAGAATGTAAATCGGCTAATTAAAAACTAATAGGCTGGATTCAAAGAGAAACGTAAATACATTTATTATGTGTAACAATTTCTACTAACTATCTAGACAGATCATGAGACACAACTTAGAACCGTATGGTCAGACATGCAGCGGACCATTATTATTAGGATTCAGTCTTTTTATACTTTGGTTGAAAAAAAATCGGTCGCTCAGATAACAATCGGTCAAGCTGTCTTCGTCATTGCGAGATGTAAAGTCTAATAAAATATTTCTGAAAGTCGAAAATAAAACGAAACTATACACTAAACAGACCCATTATTATCAAAAGATGTCTCACGAAATTCAAATTCGAATTCTATTCTCAAATAACTATTCAAGCACACCTTTGCTTCAAGCTCTAAAACGAAACAAAAACACGAACTTCCAGATTCAAAATAAATAATAACCACACAGTATTAGTAACTGAACAATTCTACCAACATACTAAAACTGCACATAGTCACATACCAAACTCCTTGTGTAAACGTTGGTAGTTGCAATTTGCTCGGTTGCCATGGGAACAAGAACTTTCACAAAGTACTCCGCAATGTTTGACTTTTGGTCATAGTTACAAATTGAACTCAGTTTGCGTTAGTTTTTGTTTCCGAGGTTATTTTTATTAGTATTGCTCTTGTTTTGTAAGTATTGAACCAGATGTTTAGGTGATTTGAAAATGTTTAATGCTGAAGTTCATGGTATATTAGTGTTATGAACTTTCATCACTAAGATTTATTTAACTGGAAAATAGCAGTACCTTTAGGTATGTAAAATACTGGTAATTGATCGCTTTCCTGACCCGAATACATTTGGGCATAGGCTGGGCATAAGTTGGGAATTGAAGTTTTGAAATCTTAACAAATTCAGATAAACACTGTATTTAATTATTTATCTTAACACCTATTACAATAATGACACAGTGTTCAATTAAACCTGTTTTGCCCATATTGTTATAACTTACTGACTATCAAATAATGAGTATTTTATACCGACGATTTTCACATCGTAGGGGCACCAACATGGAAACAAAATATAATCTATACTAATATATAAAGCTGAAGAGTTTGTTTGAACGCGCTTATCTCAGGAACTACTGGTCCAAATTGAAAAAATATTTTTGTTTTGAAAAGACCATTCAACGAGGAAGGCTTTAGGCTATAAACCATCACGCTGCGACTAATAGGAGCGAAGGTACAATGGAAAATGTGAAAAAAACAGGGCAGGTATATATATGTAAATCATAACTTATCTCTTCTACCCACGGGGACGAAGTCGCGGGCAACAGCTAGTAAGTATATAAGTACATAAAGAAGTTCATATTATTATTAAAAGTACCTCACAAAACGTCCCACTCAGGTACATCGAATACATCAACACCTACATCTTCAATATCTCCCCATTACTTTCGAATATAAACTTACACAATAAAAGACAAATGAATAACATTTTGAACAACAATATAAAGAATACTGAAGTTCTTGACACGATGATAAAATAACGGGAGCTGTAGAAAATGAGCGAAGTGCTCCACCATTAAGGTGACGCCTGTGGCACGCGAGATGTAGCTTAAGTAGGGATGGGATATGTCGATAAGATTGTCGAGAGAAACTGTCGACCATAAAAAGACAGCTCTTTCTCTTTGTTTTTTTTTTTGCAATAACAGCTTATACTTATGCAACTTAACATGATGAATTTGACAAATGAAAGCTGTGATAAATAACTTTCAAATGTAATTTATTTTTTATGAGTAACGATAAACTTTAGAAGCGTTTTTAATAAAATATTAGCCAGTTGTACTTATCTGTCTAACAATACACTTTGTAAAAAAGAAACGCATATAACTAATAAATCATCTCAGTTCTAAAATTTTACACAATGTACTTATGTTCATAATATATGTATACTTCCACCCTACTAGTATATACTACTTCCATACTACTTTGGATCTGCGTATCTGCTCGTTTGAAAGCAGTGTTATTAAACCACTGTTTTATTTTTAAAAATACGTAAATATTTTTCTATATTTTATCGATAACACCACATCACTAGATACTTCTGTGCAGTCGACCGTGGGACAATGCTTGTAGTCGGGTTAGACGCAAATTGGCAAGTGGGAGCAAGAAAGCAAAATAGAGGCCATAGTACAGTATCTGTGTGTCTGTAATCACCACGCGATCTAAATTAGTAAGTTCAACTTAAACGCTATTTAGATCTTGTAATAAAACTATTTTGTAACGATTCTTTAGTTGGATTTTAATTGCCCATAATTTTAATACCTATGCTAGTTACCAGCTGATTTAACTTTTTTTTAAAAGTAGGTTCCATTTCAAAGTCAAAAACAAAGTATGTTTCATGCGATATTATTTTGTAAAAAATAAGCACAATTCCGCCAAAATACAAAAATTTTATAAAAGATACAGAACACACATCAACAATATACACACATTTGTATATAAAAGTCTTCAAAAAAACTACACGTGGAACCAAAATATCAACAAAGGCTTTCATATTTTATCAAGACAATGTCTTATCAAAACACTCTTGACCTTTCCCCAAAACTATATTAAGAAAGCAACAAAAATATTTTCAGACAAACAATCTTATTTATTCATGAGTTTGTGAAGCTTAAAATCTGAAACTAAAGAAAGGGCAGCAGGCTATACAGCCACCGTAAGGTTGGAACTGCGGGTAGCAGGGAGGGCTCCCTCGATCGTCACTCGATCAGCTAGCAGGCCAAGAAGAATAATTGTTCCAATATATTGAAATAAAACTACTTTTACGGATTTTATCGCGGTTTAATTTTTGATTTTAGTTCCCGACGTTTCGACACCTTTGCAGGTATCATGGTCACGAGCAGACTGAGATCATCATAAGTCAGACATAAAACGCAAATATTACGAATATAATTTTACTTGTATAGAGGACACCTACGTAATGCCTTATAATGAGGCTTAAGTATTTGAATAATCATACAAAAAATATTTTATTTAAACCGTTTATTTACGTATAATACTTACTGTGTCTACAAATATTTATTTTGGGCACAAAGTTGTGACTGTCCATGAAAAAGTTAATGAAAAAATAACATTTTGACCATAAACTTTCCAATTGAACACAGTATCGTCTAAACCGATGAAAAATCATGAAGGCAATTTTGTAATTTGAATGTCCTGGCAAATAACAAGTGACTCGCTTGGTCACCACCACGTCAGCCCATGATAAAGGTATTTAGTTGGGTCCGAAACTAGTCAAACTATCACGATAAATACGCGAACGAACCGTTATTAAATAAATAATAATAAATCCACCTCAAAAAAATAATACAAGCATCTTAGATAATATACTTTTTTTAAACTTGATATAAATTTAGTTGGTGATCTTGAGAAAACTGTAAACATTGTAATGGAAAGAGTGTTATAAAGTTACTTACAACCTTTTTTTATGAAACCAAGGTTCATTGATCTTCGTAAACACCAGCTGTGTTTACCCCTGCATCGTATTATCTAAGAACTAGCTTGTGCCCGCGACTTCGTCCGCGTGGAATAGTGACTTCCGGCAGAAAAGTATAGATAGCTGTGTCCGCGACTCCGTCAGCGTGTAACTCCTTGTGTATTAAGTTAATGTATTGGTAATATTTATTATTATTATTTATATTGGTAATATTGTTTAGATCACGTTCACATAAGGCTTAACCCTTTATAAGACACAGAACTTAAAAATATTTATAGCTTTTAAACTTTATAATAATGTGTTAAGGTTCAAATTCTGGTGGCAATATAAGTACCACTGCCTTATAAAGGTAAGGTAAAGGTACCTATAAAACGAAAATACTTTAGTGCAAAGCTTCCGGGTAAACTATATTGAAAGTTGACCCGTCCGGCACGTGAACATAAAGACTTTTAGAACTGCTAACACGGGAAAGAGCAACATACAACTGACCATGTGAGAAACAACTGACACTGAGATCTACTCCAGCAACACGAAAAGTCTGCCCTTGAGCCTTGTTAATTGTCATTGCATAACACACCGATACTGGGAATTGCGTCCTTTTAAATTGGAATGGAAAATTATTTGGTATTAAGGGTATTCTGGGAATAAAGACGGTTTCTCCTGCACCGCAACCTGTTAAAATTTGAGCCTCGATTATATTTTGTTGCAACTGGGTTACTTTTAGTCGAGTTCCATTGCAAAGTTGTGGTGGTTTTAAATTTCGGAGCATAATAATCGGTATCCCAATTTTTAAACAAATTTCATGAGAGGGAAGTCCGGGCATATTTAAAGAATTTAAAAATTCTATCGGGTAATTAGTGGCTTCTTGTTCATCGACCATTCTATTTATTGATCTATAAACTTTGCTTTCCCCCTGTATATTCGACAGTATTTTGTTATTGATCTCAGATGCCTGGTCATTGCGAGGAGTTAAAATAGATCTTTCGCATAGCCAAGAATTGTCCCTATTTAATATATTTGTTACGTCACCGTAAACCGACGATATAAGATGTGGTTGAGATTGCACCATACAACATAATTCAGGCGTCAGTATAAGTTTTCCTTGGTGTAGTTGTGGATAGGTACCTTCACCAATCTTTAATAATGTGTCAGAAAATTGACTATCATCCGGGTTATCTCCAGTTCTCACTCGCATATTTATAGTCAAATGCACCGATTGTATATCTCGCCATAAATAAGAGCTTTTCAGGCAAGCCCTAACCTCATCAGCTCGGGTTCCCCGTGGTATTACCGGTAAGGTTTGTCGGAAATCACCACAAAATAAAACCGTGATACCGCCCATTGGTCGATCATTTTGTCTTATATCCCTTAAAGTTCTGTCTACCGCTTCTACTCCTTTTCGATGGGCCATCGTACATTCATCCCATAAGATTAAACTACACTCGCGTAATACCTTAGCTTTGTCGCTATTTCTTGAAATACTACAGGTTGGATTTTCCGTGCGATCTAAATCAATTGGTATTTTAAACATACTGTGAGCAGTTTTACCTCCTGGTAGCAATGTTGCAGCTATCCCTGATGAAGCTACGGCAAGAGCAATTTTACGCTGATTTCGAACATAAGCCAATATTAATTTAGTCAAAAAGGTTTTTCCAGTTCCTCCAGGTGCATCTAAAAACCATATTGTTCCCAAATTATTTTGAACACTATTGCACACGCGGTCATAAACTGAACGTTGTTCTGCAGTCATCATTGGGACACCGTTTTCTAATGTTGTCAGCAGTTCCGTTAAATTGTAACCAATCTCTGCGGAATATTCCCTATTAGTTACCTCTCCGACTGAGGTTGGTGTTGGCAAACCATATTCACAGAGTGATTTACCGCCTACTGCTGATAAGTCATCCTGAAGAGCTAATAAGCACTGATTTATGGCAAGATCACGGAAATTATCATTAGTTGTGCCTTCATCATTGTTAGGTATATTTCTAAGAAAGTCTTCTGAAAATTTTTCTTTATATTTTTCCCATAATGTTACAGCATCTGACAAATTACAAAATGTGAGTAATGTTACAAATAAATGGCGTAACCGTCGTGGATTATCACTAACACAGGATTCTGCTAAAGCGTCATCCCAATGCTGATCATTTTCAAGCAAATGACGCGCTTGGCAAGCTGCTTGATAAGTGGGATAAACAACATCGTCTACTTTTCTCAAATCTATAAATGAGGTTGGTCCTCGCACGGTATGTAATAATAATCGCAAATAGAAACACTCAGCGTTGTTAGGATGAACGGTGTACACTCTACCAAGAACATGTTCTTTAAAAATACCTGACTCGCCATCTACAGGCCTGCCACGGCGTCTTCGATTAAAGACACCCCGTTGCTTATCGTAGGTATAATACGATGGAACTTCCTCATACAAAAGAGATTTTGCAAAATCATCAGTTTGGCAAAGTCGAAAGAATGCTAATAAACTTGTTTGTCTAGGGTTCTCTAACCGTTCTGTGACATTTTCGGCGTTGAAATATATACGTTGGCCGCCTTCAAGATGAACATCCAGATGAGTCACAGGTGGATATCTTTCGTGAATGTTGAAACTTAAGATCCGCCACACAGCTTCTGAAGAACTTATATATCTGCCTGACTGAAATCTTGTAACTTCATCATGTTCATTTCTCAAAGCAAATGTAGCTTGGTCACTGCCCTTATTAATATACTTACAAATATATTTTATTTACTCTACACTATTACACATTTCAACATTTATGTGAGCTTGAAATGCTCTGGACAACACAGGAGAATACGGAACGACCCACCTATTATCTAAAGTAACTTGTTGTCCAGACACTCGCTTTTCAACAGTAAAACCATCATTATCTCTTGAACGGCGACGATATAATGGGTATCCATCATGTCCTGTTACAGTGCCATCCACTAAGGCTTTTGGATATCTTTTAGTGCAACGACCGTCTTGCATGCAAGGAGAATTCCCGTTAAACGAACCACATGGACCATGTATCATATGAGTTTTAACAATGTCGTATAACACGGGATCTGCAATCGGACTTGGAATTTCAGCACTGATTAAACTGTCTACATCATTAGGTCGAACCTTATCTTTTAACCAAAGCAGGATATGTGCGTGAGGTAAGCCGCGTTTTTGCCATTCAATACTATACATATAACACAATACTTCTCCAAAAATTTTATCTTTGGTAAGTAGATCTATCATTGATTTTAATTTTAAATGAAAAACGCTTGCTATGATATCATGGCGGTCATGCGGTGCTTGACCCTCAAGAAGCTCCCGAGTAATTTCATCCCACTTAGGATTGGTAGTTACAGTAATAAATAAGTCGGGACGTCCATATTTTCTTACGTAACAAACAGCATCTTGAGTACGTTCGTGCATGTATCGTGGACCACCAGTAAAAGAAGAGGGCAAAATAACTAAACGACCCATATTCACCGTATCGTTATCTTGCTGCATGGCGTCGCGAAGGTGCACGTATTCTTCAACGCGCAGCTGCCTTTGATTAGATCGTATATAAACTAATCTTTCGGTTTCAATTTTTGCGTACATGTCTACAATAAACTGATTGAATAAGCCACGAAAACGTTGAAAGTATACAAACCTATTCCGTCTTACTTGCAAGTGGTAACAGTAAAATTGAAGGCATGAAATCTTTTTATTATAATTAGGTGCGCCTGTACGCGGATCAGTTTGGTATAAAGCAAAATTATAACCATCTTCCCCTCGACAGTATATCAAAGGATATTGCAAACTGTCGTAAGCCCTGTGGGTTTCATAAATACGTTGCAAACGATTATCTCTGGAACGGATAACGATATCACGCCTATCACATTCCTGGTCGACCAATACCACAGCAACTTCATTCGTGGATGGAGCATTATAACGCCCAGGGTGTTCCTGAGTTGGACGCCTATCGGCATTTATAACAATTTTATAATTGTTATCATCATCTCGAGGAAGAGCTTCTAATGCCGATTTAAAACTGCATACATACGAATTAACCTGATGCAACATGTTCTGAAGTTGTGATATGAGTTCAGTATTTAAATTCGGGAAATATTGATTTCTTATATTCGACTGTTCGTTTTAGTCGGATACAAAATATATTTGAAGAAACTTAGGTTGGTTTTCAGGCAAAAGGGATCCTATCAAATGGTAAACCTGACCTTGTATCTTAAAAGTAGGCATGAAATGACCTTCTGAGATTTGTTGAGCGCCAAAGGATGTCATTTGAAATGCACTATTATAAGTGCGAATATTATCTAAAAACTGTTTAGATTGTATATGTTCCCCTAAAAGTAGTGATTTCAAAGGTTCCGGTGGGTCTTCGAATGAAGGCAAATTTATTTTACCTGTAGAACAACAGAAACCAGCTGACTCCTTACTCCACTTTGAAGCATTACAAAAACGACATACCACGTTCATATCGCCTATTACAGAAGATGATCCATAATCAATTGTGAGGTTATAAGCAAACCCACTTTTATATTTGTCGGACCAAGCCACCGAATTTCTAGATTGATCTTCTATGTGTACATCTAAGTTATTAAGGCTATGTCGAAATCTGTCTGCAGTAAGACGGGCCTCTCGCTGTTCGTCCGTTTCAAGAGACCGAATATTTTCGATTCTTAATCTTTCATTAGACAAACTTACTGATCGTTCTTGTCTCAAAGAATTATAATATTCGCGTACCGACTCTAGTCGTTGTTCATGCTCATGTGCGTCTTCGAGAGATCGAATAACATTATGGTGCACCCTATCATTTGTCAAACGGTCTTCATATTGAGTTAAAGTTTCAGATTCTCGAGATAAAATATGACGTTCGCGGTCAGCTGTGAGACGCAATTCCCTCTCAGTGTAGGTTTCTGACTCGCGAGACAATATATGACGTTCGCGGTCAGCTGTGAGACGCAATTCCCTCTCAGTGTAGGTTTCTGACTCGCGAGACAATATATGACGTTCGCGGTCAGCTGTGAGACGCAATTCCCTCTCAGTGTAGGTTTCTGACTCGCGAGACAATATATGACGTTCGCGGTCAGCTGTGAGACGCAATTCCCTCTCAGTGTAGGTTTCTGACTCGCGAGACAATATATGACGTTCGCGGTCAGCTGTGAGACGCAATTCTCTGTCAGTGAAGGTTTCTGACTCGCGAGACAATATATGACGTTCGCGGTCAGCTGTGAGACGCAATTCCCTCTCAGTGTAGGTTTCTGACTCGCGAGACAATGTATGCCGTTCGCGGTCAGCAGTGAGACGCAATTCTCGTTGTGACGCAGTTTCAGCATCTCGGGATAACACATGTTGTTCTCGGTCAATGGTAAGCCTCAGCTCTCGTTGAGAAGAGCTTTGAGACGCCCGTGATGTAGCTCGTCTCGCTCTGTCAGCTGCTAATCGCATCTCTCTCTCTGGAGAGCTTTCATTGGCTCGAGAGGTTGAGGCACTAACTCTCATAGAGTTTAACCGATGTGCTCTTTCCTCTGCCGATTCTTGAGAACGCGCATTTCTCATCCTTTTAGCATCTCTCGAATTTCGAGATAAAGATGGTCGTTTTTTAGGTGGCATTGTGTATTTTTAATCGACGGTAACTGAAGCTACCTTACACTTACAATTATATATAGTTATTATGTAATAATTACGAAAATAAACTATTAATATAATAAAACACTACCAATTACGAAAATAAACTATTAATACAATTAAACACTACCAAAATAACTAATATAATAATAACGAAAATAAACTATTAATATAATTAAACACTACCAATTACGAAAATAAACTATTAATTTAATTAAACACTACCAATTACGAAAATAAACTATTAATTTAATTAAACACTACCAAATTACGAAAATAAACTATTAATAAAATTAAACACTACCAAATTACGAAAATAAACTATTAATACAATTAAACACTACCAATTACGAAAATAAACTATTAATACAATTAAACACTACCAAAATAACTAATAGGTGTACCTACTACTAATACTATTAATCTAATACCTATTATATAAACTAACAACAAAACAATTCTAAAAATAAACTATTCAAAGACTAAAAGTCGTGCTGATAAGCACGGTTTGCAAATAACAATTATTGATTGTCAATAAGGTCGAACAGTCTGAACGTCTATTCGCATCAACAGCCAAATACTGTATGACGCTCGAGCGCGGACCCCCCCGCCTTTTTATACCTCCCGCCACGGCGCGCGTCGAGCGCGGCAACCGATACACAAAAATAATCCTTATAGCATGACTCTGTATTCACGCGCGATTTCTTATTATTTCATGTATAACTTTGGTGTTTCTACACCGATTTACATGATTCTTTTTTATTGAATAGGTAATAATGTTAACTTTTTTAATTGGGGATGAGTGATAGTGTTGTAAACGTTAGAGTAGACAAATACAATCAGAAATCTCCGAATTGCTAAGCTATCGGGAGTTTCACGTGTTATTGTGAGTCAACCATAAAAGTTAGACATATGCTGTCGAGGAATATTTTTTATATAATTTTAGGGAGAATATTTCCGTCATACATGATTTCTATGTAGCTTTAACCTATAAGCCTGCACACGTGACGGAAGCTTAAAAAATGGAGTAACTTACCCCGTTTTCCCAATATTTCCCTTCACTGCTCTGCTCCTATTAGTCGTAGCGTAATGAAAAGTATACTATAACCTGCCCAAGAGTATGAAGAATAATTGTGCCAAATTTCGTTAAAATCCGTCGAGTAGTTTTAGTTTCTATAACGAATATACAGACAGACAGACAGACAGACAGACAGACAGGCAGACAGACAAAAATTTTACTGATTGCATTTTTGGCATCAGTAGCGATCCCTAACCACCCCTTGATAGTTATTTTTTAAATATATTTTATGTACAGAATTGACCTCTCTACAGATTTATTATAAGTATAGATAAGTATAGATTAATGTATAATGAAATACGAAATTAAACGTTTTTCTTTCAGTTAAGAAGTTTAAAAACGCAAAATTTCGATTTGGCTCACTCACCTGGCACTTTGCCCGAGCCGGGAATTGAAAGTAGGACTTTACCCTAAACAGCCGCGATAACAGAAATTGAACACCGAAGACTAAAAATAACATAGGTAATTAAAAACTTTTTCTACAAAATTAATACTAAAATATGGAAACAACCAAGTTAATTCCATTTAAAAAATAATCCTTACTGTTAAGAAAATAAAGCATATCTTATAATTACTCCTGATTTGACTCTAATTTTTAATCTGTATATTTAATAAAACCATTTTTTTTTAAATTAAATAATTATTTTTACATTTATTAAAAAAGTATAATGTTTAAGAACATTCTTTCAACTTTATTGAAAACATTTAAATTACACTCTTATATGAAAGTACTAAGGTTTATTTTCCTAAACAATAAATCTTATAGTCGAATACATTTCAACAATCTGCGTTTGTCATCTCCGTACCGTACATAAGTCATATTGATATCATTGTATCTGCCCCCCTACCACGAGCTCTATCAGAACTGTCGCTATCGTTAAAGCGGGATAGCGCAGTACAGGGTATAGTTACATCTCACTTCAGTGGTAGTTAGGTTTTAAGTTATCATTACAGAGGCAAAGTCAGTTACTATGCCAATGATAAGAGACCTCTATAGGTAGAATTGTGTTGGCTGAATGACCTTGTGACCGAATTTTGGTCTTTGTGTTTAAATATAAGGGGTGATGTTAGCATTACGGTGTGTTTATGTACAACATTTTATGACGATATTAACTTGTATTTTTCTAATAGAGCTCATGTATCCAAGATAAAAGGTATGGTAAAAATATTTTGGAATAAAACACAAACTAATATGATTACAATAACAATAAAAGAAACAACTGCAGTGAATTGTCATTTTGAACCTTATCTCAAAGCTTTCAATTACACTTTACTTTGTCCAATGCTCAGAAAAACTTCGGGAAACTTGCATTCATTTCCGACAAAACCTTGTATAATCTTGTTACAACTGTATAGATATACGTAAAGACGACGTGCGCTGATAATTCTTCAAGTGCTTGTAATATGCTGCAAAAGGTCATGTCTTTTTGGTCCTTTTGTGCGCGGATAACAGGCCCAAATATTTGGTACTCAAATTCAAAATGTTTATTTGCATGTTAAGATTGTACAGTTGTTAAATTATTAACCTACTGAATGTAAACTTAGAAAAAACTGACTTCCTTATGCAAATTAATTTTTGACCAATTTGTTCCTTTCGCAATCATCATTGCTTTACCCATAAGGGGGGAGACACTTGATAAATAACCAAACTTATTTTTAAATGTCGACTGACAAAGGACACAGAATACCAAAATGCCTATAATTTATTGAATCGGTCAGATGAGTTACATATATTCATGAATCCAGAAGTTTTATCTATATCTAGAACGAGAAAAAGTAAGTAAGTATTCAAGGCCAATGTAAAAATTGATCCTAAGTTAAAACACGGAAAAAAGCAACAATAATACTCATCCGTATTCATAATAAATTCATAAATTGTTTATTAGCCCAAAATACCAGTCATAACTACCGTCTCAACGTGAAATTACCACAAAAATTACTATTCACACACAAAGGGAAGATATAATAGTAAAATGTTACTACCAATGTGAAAGACTAAGAAAACTCACTTAGAAACAATAGTAACATTATTATAAAAATAATCGTATATTAAAGAATGTATACGCAAGGTCACAAGTGGAATAATTTTTGAACGTATCTGTGAAAACAAAGGTGTGTTCTACTTGGAGCCGATGTGGTAGTTGCCGTAATATTCGTAAAGATTGATAAAATAATACCCTGTTCAAAAGAGTCAGTTGTTTGTTATGGTATTGTAAGTAGTTTCGTTGAGAATTTATAATTGCTTTTTTTGTAGTCTATTTACGTCGTGGCTAATATTAGCCAATAAAAACATAAGTTTTCTATTGACCAGTTAAAAACCATCAAATATAAAGATTAACAAATCTAATATTTAATATTTGTTTCTATAAAAGACACTTAATTATTCATATTTTTTTAATATCTATCTAAACCAAGAGGATACTATTATATTTATCCTCCTTTAAGTAGGTATCTGTCTATCTTAACCTTGAATAAAAATACACCTGAATTGTTATTTTTTTTTGAAGTAAATATTGAATTAAGCCTTGATTTATCCACCGCAGTGGCCATCTAGGTCACAAGTGGAGGACACCAATTTGCCTCCTAACATAGTATGTCGGTTTTTGTTTAGTTTTTGCGAGAAACTTTCACACACTTTGTTTTTATACGTTTGTATATTTTATAAGGGTTGAGTTTTTTGATCAATGTTTGATGTTTGTTACTAACTTATATACACGTATTTATCTTACACGCACTACCAGGTCTCATTATAGTTTGTTTAGTTATGCCGCAATGGGCTTTTTTACCATAATTTTGTTCTAAATATTGCATAAACCATTCGAAATTTTCACACAGATTTTTTTCTTTTAAAGTCAAAATAATGACAGAAACACACAGACGCAAAGAAAAGCAATCTGTACATACACCAATGTTATCAAAAGATACTAAATTTTAGATTCAACAAACCCAGCATGGTGATGCTTTGCCCCAGTTATAATGGGGCAAAGGACTATAAAGGACCGGTATTTTCGTACCTTAGGACAAATCGAAATCTATTCGTAATAATAACAAAAACAAAGTTAGAATGGTAGACAGAGAATGACCGAGTATTTCTATTTTTAACCAAAGCTACGTACTGTTTGCGTCCGGAAGCAAGATTTTGTGCTATTTTTATTCTACCCTATTATAAAGCGATTGTGCGAACAGGTAGTTTATTACGACATTGTTAAAACATGCCCGGCTAGCTCAGTCGGTAGAGCATGAGACTCTTAATCTCAGGGTCGTGGGTTCGAGCCCCACGTTGGGCGCTTACTTTTTGTTACTCTTCAAAGTTTATTTAATATAATTTTGTATGAGTGAGACAACATTCTTCTTAAAAGTTAAGGTTTTTTGTAGGCAGGTATTAGTTTTGATCCCGAAAGTGATAATCAGAATATACTGGTGTTTATTAAAGTCATTTGAAACAAATAACAAAAATAAATGTTAAGTAATCTTCACACTGTGGGACAACTTTAACAAATATAATAAATCTGTTCATTTTTTCTAAATTAATATGTTTAAGTACTTGACCAAAAATAAGCGCCCAACGTGGGGCTCGAACCCACGACCCTGAGATTAAGAGTCTCATGCTCTACCGACTGAGCTAGCCGGGCATGTATGCTCCTGTCGTAATAATCAACCCCTACAATTAAAAAATAATAAAATGTTATTACTATTTTGGTCGCTGCATTTAATTGTATTTTATATTACAGTTTGCTCACTCCACTTGTATGCGTTAAAAAACTGGTAATCGTATTGAAACTCTAATTGTGATCATATATTATTGTGTACAGTTCCTAAGTTATTTCTAGAGAATAATAAAATCAGACATCACATCTTCTCCGTTCCAATTACTTGTAGCGTAATTATTAACATAGTTCAAATGATCAAATAACATTAAAAAAAACCCTGACAAAACCTACCGTACTACACGTATAAGTCAACTTTAATACAAAAACAATAAACATTGAAATCCGTCTATCCGTTCGGGAGATATGACGCCAACACCGATAGACACACAGACAAACAAAAATCATTTTGTGCCCTTGTTAAAGAGAACTACCCAAGACGGTAACTTCTGAAATTCTCTCATGATCACGTTTTCAACCAAGAAAATAAAAATCTTTATAAATGTAAAAATACAGGTTTAAAAACCCACATGTAACCTAACCACACATTTTTCCTTGCACAAATTAAAGCTGGTAGCATTTTGCATCACAACCGCGTAATTTTCCTCTCATTAATTTTGCCCGCCACAGAGCCAGGTGACTTCGGCTCGCGTAATATTTTAGCAAAGCGTCCTTTGGTACGAAAATACTATTTAAAATGTAATTATTGTTGCTGTTGTATTGATTTAATTACGTACATATCTAAAACCAGTTTTTTTTATAAAATATGACTCCCGAGTATAGGAAGTAAATCGCATTTATGGAACACATAGACGCTTGTCCTATAGGGGATCGAACGAACGACTCGTCGCGTATAGTGAGTTTGGCATGTGGACCTCAACCACTCGGTTATCCGTGCAGTCTAAATATTTACAATAATAAATTTAATATGAAGTGGCCATTAATGGCACATATTAATGTTTTAGAGTAATATAATTGCAGTTGTGGAAGCGTGACAGCAAACCGTATGACCTAAAGCTGCGTCTCTTTTCCATTCATGAGAAACGAAAAAACAAATGCAATTTATATTTCTGACTTTTCAAATTTTCGAAAGAGTGTGCCCTCTCCTTTTTAATTTTGAACAAATTTGTGTGGTCATTTAACAATTGTTTGGAAGCAGTACTCGTTCCAGCTTTTGTATAAGAGGACTTCAATAGAAATAACTGTGCGTCCGGCTCAAAGGACCAGATATTTATGACGCAATCTAAACTAATTTAAAGTTTGTGGTGTTGTAGTGTGATAATCTCAGGAACTACTAAACCGATTATGAAAAATTACTTATCAACACATAGCACACCAGCTGCACGGATAGCCAAGTGTTATACGTCACTACTCTAAACGTCCAGTCAGAATCAAGAAAGATTGTTCTGAGTCTAGATGTCTTTGTACATATGAATTTTATTAAATGTTTGTGAAACTCCCCGCAACACAAGGATTTTCTCACTCAGGCTTTTAATTTTTTTACTGTCATATGCTATATACAAAACATACCTATTAAGTGGGAATGTGTCAAATAGTTGAGAGTAAAATTACGTCAATACTATACAAATAAAGAACTCTCATGTAGGCTCGAGGTAATAAACTCAATACTAAAAAGGGATAAACATCGATGTTTCCTAAAAGTTTTGGGGTTTGAACTGCGTCATACTCCCGAGTTTCAGAAACCGTATTCCTGTCTCACTCACTCATATAAC
Source organism: Trichoplusia ni (assembly GCF_003590095.1). Classification (NCBI taxonomy): domain Eukaryota; kingdom Metazoa; phylum Arthropoda; class Insecta; order Lepidoptera; family Noctuidae; genus Trichoplusia; species Trichoplusia ni. Next base: position 7,048,739 of record NC_039489.1, on the reverse strand, counting down.
TCTGTCTCTTTCTTATACAGTGTTACTTACACCCAATCAGTGATAATATTTCATTTTAGTTTCGGATCCGACAAAAACCTTATTATTGGCTAATTTAGTTTTTGTTTCTTCTTGCAATTGATTTATACGTTGATTGGCCTTGTTGGTTTAGCGTTAGATAAGTTTTATTAATACGATATTACTAGACTTAGCCAAAAAAATAGGCATTCTGTAGGTAAAGAGTCATCAGTCATATTTTTTTGAGGCAAAGAATAAAAAATTGACTAATAAATTAGGTATGCTATAATTAATGCCCTTCGAAATAACCTCAATGGTAAATTAATAAGGTGTCTTCCCTACTAATTTAGATATATACTAATATATCTATTCATCATCATAAGCCCATATTCGTCCACGTTAATAATTATATTACGCCTAAGTAACTGACATTCCACCTTTTAATTAAAAACGTTTAAATACTCCAATAAGACTTGATTTATCTTTCCTAACTATCGAACTCTTTGATGGGACACTATTGACTATTCTCCTATTTTTTTTATCATGTATTTGAATGTTATTTTCGACTTTACATGGCATGCCCGGCTAGCTCAGTCGGTAGAGCATGAGACTCTTAATCTCAGGGTCGTGGGTTCGAGCCCCACGTTGGGCGCTTACTTTTTAGACAACAATACAAACAAATGAAATAAACTGTGTTTCTTTTTAATCTTGAACTTCATTACCCAAGTGTTAACATGTTATATAAAATTATCCGTTATCCATCAATTGTTTACAATTATAGCTGTTTGCATAAAAGATAACGAAGCGCAAAATAGCGCAGTGGTTGAACGGACGCATTCTGACCAGAAGGTCACCGGTTGAATCTGTGATGTTATTTTTTGTGGGACGATTGTTACTGGGTAAAATTCTCGATCTATTTTTGATTACTGGTTTAAAGTAAACATTGATACAAAAAATGTTCTGTCTAAGATGTAAATATGAATAAAATAATGCTGTTTATTTATTAGGTCAGCTATTATCACTATGCTAAGACATGCCCGGCTAGCTCAGTCGGTAGAGCATGAGACTCTTAATCTCAGGGTCGTGGGTTCGAGCCCCACGTTGGGCGCTTAATTTTTGCATGTCAGAAAAATAGATCTCTATTTTAGTACTTATTCCAGACCCAAAAAATACAGTCTCATTTATTTTTATTGCATAATAAGGTACTTCAATTTAATTCTTATATTTCAGTATTCCTATAAAATAAAATGTACCAAAGGACCAAAAGTACCTATTGTAACAATAAAATAAAACAAAAACTCGTTAAAAAAGACGTGCTAGCATTTAACACAATGTAATATTCGAATTAAGTCTATTTGAACCGTTTTAAAAGGTACCAAAAACAATATCGTACGTTTGACAAAAAGTCAAAATAATATTAAAATAACAGAAAATTTTAAAAGCGGTTCGACGTCGAATTGCTCAATTAACTCTTCCATTCCGCCCGTAACTGGATATTTTAAAGGATTTTATTGACAATTGTCATGCCTACTACTTTATATAAAAGATAAAATAAAAGGTCCACTTCATACAATTTTCATATTGATTAAAAGTCGAGCATTTAGAAAAATCTCGGTTTAATTCTAAATTATTGATATCTTATAGAGTTCCGTACCTAAAGGAAAGATTGAAAAAATGGAACCCATTAAATGAGGCGTCCCTCTGTCAAAAGGCTGTATCTTATAAAAAATGATAGCCAAGCAGTTTAAATTTTCGCAAATATTATTGCCTCTATAAAGACAAATTCTCTTTATAACGACAACGATATTACGGATTTTAGATTTGAGGAGTCACTTATTCTATTTTCTTAGTCCCTTTTGTACGGAACTCTTATTGTCGCAAGGTGCACTTGACCGATTGTTTAACTAATTTAAAATCACAATGAAGACGTGAAACCTTTGCTTATAAAACATTATTCAGGGCAACGATTTGCAAAAAAAAAATGTTCGTTGTATGTTTCTTCAAAAGGTTTGTATGCAGTCAAGACTGCTATAATGGTGCATTTGAACCAAATGTTAGTACGTGACACTCCCTGTAATGCAACTATGATGAGGTCCGTCTAGTATTTGTTTAAATCTTTTAAATATATGGTCAAATATCAAGAAATATATCAAATATGTTCACAAACAATAGTAACGGAACGCTATGTGAAAAAATAAGATGTATATAGAAATCAGAAATCTGTAAGCAGAAGTGCGGTGAGACAAATACTACCAATCGCAACCATTTATTGTATTATAGAGGTGCCGCGGATGGTTTAAAAGACATTCAACGAGTTTCAAACTTATTATTACCTAAGTTTCGACTCGCTAAACAGTGTTAAGATAAGAGTTATATTGTGTATTTAGAGTACGATGAGGCTGACAGGTCTAACATGAGATTTAGAGTACCCGAATCAAAAAACAATGAAGCAAACATGTTTGCTGGTCTCGGCAGAACTTTACACAAGAATTATTTCACATCAGTGTATCTTCTGCTATAACTGTCATGTGACTTTACTGTCGAGCATTTCCACTGAGTTACATATCATAAAACATATGTTTAAACCTGCCGTTTCGGATTTAATACGAGAGATTAAGGATCAAATTAAACTGGTTTATATGAGTCTATTCCTGTCTTTGTCTTAACACTTTACAGGTAAGTATTTTTTATCTAGTCTTTAGATAACCAAGCCATTTCTTTCATATCACATTGGACCCAGATTCGCCGACATTGTCCCTTGTTGATATGATAAGGCCTCCCCCAAATCCTTCCACGATTCCCCATTCGAGCTACCTGGCACTAACCAACGCAGTATGTACTGAAATCAACCACCGCCTTCTAGTACAAACACGGCGGCGCCGTCCATCCGCTGGCACCCATGGTGCGGTGGTCTTTTCCCAACGCTGTTGTAGTTTGTAAAAACATTTCAGCGAAAATTATCTTAACAACATTAAAAACACGTAAAGAGAATGTTATAATTTAGAACAATAAGATCGGTGCAACTAAAACAGATATAACAAGGACTATTTAAGCCTGGGACGTTATGAATATGCAATTTCGGATTCGATAACGGATTTATGAATATAATTTTATTATATCGACTTCGGATGAGGTTACGGATATGATGAAATTCCGAATTTTCAGATTTCAGCCTTTGTGAAATCTACTGTTGATTCTGAGGCTAATTTCCGCCTTCCTTTATCTTTTAATAAGCTTAAATGTTTACCGTGAGACTGATGACATACAATCACAAAACAGAAAATGAATAAAAGTCGTCCATAATTTCAACTTTTCCCATTACGAAATAAAGCCAAAACTTACTGATAGAAAACTACAAGAACTCTGGTCACTGTCCTAATGAGGCATCGAGGAATACATAAGCAATACGTAATCAATACTATCTGGCCCGTACTATACCCTCCTGTAGTAAGACTGTAGAGATTGAAGAAGCGAGACAGCACATGCCACGGTATAGAGCGGCCTCTCGCTTCCACATCTACAAGAGTAATATTTGAGGGATAGTGATAGAGGCAGTCCGAAACTGATGTTTGCCAAGTCACTAATATAATCTCCTAGATTAAGACTGTTATTTTAGTGGAAGCGAGATGGAATACTATATCTCATAGAGCGCTATCTTTCTTCCACGTCTACTCTAAGAGTTGAAGGTATTCCCCTGAAACTGATATTTGGCAAGTCATTGAAGCCCGCCGCGGATCGTGAACGGACAAAAATTAAACTTTCTGGCCGCGTTATAGGGTTGAGATAAAGAGCTTGTTTTGTTAATAAATAATGCGTAAATATTATTGTTGTAGCTATCTATTGGCAAAAACAAAGATTAACTTTTGAGGTTTCGGAGGATTTGTGACGAGTATCGTTGATAAATGTGACTAATGTTTTTTTTTGGAAATTCGGCGAAATTTTTCGTGTTCTTTCATCTATACTAATATATATTATATATATTATATAATCTATATACTTATACTAATATATAAAGCTGAAGAGTTTGTTTGTTTGTTTGTTTGTTTGAACGCGCTAATCTCAGGAACTACTGGTCCAAATTGAAAAATTCTTTTTGTGTTGAATAGACCATTAATCGAGGAAGGCTTTAGGCTATAAACCATCACGCTGCGACTAATAGGAGTTAAGATACAATGGAAGATGTGAAAAAAAATACCAAATACATAAATCATAACTTATATCTTCTACCCACGGGGACGAAGTCGCGGGCAACAGCTAGTATATTATAAAGCTGAAGAGTTTGTTTGTTTGTTTGAACGCGCTAATCTCTGGAACTATTAGTCCAAATTGAAGAATTCTTTTTGTGTTGAATAGACCAAACATCGAGGAAGGCTTTAGGCTATAAATCATCACGCTGCGACTAATAGGAGCGAAGATACAATGGAAAATGTGAAAAAAAAACAGGGCAGGTATAAATCATTTAACTTATATCTTCTACCCACGGGGACGAAGTCGCGGGCAACAGCTAGTATATTATACACTGATACAGGCCCTTCTTCAAGTTTAGGATGTCTACCTGCCTCGGAATCCCGCAGAATATGCGCAAGCTATACCACTTCCTATCAAGTAGTAAGATAGCTGGTTGTTTTCAGAAATATATATTTGTGAAGTAATTATTGTTGTCAATGGTTTTATATCGCCACCAATGCCCTCGTCTTTAGTTGAAGTTACATGTTGCTACTGTTAAGTGACCCTGACTGCTATACTGAAGGCTGTGGGTTCGATTCCCATTCTAGACAAATGTTTGTGTGATGAGCACGATCATTCTTTCTGGATCTGAATTTAATTTACTATGTATGTACACTATGTACTAAGACATAAATATTATTTTCAATTTAATTTCAACGTTCATAACTTGATTTAATAGTCACGACTGAATAGCTTTATCACCACATAATCATGACGTCATACCTGCAACCACTAGTTCGAGAATCAAAGTTAAATATGAAATGTAACTTAGTATGCAATCCAAGTCATAACTTATCAAGTTGAACGCATAACATGTGTAACTTTTGAAAACTTGAGTTAAAACGTGTGCAGTTAATTATATGGTAATTAGTTTTAGTTATTACATTTCCAGATTGTCGACGATTCTGGGAATTCGTTTAATTAAATTTGTTTCATTTTTGTTTGGAACTTTGATTTGGTTTTGATTGTCAAATATTTCAAATTATGTGATTAAAAATTCCTAGTAGCAAATGGGAAGCCTTGTCATAAAAATCAGCGTGTAAAACAAAACACTCTAATGTTTCTAAGATTTTAAGTATTTTCGATTAAGACGCAAAATAATAGTTTTGCTAGCAAGGTTCAAAAAAAGTAAAACAAGAACTGTCAAAAATAAAGTTACAATCCTTCAAAATTTTACACAAAGAAAATTCTTGGACGTCCTACCAATTCACCAAGAAATGACTTTACAGATATCCAACGAACACAGATTAATAATTCAACATTGTAGAATCCAGGTTTGAAGTAAACTGGACCGCATATTGGCTGATAGGCTGGGGGCCAGCTGTCCCAACAGGACTGCAAGGGTTGCCAAGTAGAGCACAACTCTAAAGAACTAACTGTTTAATAGGACTAATGGAATATTAGCTACGTCACACGGTTGAATCAGAGGATGTAAAGTAACCCTATATGTTAATCCAGGTGTTAAGTTCATCTATATCATTTCCCTCCACTATGTGGACATTCAAAGCGAAGAGGACAAAAAAAGTCTTAGTACATTTGCACTGACTGACATTGACCTTAACGAGTCAAATATTGCCATGCCAATATTATTAGTGTAGCAACATTTGTCCGTTTCGGCATTTTCAAGCAAACTTCTCAAGTCCATCCTTGGGTGGAGGCCGCAAATTATAAAACAGTGTAGGATGCCCCAAGGCCAGGCCCTTTGCCGAAAGACCTTGCGGCTACCAGAACAAGCTAATAGACCAATATTGGCTCAGTTGGTTGAGTGAGTTACGATAATAGTGTAATCTAAATGCGAAAAAGTCCGCATAAGTGTTAAAATGTAACAACTTTTCTACAAAACGGATTTATCTGACTTGGCTTTTTTTGGCATGATTGTCGAAAACCTCCATGAAGTAAAATCTAGCAATATATTTAAACATCAAAACCACTTCGACTAAATCCATACCAAGAATCGTCAAACTCTATAAAAGCTTTCAAGAGCAGATATTATTTTGGAAGAAGATAACATTTTCGACAACCCTATCTCAAACGATCGTGGTTAGTCCCATCGATGAGTTTAAACTCCTAGGGGTGTCGTTTAGGCGGCTTAATTAGCTTACATAGATGTACAACTTCGTAGGGTCTGCAAACTTCCATATTACCAGTTTATGTATGAAAATTATGAGTAATTGCTGCATAGGACCGGCGGCTTATCGTAAATTGGAATTTTGGTCCTTCGGTACTTAGTTTCAATATGTTGTGATGTTATAGTCTGATCAGAAGGACCATGTTATCGAAATAATCTTCGTTCGTCACGTTTTTTTTAGACATCATTTTTATAATTATACAATGCTATAATTGTATCGGTAAATGAATTGTCGTGGCTTAGTCCTTCTTTTCAACAAAGATAGAAAATATAAGTAAGCACAAAAAATTAAACTCCAGAAAATGCAAATTCAACGTAAAAAGCGATGAGCAACGGTTTAAAACTTGAATTGAAACAAAATACTGACGACCCAAAACACAAAAACCACATCAATACCAAGAAATGATAAAAGACAAAAGAAAGCGAAGCATGATAGAGTGAAAACTCCAATCCGGTACAAATCAATAGGCCATTGTCAAATCGACATTCCATCGTTCACTCATAAAATAGGAAATCTATCTTCAAATTTAATCTCCCAAGATTCTGATCTCAATTCTGACACTGGCCATACAAATTAATTTGCAGACGAAGCGACGTCGTCGGGTCAAAATTTTTTGAATTAAATTGCCGCGAACAATGGTAACTTTTTTAATAAAAGCTCGAACCGACAGGTGGGAACTGGGCAGATTTATTGACTTTTTAAATTTACTATGAAAAATGTCCGATCCACTGTATACTAATGCGTGAAGAATTAATATTGGTTTTTCGGAACTTTTGTTAGGAAATTCAATGGGTGTAGACGTATAGAAACTCGTTTGTTTTTTCGATTTTTTTTTTTAATATTCTTAGTATGGAGCTTAATTACTACTTTAAAGACATATTAATCCTCTTTATTTAGGCAAGTTTTGTAAAGCGTCTTCGTAAAACTGCTTATTTTGAAATTAGAAAATTTTAAAATTTCCTTGCATATTTGTGAGTGGACATGAATTCAATATAATTTATGTATTGAGGTATTTCTTATATTCCGAGATGTAAGCAATATGCATACTTACCTGTGATAAATTCTATTTATCATCACCTATGCTTTTTGTATTATTTATTGATCGAACTGCTGTCTTATAACATACAAAATTATTAAAAAGACTAATAATTACATTCAAACTTTTCAAAGAAATCATGAAGAGATATCTCATATTTTCTTTGAATTACCGTACGTTAATATAAATATAACCTAAAAGATATAAAACAAATATTTCTCAATACTCAAGCAAGGATTTTTTCTTCATTACAACCTGAATCATAGTAATAATGTTTCATGAGCTAATATTTTTCCAAATTTGTACCGCTTGCCTTAAAATAACGGATCTCATAAAAATGAGATTTCTGTGAAAAAATATTACATGTGGATGTTAATATTATAATAAACAAAAAATGAAATTAATTTGAAACAAGATTACTATTTATATTCAACTAGGCTTTCGCCCGCGGATGTCGATTATATCGCATATCCAAGAGAACTCTTCAAAAGTCCGAGATAAAAACTATCCTATATTCTTTCTCAAGGTCAACTCTATCTCTGTACCAAATTTCATTGAAATCAGTTCAGTGGTTTAGACTTGAAAGCGTAACAGACAGACGGAGTTACTTTCACATTTATAATATTAGTAAGGAAGTAAGGATAAGGATATACATAATGTGATGGGGACCCTATATGTATACTCTTTATTCAAATAAAAATTACATAACTTTAATTGTGGTTTCATTCCTAGATGTGCGGTGCAGGTTCGAACCCAGTTGGCGATTTAATGAATTATATACCCTTTTTCCAGCTCATCCGCATCCTAGAAAGTAACTAATGGTTAATGGTTTAATAAATATTTATTCGATAGATATATAATAACAGACAAAATATTTACACACCGTATTTGTTCTGTTTATATACGAAAATTATTCATGATTTCTGTATAAGACCACTTTATGTTTCGAAGTCATACTCTTTTAGGGTTCTGTACCCAATGGGTAATAATCTCGGCACAACATAAATACACACAAACAGATCAAACTCAGAGGTTCCTTTTTTTGAAGTCGGTTAAAAATGGAACTAACGTTACCCTAACACACTGGCAGTAGCCTACGCGAAGTGGTCCTCGCGGTCGGCGGCGAGCGTGGGCGCGGCGGCGTCCTCCTTAGCCGCGAAGTTCATGTTGTCTATCCGTCTGTCAATCAGTCATTCGCAAGATCACACTTCGGTTGCTGCTACAACACCAAAAAAAATAAAATAAAAGTCAAAGTTAGATAACGCTAGGAGCGGATAAATTTATTCGTCACCCTACCGATTTGCTTTATTCAAGCTTATTTGTAAACGGAACCCTCACTCTCACAAGTCAGACTCGCACTTGTACAGTTTTATTTGTACGATCTTCCGCTTACCGAACAGTTATTACAAAATGTTGAAGCTATAATACTTCCATTACAAGAAAGAGACAAACCGATACCTGTATAGCTGCGTCCCTTTCTAACTAAACAAATACTGAACGTTTTAAGACCTCTGTATGTACAAATAAACATTGATAACACACATTACGGAGGTTTACAAAGCAACGTAATGTTTAATTCATAAATTTGAAATACAGTATTATTTTCGGAAATACTTGGATAAATATTGACACAGGCTGTCTAAATAAAGTCCTGCTTTGTTCCTTTATTCATTTATTTATTACGTCACTCCAAGATATTAATATGAATAAGGTCAGAGAGTATATTTATGTCAAATTGTTTGTAAAGGTCACGGTCATGCCTTTGGCGGGTGAAATGAATATACCAAAGGTGTAATAACCTAGTCCTTATGTATTTAAAAAGAAAGTATCACAAGGGTCTCATAATTGAGGACGGGAGCACCGCTTCAATTGAAATGGGTCCTTCGCCTATTTTTAGGCATTCAGTCAAACCAATGTCAAATTTTAAGACGTGATAAGTTGTATGCGCGCTACAGTGATACTGGAAAGTTTTAAAGTAATTAAGTCTTTGTTCTAATATTTTATTGCAACCGATCATTGGTTGCAATTCCAGAGAAAATTGAGGTAACATTACGATCAGTAAAAATTAAACAATAACGCGTTCACTACATTGATACATTAAACATATATCAATGGTTCACTATGAACTTTGTGAGTTATATTTCTGCGGGACACAAACAAAATGTATTAAGCTAAAGATAGTTCCCCATCTGATGTTCTTTTGTTTTCGCTACCAATTAACACAATTTTGTAGGTGGACGCGACTAGTGGTGTCGCCATGATATCTTTTATCGACAAAACTTAAAGCTGGAAAGATAGAATACCATCTCACTTTGACAATTTCTATAGGGTATTTGAATAAAAAAATTCGAAACCTGTCTAACCTGGTCGTTAGACAGGTTTTCCAAAATATTGAATATGCGTCTTTCATTTTATCATATCATTCAAAAGTTATCAAGATTACAGCATTTTAGGCGGTGAAATGTATGGTTATGGGGACAGTAAAGTCACTTACAAGTAAAAAGCGTACCTACTAGTAAGTGACGTCACACGGGATTTTATTTTACTTCATATTTTGTCCACGAAACAAAACTAAAAATTAATATCCAATTTTTTGGAATTCTGTCTGACGGAATAAACCAATTTTTCGTTGATAAGGTGATTATAATAATGAATATGATATTCCACATAATCCTAAGGTTCCCTAAAAGTGTAGTTTCCCCAAATTTTAGAGGATAACGGCTAGTTCCAGGTAACAAGCCTAGATTATAAGCTAGTTAGGAAATGTTATTTATGGCTTTGCTGAAACATGTGAGGTATACATGCCGGTAACATTTTTGGGACGGGGTTATTGTTTTCAATTTAGCCCAACTTTTCGACGCAATTCTTTTTTTCACCATCGCAGATGAACTTAGTGACTAACGTAACTTCTTAAAATATGAAAAACATTTCGGTACATGCCCTCGCGTCCCAACCTCCGTGAGAGACGCTCCCGGCGATGGGCGGTACGTGAAGACTCCTTGCTGGTTGCTACTCCCAATTAAACAAAAACTCTATGTTTTACAGATACTTCATCTTCCCTACTCGCCAACAATCTGTAATTAATATTATACATTATAAAATGTCAAAAAATCCTAATAAGATGAACCGTTTAACTAAATCCTAATTCTATTTCACAGTTATACCAGAATAGCGTCAAAAAAGTCAACCAAATCTTTCCGAAATAAATTAAAAAAATCTACGCAAAAAATACAAGTACTAAACGGACATTATGGGCCCGGTTTCAAAGAGCGCCATTTTACCTTTAATAATAGATCAAACACAAAGAATCGTTAAAATAAAATCCAATTATTCCCATCCAATGCCAACTGTTCACGATTGATATCGTTTTCAGTAACTACAAGATCTAATGAACTAAAAAGTTGTAGTTTTGTTGATTACTATAATGAAAATCAAATGATTTCAGTACAGAAGAGGTATTATCGAACCACTGTGGTTGCCACGCCAAACCCAAAGTGTGTAATGTACTATGGAATCAAAACTCGCGTGGGATGCCTTTTCTGAGTCTTGGTGTTTTATGCATGTGATTAGAATGTTAGTGAAACGCCCACAACGAGAGTATTAAATTCACTAGAGCGAGACTTTTTAAATTTAATATAGTAGTTATTCAAGTTTAAGTAAATTGGCGCTCTCTCGTATCATTTTGGATCGTTGATGCAACGGAGTAAGTAAGTTATTAAAGTTATGGATTTTATCGATCCTATTATAATATCGTCGGTACCATGTTCCATAACAATGGCATTATAAAAACATGCATATAGATCTTAATTTTTACAAATACCCCTTTATCATTTTCTACGAAACATCTTTCCTTTTCCTTTATTATCAGGAATTTGGTATCAATCACCTAACTTGATTTAAAAAAAAACCATCTTAGTTCAACATCATAGCCACATAGCCAACATAAACAAAAGCACTCACTCCATCAAAAGGTCCAAACCCATTTCTTGCTCATTGATTTCACGACTTCACAATTACATCATCTTTAGGTTAACCAGTTACCCCATTTCTTGCAGGATCTCCTTTACGAGTAATATAAACCGCTTAAATAGGTTTTAGCCTTGCACCCGTCTGCTATATATTATGTTAACTGCTTACTCTTGGGGCACCGGCTAGATTTATAGGAGCAAACTCCTTAAGGCTAACTCGGTTTGATTTCTGGAGATTTTGGGTCACTAATTTTGGCTCTTTTTCTGTTTTATGCCTAACTGCTTTAGATTCAGAGTTATAAACATAATTTGGGATGGCAGATATTACATTTTATTGCCCATAAAATATAGACATGCTTCCTAAAATACATTTTGTGCATAAAGTATGCTTTCTGAATAATTATATGATAGTTATAATTTTAGTGCCATATTTTAAGTCCTTATAAAATATTTATCCGAAAATTTTGTTTTCTTAAAACTAAGAAACTTTTCTTTACACTAAGTTTTAAGTATACCTATCATCTTAAACCCACCAAAACTTATTTCACCCTCCAAAACTAGTACCAAAAATCAATCCAAGAAAACCCAAACAATACCTTGCTAATGTCATTACGACAGTAACATCTAAAATTATACAACAGCGAGGGCTTATTAATAAATCAACCAACTTTCTGTATAATGGAGGCATAAAAAATTGCCAATCATTAAACTTCACCGCCTTCAAAGTTTATAATCTCCGTTTTAATTCAGTGAGCAGGTTTTATCGTGGGTAATGAATTTACAAATCCTTCAGGATTATGCCTTGAGTTTGGAACTTCGGATAAATCTGTCAGGTTGAAAATACGGTGCCTACTCTTTTGTATCTTGCTTTTCGTTCCACGGTTTGGGGTGATGGAGACAAATTTCAATTTTTAGTTCAAAAAACTTTTTTGGATGTTAAGGGGTTTTAAGATAATAGTGTCTTGAAAGGTGTAATAAATATTTTCAGAAACATTCCTCCTCATGACATGCTCATGCTTAAGATATGTTTGTATCAGGTATATGAATTCTTAAATACTGATGTTATAACACATGTATTTTCCAAAAACAGACAGGTCCAAAAGATTGACGCAAATAAGCAAGGCATTAACGTCAAAACCCACAAAAAACAAAACAGTATTCCGAAAACACTACTATTATTGACTCAGTACAATAACACCTAAGCACTGAAAGAATTCTGCATACTCCATATCCAACCAATCTTACACGCATCATTTAACATCCCAAAAAACAAAATTCGTTTTCTTAACGTGATTATAACAGCCATTGAGGACTGCAGTTTGGAGATCAAAACAAGTATATATGGTTATAAGTGGTGTAAGAGTATCAATATATCAAACCTTCGTGCGAGCAATCTAATTGCCGCGAAAACTAGGTCAAATGAGTTCTGCCAAAGGCACAATGTATTTTTCCTGTTATAGATATCCTGTCAGATTGAGTTCATGAGTGTTTGGAAATGTTTTGATGATTTTTTTTGCGTTTTCGGGCACTTATGTAAGACAATATTAACATGTTTCTGAACACGAATATATTTTAGAGAATAAATAAACATACATTACTTTTAAATAATAAATATATGCAAAGTAATATCCTTCTTTTCACTGGATAATATGTTTGTTGTATAATAAAAGACACTTGAAATAAACAAAAAAATAATGAAGCCATATTAAATAGGTAACTGTCCGAAATGTAATGAAAAAAAACTACGAAAAATGCCTTTGGTCTGGTCTCTATGTCGTCATCTTTTAGATCCAAATGTCAAAATAAAGAATTATAGTGGCACAAATAAATGGTCTCTCGTCGACATTTCAAAAGTCCAAGATATCAGCGTAAGGGTCTACAATAAATCAAAAATGCAGGAAACACACTTATTCGCAGCCAGAGTGAAGGATTTGTTATTCAATTTCCTTTAGAAGTCTCAGACACATATTTTCCCCATACCTTTGTTATCAAATACGGTCTGAAGGATATCGACCACCGAGATTTTTATGGGAAACCAGTCTTTATTATCAAGTGAGTAAGGCAGAAAATTATGAGCATTAATTCCTTTCTTTGTGTTAAGATACTTATTCTGATACGGTTCATAATTATTGGCCTTATTATGTTTATTGCTCAAGGATTCCGTTTGTGGGATCGCTTTTATAGTACTTTGTTATCTTGAAAGTGTTAATGGGGACAAACTATTATTTATTGTTTGGACACAATGAAGGCAAGCAAGGACCTGAAAATCTAAGGTCAAACTATAATGTCATCAAATACAGATAATACCTGAATCCGTTTCAGGATCTATTGAGATACGACTCACCTTTGTGTATGCTTGCACTTACAAACAGATATGCAGAGCATGCAAAATGATAACAAACAGAATTTTTCGTAGAACTTCGTCAGCACCGTAGGCGTTCCACCATTTATCAACCAATCCACATCTGTACGTGCCATGGTATCCTAATGACCTATTTTCATTTAATTATCAGCAGCTACAATCACGACGTTCTCAGTAATATGGGTATGAGAGATATTTTTTCTCCATTCTTTCATTCCATCTGCTTGCTTTACTTTTCTTCATTTCGTCGTTAAAATAGCTCGTTCTTTTTCATTTTTAGCGCTTTCGTTTTTCTATGCATATGATTTGGTCATGTCCTAGAAAAAAATCTTAAAGTAAATAAGCTCATGATTAAGGACTCCGGTTAGGTCACAAACTACTCGAGCTATCCCGATAGATATGTGAGAGTTAACCGTAATGAATCAAAGAAAAACTGCAAACAATTTGGTAATTTGATGGAATTTCGAGGGCAAAATTCAAAACCCAAAATATCTCAAAGTGAATTTCGTCAGAGTTAGAAAAGTTAGAAATTATAACAAGATGGAAGTTTTCAGAAAAAATGCACACTGTATATACCCGTAGCTGTACATAAACAAAGTTGTGACAGGGGTGCGATTCACGACATAGATAAAGTTAGTGAGCCTTTGCTTGTGGCCCAAGTAACGACCGAAGGTGAATCTGTACTCAGTTCTCGTTCTCAGGACAAGTAAGACAAAATGCTACTAGCTACCGTGCGCGACATGTCCCTGGTGCCATCCCCGCGTAGGCTAAGCGTTTGTGTGATGTCCGAATGCTTGTCTTGAATCTGGGTGTTTATGTATTGCACATACCATGCATGTTTCTGAAACCCCTTTCATTCGTAAGTGCCAGTTCGTGGCCAGAAGTCTCAAAAGATAGAGAGATCCGGAAGAGAAAGGGGGAGCCCTTTATATAAAACTACTCCTTTTAAAATAAATTACAACCGAATATTTAATTAAACACTTAATAGAAGATTCCACAAATCTCTTCTACCTCACACCATACGTTCATAAGGTTCAAACTCCCGGTCTTGAATCGGATAGCAACGGAAATTGAAACGCAAGAACCATTCAAAGTTGACCCAATCGTGCTATCTGTTTGATAAGCGATTGTTGCCGACTGTTAATGGCATACGAGGGGTTTATTTCGTCCTGTTCGATGTCATACTGGTGTTGATTGGAAACCGTTCGATCCTTTAAAGGGAAACTGACTTTGGTAGTCGTGTAGCGATCAGTTGATCTGTGTTAGAAATGTGTTTCTTGAACAGGGTTAAGATGAATGATAGGATGATTTGAATGATGCTATATTTTTTGGATTGAAATACTGGGTGAATGGAAAATAAATCTATATAATCTATAATAATGCTGGGTAGACAATTCTAGAGTTTTATGATGGTCTACTATACCAACAAAAAGCATAAAAAAAGTGACAAAGTTAGACATTAAAAACCAACATAATCATGTTAAGTATTTTTTTATAGGTTTCGCAATGACTACTTACATTTATAATTCGATATACATTTTGTCTAAATAATACATCTCTATAAAAAGTTTCAAACTAAAAATAATACCTTTAACTTTGCCTTCACTTCTGACACGTTTTTAGACTCATCCAATAAAGTTCTTAGACTTATCTTAGACTTGACTTATAACTTCATCACTAAATTAATTAAATAAATAAATTAGAATTTCGGTCCTCGGTCTCCGTCCTATTACAAGTTAAGGCCCAAAGGACGAAACGCATTAACTCGGTCAAGTTTCGTCTCACGAGACCAAAGCCCGTGCACAGACTAGCTTCGGGCTAGCACTAAAGAATATTCATGTTTTCCTGTGAGAATGTTTCAAGTATGAAATCCAGGATGAAAACTTTCAAATATTCCTCACAAAATGAGAAATTTCAAGGTCTTTCAGTTAATTTGTTTCTTAGAACTGGACTAGATGTTTCTCGTGTTATTAAAAACAAGGTTAAAGATAAAAGTCAAATTATTCAAACCAGTTTACATTTTAATGTTTCCATGTAATCTTCTGATTAATCTTCACTCAAGGTATAACAAGGTTGGTTTCAGACTTTCCAAGAATTTTAATTTTATATGTAACACTGAACCTAGCTTGAGATAAAGGGTAAAACATAGGAGCAACAGATTTTTGGAAGAGATTTTTAAAGGAATTTTCCTATCAACCAGTCTATTTCTAATTATTCTTCAAAGATTCGCAAAGGTCACATTTCAAATCAGAATCCAAATACAAACTTACATTCCCAGTAGTATCGAAAGCGGAGAAACAAAACTCGATCAAACTACCAAAAAACTGTCCTGAAGCGAACCATAAAATGCTATCTCATTTAAAGTTTCCACAGTAAAATACTCGAATCTATTGCCGTATGTGTTTCAAAGAAATAAACCGGTCGGATCTGTCATGAGACCTGTTTAACTTATGCAAAGTGGATACAAGGACCAATTTAAAATAACTTGGTATATTCTACGCAAAGGGAAAATTGGATAAACCTTTTTAAGTCACGGTAGTCAACTATTGTGAAGGCAATAGGACACGGAAGGCCACTTTCTGGCCGAAAAATAAATTGGACAAAAATTTACTGTTTTTGCAAAGATTTGGGAGATTGGTAAGAGTAGATTTAGAGTGTATGGGGTCCTTTTCTAAGCATAAGTCCAGAGGAAAAATAGAAATCCTGGATTTATACCAACCAAAAAAAACACAGTAAACCTTTTTAGTAACCTAAAATTAATAAAACAATGTAATTTTTTAATAGTGTCTATCAGAGTATCAGGTATATCATTGGATTGCATGCACATAAGCACTTAGGAAGCGGTGATGGGTGGGCGAAACTGGGTGCTGTCCAATGTAACCTGACCTTCAAAAAGTGCTACTTAGTAACCTAATTTGAAAAATGAATTTTGATTTTTGATTTGTTTTTGATTGATTGAAATCTACTTTTTCCTACAATACATGCAGTATTTTTAACACAAATTGAACTATTTCGATATTCGAACGAAATTTTGAAACATACACAGATTTAACTTTGAATAAAAATGCACTGTACGGCAGGCTCAGCGGTCATCGATCAACGTGTAGTGTACTCCACAGTAACGTGTGGGTTTGATGATAGATGGCGCTGTTCCCAACGGTGCAGCGGTGGATGCGGCCGATTGAAATACAACCAAATTGTATTGCAATGCTAGGATTGATGTTGCTTTCATGCATTTCTTTGTTCTAAGTTTCAGTAAATTGTTTAGATTTATAGAGATTTTCAGGATATATAGTTTTTGAGTTTTCTTTAGATTTAAAGGATTTATAGATGATGAAATGTTCGGGATCCTAGAGTTGAAGTTTGGTTTGGAATTGCGTATAAAATCATTTATTGAATACAATATATATATCATGAGTATATATCATGTTTATTTCTATATTCTTAGGAAGAAAAAGTAATTTGTAAAATAGAAAATATTTATTATGATTATATTTTATTTGGTAAAGTTTTAGTGTTAGCCCTTTCTCAATTCCTCCTTTATATAAAGAACATCCGATTGATCATCTTTCCCTTCGTGGTCTATCTCGGCAACCACACTTTAGATAAGCAAATCCATCGCGTACTGGGCTTGCTGCAGAAATTAGCAATAATTTATTAGTAATCATAACATACAATAGTACCTGATAGGCTTTATGAAATTGCATGCTTCAAACAAGTAGATTAAATTTTAATCAACAAAATTAAGTGGATTTAACACCATTTTCTTCGCTCAGGTCATTTGATACGCAAAGATATAAAAAGCGCGTAATATTAACTTTTATATATTTTAAACAACCAAGGCATTCTAGCTTTATAACTTTGCCTAATAATCTTCTTTTATAACTTCAGTAATGAAAGTAAATTAAACTTTATTATACTTTATACAGGGTGTAAGGAACACCGTGACTTTTCCGTGGGACCTGAGTTCTAGACATGATTCCAGACCCCACTGCGTTGGAATTTTTCATCGGTCTTTTCATGAAAATTGCAGTTTTTTTTCGCGTTTTTTTAATTTTATGTGTCATAAAATCATTTTTCCTACGTATTTCAATAATATTTTCATAAACAAAATCATTATTAAGCCGTTTTCACAAAAAAAGGCAATGTAAATGAAACACTAAAAACTGCTCCCGATCAGCTGATTCGTAAAGGTACTCGTCGGTCATCGCTCTCTTGCAAATCTAACCGAAAGTGACGTCAAAACCGAACCAATACTCATGAGCGACAAGCGTAAGAGATAGCGCAACTATTGCGCGCGCACTCGCACGCATTATTCGTAATCCTGCCTACTATTCCTTTAAAAAAAGCCGCGCGCTTTGTAGGCACCGCTAGCCGCCTTTGTCGACACCGCCAGCGCGTCGCCGACACCTACAGCGGTATCGGCGAGTGACGTACCTGTGACACTGGATAAAATAGTACATCGATTTTTGTTACACGGGTTCCATGTTATAAAATAGAAAATCACCTTCTCAGCGTTTATCAACTTATCGTACTACGAAATTTATTAAAACCTTTTATTATTAACAGTTTGTTATTGTTTAGAATTCTGTAGTTCTAAAACATGTTGTTATAAACAATAATTTATTTTTTCTAAAATTAAACTCTGTTTTGTTACTAATATCCATCATCTACTAATGAAATTCCTGCCTAAAAATTTTTATCATTTTTTTTCCTACGAACTGCTGAATAATTATTCCAGTCACATAAAACAATTATGTTCTTACACAAAAGTACATTTTGTGATTAATCAATTTTAAAGGTTTAAGTTAAGTACTTTATTGTCAAGAATAATTTTACGATATTCACTTCGACCTCATGTAATTTATCGATAAAGAATCATAGGTACCTAGGTCCAACACTACTCAAAGGTAAAACCGAAAGTTCGGCTTTTTTCAAAATAGTACCTATTTTTACTCAGTTTGTTCCTTACGCTAATCGAATGTGCATGTGCAATCGGGTAATTCGCGGACTAATTATCGTGTAGGCAGACAATTTTATTGTGTTAAGTGATATAAGTGCGTGTGTTGTGTGTGTATTATTGAAATTACGATCCTAGTAGCTCGATAGGTTATTTTACCGCCCGGGAGAATGGCAACATGCTAATGTGTTATGGCGAAGCACGTGGCAATGCAAGTCTCGCGATGAACATTTACTGGACGCGGTACTTTTTACCCCGGGTTCAGCAGCAGATTTTTCGCCGCGCCAAAATTTGTGTGCACGTAGATGGCGAACATTTCGAAATTTTCGAACCTTATCTGGTTAGAAGTGAGCGAGATTAAGGTAAGAGTAGGTTTGATTTAATAATACACAAGACACAGATTGAAGTCAGAATAGTGTAAATTGATTGGTATTTTTTTTGTGATTGTTTTTCGTTACATCACAACATTTTTATAAAATGCGCGCGCGTTTCGAATGTTTCGATCGTGTCGCCGAGTGTCGCCCTCCTACCACATTACAGTTCGTGTAAGTACGTACGCTGAGCGTAAGGATCGCGCGGTAACCAATTCATTGCGTGCTCAAAAATGACTAAATCTATAAATATTAATCTCCGACGGTAGCGACTTCTTTAATATTAATTAACACGTTATTTTAAAGTCATTATGCGACTTTGGTGGTACGGTGTTCCTTACACCCTGTATAAGATGTAACTGATGAGAGGTCATATTAGTAATTTTACGAGTACATACTGATCCCACCCAAGGAAATGAAAGAGATTATTCTCGAAAAATTTTGGACCTTCAGAATATCTATCATCACTTAAACACGTAGTATTATTGTAATTGTAAAAAAGAGATGCTGCTATGAAATGTGTAGCTGTCACGCTTCCACCTCTATATCTATACTATACACCTCTATATATATATAAGAGTTTGTTTGTTTGAACGCGCTAATCTCAGGAACTACTGGTCCAAATTAAAAAAATCTTTTTGTGTTGAAATAGCATTAATCGAGGAAGGCTTTAAGCTATAAACCATCACGCTGCGACTAATAGGAGCTAAGATACAATGGAAAATGTGAAAAAAAACACCGGGCAGGTATACCTAAATCATAACTTATATCTTCTACCCACGGGGACGAAGTCGCGGGTAACAGCTAGTCAGTCATAATATTATACTAAGGTGTAGCTATATGAGCACTATTTTTATTTTTATTATTGAAACACTAATAATCTTGTAAAATAAGGTCATATCTTTACCTAACTGGTTAACTTTATTCATTATCAATCATCATTTTCATTTCATGTCACCTAATAGACACTTGTCGATGTGGATGTTCCTCTTTCTCGATCTTGTGTCATCTCTTTTACTTCCTTATGTGCAGTCACTTCTGCCTTTCTCTACAGTTGGTTTGAACTTGCTTCTGGGTTTTCTTGCTTAACATCGTGTATAGTATTCAAAAAAAGGTCCACATATTTCTAAGCCATTGTGAAAACAAGGAGTATTAAATCAGCTTTTATAATCCAGCATAATCTAAAATAGAACCATCACAAACCAAAATTGGTTTCAAAACAATTAAAGCTAAAAGCGCTTTCCCATTGATTCGAGCGCTAAAAAGCTAAAACTCAACAATCGTACTGCTTTAACCCCGTACGTAATAGCGAACATTAAGCAACTGCAGCGCTTTACTTAATTACAAGTGTTTACGAGCGGAGTGCAGTTGAATCACATGCAAAATGCCGCGTATAGTCCGGGAGATAGGGGACTGTGTGGTATAATCATCTTAATTTTAGTGTTTGGGTAAATGGTGACTGGAGAACGCATTATTGTTATGGGCTTGATATTAAAAGCATAGCGTAGTTTACCGTAGGAATCATATTCTTTTACTCGAGAACTTTTTTCGCCTCCATTTTTGCTCTTAATGTGGAATATCGAAATATGTTTTACTAACTCTTTGATAGTATGGCCTTTTCTACTTAAAATTCTTCGTAATGCCCTTGTCCTAATTTGGTCCCCTTTATTTGAGGTCGACACACAATGTTTTCTCCTTTCATTCAACCCAATTACCCCCATTCACTTTGTTTTTTTATATCTCTCACGCAATCCATCCATCTTATTTTGCCTATATTCTATATCTTTAATATACAAATGAATTTATTAATTTCTCTTCAATCACCTTACATTCTATCTCATTGCAAATCTTCATGCTTTATATCAAATTTTAATAAACACCAATTCGAAACGCGGCGTTTTTAACGCTATGTGGTTCCCTCGTCGGTATTGCTCCCTCTAACAAAGGCGGTAGGCATCATAATCAACTTTTCGGCAAATACGACCTTATTATAAGCACCACAGAAAATAAATGAAAATAACTTCAATGCCACGTTCTCTTAGACTATTCCTTTCAGCAATCGAGTGCACATGATCGCAGCGTTCAGTCAGACTCCCGCTGGTATTTGCGAGGCAGATGAGATAAAGAACCAGTGTTTACATACCATTAAATAAAACGTCTACAAATAAACTCGACGACTTTAGTTCTAAGGTTTGATTAAAAAGTATGTATGTATGTATGTATGTCGGTTTAGTGGTTTGAATTTGATTTTTGGTTGGGTGAAGAGATGTTTCGAAAGATAGTTTTAAATTTTACAGTTTTAAGAACCTAAAATTAACTTGAAATGTAAGAAATTAACAGAGACCTCACGGATAGCTGAGTGGTTGAGGTAGTTACACCCACTATGCAAGACGTGTCGCGGGTTTGATCCCCGTGTAGGACAAGTGTTTGTATGATTCACGAATGCTTGTCCCGAGTCTGGGTATCTTTGTGCATGTGACTTGAATGTTTGTAAAGCCCCCGCGACACAAGAAATGAATTAATTATAGCGTGAGTCGTTTTTAAAATGGTAAAAAAGTTTATGTTATTATTTATTTATAATTATTAAGTACAGAAAATATAAGACTTATGTTAATACATCGGTCCACAAAACTGTTTTAACAGTTTGACTGTGGACTCCGGTTGAGTCTCATATAGTAACGCAAAAATGTTAGTTGAATATAATCTAAGTAATCAGGTTTGTATAATATATAGAGGTATGTGCTGTCTCTATCTCTTCAATTTTTTTTTTGGTAATTTTTCTCCAATTTAACTACTGATATCACACAAGCATCGACGACAAATCCACATAAAAATATCAATATTCACACTACACACATTCCCATGTAGGTATTGTCAAGAACTACATACGACGATTCACATTCCTTTAGCTTCCTTCTTCGAACCTTTGGCAAAGGAATGTGATAAACATTTCAATGTAACTATCATTATTCGCGTTGGAGCTTGCCTATGTATAAAAATTTCTGGTACTGGTGACAATATTCTTGAAAAGCTTAACAATCTTAAACTGCTATATAGTTATTATTTAGAGATTTATTTGTGACTGAAAAATATACGAGGGTTTTCTGGCGCAGATCTATGTATAGCAACGGACCTCGAAACCGAAATAACATTAATCAGAAATAGTAAAAAAGGAGGAACGAAAAATATATTCCACGTCAATAGTCTGCTTTATAAAAACTATTTGAAAGTAATTAAAAGTTTCATGAGCAAAATACAAACCAATTTACCACATCCCAAAAGAATTTCAAGCTAAGCAAATTACCATTATGCCTGACCACATAATTTAATAACAACATGACAATATCTCAGCCACGGTCCAAACATTGTTGTACAAAGTTTGGGGCATCCCAAACATTTAAGGTAATAGCATAACCATTGAGAAAATTCCTCAAATCTGACATTATGGAAGACCTTGCGTTCTTGGGATAACTTTGGAACATTTATACAAGTATAGTCGATAAGCGTTCATATTTCAAAACGTGGCGATTTATAAAATTATTAATGTCATCTGTTTTAATTCACGGTACAACTTCAAGGAAAGAAACCCAGATTTCTTTAAAAGCCTACATGAGGACAGGTGTCCAATATGCAGAGGCCTTGTTCGGGACTTTAATCTGAGCTGAGCCAACAACCAAGGTTGCAATGCTTCACGAAAGAAAAAACATAGGCATAGGCCTAAAGTCGCTACAAAATCGTTAATCGTAAAGACAAAACTAATTTTAGTTCTTGATATAATTATGAAAAATGGAAGAATTTTCTCTCCAAATTACGGAATACAATTACACCTTCCTTTTATTAACTTATTGGAATGTATTTATTAGAACGTTTTTGGCAATTTTGACACGTCGAATTAAGTTCGACATCTCGACACCTGATCTCGGAAATGCCTACCCAGAATTCACCTCAACAATACTATACCAAAATTGACATTGACCTAAACTATTTCCCTTTCACCAAATCGTATGACTAAATAAGATTTCAGCCTTCTCCAGAAAGCCGAAAGCAGAACTCTGAATCTGTCAAACATTATTCACTGTGGCAACATTATTTTGTGTCACGTTTTATCTGCCTACTGTTTAGTCTGACCTTGGAATTTCCTTTGATGGTATATACCTGTTAAGTAAAGAAAAAAAAATGTCAAAGGGAAGTTAATTTGAGTCTAATTTTCTTGTCTGTTGGTGGAGGCTTTGTACGGCTCTGTAACCAAATTACGTATGTATAACTTCTGTCTGTCTGTCCGTCTAACACCAAGCTGTATCTCGCCAACCGCTAACGCTAGAATAAAAATCTACCGAGTCATTATATCACTTACACATTACCAACCGTTCACTTCTGTGTGACCATCCGTCTGGTACTAGACTATATCTCACAAACCGTTACAATATACCACACTTCAAAGCATTCATCTCCTATTCCAAAAACAGAGCGCGAACAATGTTTCTTTATCACCTAAATCAACCGAAATACACAGCCAATAGCAACAAACATTATGTCCACATTACGCAAAATTTGCGAGCGATAACCACCTTTATTGGCCGCATTATTAAGCTCAAAATGGCATGAAAGTCCTATTTAAGGCTTCGTGCCTTACTGGTAGTGTCGCACATAATTGCCTGAAAGCTGGCAATAATTATAACGTCAGTGGAATAACTCTAAACTAGCACTAAGTTAATGGGGAATCGCTAAGTGATTCAAAGTTTCGCTCCATTGTGGAAACGTAATGGCGGATTCAGACTAAATTGTTAAATGTTTATTTGTTGATTTGGTTTGAAATAGTATTTAGAATGTTATTAAAAGTATTGAGTTCGTTAAATACATCATGCAAAATTGAACATATATTTTCTTTATTCATATGCAGATATACAAAATTTTATGAATCTGAAGAATTTGTTTGTACAAATTTACACTCAGGAACTAATGATCCGATTAAAAATATAACATACATATAACATCACGATGTGATTGGTGTAGAGCAGTAATGATATATGTATCGAAAACGGTGGATAATACGAGCAGTCTCAAAGTATTAATCCAGCTAGAAATAAATAGCAGTTCAGAACTTTTGTCGACCGTCGCTAAAGATCTTGTTGCCTCGTGCCGCACTGAGTTGAGTACGAAACTAGTCGGGCGGTCCCAATACACGTAACCGTTATTAGTTAATCAATTTATAATTATTAAAATCAATTAATTGTATAAATGTTACGTAGATAAAGTGAATGCCGTCACTTAATATAATGTACTTACTACACATTAAGCGTAGTAACAAATATAAAATTTCCATATATTTCATTAACACCTACCGGGATTAACAAACCAAAAATAAATGTGACATCCCCATTCACACCCAGCAAAAACTTTCCAAAAGCAAAATTAATCCCTGCTATTCATTCAACAACTAACATCTAAATTCATTTGCGCAACCTGATTCTGGGTGCAGCTGATTACGTTGCAAGCAGAGATACGGCCAGTGCTAAATTAAATTATTACATTAAGAGCGACGGGCTTTTCTCGAATGATAAATTTAATGAAGGTCACTCGTTATTTAGAAAAACTTGAGGGCACATACTATTTTCAGTCTAAAAGAAAAATACAAAAAAACGGATCAAGTGTGATTTTGGCTCGCTGTGGGTTTCGCACTAAAGGGCCAAATAAAAATAAACTTGCAACAAAAAAATTGTCTGGAAATTTATCATCATTGGAAAATTCAACAGTCAAGTTAGTATTTTTTCAAATTCAGTCCGTCCTTCCTGGCTGCATAAACAGATGGGTTCCGTGAAGGATCACGTCGTAATCTACCACGTGTATTGACAAAAACGCCTCCCGCACTACAGATTTTAAACCTCGCCGTTTCACAAATATTCACGTTGTTGGCAAAGACACCCAGACTCAGGACAAGCATTCGTGAATCACACAAACGCTAAGCGTCACGAATATTTGGTTTGGCGTGGTGACCTCAACCACTTGGTAATGCGTGCAGTCAAACCTAAAACATAATTTTCATCTCCAGAAAACAAAAAAAATATATAGAAAATGAATCTGAACCCGCCATTATAAGCTTAGAACACAATGTTGACAATACAACAATAGATTTGAATACATACAGGTATCTAACTAGATTTGCCTGGTCGTTACAACATTAGGCTTTTAAGCAAACTTGACAAAGTGTTGCGAGAACGTCTTACAGACTTCGTAATAGGAACACTTGTATTTAGCATCGTCTGTCTAAGCTGTGTGATGTTTGCTACTTTGAGTGTTCGAGGAAGGTTAATTCTGTAGTGTGATACTTTAGGTTAGAAAGGCACATTGAATTGAGGGTGTTATTCATACATCTTTGACAATCGTTACGAAGAACCAGAAGCTATAGCAAAAAATCTGACCAGGGGTATCGTATTGTCCAGGTAACTGGGTTGAGGGAGTCAGGTAGACAGTCGCTCCTTGCAAAACACTGGTACTTAGCTGCATGGCTGTTAGATTAGAAACCGAAACTAGCATTGTGGGGAAAAGCTAGTATGATGATGATGATACTTTAGCTTAAGAGTTTATTGCTGAAGCTGAAGAGGTCTCCCTATTTTTAGGGAACTCACGGTTTCGCGAGTCCTGCAGGCACTTGATCGGTTATTAAGCGAAGTCCTTAACCAAAACATCTTTTACATACAAGCATTTCCTATTTTTAATATACAAGTAATACCAACTAAAACAAACACAAAAACCTAATAATTCAAATAAAAAAAGATCTTACATATATTAAGAACATGTAAACGACTATATTTCGGGGTAACGATTATTTCCGTACATTTTTCTGTATTGAGTAATAAACCAAAATAATTCGAGTCATTACATATACCGCGATACATTCCGAATATTCTTGGAAATGTGGAATTATTTTTGGATACTCATATGAATGTGTGTGGTAACTTGCATTGGTGAAGTCCTATGAAAAGAATGCTTTTGAAAAGAGTGTATTAATTGATAACTGATATAATTACCAGAAAAAACTTTTTGGTTTAAATTATTATTACACTAGCTTTTCGCCCGCGGCTACGCCCGCGTTGAGGTCGGTTATATCGCGTTTCCAAGAGAACTCTTCAAGTCCGGGAGAAAAACTATCCTATGTTCTTTCTCAAGGTCAACTCTATCTCTGTACCAAATTTCATTAAAATCAGTTCAGTGGTTTAGACGTGAAAGCGTAACAGACAGACAGACAGAGTTACTTTCGCATTTATAATATTAGTAGGGATTTTTACACAAAATTATAACTAAAATAGGTCAAAATGATTGTCGCGATTTTTTTTCACTCCTTCTTGTCTATGTTCATATGAAAAGGTCTCCTGCGGCTTTTTTCTACCATAATTATAATATTTAGACTATAAAATTTTACTCATATTTACATCGAACTACATAAAACTTTTACCGTTATTAAGTTAAAATGTAATCAAGTAAGAATAATTTAAATTTTATTCAGACAAAATTTTAATATCACAAATCTTGCGAAGTAGCAATCGAGTAAACTCCTATCACCTATTCTTCATTTTTTTTCATCCTAGCATCATCTTTACTTATGCCACCCCAACCAGTCCATCATAAGCTATGTTTGAAGCAAATTCTTTCGTCAAACTTTTCTTTCGCCAAACTACAGATGTCATTCTTAGAAGGGTTGCGAGATGTGGGTCATAGTTTTATAGATTTATTATTACAGCTGATGTTGGCTTGGTTGTTTTAATCTCTATAAGATGATCATATAATAATACAACCTTCAACAAAAATAACGACTGCCCCGCTAAGGAGTTTCATCCTTGTGTCGCGAGGATTACACAAAATACCCTGACTGATAGAGCCACAACTTATTTCGTCACCTTTTTCTTATTAAAATTATTTACTATACATTTTAGAATGTGTAGTAGTGTGAGTAATAGTATTGCAAGATAAAACAGTCCTTAAACTCCTTTAATTAGAATTCAATTTCCAGTAAATATTTTTCCTTTACTATCTGTTCTGTCGGCTGTCCCGATTTATCGATGACGTCACCACGGTACACTATTGCGAAAGTGCTGCACATTACTTTGTTTTATAGGTCTTTCTATTTTATAAGAATTATTGTATAAGGAAACTTGAATTTTTCACAGGTTTTATTGATATTCTTTTATTGAGTTGTTCTTAGTCCTTGATTTAAATCGTTTTTCATAATTTCTTAACATAACATTGTTTAAACAATAAGAACATACAATCGACTCCTAATAAAAAACCACTAAGCCAATCTTGACGAATTTTTACGGGACCCAATGATAGCTATTTTACGTTAGATGAAAAAAGGATCAACAAAATCGGTTCATCCGGTCCGAAGTACTGAGGGAACAAACATTTAAATAATGAAGTATGAAGAAGCTCTTCTTAAAAAAGAAAAAAAAAATTAAAAAAGAAATTTCAAATGAATTCAACGATTACATCTGGATTTTCTAGAATTTTGATCTTAAATTGCGGCAACATTAAGACCACATCGCACAAAAACAATAAGAACAAAGTTAAGGTGGCTAATCAAACCAGGCAGTCAAACACCCAGAAAATAACCGATAGCATTATCTACTTACTAATCAAACCAACCCTTCATTTCCTTAGTAGATAAATTTAAATTTCAAAGCATATCTAAAGAGAGACCGCTGTCTAAACACTTTTCTAAGTCAGCCAATTTCAAGGCAACGTTGATGAACCCGGGGAGGCGTTTAACTGACTCCAAGCCTTCATTATGTATAAATTTTATTTTAAGTGTACATAAATTATCAAAATGAGGCCTTTGTTGGTTGGTGAAAGGAATTTGAGTCTAGTTTCTAGAGGAATAGGTTTTGCTTTCCGTTAAATTAAGTGCTGACATCGTTGTAGTCTTTACCTGATTCATATTTTTCTTATTGGTTTTTAGGGTTATATACGCCGAGGATAAACACGATAAAACACAATCTGCTTATATATAAGTCTGGCCGTTTGTCACCAGTTGGTCTCAGAAACCGTGACACCGGGACAGCTGATCAACAAATTCGGTATTTGATGTCATTTTACGTGCGGAGCAATTTCCACATGTTTTATCGATCACTATTACACACCAAGAAATTCTCGTCTTCCAAAATCCCTCACAACCAGTTCATCATAGTTTTTACTCGAAGCCTGCAAAATCTGAAAACTGTATTCGCAACTGAACTTTCGACCATGCATTCCAACTGCGGTTTGTAAGCATTTCAGCCAAAATTCCAGGTTGCCAGCATTTAGGAGGAATGGAGGCTTGTTCAAACAAGTTGCCAGCCATCTATCATTGCATATCTGATACAGTACCGAGACTACTGTTTGTTGTTTGTACGTTACAGATTACACGTATACTTTGCACTTCCCAGTTTCATTGCTCAATTCGCAGTACAGGTCGGAGAAAAGGTGCAAAAGTTGTAAACCTTCGGTATATACAGCTGTGATAGAAAATAAAGAATTTTCTTTGGAGATAGCCCGGACAAAAAAGATTGTTTAAGAATATTGAGATCTGCTCATCAAAATTGTATGGGAAAGACATTATTTTTAAGGTTAGGTTCCCAAAGGGTAACATCGGAACCTTATTATTAGCTGGCATTCTACCTTCAGGCTTAAAGTATCTCATGAATCTTTATAGGTAGACAGTTGAAATTTTCACAGATGATGTATTTTGCTGCCGATGCAACGGCAAATACTAAAAATACACACCTAGGTCAACCGATGGTTTTGTCATTAATTTGATTTTTTTAGCCTATTTGTACTCAACGTCGTGAGTCCGACTCGCACCTGACTGGTGTTTCACTAGATGCCGAGAGATTTTTATATTTTCACAAAAACATCGCTTGTTTTTAATAACACTGACCAATCCATATCTCAGAACTAGGCAAAATCCCAGCCCCGTTAACATTTAACAAATACCTTGATTTATGTTCTGTGCCTTACGGTCATAACTTGTTACGGAATCCAGGAATATTGAGTGTGACAGGTGCGGTCGGAGAGATTTTCTAGTTTTTTAGTCACAAAGAAACAACTGACGATATTTCAAAACTGACATCTTGTGTGTGGAGCTGTGTAGTTTGTAACTGCAGTACGCTTGAAGTGTCTTTCCATTGATTTATTGTTCTATCTTTTGCTTGAAACTTTTGCGAGGAAGAATAAAAACAGTCAAGTGCGAATCTTACAAGTGGGTTATAGAAAAACAAATTTGTTATAATTGGAGCCATCAAATTCATAACCGTAACAATTGATGATTATTTTATTATTTGTTGTTATAGCGGCAACAAATTCATCGGATTAAATGAATTACTTTAATACCTAAAAGAAGGAGAATTGCGTCTGGAAACGAATGGAAAACTGTATCCTCTCTTCGGCTATATCTTTAATTATTTTATGATCATAACTCGAAAAGAAAGAGAAAACGTAGTGTTCACTTCAAAATATGTAGATAGTTATCATAATTACGAATTTTATAAGATTTAGTATTTATTAAAAACTAAATTATGACTAATATAATCCAACTATTGGTATATATTAGCGTCAGTGTTCTCAAAACGAATTGTTTCATTCGTTTCTTTGAAAAGGGTTACCTTCGTGAGTAAATACTTTCAATAGCGTTGGTGTGCTGAGTGATTGACAGTTTAGCGAAAGGGAATGGGATCGATTTCCATTTCCATCTCTAGAGTCCTAAATTACTTGGGTACAACAATGTATTATATTTTGATAGTAACATTCGTAAGAATTTCGTAAGAATTATTCATTATTATGAGGCAACGTTAACTAACGCGCACTAATCGGTATTGCCTAATTTGTTGATATAACGGCATCAGAAACACATCACGTGAGAAATTTCAACCATGTAGTTATTACGGTTATATGTATCGGTATAAAATACAGCTTGGCGACAGCCGGACAGTGGTTCCTGAGTAATAGGTTCCCGTTTCACCCTCTGATATGGAACCCCGAAAAAAAATTCCTCTACAATACTTTTATAAATTAAATATTTTTTACTAGGAAACCGGTTCAACGTCCATTATGGACCAAAATATCTAGTTACTTTACTTTCGGACGAATGATCGCCGAGAGCCTAATGGATTCAATTTTGAGTTGATTAATAAGGATAAATCTGATTTTCCAGATATTTTTTATTCGCGAAGTATTTTAAAACATCCGTGCCTTTCAAATTATAGTTCAGGGTACTTGGAAGAAGAAAACGGTGAATTGAAGCAAAAGATTATTCGTAGAACCGAGTTTATGAGGAAGATCTTAACCGCAAATATAAATTATACTGAATACAGAAATAAACCGACTTCTGGAAAATCAGGGTCCTTATCGCCACGTGTTAAATTGATATTAAAGTGAATGTGGAATAGAAATACTGCAAAAAGACCAAAAGAGAAAGGAGACCTTTGCCAAGCAGCGGGATCTAAAATAGGGTCTAAGAATCTAGGGTCTAAATGTAAAAATCTAGGTTCATATAAATGGGTTATGAAAGTACATGGACAAATATATTGTAAAATTTAGTACAAGGTCCAACAAATCAATTCACAAAATGCCCAGGGCCAATTCGACGGCAGAAGCCCGAGATCCCTCACACCCAATCTCCTTATAGAAATCCTCCCTCTTCTCTCCTTTCTTTTTATAGAAACCTGAATATCTAAAACTGTCTCAAACTGAATAAGTTAGGGTCATCCTATCCCTATCCTATCCTATAACTCACTTGTTGCCAAAATGCCAAACAATAAAAATTCATCGCTTTTGAACTGCATCGTATAAGAAACGCTTTACTGTGCAGCAATCTAATAAGCATTTACATAAAACCAATATACCTTTGAATCTCCTAAGAAAGTCTCAAATTGTGCCAATACAGGGTTGGCAAGAAATTTTTCGTCTGTTTTGTTATTGCTATTTAATATCAGTCACGAATAATCAGTGTCAGTTTTTATTCGTTCTCGTCTCTTCTTGAATCGCATGACAGTCTCATTATTTGGTATTTTTTTATAAATAATAAATAAATGCAGACAACATCTCATACATTGTTCTAAACCCAACTTAAGTTGCAAAAACTTGTGTTATGGAATTCAGACACAACGAAGGTACCACAAACACCCAGACCCGAGACAACGTATAAATGTGAATTTTTACATTGACCCGACCGGGGATCGAAACCGGGACCTCAGAGCTAGACACACCTTGAAACCGGTGCGTACGCCACTCGACCACAGAGGACGTCAAGTATTTACTCTTTATATGCAAAGACTTCCTATAAAAAATTATAGACCCCTTAACTCACGCTGAGTCAACCTTCGATCAATCTACATGCAACAACAACAATCACAGCTGTAAATCTCTTTTGCACTAGAAAACACCATGTTTATTTGTAGGCATATCTACTGACTACAATCCTTAAAAATTTCAAGGTTGACCCTAGGAAGGAACTATAAGCGAAAAGCATGTTGGTTTGTCACAATAACTGTTGAAGTGACTTGAAAGTTGGTGAAACCAACAAACAGAAGAATTAAACTTAGTACGGGAGTCGTGTTTTTAAAGAATTACTATTTTCTCGTATCCCTAAGTGAAACTGAACTCATAAATTCATGATGGTATAACAATTAACTTCGATATTGGTTTTCATTTTGTTGTTCTAAAGGTAACAGAAATACATCATCCCAAAAAAAATAAGTCTTATCACGTTTCACAAGACAGCTTGGTGACAGACGGACAGACAGACAGACAGATAACGGAGCCACAGTAATAGAGTTTCGTTTTGCACTTTGGCTCCAGGACCCCAGAAATAGATAACTGTAACAACTGTACAATTTCTTTTAATAAGTTACTTAAATAACTTAGCTTGCTAAATGTGAACTTCCAAAATATTCACAAAAACACTAGCCAAACGCGACAACCCTCCCTAAAATTCCTATATCTTCAAGGTTTTTATTGACTCCCGAATGACTATGTTGACGTTTTATTGTCGTCGCGTTGATTCCACTCGCCTCGTAACTTTGGCGGATGGAACCATCGCCTACTAATTTGATTACCTATGGCGTTAATGCGTTTAGTTTATCTGGCCAAACGGATTGAGGCTGTTGTTGGGGTAAGGTGAAATCAGATGAGGAGAGAAATACACTGTGACTAAACTGCACGGACAACCGAGTGGTATAGGTTTGGTTAGGTACCAGGCCAAACACACTGCGCACGACGTGTGGCAAGTTCGATACCGGCGTAGGACTAGCATTTGTGTTGTCCTGAATCTGGATGCCTTTGTGCATGTGACTTGAATGTTTGTGAAAACCCCCTCGATACAATAATTAGCTTAGGGACGAAAGCCATAAAAAAAAGAAACGTCTTTACTACTATATTCATAAGTGATGTCTAAATATAAACACTTTACACCTCAGACTATCAAGTACCTATCGGAGTCTAAGGTCTACTTCTGTGCAACGCAAAATCCGTTCGATGTGCATGAATCTCTCTTCAACATTTGGGTTCAATCTCCAATCCTACTAATATTACTAACGCGAAAGTTTTTATGTGTGGATGTATGCATGTATGAATGTGTGTTCCTCTTTCAAGCAGACACCACTGAACGGATTTAGACGAAACTTGGTACACAGTTAGTAGTAATGACCCGTATATTTTATTTAGTTCCCGTGGATTAATTTCGAATTGCACCGGGCGGGCCCGAGGGCCTGAGCTAGTAAAATTTAATTATAACAATTTCATTCGACATTTCACACTATGTTATATTACTAACCAAAGCTACTACAAGGTGCCAAGGTAATACGAATATTGTATGTAATACCAGACCACTTAGACTAGCGTACAGCCTTGCGGTAGAGCTGTTGACTAGTACGGAAATTATATCTGTACGTTCTAATGACATTATGCCTCAAGACTCCGGTTGTGTGTCACCAGATAGTGCTCTAGCAGTTGTGGAAGCGAGATAGTGCTATATGCTGTAGAGCGGCGTCTCTTTTCAATAATTACGATAATAGGTACTGCTTGGATGATGGTAGAGTCTTTGACATATTTGATGTTTGAATTCTGTTCGTATATCAATAGGCAGTTCGGAAATGGTGTTATCTTGGCTATTGAAAACTCTTGATTATTTATGTATGTTTTTTTGAGAGATGGTTCATTCATAAACTTTGCTTTGTTTGTGTTTTGTTTAAGCCATTACTATCCCATTACTACCCCGCTATTGCCCCGACAAAGTGGATGATGCAAAGCAAGGCCAGTTTTGCATCATTCACTTTGTCCGGTCTATAGCTTCTGCCGACCACATTTTGTTCATTCATTCAGTTTGTTTCACCATCACATCGTGGTCATCCTAGTTGCCGACTTCTGTTGGATGTAACCCACTGGGTATGTAAGGAAGTACATACTGGCAAAGGATCTATCTGGAAGCTATCAGGAAGCGACAAATGTATAAAATAATAATCTACGTAAGCACAATTGAAAATTACTCGCTGCTTCGAAGCTTAAATTCTTGCATGGCGCAACAAAACTACAAAATCTTTCAACCTGAGCTGAAAAGGAACATTCAGTTTTAAAAACATAATAAATAGAAGCGACCACCCAACGTTTCTCCTATATTTGAACACCAAAATGTATTTTACTTTGCTGTCAATAGCAGGCAAACAAACAACGGATTTTAAAACATTCGCACTATAGCGAACAAATGCACCTTTTACCGGCATTTTAAGATTACATTGACGTGGAAATGTTTCAACGTTCTGCTATATATAAGAATATGTTTAGGTCAAAAATAACAAAATATTTAAAGGGAAAATTGCAGGTGCAATAAACAAAAGCAGACCTTGAAGCAAGATTGGATCAAACCTTTTTAGAAGAGTCAAGGAATTTCTTTCTATTGATTTTCTGGCCGGTTCTTTTCCATTGTAATGACATCTCGGTTCGGATTTTATAGAGTTTTGATTGTAACTTTATAGTGCCGGAAAAAGGCCTAATTGAAATAAAAACTTTTGTACCTGGTTTGTACCTGCACCTCGTGCCTAAATTCCTTACAGAGATCATCTATTCCACCACAACATTTGTCACAACAAAAAAAGACACAGGCAAGTGGAAATTGATAAACTTTATTCAGACAAATTATCAAGAGTAACTTCTGAGTTCTTCCTTGAACAAGACACCTTCCATCCAACAAAATCCTCCGACTTTATCCCACACTCATATTGACTTGTTCAACATATTATACGCAACCAATATTCCTTAATATCTTCAAGAATACCTTCACAAAAATGTAGCGGACACAGTGAGACGGTGTTAAATGGTGTAGCATGATATAAATATTATTTATGACGTAATAACTGTGTCACTAGTTGTAAATTATGGTTCTATGTATTGTGTTGCTATGGGAGGTAAATACTATCGGGCTTACTTCGACTTTTGGGGAAATTGTAGAGATAGGGTAAGATTTGGATAGTCATATGTTTTAAACTGTTCATAGTCGCAGATCAGACTGTTATGGAAGGAAGTAGAGTCGTCAAAAAGGTTCTTGTTTAGGGTCAAAAACTATGTTCGTAAGGTAACTAAAGTTCTGACGTAGCCTATTGAGTTACAGCGAGAGATAAAAAGATAAGACTCTTTAAGGTCAAAGGCTTGCACCAATTTCATGAAATTTGATATGCAGGTAGCTGATAGTCTGAGTAATCTCTTTCTCGTTCTCTTACAGATCTTTTTGCAGCGATTACCAAAATCCTAGCAGGTGAGCGTATGGATTGAAACTAACTAAATGGCGTTCATTCAACATTCAAAGCTAAGAATGTAGTGTCAGTTCGAGATCAATACTGGACATAGGCCTCTTCTTCAAGCATAAGGAAGTTTTGTTGAGTAACTAGTTGTATCATTTAAATATTACTTTAAGACATGGTCGTAGAGTTTTTTAGGTAAATGAAAAACGAATTTACACAATTCACAACCTAGTACAATTTGCATGGCATTTTCGTAATTAAAACGTATTGTGATTATGAAACATAAAAGCTACGGAACCTCTTTTCCATAAATAAATATTGCCACACGCAATCTGTTACTCTGCGTTAAATATAAATCCGTTTCAGTGCCACTCAGGAGGCTTTGATTATAGTAATCAGAAACTATTAAGGCAGGTGCGTTTTGACGGTTTTTATTATACGAATGAGTTATTTTAGTAATTGGACGCGTAACGTGAATTATAAACGCAATATATTGTTGGGTTCGTGTTTGAATGTTTCATTTCTCGCTCATTTTCGCTCAGCTTACTGTTATATCTTTAAGTAACAGTGCAGTTGTGGCAACAAATAGTTGCATGCATTGCCATGCTGTGATAAAAAAAGGTTTTATAAGATTTTTTTGATTAGGAACTGTGGTAAGTTCATAAGGTTAGGATATCCTCCGGCAAGGTGGAGTGATGATCTGTGCAAGATGGCTGGATGCGAGCAGCCGAAGATAGATTTCTCGTGCGTATTAGGCCTATGTCTAGCTGTGGACAAATATGGGCGAAAGATCATGATGATGATGAAAGTTTGAAGCGAGCAGCCGAAAATAGATTTCGATGGCGTGATATGAGGAGGGGCCTATTTCCAGCTGTGAACGAATATAGGCTGATGATGAAGTTTAGGTAAGTTCTGACATAGCTGGCGACATAACCAATACCTTGGACATTTAGTCTGTTATTGTACATTGGTCATGTATTAAAAGTGTAAATAAATTAGAGGCAAAAATATTTCAGGTAGATTTAATATAATTTTTTTTTTTATCAATCACCCGTACGATTTCCCCTGAAAATCTACCTAATCCAATTTCCCCACAAAAAAAAACAACCCCAGCAAAACCATTTCAAAAATGCTCTTTCCCCTTTCAATGCGACCTCCCTATTTATTCCGAAAGAGGTGTTAGCGGTACACAATAACAAAAATAAGCTAATGCTGGTCCTATTGTTATTTGACACGCAATCACGTGACTTATGGCATTGTGTTCGTTTCGCAATGGGACTCCATGGTGTTTACTTTGTTAATGTATTGAAGGGTTTGTTTTTTTTTTGTGGACTGGTTCTTTTGATTTTAGCTGAATGAAATAAATTGTTTACACGAAATGCACAAACAAATATTTGTATTGTAGATAGATAGATATATGTAGGTATATATATATTCCACAACTTTCACACAGCGCCACCTAGTCTCAAACTAAGCGGAGCTTGTAATATGAGTACTACACAACTGATAAACATACTTATGTATTTCTAAATACATACATAATATAGATAAATTACACCCAGACACAACAAATGATCGTGCTTATCACACACCAGTATAGGATAGCAGTCAGGGTCACTAGCCGTGGGTGTCCATGAGGATTAACCCGCCTAACCAAAAAAAAAAAGGGTCTCTAGCCACTAGACCAACAGGCCCGTATTAGTTGATTTTGGATGTATTATTTAACTTCGCTTTTAAAATTGGTTCTGTTCTTTCGTAAATATTAACAATAAGAACTTGAGCATATTCTTGACTATAAACAAATATACAAGTTTGGCTAGAATTAATAAGGTGTCAAAGTTTATAAAAATTAAAATTATAATAAAATGAAGAATTAAATATTAACTGTGAAACACATAAAGATAAAAACATAAAACTCACTCACTTTACCCTTCTCCGACACAACTAAAACATAAAAATAATTCAAAAATATTTCCTGAATTTAAAAACGTTTCGTCCTTTATAACCTCGTAAACTAAACTTCAGAACGCAGGTGGCAGCCATGT
Organism: Trichoplusia ni; assembly: GCF_003590095.1. Classification (NCBI taxonomy): domain Eukaryota; kingdom Metazoa; phylum Arthropoda; class Insecta; order Lepidoptera; family Noctuidae; genus Trichoplusia; species Trichoplusia ni. The sequence continues at coordinate 7,011,883 of NC_039489.1, read as the reverse complement.
TGTCTTTGTTCAAAGTAGTAAACTTATACTGGTGTAGGTTAGCAAGCCAAATTGCAGGCGAGTTGCTCTTTATAACTTTAAACACTGAAAAAGATAGAATAAAGTGACGGAGAGCGAATAACATTTCTAAATTCCGTCTATTTTGGATGGGAGGTTCAAGAATAAGGTCATTTTCATTTTATAAACTGAATCCAAAAAGATGTAGGTAATATCGACGGGGATAGTGTAAAACCTCAAAAAAAGCATTGGTTTTTTCCTCTAATATATTTAGCCTATTTCGCGTGGAAAATTGTTGAAACTAAAAAAAATTTGAATAAAGTTTTAATCTTTTCCTGTAAAACTAGATTTATTGCAGATTCGCAGACTTTGTGTATGGTAGATAGTTCGCGGAATTGCACTGTGGGTAGTGCAATTCGATTGTCGATAGAAATAGAAAGTCAATATTACATTATAGGTACATACTTTTTGGATTCGGAAAAAGATGAAAATGACCATATGAGTTAGCTTAGTTCACCATTTCGGATGTAGCGCCATGCTGTATTTAGAATTCGTTTCGTTTCGTAAGTCATTCAAACTGAAAGTGTATATCAAATTTCAGCTTATTATAGACACTTTTTAAGCGACTTCAAAAAAAGGGGGTTCTCAGGTTGTTTGTTTGTATGCACGTATGTATGTTTATCGCATATCTCTCATTTGGCTGAAGCAATTTGGATGTGGTTTTCAGAAAAGTATTAGTTTCAAACTAGCTACGGAAACAATCACGAATACCTACTAGAGTCTACACTACGTATTTAAGACTGTGTATATAATATAATAATCTTGTGGGCTCTTGTAATAAATACTTTTTCGTATCATGTCTTGTGTTTGACACCAGATGCAATTGTAAAAGTCCAAAGAGTTTTATTTATCGAACCATTGCTAATGTATTCTCTTTAAACTCATAATACATTCAACGAAAATTAGATTTCTATCGAATTGGGTCACATTAGGCTCGATGGCAAAAATATCTATACAATCTTGGATCTTCTACATAGCAAATTCAACTTTATTGCTTGTTGACAAGGTTGAAAATTCTTTGCTCCTGGTTATTTCTTTTAGGAATTGTACCTTTCTTTGCTTCGTGTATTGATACTTTTTCGGGGTTCGAAATTCGCTATTGTGACGTCTATAAGATGGGACCAATCGAGTTCTATAATGAATATTTCCAATATCCCGAGAGTGAGTGAATGTCATACATACTATGGACTATTTTTAGATTGGCTTTATTACTAAATTGTTCCTTAGTCCTGACCTAATATTATAAGGTACTAATATTGATAATAATATACTTGTATATCAGAGAAAAGTCGTTTCGTGAAGAGATAGATAAAATTTACCTTAATCTCTACTACATGACGATCAAGATTGCTCTGTCAAGAGCTTAATGGATATGAGAAGAATAACGGTAACAAAAAAAACGTCTTCTGCTTTTTTTTTTAAGTCTCTCACACATCATGGCCTACAGCCTGGTGGTAGACGGACTTACAAACAGACAGGGCAACGGAACCTTAGTGGCAGAATTCATTTTAACCCATAGTTTACGAAACCCTACAAGATCTTGAAAAAAATAGACTTAAATAAAATCAAATGCTCGCAATAAGCCAAAATCCTTTACCAAATCTGATTCCCTTTTGACTTTCAATAAAAATCTGTTCCGCATTATACCACCATTGCATTCATTCGTTAATCCTACGCCCGTATACTCTCAAAACATTATAATTCGATCGCAATTAGTGCAGTTCACTGGACCACTGACGAGATAGTACGCGATCTAACGGTACATTGTTACGTTAGTGCTTTGTTTCCTAGTCGACGGCACTGACATGCAAATTGTTTGATGGGAGATGAAACGGGGAGTAAACTATTATAGTAAAAGTTGCGTTTTGGTTGGCTAGTTGAGCTGGTAAGGATGTTTAGCTAGGGATGTACTTGTAAAGAAGCAATAGTATTGCTTTATTTGCCTAGAATCAGTCAGCATAGCTCTGGTGGAAGCGGCTCAGCTGCGTCAATTATTTTTTAGTCTTGCAGAAGAAGCGAGTTATGAGTGCGAGAAATGTATTCCGATGTATTGAAAGTAACGTTACGTTGTAAAGACACCGCACCACACAATAATAGGTATTTTCACAGCGGAGCTAGGTTTCTGCAAATGCAAAAGAAGCGAGGACTGTTCGACAGTTTCCGACGTACTGTCCCAGCCTCGCACCGTACAATAATATATTCACAACTCCGCTACACAACCTCGTACGACACATTTTTCCTCGCACATCTTTGTGGAAAATTTGGTGGAAACTTCACATATTTTACAGCACAGCTAGTATTTGCGCAGCCTTTATAAAAGCTGACTGCAAAAATTATAGTATTCATCATGACTAAAATGAAGTTCCTTCAAATTGTTTTGAAATAATTTTATAACTTTACTTGAAACTACATCACCTAGAAAGATGTAAAAATGTTAAAAATGGAAATAAGTAATATTTTTTAAACCGGATTATCATAACACAAAATGTCATTGATAAATATAAGGAGTTTGTTAGGTAATTTTCTCAAGTATTTTTGCATATGAGGGTTCAAGAATGGTGCAATATAATTTTAGTTCAGGTATATGGTTATCATGATAACACTCTACCTATGAATGGGTATGTTTTTTGCATGGTTACAGTGGTTCCGTGCAACCGAAAAACGCTATACTTAAAAAAAGTGGATATTTTTTCGTATACCAAATTATTCTATTCAACGAGATTAATGATATTTTCTTGTCAACAATATATTCTTGTCTGTATTGTAATCTTTTCTTAGTAACGTTTTCTATCAATACACGTTTGGACGACATACCATCAAAATTTAAACCAACCCTTTAAAATTGGGCGTACCAAAGGACGCTAGGACAAAAAGGCTTAGCAATTTGCGCACACCTTTGCCTACAGACCCATAATAAGACACCACGAAGAAAAATAAAATGAATCGTTTTATTAGTTATTTTGCAAATAGAGTTCTCGGTAAAGTTGGATAGTAAGCAGTTAAGTAGCAGGGGAAACTTTCTTTATTGTTCCTTACCGTTCCATGTTACAGAAGACCAGTTTAACTTGAGCTTTTAAGAACGAGTTATTCTCTGTGAATCTATGGAAATGTTGACTGTTAAAAGGACCAGCTCGATTTGGTTTGTTTATAAATAAGATGGCAATAGTTACAGATTTAAATTTGCGTTCCATTTAGAAATCGACTGATTTGTTTTGTGGTTTAGTGATAGTTTATTTAAAACTAAATAATTTTAATTTATTTTTTCTAAATTGATAATTTATTGTTTTTCTTAAATAAAATCTAAACTCGTTATTAACTTTGACTTGTTTTCTTAACTGTCAAAAAAAATTCGATCTGAAAACAATCAAATGAATAGCTATCACGGTTTGTGATGTCCAGCCAAGAGACAAACGGACGGATAGACAGCAGACAGCGTAGCCTTATTATATAGTTTCGTTTTCACATTTTAGGTACGGTACTCCAAAAACCTTCACAAAGTTACTAAAGAGTTATTAAATAACCTCTAAAGCTATAAGCCATAATCAGCTTTCCCATCAAAAACATTATAACGACAATCCTTCCCTTCACAATCGTCATTTAACTAACATTTACACAGCTACTTATAATCTACAATAATTAATTATGTCACGCTAATAAAGAGCTTTAATAGTTCCGCGCCTCAGAATGCGTAATCACAGCCAACATTTCATCCAATATCTTTATCAAAGTTGGCCATACGTTAGAGAGGGATAGCGCTATATAAATGCTAATACTTTATCCCGCTCCGCCAATATTTGGGCGGTACAGGAGTGGCCAATGTCATGAATTATGGTAGCTACGCCGTAGCAGTTATTGGGCTCCCGTAGTATGTCGTAAACGTGTAACGTAGTGTAGATTTAATGTCAAATGGACTTGAGATAATGGCTACTTTATTGTGGACTTAACTGCCCTAATTATTGAAATTAATTACCAGTGGTATAATTAGCGTAGATATGTATTCATGTAGTATAATTAGTTGTATTTGTTTTTAGTATAACCTTTTTTTCCAGCTGTGATGTGTTCGGTTTTCTGTCTTACAGGATTCAGTTGAACATCGTATTTCAAATGGACCTCCGTAACCTATTTTCGTGGTTAATGATTGAATGATTCATTGACAGTCAAAGGTGACATATGATGGATTTTTCTTCTATAAACGACTCCTGCACTAATTTTAATCCTTCGTTGCTGGTTTTGCGAAATTAAAGCCACATGCACGAAGACACGTAGATTACAAAGCATTCACGGTTCACACAAATGCTTGTTCAACGCCGGGATCTAAGTCTATCAAACACTTATATAACTCAATTTCTTTCTGCATGTGATTTGATGGTTTGTGCAATCCCGAAGCCACAAGGATTCAACAAATGTGGGAGTCGTCTTTAAAAATATGCCTTAAAAAATAATTTACATAACAAAACCTGTGATCAATTAAAGTGACTCATATTTGTACTTTCATATTATGTTTAACCAAAAACACGATTTTCACTTTATCTTTTTTTTACTCTTAAAGATTGTCAATCAAACCCCTTTAAATCTACGCACCTATCACTTTGACTCGTCATCGCCACTACAATTTGCATGTAGTTTATAAAAATGAAATTCAATCAAAGTTACTCGATTGAAACAAAAGAAACCGAAAGCTTCGCTACTTTTCGTTGTTTTCTTTCTTTTATTCTAGTGGCTAGTGATGTTTAGGGCTGGTATACATTTCATTAGTTTTTTTTACAACAAAAACATGCATCGGTCTTCAAATAAAACTACTAAGCTAAACTTGATAAAATGTTTCCGCAACAAAATGACAACGCTACTTTACGTTAAATCAATTCATCCAGTCCGAAGTCTGAGGTCACAAACAAAAAAAATGCAGGTGTATTAAGAACCTCTTCATACAGTAAAAAAGAATTATTGTCATAACATGCAATCCATTTTGTGTCACTTTCGAGTTTCTAGGTGAACATTTTAATTAAGATGAAAAAAGAACTTTCCCAATAGTTATTTACACTCACAATTAAAAAAACATTCATGAATGTACTTAAGAAAGATAAGGCAATTTACTTTGTCACATAGGCGAATAGAATTTTAAATCTCCTCTAAAAAATATCACAGTACTTACGTAATAGTATAAAATGTAATAAACTCGAACTCACGTATATCAGTTCAAAACTTAACAATATTGTGTATGATTATATCAAAGCGTTTCGCGTGGGCAAATCCAAAATGCAATAGATTTTTATTCAAAAAGATTTCACCGATAAAATGTGAATCGTCCTTTTCGATTCGCATTAATATTTTCAAAGAAGCCGTTTATAACGAGTTCTTTCGACGTCCCCTTTGTGTCATTATGATAGTTTTTTTATTTGTGTTGTAATTTTCATGTTTTCTTGACCTCTATAACTCGTTAGCAAGAAATTGTATGGATATTCAATTTCGTTGACAACTTGAGATTGTATTGGTGAGAAAAGTAATTGTTGTCTTGTTTTTGTTTTAATTGTTTTTTATTAAGGTGTAGCTGTGTCACTACTACATCCTATTAGGTGACTTATTAAACAGGAGAATAGGTGGTATAAGAAATGAGCTTTAAATACCCACACCTGGAGACGGAATCCAAAAAGATTCAGTCTTGATAGAGTCGCGCAGAGCAAGAAAAAAATAAAGAACAAAGAAAATACCTTTTATTGGGAACGTAGGAGACATACAAAATGTGGACAAATTGTTATTTTTGATAGAGCATGGGTTAGACTGTGTGGCTTGGGCACTTGAAAGCCCAATGTGTTTTAAGTCAGAAAAAGTCCGATATATCCGAACATTGTTTACACAACAGTTCTTTTGACCCGGCATCAGCGTGGCAGAAAATAGGTACAAAAACTGCATCGTGGCTCATAATTACCAAGATGACCCACGATGAACCGTAACAGATTTTTAGATTACAGCAATAGTTCATAAATTTTAAATTTTTAAGAACAATTAAAAAATGAGTATATTAAAATGATTAGGACACTTATTTACAACCTAGCAAACACCGAGTTAAATTAAATAAGGGAATTACAAATAGCCCTATTTAATAAACAAAATCATCTTTTCCAATAACACTGTCTACAAAACGAGATTAATAATGCCTTTTAAGGTATTTTAAAAACAAATTCGTTAAATTGTTATTATATAAGGCAAAATGAAGCATCATTTTGCCTTATATAATAACAAGGGCTCCTTATGATTTAAGCAATACAATAAATTTAGGGAAGTCGAATTGAATCATTTCTATAATAATGACTGACATTTACGAGCAGAACGAAACTCGATTAATTTACATAAATTGAGAAATTTATTTTACATTGAGTGTGAGTTTTAGTCAGCGCGTGGATACGGTATATGAGGGCTAAAATAGATAAGAGCCATATTATCTTCGCTTTAACAGAATCGCACAAAATAAAACAAAGATTAGGTAGGGTTTATCATCAAAAATTATGTTCAGCTCATTCTTGTAGTTGCTATTTTAATAAATTATTTTTATCTCTATCTATGTTTTCTTAAAGACAGCATTTTGTTTAAGTGTGCTAAAGCAATATCTGTACCATAATTATCAAAAGAAAGTAACTGATTGTTTGCTTTCTAACCAACAAACTTTGAAACTACTGAGCTGATAATAGAACCTGTTACCAAAATAAATCTACATCGTACAAATAATAGACAAACCACCACATCCATAAACAATACATCAGAGTTCGAAACAAAACCTCGTTCGCGAGGCTAATTAATAATATTGAAATGGATTGTTTTTGATTAAACTTTCCAATTGCCATCTCTGTCCCACTACATACAACCCTATACGCCTGTCCCTCTCTAACTCTTTAAAGATCACTTTGATTGACGCTGGACTTCTTAATTCCAACTGTATATTTGCTTAGCAATCTGCTTTCGGTTCCCTTTGACTTTGAAATGGTACTTCTCAATTTCCGTTGTTGTTATTCACTTTATTTACTGTTTGTTTCTATTTATTTAGGTCTGGGAACTTGTTTTTCGAGTGCGATCGAGTGGATGTAGAAAAATGTTTATCATTTGTTTTTGCGTTCGATTTGCTCTATTGGATATGTTTGAAATAATAGTGGGTTATGAACAGGACAATATTGTCATCTGTTCTTTTTACATAAAGACTCACACAATAAGGGATTAAAGTCTTCTGCCGCGGAGGGTTTCACAAACATTTAAGGGACAAAGATACCCAGACTCGGAAAACGTGGATCACACAAACACTTGGTCTACCCGAGGATCAAACCCGTGACACGTCGAGCATAGTGCGTTTGGCATGGTGACCTACATTACTCAGCTATCCATACACCAGAACCTGAACGGTCTCTTTTTTACCTAAACCCGATCTGAGGACTTTAATATTTGTGTCGCGTCGTATTCTCAATTATACAAGTCGCATGCACATATACATACAGACTTAGAACAAGCACGTGGAGTTTGTGTACCAAACAAACGTTTGACCTACGGGGATCAAACCCGTGACGCATCAATTTGGACAGCACACTTGCTTACAGCTTAACTTACAAGATTTCAAACTATCCTATTACGTAGGATACCTTGCGAAGTGTACCTTCACAAATTGCCATTACACAAAGAATAAAAAAAAACCCTACAAACACAACTACATCCCAAAAAATTCAAAAGGGCGCAATCTTGATTGGGACGAACCGAAATAGACATTACCAACCAGGACATTCCTTTGAGAATTAACGAGACCGCCGAAACAAATTAAAAATATAATTTCCTGCGTCTTTTGTTCGGGGAACTTATCTTAAGGTGTGTCAACAGAATTTGGTTAAAGAGATACAACTTATTTAATCAAAGTTTTAAAGGGAAATCTCGATAAGGATCTTGAACTCATTAAAATTTATTTTTGGTCATAGAATAATATTGCAGTAAGATTGGAACATTTTGAAGATATGACTAACTAGACTTGTTATTTTCGTCACGTAATAAGATTTCTTGGAGTTCCGTACCGAAAGGTTAAAAACGGAAATCTTTTACTAAGATTCCGTTGTCTATGACGTCTGTGACCAAGCTGTATCTCATGAACCGTAATAGGTAGACAGAAATTTCAAATTTCCTTTTTTTATAGTCTAGAATAACAGCTAGACAGTACTTTGGAATTTTCAAATTGTCTAAGGTTATAAAACATCATAAAATTATAACTATACATATCATCACGCCATTAGTCTCGGGAGGTGAGCAATAACTTACCAACTAATTCCTTAATAATTCTATGTACTTCCTAAACTACTTAACCACGTTTAAAGATCCAACCTGTAGCATTTATCACTAAATGTCTGCACTAACGTTCATTCGTCGGTTACCAACGATTACCGCTTTATGTCGGCATCGTAAAATCCTTAAAGGCTTACCACACTAGATGCGAAGCTGATAACATAAAACGATCGCTTGTCTTTCTGAAAAAAGGTGTTGATGAAAATGTGTGAGGAAATTATTTATGAGACTTGAATTTGGTCTCGAATTATTGGATTAAATGGGACTAACCAGCCACACACGCCCGTCATTGCAACTCCTGTAAGCCAGGATCTACAATGAAACCAACGAAAACCACCAAAACACTTAAGTTCGGTGTGTCCCAGGGGGAACAATTAACTGACTTAGACTCGATTTATTTTAGGAGACTTTGCACGGCAGTTCTGGTTTAATCAGTAAGAGTTTGACACTATCTGGCCGGAAGAAGCAAGTGTCCATGAAGATTCCCTCGCCTAACCAAAAAAAGAGTTGTCATGTTACATATGACATGTGTTGGTGTGGAAACAAGACAGCACACTACACTGAGAATAGTAGCATCTCTTTCACACCATCTACAGTCCTTTTCACTGTTCTAAAAGCTTTCAATCAACTAAATTAATTCCCTCCTGCTTATTTAATTAAGTTTAAAAAGTCGACTTCAACGCGGAAACGATAATCACGGCTCAGAGCTATTTCGGAAACATTTGAAACTCAGAAGTGAAATGTTTTCCGTGAATTACAATCAAATCAATCAATTTGTTCGACGATTAACGTTAATTATGAGTAACCAGATTTTTTCCAATTATTTCTTTTGAGATATCAATTTGTTGAATTCTCGGAAGATGTTTTGGCCAAAATTATGAGCAGAATTCGTCTTTAAAGGTACATTGTTCTCATGACATTTCATTAAAAACTAGCTGTTGCCCGCGACTTAGTCCGCGTGGTTAGAAGATATAAGTTGTAATTTATACCTGCTTTGTTTTTTTCCACATTTTAAATTGTATTTTCGCTCCTATTAGTCGCAGCGTGATGGTGTATAGCCTAAAACCTTCCTCGATGATTGGTCTATTGAATACACAAAGAACTTTTCAATTTAAACCAGTTGTTCCTGAGATTAGCGCGTTCATACAAACAAACTCTTCAGCTTTATAGTATAGAGTATAGATGAAGCCTTTTTATACTACTGGGGGACTAAAGAATTTACTCCTTGTACCGGGGGGGGGGGGGGTTCACACACAGACACATAGTTTCACATAGGTTTCATATTATTCAATGCGGAGCTCAAACTATTGGTACATCTCGCACTGAAGTCATTAGTGTGTGAACCTAAAACGACTATACGAATTCATAATAAAAAGAAATCCTGGTTCATTGTTTGTTATTAAAAGCTATAGGAATATAGATAAAATTTCAGTTTCATGTGGAGTGAGTGACATTTAAAAACGTGGCTTTTAGATTTTTTGAATCAATTAATTTTCACAAAATCTCACAAAACCTCAAATCAGTCATTCCACTGTAATATTTAAACAAAAACCAGCAACGTTTATAATTTTCTTTAATAAAATGTCATTGCATTTCGTCTTCTTCTTCGACTACGTGCATGGATGCCACGTTGAAACGCGAGGAGTGTTGGGGCTGTAGCTCAAGCGGTTCGTCCACTGTCGGTATGCGGTGAGCCATGATGGCCGCCCCGTAGTTGCCTAGGCCAGTGTCCCAGAATACTATCTGTACCAAGAAAGAAATTACAGGTAACATATTGTAAGAATTTGACTTTAGATAGCAGTACCAGTAAATGAGTTATTAATGTGATAACCTAAATTTCAGTTTTAAAGTAGCAAATTTTCTTCGAGATCTCTGAATAACTTTAATCACAGCAATTTGGTCATGAATATTAAAGATGTGCAAATTGCTGTTCTGCACACGAATATGATAACCATTATCAAGAAAAAGTATTTCCAATAAGATTTGACCCTCTCATACACTTCTTACTAGTGAATTTAATGTCTCCATTCAAGTCACAGACACCCAAACTCAAGAAAAGCATTCGTGGATCACACAAGCGCTAGTCCTATGCAGGGGTCGAACCCTGCGATACGTCGCACACAGTAGGTGTCGTGTCCTCAACACTTTATGATGTAAGCGTATCACACTATTAAGCGTATCGAAAAAGTGACAGAATTTTACCAAACACTTTGTATCTTTAATAGGTTCACACCAATCTCACCTCTCTATCGATAAGATATCTGATATAATGTATCTCATTAAGCTTGATAAACCCAAGTTCTTCAGCAATGGTCTGTGAACGAGCCGTAGTGAATATACCAGCCAGGGCCGCAACACTAGCGTTTGCACTAAGAGACATCGCCGCTTTTAACATCTCTTTCGCTATACCTGGAATGATCAAAACATTGAATTTTCTATATTATCCGTCATACTTAATTTTGTGGTGGCTTGGTGGTTTCGTATTATGTATGCACAAAGTGCAGAATCGGCCCCAAGGCAACTGCAACGGGCAGTGAAGGCAAACGTAGTTCGGAAAATTTAGATTTCAAATGTTGGAATCTGAAATCGTCAACTCGCAGTGAGCTAGCGCGGTCTAACCTTCCCTATAGGGTAGTATTTCCTTCCTTAAGAACAGCTGAGACGAGAAATTTTCTTGTCTCAAAACTAAAAACTTAAATGTAATTTTGTGCATCGCTTGATGGTCAAAAAGTCAAATCAGTGCACAACTACAAACAAAACAAAATGTAACGAAATGGGTATTAACATCCGAATACAAGTCAACCTTTCCAACCTGATGCGTATACCAAACAAACCTACGCGTTAGAGACAAATTTGTTTGACCACTTTAGTCCTTTTTAAGTAGCGTTTCAATATTTGGTTGCCACTTACCCCGATGCCTATACCGGTGTTTTAAAGCGATGATATACACTTTGAAGTATCGTTTTACATTCAGCGAGTCGTACACACTCACTGGTTTCTCAATTTCATTGTAAAACGTCATCACGGTTGAATATATTGGATTGTGTGTGATCTTTACGCGGCTAAACGTTCTGGAGAAAGCACCTGGAACAAAAAGGTCAAGCGTGAGGACAAGGACCCGTTGTACCCTGTTGGCTCCATATAGATATAAAATTGGTTCATCTACAGATGAACTACACCGTCTTTGTCGTCACCTTCCAACAAAATTATGACCATATAACTTTGTTAAAAAAAAACAACATATAAGATGCAGTCCAATTATTATCAGTTTATTTACGCGTATTTTTCGGTATTGTCCGACTAGTTTCGGACCCAACCGTAGTTCTTAAAGACGCAGTTCATTTTACAGAAACCCGGTGACGTCAATCTCCAAGGACCTTACACAAAGATAACGTCTTTTCGAAAATAAACATACACTACGCGTAGACAATTCACGAAAACCCAACACTTTTTTGTCTAACTTAAAAATAAACGGTATCCCTCAGGGAACTAAACTCGGCCCGCTCAAAACAACACTTCTCAACAATAAATCACTTTTCATATCCAAATCAAATTCAGTGAAATGTCGAACTAATTTCAGTGAATTTAAATCAATTACATTCAAACCGGTTATCAACGTCGCGATATTTGGCTTATAAATCAATTGTAAGACGTTTATGTTAAACTGTTCCAGGCATAGTGAATATCTAGTATCTTAATTAAGTTCTGATTGTTTGATATACGTGGAGTTTGAGATAGTATATATTACTGAAAAAGCTTGAACTCGAAAAATTTTGTAAAAGCATTTTTTTTATTTTTTGTTGCCCGTGTGCCCTCTACAAATCGATTATGTTGTCGCGGGAATATAAAATCAGGATAAAAACTAAATTGTGTGAATCCTGGTTATAAAGTATTAGCTTTATACCAACTTTCGTCTAAATCCGTTCAGAGGTTTTTGAGTGGAAGAGGAACAAACATCTATACGCACGAACTTACTCCATGATATAAGTAGGATTTTTTAAGATTACGCAATCGATTCATCAATACACAACTCTAATTGAAACAGGCTACAATATAACGGTCGTGTTTCGTTTTATAGATTACTTGAAATTGCCTACCCAAACGGCCATTATATTAAACACTGGCTAACTGCTAAAAAAAATCTCCTTTAATATACTAGCCTAATTTTCTACAATAGTAACCAAATTAACGAAAAAACCACATTATATCCTTCCTACATTAAAAACTCTTCCTAAACAAGACACGTACGATTGCACCAGCATATTAAACCTCTTTCGAATTTAAATATACTAGCACAGTTTATTCGAACGTTATCAATAGAATCAGAAAATAAGCTCACCTCACGTTGATTCGGTAGTACTGTACATGTTTCGTAACATAGACATACCCCTATCTACTACTTGGAATCCAATTTACGTATAAGAAATACGGTTTGTGTGGTAAGAGGTCGCGAGAAAACCAAATGACGTCATTTTTAAAAAATCTTTAAAATCTGTCAAGTGCGAGTTGTAGTCGCGACTCTACTTTAAGGATAGTTTACTAATACATAGAATGAAGAAAATTAAATCAATTGGATGGTAACAGAACAGCCATGTCTTACCTCGATGTTTATTTATTTTGTTGTTATGCTGGTAACAGAAATACTTGTGTGAAAAAATATTTTTATCTATCGCAATTCAACGGATCAGCCCAGTAATCGATAGGACCGACGTCGACGGAAAGACAAACTCGATACTAGGGTTCCTTTCCTACCCTTTGAAAGCCTAATGCCGCTATTATTACAAAATTATGTCGGTTGTAAAATTCTTGGCGGAATCAAAATCTGAGTCTCAAACAGTTGATTTAGCAACGTTCATCATTACACCATTATGTTGTACTATTTAACAACACTCAGATTTTCAGCATCACAAGTTTGAACGGTACTCATTCTAGAAGATCATGTATCAAATCGCCAACCCTCTCCACTTGGACCACACAATAAAACCGTACAGCTGAATCGGAATTCTTTTTACGAATGCAGTAAAAATTTAGGCTCAAAGCATTGAAAGAATCTGCCCCCTAATGTTACTGCCATCGGTTCAGAACGAATCGAGTTCCTTTCCTTCCAATTGATACGCAAATAGATTTGGAATAGATGTTACTATTCTTTGTGAATGTTAGATTCTTATGTGTATCGTTATCATTCGAATAATGAATACTTAATTAACAATTTTTTTTTTTTTTTTATTAATATGAGTTTTTTAATTGGTTTTGGAATACTTAATGCAAGTTGTTTTTTTTTTATTAAACGACTTCCGTACTATTTCCATCAGTAGAGTGTGTCTAAAAATGCCTGGGAAATGGCCTATTCGAAGAATAACTTTTGAAAATTGTATTTAGTTTTTGCGCAACAGCGCAGGCTCAAGATAAGCATTCGTGGAGCATTCAAATGCTTGTCATACGCGGGGATCGAAGCCACGAAACGTTGGGCACGTGGCTTAGGCATAATGACCTCAATTATTCGACTATTTTCGCAGTTAAAATATATACTAGCTGATGCCCGCGGGCCTGCCCGAACAAATCGAAAATTATCCCAATGTAACATAAAATCTATTCTATATCTTAATCCTTGTCATAAACTATCGGTGCACCAAGTTTCATCTAAATCTGTCCAGTGGTTTTTGCGTGAAAGAGGAACAAACAACCATACATCCAAACTGTCGCGGTTATAATAGTATAATATATAATTTCTATCACCGTCTCGTGACTCTGGGGTCCTGAGAGTCCGTGTATAGAAGACAAAATACGAGACATAACAAATCCACTAACTTTTCTCCTGTATCCTCATGATGAGCACTCCGACCAGCTTATCCGTGCCTTCCTTGACCGCCGCTATCGACATCTTATCCTTCATCCATATCCTGACGTTGTGGACAAATTCGTCTGTCCCTTCTTTGTCTTCGGATATCTTTACCGATCTGTAAGTGATCTTGTAAGAAAGGTAGAATGTAAATTAGTACTTATAGTTATTTACTTATATAGGTACTTAGGTTTGCAAGCAGAACTATACGGGAGGCGTGTAGAGCTAGAATGAGGCATTTTGAAACGAAATAAAGAAAATAGACAGAAAACAGAATTGTTAAACAATCGCCACAGGGATGTACTGTAACCAGACAGGATAAGAAATCTTTAAAACAAGTTAAGAAATTACCAACCTTTTTTGTTCAAAAATTAACGGCAAAGGGGCAAAATCATAGGGATCACCTTTAGTCAGATTTATCATAAAAACCTGTCGTTTTGTCAAGATTATTTTTTCAGTTTAATAAAACATGATAAAGAAGTAGATGTTTACTTGTATAATACTCAAGAATATTTCTTAAACAAATTAAAAATGAACGGGGATTGAATTGAGAATTTGTTCTTGTAATAAAGTTTAGAGTCAGTTTATTAAAGAAAAATATCCTAAAGTATTTTTTAATTATTTTTTAAAGAGTTCTTTTAAGGTATGGTGCGAATGTAAGCGAGAAGATAGCGTTTATTTGAATTTAAATATGAGGTAAAAAGTAGCAATAATACAAAGTCGAAATAGTAAAACTTTCGGAAAAATATGTGACAAGCTTATCTTAGAAGTTTCCATACATTTTTCGTGATTTTATTATATTCTTTGAAATCATTTTTGATTCCAACATTTCTAATAACTGTAACATTTAATTTAATAACAATGACAATCTCTGAAAATTTTGAATTATAATTATAATCGATTTAGTGCAAACGCACAGATTGAGTGACAATTTTCGTCATTCAAGTAGAAAGTTCAAACCAAATTATGCTCCTTGTAAGCCCTAGTGTGATCGTGAAAATACACCATACATCTTCAGCGACTACGCGCAGCGTAGCTACCGCACATGGCGTAGCACCTATGCGTCGTACTAAACGGGGTGTAGCAAATATGGCGTAGCAGCTTTCCGTGACGTAATTACTACGCGAAAAAAAAGACGGAACAGCTTCAGGACTCATGCGAAAAAGCGGGGGATCAATGCTCATGCCTTCTTTATATGGAAACACCTCTTTGCCAGTAAGTTAGTGTATAAAAGTTAGTGTTACAAAATTAACAATCCGCTATCAGTAAAGCCCGCTATTAAAATGTAGCCCGTTTGTTTTTCACCCTCTTTTTCTCGGCACAAAACATCTTAATTAAGTAAATTAAGATTTCCGAACGAGCGATTCATCTTTTTGTTTTTGGGGACTTAATTAAATAGTCGGGTTTGAACCGATTGCCGCATTCTCGATGGCGCAAATATATTTTTTGTAAGAATTTAACCCTTTAGAAATGGTAATTTGAAAAATACAATTATGTGGCAGATTTATTGAGGTCCCGAATGGCGCACTGGGTCAGGGTTCCAACATGGCTTTATTTTATTCATATTGTAGGTTCTTTGTGTATTTTGGTGTTCATTTAGTATTTTTGTTTGTACAAATTAATTTTAAGATCACAGGATTAATTATAACATTTTAGGCAATGTTTGTAATGGTTCTGTGTTTAGGCAACGGGCAAAATAAAAATGTATTGACTTTCACCAAGAATAAGGCTTACCAGTGCGAACTTTTAACTTAACATTTTTGATTGTACACATCAGGCATACCCCCGAAAACCAACACGTAGAAAAGGGATGTACTTCTGATTCGACTTGTACACAATTATATACCGATATATAATCAATAGCATTCAGGTTAAATACGCTTATTTCTTACTATCATTATTGGAAGAAGCTGATCAACCTAAACCTGAACTCATACAAAAATTATCTCCATTTGCCAAAACCAAAGCAGTATCATTAACTTCCTCACCTCTTCAGGCAGATAATGTTTCTTCAGCAACCTGATAGCGTCATCGTATCTCTTATCCTGTAGGTCTTCAAACCTGATCCCTGACGGTAGCCGACCCCATATGGATGGAGCCTTGATCCTCTCCTCCAGCCGCTTCATTTTCTCTAAAGCCTCGGCGTCTTTTGATGCCATGATTGGTTATCTGGAAATGTAGAGTCATTTTAACACAAGTGAAAACTTAACCAACACTTGATCTAAACTAAGTGAGGCCTTTGCCATGCATTAGGATATTGAAGGCTGGTAATGATGATGTAAAAGAGGCAAGAATAAAGGTTTTAAAACCCTGCTAGTATGTACGTAAAGCTTTACGTGGTAAAGTTTCTGGGATGGAAAGATTATTGTTTGCGCAGTAAAGATTTCATTTATAACAGACACTGTCTCTAAATGCCTTTATTATTTTAATGTGTTCTATGTGTGTCTACTAAACCTATTTACAACTTATTTAAAACATGGTAAACTTTAGCCACTTTGTGAATAATTTTATAAATGTCTGTTACACGAATCATCAGCCTTGAAGTAACCACAGCTGGGCATTTCATTAATTGATATTGAAGGTTACCTGCATATAACTGAGAAACTCAAACAGAATCACTTTAAAGAACACAGGATGGTCCTGAAATATTAAAAAGCAAAGAAAAATAAGTATTTAACATAAACACATTATTTCCTTATTGATTTATATAAATTTTAACACATAATTTATTTGTTTACATCCACTAGAAAGTAACGTCAAACTGACAAAATTGAAATAATAATACATATGTAACCTCTTTTTATTGATATCTATTTTACAGTATACTTTTTTTTTGTATATGTATGGTATAAATACTTTTTAGAGCAGGCTTCCAAGGTTAACCAAAGACCTGATCAGGATTGCAAGAAAGCGTTGAATTAGCGAAGGACTGATCGTATTCGTCATTTTTGGGGGACACATTTGTTCAGCATTCGACTAATTCCGGGCTTTAATGATGATGATGACCTTTCCTGTAAGAAGTATCTAAATTATCAAATAGAAGACAGTTTGGGACCCTAGTAACGACGATGATACGGTCTCCGATAAGTTTTCATGCAGGTAAGCCCTCTTGGAGCCAAGATACCTACTAAGTACCCTAGTCTGTTGCATTGTCCGACAAAACCTGTCAAATGCCAGTCTGACAAAAGAAAGTTTTAAGAAGATTCTTTTCCTCCAAGATTTTTTAAGTCAGTTGAAAATAAAAATTACGGATAAGCAACGCTTAGTGCGCCCATTCATTTGATGGGTCAAACGGCCATCAAGAAATTCATTTAACACCAAGACAACACAAAACAATCACAAATAGTTTCACTTCCTCTCATAGTGATGAGATCAACATTAGTCCCCTTGTGATTTAATTAGGCTCGGCCAATAACGGGGACCTCACGGCAAGTGTGGTACTGATTAAATAAGGGTACCTATCAATGTTCGAACCACTTCAAGCAGTGTTAGCTTAGACAATGCCAAGTTCCTCTCTTAATATGTAGTGTTGGGGGAATTCCTTCAACAGTCTATCGACTGTTTAAGTAAATTTAATTATATCGATAAAGATTGCTTTTTGGAATAAATATTTGAAATCAATATTAATGTCACATTCGACGTTTTAAGTGAAAATTGGTTTAACGCTTAATTCGTGCTAAAAAAAAATGAAATGATAGCCATTTTGGAAGGAATCCTTAACAAAAACTAAAATTTCATTACATATTTTGCGAAAAATAATTTTAGAATACAATATGTTCAAAGCGAAAGTTCTTATTTAAACTTATCGATAACTACGTCAATATTTATTGCACATCACTATTCATATGAGCAGTTACTTAGATGTCGTGACCGAAAGCACACACGATTGTTTGTTTAGGGTACGACGTTATATTTCTACTCCATACTGTAGCTAGTTTTGAAGGAAAATATCGTTTTCAACAAGCTGTAAACTATCATAGAAAATAATATTGAAGATTGTGAATTTTGTGCAGTTAACTTACTGTAGATAATAGTGAGTCTAGATCAATAGCATATTAAGCTCATTTCCAAAATTTGCTTTGAAAAAATTTATGATTTAACAATGAATCAACGACAACGACTGTATACGAATTCAGTGGCATACACACGTACAATAAAATCACATATTTATATATGTAATAATACATCAGTTTATTTACATCCAACAGTCCTTCACCCATATTGGGAAAATATACACTAACTAAATCCCAAAGAAACTGTAATAGCATTAGATTCACATATCCCATTGCATCTAAATGATCAAAGATCGTTCTCCGTAACATAGGACCTAACAGTGGGATATTCAAACACCGGTACTATAGGTGAAACAATACCTAGCATTAATCAAACTGTACTTCAAGATACCGTGATGATTGATATAATACATCAAAATTAATACGAGGTTAACCCCTTAGCCTTAATAGGAGGGTTAAACGGAGTAACTGAGTTTGAGACTGAAGATAATGCGTTGGATTTAATAGCCGAAGGTGCGTGCAAAATTGACAATGTGAGAATAGATGGCAATGATTTGAATGCATGATCTCTGATTGTTGTCATAGTTCTTCTTAGGGTAGTGAGAGAGCACATGTCTAGTATAGCGATAAACGAAACTAAGATGTAAAAGTAAATTTTAATATCCTACTTACACATTATTGTTTCTGCTAATGAATCGTGGGGATCAGTTCCCCAAATTAATTTTAATAATGTTACTTAAAAATGTTAGGAAATGGACAATTGATATCGATATGTGCATGGTCATGGTTCATGGTTGATTTAGTAAGGAAAAAAAAACGCAAATACAGAATATACTTTATTTGAAGAGTGATAGGGTATAATTTAGGCTACCCATGGGATACAAGTATTCAGAAAGTTGCGTGCTTCGAAAAAAACAAAAGATAGTTTCAAACAAACAAACGGTGATGCTGTGATTGGTCGTTTATCAGTTCTATCCAACTGTAAATTTCTGTACATACATATGTGCAAAAATTCCAAACCGACCTTACCTCGATCTCTCACAAAATAAGACACGCAAAACTAAAACCGATATATTAAGACATCGTCTAGCAAAGTCAGTGGAACCACCATACACTGCTTGGCACGCCACACTGACTTGCCGAACTTCGTTCAATAGGGGAAGCGAAAAAAAAAGGAAAATAAATCAATACCAACCAAGGTATTCATAAAAGTTTGCACGGCATAAAATGACTTTAGTGAAGAAAAGACAAATGCCTTGGAAGGGGTCCGTACGTTTTGTGATATTTAGCGTATAGAGTGAATAAGGAAAATAGTATTGAGGTTTGTAACTTTTGTGAGACAGTATGTGATAAAGAACTTTTGTATATCAGTGTCCTGTGAGTATTTTAAAAGCAATAGAATAGGAAGATTCAGATGATAATAATGTTTCATTGATCTGGCGTATTTACTAATTTGAAAAACTGTTTTGATAAGTCAATACAGAATCTTACGATAAAAAAATAACCCATCCCATAAAAAAGAAACAAAACATACCTGACTCCAGACCCTTATGTAAATAAAACATTGAAATCACAAAACATATAATATAAAGATCTCACAAGACCAGATTTTAAATATAATATATCGTGAATGATCAAACATAGAAGGAACTTAACTTGTAAATTATATGAAGCACGCGAGCAAAGTTGTACGGCCACACTCATACGATACGAAAAGCCTAATTTATGAAGGCAAGCCAGTACTATATTATCCACAGACGGTCATTCGTTTTACTGTTCATATGAAATCGAATCCACTCGCGAAGTAATATTAACATCGTTTCGAACAGGCATAGTTCGAATATCAGAGTAATGCGAGTGGAGATATGGAATTTGTTGATAAAGATTTTAAAGTGGAAGATATTGTATTAATTATATAGCCTTTAGTTTCTTCAATAACATCTTTCTCGCACTTAGGT
This sequence comes from Trichoplusia ni, assembly GCF_003590095.1. Lineage (NCBI taxonomy): Eukaryota > Metazoa > Arthropoda > Insecta > Lepidoptera > Noctuidae > Trichoplusia > Trichoplusia ni. The sequence continues at coordinate 6,991,709 of NC_039489.1, read as the reverse complement.
AGTGACACCTTGGGACGCTAGGGTTTTCACCCGGATTCGTGCTCGCTTGTCCAGGTTTTACAGGACGTAATCGAACCCGCCACACATCGCGTAATTAGCATAACATATGTTAGAAAAAAATTGCCTGTGTCTTACAGCTGCATCTAAGAGTAATAGTATTGCAGTACAAGCCTCCAACAAGAAGCTTGCAATAATATAAATTTAAAATTGATGGTAGTTCCACTATAGGAAATTATTTGATCAAATCACCTAAATGTATTGAAGTGACAAGTCATCTAAACCTCTCGAAAATCAATTTTATTGGTGCTCATACTTGACCGGACTTAATAACAGGGATAGGAATACCAAAATTTCAACAATGATAAAAGAATAAACTTGGTAGTCTTCGGACGTAAAAACCTCCCTAAAAACCAGAGACCGGACAACCCCACTTTAGAGTTAAGCCGTTTGACAGGGTAACCCGTACACGGGGTAACTCATATCGCAGTGTTACCTTTTGTTCGAGTTACATCCTTTAAACCCAGCGAAATGGTTAACACCTTCATTATGGTAACCACGTGAAGGGGTTAACCCCTTCAATAACTTAACCCTTTGAAGTGGTTACCTTCACGAAAGGCTTTTATTCGTGTTACCCTGAATTACCCACTAAACTTGAGCTGCATACTTGCACCCTAGCGGCCCCTCATTGCTTTACTAAGACTAAAGCTGATTTTCTTCTATCGCCGACGCGTCGCGCCGTGACTCGCGCCTCTCGGACAAACTACCTACGCGCGAAACGTCGTGTTGCCCGCGACTTCGTCCGCGTGGTTAGAAGATATAAGTTAGGAATTTTTGAACGAAAGCCCTCGAAGATTAATATTTTTCCCCGTATTTGACACATTTTTCATTAAATCTTCGCTCCTATTAGTTGCAGCGTAATTTTATATACCTAGCCTAAAACCTCCCTCGATTATTGGTCTATTGAACACAACATGAGATCAAATTTTTTAGATGAAATTATTTATAATAATTAAAAAAAAAATCGAATACAAGTCGTTTTTAATTTTTTGCATTTTCTGAGAAGATTTGACGGGTGAATTTTCGATTGAAAATTAGTGTTTTTTTATATTAATTCAAAATAAGGTGAAAAAATAAATATTTTTAATAAAATAAATTACAGCGTATTTGGGATACAAAAAAGTAAGTTTTCAAAAAATTTCGTTACAAATTTTTTTTTTGTAAAAGATATATTAAAAATAAAAAACCACAATAAAAAACCAAGTTTTTGGATTTTTCACATAAATTTTGAGGCTATGTGAAAAAAATCTTTTTATTTCCTACAACTTTGCCATTTGACTTTTTTCGATACGAATTTTAGTTTTGCCGGAAATCGACAAAAACCGTTTTTTAATATTCCCCTCCTTTTCTAATGGGTTTCATCCTACTATTATTTATCTGTTTTTAAAAATTATCGACCCTGGTCTACAAGTAGGTATAGACACGAAAAATATATATCACAACGTTTGAAATGTGCGACAAGCAAAATTAAACTGTAAGATCATATCCACAATGATTTTTATTCCATGTTTACAAGTTGCTCGGTAAATGCAACAATGGCGCCGCTGGGCATTAAGATGTCACGTGCGCTCGTGGTTATACTATTTTGAAACTAATGTCTATGATAAAGAGTGCATATTACATTGTCTTAGGTTGGAGTGGGTTACCCTGTTACAGTGTTACAGGGTAGTGAAAGGGTAACCTGTTCGGAACAGGGTTACAGTAATCCGTTCGAAGGTGTAACACATGTCATAGGGTTTTTTCTTGAAGCGCTTAAAAAAACCCCTTCAAAAACCCTTTCAATGAGTATCCGGCCGGTCCCTGCTAAAAACTCACTTCTCTCCTTTCAAATTTCATCACTCCACACGTTCCGTTTGACAATCTTCGTTGACTATATTTCTGTTGCTGCGAGACTTCCAAACGGGAACAATTTCACTCGCTCCAAGATTGCTGTGAAACGACATCAATCTTTGTATCCTACCTTAGTACCGCCGGAGCAAGTTGTTTACACATATTTGTTTGGTAGCAGGTTGTGCATAAAATTGACGTCATGAAACACACGTTCAAAACATAGTGCTGCGCTAAAATTTATAAAGAGGTGGAGGAAAATTTGATATTTCTAAAGTTAACATCAAAGATAAAAGAACTTTAAGGAATAAATTAAAGATGAAAAAAGTCCAGAAGAAACAGCCTGACAACACTATCCTAATATCATTTAACTTTGTTTAACATATAATAAATTATTTCATTTGAGTATAAAAATAATTATTTTGGCACGAATATTCGGATTACTTACTGACAATAATTACGGTACGTAAAACATCATGTACAGATATTTTATTAGGACACTGCCAACACATTATAAATACCTCAACAAATTCAACCATATCAGTATACGACTAACCATCGCAGCCTTCGCAAAGCAGAACCCTAATTCTGTACAAAGCTCAAATCGATACAAGACGTGATTCAATACAATTTGAGCAGCACAAACTTTCAAAAGAAACTAAGCTATGGTATTTACTGGTAGATACTGCAGGTGGAGTCAAGGTTCTCTGGTACCTAGCTTCGGTTGTTACCAAAAAGGTGACGTTTATTGTAAATAGAACAAAAAGGACAATAATGGTTCGTGATGTCATAGAAAATGTATCGTTTGATGGAATGGCTGGATGATTATGCTAGTCGTGGTTATGTTGTGTCCCAGATTGTGAGTTTGTGAGGCTACCTCAAAAATGGTATAGCCTCATGAACTAGTCGATTCATTCAGGCGTTTGATGGCACAAGCTTACTCAGATTCTAAAAAATACTCTGGATAAGTTGGCTTAAATTCGCATATTTTTTTGGACTTTAAAAGAGATCGTGACCCTTGGTTTGGCCATTTCTTTTCAGGGTAATCAGATGGGAAAAGTCAGTCTCAAAAAAACATGTCAAAATGGTAACAAATTATTTCATTTCAGAAATCTGCTAATAGAAGCTGTAAATTGATATTACAATTGAAAAGCGGCATGAGCTCAATTAAATTCGAGTTCTCTTTGAAATTCTCTTATCAGGGTAAAAAAATGTGTGTCTATCTACTGAAAATAATACAACACTGATAAAAAAAACAAAGTTAAGCTACTAATTACAGTGACGATACACAGTATTTTATTTGTAAGCAAATCATAAGGTATATTTTAATAAAGTACAAAGCTAAAGAAACACAATTTCTCAATTTTATTTTCAAATAGATTGAACATTTAAGCTATTGCCTTGCTTATACAAATAAATTCGATACCCAATATTTTACCTTAAAACCTCCTTGACAAACGAAACAAAATATCAAGACTAAATCCAAATTCAAAATGTCCTCCGAATGTCAACGATCACATTCAAATAAATCTTCGTACGCGTCTATTAGATTGATCGACAATCGAGAATTGTGATAAATCGATGCCTGTACTGCACTAGTGATTAATTGTTGTTAGCTAATTGATTTTGGCTGCGGTACACCGATCATGGTAGTTAGAATCGATTATTACGTAATCACTTATGATCGATTTCGTTCTGATGGTATCTCGATTGATATTAATATGTAATGTTGTTTAATCGGTTATTTACCTGTTATCGATTAGTTTTGAAGCGAGTATTGATTGATTAAATTATTGACAGTTAAATTGCCTTATCTACATGTTCATTCTGCTGGTAATTTGAAGTGTCTCAAACTGTATCAAAAAGGTAGGTAAAATAAACATGCTAGCACAAATGTATGAACGATTTTTTACTCTGATACAAAAGATCTTCGAGCAAACGTTGTTAGTTGTGTCGTTTTGTAATTGATAATTTTAAAAATCTTTCCTATAACTTGTTAAAGACTCAAGATGGATAAACCAACGTATCTGCATAGCGTATTTTTTCAACAATTTTTACACAAATAAAGTCCCTAAAAATAGTTTAATGATGGGTTCAGAAAAAATAAATATATAAAGTGAGATATTTTTTCTTTCCCCATTATCCATTTATACAATTTCTAATTAAATTAGTTGCTGGTTGCAAAACAAACAATCGCTCTCTTAGGAATCACCAACCTTAAGTATTTGGGTGTTCTTTTTTGTTTCATTGTAGATCTTCGTTTACAGAAGTTGCATTGAAGGCCATGTGTCCTGCTAGCATCATTACAAAAAAAAAACAATATTTTATTTGTTATTTTTAAGTTGCATTTATTATTCGTCCAACAAGGTATAATATCAATAGCAGCCATGACGTCAAATTAACATCTATAGTATTGCTTTGAAACAAGAACAATGCACTTTTGTATGTCTAAAAACCATTAGTACAGGGTTAAAGGACGGTAACATTAGCTTCCATTACCCTAAATTTGTGTAGCTCCGTACCACAGAGCGAGCCAGTGGCTCGTTGCAATTAAACTTAAATGTCTGGAGACGTTTGTAATTCGAAGCGAAAAGACTAGAGATATTCTCAGTTTTACTAAGATAATGTTTTCTTAAGGGGTGGAAATTAAAACATTGTGCTGTTTTAGATCTGGCTTAAATTAAAATAAATTTATAATACGAATCTTGTTTTATTTTTTTATTTCAAGTATACCGTCTTTCAAGCACTTTTAATGCGTTACAGTATTGACAGTTCGTGCACGATTCCAAAACGTCCTTGCTATGGAGAAGAACCGGCAAAAAACTCTATAAAACAATGACTTTGCCTTCGTCATAATTTGATAGTTCTCTCACTCAATTCGACTCGCGATCCCGCCGGGTCTGCTCATGATTAAGTACTCCGGTTGGGTCCGAAACTAGTCGGGCTACCCCGATAAATACGCGTGAGTAAACCGTTACATCATTTAATAATTGATAGTTCTCGTTGGTACTGTCTATTATAAATTGGGCAGGCATCCCAAGCTCAGCTGCCTTATTAAAAATAAAAGTATTTAGCAATTGTAAGGACAGACAAGACAGCTTAAAGCAGTGGAAGAATATACAGTTTTGTTATCTTCCTTTTCTAATATTTTTCTCGAATAGTTAATAAATAATATAATAAATAAATACGGACAACATCACATACATTGTTCTGAACCCAAAGTAAGTTGCTAAAGCACTTGTGTTATGGAATTCAGATACAACGAAGGTACCACAAACACCCAGACCCGAGACAATGTAGAAATGTGAATTTTTACATTAACCCGACCGAGGATCGAACCCGGGATCTCAGAGATAGCGACACCTTGAAACCGGTGCGTACGCCACTCGACCACGGTGGTCGTTCTTTTGACTTCTTCAGTAGCGAACTTAAAATCTAATTCCTCCTTCATCATTAATGGGCTGTTTAGTTCTGATAACATCATTCGATTCCGAAATATCAAAATTTCCATTTATTTTCAAACCAGCATCACAAAAGCCAAAGGCTCCATCCATTTTATATTAATCTTGCACTTTCGTATGAATTCCGCCGTAACGTTTAACTGATGCACGTAAAAAATACGACTGACATATTTTTGGCTTTCCACTCCAGTTGAGCTATGACTCGGAATCCATTTCCATTCGAGTCCGATATTCTGAACTATTTGGGGAAAAACACGTGAACCATGCGATATCTCTGGTCAGTTAGCGGAGGACGGGTCACGTAGTGCGGCCCTGTTCTGCAAAAAAAATGTTAGCTGGTTTTTTAGTATGATGGAAAGTTTTTTGGCGGTTTCGGGCAGACGTTTGAGTGAATATTGAAAATAGGTAATATAGTAAAGATTAATTTAAGTTTTATTTGTCATTTGACGATTCGAGGTTGTAAATTTTAGAGTAATGTTTTTTTCATTTAAAAAAAAAATATGTTGTCACCATGGTTTTAGTCGTATTTGAGACTCCAAACCATGTGCCGACAAACCCAAATATATAACTATTGCAACGAAAACCTTCATTTACGTTCCTAAGCTGTATGTCTCCTTAACGAAAATATTTTACTTTGATAAGAACAGCAAAAGATAACAAAAAATATCGAAATTCCATTAGAACATTGTTTATGGGTGAAGTTTTCTTTGCGACATGGTTCTTTAGAATTTTTTCGTCGAAACTTTTGCTCTAAACTATTATTAATCGTGATAGGTGTGGAACTTTAAACTTGGGCATAATAAAGGGCACGTGTTTCGAAAGAATTAATCAAAAAGTTAGTATTTCGATTTTACGCATTCTTATACTTTATAGAGTAAGTTGATGCAGTCGTATTTAAATTATACCTAAATTAATTTGATCCTACATATTTTTTCACAGCGTTTATTTTCGCAAAGCTGCGTATGGCAAAAAATATGTAGAATTTTAAGGGCCCTAATTATAATTAATAAAATCGAAGTTCACACTTGATTGAAAAAATCTGTTAATTTATTCATAGAATTACATGCTCAATATAACAATTTACATCGAAGCTTTGCGCACATGTTATAAATTTAAAACAAAAAGGGTCTACAAACTATAAAATATACGCAAAATCATTAGCACCTACAATATAACATATCAATACACAATTTGCCTTTCATTCCTTAACTCACAAAATCTCAGCCATAACATAAGTCCACCCAATTCGTCGCAACACACTTCCTCACTAGATACTGTTATACATCCAAAAGGCAACACAGAAAGGAACTTAGCAGTTTTACGACCGACGCCTTCATCGCGAAATCCGGTCACTGATTCCAAGGCACCCAACGAAAGACATTCCTAACAAAACGAGGAACACAATAAAGTGACTTCAAAAGCTATTTATATTCAAATACCCACATATTGTTACGGAAACACATCATAAATTCAATCGGTCGCAAGTGTTACGTCACCGTTGCTTGATTTGTAGTCGTGACGTCACCGATCTTTGATTTATGACGGAACGTAGATGTGGCAGAAAACTTGTAGATGAATTGTTGAGTTTGGGCCCTTGGTATTGTTGAGGCAGAAGAAAAATTGGATCGTAATAACATTATTTTGTTTTTAAAACTGAAACATTCTGCTGACTTTAATTAAAAAAAACACACAGTCAATGTTGATAAAATTTTTAAGTTTCAACAAAATTCTTTTCCATATTTTATCACTGTTTAAACCTTCTACGACTTTCTCGAATAATTTCTTTCAAGACTAATGTTCTCGAATTTTAGCGAGGCTAACGAACAGCAATTCATTTTTACATATAAGAAGATTGAGAGAACAACAAAAACTCCTTAGTCTATTAATATGTAACGTAAATTTCAAATATATTATTTTCATCTCCAAACAACTTGTGACACAGTCACACATAGATCAAAGATCTAAGGTCGAGTTCACAATGGACTCGAACTAAACTGAAATGGATTGAGTTTGCAACATGTACGATAAGTTAGAAGGTTTTGCGCGGAATCCTGGACTAGTTGGGGATCGATTCAGGAGTAAGTTTCATCTGGATTTTGAGGTAGATAAGGAGACATTTCGTAACTGGGTTTTAGACTGGAATTTACTTGAATTAAGGCCTTTAGAGAATAGACGAGTAGGTATAAAAGTAAAAATCTATTTAGTCCCTCAGTCAGATAATTACAAAGTAATCGACTCGTATTTTTCCCTTTTTCTAAACAACGAAAATTGATATAGATAAACTGCTGTAAAGTTAATTTTCGTTCATAGACTTTAGGCATACACATAGAAAAAACACAGATTTATATTAACTTAACTAACTATTGCCCGCAGGCTCATCCGCTTCCAATCGAAAATGATCCCACATGAACATAATATCGGGATAAAAACTATCCAATATGTTACTCCTGGTTATATACTCACTGTATACCAAGTTTCATCTGAATCCGTTTCATGGTTTTCTATACATAAAAAATTTCGCATTTATAATATTAGTCGGATTTTGTAACATATTCAAGCGAACGAATAAACAAAATTTTCATACATTCACACATCCCATCCGAAATAATGTAAAAGCAAACGTCATTCTCCATTCAGCGAAATGTCCTAACGATTTGAATTCCGCCTGTATAATAACATGATCGGAACCATTACTCAAATAAATCCTTCATAACTGCGCAAAGGGTCTGAGGGTCTAACACCACCTTCTTAAGTAATACAAGTCGCTGTTTTGGGAGCGAGAGAGCGCTAGACCCGTAGAGCGGCATCTCTTTTACACAGCCATAGGAGTATTGCTTTGAACCGTGGTAGCAGGTTTTGATCCAAGTGAAATGGGTCCCACTTTCCGTTCTGCCCACCATATGTTTGATGATGGATTTCAGATGTTTTGTATGGTGATCTTATAGGATATTTGAGCAATAAACATACCTATTTCTTCTGTACTGGTGTTCAATGTGCTTGAACGAGCTACGGGTGTATTGTATATTTACACCTTCTTGTCTTACGTGTACCTGAGTATGGATAGGAAAAAAAATAGCGAGGGCAAAAACTATCGCAAAAGTTCCATAAATTGTGAAAGGGCTTAAAATAGGCTTAAGAAAAACTAAACAAGAAATAAATTTGAGAGTGAGTACCCAATTTATTTTCAACAAAAAAATTTTGACTGTTACCACCACTGAATAGCCTCGTCCTTCATTTGTTTTTTTTTATCAACTGATAATAAATCAACTCAGAATACTTAAACTATGTAGCCATGACGGCTTATAAGATACAGCCTAGCCTTGACGGATAGCAATGCCTCATTAAAACAGTAATAGCAAAAGCTGGCCTGTTCGCGATTAGTCCTCAAATAAGACGATTACACTGGGTAAGAATTTTTGATTCAATCGTGAATTTTATGTGCCATGCATATGTTGCTGACAGCCGGTAAAATATACGATAAATGTCTACATTTGTTAATAATTGCAACAGTCAACTGCCCTTTATGTGGTTATTGGTTTGTGTTTATTGTTTTATTTAAGTGTTACAAATATAGGATGCATTTTATACGTATTTTACTTCGTTGGTTATTAAAATAATGTTTCATTAGTACTGACCGATTGAGTTGACGATAAATACATTTTGAGCAAATAAGAACAATTTTTTTTGAGTTAAAATGGGACATTTTTGTTTGACATAACTTCTCTTCGTCAATTTTAAAATTTGATTGATGATTTTAGCTCTCGTTGTTTATATTTGTTCGATACAGCATTCAAGACATAGTACGCAAGCTAAAAAACTAAACCTTACTAACTAGAACTTACCAACACGAAAACGTTATCCACTAATTTTTACCACTACAATGTAATAAATTCAAATCTACGAAATATCTTTAATAATAATAATAATAATAATAATAATAATAAGGTGACTCCTTGAGTCCCCTATGGTTCTGTCTCGCGCTGAACCCTTTGTCCTCTATGTTACATCGAAGCCGGGTTGGGTATTGCCTCAGACATGATACACATGACGTTGTTATCTCACATCTAATTTATATGGATGACATTAAATTGTATTCAAAATCTGAAACAGATATGAAAAAATTAATAGATACCACAACATTATTTAGCAAAGATATTAACATGCAGTTTGGTTTAGATAAGTGTAAAACACTACATATTGTAAGAGGCAAGATCAAACCCGGTGACTATCTAGTTAACAGTGCCGATTGTATAACCGCCATGGAGCCTACGGATTTATATAAGTATTTAGGATATAAACAACTAAGAGGTCTTGATCATACAGCCATTAAAAACACATTGGATACCGAATATAGAAGGAGAGTAAATGCATTATGCAGAAGTCATCTAGCAGGAAAAAATCTTATTAAAGCAATAAACACATATGCAATACCAATTTTAACTTACTCATTCGGAGTAATTAAATGGTCTAAAACAGATATAGAGCAAATAGAAAGAACTACACGAACCACGCTTACAAAACACAATAATTTACATCCAAAATCTGCCATAGAAAGATTAACCATCAAGAGACAAGATGGCGGAAGAGGCCTAATTGACATCCATCATCTATGGCAGAAGCAAATTAGTAGATTAAAATCGTTTTTCCTTACAAAATCTGAAACTAGTGATATCCATAAAGCAATAGCCCAAAATGATGACAGTTACTCTCCTCTGAATCTAAACGATCAAACCGACGACGTCCTAAATATCTGTAATTCCGATCCTCAGACACAAAAAATGGATACCTGGAAGAGAAAGGTATTACACGGCAGGCACCCTCATGATCTTGAACAACCCCATGTAGATACAATAGCTTCTAATAAATGGTTAAAAGTAGGTATTGAAATGAAACTACTTTTACGGATTTTATCGCGGTTTAATTTTAGATTTTAGTTCCCGACGTTTCGAAACCTTTGCAGGTATCATGGTCACGGGCAGACTGAGATGGCGTTCGTCTTGACAGAAGATGTTGCTCGTTCTACCTTCATATTTTAATTAATTATTTGTGGTCCGACCTACGCAGTATGAGCTCACTGTGTCTTGATGTCTTGCAGCGCTGCTCTTGGGTTTGGCCTTGAGTTTATTTATTATTGGATCCCAAGTAGGTGATATCTTCCAGCCATCTTCTCTATTGAAATTAGGGTGTTTTTTAATCTCAATAGCCTCGCGAAACATCCTAGGTAGGAATTTGGATTCTTTAGCGAGGATCTGTGGTTGGTCAAATCTAATATAATGGCTGGAACCTTCAGCATGTTCGGCGACTGCAGACTTCGTTGAGCGGCGGTGTTTGACGTCAGCTATGTGTTCTTTAACCGCGATAAAATCCGTAAAAGTAGTTTCATTTCAATGTCTAACATTCGCGTAAACCTAAGAAACCACTATAAAAGTAGGTAGTCTATTCCCCGAAACTGAAGGATTTATTTTAGCGATTCAAGATCAGATTATTAATACGAAAAATTATAGAAAGTTCATTATTAAAGATCCAACGATAGTTAATGATAAATGCCGTAAATGCCAATCTCAACCGGAGACCATTCAGCACATAACGGGTGCATGTACATCTCTCACCCAGACAGACTACACTCACAGACATAACCAAGTAGTCAATATCATACACCAGCAGCTTGCTCTGAAATATAAATTAATAGAAAATTGTAACTTACCTTATTATAAATACACACCCCGAACTGTCCTGGAAAATAATACACACAAGCTCTATTATGATAGAGCAATACTTACCGATAGAACTATTCACTACAATAGACCGGATATAACTTTACAGGATAAAGTAAATAAAACCACCTACCTTATAGATATAGCCGTCCCCAACACTCACAACCTACAGAAGACAATAGCTGAAAAGATTAGTAAGTACGCAGAGCTTAAAGAAGAGGTCGCCCGAATATGGAGACAAGAAAAAGTCTTTGTCGTTCCTATAGTGCTCTCCAGTACCGGTGTCATTCCAAACCATCTCCACAATAGCCTAAAAATAATAGATTTAAGAAAGTCGTTATATATTACCCTACAGAAAGCTGCTATTTTAAATACCTGCCGCATAGTGAGAAAGTTCCTATCATTAGACGATAGTTAATAACTTATCATTTAACACCACACGCCGCATTTACTTGGTCTTGACCCGTAAATGTGGTTTAAACCAGCCAAGGGCTGAGAAAAGAAAACACTCCCGATAATAATAATAATATATTTATTTGCATAAAACATGGTATATAAAGATGTTACAATAGGTTGAGATCATACATGTTTTGCTTAACACTAAAGCATGCAAAATTAACTACGCTAACACGGTTAATATTTAAAACTATGTTCCATGAATTCTTCAATGGAATAAAAGTTGTTTTTGATAAGCCATTGGTACAATTTTACTTTAAAAAGTTTACAATTTAGGGATTTTAGCGTATAAGGCAATTTGTTATAGAGGCGTATGCACATAGCCAAACAACTTTTATTATATTTAGTTAGCCTTGGGAAATCACTTATGACAAGTTGGTTTTTGTCTCGCCGACTGCGAGTGTTTAGACTTATTTCCTCTACCGTATTGAAAAGGTGCTTGTGTTTTTGTACAAACATACACACTTCATAAATGTATAATGAGGGTAGCGGTAGCAGACCAAGTTCTTTAAAAACGGGTACACAAGATACATCTGATGGAATACCATATATGGCACGTATACATTTTTTTTGTGCTATGAATGCTTTTTGTTTATTCGTACTATTTCCCCAGACAATAAGACCATAACGCAGTGATGACTCAACGTAGGCGCGATACGTCATAACAGCCGTTTTTATGTTAGTAATGTTTTTAATTTGCCTTAAAGCATATACAAATTTGTTAATTTTTGTGCATAAATTATCAATATGTGCTTTCCAATCCAAATATTCATCTATTGTCACTCCTAAAAATTTACATTGTTTCACTTGTGTAATTTTCTGTATATTTAATTTGAAATTGTGATTATTATTGTAGCATTTATTAAATTGTATGTATACGGACTTGTTTAGATTGATAGATAAATTATTATTATTTAACCAGGTAATTAAATTCTCTATAGTATTATTTATGTCTTTTTCGTGATCAATAACAGAGTTACCTTTTTTATCAGTAGTTACAATAATAGAAATGTCATCAGCATAGAGACAACATTGATGATTGGTCACATTGACTACGTCATTTATATAAAGAAGAAATAAGATGGGCCCTAATATGCTGCCCTGAGGCACACCGCGTTTAATGATTTTATATTCTGAGGAGTATGATGTAATATTTTTATTTTTATCAAGTTTGGTGATATTAACACTTTGTTGACGTTCAGTTAGGTACGATAATAACCACTGGAGAGCCAGCCCTCTAATCCCGATAGATTCTAATTTGTGAAGTAGTATTTCGTGGGAAACCAAATCGAACGCTTTAGATAAATCAAAAAATAACCCTGTCGTGAGCTGATTGTTGTTGATTTTGGTAAGTATTTCTTTCATAAGATAATAGATGGCTAAGGTCGTGGATTTTTGTTTTTGAAATCCAAATTGTTCTATATTTATTATATTAAATTTTGAACAGTATTTGGTTAATCTTACATACATGCATTTTTCATATATTTTAGACAATATGGGTATTAACGTTATAGGGCGATAATTATTCATCTCAGTTTTTTCACCTTTTTTATGTAGCGGTATAACAATGGACTTTTTTAATGCTGTAGGAAATACTCCTTGTGAGAAGGATTGATTTATTAAATATGTCAACACCATATATATTTCTTCAACACATATCTTAAGTATTTTTGTGTTAAGTTCATCGTAGCCTTCTGAGTTGGTATTATTTAACGATAGTATCTGCTGTTTGACTTCATTCTCGGACATAGGTATAAGAAACATTGAGTTTGCAATTTGCTTATTATTTTTATATGTTTTTATGTGAGTTGGCGTAGGCAGTAAATCTATATAATAATCGTTAAAGCTAGAGGCTATTTCTACAGGTTTTGATATAATGGTGTCGTTGATTTTTATGTAGTCTACATTGCTTTTGGTTTGATTTTCAGTTACTTCATTTTTAATAACTGTCCAAGTAGCCTTACATTTGTTATTATTATTATTTATAAATTTAATATTAGCATTACGTTTAGCGCTATAAATGCATTTTTGCAAAATATTAGAATATGCAATATATTTATACTTGTTGCATGTACTTTTACTTTTATAATATTGAAATCGTAAGTGGCGCTTAGTTTTACAACTCTGCTTAAGACCCTTGCTTATCCATATTTGCCTATTCCTTTTTTTTGAGTTCATTTTAATTTTTAGTTTCGGAAAACAGAGATTATAAAATAGACATATTAGTTCATGGAAATTAATGAATGCTGTATTTGCATCGTTTTCCATATATACGTTCGTCCAAGACAAACATTGTAAGCATTCTTTAAATTTATGTATATTTGAAAGATTGTAATCTCTTTTATAAATATAATATATTCCTGTGTCCTCTGATGGACATTTTAAAGGAAAACAAAGCATTTGTGCTGTCTCATGATCAGAGAGATGAAGTGGAAGAACTGTCGCGATCGCTTGTGGAATATTACTAAGTATATGGTCTATGCACGAAGTTTTCCGAGTAGGTACGTTGATGTGGATATTAATATTATGGTTATATGCTAGGTCCTGCAGATCTTGTGTAACTTTACCTTTTTTTAAGGTATTTATATTGAAATCACCTGCTAAAACGATGCGTGTTTTAGAATTGTATTTTTTTTGTAAGTCAGTTAAAATACAATCTAATTTAGTTAAAAATTGAACGGGGTCGGATTGAGGCGTCCTATATAAACAAATGATCACAAGTTTATTATTTGCAACTTGAATCCCGCACACTTCAAAAGTATTTACTGAAGCATATGCTTTTAAAAACGATAATTCTTTAAAACTTAGTCCTTTTTTTACTAGTATGCAAGTACCGCCTCGATTTGTATCTCTACAGAAATTGGTAGCCATTTCATAATTGAATAACTTAATATAGTTTTCGTGTCCTTTTTTAATGAATGTTTCTGAGAGACAGATAACATGTGGATCATTGTGTAAATCGCTCATTTCCTGTAATGTTAATTCTAAAATTTCTTTTTTAGATAAAATACTCGCGATGTTTTGGTGAAGTATTCTAAAATTATGTGGATTAGGTTGTACATTTTTTGGCGCGAAAAAACGTTTTATTTTTTGTTATAATTGGGAAATAGTATGGTATAGTACCCTTAACATATTTTTCCGAGGGCATGACTCTATTATTAGCATTTTTATCACGCATGGTTTCAGAGTACTTATTATTAAAATAGAAGGGGATGGTGCCTTTTTTGGGTTCAGTAGTCGTAACTTTTGTTAAAGAGCTTGGTCTGTTATTCGCGATATATTTTTTTATTACAGATGGGTTTAAGTATTTTTTACTATAATCTTCACAGTCTATTATGTAGTTAATTTTTTTACAAAATTCATACAGTCTGTTGTATCTATTATAAGCAAAATGACAGTTTTTATAGTATTTACAAGTATTTTTGATGCTATTATTTAGTTTAGCAACATCTAAGCGGTCATTGTTCAAGACATTTAATATGATAAAAGTATTATCTGTAAATCTATTAAGTAATTTTTTTAGTTGAGATATTACAAGTCGAATGTTATGATCATTCTCACCCAGACATATTACAATTTTGTCATCTGCTTGTATGTCGATGTTAGTGTTAGTGAGGCTACTAACTATTCTGTCGCTGTACGCGTTTGGCATAGTTTTGGCCTGGATCTCATATGTTTCGTACTGCGTAGTCTTTCTTGAATTTATGAGGGTAGCAGCCAAACCAACGAGTTGTTGTGCGCCAAAGATCATTATTCTTTTTCTGAATTTTCGATTGCGTAGATCTGCGAAGCTGGGTTCTGTTTTGTAGCCATCGTTTGAAAGTAGGTTATTTGTTATTGTAGTTTTTTTCAGTAATTTTTCGAGAAGTTGTACTTGTATATTTAGAGATTTTATTTGGCTTTTTGCGTCTTGAAGTTCATTTTGTAGGTAAGTAATATTCTGTTTCAGCTGTAGATATGACTCGTTAGTGTTAATTTTCCAACAGGAGCCAGTTTCGTTTTTGTTGTTATCTGTTGTAGGGCTATTGACATTAATTTTAGAAGACAAGTGTAGGGACTTCAGCGTATTAATTTCTTTAAGCATATTGTTTACTTGCGTATTTAACTCTTTATTATTTCGTTCTGAATTCTTCAACTCATTCTCTGTATTTTCTAATCTTTTAGATAGGTGAGTTATAGTATCTTGCATTTCTGAGATTGATAGTACGACACATGTGGAATTTTCTACGTTTTCAGTTATTTTAGTCGGCGATGTGTCATTTTCGTATGATGTATCGCAATCGCTTAATATGTGAGAGTCTTCTTTTGGCTTAGACTGCTGCTGCCTTTGTATCTTAGTCGCTGAGGGCGATAGTTTGGTTGAACATTTATTTCTCCTGGTAATATTAGATGTAGCTGCGCAATTTGTTGCTTTCTTTATAATGCATGTCTTGCAACGCCACTTATTTTTTGACTCTAGGCTCATCATTCGGTAGGTTGGTTCTGGGTAACCATCGCAGTCAAATTCAAATCTGTTATTACAAACCGCACATAACGCAGTCTTTTTAACGTCAACGGATTTTTTGCATTTGTAGCAAGTAACAAGTACTGGTACTTTAAGACCACTGTTGACAGTATTTGCGTTCTTTAGTTGAGAGGTCATGATGAATTAACAATTATAAACATTCAAAAAGAATCCTGTTGAGCAGTGGACTTGAACGTTAGCCTTTCAATTCAAAGGTGAAAGCTTTCTCCTCTAAGCTACAACCACTTAATTTACGAGAGTGAAATTTGATATTATACTCGTGAATTAATGTATTAGTATTTTAGAACGGTACGGAACGGTAGGCGTCAGCCGTTTGTTTTTTGAATTTAAAATGTCACATTCCTAACATTTTTGCACGGATTTTTGAAATTTTTTCGGATAGTATGTACTAATGTTTTTCTTGTTTTTGTTATATATTTGTTCACTTGGGGTTTGTTTAGCACTGTTAAATAATAGTATTAGTTCTTTTTTATTGTTTTGACCACTGAGCACTGTGAATCTAGCATTAAATAAGAAAAAATATGGTTCTTGTTATTTTTATATGAGGTTCACTTTTTTTAAGGCACTGGTTTACAAATGTTTTAGATAACACTTCCACTTGTTTATTGAGTCTATATCTTCAGTTTGAAATATGAATTAAATACGACAATTAATAAAACGTCACAATACAGTGGTCACGTGACACTCATCTAGACACTTCTTAAACACGACGATTTCACATCTTACTGCAACGGTTAGAACTGAATCAATAGGTCATAGCGATAGTAATGTATAATGTCTTTGCAAGTTGTATTTTATTAAAGTTTTCTATGTTTACAGTTTGTCTAAAGATATATGCTTGTTTGTCGAACCTTTATGCGTGTATTTACGATATCGGTGCATATAAATGGGTGTGTTTAAGATTTTACTCGAATAAATTTGTAAAATATTTGTTTTCATCTCAGTTTATTGCTTGTAATATATTAAAACGATGCAGTGATGTGAATCGTTTTAGATTTTCGATGAAATGTTTTATGATTTGAATCTTGTTATGATAAATATATACATTGCTGGATAGAGACCTCTCTCTATACAGAAAAGTACAAGAATTGATCACTACACTCACTTGGCATGAGTGAGTTGAGTTTTTTTATATTTATTTTTATTAACCGACTTCAAAAAAAGGAGGAGGTTCTCAATTCGACTGTTTTTTTTTTTTTTTTTTATGTTTGTTACCTCGTAACTTGCGATTGGGTGAACCGATTGTTTACGCCATCACACAACATATTATCACGCCTGTACTCACTACAAAGGTTATAAAAACTATTTCGAAAAAAAATAATGTTCAAGGTCACTTACAAAGTTTTACAAAAAACGCAATACTGAAACTAAAATAAACATAATTAGATGTTTGTTCTGATGAGATATTCGGTTATTCAAAATGGCCTCCATAATTAACATCACTCTCAAATGGTAACAGACTGGGTGGAGGCTTTCGAACAAATATCACTGGGAATTCTGGGCAGTTTCACGGGGGTAAAGAACTCATTTGGGCAGCGCGTTTAGTAGGCGTACCTATACTAAAAATCACTAACTTTCCACTAAAAAGTGAAAAATAAAATTAATTTTGGAAAAAAATAAAAACCGACTTCAAGACTACACTAACAATATATACAATTGAACTAAAAAGTATAAAATAATATTTTAATTACAAGCCAAAGAACACTAAAGGAAAATCAACGAAATTATTGATACTTATGCATACTATTTACATTTTAAAATCAGTTATTTTTGGAGTCGGTGCCAGGCAAAACAAAAACAATATATTAATGACACAAAAAGAAATTACATAAATAATTGAAAAACAACCGATAATTGAAAAGAAGACAATAAAATAATTTATCTATTAATAACACAAAAAAGAAACATAAAATAATACATACAAACATAAAACACAACCATCAGCGTCTTCTGCCCTCACGCGTCTGCCCGCATTTGGCACCGATCTCAAAAATAACTGATTTTCAAATGTAAATAGTATGCATAAGTATCAATAATTTCGTTGATTTTCCTTTAGTGTTCTTTGGCTTGTAATTAAAATATTATTTTATACTTTTTAGTTCAATTGTATATATTGTTAGTGTAGTCTTGAAGTCGGTTTTTATTTTTTTCCAAAATTAATTTTATATCAGCAATCGAAAACATCAAATGTGAAAATTTCTACACAAACAACCTTTCTAGCAAGGTTAATGAGATACATCCCGATAACAGATGGAGAGACAGCAACATCACAAAAAAACAACACTCCTCTTTCGTTAATATAATAAAATAGCTGTTGTCCGTGATTTCGTCCGCGTGGTTAGAAGATAAAAGTTAGGAATTATTGAACGGAAGCCCTCGAAGATGAATATTTTTCCTTGTTTTTGCCACATTTTCCATGGTATCTTCGCTCCTATTAGTAACAGCGTGATGTTATATAGCCTAAACCTTCCTCGATAAATGGTCTATTGAACACAAAAATATTTTTTCAATTTGAACCAGTAGTTCCTGAGATTAGCTTTATATATTAGGTATAGAAGTATAGACAATAATCCAAGTAAATTAATAGTAACCTATTCACAATAAGATAACGTCAGGACCACACTAGCCTACAGTTAATAGATTAACGGATTGTCCTAACATCCGAAGTAGATACGTTGGATACAATTGTTAATGTCTGCCTGGATGTGTATTGTGTGCTAGATAGACCTGTCCTTTGGTACCTAGGGTTTGGTACTTGAAAATAAAATGGAGTGTTATTCAGATGTGCTGTTTTTGTGTTTGGGGATATGTAGGTGTAGGGGTATTTTTGGCACAGCAAGAAGGGGATTGAAAAAGGTTTTAATTATATCTTAGCGCAGGTATGGTACGAGTAAGTATTGTATGAAGGATTGCAACGAATTGCCATACACCGACACAAAAACGCGGATGACGTAGCACGGCGGTTCAGGTTTAGTCAGCAAAAGTCTGACTCTACCCATTTCCTCCCCCGACGGAGTGGGTGTCCAAGAGGATTCCCCCGCCTTACCAAAAAAAAAAAGTTATGGTAAGTATTTTTTCGGATCCGTGACACTAACGGATCTGTGCAAATAGGCCAAAAAACGGTTTGGTAAGAAATAAATTTGTTGCCCAATAAAATTATGACTGTTGCTTAACATTGATCTTACGTTTTATAGTGGCAATAGAAATACATCATCTGCAGAAATGTTAACTCTTTACATATCAATTTTCCTGAGATACAGCCCGGCTACAGAAAACCGTTAATATACGAGATCGACGAATGTTAAAAATAAACAAACATAAGAACACGTATGAACTCTGCAACTTTTGTACTTCAAACGAAGGCTTTACATCACCAGTAAATACTTCAAGATTAAATAACCCAACAAGTTTAAATAAAACAAATGAACTCATCTTAAACAGCACGAAACATAAACACAAACATTGGCGCCAACATTTGTCAACGCCACAAACACAAGCAAAGTTTTTGGCAATCCATTGGCGGTAACTATCGCGAACGTAGCAAGCCATTAACAGAGCTATCAAGCGAATTGTAGTAATTATCACGGCGATGTATCTTCATGTTTGTACACGCCTTGTCGGGCCTAAGTTTGGTTGAAGTGTCGCTTTAAATTGCTTGCCATTTATGAAGCTTGTTTGAGTACTTTATTTATATGAATGATGTTTTATTAAGTTGACAGTCTTGTGTTTTTAGTTGACTGCGCTTGAAGCCGGGTTACGTTTTTGCGGTTTTGGGCCTAAAGTTTAAAAACGTAAAGCAATAAGCATATAAAGCGATAGCTAAGGATCCGCTGTTCGCCCGTCTGTTAGCATGCCTAATCTTATGAAAAATGACTGCTGGATAAACTGGAGGCAACTCGCTATTACATATACGGTTACTCAACACTAGACCTTATCAATTGTAGATTAACCAGTGATCGATTAATTTGTGCGGCTGTAGCCACGAGCATATCTTTTCTCTTTTGGAAACCTACGGTAGTTAATAGAAATATTTCTAGATTTATTTTTATATGATAAAACTAAATCCTATCTTTTAATTTTGACTAACAAAATACAAGTAAATATTCCAAAGGACACTAAACCATGTACAAACCAGCTGAGAACAATTTTTATCCGGAGTATTACGTCAAATTCTTGGCTCAACGCCCGGCCGGCAGTTTACACGGTACAACTTTAAATCCCCACTTATTTAGGTGTACCATAAATGTCATACATGCATTTATATTTACTGGAGGCATTGCGACTAGATAAGAGGACTTAAAACCGTTTGGTTTTGTAATAAAGGCTGAATTTGACGCGAAGATTTTTCACACAGCAAAACAAGACAGCAATAATCCACTTTGATCTCTGAAAAAGGAGTTTACTCAATTCGACCATATATAATTATGCTTCATTTCTGTTCGCGCCTAACTTCGTTGCTAACAAACCGATTTTGATGATTCTTTCCTTGTTGGAAAGAAGATATTTCAAAAGTGGTCGAATAATAAAAAAATATAGGGGAACTTCCAAAAATCGTAGGGGTGGCTAGTGCGTATGTAAGTTTTTTTCCTATCTACGCTCTAAATCTGGCAGGACTCACAAAAACGTTGTATTTTACAAACACTCTAAAATATGACCTTTTGCAAAATATTTCCTCCTAGTAATTTTGGTGGCTTCCTTTCTATATATACTATGTTACTTCCGCGTATCATTCTCCATTATATCCAATTTCTTTCCGATGACCCTACGATTTGGATAAAATCGTCAATTTGGTCGAGAATTCAATATAAATCCTTAAGTAAACTATTCAAAGACTCGAGGTCAGGTTACGAGTAGAGCAAGCGTTAAAAATACAAAAACTCATAAAAATACCGAGCAATATTCGACGGTAGCAATCCAGACTTCATATAAATTCAGTATCGATGTTCCTTCAGTACTACGAATCTAGAATGTACAACAAACCGCACAAGTATCGTAATATTTCGACAACAAAATAGCCTTTATCTCGACGTACTAAGGATGGTTTTTGGTTTTCGTTTTTAGTTTTATGTTGTGGGGGTATGTATCGTGTCCGTATACCTAATATTCGCGAATGGCGATAAGTTTATGTAAGAGCTCAGACATTATTTATCTGCAGATCTAATACTTTTAGCTTGAGTCGGTTACGACAGTAAATGACGGATAGGTTTCTATAAAAAGGTAAGGTTATTGTAGATATTTGGGACTGATTTCGTGTTATTTTGGGCAAAAATATTTGTTATACATTGGTTATGCCATTCATGAAATAAAATTTTGCTAACATCAGAAATAACCGTTGCAGTTCATAATGTTTGATCATATTAAATCACTACACTTCCATTTCACAGTAGATTGAAAGACGCATATAGATTTTTTTAAATTAAAACAAACTTCATTAAATTACTACACCCACACTACATTATCTTTAACAATATATACCTTTTTATTGCTAAAATATAGAAGCATAGTAAAAAACAACGTACATGCCGTTCCAAAAAAAATCTCAACAAAACACGGTCACGAGTGCATTATACGTCAAACATAGTATGTACGAACAAAAGAATATTGGTAGATCGTATGTGATCTGAAAACTACCCCATTATACGCACAGACGATTCAGTTTTATGTGCCCCTTGCGATATAGGCACAAAATCGGGTGTGTACCCCAAATGGGATCGGGGGACATTTCCGAATTCGAATTTGGATTTTAGTGGGCTGTAATCGCAGGCGTTACTGTTTCGAATTTCCCGTTTTCGGTAGTTCTTTTTAACGAACTTAAAGGTCTTTGTTGTTTAATGATAGCGATGCTTTTATTGATATTGAGTACGGAGTTATTTTAGTAGATTACGCGTGGTTGTTTTCTAAGTGATTTCGGTGTTGAAATGAGAATGTTGCAATTGTGGAGAATGATGGTTTAATACACGGCTTATAGCGGTATCTCTCTTACTTTAATATATGGCATTAAGAGTCCAGTAAATATAATCGGCGTTACTAATCGGCTCCAAAAACGTTAAAAGTCGCAAACATTTGGAGTTTTACAAATATTCAAATCACATACACAAAGACACCCAGACATAGGACAAGCATTTGTGGAACACTATGCGGGAATGGAATCCGCGACAGATCGCGCACATCATGTTTAACGTCATAATTTCAATTGTCGGCAAATGAAATTTCATTTCGATAGTGATTCAATTCTAACGATTTAAAAACGAAACTCGTCTAGAAAGACTCAGATCAATATTTCAATACACAACATTCTAATCCCAAATATTTCGGATAGAGTTGAAATTTGTACATCGACCAAAAAAATCCCATTCTTTACCAAAACCATGCAGTCCCTGTCCAAACGCCGAACGGCATCGGCTACTATGTCGAAGGATCTCAATAAATATTTATGTTAGAACATTCATGATGTGGACCGCTCTAATACATATGGCTATATTATATTTTGCATACACATCCGTTTTAGGAATGCTCTTTTGATGTTATCGTTTGCTTGTATGGTGTTTGGGTCATTTACTGTAAAGGTGCTACACGATTCAGAAGAATTGCTTCCGTGTCTGTAATGGGGCTAGTTTCATCATCAGACTTCAGTAGCTATCTTAGATTTTAGTACTATAAATATTTTAGTTTCACCAGGACGTAATATTTTGAGCTCAGTCTATTTAAATATAAAAAGTATCTTCGCCCAAATTCAGCTTATAAATACGTTGTTACATATCTCTAAATGCAACTTTTTTTCTGGTTCGTTGACTGGCTGGGTTTGGTTATTCCAGTTACTAGGTTAATTATTTATAAGTTTAAATAGCAATTTATGTAGAATTGCAAAAAAATACCAAATTCCAATTATAGTGACACCGTCTTTTTGTAAACCTACTCTATAACTGCTACAGGTTCCCATGCGACATCGGAACAACAACCAACCAATTTATAGTTTTACTTCATAAAAGTTACGTATAAGAACAAATTACTGCAACACGAAGACAATTGGTAGTATTAGAACGAAATACTACAGACCCTGTTAGGTTGGCTACCTTCCAATTTGCTTCGTAAATTGCCCGTTGCTCGGAATACAAGCTTACTTGGCTGGACTACCAACTGTATTAGCCCACGTCTTTAAAATTGGAGGGATCTCCACCTTTGCTAACCAGAAGTTACTTTAAGCCTTTGAAATCTAGACCGAAAGGGAATCTATAGTACAGATATTTCAATTCATCATGCATGACCCTATCTGTGCGAGCGATTGCTTGTATTAAAACAACACACAAATTAAATACACAACGTCACTGTATATTTACTAAGCGTTACCCACACATGTCGCCGTACGCAAAAATGAGTTGAATTGACTCTACCACATTCGATTTTCGACCGAAAAGTTGTCTTTTGTTTTTCTGTTGGTAAAATACCAACAGAAAAACAAAAGACAACTTTTCTAGGATTTTTAGAACCAAAACGCATGAAGTCCAAACAAGGGAGCTACCACCTCTTCATAATATAGCAAAGTTGTAGATGCGGAAGCGAAACGGCGCACTATAAAGCGTAGAACGTTGTCTCTTTCCTACCTGTATATGAATAGAGCTTTAAGATGAAGTGGTAGCCAGCCAGGTACGGATCATACCAATATTTTGATCCAAAAAAGGTGAATCCCGCTAGCAATCTACACGAAGGCTATAACAAAACATTTGATAGTGTTGTACTGTTTGAAGGTGCTAGAAGAGGAAACAAATATGTATGTAGTTTTTGCGAGTGGATAGTACCAGATAGAAACTATATCCCCAGTTTTTTTAAGCTTCTGCTCAAGCTAGATACTTGTATGTATAAAGAATTCTACCAGTGTTTTAAACCGTAAGTGTTGTTTCTCTTACTTTAAAAAAAACTTTATGAAGACTGTTTTATTGGAGTACATATTGATGTGGAAAAATTTGTTTATTTTCGGTTGACATATAGGCTCTTCAATAGTGTAGTCTAGGTTGAAATATAGGCATATAATAGGAGATTCTAATCAAAACCGGTTTGAAATATAAGTAAAGGCCTAATAAGAGATTCTAACCAGAATGTTCAGAAAGGTCACCTGAAGGTAGCTGAAAAATGAATTCGATATGGAAATTGCTAACGTTAATCCTATTAAGCAAAAAAAGAATATCACTCAGGTTCGAATAAAACTTAACAAAACGCCATTCCATTTAAAAACAATTTCATATCTATTCAAATATGATATCCAATGCAATACGGCCACAAATGTCACGGATTGTGGCATTTCCGCGTCCATTTCCTGAACAATATCCACTAAATGTACCCAATTCACGGTGTGTATGCGGTGTCCGGACTGGCTGCGTTTTTATCTATCAAACGGGTTGGTACTTGGTCTAGTTTAGTGTTCTTTGATGTTCATTTTTCTTTAATTTGAATGTTGGATTATGGGTAGTGGATAATTTGAGCATGAGGAGAATATTTGGATTGGATTGAAGAGAATTTTTGTCCACAATCTTTGTTGAGTACAATTTTGGTTGGGTATGGGCGTGGATTGATATACGGGAAGAGGACGACCAAGGAAACGATGGATGGATTGTGTGGAAGACGATATGACTGCAAAGAGTGTTTCTTGTGAAATGATTTCACATAAAAAGGTATGGAAAAAGAAGTCATGTTGCGCCGACCTTAAATAATAATTGGGTTAAGGGCAGGGGAATGACTGTGGAGAGTTATTGTATAATTCGATTTGGTAAGGCAGTAAAGAATGTACTAGAAAAGTGCCTGGAAAACGGCCTACTTGAAATAAAACTTTTGGTTTTGGGAAGGTGTGCGTCGGAGGATAGGCTATTAACATTTTAAGATATAACTAAGAATTACTGATAAGGTTCGATCTCAACGCAGGCATAGTATCAATGTGGCTTTTTGAAAATTATATGCATTGTCTCCACAGACTACTAAATAGTCACTCACCACTGACAACTCCTGAGGAAACCTGGATTCCAAGTATTGGAATCTGATATCGTTATCCCACAGTGAGCTGGCATGTTGATCAATGCTCATACCTTCTCTATGTAAAGAGAGGCCGATACACGCCGATACAAGTCGGACTAATACAGTTAGGGCCTTAATATAATTCTCATTTACTATTAATAAATCTGACAAGAAAATTCTTCAACTGGAGTTGAAAAACGCAGAATAAGCAATCATGTTAGCAAAACGCGGTCATACTCCATTAAGAAAATAGAAATAGATCATACCAAATTAATATTTTGTCTCAAAGAATTCGCTAAACTAGATTTTCCCATGACCCACATAGGAACATGGATAGACACTCTTAATCATTTGGTATTATTAACAGATAGCAACAATGGACTCTTGAGTTAATAAATTAATGTATATAACAACTATTATTATGAAAAGATAGATAAGATCGTAGGATAAAATCCCAGTCATGAAGCAACGACTTTCGAATTCATGTGCGTATTACAAAGTAATTATTAGGAGCAAACACATGTACATAATGGCCTTCACATAAAAAAGTGATAGAAAACAATGTGCCAAAACCTGAATTTTTGAAGAGAATGTTAAAGTTAAGCCAATAGAGTGGGCATATGCCAGGTGTATCAACCATACAAAAGTAGAAAAAAAAGATCATGAGAACATAATCTGTGTATTAAAACGATTCAGCTTCAGACAGTTAAACTTTATTTGATTTAATTTGCTCAAGTCGACTTAATGAATAAGTATCTATTCATTCCAAAACTAAAAACCATGATAAATTTGTATTCAAACTTGTATAATTGCACCTCGAAGTACCTTAAAATGAAGGTGTTTAAATCTCAATGACAATAGTCCCGCACCTTAATAGAAATCAGAATAAATACCCAAGTATTAAATCTCAAAAGTGCGAAACTTAACTTTTATAAACCACTAGCTGTTGCCCGCGACTTCGTCCCCGTGGGTAGAAGATAAGTTATGATTTAGGCATACCTGCCCGGTTTTTTTCACATTTTCCATTGTATCTTAGCTCCTATTAGTCGCAGCGTGATGGTTTATAGCCTAAAGCCTTCCTCGATTAATGGTCTATTCAACACAAAAATATTTTTTCAATTTGGAAGAGTAGTTCCTGAGATTAGCGCGTTCAAACAAACAAACTATTCAGTTTATATATTAGTATAGATTTAGAAACTGCAAGTTTTACCTATAGTAGTTACTATACTACTACGAGTTACTGTTGGTAAAACTTGCAGTTTCTAAATGTTTTTTTCAGCGGTTTTCAGTGATACTGTTTTCGCCTATGAACGCTTTAGGCACCCTAGAGCATGACGCCGTATACCGCGTCACGATTTTACTCTAGAGCCGCCTACACGCTCAATCTCGATCTGCGATCAAAAATCAAGATCACTTGTGATTGTTCAGTAAGCTGAATTGCGATTTCAAATTACAATTCATATTCTAATAAGATCGCGATGGTCCTTATCATGATTCAAAATACATCATTTTGTTATTTCATATCTATCCCACTATATCACGCAGCGGCGATATTAAGCCATACTACGTTAAAACCATCGATGTGAGCATCGGCAAATATCCTTGACTTACTCCAGAATTGCAGAAGCCACCACAGACCCATGTTTTTTTTATCTAGCCCAATGTGTCCCACCGCTGGGCAAAGGTCTTACTCAAATCCATCTTCACATGGAATATATCATCATATTAATATGCTTCTATCGTGTATAGACTCCTGACGCGGTGTACAGCGTGACGCAGTAGTCGATAGCTTTAAAGACTAGCACACCCCTATAGTCGCAAGTTTCAGCGGTTTTCATTGAAGGTATTAAATTGAGATTCCGAAGTTAAAATTGTTTGTCGAACTATTTATATCTGCTTAGTGAAGCGTATTCTGGACTAGATTTCGTCTTTAGGATTTGTGCATCGAAAAAGTTTTTATTAAACTTGAGAAAGTTGTGCGAGACACTGGATTGAGTTAAATGAAATGCTTCTTTTTAACTGCAGTTAGTTATAGTTAGGTTTCTGTACTCTGATCGTTCTTGGTCAGTCAGTTTAAAATAAGTTCTGCAGGTCATCGCTGTCAAGATGAACTCTTATTGGTTAATGACGAGGTCTGACAATAAAAAATAGTTTCTTCAAAAATTCCCTTGAGCCTTGTTGAAATTGTATTGACCGTGAGTGTTCCACCCCTTACTGAAATTACAATTATTGTGTTGGAAAAATTACTATGAGTAGTGTCATTGTTTATAGCGGAATTGGGGCCCAGAGCGTTTATCGATTCCATTGCCAGTAAGGTAGACTCACTCACCACGTTTAAAAGTAATATTATAACGGTTTTGGAAGCGAGAAAGTGCAATATGCAATATGCCATCTCTCTTCTACACCAGCAATAACATTATTGTGACAGTAGGCCTGAACATTATTTCAACTTTCATTGTTGAAACCAGAAACAAAAAGGTTTTATATCAACAAATAATGTTTTCACTTTACATTGATTTTTCTAAATTCCTTACTTACATTTTTATCGAAACACAAACCATTACCAAAGCAGACTTAATATTTAAACTAAATTTGAGAGCATCATTTAAAATTCAACGTTCTTTTATAGGCGATACAAAAAGTCTATAAAAATTCAAGTGGTAACACGAACTAGGCCTGCTTTATACGGCTCATCGCATTTTATTGCCTGCCTATTTGAATTTCTACCTGAAATATGTACTAAAAGATAAATTATGATCTTTATTTTAGGCTCTAAAGTATCTGCGTTTAGTTTAAATGTGATTAATATTCATGTTAAAATGTGGCTAAGCTATAACTGCATAAGTGGATCGATCACAGGATAAGCTATGCTGGACGCGGTTGGTCCGTAGAAGGGTGACCAAATTTGTCATAACGAGGACCTCCATGTTTTAGAAGACACGTTAAATTATGGGTCCCGGCTGTTATTCATACATCTTTAACAGTCTTTACAGGTAGTCAAAAGCTAGAAAGTCTGACAACCATTCTAAGGAGTATCGTGTTGTCCAGGTAACTGGGTTGAGGAAGCAGTCGCTCCTTATAAAAAAAAAACTAGAAACTCATTGATTATGTTTGATACATCTCCACATTCAAACTCCTCAACCAATTTGATGAAATCCATTTTGCAGGGAACGTTCATTTGCATTAACACTACTATTAATACTAACATTGGCTTCATTATGCGATTATAACCGACGTGCATGTGTATGTCTCAATACTAGTTAGAGGCAAAATACCTTTACCTTCAGACCATTTATCATAACCTCAAACTAGTTATAATTCCAAGTTTCTGGAACCTTTTTCCGAAATAACAAAACACAACCAAGTCTTCAACATAACATTATCAGGAAAACAAAACCTCTTCATTAATAATAACAGGGCGTTCAATTGAACGAAACAGGCCAATTCCGATGCTATTGATCTCACTACCTGCGATATTGTTATTGCTTCAACATCATAACTTCACCTGGTTTTACCTGCGTATTTTAAGGATATTTTTTATTTGGAAAAAGCTGAGTCTACCATCATTATTGCAGCTGATACAGTTGTAAAATGAGATCGGTAGACTGGTAGGATTGTATGAAAGGGTTACAGTGACCCAATACACAAAGAGCAAAGGAACGAGCATAGGTGGGATTTAGTCAGTAAAAGCCTGACACTCCCTTTCGTTCTACCGAAAACGGGAACAGTCATGTAATACGAGGAAGAAGTTGTCTGTTTCGCTTCATAAACTAAAACCTGTTAAAAATATGCAGAAGAATGGAGAATATTTCAGGAAATGTACAAAAGAAGTTAGGCAAAATGCTACTATTACCACTAGAGCCACTTCAGGATCGAACTCACGACACATCGCGGACAGACAGTTTCACCTGGTATCCTCAACCACTCGGCTACCCTTACAGACATTATACTTCCATTCAAGCAAAATCATTCCTTATCAACACACAAACAAGCAAACAGAATCCACATTAGTACGAAGCCAGATACTCTTAATAATACCGAACATTACGCGTCGTGGTTTCGTAAAATTTTATTATCCACGCACTTTGGGCACCTACGTAATAGCCATTCGTACTGTGTGCCGGTTACCAAACTGTTTGCGTATATATATTGACTCGAACATTTAAATGACAGTTTTATTTAATTGTCTGATGATTTTCAGGTTGCGTTTTAGGGAAGATAGTGAAAAACTGTAATTGGGATTTTAGAAAGTGCTTCTGACTAATTGCTGATAAAAAATATGCAAGTTACATTATTGGTATAGCGGCAACAGAAATACATCACCTGTGAAAATTTCAACTGTAGCTATTACAGTTTATTATATACAACCGAGTAACAGACGGGCAGAGAATGATAGGGTTCCATTTTAACTCTTTGGATACGGAACTTATAATATGAAGTAACTCCAGGGTTCATATCAAAAAAAAAATCTCTGTTACGTCATTCTGCCTAACACATGCTTACTTTCGAAACTTACTATTTACACAGAACTTTATTTGATTTTCGGCGTTTAACACATCAACATACATCGTTAAAAAACAAAATCATATACGAATCATTGTCCACAGAGGCCATGTAATTAATTAACCATCCTTCATGGCTAACGCACAAAAAGTCCAAGCATTTATTAAATGAATCGCACCTTTGCAAACTAAATGAAGTAAATTATATATGGCAAGGAAATTAGACCGCTACAAACTCGAGATTAGTCGTAAAAATGTTGTTAAGAATTCAGAAAGTCCTATTGACTTTATTTAAGAATTTTATATGCTGATTTACATTTAGGTGCCGTGTGTTGAATACTGAAAAGCTAGGTAAGATAAATAATATATGTAGGAACTTTTTACATTTGTCTTTTTTTTCAGTGGCAATGTTGTCCTAATGTAGGCTTACTACGGATATAACTAAGTTTTTTTTAACATATTTAAGTCGAGTTGGTTGGTACTCTTTATTTTCTTTTCGGATGGGAAATCACCAATTGACTTATACCCCTTAGGGTTGATAGAAGGGAGAGTGAGACTTATACTGACTAAATCCACCCATGTTCCTTCCTTTGCCCTTTGTATACCGTGGAACCCTTTTAGACAATCCCACTGGGAGTTGGTAGTCTCGAACCACAAGTTTGAGAGAAACTTGTAATATACTCATACATACCTACACGGTGCTGCAAACCAGCTCTCTTACTTAAACTTGTCTTGATATTACTAATTGGTATGCGTAGTTGAAGAATTATATTTGCTTTTCCTGGCATACTTACTCCCGTCTTCCACAACCATTCCAGTTACCGATATTGCTCGCAGAATCAGCACGCTGAAGTGGAAATGGGCCGGCCATGTCTGCAAACGGACAGGCGGTCGATGGAGCAGACACGTGTTGGAGTGGAGACCACGTTTAGGCAAACGTAGTGGAGGACGCCCTGCGGCACGGTGGACCGATGATTTAAAGAAGGTGGCTGGCAGCAGATGGATGCGGGCTGCCGAGGACCGGGATGGTTGGCGCTCTTTGGGGGAGGCCTACGTTCAGCAATGGATGGCAATAGGCTGAGATGATGATGATGATTTCCCTCTGATCGGCAAAGGCCTCGATCTAATCCTTCCACAATTCTCTATTCTGATCCACAAGGAACCAGCCAGTAAACGTACAGATCGTCTCGCCACCGCTTCCTTATTATACCACGGGAGCGCCGCCCATCCGCTCGCTCCCACCGTGTGGTGACTTTTGCCCAGGCGGTCATTGTCCATACGGCTGACGCGACCCAATCCCATTTTCACCTGACAGCCATTTTAGCTTGGCAGCATTCTTACTAACATCTTTAATCCAGCCTAGGTAGAGAACCTCAATTCTAATTATCATTTAACCATAATTATCAATCAAAACAGTCTTAATCAACGTCATTCGATTTAATTAACTAGATAAATAGCAGTTAAATATAAACTGACGGTATGGTAACGGTATTGAATTAGTTGCTTCAACTCAAATAGCAAAGCGTCGACGTAATTGCAAATTAGTGCTCGTCCTACGTAAGTAGGGATGAGTTAAGTTCAGTACATATTACATGGAGTATTCATGAGTATCTATGTTCGTATAAATTTCATGATGAGTGCTAGTAGTATTTGACTGACCTGCTAGTCTGGTCGTGTCTTTCCAATGAAGTCAGGCTTATTATAATTTTTACTGAATCGTTTGAATACTATAGCAAAAGAAAAATTTATTTTTATTCAAACTTTGTAGTGAATTGCTAGTGACTTTTACATGTATTTTCATTATGTAGTCTTAAATAAAATAATTTGCATCTCGTTACGTACAATACAAGCATTTTAATGTAATATATAATGTACCTAATATATTCTTACTATAATCTTCTGACAAAATTATATCGCTGAACAAAATAACACAAACCACTGAATCGTTTATACGGATAGTCGAGTGTATATGTCACCACGCCAAAAAGAATGAGCACGTCATGTCGCGGGTTCGATCCCCGCGTACAGCGATCCACATATTAAGTTCAAAAATCATTTGCTGTGTCATTGAGAAAGTACCATTTTAAATATCGTATAATATATTTCCTTCTTTCTTCTTATTTAATGAATTATACAGTTTCTACTAAAAACATGATTGTTTAATAAATCGATGTGCCTCACCCCGCCTACATAAACCGCTTGCTTGCTAAAACATGGCCGCTCTTGCGTCGCCGGCTGTAATTACAAATTAGTGCACACCGCTACGCGAGTGTCAAAAGTGCAGCTAAGTGTGACGGTGGGACGGTTTTATGTAAAAAATATTCATTAAAAGATATTTTTTGCATATTTTTTTCCCCCAACCTTTACATAATTATGATGGAATGCGATATCGAAGGATTATAAAACACTTCACTAATATTAAGCGTTTAAATGTAAATAATATTTTTGATAACAAAAACATACAGCCGACTTGAAATAAAAAACTACTGGGAAAACTTGATGAAATTTTTATGGAACCAAATGACAGTTATTTTACTTTAAATGAAAAAAGAATCAACAAATTAGTGCCTAAGTTAGAGGTAAAAAGACCATGAAAAGAAATATCGAAATACTAAATGGCAAAAATAACACAATGACATATAAGCTAGATCTTCGGCAATCCTCATTTATCATCATCTCATTTATAGACACCAAAGTGGTTAGTAATAAATAAATTATGTTTTATTAATATAAAAAAGTAAAATACTATTAGAATGTTAGTCTTTGAATAGAAACATATTTTATACGGATTCATTCTCATTATATTTATTTCTATTTCAGACTACGCTTTTGTAACTATTTATAATTTATTTTTCAAATTCTATTATTTACTATTTTCAATTTTTTATTTATTATTTCAATTTCTTCGTTATTTTTAGCTTTAATTTTAAGAATTCCAATTTAAATTAAATAAATAATTACTATTTTTTAAAGAAGAGGATAATAAAGTCACAGCAAATTAACACAGTTATTCCGAAATGACTATTACTTCATGAAGAGTGAGCTCGCCTGCCGTAATAAGAAATTAGTGCTCCGTGTGTCAAAAGTGCAATTAAGTGTTACATGGACGGCTAAAAACTGAAAGTAGAAGCACTTTTTTCGAGAGAGCCGCTTTTCCGTTTTGTTAGTTTTATTTTCGTGTTCTTCAAAATATGGTCCGTAACACTTATTAATTTTCATTAAATAGTTAACACACTTGATAATTGGTAGCGCTCGTGATAGGTAATAATATTCAATATTACCATTTTTTTAACCCTTATGTTTTTTAAATAGAAGAAAAAGTTTAAAATATTTGTATTTTGTATTTCCTTTAAAAAACTATACATATTAACATACATTTATACATAACACACATGAAAAAGAAACTCTCAGATCACAAACGTTAGGCAACAGACAGAATAAAAATGTAGGTATATTAGTTTTGTATAAGAAAAATAAAAGTCAAGCTCATAACACTAGCACTTATACCACTATGACTTAAAACACGACTATTGTTACAACTGCTTATGTATAAGCGAGATAGCGCTCTACATCGCATCTAGCGGCATCTCACTCGAACAATGATAAGAATCGTACTTCGATTATTGCGTTAATCTCATGGTAGGAGGATGGAAGTGGGTTCCTTAAGCATCAGGTTAATATAGAGCCTTACTTACCAGTGCTTTCGGTTCGGCGGTCAACTTATTAGATTGTTTCGTGCCAATATGATTTTGGGGTCGTGAACTGAATATTAACGAATCGTTGTATCACTTCGTTTTTGTTTTTTCTTTGAATATATCTGTTAAGAGTAAGTTTGGACAGTGTTTCGAAGTTATAATTAAATGGTTATGTGGAATAAATTAGCGAACGTAAATTGACGTAGGTAAGATATTTAGAAGGAATTACATAAAATGCGCCATTTAAAACAGATTTAATTTAGTTCGGTTAAGCAATTAATGTTAGCTTGGTCAAACTATCAAGTCATAAAGCGAGTAAAGACTTGATGTGTTTTAAGTGTCTAATCATTTGTTGTTATTGTAAAAGTATCAGAAAGGAAAGTTAAAAAGTTATTATTTTTGACTTTAAGGTTTCGATTATATAAATCACTTTTTAGAACCAAGAGTCTGTATAAATTGGCCTACCTGAAACTTCATGGTTACCTTTTTAAATATCTATGTTTTACAATAAAAGAAGTTTCAGGTTTTAGACCCTTTTGAATAAAAGGAGGTCCTAGTTACCTATGTCACCTGCGTCAATACCCACGAATTCATTGTGAAATACTCGTAAAAGGTATGAATTTCAATAATAAAGGCTGGCTTAAAATAATTAAAAAGACATTAATCTATGACAGTTATAATAAAAATACAAAAAATATAATTATTAATATCGGGCACATAGCTCTTACCATATCAGTTAGGCGAATATTAACGTTATTTATAAATATTTAAAAATTAACTCGAAGTAATAATAAGTAGATACTAAAAATCCGCATTCAAACGACTCCGTTTATATCCAAGTGGTATTAGCCATTTATTTATTACTAGCTGTTGCCCGCGACTTCGTCCCCGTGGGTAGAAGATATAAGTTATGATTTATACCTGCCCTGTTTTTTTTCACATTTTCTATTGTATCTTCGCTTCTATTAGTCGCAGCGTGATGGTTTATAGCCTAAAGCCTTCCTCGATGAATGGTATATTCAACACAAAAATAATTTTTCAATTTGGATCAGTAGTTCCTGAGATTAGCGCGTTCAAACAAACAAACAAACAAACAAACAAACTCTTCAGCTTTATATATTAGTATATAGATTACATTAATTTATTTAGATTTTTTTTACAACAATAAAATACTGGTTCACTATCAAATACCCACATCCAACCATAGGTATAGGTTCCATGCCTAATTAAAATATTTCGCTTACTTCAAAGAAATGAGAAAGTTGTGCCTTAATTATTGCCCGAAAATTTACGTAAAATAATATATTTTTCGGCATAAAATAATTTCGCGTAAATCCAACGTCCGATGTCATACAAAACGCGGTGACTGGAAGGAAATAATTAATAGGTGTTATTTATAATTGAAATATTAATTAATGTACTTTTTGCCGTTTCGCGTCATTATATTCATTTAGTGTGCAAAGAGGCTTAACGTATCATATAGATTGAGAGAAAGAGAGCGTTATTCAGTTGTCTTTTTCTTTACTCCTACTTAGAGTGATTAAACAAAGAACAGCATTAAGATCAATATTAACAATCTTCATATAATATTTTCACTAATCATAAAATAGAACGAATAGCTAAATTAAATAATATTAAAGACTTATTGTTTGGTTTAACACCATTCTTAGACGAAAATATGCAGATTAAATTTAACCCCATTTAAGTAAAAAAGTTAAAAAGTTTTTACTTTTTAAGTAAAAGATATATATCTATATAATTACACAAAGAAAAAAAGAATGTTTTATTTTTTTCCTCAATCTAGCATACAAAAAAAACATTTCGGCTATTTCGGCATTTCTATTCAATACCATATTCAACGCAAAGTAAAACATTTTCAAAAATATTAAACGTGTGTTAGAATATCCTAAGTATTTAAATCTGCATTTTCCTCTCATAAAACATGGATAAGAAACGGATCACACGCTCCAATGTCCCTCTAACATCATAAATTTAAAAACTTGGATATTTTAACGTCTCGATTTAGAAGAATTTTTAAACCAATTCAAATTCTAAGTTGGGAAAGCAGTTGAACCGAGATTTTAGTAGCAGTTAAAGTCAGTTTCTTTGTGCATGTGATTTAAAATGTTTGTGAAAGTCCACGGGTCATGGATTATTTACTAGTACGGGAGACGTATTTTGAACTAAGTTCTCTACTAAGTTTCTGCATAAATTTACAAAGGATTCCATGTTTTGATTCTTCACTTACAGAATAAACGATTATCATGTATAGAGTTCCTTACAAAAAGGATTCAAAATGAAATCCTCATCCGCAGTCCGTCAATCTGCCGGTCTATCACCAGGCAGTATCTCAAGAACCATGATAGCTTAGAAGATTGAATTTTTACAAACTGAAAAAAAAACAATGTAAATAAAAAACCCCTTAGCACCGTTTAGGGTACAAACCGTCACACGACTGAACGCCGACTGCAATTGGACCGCACGGTTGGTTTGCAGTTCTATTGCAGTCGTGTCAACTGCATCCGAACTGCACCTTTGCAGTTGGATTTCAGTTCAAACGCAGTCCGTCTGTCTAGAGCCTTAAAAGCAAAGTTTGATACGGTATCAAAACAGTTAGTAACCGAACTAAGTTGTTTTTAACCTATTTGTGACGGAACCATTAAAGTCGCGAGTCCGACTAGCACCTGTCTGGTTTTTTTTATATTTTTCTCCACAACCCAGTGTGCGGTTGCCAAATTTAAAACATTAATTCAACATCAAATCATATTCAAACCGAGCTTTCAATTAATACTGTTACGTGATCCTATTAACCGTTCTTCTGTATTATAATTATAAATCTATGAATATTAATTGTCACTGTAATTAAGCTTTAGTTTGGGGTGCCGAACCGAAATGTTGCCTTAGGTACAGTTTGCTCATGATTTCGGTTTCAAGGTAATAAGGTATTTGTAAATCAATTTCACTGGTAGAACTTCGGTTGGTGTTGCTGAAAGTCAGTGGGATTTTAAATTAAGCAAGAGAAGGCCCTTTTCAAACGTTTTCTATTCAGAAGTGATAAAGTAGCTGCTCTACAAAAACTATTCGAGAAGGCTCAACCATTTAATATCAACAGAGTATAATAAACTAGCTGCTGCCCGCGACTTCGATCCCGTGGGTAGTAGATACATATAAGTTATGATTTATACCTACCCTGCTTTTATCACATTTTCCATTGTATCTTCGCTCCTATTAGTCGCAGCGTGATGGTTTATAGCCTAAAGCCTTCCTCGATGAATGGTCTATTCAACACAAAAATAATTTTTCAATTTGGACCAGTAGTTCCTGAGATTAGCGCGTTCAAACAAACAAACAAACTCTTCAGCTTTATATATTAGTAAGTAAGTAAGTATAAGTATAGAAGTATAGATTATGCAGACGATACAACAATATTAAAAGCAGAGATGCACAATAAGCTTTAGTTTTTAAGATAACGAAAATATAAGAAAAAACAAAATTATTGAATATCTTCAAATATTAAAAAAAATACATGAATTTCATCAAATATTTAATGTTTGCCTAACCAATGAGTTTCTGCATTAAAGTCTGTAAACAAACCCTCTAGACAGTTAAAAAACTTTGCGCGTTATTTTAAAGAAAGAAATGTAAATAAGACTCTTCAATTCTTTTTTAAGATTCTTAAGTGAGCTAAAAAAACCCAGACATGTTACTTAGAGAATCAAACGATTTTATTTTACATATTTTCGCCATTTTCCAATTTCTTAAATGAATTCATCGCGAAAATACACTCAAAATCTGTTCCACAGTAAATAACGTCGAACAGTAAAACCTTTTTCAACGTTTATGCTTTAATTTTTATTATTAAAGCAACTATTTTACGATTGCAACACAATGAAAATACAAGAGAACAAAATTCAGAAATGCCGGTCATGAAATGGAACATTCAGAATAGTCAAACGAAACACAACCTTACTTAGACACGATAAGAGTGAAATTAAATGAAGAAGTAATATTTTAGTAGCAAATGTATATTGGTTCGAAATAGATTTTATCAAAGCAACAATGTTTGCAGAACTAACGTTGAATAGCAGGCTATTAATTAGACTGAGTTTGATCACAAGAGAGTTTTTACAGGTCTACCAATTTAATTATGTACATTTTAGTTTGTAGACGCTCTAATTAACGTAGACAAATTCTGTTGAAGTGTAACCTATATAAGGCGACTGGGTAAACTAATTAGAAACTCATAAATACATAGGTTCATGTAAAGTTCTAAATCAATGTGAAATTATTGAACATGTCTAAAACCTATTTGGTAAGTTCTACCTCATTAATTAGCGAATAATACCTGAAATTTCACTTTTATTAATACATTCAGTAACATTGATTTGTATTTTGCTAATTTACCCAATCACTGTGCTTCAAAATGAAAATTTAAGACGATAATATTTTTATAATATGTTAGTTGCCATACTCCTTCAAAAAGGCTTTTCTTATTTTCATGTAATTTGATTTAAATATAAAGTAAGTCTGAGAATCAGTAACTATTTTTCATACCCCTAAGTGGGTTGGTCCGACTCGATGATTTTTTTCTGTTATTATTTTCCACAGCTGAAATTCTTTATAAATGCAACACCTAAATGTTTACCGTCAAATCCGGTGAAGGCATTGTGTTATAGAAAAAGCATTTATCATCAAATTAAACTATCATAATTGCTTAAAATTAGACGATAGAATACGGCTCATACATTATATCGTCTAATTGTAGTCCTCTTAGACGATTACATTTACAAATATTTTTATATTATCTCGTTTCCTTAAAATCAAGTTTGTTTCGACAAAATGCACAAGATACTACAAATATCCCGTAACGAACAAGATAACCAGTGCTCTATTAGGCTCACCGCAGTCTGTGGTGACCAACATCGCAACCACAGAAGCACTGCAAAGCCACTGCCTCCGAATTGTTTAAAGACTTTATTTATATCTAGTTCAAGCTGGCTTAATCTGGTTTAACGAAGGTAATTAGAGAAAACAACCTAGGAAGCCAGAGTTTCTGGAGCTATGAGATATTTAACTTTGGATATTGGTGGTATTTACCCAAGTTTCGCTTTCATACTCATTGGACAAAATTAGTTCTTAAAGAGGTCGATTCCGAAATAAAATAATTTAACACAAAACGTCAAATTGATATGTCAAACACTGCATCATTCATACAAGATTTATTTTAATTATATTTTCTTTAAAATAATACAAATGGTACGCAAGTATTGATGGAAGACGACGAAAAAAATAAAAGAACAGATGAAGATAAAACTACGTCGGAAGAAGTGAAAGCAATT
Source organism: Trichoplusia ni (assembly GCF_003590095.1). Taxonomy (NCBI): domain Eukaryota; kingdom Metazoa; phylum Arthropoda; class Insecta; order Lepidoptera; family Noctuidae; genus Trichoplusia; species Trichoplusia ni. The sequence goes on along the minus strand of NC_039489.1, from coordinate 6,953,130 downwards.
AATGATAAAAGTGTACGAGCAGCTCTCCCAAGCGATGATGCAGGCCCGTCCGGAACGATAACCCTGCCAGGAGCCGTGCACCACGCGAAATGTCCTCTCCAAGCCAAGCCTGGCATATCTAAATCTGAACATAGCATAAGACACATCATAACGAGCAAAGATGTCACAAATGCCTTGAAATCTCTAAGCTTTGCTGCACCTGCACAAGCTATCAAAAACTTAAACCTCAAGGAGCTTAAAATCCCTATCCTAGACAATGAAGACACAGCCGAAAAAGATGACTCCACGACTCTTATCGATCTTAAAAAGTTTATGGCATCATGTTTCAAAGTAAACAGGGAAGCGCCGACCGCTATTGTTCTAGGCGAGATCTCGAACGTGCAAAACGTACGCACAGTAATAAGTCCGGTGTCAGAACCACAAGAGATTGCCAACTCTAGTTGCAATCACGTCCAAACTGAAAGTGCTCCAATAAACCTTCCAAATGAAGTGATTGTAACCAGTGGTGTTGAACCTAAGCTGTCCAAATCTGATAAAAAGAAGACTTCGGGGAGTCTCTCTGAGAGGTCCGACTTAGGAATAGCTCAGAGAGATTCGCTTTCAAGTATCGGATCAAATGTTTGCAGAATATGTATGACGCGAGGAAGGGAAAGGTTGGTAAATGAATTTATACATACCCAAATGTTTATTTACTCGGAAGGAATATCTGTGTTAAGATGTTTCCTTGACAAACATGCTGTGGGATAAGTACGTTTTTTGTGAACGCTGTTGAAGAGATTGGACATGGTGAATTATATTTGTGAATGGTTTAATCACATATTCCCATATCCCTTCAAGAAAATAGCATTCGTGGCATTTATAGCTTTGTTATATGAGTTTTCTTTATTGGACTTCGAATGTGTCTGCTGGTCCGCTTTACTAACGCAGGTCTTTCCATGATCGCAGGTGGAATTCCAGGCCGATTCTTACATTCATTCATCTCAGGTACTATTCTCAGAAATTGGAGAATATGTCAACGTTTTGTCTTGACTTCCCGAGTCAGATTAAAAGATAGAATATTGAACACGTCTTTTACGATTTAGTTCCTTACAAATATCAGAATATTACAGTTTATAAGGCGATGTATTAAGTCCAAACCGGATCAAGACAGCTCTGGCCCTGTAGCATTTTCGACCGATTGGGCCCATTGGTTTGCCTTAGGTTTTCAAGTTAATATTATTAAACACAGATTAAAGGATAAACCAAAAATGAGTGTGCCTAGCAACTCGAAGCGATTATGTTAACACGGGTTGCTTATCATAATTCCGAAAATCATTTCACCGAATTTCATATTCCCGAAAATGTTTGACCTATTTTGTTTTTATTTCTTCGAACGAACGTTTTGCCACAGTCTCATTTGACCAAATATCATTTTAAATTTTTCTTTACGTTTGACCAAAAAACGTTCCACCGATGTTACACGTTTATTAATGACTAGCTTTTCACCCGCGGCTTCGCCCGCGTTGACGTTGGTTATATCGCGTTTCCAAGAGAACTCTTCAAAAGTCTGGGATAAAAACTATCCTATATTCTTTCTCAAGGTCAACTCTATCTCTGTACCAAATTTCATTAAAATCAGTTCAGTAGTTTAGACGTGAAAGCGCAACAGACAGACAGGCAGACAGAGTTACGTTCACATTTATAATATTAGTAAGGATTACGTTATAATGAAGTAACATTATACTAACAGACCCCTATGTTAATGCATCTAGTGTTTCTGCCTCAGGCCCTCGTCGATTACACCGTTTACCTTCAATAATCTAATATTGATCTTGCCTATTCGAGCTTCAGGCGGAAGCCAAAACTTCGATATAATTAATACATAGCTTTATTGAACCTGTTTGTATAACCGTTTAAGTCCGAATAGTTTGTCGAACAATATTACTTGATATATGAAACGGCGTTTAGCTGAATTTAATGAAGTTTACATCGGCTATATTAAGACCAAAATTTGCATTACAGAACAATTCATAATAGATTTCAATTCCACTCATAGGTAGGTTCTTAGTTTTAGCACCCAAAGAAACAAAAAGGAACCCTATTACTGAAGCACCGCTGTCTGTCCAACCATTCGTGTCCAGGCTGTATCCCATGAACCGTGGTAGCTAGACAGTTAAATTCAAAGAATGATGATTATAAGGTCCCCTCAAATTTATTTGTCGAACCTTCTGTTCGCGATTCCGAGAGGCACTCGACCATTATTCGACCACGCATTTAATGTATCTTTAGTTAGTATGTAATTATTTCAAGATAGTAATTTATTTAGCTTTCGTTTGACTTGTTTGATTTTCGTCCTCAGATTGATATCGCCATGCAACTGTAAAGGGTCGCTGGCGAATGTGCACCTCACGTGTCTGGAGAGATGGCTCAACCAAGTGGGCAGGAACCATTGCGAGCTATGCGGGTTCAGGTAGGTTCCCTGTACTCTTATGAACTGTCCCAATAAGAACGGGCCGGGTCTCTAGGGCCCTACAGACTTTTCCAAAAAAAGTTATGTATTGAACTTTGATAAAAGTACGCGCTGGCGGTTTTAAATCGAAATAAAATTCTAACTAATATTATATACACAAAAAACGGCTGAACGGATTTGGATGAAATTTGGCATGCATAAGCCATTGACATGAAAAAAACATAGGCTACCGTTTATCCTGATTTTTGAAATAGTGCCCGGGGGAAAATTAAAAAGGTGTGTAAAAGATATAAGTTCACTAAGGAGATGTATTTCCATGGAAACGGGGACCACCGAACGCTGTTAACTGAAGTCCACGCAGACGGAGTCGCGGGCAACGACTAGTGTAATATAAATTAAGAATGTTAATAGATGTGCACAACTTCCTTTTTGTGAGAGCAACGGATAAATTGAAAGCTTCTTTTAATTTATTGATTTTCATACCACATACCTACTTTTTTAACTGTTTAATTTTAAAAGCAAAGAGTTAAATTCATTCGGATATTCCGTTTTCTCAATGAATACTCAAACACATTTTATAGCCAACGCGAACGGAATAGAAGATCTGATCTACTTTGATCATATCGAGCTATGAGTGAGTATAATATATTAAATTATAATGGCATACAGGAGTCGCTAAATTTAAATATTATAATAAAAGCTTCCTCTTTTATATTATACTAGCTGTTGCCCGCGACTTCGTCCACGTGGTTAGAAGATATAAGTTAGGAATTTTTGAACAAAAGCCCTCAAGATTAATATTTTTCCCCGTTTTTGCCACATTTTCCATTGTATCTTCGAACCTATTAGTTGCAGCGTTATTATATATACCTAGCCTAAAACCTTCCTCGATTAATGGTCTATTGAACACAAAAATATTTCTTCAATTTGAACCAGTAGTTCCTGAGATTAGCACGTTCAAACAAACAAACAAACAAACAAACTCTTCACCTTTATATATTAGTATGGACAATATGGACATAGATTTAAATATTCATTTTCTGTGTGTAACGCAGTGGAAAATACGAAACGGTATTTTAATATTTCCAAGTATGCACGTTTCAGAATACTTAGGTCTTGAAATTCTAAATCGCGGAGCGTCCCTTCACTGGAATGCCTACATTTCAATATATTTCCCATTAAATAACTCGACGAATAGCACAGATATAGCCAATAGAAATATTTGAATCGAAATTTATCTATACTTACTAATCTATACTAATATATAAAGCTGAAGAGTTTGTTTGTTTGTTTAAACGCGCTAATCTCAGGAACTACTGGTTCAAATTGAAAAATTCTTTTTGTTGAATAGTTTTAGGCTATACACCATCACGTTGCGACTAATAGGAGTGAAGATACAATGGAAAATGTGGAAAAAACAGAGCAGATATAAATCATAACTTATATCTTCTAACCAGGCGGACGAAGTCGCGGGCAACAGCTAGTTTCACTATAAACGCTGTAGCAATTACGTATTTACGAAACAAAATAATATCGCCAATAAATGGACAAAAACGTGAACGAGCAGTTCCCGATATTCGATTGTTAAAACTTATTTAACAGTTTCAAATGGAGTGGAACAGTTTGCCAACTTGCCTGGGGCTGGTCGCCGCTGAACCATCAGGTAGGGTTGGCTAGATGATGATAGCTTGCTAATTAAATGCACTAGTGATTCCAGTTACTAATACAACGATTGTGGGATCCATTAGTATCTATCAGAACATTTTTGCTGACTACAGCCATGCAGAATCAGATTTTAAAAAAGAACAGGTAAATAGAAAATACAGCTCTTAGAGTAAATTTATAGGGCGTTGTGTTTTGTCAAAGGTAAGATAAAAATATTGAGAGAATATACATAAAAATTTTAACATAGGCGGGCTTGTATAGGCTGGTATTGTCTAACTAGCTATACATAAACTAGCTAGTTTTGGCAGAACTAAACTCCCACTAAGTCACTTAAAAGAAAGAGGTTTGATATCAATATTGAATTTCAAAAAAATACACTACTGAGCACTTTGAATATTGGTAATTGAATGGCAATTTTTTTAGTTTCTTTTTATGTACAATAGAAATGGGCTGAACGTAATTGTTTCATCAGTCAAAACTGCCCATATTTAATAGAGGAAAAACTACTATAGCAAACCAGTTTAAATACATGACTAGCAAACAGAACTCCTACAGCAATACAATATATGCTAACTCTAGCCAACAGCAAAGTCTGCATCTGACAACCCTATGCTCAGGTAAATTCTAGCTACAATTTAATTCCTTCAATTGCAATATTGTGGTACTAGATTATGCCTTCGGCTTCATTCACTATGTATCGAAACGACCCACTTAATTTGGGTCTGGACGTTTAAATGTATCTCTGTGTACTCTACAAATAAACACAAAATTATGGACAGTGGTAAAACATAGAAAAATGAAAAATCTTGTTTGTCTGAAATGGGAAATGAGACGACATTTTTGTTTAAAAGATCTCTCCTGCATTAAAGCATTTAATCCTTGTGTTTTGAGGGGTTCCACAAACCTTCAAGTACAAAGATTTTTGGTTTCCTTCTATATTAAATCACTCTACGGTTTGCTTTAAGAGAACCCAACTTTGGTTTAAGCTCACCTTTGTACAAGAACTTTCCAACAACTTATTATCTAAGTGTGTATTTCTGTGCAATATAAGTATAAATACATATAAAAGACATCCAGACTCAGAACGAGACCGCGTGAATCACACAAATGATTGTCCTACGCTGTGATTGAACCTGCGACACGTCGCGCTCCGTGGGTTTGGCGTGGTCACCTCAACCACTCGGCTATCCGTGCAGTCAAACTTGATTAAAAATTAAATAGAAGAACTAAAAACTTCAAAAAGTTTGATAAAGAACTTAATGCTATTTCTCCTTGCACATACTGCCAGGATTTTTAAACCTGGCTATTCACTGGCTCAACGTTAAATCTCAAGTGCGGAGCAAAAGTAATAGAGCCAAGATGTAAGTTCATCCATTTGAAATTTGGCACGTACGTTGCTCGGATTTTCCCTTGGCGTTGAAAATGAACTCGAAAAGACAAATTCGTTGTCTCCAAAGAGTAAAGTGTCAACTAACTATAAAATAAGAAGACTGTTTATAGCACACTCATAAAATATTTAAAATATAACAACAGGATTTTTAAAACGAAAATATGTTTTCAATATTCTTTCAAAAAAGTTTGTTGATAAAAATAAAGTTTATTTTCATGTAGTTACTTCTCTTTATTTTAATTATAGAATTAAATTGAGTTGAAGGTAGACTTTGTGGACCCTTTTTCTTACATTTTTTAATACGACTTTTCTTTCGACAATAACAGCCGGGACCCATTTAACGTGCCTTCTGAAACACGAAAGACCACGTTCAACTTGTGCAGCTGTAGCTTAGCCCTGCTCTTCCGTCACTATTGCATCAATATTAAAAAATACTTAAATAAATACATTTTATTCCGTTCCCAAAACTGTTACAACCCATTGCAATCATGACTTCATTTAAATAGTTCATCTAAAAAAAATAAAGTAAAAAAGGTTTTAACCGATTTCACACGCTATTAATGGAAGCTTTTCAAAAATTTACACCGACACTACAGTGTTGGCTAAAAATCCGAGTGAAGCCCTAAACTTGTCTAAAATTCCGTATTTTTCAGTTACCCTGCGATCCGCACGCCGCGGTACACGGTCCTACAAGCTCTCCGACTGTGGTTTGGGAATCCTAGGAACAGGAGCCATTTGCAGGTGAGTGACGAAACTGGTCCTTTATCCTTTAAAAGGACCAATTTAAAAATATTGTTATCAAATGATTATAATAAGAAAAGGTCGATAGTAATTTAACCCACATGACGAATCATCTTCAGCTGATTTTGCAAAGACAAGTGTATTTGATACTCTCTCTCTCTCTCTTGACAATCGAATTTCTACTAAATTTCTCATCAAACGAAGCTAAGAACTTGAGAGTCAACAATATTATTTTTCAGTCCGCTTCAAATTTCAAGAAGAAATCCTCCACAAATTTTAAACGTTTCAACCGATTTTATCAAACATTTGATCACATCATATAAGTTCATCTTTAACACAAAAAAAAACTTAACTGACATCACTCAATCCATTCAGGCGCTTCAATGCCATAGACAGACAGAGAGACAACTTAAATTTATAACATACCTCTTTTAACCTCGGGTTTTGGTTTCATACATACCGTATAACGAAGACAGTTTCACTTGGTACATGTATAGTTTCGCCGAACACCCGAGCGACGATTGTACCCTCAAATTAACATCACAATAATACGATTAGACTAGCCCTAATACTGTTAGCAAAGCCCTGTAGAAAAGCAAATGATAATAAATTGATTAGTTTATCCAATTTCTAGGTACCGTAATGAAGAGTTTGGGATCTCATTAGACCTTGTATAGATATTCTTATTGGGGAATATGTTGAGTGAGGGTGGAGCCTGTTCTGTTAATTAAAAGGATTGAAAAAATACGATTTCCAAATACAATGCTTTTTTTAAGTGGAACGATGAAATGGAACGTTATTACATAGGCTCTGCTTTTTGTCTGTCTATCACTAGGCTGTATGTTATAAACAGAAAATATTATCAGATTATGTATCTATTTTGCCGCTATTGCAACGAATACCAAGCATCGGGATTAAGCAACGGTTCTTAGAGTAAAAACGATGATCAATTTTGGGGCTAATAACATGCTTACTTTGGCGTTAACCATATATTACATGACAACCTTGAGAGAAACATTTCTAACAATAAAAGCAGTTAATCAAATCAAATCTTAAAACCAAAAAACAAAAAATTCATAATTGGTGACAAAACTTAGACATCTGATAATCTCATCTTATATTTTAGACAGTCCATTAGCCTAAGTTTTGTATTTATAAGCAAGTGACAGAATCAATATACGTGAAGAACAAAAAATGTAAGTGGGATGTACTTATCTGGTTCCGCTTATTCTGTGTAGACGGAATAGTTTCAGTAGGAATTACTTTTTACCGACAAAAATGTTATAATAATATGTAAAATATTCGTCATTTATTTGTGTATTCAAACAATACAGGGCGATATCCAAACGTATTCAAATTGGCCCAGCGCTTATGATGAGTTTAGTGGCATACACACGTACAGTAGAAATAATTAATAATAAAAAAAGTGATTCAAAACATCAAGAAACATAGGATTTACGATTTGAGAACTCAAAGCGAAACAGCTTTCAATTGTACAAAACAATGTTTTAATATGATGTAAGACTGTATTCAGGGCAAAATTTCATTTTTCCATAGAACTAGCCATATCACAGCATACAGACAAACAAAACAACTTGAAATCCGCACAAAACAATTCCGAAAATCAGTATTTAATACACCAGATGTCGATTAAACCAATCTTAAGTAAGAAATCACCTCAAGTACCACGCTTCATTGAAAAGTTAAAACGTGGAAATATTGAAGGAGTTTTCAAGGGAGCCAGTCTCAATAAATGGGACCCCAAACGGTTGTTCGTCGAAGGCTCTCAATATGCCCTTGTCACGTCAATTCCTGTCACCGAAGACGTGATAATAATCGATTTCGGGGACAAAGTCTTCGTGTGTCTAAGAAATGTGGAAAACTTCTCGTTGAAGTTTCGGTGACGTAACTCGTAAGTTTGATAAAAGATAAGGGTATTTTTATTTCGCTTTGGTGTCTAGTTGTTACGTAGGGTGATAGAGTTTTGTTTTTTTATGCCATTAGGTATTTAGAGCCCAGAATTTGTGGTGGACTTGTAGGCGGAATGTATAATTGTTTTCTGCCAAGTTTTTGTAATTGAATCTCCACAATATGTAAAAGCAATATTATTTATTTCAATATCATGCAGACTTCCTCCAAACTTCTGCCGTACATCAAAGTAAACAACACTTCAGCAGACATCAAATTAAATTTCGAAGCGTGACGTCACATCATTCAAAATTAACCGTCGCCCCAAACGTCCACAATATCTCATGCGTCGCCATTGACCGCAAGATGGCGTCTCAAAGGTGGCTGACGCGAGTTGACGTGACACAACACGCATATATTGGATTTCTGTCTTCAGACTGTCATTTATTGAATTACACTGAACGTCGCTTCGGTTTTGCTTTGTTGTGTACGAAGAATATATTAAAGTTGAGTGTGTCGAAATTAATAATGTTGGCAGGTTTTCCGCGGCATGCTATTATTATTTAAATTTTATCATTTTTGCGTAGACCTTTATTCTGTACGCGGATCAAATGCTTTGAAGCTATAAATAGATTTTTTATTTATTTAACTCATAAGGGCTCGTTATGTAATCTACAAAGCAAATACCTCTTTCAAAACTGGGATAGGTGCGGAAAAGTCGCTTGTATGTTAGATTTCTATACTAACTACATGGTTTAAATTTTAGCTTTTTTTTGCTGATATCTTCGAATTAGACAGTGTGTAGGTAATTTGTCGCGTTCCTAAATTTTTTAACACACCTAACTCAGAAATGCCATGAAATATCTAGTAGGGAAAAGATTGCTATTATAAATACTTCACCTCTATGAAATGTAACAAGATCATTCAAGCAAAATTTAACACCATAAATTCATTCAAATTATCGATTCACAACAGCCAGTCTTTTGGAAATATCGCAGTCACGAAGTAGATGATGAAATATCTTAGCCATATAACACTGTCGCTTCAAATCTTGGGTTCGGCGGGCATTAGGCACCACTTTTGACAAATACCCTACTGACGCGGACCCCCCTTCGTTAGTTACTGCTATATTTCATGTTGGAACAGCAAAAACAATTCGGTTATAGCTGTCCATTGTTTTATGACTTTAAGACATGGTTTTGGTTACGATCTAATGAATGAACTTGTAGTAATGAAAGAAACAGATTTGAAACATAGTAGTGACGTCAATCCAGTCTTAGTAAGGACTGCCTGGGATACTCAGTAAAAAGGTTGAGAATGTATTCTCAACCAATTAATCAGTGTTTAGTATACACTGATATATTTGGTATACCATGGGCCGAAACATTTTAATTTAATTGATGATGATGAGTTGAGTTGATGATTGACTTTAAAACAACCTATAGCCAATAATGTTTCCTATGGTCCCCGAAAAAGATCGTCAACGAAAATTCAGCAGCTGTAGAGTTTTGCTGGAAAAAAAAACTCAAGTGTTAAGATCACTTGTACGTGGCTACATTCTATTTCAAATGGATTTAATTGTTTTTGAGCTTCACAAATAAAGATATAAAAGTGGGCGTTCGATCAATTTATGCCAACAAGCTCCGTAGAAACCAAGACTGAAATTTTTCTTACTTACACATACCCAGTTAAGTCAGGAATACCTTGCACCACCTCTTAAACAAGTACATTTCCAATCGTGGAAGAGAGACGCCAATATACAACGTTTAATGCGCTTTCTCACTTCAACAACGGCAATGATATTAGTTTAGGAGCTGATAGCAGGCCCTCAGTAGTGACTAATGGTTACCCATCTCTGGCTTACCTTACCTAGCTTAATCTTCCGATCGATGCCCGTTCACTGAAGGCTTATATCGTGTGAGTGGACCTCCGGACTAAGAGTTACGCAACAATAATGACACGTCTGCCACTAGGTCCAGAATATTTAAATGCCATTTTTTTTATCAACTCTATCCATAGGGGATTGAATTCACCTGTCGCTAGGATTCCTACACAAAACTTCGATGTTCACTGAACGTTTTAGCAGATCCTCATCATATTTTATGTACATGGAATTGTGTCCTAAGAAAACCCCAGATTTGTTTTGCAGATAACTTTGTTCTGCTTATAATAATGTAATTATACAAGTTCTGTAGTTTGAGGATAAACTCGTCGTTTGAAAATTGCTTGTAGGTACTGTCCCCAAAATAAGCTAAATCTTCCAGCATGATTCCCAATAATAAAGGACCGATACGCTTCGCAATGTTGTTGATTTTATTTTAAAACATTTATTCACATAAACTTTTATTCCACAGTCGGATTGTCTGATATTCTGGCTTCTATCTACCGTGACGGCCGGACTGCTCGCTGTATGCATCGTCGGAACACAATACTTTGTGATTGAAGGCAGCAATTTTGGTAAGCTCGACGCTGGCGCTATAAAAGAGGAAGGTGTGTTTTTTAGCTTTTTTTGGCATTTTTTTTTTAGTTAGGACTTTTCATTGTTTGTTTGCAATACTAAGTACGACTAACTTACTGAAGTAAGAGAGTTGTGGAAGCGAAACAGCGCGCTACACTGTATAACGCCGTCTCTCTTCCGCAATAGTAACTTTAGTACCTAGTTCAGGGTTGGTCCCGTTTGTCAGTTTGTTTAGTATCAATTTAGTTTTAAATACTGGTATCTCAATAAACTAATACACCATATTTACGTCAAAGTATTTTATACTTTGGTTTCCGAGCGAAATAACTGACTTTTTCAAGCCCCTTTTCCACAATGATTTAGAATTTTACAATCCTCTGACAATCTCCGTATATGAAAATAAACTTTTTTTGAAATCCGTTATATGGATCCTTTTCCAATCACGATACATAAAACGACTATTCGTGTGACTATTTTTTTATTTTACTTTTTTAGGTGAACGTATAAAAAAATATTTTTTCCTGTAATATTTATCGTAAATTCTTTTTTTATTATTTTTTGCCTAAAATCGTGAGTGATTGAATACTTTTGTACGAATGAATTAATAGCTTGAGTTTTTAGTATGAATGTGTCCGATTCGTAGTTTTCAGATTAAGTAGGTAATATAGGATTGATTTTCTTTTATCAACAGGTGCATCGGCATTGACGTCACTCCAAGGTAATATGAATACGGCTACGAATTAATAAGTAATGGAGAAAATATTATTTAATTTTACTTTTTCTACTGGAATTAAAAAAGCTACGTATGATGGCAACCAAACATAAAAAACAATTTTCAAAATTTCTTAATAAGTCTAAAATACGTTCCCGCTCAAAAATCGACTGACAGATGTCAGTAATGTCATAATCTGACGGTGGTCAGTCAAAGTTGCCAGTTTATGAAAAAAACATTGCAGTGATGCGAAAAAAAATGAAAGCTAAAATTACGGGAAACACAGCACCTGCTTGGTGACAAAAATGTTTGACAGTTACGTTATGTATGAATCAGTCGATTTCTTTCCAGGCATTTCGCACCGCATCACTGAAACGGCCATGGATTTCTTCATGGCTATCGTCCTATGCGGTTATTCTGTCACCGTGTACCTACTGTGGAAGGACCATTACGTCATGTGGAACAGGTGGCGAAGGGCCAATGTCAACGTCAGACTACTACTAACGCCCGACGCCAACCCTGTACCGTTTGTACCAAGGGCTAGGTATAATGTGGTTTGAATTTTTGCTTTAATCTCGTGTTATTTAGCAACTTTGTGTGATCAGTATTAAATGGGATGCTTCTTAGTTTCAATTGGAGTTTTATTTGGTTTTTTGAATTTAAAACAACCTAAAATGCCCACAAGATTAGGTAGTAGATTATTTACTTTCGATTCCATTTATAGGGAAGGATTAATTAAGCAAAAGGAGGGAACTTATATAACTGGAAACAACTATAGGATATTCAACTCATATTGCGCATAGGTGTGGCTGCAGGCTGGATATTATACAGAGACCTTACATAAGTTCCGTACAAAAAATCACTCTCAATCTCACGCACACATAGCGGACAGATTAACAGATGAGTTGAACTGAATGAAATCTGTAGCGGTGTCAAGACAAATAACAACCCAGGATAAGCTACTGTCACGAATACATAATTCAATCCTGAACAACAGTGACATCTCATGTATCTTTGCCTCATGCCTAATAAACTGCCATGCTTGAAAAGCCATTCAAATCAATCACGAAACACAGACTTCGAGGGCTTTCGATGTCTCCCTCTGTCTCCCTCAGATACGTCTGAAAAATCTATAAAAAATATTTAGACCATTTGATACATAATGTTTGACAAAGTCATGATCTTAATTATAGATTTTATTCATACCAGCCCATATTGCACCTTAGAGAAGTTTTGAGCATCGATCACCACACGTTAAAAATTAACCGTGATTAAATCAATTGAAAATAATTTATGCTACAGTAGGCAATGTATTTAGGTCAGTTTTCCGTAAATCTACATACCTAATAAATTCTTGTTTCCTTATAATAAAGACGTAAAGTGTTCATTTCGAAACTCTTTGACACACAAACTTGTTTACAAACAGCTAACAGTGATATCTCGCAAGCATCTATGATTTGCAGCCAGTAGCGTGTTGGCGCCGTGCCAAAACCACCCCTCGAAAAACGTGGCCGTTGAGTGCCTTTGTAAATTCGTCGAATGAAAAGATTAGATAGAGAAATTTATGCAAAATCAGGTAACTTATGTTCGCAAATTGGCAAGCTGCCATCTTGAATTAGCACAGGGAACATTGCATTCAGCCACATACAGGTTTATTTTGTTAAAACTTCAAGAGGGAAATAAAATTTAACTTTGGAACTAAGGCGGGAAAAGGTGTAGTGCAAAGTGCAGCTTCTGTGACTAATAACTTTAATATTCTATACTCCAAGATATGTTTCTGTGTTCAATACTGGTTCCCTATTATGGTTTCGTACTAGCCTGTGAGCCGCAACAATTAACGATTGTGTGATGAGCACGATCATTTGTCATCATTCTGCTGCCACTATGACAACAAGTTAAGCTATAAAAAATTAGACGGTTAAGCAAGAGTCATAAAGTAATTTACACCGACAAATATTATTTTAAACCTATTTATACTAAACCCTCTCTATCTCGAGTCCCACTCACACTTGACCGGATTTTTTAAGTGTTACCTTACATTATTTTACAAAAAAAAATCATTTACTTCAATTTCATATCGCATCAGGGTTTTAGTAACTTCCGTTCCAAGAATAAAATAACAATCTATTTAAGAGATCTTTTTAGAAGATAAAAATCGTCAGGTCACGGCCCCTGTCTCAAACAACAGCTGCTGCTTAATTATTTTTTTAATTTCAACTCAGAAAGCGAGTGCACTCGTTGTCCGGAAAGGATAATAAAAACCTGCCAAGTGCATGTTGGACAACACATTTTGTTTTTCATAAAAGTCTTTGTCTGCAATCTGCATTTAGATTTTCATTTTTGTAAAGATGCGGTTGAAATTCAAAAACAGCCCCTTTTAAAATGTTTAACACATATACTTGAGTCTTTAATGTGAAACTTATGACTTCAAATGACTACTTGTAATATTTCAACTTGGCGTCTGAATATAAGAACCTCTATTAAGACTTTCCAGAACTTACCTAAATGAGAATGAATCTTAAAATTTAGATCTATATGAAAACAGCCATGTAAAATCTAATCAAAAGTTTCGGTTTTTTTTTATTCTATGTGACTGCGCTTTGACTCGAAGGAAAAATGATTTCTTTGGAAAAAAAAAACAATGTAATGAACGCAACTGTAACATAAAATCACAATGTCGAAGTTTATCGAACGCATCTGTTACTCGAAAGATTAATGGCGGGCCGCGTTTGTTGACTTTTATTTGTTGTTGTCACGGAAAACCGAAGCTTATTTATAAATAATATCGTAAATAGATATATTTTATACGTGAAGAATACCTGTTAAGTTTTTACGAGGCCTTACACGTTTAAAACATGAGTTTCAGCTTCGGTTCGGCTACCACAACAGCGAGCAGTACTTTCGGCACTGCAACTCCATCGACTGGTAAATATTTAATGTTTTTCTTCTCAATACATCTATGTTACTGAATAATAATGATCCTATAAGATGTTTCAACTTAGCTAAGAATTTTTCAAAACGTTTTATTTACGCATCGCAAAATGACAAATTCTAACCTTAACCTCACATTCCAAGTCATTTTTGTGAAATGCAATGCAATATATTATATTTTGCTTTATATTTTTACTAACATACGTCACAAGAAACTACCCTATAACTTCAATATTTAATTTCTAACATGGTATGATATAATATCAGCAGAGAAAGCTGTACTTTGGTCAAATAACCTTGTTTTTTTGTAAAACTTGATTATTTCTTCAGGGTTCGCCTTTGGTAGCGGTGATACTGCCAAACCTGGTGGCCTCTTTGGTGCTAGTAATGCAGGTATAGTGTTTTTATTGTAAATGTTAAGTTAATAACATTTAAATTGGTTTCAGACCCAAGTTAATCAATCACTCTTTTCATTCATTTAGAATAGAAAGTTTTGACGATGATAACAATAAAATAGCCAGTGTTTCATGGTTATGACTAATGGTGTTATCTAAAATGTCTATCAATATCATTATAATTTTAAATTAAATCTATTATGCATTTCAAATTGCTTAGAATTAATCCTGTACAGTTTTTTGTGTGTGAATCATAATAAAATGTGTTTGAAATGTAACATAACACATGTAAAGGTAACATACACAAACAGCATTTTATCAAGCGTTTATCATTCATATAATATTCTGATCACTTTACAAACAAATTTAAAAATAAATGAAAAAACACATCTAATGAAAAGAAATAAACATTTTGTCAATAAACAGGCCTGACTTTATTCATGATGTAGGATCAAGGCCGATAGATCTAAATTATAATTCTTTCATGAGGTACTATAGTTACATAATTTAAATTACATAACATTCAACGAACATTTCAGAAGCCAAACCAGCATTTAATTTCACGAGTCCTTCTGGCGGAGGTTTTGCATTTGGTGCTGCTAAAACCACAGCTCCTACATCGACTTTGTGTTAGTATAAATTAGCTTTTGTTTTGTATAGAATGTAAAGTAATGTTTTATTGTATGTATGTATGTTCCATTTGTTATGTAACCATTAGAAGTTAAGCTATAAAGTCTGCTTTAATGCAATATTATTGACAATAAAACAGATATCTAGACAAATTAAATTATCATAGTAAAGTAGTATCTGAATTTCTTTTTTTTTTTAAAGAATGCTTGCTGCTCAGATTACTGAATACAATAAAGACCTTTATAGTTATTGTTGGTTGATGTGTGTGCGATGAACTCAGCAATGACTAATCTGATACAGGTTCTTGTTCTTTGAAGTATAAGAGTAAACTTCATTTACCATTGATTTTTGTTTCATGTCAATTTAGTAAATCCGACAATTTGTTCAAAATATATATTTATGTTAAAAACACTGCCCAGACACTTTTTCACACAAACAAAATCACCAGCATGGCTGCACTCTCATAGCCAGTTGTCAATAATATTGTAAAAAGCGGTAAGGCGGATTCAAAATCAATTAGATACCGTTAATAAATACAATTATTTATCACATTATACATATTCTGCTAGAGGATTGGCTTTTTGCTTTTTTTAATATATACATTTTTTCATTTGACATTACAACCTGCACACACTATGATATGGCACATTGATGCATGTATTGATTGTTATATTGAAACAATTGAAAAACAAGCTTTCAACACACAAAACTATTTCGCCTATACAGCATTTCTTATTATTTTTACAGCCGTTGCTTGTCGTTACCTACCTATTTTATCACCTGTACTGATAAGATGGATCAACAAATTTACAATGCAATGTTCTATCAACCTTTGCCTAAAGGGTCTATCAAAACCTACTAGTTCAAATTTCTCCTAAATTAGTAGTAGTATTTTTAGAGTTCCATCTTAAATGTCCACAGTTTCTAGTCCAACTACTACCAATGCTGCGCCAGCGTTCGGAGCGAGTAAGCCAATGGGCTTCGGAGGATTCGCTTCTCCACCGAACCAGACCATCGGCAGTCCTAGTTTCGGTCAACCGGCAGCACAGGTACGTTATAACAGACCTACGTCGTATAAGTAAATAAAAATGGTGAATAGCTATTTTTGTATACAATCGATAATTTCAGCCTATCGCAATCCTCTGCTGGACAAAGCCCTGCCCCAATTTGCGACACTACAGCCCTTTCCTTTTCCGATTTATGGTTCATATTTATAGAGGTTGTTCCTGTCAGTCAAAAACTCGCAAATGTAAAGAATAAAATATAATATATTGAAACAGTAGGGCATCCTGAAATAGTTAGGATACTACATTGAATAATAAAATAAATTTAATCACTAAGTAAGAGGTAACATTGATCATCGTTATAACTAAATCACATTTGTTCTTCAGGCATCACCACAGAACTTGTCGTTTGGACAAACACAACCACAGCAGCAGCAACAACCGCCTCCGGCATTCGGTTCACCCTCACAAGGTTTGTTACAACACTTACAACTATGTTTATTAACTGGTTTTACTACTTTTACAGTAACTATCATGCGTATGATTCATTATTAAATGATTCTACGATTACTCATGCTTATTTATCGGGATTGCCTGACTACTTTCAAAATCAACTTTAGTCCTTAATCCCATTGGGTCTGAAACTAGTCTTAGCGGAAGCCTGAGCCGTCAGAAACTTTATTGAATGTTATGAATTGATTAGTACTAATTATATTTTTATCCTTATCCATACCATATACTTATCCTATATTTTTTAATTAACTTATCCACAGCTCCAGCGTTTGGTTCCTCACCGAGCACTGGTTTCGGCTTCAACAAGCCAGCTACAACAACATCCGGTTTTGGGTTCGCCACGCCCACATCTGGTTTCTCGGCGCCTGCCGCTAGCACTGTGAGTTCATTGTGATTATTATTAATTATCATTGCCACTTAATGTAAAACTATTGTAGTTGTGCAAACGAGAGTACTGGCTCGTCGTAGAAGTGTTTAATTTTAATTTTCGCAAAATATAGTCATGATCCCTTGGTTGCATTGAGTTTTATTATTTCGTGTATGTAATTAATTGCTCAGCTCATTAAATCATTGACTGTACGGATAGCCGAGTAGTATAGGTAACCACGCTAAACTCAAAGCGTTACAAGTGGCGAATTCGAGCCCCGCGCACGTAAAGTAATTTTTTGATTCACGAACGCTTTTGTAGTGCAGAAGTTACGCATAGAATTACAGGTTCTATCGACAAAAAAAAGATAAGATAGAAAATGTTTAACGTATAGCTTACAACTTAACATCATTATTATTAATTCGCAGGCCATAACATCGACAGCACAGCAGCCACAGACGACGCAGTCATTCCTGTCGTCCCCGCAGACGGGCTCGGGCATGGGCTTCAGCCAGTCCGCTTTCGGCGCTAAGCCTGGCTCTGCCTTCAGCTTCGGCGGAGGGACTGCCTTACGAGCACCCGCGCCTGGCGCTGGTGAGTTAAAATAACACAAATATTCAAAATCAAAAGGTTTTATTTCAGATAGGCCGTTTTCAGGGCACTTTAATGAACGTTTTAAGTGGTTCTATGGAGAAGAACCGGCAAGAAACTCTCAAGCGTCATGCCCAGACATGTATGGGTTTGTATAAAAATTAACACCAAGATTGTTAACTTTTTAATACCTAAGCCAATAGAGTATAGGTGACTATCTAAAATGTTGTGTGTGTGTTTCTACATTCTGTAACACATTTTACTGTGCTTTATTTTTTGACCCGTTATTTGATAGACCAGTCTGATGGCGTAATGACCATGACTGCTAAATAGTGAGTTAAAAGAAAAACAAATTGTTTATATTTCTAGAGGCCTTTACAAAACTTTAGATATGATTACATAACTAGTAACTCTTTAAGTATGCGGTTCCAAAATGTAATTCCCTTGGAGAAAACACTAGAGAAAACTCAATAGATTTAACAACACTTAAAATAAGTTCTCAGTTCCATTCAAAATTTACTCATAACAATAAAACATTTCAGCTACAACCCTCGCAACTGGTTTCGGCCTACCCAGCCAGCAGCCGCAAGCGACTCAATCCGGCCTCAGTTTCGGCACAACAACATCTACAACACAGCAACAGACGCCCGCACCCAGGCTGGGATCAGGACTAAGCTTTGGTACTCAACCGGCTGCGACACCGGCCTTCGGGACAGGGACAACGACCACAGGCTTCCAATCACAACCGCAAACTGGACTTAGTTTCGGTGGACCTGTTACCAGTACGCCGGCTATGTCTGCAGGTAAACTTTAAATACTTCTTTCTAGGTACTGTTTGGAAGTAAAAATTGAGTGCTTAGATAGTTGTGATAAAGGTGTCCTCGAAGGTCGAGGTTTCGATTTTCGATCCCCGCTCAGGACAAGTATTTCTATGATGCGTTTACGTTTGTTCAGGGTAGCATATGATTAGAATGTCTGCGAAATCCCCTCCGTGAAACAAGGATTGATTTTTAATTGTTTTTTTTTTAATATAAACAAGTAAGAGCTATGTAATTCAATGTGTTGAACTTTACGTTAACGATTAAACTATAAAGTAATGCTTTAAATTGTGTTTTTGCAGCTCAGCCTACATCCGGAACCGGCCTAAGTTTCGGAACAACCCCAGCTAGCCAGCCACAGACAGGACTCAGTTTCGGGGCCCCATCATCAACAGCGCAGCCGTCCACAGGCCTTAGTTTCGGCGCCTCTGCCGCAACAAGCCAACCCTCCGGTCTCAGTTTCGGCGCTCCTGTATCCGCAGCTACCTCACTTATCGGCGCTACGACTAGCCAACCATCCACAGGATTAAGTTTCGGCACACCAGCAACCACAGGCTTAAGTTTTGGAGCAACGACAACCACATCCACCGGGCTTAGTTTTGGAGCAACAACTTCAGCCTCAACTGGCCTCAGTTTCGGTGCTCCTACTTCATCAACTGCTACTGTCCAACCTGTATCAGGCTTTGCTGCAACAACATCAGCGGCCGCAACTTCTGGTATTAGCTTTGGTACAACATCGACGCCAGCTACTGGCCTTTCAACTGCTCCTACAACCGGGCTTAGTTTTGGCACAAGTACAGCCTCTTCACAAGGAACGGGGCTTACTTTTGGCAGTACGTCGACGTCGGCAACTTCAGGGACTGGTTTCACTGGGGCCGCTTCTTCGCTAAGCTTTGGAAGACCTATTACGACTACTGCTGTTTCTTCTGCAGGTAAATCATTTGATATTTTTTCAGTTTACTAATGTTTGGTTTGTCTCGAAATATTATATTTCTTACATACGATAAATTAACGTTAATCCCCGTATTCTTTCTTACGTCGCGGGCTCGGTCCCCAGGTACCACCATACTTTGTGCGATCCACAAATGCTCGTCCGACTTTGGGTGTTGTCTGCATGATAATACGGATTAAAATACTCCTTGCGGGAGTCGTGTCTAAAATAGAAACAAACTAAAACTCATAAGTACCATTAATTACATTACCGATTCAATGGAGTTAGCATCGGAGAGCTAAATAATTTTTCTTCAGGCCCCTCTGTATATGGAAAGAGAATTATGATCAGAATTAAAACTGTTACACACTGATATTGTTTTTTTCATGTATGTGTGGTTTAACTGTCGTGAGAATCATTCATTATTAAATGATGCAACGGTTTACACACATATTTATTGAAATGCTCCAAATAAAAAGTAACGAAAGTGGATTTTCTATTTCAAAACCAATTTATTTATTTTCCAAAAATCACTTTGATGCTCATACCAAAACAAACTGGCCTAGTTTTTAGTTTAAAAATGAATAATTCTAAATTTGAATTATTTTCGTATTGACACAATGACATTTTCGGTGTAAAATTCATTACGTAAACTAAATTAACTATGTAAATACTTATTTTCTAAATTGTTTTGTACTATTAGGTAATATTTAAATTAATTAATTAACTTATATACATTTTTTTTTTGTTTAGCCATAAAAACATGATGGCAGACTATGTTGATTAAAATACTTTTCATAGTGGTTTCTTATGTTTACGCGAATGTTAGACATTGAAATGAAACTACTTTTACGGATTTTATCGCGGTTTAATTTTAGATTTTAGTTCCCGACGTTTCGAAACCTTTGCAGGTATCATGGTCACGGGCAGACCTAAAATCTAAAATTAAACCGCGATAAAATCCGTAAAAGTAGTTTCAAAATACTTTTCAATTATACACAATCCAACTGTTAAACTTAACGCGGTTAGCCTGAAGGCTTGAACTACTTTGGCGCATAATGAATTGCTTTGCCTTGCCTCCCAACTACTAAAACGGCGGTTCAGGTTTAGTCAGTAAGAGACTGACACTACCTGCTTCCTCTCCTAAGGATATCGGTTTTAAGACTATTCTCCTACCAAACCAAAAAAAAGATGATAAAATTGTAATTTTATTACGGTACACTATCTAACACCTACATATTATACTTATATTGATTCTAATTCATTTATTTTCTGTTTCAGCATCAACTACAGCCCCTTCAGGTATCACAGCGCTCGGTAAAACCACAGCTACAACGACTATGGCGTCTTTGACTACTGCTACTACGTAAGTATGATATAAAAAGTGCGAGTCGGGCACTCGACACTAACGGTTCCGTACAAATAATGCAACAAAAATTAGTCACTAATCTAATTCTTGACCTATAGTTCCGTTAAGCATAAATCTGGATATGTATTTTAATTTCTGTTATAGCGACAACTGCATCATTTCTAAAATCTACAATCTACTTATCACAGTTCGTGAGAGACGGTCTGGTACAAAAAAAATATATTTTAAACCCACTCTAAAGATATTTTTGGTCACCCAAGCAATACTATGTACCTACTATCTGTGCATCTTTCTTTGGTTGACTGACAGAATATGCATCAGGCATTAAGCCCGTAATTGTACATTGTTGATGTATGTATGTAATTAATAAAATCTCAAGGCATAACTATCAATCTTTCAGTACAACAACAGCAGCGCCCCCTCAAATGGTCACCTCCATAACATTCGCGCAACTGGAGGAAAACATCAACAAGTGGACGTTGGA
Organism: Trichoplusia ni; assembly: GCF_003590095.1. Taxonomy (NCBI): domain Eukaryota; kingdom Metazoa; phylum Arthropoda; class Insecta; order Lepidoptera; family Noctuidae; genus Trichoplusia; species Trichoplusia ni. The sequence continues at coordinate 6,931,774 of NC_039489.1, read as the reverse complement.
ACTAGAAGAGCAAGAGAAAACTTTCATCAATCAGGCCACACAGATCAATGCGTGGGATCGACTACTCATCGCTAATGGAGAGAAGGTTGGTTCATAAGACTATCATACCAACAGTTTGAGGACGAAAATTCGTGTGTTAATGTGTATTAATATTTGTTACCTCCTAACAAGCAAAGCTGCGAAAAAAGGTCGTTGTAACAATTACAAATATCGCCATCCAACCCCTTTATAAAAGTAAAGAACAGCTGTATTTAATTTCATGGTAACTATCAGTTTATCTGCAGATCAGAAAACTTTTCTTAGCATGAAAATTGACTGTACAGTATTCTCTATTTATTTCAAAGTAAATAGTATTTGAACACTGGGCTAACAGTTTATTTTTCCAAAAACAAGCTTATAACTGTGAATATATATCATTATTTAAAACTAGACTCAAATCAATGAAATCAGAACTTGAACAGCATTATTATTTGTACTTAATTTTAGAACTAACCTCAAATAAAATTTCTCCCAGATTGTAGAACTAAACGACGCCGTCCAATCAGTTAAGAACGAGCAACAGAGCTTGGAACACGAGTTAGAGTTCGTTCTAGCACAACAGAAGGAGCTGGAAGACTTACTGGCGCCGATGGAAAAACAGCTGCTTGAAGATACTGGCGATAGACTGAGGGATCCCGAAAGAGAGCACATGTAAGTACTTCGGAGATACTTTGGGCAGTAAATTTAGACTATTTGAAAGCTATGACTGAGTTAGCCAGGGCCCAAATTCTGATATTTGCAATGGCCGATGAATGAATGCAAATTGGATTAAATCGGCACTAATTCAGTACAGTGGAACACTCCCCGTTGATGCAATGAATTTCCTATAGTTGTGCTGGTGAAATGCTTAGAAGACTACGAATATATGACAAATTGAATCCAACCAAATTCTAGATGATATTTAATTGCATTAAAGTAGTATGTTGCTTTTTGAACGTGATTTGTGATTGAAACGATAAAATTGCGATATAAAGAGTAACTTTTTTATTTGCCGATATCATGCTACTCATGGCATGCATATGACACACACTATGTAAAAACTTTATTTTCAGGTACACACTAGCAGAGAACCTAGACACACAATTGAGGCAAATGTCTGAAGATTTGAAGGAAGTTATAGAACATCTAAACGAGACTAACAGGAGTCAAGACAGCAATGATCCGGTGAGTGTATTGGTTTTAACAAACATGTAAAGTGCTAGACATAATTGTTATAATTTAGTAAGTAACAACGAAAAATAAAGTCATCATTTCTATATGTGAAAAGTGTAGGAATTTGAATTTGTAATTTTGAATGGATAAATACGCAATATGCTGTTCATTTGAGACATAAGTGTATAAATTATTTTTTTTGTATTAAAAACTTCGCACTATCAGATTCTATGAACAGTAACTTTAGACTCACAGTATTTAAACATAATAATTAAACGCTCCTATTGTGTATTTTCTGAACTCAGAACAATTACATACTTTAATTCGCCACACATAAATCAATTTGTACCATCTTTTTTCCACAGATCGTCCAAATCGGTCGCATTCTCAACGCTCACATGTCATCTATGCAATGGATAGACAACTCCATAGCACAGATATCAACGAAACTAGACCAGCTCAAAGCGACACACGACACACTCCGAAGAGATAACGAGAGATCATTCCAATTAACGTACAACTGAATAAATGAAGAATATAGTCGTCTACGTCAACCGTAACGGTGAATGTTGTGAAGTATTAAAGTTTGTATAGAATTTAATATGGAACTGACTGTTTATAAGTATAGAATTGGGTAGGTATTTGTTTAGAAAAAATATTATTGGTCCGTCAGGTATGTTACAAAAACAGTAAGATGTCAACTCGTGTGACGTCACTTATCAGTACACTTACCGACATGTGACGTAATAGCTCCTTGTTCCATACGTTTCACCATCTTTGTTGCGTTTTGTTTTAGTGTATTTTATTAATTTTATATAAAACAACTTTTTTTTTATTCCTATCTGACGGCCTAATTTGTTATTTTTATCGAATACCTAATTGTTGGAATGACCTTAATGAATTGTTTACTTTTTCAATGAGAGGGTGTTAAGAAACATGTGAAAAGTATCAGAATAAAAATGTCATATTTTTCTATAATGTAGCTTGTGTTGACACAATAAGGTTTAAAATCAAATCGGTTTTTGTATTGTTATTGATTTCTCTAATTATCATTCTGCTTAGTTTAAATTACCTTTCAAGAGGAAGTGTAGATAATGATTTCGTATATCTCTGATTTGTTTTTATAAATTAAAAGTGCATGTGAATGTTTTGAAACAGAAAATTACAATTGTTCTTTTCTGATTTATTACAAATATAACTATTGTGATAAAAACTTACTTCTAATGTGTCTAATTGTCGTATATTTTGAAATACAAGTGCTATCAATACAAATTGTTATTACTTGAATAAATGTTCCAAAACTGCATCATTGTATATCTTTTGTTATAACTTAATACCTGACATGAACATATAATATTGTAATTTTTTTATCTATAAAACTTGAGTAAAATAATCTTGTGAAATACTCCTCCGAATGCCTACAAATGACTTGAGTTTGAAATGTACTGTCAAGTCTCTTTAATTTAAATTTAAACAAAGAAGAAACAACATTTATTTGAGACCAATTATAAGGTCACTATATAGTAAAAGAAATGCATACATCTATAAGGTTACTTATACCTCAGTTGGGCTTTGGTTACTGTGATGTTAACACGGATTCTAAATGTAAAAATAAAAACAAATTCGGATTATAATATGACAGGTCAATTAATATGTAAATGTATTAATATGTAAATGTAGTGATTCCGATGTTTAAATTAATAATATTTTGTTATTATTTGTAAACTTGGAATTTTGTGAAGTAAAGTGATTATTACTAAGCTGTAGTTTTCTTTTACTACTTAATTTGAAGATAAAATCAGATTTTGTACTTCTTTGTATGGTTTCCTTCCATTCATCTCTATTGCTCATAATCATTTAACATTCAACACTCTTCATTCTTTCTTACAGCCGTATTATTGTATACACCCTTTATGTAGCGACTTTCATTCCTCATACTACAACAAAAAGATACCCATTCCTTTTATTATAAGCTAGTTATTACTCGCGGCTTCGAAAACTCATTTCCCCATTTTAACGAAACCGAATAAAAGTATACCAATGTGTTCATCAGAGGTGTCGTAGAACGCCATACCACGTTTCATCGAAAGCGGAGCAGTTGTTTGCCCGTGTGGCAACAAATGTATACAAACAAACACAACTAATATACACACATACAAACAATCACTCACATACTTTCGCATTTATAACATTAGTCTAAAGAAAACAAACAAATAAAACAAAACAATTTATTTCAATAAACAATCCCTCCAATAAAACACTGCAACTTAACATTTTCATCCGTTGTTAAACATAAAATCACTAACTTCCTATGAACTATACTGCAAACAGTTCTGTTCGTTGCTATTTGATCTGCGCTTAAAAACATTGATAGTTTTTTGGCGTCTACCCTGCAATAGCATACCCGAGACATATCTTCATTCATTTGTGTTTCAGTTTCAGAGTCTGAGTGGTCTATTGGCCCTGTAAATAAAGTTTAATATTGGTGTAGTGTCTTGTTTGTTTCAAAACTTTTTTGTACTTAAAAAACCTGTCCTTATAGCTAAAGCTATCATGGTCCTCATTTTTCCAGATAATGAAGGTGAAGATTCAAAGGCAATGCAATGTTTTTCAGTCTTGTGTAAAAAAAGATTTGAGGCATCAAATGAGCATGGCAATTTCTAAAAGACTTAGTACATCAGATAATCTATTTCCAAAATTATTGTATGCCTCTTGTTTCTTTTATAGCGAAAACAAAAAGTAGGTACCTTAGGTAGGTACACTCTACACTGACAAACAACATTATTAGCCCCAGATATCACAAGCATTTAGTTACCACATTTTTTACAGATTAAATAAAATAAAAAATAAAAACCTTATACTTTTTGTAATCTATGTGACAAGCTAACCCTTATTTCAAATACAATAAAATCTAATTATAATATTAACTGTTACCTCCGAAAGCCTCAACTCTCAATCCTTTAAACCTTGTTGATACTTTAGCCATGTCAGTTTTGATCTGTAAAGTCAGTCTGCCCTCAGCGGACGCTCTGATCACTACCTCAGATGTCATTGTCCGCATTCTATCTATCGTAGTTCGTAACTGCTTTAATGATGGCAGTTCTATTGATATCTGTAACATAAAAAAGGGAATTTAGTCTACTGATGTTTTGGTTTTTATTGTTTTCTGAATCTTAGTAATTATGAAGAAATTGTATTAAAATATTGCTTGCATTAAATGCACATGGACATCCAGAGTCAGAACCAGCATTTGCCAATCACACCATCACTTTCCTAAGCAAGGATCGAACCTCTAACATGTTTCACTCAGATGGTGTGGCAAAGTAACCTCAACCACACAGCTATCCATGCAATCAAACTTACTTACATCAGGATCCGGAATCCTTGGTTCATGGTAATCTGTCCATAACTTCCTCGGTATCACGGTAACTGGGATATCATGAGTGACCTGTCTTGTTTGCTGCGATGTTGTAGATGGCTGAAAAGTAATTAAAGTAGTAAAAAAAGTTTAAGAAGGTTGTACTCAAATCTGCTAGGGCTGTATGATGATTATAATACAAAAGGGCAGGATGGATAGATACTTGGTTAGAAAGAGGTTCCTATATTCGCATTTAAGCTCCAAGTTGTCCTATAGTACATATGGGCAGATACCAAGTAGACAATTATGAGACATATCAATTTGATACGTCATTTTCTTTAGGTGTAGCCCTTTTAAGTTAATGGCTAACTTCAAAATCAATAGGAACTACTTTAGAGTAAAATCAACTTACCATTTCAATTTCCAGAGTTAAACATGGACACTGTTTCTTTGTGAGTTTCATTTTTAAGCTCTTTGCAGTCTTTAATGTGACTAGAGATCTTGCTAAATTACCTAAAACAAGGATTAGATCAAGCTGTTATTATAATCAAAAGTGCCTCCAGATTTATGTTTATTCTAGCTGAATAATTGGTAAAACTTGGTACCTGAGCTAAAAGCTAAATAAATATCTTTATGCTCTTCGTCTAGACCTAGCATTTGGTATTCAGAGCAAAACATGGCCTGTGGTATCTCGCACCACAGTATCGGTGGTGTTGGCCCGCTATTTTCTTCGCTAACAATAAAATATAGGTGGTCATCAGTCAATCTTAACACACATTCTTTCGATAACTTTGATATAATTGTAACTACATCTGAAAACAAAGACAAAGTTGAAAGTAATATTTGAAAAGTAAACAGTTACGTTCGTTGCAATTTTTTGAACATTTAAATACTTGAGAATTCCCGCATTGGCCCCGCATCTATCATAACAGCTCGGAATTTCATTGTTTATTACATGCAACGAAGACAGTAATTATATGAATTAAGTGCTATTTTTATTTCTACATATCACGATAAGTGTTTTCAAGTTTCAAAAGTTTGAATTGAAACCTGGTACACACACTATCAGTCGCTTTGTTGTGACAGTTGAATTGACAAATCGATCATAGACAATGACTGACGTCAGATATGTGCTCAGTAATATTTATTATACTGTGATTCTTAGTCGATTAGTAATAAAAGTAAAAATAATAAAATAATCCATTTTAAAGAAACTATTGTGAGGGCCATGAAATGTTTTTTTTTTTTGATAGCTAGACTAATTTAAGACGCAACCGTGGTTGTGAAGGGGGCCTTCACTGCAGTAAAAAACTAATAAAATTAGTATTTAGGAAAAAATAAACCTACAAACGTTTTAAAAATAAAAGTTCAAAACAGTATTTAATGCAAACATTAATGTAATCATTTGGCGGGCTCCTGTTACTGTTATTAAGACGGTAGGCACACTAGCAGTGTGTTAGAATCTAATGGCTTGATACGTAACGATGGGCCTGGTGTTATGCATGTGCATGATTTAAGTTTAACAGTATCGCCGGGTGTTCCTGCTGGAGCCCCGAAAATACTAAAAGGGACAGAGAAACATCCAATAAAGTTATTAGCAATTTTTTTTTAATCAATTAGTGCTGATAAGCTTTGACCCTTTGCATGAGTCCTTTGAAAAAAATTTGCAAAGCGCTTGGTGGACTCCACCCTTGATCAGAAAGAAAGGTTGGACTGGTCTGTGTTTTGCATAAAGAATTAGCATTACCATTCAAAGTGGCGGAGACGAAGATGTCTTTTTTGACGCTTTTTTAGTAATATATATTCCTTGTTTATATTAATATTTCGTCTTATATAGTACTAAATGTAAATATTAGAAATAGCTTCCACTAAAAAAATGTTTTTTCTCTAAAGGCTATTTATGAATCGTACAGCTTATTTCTTTTTGTTAAGTCTCCCCCTGCACGGCAAAGGCCTCCCTTCACTTTGTCAACTTGGGCGGCCTATTACTTTATTTATAACATACAAACCTATATGTTTTCACTACTTAACATATTTTCTGAACAAATTCCACCACTAAGTCCCAAAAGATAAGCTTCAGCTTAGTTCCGGTACCACAGTCGAGTAATGTAATAAAAAATTTAAACTTATACAACATTAAAATATTATTATTGTTAATTGCAACGACAATTGTAACGACAAAAAATCTTCAAAAAAGTCAGACAACAGTTTATCAGAATAGTTAATCAAAAACATGACGAAATGTGCCTGAATGTAAACATTTTCAATAATGTAATATCAATTTATTTGGGATGCAGTTATCCCTTTCACGGAAGCATTTTATTGTAAAAATGTTACTGATAAATAATAGACGTTTGCATAGTTCAAGCTTCTATTTTCAATTGCCGCCATTCCAAATCTGGCGCGTCGCTCCTCACTTAACCACAGACAACACAAATATTTATAATCATATGTAACACCTCCACCCTTAATTATTACAGATAAACTTACTTACTAAATTATATTAAACAACATATCAATAATAATCTTAACAATCTTATAATATATTTTCTTACTTCAATCATCATCAAACCCATATCTCTTAACCGGTTTGCGTGTACGATTACTAGTTCGTATATCCCGAGTAATAGGAACCCTAGGACTACCCGTCTCCTGCACCTTGGGCATATTTAAAGGTACACTTGACGTTGACAAGGGTTCACTTGTAACCAAATCACTTCCGTCTGTTTGCGTGCGGGATGTTTCCTCGACCAATGCTTTCGTCAAGCTGGTTCCGTTTGTCCGGTCCGGTTCTGTGTTCGGCGCTCGATTATTGTCCGAAGGAAACACGAGAGAAGAGCGAGAGCTCTTAACAGGCTGAACTGGTTGAAAGTTCCTAAAGTTTGCATCTACTAGCCTAGCTGTCCTATTTATCACTCTTGGTTTTAGTTGGTCAATGTGTCTATGCACCTCAGTGCCGTGGATAGATTTAACATTATAATCTGTACTACCTGTTTTCTCTATAACAGTCCCTGCAGACCACTTGTTTGAGCTACGGTATTCTCTGAACCATACAAGGTCCCCCGGATTAAACTGTCTTGTGACGCCACTCGATGTAGCTTCTACTGTCTCTTGGCGAGCTCTAATAAGTGCCTTCTGGTCTGGTTTCAAACAATCTAACCGCATGCGCAAGTTGCGCCCTAATAACATCTTGGCGGGGCTTTCCCCGGTTGTATAGTGTGGTGTGTTTCTGTACGCCAGCAGAAAACGACACAATGTGGAGTGTACGTCGGATTTCGATTTAATCGCCTTTTTAATGCTCTTTTTACAAATTTTAACAGCGTTTTCCGCTGCCCCATTAGAAGCTGGGTGATAAGGTGCCGAAAATATATGTTCTATACCATTATTATTTAAGAATTGCTGAAATTCTCCACTGAAAAACGGAGGGCCATTATCACTAACCAATTGTTTAGGTAACCCAAATCTCGCCCACATCTCTCGTAATTCTTTTATTACCGCTTGCGATGTGGTGCTCAGCATTCTAATAGCTTCAATCCACTTTGAATGTGCATCGACTACCACTAGATAAGTAAGACCGGCTACCGGTCCTAAGAAGTCTACGTGTATCCTGGTCCACGGTCGATCTGGCCACGGCCAGGCGCGGGGCGCATGCGCAGGTGGTGCGTCCGCCACTTCAGCGCACACGGTGCAGCTGCAACATGCTGTCTCTAGTGCCTCGTCTATTCCCGGCCACCATACGTAACTTCGCGCTAACGATTTAGTTTTGACTATGCCCATGTGACTCTCATGAAGCTCAGCGATCACTTTATTCCTACACGTACTAGGAATTACTAGCCTATGTCCCCACATTACACACCCTAGCTCAATATATAATTCCTTTCTACGGTTAAAATATGGTTTTAATTCTTTCATTTCGACCTCGACCGGCCAGCCATCGTTTATATATCTGGCTACTCTGCTCAATACACTATCCGAAACGGTTTCTTTTTTTAACGTTTGATAATCTAATAACAATGCTTCCGCGGCAAAGTGTAAATACGTTTGTTCAGGTGTGTCTAATTCTTCACTAATAACCCCTTCTTTATGAGTGCTAATTAACCTAGACAAAATATCTGCCGTGTTTTTATCTGATCGAATGTACTCTATATTAAAATCGTAAGCTGATAGTTTAATGGCCCACCGCTGTAAACGACTCGCCGCCGTGTTCGGTATTCCTGCATGGGGCCCAAAAATTGTGACCAGCGGTTTATGATCTGTACGTAGTGTAAACTTTCTGCCATAAAGATACTGATGAAACTTGTCTACCGCGAAAATTATAGCCAAGGCTTCTTTATGTATCTGGCTGTAGTGTAACTCCGCGGCAGTGAGCGCCCGCGATGCGTACGCCACAACCCGCTCGCTGCCGTCAGACGCGCGCTGTGCCAGCACGGCCCCCAGCCCGCGTGCGCTCGCGTCGCATGTTACTATGCTCTCCAGCGATATGTCAAAGTGTGTCAATACTTCAGTACTACATAGAAGTTGTTTAATTTTATTGAACACATATCTATGTGTTTTAGTCCATTGCCAATGTTTACCTTTCTTAAGTAATTCGTAAAGTGGTGTAATATGAGTACTCAAATTCTTAATGAATTTTCCATAGAAATTAACCATACCGAGAAAAGACTTCAACTCTGAGACGTTAGTTGGGTCGGGCATAGATAGGATCGGTTTTATTTTATTTGCATCTACCCGTACGCCATGTTTATCAATTATGAATCCTAAATATTTTACTTGGCCTACCATAAACTCACACTTTTCTTTTTTTATTTTCAACCCATTCCTCTCTAAAATACTAAAAACCTGTTCAACTCTTTCTAAATGAGATTCTAATGACTTATTCTTTATTAAAATATCATCATAGAATATGACTACGTCCTGCACGTTTTTAAAGAGATTCATCATGAACTTTTGAAAAATGCCCGGACTGGAAGAGAGACCATAAACGAGGCGATTGTATTTAAAAAGTCCTCTGTGTGTATTAATTACTGTGTAGTTCCGAGAAGTTTCATCCAAAATTAATTGATTGTAAGCCTGTGACAAATCTAGCTTAGTAAAATAATGATTGCCACTCAAATTACTAAATAAGTCCTCTACCTTCGGGACCGGGTACCTGTCAACCAGTAAAGCCTTGTTAAGTGTCACCTTATAATCCGCGCATAAGCGTATTCCACCGTCTCCCTTCCTCGCTATAACTAGCGGTGTGGCCCAGTCGGACCGTTCAACGGGCTCGATGACGCCGGCGCGCAGCATCGCGTCTAACTCAGCATTGACCCGCGCCAGCAATGCATAAGGCACGGGGCGCGCTCGACAAAATACTGGCTCGGTCCCATCCCGCACGCATAACTTGACTTCTTCACCGGTATATTTGCCCAACGTGCCATCGAATAGGTTGTCATGTCTGGAAATGATATCGTTAAACATTTTATTTTTACATAATTTAATGTGGTTACATCTAGTAAATTTTGGTATCTCAATATTCAATTCCGATAACCATTGTCTACCTAGTAAATTAGTAGTACCCTTATCGATCACATAGAGATCTAGTTTCTTCATATTTTTCATATATTGCACATCAGTCTCTAAATACCCTATTGGTTGAATGACAGAGCCATCATAAAATTTTACTTTCATTTTACATGGTTTCAAAGGTAATTCTTTAAAATGCTCCTTATACGTAGACTTGCTTATACAGGATAACGCAGAGCCTGTATCAATCTCCATCGATAAGGTTTTATTATTAATTAGAAGCTTTATACACACCGGTTTATAGTTGGTTAGTGACATTTGATACATCGGTTCCTCGTTTGTACCCTCAACGTCTTGCTCCGAGCCGGAGTTGTCATCCATCGCTGGCTCGCTCAGCCAGTACGCCGCGTCGGTAACGTCGTTGCTGCGTGCGGTGCGAGCGTTGCTGCGCCCCCCGCGCGCCATGTTGCCGCTCCGCCATACACCCGCTCCGTAGGCGCTCGACCCGATCACGCGTCCTCTACGTGACCTTCCTCGCGCGCCATTATTCCCGCGGTTTGAAATCGTAGATTTTATGCGACGATCAAATTCTTTTTTCTACAAACTCTTCGTAAATGGCCAGGTTGTCCACAATAACTACATTCGAACTCCTTGTACCTACAGTTATGTGCCCCATGACCGTTGACCCCGCAGGCTGAACATTTATTGAGTTCCAACTTGTGTATTCTCTCGCTTAGTTCCCGGCTGGTAGTTTGTTCCTGCGTTCCCTCTACGGCCCCGGCGTCCCGCTCAGCTGCCTCCAGAGTATTGGCTAATACTAGCGCTTTTTGATAATCTATGTTATCTTCCGCGAATAACCTCTGACGTATATATTCGCTACGTAACCCGCACACAAACTGATCCCTCAAATTTTCTTCTAAATTGATCTTGAATTCACAATAACGTGACATCTTTTTCAAATCTGCCACGTAATCAGCTATCGTTTCTCCCGCTGATTGGCGTCTTTGTCGGAACCTATACCTCTCCGCGAGAATTGATGGTTTCGGCTGTAGATGTGCTTGCAGTAATTCCACCGCTTCTTTATATTTCAGGGTTGATGGTTTTCTCGGGCTCGCCAAAGTAGACAGTAACTCATAAGCCGGTTCGCCGATAAGAGCTATTAATGTTGGTAACTTCAAATCTTCCGCTATTTTGTTAGCAACAAAATACATTTCGAGACGATCGACGTACGCCGACCAATTCCCATTTTTTATGTCAAAATCTCGAACTTTCCCAACAGACATTTTTAATCACCCCCAAAGCACTATACCACAATAATTTAAGACTTTATTCTGCACCGAATATCGTTCCGTTATCCTCGTCGCCACTGATAAATAATAGACGTTTGCATAGTTCAAGCTTCTATTTTCAATTGCCGCCATTCCAAATCTGGCGCGTCGCTCCTCACTTAACCACAGACAACACAAATATTTATAATCATATGTAACAGTTACCACAGTATCATTTCCTAGTTTTATTAATTTTAGTCGATTGTACACTAATTTGGGGCTTGCAACATTGTTACCATAGACATAGAGGAAAACGCTTTTCCTACAAATATGGCTCTGAATGGCGCTGTCGTGTTGTTATTTACAGTTCATCCTCGCTCTCTTTCTAACTTGAGGCGAATATCATGAATGTGAATGAAAGAGATAATGCTCCATTTTGATTGTAACGAATACTAACGAATTGTGGTTATATGACATGAAAAAGTTTTTATTTATTTTACTAAATAACTGTGCAATCCCAAGTAATTTAATCTATGTAACATTATATTTATCATCTACTATTTTCACTCGTAATTTTAGTTGTACAGAATCTTTAAGCAGGAAGAATAAATGGAGAAAAATGAACAGCCAAGGTATGTGTACGATCAATAATGTCGTCATTTCGTATGTCTGATAACCACAAATACACTTTCCTACCTATTTATTTTCACTCCTACCTCACTTGTTCCCTTTTATTTAGCTCACTATTGATATATAAGTGGGTAAACAAGAGATAAATGTTGACAGGAGCTGTTTATTTTGGTAAATTATTAGCACACCGTTGGTCATAACGTTTTTCCTTCGAATTCGATCTTCGAATATTTAACGGATTCCATTTAAAAGAAATTCGTTATTTATGTTCCTTTACAGATATAACTATTTTTTAGCAATAGTAGCAGGAATAAACGTATTCCAATTAGATTTTCATTATTTGATCGTGATAAACGTTTGTGCATAACTACGTAATACGTTTCAATGTCGTCCGTGATTAGGTGCGTCGATTATGCAACTTTAACACCGCTGTTTATTTGTTCGACTTTTAAAACTTGTAACGTAGCGGTACATTGTCAGTTCTATCGTTGAGATTATGATTGTGAAAAATGAGGTTATAAAAGCAAAGCTTATATCGTCGAATGCACTTGAGTTTATAATCTGTTGCAGATAGTTTTCATGAGTGATACCTACGATACTTGATAGCGCTTTCGTGTTTGCGTTTGTTATCAATGTCAGAAATAACCTAAAAATAAGTTTTGATGTTATTATTTTATACCTAAATAAAAGTACATTTAATAGGTGACCCGCCGGTACGCGTGAGGTGCGGTCGCGTCATTCACCTACGGTGCTAGAAAAATGACGTCGAACTCGAAAGTAATTAAGTGCAATAACTGTAACATTGTGATATGTGAGGTGTTAGCCTATGTCCAGAACAAAATGGATGTTATGGATGAGGAAAGCTTAATGAGATTGTGTGTCACAAGTTTTTCTGAAGAGGAGATTGAAGCGGCTAAAAACTTGCTTTTCGATTCGATCACTACTACAAGACGTAAAATTTCGCGTAAGAGAGAAGGAAAATCACAGAGGGATCTTGCTGATATAATTACATTATTTAAAGAAACAGATCCGGAATTAGTACCCATATTTGTTGCTCGGGAACTACATAAATTACACCAATATCGTTGATCATCTGGATGCAAGTAAACTTCTGAAGGATATTTTGTTGTTGCAAAACGAACTAAAGATTATTAAGGATTCCTACGTGACTAACAAACAGTTAGATGATTTAAAATTACATATTGAGCAGTCCAAACACCAAACATTGGATTGTACAATAACTGATCTACCTCACAATACAGAAAAGCAAAACATAGCGATGACGCAGTCGTTGGCGGGTTGTCGCGAGCAAAGCGATGATACTCCGTCCCTGTCATACGCGGAATGCATCAATCGGTCTCTCGCTCTCTCACATACAAGCACGCGCGTGGAGGCCTCAACCGCGGTTTCGACACAGGTGCAACGCAAGCGCGCGAATCCTGAGCGCCCGAGTGTCGTACCGGAGACGGCGCGGTCTATATCACAAGCGATAAGCGGAAGCGAGAAAATACAACCAGATAAAGAAGAGAAGAATGGATGGACAATTGTACAAAAAAAGAAGCCAAAGTACAAGTTTGCAGGAAGTAGAGGAAAAGCGGCTTCGGATGTGGATATGAAATTTAAAGCTGCGGAAATAAATATTCCATTATTTATATCCCGTGTAGCTAAAGAAGTTACTGACAGCGACATTGCTGACTACATTCTGTCAAAGACTCAAACTGCAGTAACAATAAAGAAAATTATAATGCAAAAGGAAAGAAATTATAATGCATTTAAAATCTTTGTACCACACCACAAGCTCGCAATGTTTTTAGATGATAGTCTGTGGCCAGAAGGTGTGTCTTTTAGGCGCTTTGGTTTACTTTAATAAAACTAAGAAGGCCGAAAACAATGTTGTGAATAGTGATGTGATACAAAACAATTAATAATGGGTATACAAACAAATACAACTGCAACAACTACTTTATTTAAATTTGTCAGTTTTTAACTGTAAGTCGATAAAAAGATCAATTGATTGTGTCAGAAAATTGTGTCAGTCGGCGGATATCATAGCCTTACAAGAGACCTGGCTACTTCCCTATGACATACCGATACTGGGCACTGTTGACCAGGAGTTCGCATACACGGGCACGTCAGCAGTGGATATTTCAAACGGTGTTTGAAAGGAAGACCTTACGGTGGCGTGGCAATACTGTGGCGTAAAAGTGTGTTCAAAGAGGTGACTGTTATCGAGTGCAATAATCCGCGTATCAGTGCAATAAAAGTGTCTATGAAAGACCGCGCATTTCTTGTGTTTAGTGTTTACATGCCGACAAATGGAATAGACAATTTGGAGGAGTTTACGACATGTTTTGGCGAGGTATGTGCGATAGTTGATCATTACGCTATAGAATCTATTTACGTACTAGGAGATTTTAATGCTCATCCGGGAGAACTGTTCGGTAACGAGCTAATTAATTATGTATGGACCAACAATGGTCCTGTGTGGATATAGATGTGTTAGGAAGTGTATTAAGTAATTATACATTTATAAGCGAGGCTCACGGGTGTGTGAGGTGGCTCGATCACTGTGTTACTAGTCATTCTGCCAAACAAACTATTAAGAATGTATTTATTAATTATGACACGTTTTGGTCTGATCATTTGCCCCTAGTCATTGAGTGTGAATTAAGTGCAATTATATGTAAAAATAGTAATTATAATAAAAATATAAAAAATAAAGCTGTTTGGGGCTATAGAACTAAAGAACAAATAAAAAGCTATACCAAATTGTGCCAATAGTAAACTGAAATTAATAGATTTTCCTGTTGAATTAAGAGAATGTAGTTATGATATTTGTAATTGTAAGGAACATAGAAATTGTCTAGATAAACTATATAAGGATATAATAATAGCATTAACAGACTCAGCCATTAACACTTGTGAAACTAAATCTCACTCGCGTAAGAAAAAACATGTAATAGGATGGAATAAGCATGTATGTGAAGCTCACAGGGAAGCTAGGAGTAAATTTTTATACTGGGTTTCTCAGGATAGGCCACAATCCGGTACTATATATGAAGAAATGTGTGAAAGTCGCAAATTATTTAAAAATAGATTAAAGTGGTGTCACAATAACAAAGAACAGATAAAAATGGAAATTATTTCGGAATGTCGTGCTTCTAAAAACTTTAGTGATTTTTGGAAAGCAACCAACAGTTTAAATCATAAGACTGGCCTTCCAGTGAGCGTGGGAAGTGCGAGTGATAGCAGAGATATAGCTGAACTGTTTTAGAGAACATTTTACCACTAAGTCTCCACTGGGTTCTTCGTCTGCAGATCCTGGGTCCACCATGACCGGTGAATTGTATAGGGTGTCTGCTAAACAAGTTCGACAAATTGTGAGTAGCATGTCTAGGGGCAAGTCACCGGGTCATGATGGACTCAGTATCGAGCATCTAAAATACGCTGGTGTTCATTTACCGCGTGTGCTGGCAATGTTCTTTACCTTATGTCTGAATCACTCGTACTTGCCTATAGACCTTATGAAAACCATCGTAGTACCAATAGTTAAAAATAAAACTGGAGATTTGTCTGATAAGAACAATTACCGACCGATTTCCTTGGCTACAATTGTGGCCAAGGTGTTGGACAGTGTGCTCGACTCAGAACTTGATAAAAATATTAATATTCATGATGCTCAGTTTGGTTTTCGCGCGGGACTTTCCACTGAAAGCGCAATTCTGAGTCTGAAGCACACTGTCCAATACTACACGGAAAGAAGTACACCTGTGTATGCATGCTTTCTTGACCTCTCCAAGGCATTTGACCTTGTGTCGTATGACTTGTTATGGGAGAAACTCAAGAAAACCCGCGTGCCTACACAGGTACAACGGATTTTTCATTTCTGGTACCAAAACCAGAATAATTATGTAAGGTGGGCAAATGCCTTCTCGGACACGTACAGGTTGGAGTGCGGGGTGAGACAAGGTGGTTTGAGTTCTCCTAGGCTCTTCAACTTGTACGTGAATGAGCTTATAGTTGGGCTCAGCAGCACACGAGTGGGATGCTGGATTGACAACATTTGTATGAACAACTTTAGTTACGCAGACGACATGGTGCTGCTGACCCCAACTGTAAGTGCAATGAGGCAGTTGCTTGCAATATGTGAAACATATAGCATTCAGCATGGATTGATGTACAATGCTAAGAAGAGCGAGTACATGGTTTTCAAGGCCCCCGGTAAATGTACATTGAATGTGCCCGCAATAAAGCTAAATGGCATTGAACTAAAGCGGGTAGAAAAGTTTAAATATCTTGGACATTACGTTACAGAGGACCTTGAGGACCAGGTTGACATAGAACGGGAACGTAGGGCATTGGCGGTTAGAAGTAATATGCTGGCCCGCAGGTTTGTGCGTTGTAGTAAACAAGTTAAAGTCACTCTATTTAAAGCCTACTGTCAGACTTTCTACACGTGCAGCCTGTGGTTCAGATATACGCAGAGGACGCTCAATGCCTTACGTGTCCAATATAACAACGGGTTTAGGATGTTGTTGGGGTTGCCCCGTTTTTGCAGTGCCTCCGGTATGTTTGCGGAAGCCAGGGTAGACGGCTTCCACGCGGTAATACGCAAGCGGCTCGTATCACTACTGAGCAGGGTCAGGAGCAGCACCAACAGCATCCTGCAGGTTATTGCGGAAAAGCAGGACTCAGACATCCTGAAAGCATTTATACGCGCACAAATTTTACTATAAATCTTATTATTTTGTAATTATGTATGGACATTGTTCTGAAATAAAGATTATTATTATTATTATTATTATTATAGGTGCGTGAATGCACATTGTTTTTGGTCGATGGCACAGTGATTGCCTACTTAACTTGCTAATTTAGAATCATTACTGTCATTAATGTTAATTTAATTTGTTTAAATCATCTAGGACTGCGTAGTTTAACAAAATAGTCCCGTATGCAATTTAATAATACTTTCAGAGTTTTAATCTTATTTTAAGACGTAGATAAGCAAGTCTCTTAATCTTAGCAGAGATTATCATCAGTTTGTACCTACTACATATTGATATAATATATTATCTTCGAAAAATGTGTTTTAACTAATTCGCAGTTCCAGAAAAACTCAATACGGTTACGATCCTCGGATTTTATATAAATTTAAAAAAAAGTCTTCTAACTTACTAATTACAAATCCTACGTCGTTGGGTTTAGTTTATTTTTAGTTAGTTAGTTACATTAGTATTATCGCGCGCGGTAATGTTAACGTTGCTTACTCAATAAATCACTTTATCACTTAAGCTACGACACTAACAAACGTGTAATGTTTTCAATGGAAGAAGAATTAAGAATATTAGAGGGTAGCATGAAATAAATGATAAGATACTTATGGGATAACAGTTGCGTTCAGAAATAGTTTTTACGCGAAATTAATTATAATTGTCATTTAAAAAATAAAATATATATGTATATTTTTTAATTTCCAGAGTAATGTTTAAAATTTATTGTAATTTATGTTATGATTTATCTTATAGTTTCAATTAACTATATTTAAAATCGTTTACTAATTTAAAAAAATAGTCTCAATAATCGGACCGCTTCTAACATTATATTTTTCCAACAAGATTGGTGTTCATAAACCCATTATTCCTGTGACTTCATATTTTCTTTATAGTACCTAATTATTTATGGGACATCGAATCACTTTAGATAATGCATGCGTTTCGAATCATCTGATCGATGAATTAATCGCCCACTTAAGACAGGTTTCAGAAAAAAAAGTCAGCTGTTTACCGCGTGAGAAGAAAACACGTTTAAATTCCCAAAGATTATCATAATGATTTATGCTGACTTAAAACTTATTTGCGAATGACGTCATGAGATACGTATTCGGTAAAAGCATGCCAGACGGGTCTGACAGAAGGTTTGTGTGCAAATACATATTGCACTTTAAATACTTTTAAGTTAATTTCAACCTTGCAGGTCAACTTGAAAGGCCTAAGAGTAGTTATGAATTAATTATTGAAGCTTAGGTTTGTTATCGCAAAGCAATTACATAAAACTCACAGATACAAGATAGAAGTCTCAAAACAGCAAGAGTTTGTATTTTTGCATGTGGCAAAAGACCGAAATAGAAATGCAAACGCACTTTTTATGCTGGATTTACAAAATTGTACTGAAGTAAAATGGAGGTAGAATACGACTATCATCCACACCAAACGGGAAGCCAGGAAGATTCAGGCTAATCTAGAGATTGATTTGGTTATTTCATTGCTATCATAGAATCTAATCCGAATGGCGCATTACAACATGTAGAAAGATTAATTATGATCATATTTAAGAACAATAATTACATACATAGTGTTGGATAATTACTAAATTTTTCTATGGTATGAACAATAGACCACTCATTTCCTGAAAATGATTTCAATCGATGCAACGGTGATTTTGTACACGGTACTTAAAACACTCACAAAGAAGAAAACTATCAAAGTTTCTTGAAACGAACTGTTTAGTAAATTAAAATCGTACATTAAATGATATATCTAGCCACAAATGTCGACGAGCTTAGAAGTCCCAGGTGTAACCTAACCCTGATGACCCCAACATAGCAGGAATGGCTAGGCTGTTGACATTAGTACATTCGAACCCGTATTATTATCCACGCTTCCTTCCTATAATAAGTGGCCTTAACGATGCCGCCAGGTGCAGTGAAGAAGACACATGTCATAGCCCGACTTTCTGTAGTAATAAATAAAGAAATAAACCTTAAGGCCTTATATTTAAAGGCTTTATATTTTTTATAAAGGTTGGTAACCCTAGTTGCGATTCAGCCTGTACTTGATTCAGATCAGTCGTTGATAACCATTACGAAATGTAAGGCCTAATTAGTAGACCTATAGATCTAACTACATGGTCACTCCCACATCGCACCTTTTGGATGAAAAAGTGGATGGTGCTTGGCTGATTCAGCTTAGATAAAATTTAGGATTTCATACATGAATCAGACCGTAGTCATAAGTTCCATGGAACAACCAAGCTGGTGGGACTGTTGAGAATGATCCAATCCGACGAAACACCACGCAGCGCTATTACTTAAAATGGGCTCTAACATCGTTTCAGTTTCACTGAATATTACTGTACTATAGTCTAAAGCATTACTCATAATTCTGATGCATTCGATTTAATCCATACAAAAGTTTAAGATGGTTTATCGGCCATCATTATAGAATCCCGGTGGTCTCTTATATCATTCCAATTACATTTCTGCACATACACGCACCATTATTACGAGGTTGTCTTTCTCGTCACGAACTACATAACCTAGGAACCGGTTTCGATATAATCAATCAAAATTACAGGACGTGCCTATTTAATTCTATTTCGAGATGGTTTAGTAGTAATGACATTAGCTCAGGAACTTAAATACGTACTAAGGTAGACTTAAGATTTGTTTAATTAATCGTTGCCTTAAAACATACCAGTTCAAACCTTTGCCGCAGCTGTAAAATACTAAGTAGATTAAAAAAATACCTTTTTTTCTGGCTCTTGACTGAATCATGTTTGCCAATCAACATAGCAAAGATAATGGAATTAATTCAACAGATTGAAGAACTTCCAATTTTCAATTTTAATTGTGAATTTTATAGGGAATCAGTATTTTGAAATGTTGCCTTTTTTACAGCATGGACAACGATAAAGGGACCAAGTCATACATGCAGTTGCAGATGGAGAGACTGAAGGTCTTGCAAGCAAAATTATCAACAGAAGCAATCGAAGATTACGTCATTATCAAAGAAGAGTGAGTACTAGTTTGTATTAATTTAAACAAATATCGTAAGCTCGTCAAGGAATAATCGATTTTACTAAGTAAGTGGCTCGTGGTATTTCCTGATAGTTCATCACTTTGGAACCGAGGCACTGGATGTTTAAAAAGTGGCTGATATAAAAACATTTCGATTTCGAGGCTTTAACGGCACTTCCCCTTAACCCCTGAACTGTCAATTCTCCTAGTCATAGTGTTTCTTATTAAGAAACCTTTCAAATAGTCGATTTAAGGAGTATTTTTCGTATTGATATTCGATATCGGCTTAAGAGTTGTAGGTACGATGAATAACTCGCACATATTCTTTCACAACCGTACGTTACGTAAAATCAACATATAACCTCCATACATCTACTCTCAACTGTTCCTACTTAAATTACTCTCCTTAACCACCGTACTTAATTTAAAACAAAATACAAACCTGTTCCATTTTTGCTCCACGATATCTTCCATCGCGAACGCGTGCATCGGCGCCTCGTTGATTATATTTACTGTAGACATTTCGGTCCCACAAAGTGAAAGAACCTGTATGACCGTCCTTACAGACTCGAGCCTTGCAAGCAAACCTTTAGCATGTGTAATTATGTACGAGTATGTATATGTAAAGCCACGTGGTGTGATGACATTTGTCTTGCAAAGAGGTTTTATGAGAATGCCAGAAATCTCTGGAATTATTTTAGTTCTTGAGTCCGTGTGCTTGAACTTAGTGCTATATGTAATTTGGTCATACTTGGACTAGAAAGGTAGGTCAACCAAGAGAGGTTAAATTGAAAACTAAAAAGATCGTCTTCGCAATTTCGTATTACAGATTCATAACTGTTGTCCCAAATAACCTATGGGAAGAAATGTCCGTGTCATGGTAATGCTCTTTGTTCGTCTGTTCTATGTAAAAAGAGGTTGTCAGGGTCTACGTGGATTCCAATCTCGTTCAGAAAATCCAAGTAATCCACACTCGGTGCATCCTGCCTATCATGCTATTTTCAAAGCGGTTTATCCTGTTGCGAATGCCTGAGACATGCCGTTGTCTCTATAAGGTCCCCACTGAATAGTATTAAATAATAGCTTGGTGCTAATGTGGGAAACAAAAACAAGTAAGTACTAGCTTTCGTGTTCCCAGTGTCTTTAAGGTTCAGATTCCCTAAGCAATTTATATCTTGCGCTTGACACTTATGATTTTCTATAATGTTGTTTTTGCGATAAACTTGATTGATATTATGATCACTTGCAAGCTCATTGCACCTTATTACATAGGCCCTGACAATATTTTTAATATTACGTGCAACAGGATGCCTTTGATCACCGACAGAGTTCTAATTACAACCTTTAGGGTGACTTCGGAGAATTCGGTGTGATTATTATTGTACTCAAAAGCCATTTATGTATATAATAGGCATGTTTCCGCCTTTTAAGCCTAGTATCTCCACAAAGAAGTAAAAGCAGAATGATTTTTAACTTATCATTCTGGAATCGTAAAATAATTTCGACTTATTATATTGTATGTGGAATTTTCTACCACCTTTATGAGAACAGTTTTCATTACCTGTGCAAAAGAACAGAATTCACGAAAACACGCACTTCAACAGACCTATTCAGTTTGAATGCTGCAGGAACTATGAATAGAGACGCTCAGTTCTAGTGTTCAAAAGGGTAGTTTCAAGAGGCTTGACCTCCTTTCATCAAGATGTGTCACTTTAGCTTTTCCGCCAATACGAAAATAGTGGGTATATCTTTGGAAACTTGGATACCGCTTTAATTTGAAAACTATTTTGGTGTCAAAGCAACAGATTCTAATGATTAGTAATGAAAGGTGGAAGACAAACTCTCGAAAATAGTTTCCCTGGTTGGTTCCGACAATGATGGTTGTAATAAAGTCGTATTGACATAAGACATGAGATACTTCCGAAATGTGACGATGAGAAGCCATAAAGTAATGTCCATCCTGTTTTAAACTGGGTAACGCGATACAGGTTGATATAAAACAAGCAGTTTCTGTTAATTTCGAATATCATCTCGTAGTATCTCAGAGTAGCGTTGCCCATAAATCACGTTAACAACCTTTTTGGGATCGAACTTCCCCAGCAAAATAATAACAACGATTAATAACAATTTGAGTTTCATAATGTAATTTATTTTCATGAGTAGTAAGAACTTGGTTTTATTTACGTCACGGCGTTAATTAGCTTTAATCAAATATCAGCGTGTTTTATAGAAGGTCCTGAACCAGACAGTTGCCATTGTAGAAGTAAGACAGCTATAATTAGTGTAATGCACCGTCTTGCTTTCACAGTACTAACAGTCCAGTCCAGGAATGTTGTTGCGTTGCTTTGAGAGAAAAGTAGTATACGGGGTGTAGGGTGCCATCTCGCTCTTTCATCTTTTCCTCAACTCCACCATATCATCACTCTCATTAAACAATTTTAATCATATTAATCTTTACTAACATATTTCCCAACCCATGAACTTGGTACATGTTAGCAAATTAAGGCTCAAAGTATCACATCCTACATTTTATCGAGCTACGTAGGTTGGGAATCCTACAATATCTATAAAACCCACGCATCGCTGCTACAAGTCAAAGTGCCTTCATTTATTCCTAGATATTTGGAATTTGAATGAACAAATAAGTGGGCGTGGAGCCTGTTTGGGCGCGGATCGCGAAATGCGGGTGGTTTGGTGACGTATGACGTCATCGGCAATGCATCAAGTAATACAAGTCCTTAGGTTTACGCGAATGTTAGACATTGAAATGAAACTACTTTTACGGATTTTATCGCGGTTTAATTTTAGATTTTAGTTCCCGACGTTTCGAAACCTTTGCAGGTATCATGGTCACGGGCAGACTGAGATGGCGTTCGTCTTGACAGAAGATGTTGCTCGTTCTACCTTCATATTTTAATTAATTATTTGTGGTCCGACCTACGCAGTATGAGCTCACTGTGTCTTGATGTCTTGCAGCGCTGCTCTTGGGTTTGGCCTTGAGTTTATTTATTATTGGATCCCAAGTAGGTGATATCTTCCAGCCATCTTCTCTATTGAAATTAGGGTGTTTTTTAATCTCAATAGCCTCGCGAAACATCCTAGGTAGGAATTTGGATTCTTTAGCGAGGATCTGTGGTTGGTCAAATCTAATATAATGGCTGGAACCTTCAGCATGTTCGGCGACTGCAGACTTCGTTGAGCGGCGGTGTTTGACGTCAGCTATGTGTTCTTTAACGCGGGTCCCTATGCTTCGTTTGGTTTGACCGATGTAAGAGAGGCCGCAGTCACAATCTAGTTTGTATACTCCTGCATGAGATGGCGTTAAGACGAACGCCATCTCAGTCTGCCCGTGACCATGATACCTGCAAAGGTTTCGAAACGTCGGGAACTAAAATCTATAATACAAGTCCATTGGGCCTACTACCACGTTTTTATTTAATACTAGCTTTACGCCCGCGGCTTCGCCCGCGTCGAGGTCGGTTATATCGCGTTTCCAAGAGAACTCTTCAAAAGTTCAGGATAAAAACTATCCTATGTCCTTTCTCAAGGTCAACTCTATCTCTGTACCAAATTTCATTGAAATCAGTTCAGTGGTTTAGACGTGAAAGCGTAACAGACAGACAGAGTAACTTTCGCATTTATAATATTAGTAGGGATTTTTGTCGATGTACAAGCGAGTACACACACACAGCAAAAAACCCTCTCTCTTCTACAACTGAAATAATATGACTCTATGAAGTACTAGGGGGCCTACATTCTAAATTTACAAACTAAATTTTTGGAAGTACCATCCTTTTAACGAATACGATTTACATATAAGTTAGTTACAAGTATCAAATCGACAAAGTTTTATTTGTCATGAGGGTTCTTGAAATGACCTGACAAAAACGTAGTAACGTCTTATGTCACGATAACAGCTGTATCAAACCGTAAGAAATAAGGCTGTGGCATACAAAAGATATCACAATTATTCCTTAAATGTCCTTGTTATTTTTAAGCCGTAAAACTTATAAATATTTTCGATATCTATATTAGCAACAAGACTTGCGCAAAATGAACTTTAAAGTTTACCTGTGAAAGTTCAAATATCTTTAGCACGGTCTACGAAGGTAATAAAGGGTGCCATCACGTTACCAAGATAGCTTTTATATGACCTGGAAATGATTATCCGGTACATAATGAAACTTGACAGTCGCGTTGTATTAAAATCCTTCATCCCTTTTGTTAAAAACATCTGTTTAAAAAACAAACATTGTCTGATTGATTTTTTTTTCTGAAATTATAAAAAAAAAGAAAATTTTGACCAGTTTAACTAGTATAAAACCCTCAATTTATGGAAAAAGTATCCGTGCCCGGTGTTTAAGATGGTATAACATATTACTAAAAAACACGTTACAATATTAGGTAAATTCTAGAATGCTACATGCAATCTAAGTTATTCTCTAGAAATTAAAAACAATATTCCCACTTTTTTAATTTGAGTTTGATGTAGTAAGTATCTACTTTAAATTGATATAAAAAGTTCTACACAGTGAATAGATTCCTTATCCGTGAACAGGGATTGTGCAGAGTGTTGCCAAAAATATCGTAACCACGAAAGCACAAATAAATGGTAAAATGATCTTGCCAAAGTTTTGAAAGTTATTCACAGTAATTTAATTTATTTAGATTGTATGAGTTTTTTTAAATCGATAAAAAAATATCGTACCCACTGCCGAATTCGCCGTCTTTCAGACAGTTACACTACGTTCATTCATCATCAATAAGGTATCGTTCAATAACAAAATCATTTATTAATATCACATGTGTCTTGTCTATAGTTATATTTTTTTACAAGTTGACATTTCCAACATGATTGCACATAATAAATTGTCATTTTTATTTTATTGGAAATATTTATGTGTTATTAATGCAACCATTTGTTTCTTTCAAATATTTATTCTAAATAAAGTTATTAGTCGAACAAACACGAAAAAAACAATTTAATTTAAAAAAAAATGATATGGAATGCTGTGTTCCACGATTTGAATACAGAGAACTCGTTCCATGAAGGTCGCACTCATTCTAGACGAGAGGCAGACTCTTTTACTTAAGTACTTAATACTTTCCCTACCAATAGTCACACCTGCCCAGCTTAGTATCAGAAATATCTGAATCCCACATCCCTACAATAAATTGAACTATTAAGTATGGAATTCCATGGTCATTATAGCACGGCCCCAGGCATACGGGGAGCGAAAGGTGTTGCCAGTAAAAATATTCACATTTCCTCAAATTTAAGTACGAAAATATATTTTTTAATTTCTTTGCAGAAATATGCACAGACATATTGGCTCTAAATTCTTTATGAATCTTTAAAATATTTGGATTGTAGGTATAGAAACCACAATGATAGCGAACGTGGCTTGTTGGAAGGATCTTTAGGTACACAAGTACCTAAAGATCCTTCCTTTTAACTTGCAAGCCATCTAGTTTGCATAGGTACTTACTGATCTTACCGATCTTTTGAAGATATACTTCTTCTGGCGCGATAGAGAAAAATTTTGAGAGTGAATTTTTACATCGTGAAGTTAGTTCTAGGTGGCAACAACTATGTTCAAGTTGTATATTCTAGTATTTTTAAATTTAGAACACGTGTTTCGTAACAGTAAAATTAAACAGTGTGAATAAATAAGTATTATTTTGGTGTTTTTTCCATATGCCGAAGAGGTAACTTCTAACGTGTGTACATAAGCACACAAACTCTTTTTTGTATTTTATCTATTTTATTAATCGCGATTTCTATGAACCAAATAAAATGAAAAAAATGAAAGCTTTATTCGCAATGTAAGCTGTATCATGGAACTGAAGAAACGGGTTAGAAGTCTTTTTTACAGACTAATAAATACTGGCCTGCTTGTACCCTCTGTATAGAACATGGCCTCCGAGAAAACGATGTTTAATGATCATGATTGCTATTTTTAATATTATTATAAGTAATTACAGAATAATTTATTAAACATGAAAACGCATTTTGATACAGTCATATCGTAATTTATCTATCTTTACTTACAAAAACTTTCCCGACTAGTTGGGGAATCTCCCCCGATGGCAACACCAGAACTGCGGGATAACGCGGCGTGTTCCCGCGTTCGCCACACGTACAGTCAGTCCGGCTACGCGCGCGTAACAGCCGAGATTCGTCGGGCGCTCGCTACGCTACTCAAAAATCAAATAAAAAATCCCATCGATAAACTGTTTAAAAATAAAAATCGTAATGTTCGCGTTCAATTAAAAACCTAAAAGTGTCAGTATAATGTTTCGCAACTATGATTTTAAGAAAAAAATGTGTTAAGGGTGTTTTATTTAGTCAATACGTTATAGTAATTTGTGTGTAAGAGATGCAATTTCAAAGCAATGACGATGACCTCCAGTATCGGATTTTTGGCGAATCCTTCAACTTTGCCATCGAGAACAAAACAATTGCCGGCCGGCGTAGAAAGTGAGTTGTACTTTTATTTTCTTCACTGATGTTATTGCACACATCTGTTTTACTTGGCTGTATACCTGAGTACCCTTGCTTGGTTTAATCATAAAAAAAGTAATACGGTTTTATTTAACTGCGCCATTTTATTATACTTTAGAGTTAATTTACCCAATAAATTGGGATAATATAATAATATATATTATTATTGAAATTACTACCATAATCATTGTTTTTTTAACCTTGTTGCAAATCTGTGTGGTCATGCTTCGTGCCTGGTTATGTAGAGCATGTCCTTATAACCTTATCCTTAGATAAGAATGCTATTTGTAAGTTCAATAAATTGTTTTAACATATTTCAGAATGCATTGTTAAGTCCTTTTGTACCTAATAATGATATACCTACGAGTATTTTTACCAAGTAAACCTATACTATTTGACCATTACATTTTAATGACTTCTTTATTTTTGATAGGAAAGGATAGTAAGTAGGTACCTACCTAGTAAAATTACGTTTTATATTACTTTGTATTTGAATATCTATTTTTTTTAGTTATCAAACTATAGTGTCGATATTATTCAAGTATTTAAATGTCAATTTAATATACCTACTTTGTCTAAAATTCTTTAAAATACAAATTATGTGTAATAAGTGACGTCATAGGTAGGTAGGTTATAAATCCTTTGCTCGTGACGATATAAACTGGTTGTCACATGGAGACAGCAGAACGAACTTGAAATGTACCTAAAATGTACTAAGTAGAATACGAAGAAGTCTGGTGAACTTATATCGTTCGTATCAAATTCGCTGAAACTGCAAGCCTTTTTTAACATAGCTAGAAGACAAATTACTATTCATAATTATTTACATAATATAGGTACCACGGATTATGTTAAACCCCTACAGACACCCTGGCATCTCCGTATAGGAAGGTAGACTTGCGTCATGCATGAACTAATAGCTTTTTCCTTTAATCTTCTGCATATTAGTACTCGCATTCACAGGCTATGAGGCCATACACGCCCTAGGCCCATGGCCTAGGCCCTAGGTCATTCGATACGCATACAGTAGTTTAAGTACCGTCGCATTGTTTTAACAGTTCTATTTCTAGAAATTTTCAACATTATTGCGGTCGGCAAATATTTATAGCTTTAAAAACATTCACTGTTTAAGTATAAGGACTATTCCGGGATTTGTATCAGTATTATTATTGGGTTATTGACCTTATCAAAATGGTTTCGTCTAACAATAATATCGCAAGTACTTCCGTAGGTGTTTGTTTGTATATTCCTTTTACAAATTAGAACTCGAACCCTTTATAATTTCAATGCTTTTTTCTCCCTGTGTAGATGGATAAATACATTTAGGTTACTCCATCGCTCTCAAACTAATTGCACCGATCGAGATCTATCAAAAAAATATCATCGCTCGAGTTTTAAACACCGCAAATCTTCGCCTTTTTAATCACCTTTTATACATAAAGCGGTAAATGAATGAACGCTTTAATATAGGTACCCATCATCCAATATGGAATTTATTAATCATTTTTACCCATTAAAAGTCTGCGAAAACTTAAAAACTTGTTTCTTATTTGTATTTTATTTCCGAACAATTTTATTAACGAGTCGCATTATTGTAATAAACACGTCTACTACGTGACGAGGTTAAACAAACCAGAAAATCCTGAATCGAGTTGTCACAGCTCGAAACAATTATGCTTTTAATCGATTCTTATGAACTTGTAGGGTAGATGAAACTTTAATCGATTCGAATGACAGTCGATGCTTCGTTGCTTGATCGTGAGGTTGCATTTTAGATTTGAATTTGAAGAAATTCTATGGTTAAATTAATATTTTATTGGTCTTAGAATGTTTGGTAGGTTAGTAATTTCCGCATACCTATCTGTTGTCGAGATCGAGATGTTGTGTAACAATGCGGGATATCATAATAGAGTAGTTAAGTTACGTGTCTTAAATTACACATCCAATTTTATTTATTATACACCATGAAGGTTTATCTATTTGGTTCTACTTTATTTACTTGTGTACTACAAGTAGATAAAGTAGACTACCCACGGATTCCTACCTCCTTCCTTTTGTTTTCACTTCTAAAAACTACTTTAATTTCACAAGGCCTTACAATATAACGTAGTTGTAAAGAACTTAACTATTTGTGATTATAACTTCGGCTTACGTGTGTGCCCGTTGTCAGGTACTAAGCCAAGCAACCTTGATTACAAAACAAGCAATATGTATTCAGTAACTAAGAGGAAGCGAGAACTTGCCCAAACCACCAAACCCTGTCTCCTTGAACTTTTTGACCTCGCAAATTGTACGAGGCCGACTATGGGTTTGCTTAAAACATCCCAATTAGGAGCTATTGAAAATGTAGGACAAATGTTATATGAGAAACTACTCCTTGGTAATAATAATACAATTTTATAGTACGTGGCTTTGATAAAGATCATTGATTGCCGATTTGAGGTTTTCTCAAGATGACGTGTCATCTTCATTATTGCCAAAGCTTACATAAATCAAACACGTGCCTTGTTATTTTTCCTTCCTTGTCTTATTCCTAATTTCTAAACAAACCAGACTCTCAAAGTTCTGAAATAAGTACTTAAGTTGAGTTCTAAATATTCGACTTCACATTCCACTTGATAATAGCAGCCAGCATGTTACCTGAGGACATAATTTTACTGCGCGTCCATTTCAAATACCCTCTGTGAGTACAATGACGAAACGAACTAAGTCCAGAACTACAGACAGTAGGTTATGGGGTAGATAATCTCCATAGCGTTGACTAAAACAGGACTCAAGATATTGTACACTAACTCGTTTCTCTAAGAGATGTTATCTTAATGCTTTTAAGACCAAGGCCGTTTTTTTGTATAGGACCGGTTGGATTCCAAAAAGGTTTTATCAGCTGTAGTATTTACTTGAGTTTAAGTATAAAAGATTGCTTGAATGTCGAGTATATGTTACAATTGAAATCTCTTGTTTCTTGTACATTGTATAGACCGTACTTACATGTAATACGTGTAGTCATATCATCGTTAACCAACGTTTTTATAGACTGCTTTTTAAATTTGGACTTGAGGCGATGAAAGCTTTTTTGAAATAGGTACGTCAAAGTACAAAAAATACCGATTCCAATATAAATACATAATCACACGGCAATTATTGATATGAATAAATGACCTACCATTGAAATAGGTAGGCATACTTAACCAGATATTAATAGAAAAGGAAGCAATCACTTACAAACAAGCTATGCGAATAACATTTGAATATTTAAAACTTAGTTACGACTTGACTAACAGATCGCCCGGATAATCCTGCGTGCTTTCAGAGACCTTGAGGTCGAACCAAGGCCTCACGTACAATTTGCGAGATGCCTTCGGTTAGCGTGGGCAGAGTATCTAGTTGGGGGTCTTATGGTGCACTTACGCAGCGAATTTTCTGAGCTATACTCATAGATACTTGTCAATAAATTTGATCATGTAATGACAATCAGAAGCATTTTTTTAAGGTTCGGTGTTTTTGCCTTTGGCTTCAAAGCTCCTATTTTACTTATACTGCAACTAGGATTCTGTTTCTTTGAATATTTTGACTGTAATTATTTTTGGCATAGGCTATCTAATTTTCTTCGTCATTTTGGAGACGAGACGTCCTCGCCCTAATGTGAATCTGATACTTACACTCAGGAATTTTGCAAGACGTAATCGTGAATACATCTTTTTCGCTTTTTATTTAATGTTAAGAATGGACCTGATTTGTCTATGTAAGCACACCTTTACGCTATGAAGTCATAGCCGGCTTCATTCAAAGATTAAGTACTATGCGTAACCTTGGCATCGGATTATGGTTTTTTATTTGGCCCCGATAGTTAGTAGAACTATTCAGAAGGACTATTACTAAGATTTTTGCGAGATCACTCATTATTGTATTGTGTTATGAGATCATTTCGAAGTTTTCTTATCGTAATAATTTACGCGGCGAACTCCTTTGTAATTTGCTTAAGTGAATAAACGATAAGGGAAATTAAACTGATCAAAATATGATAATTGACTGAATATTTTTCAATGAACTCATCTCAATATAAAATGATGCGGGTATTAACATAAATTATAATAAGCTAGTTTCATTCTCAGTAATTTTATAATAGGATCTATAAATTTTGGTTTAAACGATATTTTAACATTTTAAGTTTGTTGTCATCTGGTCAGACATTCCTAAAGTTCTGCATTCATTTTCACGATAAACTTCAAGGCTTACCAAGGCTGAAAATATTAAGAGGAATGAGTGATTTTGTATTGTATTGTGACACAGCTTAGATCACTATTGCGGCTGCTACTGTTTTGTCTTGCAAAATTGAGGGTATTTGGATATTTGGTGCTGTTAAAAGTTGTCCTGTGCTATTTGAATTCAAAGGGGTCAAATCCCTCAGAATCCCTATTATTCACAGATCATTGTTTAACATTTTTACCACATTAAAACTCACCACCTCACCGTGAGAGGGTTGATTTCACGTCAGACCTCTTTGTCTCCCGTGGGAGTCTACACGGTGAACAATAAAGGTGGTGCATTGACCACGTTGCAACCCCTCTGTACTGAGGTAAACGACCATTGTAAAGAGGGTGGCACCCCCAAAGAGCCGATGGCCTTAATTGCCTCACGTGCATCGAGGCAGATGGCAAGCAAGGTGCGAGTAAGTGATGTTCCACGCTTATCGATAAAATAAGCTTGTGACTGGATGTTGCGTGGTCATGAATTGCTGCTGTTTGCTGTCGTGATGCGTTTTCGTTTTCATGACTTTTAATGTTAAATTATTTTTTGTGCAGTAATATTTTAATTAATGTTAGCTGAAATTAGCTACGAATAGATATAGTATGTTTTACCGCGTACCTTTTTAATTATAAACATTGGTTAGTAACGTAGCTTGGATACAAATAAAAACTTTTTTTAATGATCTTCATAGTTCCCTTACTCTTCACTTAGATTCTTATCTAAATAAATATTAAGCCAATATGCACAAATTGAATCGGTATCGATAATCTATCGACAAGCAACTCGTGCAGCCTTATCTAACGCGACTTTTCTATGAATACCAAAGTAATTGGGGTGAGTATAGGACTTGACTTTCACACGATTGCAACTGCACCTAATGCGCTAGCACTCGCAATATATGCACATAATGTGTTTCATAAGTCTATTAAAGACGACAGCGGACTTTTTACAATACTTACCAAGTTGACATTTTAGGAAGGCGTTTTTTCACGTAATAACACACCGATAAATTGCTACACGGAACACTTACAATGAATAATTTATTACCATAGTCGCGACAATATAAGTTTGAGTCATCATTCAAGCTCTTTAATAATATCTAAAGAAACCAGTCGAATTTCCGACCACGTGGAGACAAGCCGAGTTTTTTTTTTTACTTTTAATATTGAATAGACCAGCTGGTTTTATGTCAGAAGAAATATTGTATACACTTTAAAGGGGGACTCAAGAAATTGAGGGAGCTATTCTTTTTTCGGTCCGTCTTAACAAAGTTCGTACGCGCCGTCTTTTGTTACCGTCGAGACAGATTCGCAATGGTTGACGAGTAGGTAATTTTTTTTTCGCCATGAATAAGTAACATGGGTCGTTCTTGTATTTGTGTCAAAGTTCATCAAGGCCCTTTGGAATAAGATCCCCAATATTGCGGAACAAGATTACAATTTATTTGACGCTCCCTTTTTGGGGCACTAAATCTTGAAATACCAGCATCAATGTGTATCGGATTTTGAGATACAACATCGCTTTAAAAATAATAATAATTTACTTAATCATGAAAAAAAAGATGCAAACACAATACAATTGATATTTAATCCGACAAAGCCTTGCAAACATCGATTGTGTGCACAACGGATGAATGAATTGAATAGATTCCAGCGATGCGTAGGTGTGCGTACTGATAGCTGCGCAGGCGCGTGCTATGCCGTCAAGCCGGGTGCGTTCAGAATTACTTATGCACCGAAGATGTTTAACTTCGTGAGTTTATTCAAATGAGGTTTTAGCTACCCTTGTTATGCGTCACACAATTTCTTCGAAGATTCAAGATACTTATTAAGTACCCCCATTTTAGGTTAATGCTGTGGTTGGATATATCAGTGGGACAACGTGAAAAATAAGGCGTGTTTCTTTTTGACTGGAAAGGGGAGAGGAACTAGTTCCATTGAAATAAACTTTTTGACATAAAATAGATGTTTTTATAATGACAAGAGTCTACTCGAAATCTTTTTAAGTGTTTGATTAGTATTTAATTAACAGAAAAATGGGATATTGACTCATGTGCATGCAATACTTATTTTTAGTTTATATTCGACTTAAATTCATATCTCAATGCCCTTTGCCATCGTTTTAATTATGTGCAGGATATTCGTCATTTGTTGTTAATGTTGTTACGTATATTTATCAGTAGTAACAGGAAATACTCCGTATGTTTTATATTCTTTATTTACTTAGTATTGGTATTTCATAATCGTAATATAATGAGGGCTTGTACCTTAAGATATGGTTATAGTTCAGTAACATAAGTCATATGCACTCCGATATTCCTACAAATTCCCGCTTTGTTGGAACAAATGAAAGTAGGGTTGCCTTGTGATTGAGGGGCCAAAGTTTTGATCAAAGGAGTTCATATTATACAAATATCTAACACTAGCTGTTGCCCGCGACTTCGTCCGCGTGGTTAGAAGATATAAGTTATGATTTATAACTACCCTGTTTTTTCCACATTTTCCATTGTATCTTCGCTCCTTTTAGTCGCAGCGTGATGGTATATAGCCTAAAACCTTCCTCGATGAATGGTCTATTCAATACAAAAAAAAAATTTTTGATTTGATCCAGTAGTTCCTGAGATTAGCGCGTTCAAACAAACAAACTCTTCAGCTTTATATATTAGTATAGATATAAGTATGAAAACAACGCTATACCAACTTACGTGAGTTACATTATCAAGAACTATTTACTAAAACACTAGTACCTACATAACCCAGTTGTCCAAACCACAACTATAAAGGACAACAGTAAAATATTCTCGCAAATGCGGGTAACAAGCGATTCTAAAGGACCCCTATGTTTTAGATAATTTCACTGTTTTATGGAAAGTATTTCTTCGGCCCATTATCATGCATGAGGGTTTTTAAATAGTTATCAATTCTTATATTTCCGTTCGCCATATGGCAATCGATCGATTAAAGGATGCTCTAACATTTGTTACATAATATTTTATTATTAAGGCTGATATCATAATAGTTGCTCTGTTTTAGACCGGTTTGGACGGATATTATTTAAGTACTAGTATACATGTTTTTGCTCCACTTTTAATATCGCAACTTGTATTGTGAGTGTTGTGAATCCTTTTCTTGGAAACAACTGAACCAATTTTGAAGTTTTGTTAATGTTTTACGCTAAGTAACAGGTTTCTTAACTTGTTCCGAAACAGGAACGCCTTGCACATTTTTTATCGAAAGTTTCTTGGATTTTGTTTCTTTAAGCCTTAAATTCCCTCACATTTCTTTAGTTTAACTTGTGAGTTATTGTTAATTTGACACGCCTACGCATTTCAGGTAGGCATTTTGAGTAAAAAGGTAGATGAATTAGAAGCAACTAACTGTTTAACATAATGTAAATTTACTGAATTCAATAACGATCCGTAATGTATGGTTTCAATTAGTAAATTAATCAGGATAACAGAAAAAAAATGAAATTCAAGCTTTTCCACTCCCTGAAGCTCAGATTGTATCTGAGCCTAATAACCATGTAATCGGTACTTTTTTATTCAGCCCTAATTAACTAATGATATCGTTTAGTTATCAAGAACCGTGAACACCATATTGTACATGAGTTAGTCATACCATGCTCTGATGATTCGCGAGGAACACGTGGGAACCAGAATACATTAAGAGCCTTCGTCTCACTTTACAAGTTTTTTTTTCATCATATCGATACTGATAGTATAAATTTATTATTCAAATGGTTTTGTTAACCTTTGCACTGAATCACATTAAGATTTCAAATATTAAAATAGATTTCATTATTTCTATGTAAAAATCTCAAGTGACGGTACAACGAAAATGAATTCGTATTTGAAATCTGCCCGTTCATCCATAAAGAACACATTCATTTTTCAAAAATAACATTCGATATTTAAATTAATACCTGCATCGAATTATCCAATCACGCGTGAATGGAATCAAAATACTGATTGTAATTTATTGCACTTATAATTAATATGAGGGTAGATGTACACTGTACACCCTACTTTATACAGGTAACCTTTACTTTCCCACGTTTCAAAAAACGGGGGTTGCATAGCTTTGGCTTTGGACAAGGGGCCAGAGTATTGGTGCATGTCCTTTTTGATGTTTTTATCTAAATTTGTAAACGATGTACCGGCGGCAGATGTGATGACAGCGTGTTTATTAAAATTTGAATGTTCCCATGTATTTTTTGACCCAGAATTGAGTGTTTTTTGAGTTCGTCCGATTCAGATTGACCTCAACATGACCAAGTTGTATTGTGTTTTTACATTTTTTTTCCGTTAAGATATTGATGTATTATGGAATAAGAAATTAAATAACGTATGTTTTTTTTTATTATGTAATATTTTAAAAGAATGAAAACTTAAACAATATTTTGTACATCTAAGCAAAATCGTCAGATCGATATCTGCTTGAGTTCAACAAGGATATCTCTTATATGAGCTACATTTTATTCGACAAAGTTTAAAAATCCTTCTGACAACACAACACAAATGAAATACACAAATAATTGATACAAAACCATATTACATCCATTACCGGTCACGATTCTTAAGATCATCAGTAACAAACGATCAAAACCTGTTTCTCATTTCAAGCAAGATTTTTACACCCCTTTACTTATAGGGAGACTATTGTTGAGATTTTCAAAAGTGCATTGCCCTATAAATGGGTCGTTTTGGTGAAGGATTAAAGCATGCATGCAAGCTTAAAATTTGCTTTGTTTAGTTGTTTCTGGGTTGTGATTGTCCAAAATATGGTTCCACGAGGTCGCAAACTGTAGGGTCATCATATTCAGCGATGAATATACAGTGAGTGCGCCACCTCAAAAATACTAAATTTCTATCTAATTTGAAGATGATTTTTATGCTATGTCCGCAAGCATTATAGCTTTTTTGTTTGGTTGAATGTATATTTGGACTATCTACGCTACTTTAGTGCGCTATTTTGCTGAGCCCGCTTGAGGCTTAAAATAAGCCAAAATCGCATTTACTTTTTCGTATTTCGCCAAAAAGGGCTTGCCTATTGGGTATGCGGGTTTCAATTTTTCCTTAACTTATAATGATGTAAAGAGTATAATTAAATTAATCTTTGGTGACGTCAATAAACACATGAGGAGTAGATCGACCTACATCGGTATGGATTTTAGGTCAATGCTATTCTTATCAGCGCAAAAAGTATCGGAAGTATGCTCTTTAACTTTCTACTAAAAGTTTTTTTAGTAACACAGATCAAAAGAACTGTAACCATCTAAAATAACAAAGGAAATGATAACACTATAAAATAAACATTATTTGTAACTCAAAAGCTACCCCTATTTTAATCAGTCTCCATTGAAGACCCCAAAAGGTATTATATTTATTTCAAGTGGTTCTCAAACTTTATCCGTGCGCATCGTCCTGATCCGCCCTAGTTTCCATAAAGAGAAAAATTTGATCCTCCTATCATTATTGTGTGTTGTTTCAATGTTTATACCTCTCTAAGCCTACTAGTCACCTTCTCAGTTAGGTATGTGCAGGACCGGGAGGAAAACAAAACACCATCTACCACATCGTGTGCGTTTCTTCAATGGCGTCCTCTCCCGTCCTGTCAATCACATGTCAGGGGATAGCGCGCATACTATAAAAGCCTACATGATAGTTAGCAGTAATGCATATTCTTCGACTGAAAATATTTCATTGTCATACCGAAATAATGAACTTAGTGAGTCAACAGAAGGCAAAAGATTGGGAACCCCTGACGTTAATACCTTCCAGTTTTGTTATTGGCCGGGCTCGCGCAAGCGCGGCGCATCCCTCGCGGGCAGCTGCGCTTGCGCTGTGCGTGGGGGGCGCAGATGGCGCGCGCGCTCCCACCCGGAATGTACGAACACAGTACAATAAATCGATATTAATAGCACGATGTGTTTTTTCTTATGTAATGTAAGTTTTGTTGAGTTATGATTGTCAGATGGAGTACCTTTATTTTTTTGGTTTTAGTTTATTATATTTAAGTTTATAAGCTGACGTTAGAATTAGTAAGTAAATGTATTTAAAAGAAGCTGAAAAGTAACAAGACACCTTAGAGTTTCTCGAAACGTAAAAGTATCTTGACGTGCAAGAAAGTCTATTATTAGTAGTAGGTAAATCTCTGAATTTTAACTTACTTTGAAAGTCCCATTCTTCTTATGAATGAAAACTACCAAATATAAACGTTTATTTTTAATATCGAGAAGCAGATATTCTCAAAATAAATCCAGCTCTGCGGAGGTCCTTCACAAATGTTTACAAACATCTTTAATTAGCAACTGTGAAACAAAGCGCGAACAAAACAATAATTTATTTAAAAATCGATAAAACTAAAAAAAAACTCCCGTTTCGGAACTAAAAACTCCCGTTTTTAGTTTGCGGGATTTCCTATAATTGCGAATGGTACGTTGACGCGTGGCAGGCCAGATGTCGTATCACCTGCCGGTCTGTATTCCTTACCAAGGAGGTTTCTATATGGCAATCCTGTATGGTTTGCGGAACAAGGCAGGCCCGCATTCTTTAGCAAAACAAATTCCCATCACCCGCGGTCGTTGACTTGCAGGACCTTAGGTTTTTAATGGGAATTTTTTGCATTGATGTTGATGCGGATTTTAGAATTCTTAATTAGTGGTAGCGGTTGTTTTTGTTGTAGTCTAAATCTTTTGTTTTGTAAATAATTTAATTCTTTCTATTACGACTAAATTTTGTGCACATATTTTTCTAGTATATATTTCGACTTAATTTAACTTTTATGATAGCATCATGACACCTATTATCCTATAGCAGCTTAGAGAGCAATGTTCCAAGTTCAAGTTCATTACATTTCCACACCAACTATTCAAAGTACTCTAAGCAAAGGTAATGAAAACAATCAAACCACAAACCTCCATAAACCAAGACCATCTAATTCACAGCTTTTATGAACTGTTGAAACAAACACCGTCTCGATGCTAGAGCAAAAATAAATCGACCATTTTCGTAGCCCATAACTCTGCAATAATGTAATAAAGTAGCAATTTGAGAGGCCGGGCTAGAACAATGACCTCACCGCAATAATACTGTCTTCGTTGTACCGGACAATCTGTTTCTCATATGTTTTCATACGGATTGTTTATATTTTATACTAGTTTATACCTCGTTTGTGATAAATTGTTCACCACGCTTGGTAATGTTCTCGTTTTTATTGAGAGTAATCTCTTATGGGTGAATTTGGATTCATTCTTGTTTTGTTGCTTTGTACCTTGTACCTTGAATTTGAAATTATTTTAAATGTGTGTATATGTAGAAGGATTCAGTTTCCAGTTCCTATAGAAATTAAATAAAGTCCACAGTTAAAACCATAACATTTAGTACTTATTCGTTATAAAAACCCAAGTCCCGTGTGCTTATACTGAGCTACGATGTTTATTTTATTTTTAAATATTACAAAAGTAAGTTAATTTTAAAGCCTATATTGTGCACACAAACATTGCATTTTTACACCGTGCAAAAAAGCGTAAAATATTGTGCTATGAAGTCCATTAAAGTACTTGGCTTACCATCTGAGACGAGTTGCATAGCTGAGAAAAAATCTCGTGTCAAATTGCAAGTATGCTTATACCAACATTAGTGCTGTGATCCTCTTTTTAAATTGCTATGGTATAATCAGTGATTGACGTTCAATTGTTTTTATGTAACTATGTAAAAACCCGGTCAAGTGCGAGTGGCACATGTACCAATGGGTTAAAGATGAACAAATCGGTTGCCTGACAAATTACAAAATGCCTGACAATAACTTTTATGTGTTATATTTTTCAAACTCCGTAAATAATTTTACAGACTAGCTATCTACGTTTAAGACAAGCCGTCTAGTGACGGACGGATGGACAGATTAGGTATTGTTCTAAGACAGACTTGTAACATAGGTAAACTGCATAAATAAAAAGTAAAAAATGTATTAGCATAACGATAAGCGACATGTGTTAAAACACAGTAGCAGAAACAAACTTCCGTCCTATAAAAAAAAAACTAACAAAACTGCACATTTTCTAAGCACGCGACATCGTAAAAAAACGACAAAAAAGGTCAATATTATTAAAAAATACATCAAATAAATAGTTCATTAACGCTTTCTCTAAACACCTTTAGGGACGCGTGCGTAATTATTGTAAGACGATAATAAGAGAGGAAGTAAAAAAAACCCAGTTGGGGTTGAAATGTCAGGCCATGTGCAGTTGCGGGGGCGACTGGGTTGGCTATTGTACCCTGTACAGTCTTAAGACATTAATCTTAGGGGTTGAGGCCAGGTGAACACCCTCGGACGTTGCTCAACAAAGGCCGATTTAAAACTTATTGTACAGTTTTTTGAAAGAACATTAAATTTTAGGTTTAGTGTGGCGTGAAATTATTGAAGTTTATTGCAGTTGTTATATTGACTTTCTATTTTATAAAGCTAGAAATTCAAGCATGTTAAAAACCAACTTCTTCAATAAAATTTACTTCGACATGTTTAATTTATTATTGTGACTGTATCTACTTAATTTTGCTATTCTATTTACGCATTTCCAGCTAGCTAAAATCCATAATCTCTTCATTTGATTTGCCTTTATCAGGCTTTTGAAATAATAATAATGGAAAAAGAAAAGACATCCCTCGCTATGTAGCCTAAGTTACATCGAACATCAACGAATTCGAATCAACTTTGAAAATTCCTTTAAGCTTTTACCTCAATTAATTGTTATAACGATTTGTATACTCCGAGCGAAATACTGCAAAGTTATACCAAAGCTTTAGGTATCATTAAGCAACAAAGATGGTATCAACTAGAAGTCTCGATGTAGTTCCATTCAAGTTGCAACATGTACTGATGCTAATCGTTCCTCGCAGCTGGTCCTTTTGTATGCACCCCTCGCCAGCCGCGGTCCTAATGTCATCTATGTATAACTGAATTTAATTATAGTACTTAGTTCATTTGATTTTTTGTCTGCTAAAGGTATTTTTAAACTGTAATTTTAAAAGAGAAATGAATTACTTAAGTCCGTATGAACTTTCCCTCAACAAAACGAAAGCAGATAAGTTCAGCGATAAGCTTGACCATCTTTTATATTTCAGTGTCGACACACGTAATCTTAAAAAGAAACAGAAAGATAACTAATCTCCATATTTTTTCGCATGTCTAACGCAATTAATTCTTATCAATTTGTCGATAAAATTGAGACCGTCTACAAACAGACGCTAAATGGTGATCGAGTTCAGCAAAAAGTTCACATATGTTATAAATGTGTCATCCGCGGCATATGGCTGTACGGCTGTTGCCTTTGACACGTCAAGATAGATAAAAAAAGGCCCCTCTATTTGAATGGCGAAACGGAAGTTGCTTCCAGATTTAAAATATTTCTTTTTCTATGCAGTTTATCAGTTTGTTTAAAAGCGCACGGTATTTATTTTATCCAAAACAAAACACAACTTTCTTCGCGAATATATTTCTTACTTAATGCCGGTGGCAAACGCAAGCTAATAAATATCAAGTGACCTTTAAAAGTTAATAAAATAAAGTCTAATTACGAAAACGTACTGTCACCGATAAGTCGGAGTGAGGAGCGCGGACTAACAATAACTATGATGAATCGTGCTCGGCCACGCAAGACCTTTATCCATTGCGTGAGAAAATATATTTAAATAGACAAGGGTTTATATTTTCGCATACATCCCCTTCGGCTTGGTCTAACATCTATTGTATGTCCATGCGAGCCATCCTTTCATCTAATGTCTATTTATCTATTTTGAAAAGGCTGAGAACCTGTTTGTAACCCCTGCCTAGAGATTAGAGGGAATCTATCTTAGTTCAGGTGTTCTAAACATGCGGTGTAAATATAATAGATTTCCAAGGGTGAGATCTATGGGACCATTATATCAATGGTAATTAATTCTATGTAGGTATAGTTTCAAAATAAATTTCAAGGTTATTTCGGACTCTTAAAAATAGTGGCTTAATCTTAATGTCAACCAAGGTTAACTTGTGGATTCGCGGCTTATCAAATGAAACTTGTTGTGTAAGATCCAGCAAACAATTAATTGAACCTTCCAAATGTTGAATACCTCTTCTTTTTGTTATTAAGGCTAGCGACAAATCAATTATTTAGACAGTGTGAGAACCGCTCACTAATTTCGCAAAGAGCTATTTAAATAATAAAAGCCCCATTTATCTTTAAATAGAAAATAGCTGGCAGTGAATGGTCTATTATTCATTTAGGCCAGCGCGTATTTGATGGCGCCTGAGCGACGAACTCGATTATTACTGATAAGTTTAAATTGTCTTTGATATTTATGGCACGGATGGAAGCGGATTTTGGCAAATTACTTTGGATAAGTCTAAGGAAAGATTGAAAAACTCTTTATTGTTAACCATGCTGTTTAGTAGGCCGTAAAGAGCATCCTTACAAGTCGATGCATATGAAGGTCAGACCGATAGTAGTATCACTATCATTCTTTTCTATTCGTTTAGTGCAATAGTTATTGTTACCCTTACAAAGACTGCTTGGATAAGTTTAGCTATATTGGACACACGGAAGAAGCTGCATGTATTCAGATCATGTCTCTGAAATAGCCCTAAAGGTTCGCCAAGCCGAGTCATATTTTTTCGCTTTTTATCTTAAGGACGACATTAATTCCTCTTGATTGGTTTGTATTGGATTACCCAGTGGGCCACCGCATCGAATCGACTTTCTTAGTTCTCATCGACACAGATTCCGGTGTCATATTCCTGAGCAAAAACCACTCGAATCGAAGTCCTCCGAAAGGCCATTTTTTTCTCTTTGGTACGGTATCGATAATATTGTGGACTTACGCATGGAAAAAGTCTGACAACTTTAGTAAACATATCGCAAATGTGAATATTTAAGCGTCATGAATAAAATTCCTGACTTTATCTATATTGGTAAGCGCATGCCCATGAGTCACGATCCATTCATTCACCATTACACGTCGAGTACATGTCAATAAGGCATCTTATTCAACTCGTAACAAGACCCAATGTTTATCTTAATTATTTTTACTGCAAACTCGACTCCATGTAGCTATACGCCTTAATTGTGAGAGAGGCGTAATTACTTGTAACGTAAACCGATCTACTTCGAAGAAACGATGCTGAACTAGTACATAAATCTGATATCCATGGTTAAAATACTGGTTTTCTATGGGAAAACGAGTCTTCGGCAATATGCGAACTTGCGACTCAAATTCTTTTCTACTAAGAAGATTAGGTGTAAACTCGTTTGTTGGTCTTTTTGATCCGTCCAAATTCTGGTCCTCTACCCCCAAAGTTATTGTCCTCGAATATTTAGACTGTGTTTATAAAATATGCACTCAAACAATGACCAATGACCTGAAAAAACACAAGTACATGTCTAGACTTTGGCGCCACTAAGGATTACAAATTTATCGGGCAAGCGTTCCTTCCCACGGCGTATAGCTTGATATCAATACACTTGAAAACACAGGACTTCTTTAAACTTTTTGTTTAAAAATGAACAGAAAGACACGTTTTGCTTCAAGAAGCGTGCTCTATTGAGGCCAAGGCTCTGTAAACGGGCTAGTCCTTTATAACATTGTGGTTGTAAAAGACCAGATTATAGTGAACTGGCCTGAAAGGGTTCTTAGCTACTGTCTGCAAAATTTGATTCAATTTTCTGTCTTTAAATGAAACGTTTGTTACTGTTATTCTAAGGCACTATGTTTTATTATACTTATGATACCAAAAAAATCTACAGTGCTTTCATTATGTGTGTATTATACAATGTTAATTTTCTTAATTAAGTAATCCATTTATTTAATTAATGGATCAGAGTTGATTAGGTTCCATTTATTATGTTTAGCTTATCTCGTGACCTACATGTGTAGCATTGTAAAACGTATAACTGGTTGATACGTTTTAATTGAATCAATTGTGTGTCTTGTAGTATTTCCTGTGCTTTATTGATGTTTCGATTAAAATATTTGTGACAAATATATCAATTTATCAATAAGTAGATCGAAGGATTTATTATACTTACTCGTATTTTGATATAATATAAGGCACATTGTAACTATGATGGCATAAATCTGTTTGGATCTATGATGCAATCTCATTCGTTATTCCAGATGAATTATGGATGAGTTGTCATGTTTTTGTGTTTTGCACCACACCTTGAATCTCAAAAAATCAGCCGAATCTTACGATTTAGTGCCACGCTTAAAATTTATCCCATGCAGAATCAAAATCTTCCAAATTCCAAATGCACGTTGCATTTATAAACAAAACTCGATACGTGCATTCCCAAATGCAAGTCACTGACCACGTATGAAGTTGTAAATTTCTAACGGGCTTTAAATGTTTTGAGTAAACTCGGAGTGCTAATAAGCAGGTCATACCAGCGAGGGGACTCGGCGCAGGAAACACGGGCGATGCGTGAGTTAACAGGACGCTTCCTTAGGGAACCCCTTGACAACTTTTTTATATCTTGTTCCCCTTTCCAAATTGGCGATTGGATGTCCAACCTTTGTTTTGAATGAAAGGAAGTTGGCTATACATAATTGGTATTAATGACTGGATTCTAGTACTTTGAATGGAAGTGGGTGGTCTGTAGAAATGGGTAATTTGAGACTGTGCAAAAGTTTTGTTTATAAATAGACGGTATGTAAATTATGGTGTCTGAGTTTTCAAGTAGTGCCGTCTTCTATAAGACAGATAATTTATTCATAAATATGGCAAGGCGAGGTAGGCGATAAACATAAAAGCTTAAATTGCGTGCTGACAACAAATAACTTAAAAACATTTACAGTTGCAAATGAAATATAAAAAGTAAAAACCATTAAAAAACAATAATACTAAAGAAAATTTTGGAGCTAACCAAACTGTGGCAGGCCCTACACGCAACTTCCGATAGAAATCCGTAACATAATTTAAGTGAAACGAGGCCAAGGGTTTCCATTTTTTTACCAGAACCCAAAATAATCGGTCGTGAAATCAAATGTATATCAGAGGGTGGTCACGACTGGACAGGTGAAATGACGACACAAAATGGCCACCACTTCCTTATTTAAATTAGTTGTGCCATGTATGTGATTAAAATGTGATCTAAGATTGTGGAAGTTATTAATATATAATTACCGTCGTTCCGACTGTGATCTTCGTACTTTAATTGTGTCACTTCCGTAACAACCTTCCATAGAAATTTCTTTGTGAAGATTTAATATGTCTTTTAATAGTTGTAATACTTGAAGATAGGACAATTGTATAGGACTGTAGGTAATTGTAATTTAGTTTAAAATTGCCTGAGAATGTTAGTGACTTTCTTGACGAAGTCGATCAGGTGAATGCTAAAATACAAAATAAAGTTGATTCGAAAATAGTCGTCAGTCATCTCTAATGCTCAATGAGCAGATGAATTGATAACGAAAACGAAAACCAACAATTCAGAAACTGAACATAAACATGAAAATGTTTTCCTTATCAAATATCTGATTACATCCGCGGTATCTGACATTGCCCTTATATTAAACATGATCACATAGC
This sequence comes from Trichoplusia ni, assembly GCF_003590095.1. Lineage (NCBI taxonomy): Eukaryota > Metazoa > Arthropoda > Insecta > Lepidoptera > Noctuidae > Trichoplusia > Trichoplusia ni. Next base: position 6,887,709 of record NC_039489.1, on the reverse strand, counting down.
GCATTCACAGTATTCTTATCATTGTCTGGCTGCGGAAGTACTATATGATATCGCCTTATTAATTTAGACTAATATTTGAACAAATTGCCAGACGTCTGTCTGTTCAAACAGTCGACTCGTAATTGATGAAACGTGTAGTCAAATAGATTACTGTAGGATATAAATTTGCATAACCATTGCTTTGAAAAGTTCTGGCAGAGCTCAAGATGAACACTGCTGTTCTCAATTTTTTGAGAGTTCCGAATTTATTTCGCTTGTTTTTATTGCAAATGCATGTAAAACGGAGAGCATCCTTGCAAAAACTTGTCCCGTTATCGAAAATAAGTTAAGCATCCGGCACACGTTTCTAGTTTTAAGATTTGGAACACTTTTTGTTGCAATTCAAAGTGCCGTTGCAGCGGTGATCGAAACCATGTGGCTCAGAAATGAAGGAGGTGGACAATTTGGGAATTCTAAAGTTGAGAAGTGAAAATGATGTTTTACACGTCGAGTTCAATATGTCAGACACTTCAGGCATTGAGTTATTGCAGTTGTACGTACCGAACTATATTTTCATCACTGAAATTAAACAGCTCGGGACATATCTTATTCTTAAGTCATGTTGTCGCATTATTTCATTGAAATTATTAGCCTTTGTTGGGAATTGTAATGTCATGTGATTATTTTACTTTGTGAAGTCTACGCTGACCTATCCAATAAAAAAATACCAATTTTCTTTGTACCTTTCTATTACCAGCCTACACCTGCTTACCCTCGCCTGTTGCGTCACATTCCCACTGCAGGGTAATGATTTCTATACCTGATTTTCGTTCCTTGTCTTTCACATTTTGCTGTCCATTTTCTGTCTCTCTCGTTGGGATTGCCGCGTCCCTTCTAGGGTTTTTGTGGACCCCACACCCTTATTACGCCTTGCGTATGCGTCCTATGTGGGTGTGTTGGTGAATATTCATGTGTGCGTGTGGGAACGTGTTACGACGAGAATTTTTATTTCAGTGTTGTTGTGGCATTCGATGCGCGTGAGTCGGGATCCCGAAATGTGATTTGGGTGTAATTTCGGCGGGAATATTGTGGACTAGGCGTTTGGTGATTAGTTGATTTATAAAGTTAAATCTTTGATGATGATTTGGTGATGTTTTAAGTGAATAATGGGGTTTTGGATGTCAGAGATTATTTTTGTTAATTCGTCGTGATGTATTATGAGTGAGTATGTTTTGCGAGTGCATTTAGTTTTTTTTTAAGTTTGTAAGTAGCTTTTTGTGTTGTTTTATATTTCTGGAATTCCATCCTTTGTCTTGTTTGCGGCTGAGTGCATAAATACATAAGCAGTGTCCACACGTCAACTCAATTCGTACACCATAATCGAATAAAGACGAGACCTAAATATGGCGATTTCTCGGCATCCACTTTTTCCACTAGTACGAAACAAAAAAAAATCCAAAGTAAATCGATAAACGTATTACCAAAGTCGAGATGAGTCGTTTTGAAAAATACTTGGAAGCTGTAGACAGAGCCGGCCTCGCACGGGTTTCCTTATTCCAACCAAGTATTTGCAATGAATGAGAACCAAAACTGGTTTTCGCATCAGCTGATGTCCCGACTACGGTATGCATAAATAAGTCCACAGGTTTTTTGCCGCACCGAAACATTCCAATATAAGAATTATTGTCGTCCTAACATAGGTTATTATTCCATAGCTATAAGAAACCCGTTTAAAGAAATAAAGAAATGCATTTTCACACATTCGATTTTAAGTTTTATTTCTTTAAGCTTACGATTGCATTTTGATGTTACAGCATTTCAAGGGCTGGTTGTTTCTTCGAATTTTATTGTATGTCTACGGGGGATTCTGGCGCCAGTGACGTTTTTTTTTCTTAAACGTTTGCAACTGGACAATGTAAACAGTGAGACAGTTATTGACCTAGCAACATTAGTCCGGCAAAAAAGTCGTAACTAGTTTTCTGAACCATCCATCATGGTACAGGGATAATCGAATAAGTCTTACTTTATAGCTACTCTTGGGTGGCAAACACATTATTCCTTATAGCGATACATATTATGTTCAAAAACACACTTTTTGCCTTAATAACTTGTTGAGCGTCTGTATATTTCTGATATTTGTCACCCGCGATACTTTGTACTCAGAAAAACTAGTTGGTTTTTTACATTCTGGTCTATTTTTATACAAAATATTGTGATATAGACAACAGAAAAACCTTTGTGATCAGATTGTACTTTTCTACAATGGACGATGAAAAATAGATCATGCGTGCTACGGTATCTGGCGACCTCCTAACTAAAGTATCATAAGTAATTTACCACTGACGGCAATGTATCGCAACTTCTATGATATTCCACGCCCCTTTTGAATAGGTTAAAATCATTTAATCCTCCTTGCTAAAACCACATTCAATTGCTTCTGATATTGTAACCTTCTTACTCAAAAATCGGTTGATATAACATATTCAGTGTATTCACGTTTGATAATGGGTACCTACTTGAGATATGATACATCTTAATGAAACCGCAATCGGCAAGACCACACATTATTTGTTTATAAACTCGAATATCGGAACAAAAAGTATAATGATATATTTTTTGTTCACACATTAAGAATAAATATATCGTACGAGCTTTGATAACATACTCTTAATTAATTATATGTCATGGACTATCGTCATAGTTATTTTTAGCTCTTATTTAATGTACAATAGCTTCGCTTGCGTCTTCGTTCGTCTACGTCACCACGTTCCCGTGAAAAATCCAGATTACGAACTGAATGCTTAATTTTATCTTAATTCCTGTATTATTGGATTATTTTTGCTACGTTTTCTAATATTAATAACTTTACTTCATTTGAAACACTTAATACAAACTTTTAATGAAGAATTCAACGAATATCGATTCAAGTTTGATCTTAACTTCGGACTAACGCAGTGGACTCATTTCATTATTCCCAAAATTATTTTTAAATAGAAACAAAAAATATAATTTTAATGATGAGAATACGAATACTTATTAAGTTTTGTACTTTCTAAATAAAAAAATACACATACTTTTATTTTAAGTACGAATTTTATCTCTAAACCCAAACAAATTTGCATTTACGACAATATTATCTGAAGGGTATCTGAAAGGTCTATCCGTAGTCACTTGTAGTAATAACTCCTGGAAACTGACCTTGGTCTAAAGAATTTCTACTTCTCGACAAGCTCCTTTTCAACGACCTTTAGCGCTTTTCAAATCTCTCGTAGACTCCATTTCACACAGCTATATGAACTTAACAAAAAATGACTGCTATCCGACCTCCACAATTCTTCACATTTGTAAATATACTATGAGTAATTTAAAAGTGTTTTTTTATAAACATGTGTTCCAATAATATTCCGTTTTGTCCAACATTGTCAGGACAAAACGGAATATTACGTGAGCTTTAATATAAATACTTAGGATAAAATGTAAACAGGACTATTATGTGCTAATACCAACGTGACTTGATTATCTTTGAAATACCAAGTTTTTGCTGTTTTAGTTTGCTTTGAATTGATCTCAAGATAACGTTGAAAAAACGATGAGTTTTACATTTACAAGTGTTAAAGAAATCAAATGTAGGTAAAGCATCTACCTAATTAATATATCAGTGACATTAGGTACGATCCAAATCGATGGGGAAAAAGTGAAGCGAAGTTCGTACTGCCATCATCTTCTGTTGATCTTCCCAGCCAGTCTGTAGTTACCATACATTTCATTCCGTAAAAGGATTAACGTCGAATAATTCATCCCCAACTGTAAATTCATTTTCAAACTTACTTTACTGTAGAACAATCTTGTGAGTAAGGATTCAATTACTTCGTTCGTTGTCTCCATACGGTATTCTTGTATGTTCAAGCAAGTTTGAGAGCAAACAAGGATATCCTAATGTAAACTTTGGGAGCAAGCTGCAGGAATGTCGAGAGAAAATATTAGGCCCGTCTTGTGACAAACACTGATTATGAAGTTAAGGATGATAATTATGTTAGAAATGGATTTTAAAATCCTGTGGTGAAAAGTTCCAGAAATAACATGGTTGTGTCTAGGGATTCATTCTAGTCGTATATAATTGTAAATATATACGACTAGAATTAAGAACGTGCGTGTTCTTTTCGCCATTTTATTACGGATCCTGTAATATTGATTTGGATAAATTGATATTACAATTGGTTTGCACAACTCTTCAATACTCTTCATAGCCATCCATGTTCTCAACTATCAAAAAGTATATGAGAGCTTTAACATTGACGCGACTAATATTCTAATATCTTTGTCAACAGACGTAGCGGCAATGATTCTGAGACAAGCGAATATTCAGAGGACTCAGCGGCCTATGAGGATGCGCCGGCTGCAGCCAAAGGCATTGGGGCGCGGAAGAATATCAATAGGGGACGGTGGACTAAGGAGGAGGTACACATCTTTAAATTAAAATTAATATTAGTAACGTTATTAGTAGTTGACTATTGTAGTATTCGTTATGTGAGAGGTCGCTGTGAAAGCGGGATGGTGTAGTCTGTCTGTCTTTGGGAGTTGTAAGGTCATTAGGTGTAGGAGAAAAGTGATTAACAATATAAAGATAAGGAACTTCAACATAGTGAGCAGAAGCAAGAAAAAAGGTTTTGCATATGCTTGAAAAATGGAATTAACAGAATAGAATGGAAGATCCTTGCATTAGTAAATTCCGAAATGTAATTTAGAGCCTGCATATATGTGTAAGCATGAATATAATATATGTGTGAAGAATTTAGGTATACCCTAGAATATCAGAAGGAACTAAGTACTATGTTCACAATATCTAGGCTTAAAGCAAATTTTAATGTTTCCAGGATAAAAAGCTAAAAACGTTAGTGAAGCTGTACCACGAGAACTGGGAGATGATTGCGGCCGAGTTCGCAGACAGGTCCGACATACAGTGCCTGCAGCGGTGGTCGAAAGTCGTCAACCCCGACCTAGTCAAGGGTCCATGGACCAAGGAGGTAAATATTTTACAAATTTACTTATAAAGGTAACGGCAATTTATTGATGATGCAGACAGCCTTATGTCATCACTGTCACTTTATCTGGGTCGGCGGACAAGGAGTGACTGCCTACCTATCGAACTTCTTCCCTGTCCCCCTTAGTCAGACTGGTTTTAAGACTTTCTAGCTTCTGACTATCCCTAAAGATTGTGTAAATTAAATAACAACTGGGACACATTATTATTTATTCTAAAATTATTATTATGTAACAAAACTAAATTCTATACGTTATATGCCACAGAGATGGTATAAAAACCCCAAGCGTTGCCATCCCCTCAAAGGTCTTAAAACGTGTTGTGTCCTTAAAATAGTCTTTAATGATAACCAATTCGAAATGTGAAGCAGTTATTGAAGGTTATTGGCACATTAATTAAACAATTCTCATAATGTTACGTCACGCCTTATTAAGGTTCGGTCGTATGAAGTGTGACATGTGTTTAGATCTCATTGCTAAATTTATGGGATCGTATAGAAAACAAGTTAATTATAGCAATGATATAATAATTCAAAAAATGGGAACTGTTTGGTTATGTATATCTAATGATCTAAGCTACTGCTTAACGTTGTCTGTCGATTCATTTAATTAATGCTAGGAAAAATAGAAATAAACGATTTCCTCTAAATTTCTTATACCTATTAAAATAATTCACTTGCTACACACAAGGACAAAAGTTTCAGTAATTTACCGACTTTAAAAAAGAGTGATGTCCTTCTCATGGTAAGACACATTTAGTTTAAGTGATCAGTGTAGTTAGTTGGTTATCATTTTACATCCTGTCGTTCAGAAGTCCTATCACGGATCAAAAAACTCATGTCCGACACATAAGAACAACCATTTCTTGATATTAATACCAAAAAGTTTTTGCTACTTGAGTGAATTCTTCTACTGTTAACCAAAATACCAAGAATTTACAAAGCTTTTTACACAAAGACCTATGATTTACCACATCATTCAAACTGATATCGTAACTTCGTCTCATGAGGAGCAAATTGTTGTAAAATCGCTCCGTTTATGATCTCACCACGGTGCCTTGTTGTGCGACCGCATTAAATTACGCTTTTAAGAAAAACGCTCAGTAATTTAGTGGTTTTGAATTTTAAAGGCATGAAACCACTTACTAGTAGGTGATTTGAAAGAATTTTCAAAAGCTTTTGTTAATATGTTGTGAGGAAAATATGAATGTGATACAGAAGGTGGTTAAGACTTTGTTTCGGAAGTTTACATCATACAAAATCAACGCCAGGCTCTAGTTGCCTGGCATTAATGCTGAACTGGGGTCTTTTTTTGGTGCAGCTGCATTGTACACTTTTTTTTTGTAAATGTTATGCTTCATTTTTATGCTGTACCTATTAAAAAAAAAATCTTTCTTTCTTTCTATATTGTAAAACAACGCACCCCACAAAATTTGAAATTTATCTCCACGTTAGTAGTTAAAAAACTGTAAACAGCCTGGTGTGTACTTTTGCTTAAAAACTAACTTTAATTAAGATTTAAAAGTAACCAAACTAATGTAGAAAAGATTTCACGTGTTCTTTGTTATTGTAAAATGTGATGACGAGACAGAAGATTTTTGAACTTCACTTAGGTAGGTGTTGGTCTGACAAGAGCAATAACATTAAAAAAACACAAATAAACCATTCAAGAGCAATATTTCTCGTTAGTTAAACGAGTGACTAAAGCTAGAATTTTAGATCCCAGTATGACTTGATCATTTACGTTTGCTTGCATAGATTAAAAGCCCTCCCTGAATTACTTACCCACTGCGTCAACTAAACTGATAGCTCTTTCCTCACGCGTGTTGTGTTAATCAACACCAGCTGTAATTGACACTAATATGTATGGTAGTTGCGTCACAGAGATGTCTCAGTGTAAAAGGAATGCTCTTGTAATGCATTCGAATATTGAAGTAATATAGAATTGTTCAAGCACAATTTTTTATTTGCTGGACTAGCTATATAAATGTATGTTTCATGATATCCAGTATATGTCCAGTAGAAAGTTAATAAGACTCTTTTTCAAATACCGCGCTTATGGGTTGACAGTAGGAGATTAGAATATTTGGAATCCAGCTTCGCTCACGACCCTGGCTAGCAGGATTGTCTTCAACGGTAACCACGACACGATACACAAGGGACTAAGGACGGAACATGAGTGGGTTTTAGTCAGTAAAAGTCTGGCACTCCTTCCCACGATTTCTCATCCAAAGATGTCACCGTACTATGTTTTCATTCGTTTGTCAGAAGTATCCTAAAATAATAAGAAAGTACACATAGCTTGGCTAGCAAGACAAAATTCTTCACATCTACTGTTATCACCAACTGCATGTTAGTGTTTGAGCATTTAACTCCACAATACGCCAATCAGTCTATCAACTCGAGGAAGCGACAATGAGTCACGGGTCGTTATACGTCGGTACTGCATGCGTTCGCATAGAATGCGCATAATTAGCGTCCTACAAATGTCAATACACTGCCTATATTCGTGTAGTTTATTGGTAGACTCTCACAGGACTTCAGAAGTAGCTTAGACTTGAAATTTTTGCTAATAATTGTTTTATAGTAAGGATGTTGAACACGTCCCGATAGTCAAATTTCATAGTCGGTAGACAAGAGACGAAAAGGGATAAACATACCAGAAGTTGGCTAAAAAGGTTACATAATAAATATTGAAATGTGTGAATGAATGTTAAGGAAAATTACTTAAAAGCTTAATTATTCGCTAATGTAGTCGTCAAGGTTGATATCAAAGTAGTTTATAACTTTTTCCTGTATAAAGGAATTTAATTACCCATCTTTTTGGTTATTATATGAAATCAATTCTTGTGCAAATCAAGACGCATTTAAAGAATGCCTTAAAGTGTGCTATTTTAATATCAGCATTTATTGTAACGACGCTCGCACTATGGGGTATAAAACTTGTATTGCACACAGACTTCATAAAAAATGTAGCCGATGCGTAATAATATGTTCAACTGCGACTATCGATCCTGCGGCCTAGTTGTTCAAGGTCATCTATGACACTCGACTATATTATATGCAGTCATACTAAGGGAAATATAGTAACAAATAGTTTAAATAGCAGCTCATCGCTTTCAACTCGTAAAGACCCCTTTAGTTTTTAACAAGAGGTAACTTAAAAAAAAAGAATATTTGATGTATTGTATTTTATATATTTATACAAACTCATATAAAATAAATAAACGACGGATTTATTTCAATGGTAAATTTGATTTCGTAATCTTTATCGTTGTTTTACATTTATTTTTAGTCGGGGATCTTTATTTAAACTGATGTTTAAAACAAACGAAAAACACCAATCTTGTTTACCTCTCTTTAAGTACTTAACACAAATAGAATATACTTCCACAGTTATCCATCACAATCAGCGCTTGTTATCTAAATTCGGGCACGTTACAAATTGCTCATAAACCGCAGTAGGCCTCAATTCTTAGACTTTATGAATGAAGGAACCATTGTTTTGTACGCGACACGAATGTTAATGCCTTATCTATGAGGACGGATATACATCTTTATTGCTATTTTGTTTGTTTTTGATGGTATGCGTTGTTGTGCTTTGTGTTTGTAATATAAATAAATAAATGAAAATATTTACTACTGTTTCACAAGAATTTGACTATACACGGACGTCTTTAACCATACATTTCTTGTTTTATTGCCTGATACAAAATAAGATTTTGATTTTCCAATGTGCAGATTCGTTGTAGGTGGGTAAGACGATCAACAAGAGTCAATAAGAGTAAAAGAAACAAATAGCAAAGAGGATTTTTACTGCACGGTCGATCCCCGTGAAGGAGAACTATGTGATTGATCCACAAATGCCTGTTCTGAGTCTTGGTGTTTAGTGCATGTGACTTGAATGCTTGTAAAATCCCCGCGACACAAGCATTAATACCTTAGTGCGGAAGTATTTTCTCTATAAAAAAAAAGAATGAATTAAAGTCTTGTTGTACTAGTCCTACATAACTACGTTTTAAACAATCATTTTATCGAGCTTGGCCTTTGTGGCACAGTATAAAACATCACGTTCGTCAAAACAGCTATTTCCTTCCCTACCTTCTTCGAGTCCATCGCACCTTTAGATTTTTAGTCGACCCCAATCCCTCTAACAAATACAATAGCTACTATAAAAGCTTCTAAGAAGCGACCTCAAACTTAACACTTTTTTATTACTATTACACCCTGTGAGTAAGCCAAGCCTTCGCACAATAAAAATCTTTTATAATATTACCATCAACTTAGTATGCAAATTCAGCAACTTTTTTCACACGATTTTATTGAATGGAAATATTTTGGGCATTACATCATTTGACAATACAAAATATTTCATCCTTATTCGGAAAATAATATCAATTTTTATACTGAATGTTTTTATTATTTAAAAATAGGTGTGTTAAGGAACTTAAAGTTTATCCATGTAAGGTTTATAAATGTCTCAATTATATCTAATATTGGAATAAACATGGTTCAAATTTAAATAAATTTAAACAAAGGCTTTTGTCTGTTTGCCCAAATGCTTGGTGTTATACCTACATGAATATATCTTCTGTTAAGTCATTGTAAGATTAATGTGTGACTAAATTAAATAAGTACAAAAATTCACTTGCTATGTAATGTGTCTGGAGATGTGATTTATGTGTCTGTGTTAAAATATGGTACAAACCACAGACCATTGGTTGTATACGACACCACTTGTAAGACATCACTTCCCAAAAAGTGTATTCTATGGACATTTTGTCATCACGGATAGCCGAGTGGTGAGATCACCACGACAAAGCCACACAGCCCGACGTGTCTCGGGTTCGATTCACTGGTAGGACCAGCGTTTGTGTGTTTCCACGAATTCTTGTTCTGAGTCTGGGAGTCTTTGTGCACGTGACTTGAATGTTTGTGAAACCCCCCGCAAAACAAGTATTAAATAAGTTTGTTTATTTTTATTTACATCGTGGAAAGCTTAATAAAACCAAGAATTTTGAAAATATATAAATGGCACACATTTTAAATTTGCACACTAGTCAGCAAACTCACAAATCATCTTCCACATACCATATACAGACCAACATGATTCAATCTTTATGCATAAAAAACAATACACATTACATGGTCTGTAACTAGATTTAAATTTGCTGTTTAAGACACATCTTGATCTATATCCTTGCCCTTGACCCGACGCTTTTTGTCTTTACCGCTGATACTTGTTAAGCAAACATCAGTCAAAGAAAAGTCGACCTTAGCATATTGAAATAGAAGCGAAGCGTTAAATCTTGACACAAATTAAAGTAATTAAAACTGAAGTCAAACGACTCTCAACCATATTGCGTTGCAATAGAATACAAAAAAAATAGTAATTAAGACGTTTAAGTTTTGAAAAAATATATGATGTCATGGCTTGCTGTGAGTACTATGAATTAGTGTTAATTTAATACCTAATTTACTAATTTAATGCTCGTGTTTTGTTTTATATTTTTGCTGTTATGGCAATATTATTTGATCATAGAGCCTTGAATCTTTAGTAAATTGTTAATCCCAAGCTACAATCGATTGACATAAATCCTTGAGGAAACCACGTTCTGTCCTAATTTTCCTGTTAAACCATGTGTTAAGCGCTCTATAATGTATGATAAGATTGATACCGTTTATAAATACTATTTGTATAGAACTACGCATTTTCTATTCATTTCTTTTACTTTATTTGTGTCCCAGAGTAGAAGAAGCTTTTGTTGCGAGTGCTGGTCCTAAATTTGGGTGTCTTTGTGCATGTACTTTAATGTTTGTGAAAGCCCCCGTAAAATACAAGGCATAAAAGTTAAAGTTAAAAAAATCATTGAAGAAACTTATAAAGGATATACACAGCACAAGTCATACCTCTTTCGTTACAAAATTAATCCGTCTGTAAGTACCTAAATCAAGGCCAAAGGTAACTAGGTGCTAAACCCTTTTGTTACCAATTCTACAAATCATGGTATGACCAATTATTTAGTACAGTGTTAAACAAAAAGTGTAATTATTTTAATTAAAGGGCGTGTTAATTGGTCAACTCGTGACTTGAGATTTGCTATAGATATGTATCAAGAGTCGTGAATCTTTTTGCGTCGTATTGTTAAAAGTAGTTCAGTTTTTTTCACGAACAATTTGAACTGAAGCCTTTGTTGTTTATCCGAAATGTGTTTTGCTTAAGATTTTTATTTTCGGGAATCCTTTATTGAACTGCGGTGTTCCTAGCACTGCGTTTTAAAGTAAGACTACAGCTGTAATGTGGAAAAGAGACATCGCTCTTTCCGTGTATTGCGCTCATTTCCTAAACAGCAATGAAAGTTTCTTCCGTAAGTTCTTACTTTATGAGGTGTTAGCAGGCCTCCTGTATTAATTTTTTGAACTTAATATCCTTGTCGGTATAATAATATCCAACTTCAATAATATAAGACAGCTAGTAGTCACTGTATCCGAAAACAGCTTGGACGGATATACACTCAACCAGCACCTTAATTTCAAGAAAGCCATTTTAAATTAGACTTTAAAGCTTCGTGTACAAAGTCGAATATCGTCCAACATATTGTGCTGGCTGTGAACATAACAAAATTCAACCTTAACTCTTCACAATAGAGTCAATTATCGTAAAACTCAGATACTGACTGTAAATATAGCGTCTTAATAAACATCTCATTCCAATCAGCTGTTTGAATTCACGTTTTTTCACCCACGCACTAGTTCACCTTGCGATTTAACGTATTTTCGCACGCTACAATCAGGTGTTTCATTGTTTTTTTAAATGCTTTTTGTTGTAAGAGGATCTTAAAGGATGAGCGGCAATCGGTAATTGTTAAATCGTTTTGTAAATTGTAAAGAGATTTAGAAGCAATGATACGGTAATTTTTTATTGATTGTACTTTATGTCGGCTTAATTGAAAGAAACATACAATAACTAGTGTTGAATTGTGTGGACTATTATTTCTAAGATTTCAAATCTGTTTGTACCTAATTAGGTGTGGCAAAAGAATTTGTAAATGAGGTTTAACTTCAATTTGAAAAACAATACAAGCGTTTGGTTTGTTTTGTTCATATTCCTCTGATGTAATACAGTATTTGGACGACGTATGAGAGGTATTGACTTATTGAGTTAGAAGTGTAAACATTATGTTATTTTTTATAAAAGGTTATATCGCAAATAAGTTACTAATATTGATTATCTTTTGTTATAGGAAGATGAAAAGGTGATGGACCTGGTCAAAAGATACGGGCCAAAGAAATGGACGCTCATAGCGCGCCACCTAAAGGGAAGGATAGGAAAACAGTGCAGGTAAGCATTAAAGTAACAAGCAAGCAAAATCTCTTTTTAATTCGAAACGTATGTTAAATTTTACAAAGTAAATAGTTTAACTAGGAATCTGTTGACAATAGCCAAATTAGAGAATATATGAATTCAATTCAATTGGAACAGAAACAACATAAAACTTGTAAACAATACAATGTAAAAAAATATATTAGTGATTAAAAAAAACCATTTCAATGTTGTGTTGTTTTGCGATGTGATTGGTATCAGAATTTGTTTATAGTCAAATTGAGTTGGATCTGCATTCAAATAATTTAAAGAGATTTTCTCAAGAGAATTGTTTCTGGTCATCCTAATAAACTATTGAACTTTCCAGAGAACGATGGCACAACCACCTAAACCCGTCTATAAAGAAGACGGCGTGGACGGAGCACGAAGACAGAGTTATTTACCAAGCGCACAAGCAGCTCGGGAACCAGTGGGCTAAGATAGCTAAGCTGTTGCCTGGCAGGTGAGTACTGTATAAATATGAAGACTGAAACCCGCAGAACTTAGGTGTTACTGACTAATCCAGGAAAAGAGGGGGGGGGGTGGCGAAATTGGTACTGAAGTGGCCACTTGATTGCCACTGATTTTCAGCTTAGAATGATTTTAAAGTAAATGTCACAAAGCTGTCTGCGATTAGTGACGTTTATGGCATTTTTACTGGAAGTCGATTTGTTGCTAATTCGCTAAAATCTTCAAGGAAATTATTCAGGCAAGAGAAGAAGGTAGAGATACTAAAGATCTTATTAATCAACATACTTTTTATTAGCCTTAATTTTTTTTTTACTTTTTGCAGCGTTTAAGGCAAGCTATGGAAAAGCCATTCGTCACAATAATTCAAGTGTCTTATGTCAGTTAAGATTTGTTCATTTTCATCCTCAATAATCCAATTCCGTCCCCCACAGGACCGACAACGCAATAAAGAACCACTGGAACTCGACGATGCGTCGGAAGTACGAGCCCGACCTCCTCGACAGCTTCGAGTCGCTGCGGCGCAAGCAGGCGCGCGGCAGGCGGGAGGGGACGCCGCATGCACACGACAAAGTACAAGTCGCTTACAACGATGTTAGTGCGCTTTCTGTGTTCTGTTTTGAGTTTGGTTGGGTTGTTATTCAAAACTTAGTGCTGAAAAAGTAGATTATCAAGTATACAAAAATGTATGAGCGCTAGATCAAGAGAATGTAGAATAATATGTATATGAAAATAGATACGCATCAGCAAAGGCATATTTTTTCTACATTAAGGTATTGTACACAGGCGTGTATCTCTGAACCTTAAAGCAGAAATCCTGATTTCGTCGCAACAAGATTGAACAAAAATCTGCTGTTGTGTACGAGAGCCTCGAGAATTTTGATCTAAAAGCTTATACGACTATAAAAAAGCAAAGAATTGCTAAAAAGTAAAAGAAAATTTTGAGTCTGTAATGGTCAGGTAAAGGAGTAATTGCCGTCTCATTTCAAGTGATAGAACAAGAACAAATTAATAACTAAAACAAAGAAATAATTCACAATAATAACCCAACCAAATTGTTAATAGGCGAGATATGGTAAATGTAATCTATACACAAGGACACAGCGATCACTTATTACCATATCTATGCCTCAAAATGTATGTGCCAGATAAAACTTAACTCAATATTGTGTTTGCATACTACAATAAATAAAAGTTCTATTAGACCTTGTCGGGAACGATAAAATAATACTTAGAAAACTATGTTTCTTTCATTGAAAGTAATGTGGTATGTATAGTATAAATATAAAATTCCCCTGTCACGATGTTAGTTACCGTACTCCTCCGAAATGGCTCAACCGATTTTTACCAAATTTTATATGCGTATTCAGTAGGTCTGAGAATAGAACAACATCTATTTTTAATACCCATAAGTGATAAGGGATGATCACACAAAAAAAAATATTTTATTTTTTGGACGAAATTGTTTGTTTTTACTTTTTTTATAATGTGGCATTAAAAATACATACAACCAGAAAATCGGCAAAACAACGTTTGCTGGGTCAGCTAGTATAGTATAAATTTTAGTTCTATGATACAAAGAAAACTATTAACTTAAGTGCAGTGTTGGCATATACATTTGAATATTTTGTCCTTATTTGCAATGTCCACAACCTGATTTTAAAAGGTCCATCAGAATATAAATTAGATAACCATTTGTTAAGTCACATTCTCTAGTTCTTTTTAATATGCGTTTCTACTTTCTCCTTTATTAATCAATTAAGCATATAATTAAAAACTTTCAGAATCAGGTTGGATAGATGTTTTATTAGATTTTTTCTCATTTGGTTTTTGTTTTCGGTAACAGTGTCTATAAATATATGTGCTACTTACAAAGGCCGACTGTAGTTGTGTGTGCTTTCTCGTTTTGTATATATTATGTTAAGTTAACTTTTGGCTTTATCATGTGTTTTAGTTATCACGCTTATGACCACTTTCATATAACATTCACTTTCATCAAAATAAATGTTGCACATATCGTAGTGACAAAGTGTGTAGTTTCTGAAGAACTAACTTCTTTACTAATATTCGATATTTGTAGACAGAGGAGTAGTCTCTTCTCTGAACTTATATTCTTTAATGTAAGACGAAATTAGAAAATTTAGATCAACAACCCACATTCTAAATAAAACCAAAGAATAATCATTCATAGATATCAAAATTGGTCAAACAGCTTCTTCCCTTCCTTATAAAAATGAACAATATGAAACAACCTAAATTACCCGCATCACATGAACAAACATAATTATATAATCTAAATATATTTAATATCCCTGTCACACCCACAGCAGACCTGGTCAGACCCCTTCAACGAGTCAACACAGAGTAACTCATCCAACACAAGTCAGCCTGCGTCGAAGCAAGTGTTACACTTCAGACAACTGCTCAAGGATCAACTGAACAACATCAGTCTGCAGTCGAGACAGAAGTCGCCGGACAGGGGAGGGCTCGTACCAGCTGATATTGAAATCGTTGATGCCCCTTTTAAGTGAGTGTTTGCCTTTATTTAATAAAAATGTAAGTAATTTAATGAGAAAAAGGCAGCAAGTCAAGTTATATGAACAAAGGCGTGGACCACAGAAATGTATTTTACTTCGCGAGGATCGAACCTGCGAGAGGTCGAGTACAACATTTACTACTCGATCATCATTTATCCATGCGGTCAAAAGTCGCCTTCATTAGAAGTCCTTAAATGTCTAGCTGTTTGCTCCCATTAAATGAAATCTTAACATAAGTTGACAGTAAGTCACAAAACCGGGTGTGTTTCAAACAAAAAATTACAATGAAAAACTCTGTTCGAGAAATACCTTATGTTTCTCACATTTTAGTTAACCTGTCTTATTTTTTTAGTTTTCTAACAATTCCTTCCGCTGTTTCCAGGTTCGTGAACATAGAAGTACTACCAACGGACTCACAGTTCAGGAATTACTTACACCAAACTTCAACAGCCAATGAGAACAATCAAGATGCCAGTAAGTATATCAATCAATGACACATTTCTTAAAACTTAGCCTTATTCAATTTTTGACCTGCTTGTTTGTCCTGCATGGGGTTGAACCCGCGAAAACGTCGTGCATAGTGGATCTGGCGTTGTAATCTCAACCACTACAATCCAAACAAAAAAAATATAATGGCAGAAAATTACTAACCAAATGACTAAAGATCTCGTTGGCGTGCAATTGGAAGGCCTATGTCCAGCAGTGGACGAATATGGGCTGACGATGATGATCATCGGCCTAGCCTTTTCCCAACTATATTGGGGTCGGCTTCCAGTCTAACCGGATTCAGCAAAGTGTCAGTGTTTTACAAGGAGTGACTGCCTATCTGGCCTCCTCACCCCAGTTACCTGGGCAACACGATACCCCTTGGTTCGACTGGTTGTCAAACTTTATTAGCTTAGCTTCTGACTACCTATAAAGACTGTCAAAGATGTATGAATAACAGCCGGGCCATGATGAAATGACTAATAAATACATAATTATGAATTAATTGAAAAAGTTACTATCATAACACAATTATCGAAGAGAAGTATTTAAGATTGTAGTGTTAATATGTTGATACTGACGACCTCCGTGGTCGAGTGGCGCACGCACCGGTTTCAAGGTGTCGCTAGCTCTGAGGTCCCGGGTTCGATCCCCGGCCGGGTCAATGTAAAAATTCACATTTCTACATTGTCTCGGGTCTGGGTGTTTGTGGTACCTTCGTTGTATCTGAATTCTATAACACAAGTGCTATAGCAACTTACTTTGGGTTCAGAACAATGTATGTGCTGTTGTCCGCATTATATTTCCATTTAGTTTGTTTAATAATTAATTTGCCGTACGAAAGTTCTTATAATAACACAATTATCTTCACTTTCCAGTAACATACGCTGTCCAAGCAGAGAGTAGTAAGGTGATAGAAGTCCCTTCAGTGTACACGTCGCCTAAGAAGGTCACACAGACTAGCAGCCCGCCGCCCATACTCAGGCGGAAACCCAAGAAGTCACAGAGTACCACGAATAATGTGAGTTAATGTATTGTATCTGTGTTTTATATTCATGTTGGTTTTACCTGGTAAGGTATGCTGGGACTTAAGTGCTAAGTGGTGGCGAATCTGTAAATCATTGGTATTTGGTATATGTAAATCCAATATTTTTAAGTGAAATCTTTTGAAATATAACAAGTTTGAAATGGTGAAGATAGATTTTGTGGAGAAACCTTATTTGAAGTTTGTATATCAAGTTATTACAGTGATAATAATATATATAATATATAATAATATATAATATCATGGGACAATAATATATAATATCATGGGACAACTCACACACGGTTATCTGATCCCAAGCTAAGCAGAGCTTGTGTTATGGTAACCAGACAACTGATAAACTTACTTATATAGTTCTAAATACATACATATTATAGATAAATTACACCCAGACACAGAACAAATGATCGTGCTCATCACACAAACATTTGTCCTGGGTGGGAATCGAACCCACGACCTCCGGTATAGCAGTCAGGGTCACTAACCACTAGACCAACAGGCCCGTCAGTGATAATCTTATTTTCGTCTCATTCGTTTCTACTATTTTCTTGTCTTTTTAATTTTTTAGTTAACATTCCAAGATATATCCTTAGTGACCATATTCTCAATGTAGGCTATCATTGAAATTTCTGTACATTTTTAACACAAGTTTCCCCCGCAGTCGTGGCCGGAGTCCATCCCGAAGTCCCTGGAGGCCCGCTCAGCCGGCGTGACCCCCATCAAGGCGCTCCCCTTCAGTCCGTCGCAGTTCCTCAACTCTCCCGCCGCCATCTCCTTCGCCGCGCTCGACTCCACGCCGCTCAGGCATGCTGCTAAGGTAAATAATTAAATAAATATTTCATAACACTTATCACTCTCTTTGCTAATATATATTTTTTAAACTTGTTTATTAGTTACGGAGTGGAATCAAATATAGTATTATGTGTGATATGACTCCGCGGATAGTCGAGTGGTGGAGGTCACCACGCCAAACTCACTGCGTGTCGAGTCTTGGGTGCGATCCCCGCGTAGGACAAGCATTTGTGTGATCCAGGTTTAAGTCTGGGTGTCTTTGTGCACGTGATTTGTATGATTGTGAAACCCCTGCGACACAAGGATTAAATTCTTATTGTTACTGCGGGAGTCGTTCTTTTTTATGTTTGTTGACTTAAAGTGTATCACATTTGGTTCGATAAAAACGACAACCATCCGTGAATAAAAATTTCTTTATTCAACCTATACTCAGTTGACTGAAGTACCATGTCAAATTAGATTTAACTTAAAGATAAAATATCTTATTCAATACCAATCTATTCCGCATCCCTCAGGAATGGAGTGCGAGTCCTTTACTGCAGACGCCGACGCCCGCGCATGTCACTCCGGGCGGACCCGCTGCACTCAAGGGAACCACTCCTAAGTAAGTAGATTATTAAATTAACTATAGAAAAATACATATTTGACTTGTGTAATAGACATAAATTTCCTTTGTATTGAAACAATCAAGTTTCGATAAAGAGATAGATTATAACAGGTTGTATTTGTCCCATTATTTACGGAGAGTTTCTTGTCAGTTCTTTTCCATAAGAGAGACATTTTGAAACCTTGCATCTACAGTCAATATTGTAAGTGCCTAGAAAACTGTCTACTTGATATAAAACCTTTTGAATTTGATTTTGTAAAATTTTACCCCTGAAAGCGAGTCTATAGGTAGCAAAATTTTGCATGGATTTTGATGTTGCGTTGCAGATGTTGCATCAAAAGATACACAATACAACTGTAACATATTCAGGTCCGCTGTGCTCCTACGCAATAGCCATAAAACGCATATTAATCACACAAAAACATTCACAGAACCCCGACACCCTTCAAGATCGCGATGGCGGAAATCGGCAAGAAGTCCGGTCTGCACTACGAGCCGTCCAGCCCGGGACTGCTCGTCGAGGACATCACTATGATGATGAAGAGAGAGAACTCTGATAGTACTGTGCAGCTGAACGATTCCATGCTGTCATCAACAGCTGATGGCCCGGAGAATGCGAGTGTACAGGTAAGGGATTAAGTTTTTAGTAATGCTATGCATTCAATGATTATGAGTCATGTTATACTGGCCCGTTGGTGTAGTGGTAAGTGACCCTCTCTTCTTGGCGACACTGAGAGGTCTGGTGACACGAATCGGATTAAATGCGTAATATATGCGCATATAGACGGTGTCAGTGTTTGGTTAGATATATGCATCACTGGATCTAATATAAAGATGCAAAAATAAATGCGATTTTTTAAAAGGAGCGTGTTTTACTTAAAATACGTAATGAGTAAGGCAGGATTGTAAACTAGTCTGGATAAGGACAAGGCCATATTAAATGCACCCGAACCAATAAAGTTTAAGGAAGTTAAGCGGTTTCTAGGTGTAGTTAATTTTTATAGAAGTTTTATACGTAACGCGGCGTCTAGAAATCAAAATCAAAATTTATTTATTCAAATTAGGCTACTATGTAGTACTTCTTGAAGGTCAAATTACATTGGAAAGCGCCCAGTTTCGTCTACTCTTTCTCGCTTCCTAAGGGCCTTCGCTGAGGGAGAAGAAACGCAGCAAACTCCGCAGCAGCATGCTGCTGTGAACGCGCCGTGACAGTGAGAGGTAGACAGCAGCGGGTGGCGGTATGTCGCGAGCTGGCGCGTGTCTCGCTTCTCTAGAATTTTAATAAATTGTAGGGGTTTAAAATACTAAATGAAAAAAAATATAAACGTACTAGTGGCCCCTTTGATTTTTAGAGTTCTCTGGTCTGCCATCATTAGAACCCGACTTCCGCATGGAATTTTTTTTTCTAACAAAATCGGTTCATAAACGACGAAGCTAGGCGCGAAAAAAATTTTTAAAAACGCATAATGTATGCGGTCGAATTAAGCAAACTCTTTTTTTTGAAGTCGTATAAAAACGAAAACTGACGCCCGTAGTAGGGTGACTTATTGATAGCAACATTGATGAAGGAATTGGCTCGTGTGTCACATGTGCGAGAGTATGCGCGACCCTTCTGCCAATTTTTTTTTAGTTGAGGCGGGGAAATACTCTGACATCCGCATCCTCGAGAGAGGGAACGGGTAGTGTCAGACTCCTATCCGCCGGGTGACGTCAGCCGCGTGCCGGCCGCGGGGAGGCCTGCGTCGGCCTGCTCGCCTCATACTGGGGAACACCCGTCACGACCTCAGTGCGACCCCACGGCCTGGGTCTGTGTGAGCGGGCGCCCAGACCCTGGTGAGGGCAAGTCGCGCTCGTGCGGGACGGGGGCGCTGGGATCTTCCTCGCTAGCGCGCTCCGCTGCCTCCTAATTATAGAAATGCCTGGCATTTTACCACCAGTGAAAGGCTTGCCAAATTAATGTTCGGTCGAAATTTGCGATCGCGTCGTCAGCGCCAGTAATAAACGAACCAATTTAAGGACACCACGTTTTATCGCTCCTCACTTACCCACCTATACACATGACTAATATTACATACATCTGACCTTATGAGTAACATTCAGCAGGTGAACGACTCGGGCATCGGCAGCCTGAAGCGTCGCTCGTCGGTGTGCGGCAAGGAGAACGTGTCGGTGGGCCACAAGCGCGCGCGCAAGGCGCTGGCCAGCAGCTGGGGCGCCGTCACCAGCACGCCGCACGCCGGCCGCGCCGCGCTCGTGCCCGACCTCACCTACATCGAGACGCCGGTCAGTGTGCTAGCATGTGTTCGTCTGAAGAAGAGATGTAGACACGTGTAGTCACGTGGCGGCATGTCTAGCAAAGTTCAAGTAAAAGAACTGGCTAGCCAGCACCGAGTATAACAACGACTTGGTGCCACTTGGTGTCAAAAGCCGCAGTTGGGCAAATACCTCCCCCTTTAGACCTCTCTTTCTTTAGCCATTTGTTCACCGCGTCTTTGACTAGATCATGACATTATCTTCACGAGCTTTGGGTTTATTTTTTTTAGGTAACGAAACATTTCGAACCATCTTTATAAAATATACAGTCAGCTCGGTCCTCAGATCACATCTGCCTTGCATTCTTCTTTATTTTTAAATGTTACTAATGGTATAAATTAAAGATAACCCCACGATTGACCCTAACGACAAACTCACAAAACACTTCAAATAAAAGAAAACATTATACTTGTTACAGAGCAAAACCTTAGCCGGCGACAGCTCGGTAATGTTCTCACCGCCATCCATCGTCAAAAACTCGCTAATGGAAGAATCGACAAGCCTACACTCCCTCATCAGCGCCGAAAATACGCCAGAAACAAGCAAATACGAAGACATAGACATTGAGGCAGTCATCACTGAGAAAACAAAGGTACAACACAGGTCTTTACTCCTTACTAATCCCGAACCTAACACCTTAGGTCCCACACAAATCATTTACCCAGAGTACGATAACGAAATACAACCATTCAGAGACGTCACGAACTTAGACGGACCGAGTTTCGCGAGATTAAACGCGGATAGACTTAGAACGATCAACTCAAGCAACGAACTCGCTTGCGACACTTTAATAGCACCCAAAGAGGTTCTAGCTAACGCGTTAGCAGACCACATATACAAAGTGACCAATCAGAAACCGTCTACGTCACGGATAGATGAGATTTTAACCAATAAGATTATGAATAAAAATGATTACGCGCAAAAAGAGAACCAATGGTGGACCGTTGATAAGGACACGGGACAAACGGACGAATTGTTTAATAGTGATTATTATATGTTCGCTAATATGTAAGATGGGATACGCTTATTGATTTAGGTAAGGTCTTGGATGTTTCGTTACAAAAGTCAACAGAATGTTTTGTATATTTATTTAAAGAACTTATGGTAGTTGTGGTCAAAACTTTTCTGTGTTCATCATGCATCGAGCATTATTGACACGAAAAAAAAATGGTTTTCAACCGTTCTTTGTTCAGAATTTTTATTTTTAGTTTCCATTTGCTTGAAAAATAATAAGAACATTTTTTTAACGAAACATCGTAAGACAATATATGGACTGTGAATAAATAGTGATACATTTGTAAGTAAATAACACGCTTAACTAAGTCATAAACTAAACGGTTAAATAAAACTCGTGGGGTACTCGATAAAAATCGATATCATATCGAAATAAATAAAAAACGTTAAAAATTTTGGTCTAGGACCACTAAAATCACAATTTTAAACAAAATTAATATAAACGGCTTAAAAATCATGTAATGTGAATATTAAAATAAATTCTAGTATCCCACATAAAACTACTAATAAACTGACTAACTAATAAAAATGTGATCAAATTCTAAAAAAACTAAAAAGTCAACTAAATCATTCATAATTATTAATTTCTAATGAGATTCGTCTTTAAATCACGTTTTAATCTAAAAAAAACAAAAATATCACTCCGAAAGTGATATGATATCTCGAATTAAATCGATTCTCGATTCTCGGTTGTAAATTTTATTAGTTTTAAAACTCGGTTTAATTTAGATAGGTTTTGCACCAAACTAATGTTAACGTTGAACGGTATTAGAACTTAAGTACCAAAGATGAGGTTTTCATCAAATGAACTATTCGTTTTTTTTTCTATTAATTTAATATATTCTTAATTAACTCTCTAGTTAAAAGATTTAGCTGTAATCGTCAAAAGTATACCTCAAGTTTACCATGCACCAAATTGTTTAAGTGTTACTAGTTTATAATAATTCCAAGTATTAATTCGTTAGGTTAAAATACTTGTTCGTAGTAACAAAAAACAAATAAGTACAAAATATTGTGTTTCAACAGTATTTATTTCATCGTGTTTTCTTATTCGAAAGATGTAAAAATAATAACTTTGATACGGAATTGGAAAACGAAATCGTTGGTTATAGGTTAGGTTAAGAGCATTAGGTTCTTTTCGAAGGCACGATTCCTTTTCACTCACTAACTTAACCCTAGTAGGTGACCTATCCTATCCTCGTATTTATTTATTTAGAAATTCTATTAATATTAGTATTTTTGCTTTGTATTTTGCCTTGAGAATATTAACATTTTTTTTATACTTAATTTAACTGTCATTCGGATAACGACTAAAATGCTGTCGCGTAGGTTGTGGAATTTGTATTTATACAGTACTTTTTTTTTGTTAAATTTATAACAATTTTAATATCGGCAGCTACTTAAGAGTACTTTATTTGGAATAAATAAATGACATTACCCCGAACCCTTATCCCTCCATTTTGTATTTTTCCCGCCAATTCCAATCCCGCCACAATATTGACAGGCCAGTGTTGAATCTTCTAAAAAATACTTATTTATTTATATCTTGTTATAGCAATTGTTTTTTGTTACTATTTATGTTTAAAAAAATGTTTTAATTTATTCTGTAGCTGTAGTTTCTTTGTATTATGGCAACATTTTTTTTTGTATTATCGATGTGTTTTTTTCTTATTATTTTGAGTAGTTTAGTGTCTCTGTCAATATTGTTTGTATTCCAATCCAATCCAAAAGAGATCCGATGTCATTTTTTATTTCAATAAATGTATTTTGTACATTATATGTTTGTTTTGTTTTTCACCCTTGGTTCTTAGACATTTAAATACGAAAATATAAGCGACTAAAAAGATCTTAATGCACCAGGAACCGTGGGTGTTGTGTACATATCCATGGAATTCCGTCTTCAAGCCAATGCCATCATAAAGCTCATTGGCACGTGTCCTTGGAGACTAATTTCGTGTATAGATGTATTAAGATCCTTGAAGAAGTTTAAATGTCTAAGCGTCTTGACTATTTAGGTCTGGATTTAAATTATTTTTTAAAGGCCTATTCTTTTCATGCACATAGATCAAACTCTAGATTATTACGCAATAATAATTAACTCAATTTTCAAGTCATTTATTATTTACAACAATACTTTGGAAAATTGATAATATTTTAAAGTGGTTTGACACAAATACTATGCAATACCAAACAAATCAATTAACAAATTCACTGTTGAAGGAAATAAAATTTAATTTACCTAACAGATTCTAATAAAATAACACAATTATTTAAAAACAGTTCTAAATCGAACACACTCATTATACGTAATGCAAGTTATCTGAAGAAAATTATCTCTTTAGCTCATTCCACAAGAAAGATAAAAAAAAAATATTTTGCGGAATATGAATATTCAGTTTGTATAGTAACTACAGTAAACAACTACATCTATACGAATACAATAATATACATGCATCTACACCAATAGATGTGAAACACATTAGCACAAACTGCACAAATAAAATTCGTTTCTAGGTGATTCGAGGCAACAATGATCCTATAATCGTTAAGAAATCTGCTGTTCGCTCTATCAAGTTCGACCAGGATCTGTCTGAGATGCAGGACGAGAGTGAGAAAACGTCGCCTTTTATAATGGTTAGTATTCTTTGCTTTATGTTTTAAATTAAACTTTGTATCTTAGGGTTGAAGCTACTACTTCATACAAAACAGATAGATTTTATTCCACGGATAGCCGGGTGAGGTCATCATTCATAAGGCTCGCGCGACGTGTCGTTGGTCGATCCCCACATAGGACACGCATTTGTGTGATCCACTCAACGTTTTTGTGCGTGTACATGTGACTTGAGTGTTTGTTAACCCCCCGCGAAAAAGATCATATTCCTTAATGAGAGTCCCCCTTTAATAACTTCTAAACCACTTATGTCCACTGTGTGATGTGCATTGTGCAGTGGTTTTGAGCCCTGTATAGGTCGGTATGGTTATTATGCGACTGGTTGATCCCCAAATGCGTGTTGTCGTGTCTTTTACAACTTGCTACTCTTCTTATTAAAGTAGTTTAGTATTCGGACGCTGCCAACCAACGTTTCTAACTTTATTATTATTACTTAATCACATCAATTGCGGGTGTCGCATTCAAACTGATAAAATAATGTATACAATGATAAAAATAAAACTTTTATTTTCCAGGGCTCCTACAAATGGCAAACATTTGCTTGTGGCATGACGCAAGATCAACTGGACCTTACGCAGTTAGCTCATCAGTATATGAGGAAAACGGCTTTAAAACCGAGATCACTTAACTTTCTATAGCTGAGTTTTATGTCCCGAACTATACAAGCAACATAAAAGTCCTAAAACCTAAACTATAGGGTTTCAAGCACATCTTTGAGTACCGAATTGATTTTTTTATGGTTCTCTCCTTTTCTGCCAGTCGGAATCTTCATTAACCTGAGCGAGATAAAGATGAAAGCTGACATTCTATACCGCTGCATTATCGCACTCTTTTTTCTCACGCTCTAATTAAGCGATGATACCTTGCGATAGAAAAGGATAGAAACAAAAAAAACATGATTCGTTGCTGTTAGATGTGGCATAACCAAGCTGCTTAAGTAAATTGGACCATAAGTTTAATGGCATAATGCTAAAATATGTTTGCGATTGAGTGTTCGGTTGTAAAATATGTTTAAGTTTATTTGTGGTTTTGGTAGTTTTATCTTTCTGCTAGTTTTAATCGTGGCCTTTGGACTGGTATCCGAATCATGCTTTTTGATTTTTTTATTCTTTATAACAAAACATCTATAAGTATTGATCATGCGAATCCTTTATTTTTCAGACACATTAATCTATAATTCATTTAATTTCCAATCAAAATAAAACTCGACTACACTCCAATCTAAAACTGAAATATATCAGTCGTTTCTTTATTCAATAACTGTTTGTATTAAACGCTCCTTGATAACCTTTTTTAATAAAGTATATTTAAAAAAGTCATTCTCAGTAATTTGTTCATATTAAATCATTCATCATTAAAATAGTTCAATCCTAATAATTTCACTGTCAATAGGCCACGATCTAAAAAGTAGAATACAACGCAGTCGCACGTACGCTTATTAATATAGAATACTTTAGATAATATCGTTTAAGCATTAAACATAAGAGTTGTAAATAAAAACAGTGTGATTCTAGTATATAAGTATAATTATGTACGAATTGTCTAGAAAGTTATGTAATGAGAAAATATAAAATTATAGGTCAATGTTAGTATGTTTCATTATTTTAAACTATATGATTTCTGGAGGCATTTCTCTTAAAAAAATATTGCTATTGTAAAGCGTGACACGGCGTAGAGCGCTGTCCCTCTTCCACGCATGCAATGATGTTACATTAAAAAGAGATAGGTATACTAGTTACATTAATATCTTGTGAATTTAAGCTTAATTTTAGTATGTTTTTTTTTGTGTGTACGTTTGCACGTTTCATAGATTTTTTTTATGTTAATTTACTTCACTGTCTTGTCCTTACTATTTTTTTGTAAAATGTGTGAAAACATGAAAATATTTTATTATCATCATCTTATCTTCTAAGCCTAGTTTAAACGGGATTTAAAACTAAATTATGTTAAAAATTAGATTATTTTATGGCTAATTGGTTACAATTCGTTAAGTCAAAGTATGTATGAAAGTAATTTTCGATTTTATTTCGAAGAGATCCGTTTTTTTAAATTATATCTGAGTTGGCTCGTTTGCTTCGTGTGATTTTTTTCCCTTTTTCTATCCGAGACTTAAACTAGAAAAAATATTCGGAACGAATACATTAATGTATTGATCCTAGTAATATTTGAAATACAGCTTCTATGCTTCTGCAAAATCTTCAACAAATGGGTTTATTTCTCAAAACTTTGGTTAAGTGTAAGTCGGGCTCATGACATCGAGTTACCATGCAAATAGGTAAAAAAAAAAACACGCATCCTGATAAGCCCGGTTTCAATTTAAAAGTTGTTATTACAAAAATAAATTATCTGCGTTTTCTCGATTCGCGACATACAGTCTGCTGACAGATAGACGGACATGGAGCCTAAGTAATGATTAGGGCCTTCTTAAAAATGAACCTGCCCTACCCATCATCAGGATATAACATAATTTATGATACGGCCATTTTTTTGGAAAACTTGGTTTATATTTCAGATTAAGTTGTCTATTCAGTAGCTCAGAAGCCGTACTCCGAATATGGACCAGAATAGGTCTAAAAAGTTGGGTGCATCAACCAGTACCGCCTCATTTTTTCTAGTTGGTGTCTAAACCTTTAAGAATTAATATAGTCTAATGTAATTTGAAAGAGTACAAATGTAGGGTTAAGTAAAACTCAATTATGTATATCTAACACCGTGGGTGAGTTATAGTAGCTCTATAGATTAATAAGATTGTAATTGCTTTTATTTGTATTTTAGATTTTTTATATAGAAAATAATAATTATGAGAATGTTTAATAGTTCATTATAGAGTCAATTTGTGTAGTTTAAATTAGGTTTAGCTGTCTTTTTTAGTTTGAAAACAAATGGAACGGAAATTCAACACTGCTGACAGAATTAAACTAAAGTTAAGTTATTAAAAAACTAAATTAAAAAAAAAACGGTTTGAAATGGCTTTTATTTAAGTGTTAGTAGGAGTTGTTACACGAACTTGTGCTTAAGCCCTTTGTCAACGCGGCATCGCAAGTCTTCTCTGCCTGTTTACACAACGATTTATTGTCCAAGGTTCTACCAATACGAAACTTATACAGAATGTGTTTGTTTAGAGTGTAACTAAGACGGGTGTAGGAAGCTTGCAATACCTTGTATACGATGGGCGTTAAAAAGCTACAAAGGTGTAGGAATAAGCTTTTATAGCCGGTATTCAAAATAACACAGATGGAAGTCACACTACGATGTTACACTGTCTTTGTCACTCTCCTAAAGTATGATAAAGACAGCATGACCTTCTTGCGTGACTCTCGTTAGTGTCGAACTTGGATACAGGCGTAAGAGTATTCTCTAAGCTTTGCTGGGACCAAGGTTTATTCGTAGATTTTGTCAATTTAATGGCTGCCAATTTACCCTAAAAATTGTGGTTTTATTAACAAAAATAAATAGAATCTTGTAAAAATCGATGTGCGATTTACTGTCTTAGTTTTGTAACTCTTCAGAACAATTTAGGCATATTTTAGCTAATGTTTAAGTTTTGTATAATATTTAAAATTTAAGAGGCAATATTTATACGAATTATGTTAAAACATATTTTATTGTACGTTTTTTATTTTGATGTCTATTAATTTATATTTCCTTTATTCGGAATTTCTAACGGCTGCTCAACTGATTTTAATAATGAAATGTCATTTAATAATCCTGTCAAAATATCGAAGCACTCTGTACATTGAATTGTGATAAAGAACTTGCATATTCATGTTTCTTACTAATTTAAGCATGTGAAATCTTTTCTACCGAAAAAAATGTAACAGAATCCGATTAACTGAGTAACTATCTATATGTTGGACAAACAATCTTAGTTTTGCAGCTGACAGTGGCGCTAGTGTAGCTGTCAACACCACAACAACTGTCACTTTGACGTCTAAAATGTTCAGGTAAATATTTAGTTCCAATTTTCGCCACCGGAACGAATAAGTTTGTAATGTCTAAATAAGTTTGAACAGTCTAGTTGATAAGTGATTGCCATTTTTATTTTATACAAAGACTTGGATAGTGTTTTTATTTTGTGACAACGATTATATTGTTCTAGTTTGTACATAGCACGTAGATAATGTTTGTAAGTATATTATTATGGATGTTTAATTAAGAAATAAATGGTTTTATAGAAAATTTGGTTGTTTTAATTAATCGGCTAAAATGTGTAAATGTTTTACGGGGTGAGTTCGAGAACTGGTAGTATGTATTTAAACACGCTGACTTTTTATGCAACTTAATGTGAAGAAACACCAACGACAGAAGTTAGAAAAACTTTGAAAAAGAACTTTCTGATGACGAAGTACTGTAAACTATAAATAATGCACTTCATTTGTTAAAGTATCTAATGAGAAAAGGTAAACAAACTTGGTGTATATTTTTGATTTAAAACTGCCTAATATGAAAACTACAATAAAGATTTCGTGGGGCCTAATGATCATTATTAATTGCCTGACCAGTTTCGGACCCAACTGGGGTTCTTAATTATGAGCTCGTGGCGAAAAATATGTCTGACGGACTACAGTTTTTTTTGTCAAATACCCTATTCGGGACCCCGCTACCGCGAATATTATCAATTCGAAGATATTCGATTCTTTATTTAACGTGATTGTATAGACACACCAAGATGCTACTACGAGTTAATAATTTGTATCTTTACTCTGATTTTTATAAACCTAATTCTTTGTTTTTATTCCAAATTCTGGTTATCTGTACTCTCATTTAGGTTAAGTACCTCAACAAATGGACTATTCAGTACAGTCACAAATTCTGTCTTATAAACAGCACTTAAGACTAAAGACAGTAGGTATAGTACCTTCACTACCTAGTAATGTCATCAGTAACTGAAACGTCTTGCGAAATTGCCTGCTGGCTGGAGACCGGGGTCTATTAGCATGGGGAGAAATTAAATTGTCGGGAAAGGTGGTGGATGGTGATAAGCGGAGCGGATAGCGGGTAAGTTGTGTAAATTGATTTGTGTATGAAAGGCGGATTGTAGCTTTGTTTATTTGCTTGGAGCTGTTTTAATTTAACCTGCTTTAAGATATTTGATTTTTGCGTCGCGTGGGTGTCAAGAATTCAAGTTATATGCACATTCACAAAACACGCAAACTTAGAACAAGCATTCGTGAGTCACTCAAATGTTAAGTGGGGTCCGAACCGATAATTCGTCGCGCACAGCTGGTTTGGCGTGGTGGTCGTGGCGTCATGGAAATTTGAAGAAGGGATTTTTACACTGCCAACGTAAGTTAATTAGTATGATGTAAAGCAAGAAATGTGTGAATTTAGTTGCTCATTCAGTAAAAAAAGGGATAAATTTCTAAAACATTACACATATTGTTACATGTTTCACAGAACTTAAAGCAAAACTCGCATCAAAATGATCCAAGTTAAATACCTATACCTGTAACAAATACCAATTCGATAATTAACCCTTTGAGGCCACGGAGCTAACGCAAATTAGTTCTTACTTCGAATTCTCAAATAACCAGAAACAATACAACTAATAAAATTGAACAGACACGTTTCCGAACCCCACATCAGGCACAAACCGCACAATTATTCGATCACCCATAATTAATAATCGCCTGAAATAACCTACTTCATTACCACTGTGGCACTGCCCTTATGTCGTATAACCGTGCGATGTTCAAGCGAAAATCAACTGTACTTAGCTTCATTAGGGCTTAAATTACGTTGGCTTAGAATCAAACCCCAGTCGAAGGCTTGTAAATTGGAGTAACATCGCTCGCAGCAATTAAGATTGCATGTCACTGGTCTAAATTTAGTTAAATTCCTCGTTGAATTTATCGGGACTTTTGTATTAGTGTCTATCTTATTTAGCGTTAAGGCTGTCATACATGGA
Source organism: Trichoplusia ni (assembly GCF_003590095.1). Lineage (NCBI taxonomy): Eukaryota > Metazoa > Arthropoda > Insecta > Lepidoptera > Noctuidae > Trichoplusia > Trichoplusia ni. Next base: position 6,857,487 of record NC_039489.1, on the reverse strand, counting down.
TAACTTTGTACTAATATTGATTAAATATATTCATTTTACGATGTGAGATTGGCAAAGTGTTTGGTTATCGTGATTCGAGGTGTTGATCAACTAATGAGGTTGATAACAACGAATTTTCGAACTCATTTATTGATATAATGGCAACATAATATATTTGACACACAGATTTAGTTTTCAAACTGTAAATGAAAATCAAGTCAAACATGAAGTTCAGTAGCTTAGGGGTATACTGTCAGACCTGACTCGGAACAGTATCTCAAATCTCAAATCGCCGGCATTGGTTTGGAAACTGTCTGCTTAAAATAGGATTGGGCCGGATACCTTAGTCGCTTACCCGGTAACTCCTGGGTCCTACGAACCTAGTGAGATGGTGTTTTGCACTGAATTTATAGATCAACAAATGGTTAGAAGAAGCCATAGACCTGACAATGAAAGAATCGATAGGCTTTGCTCTGTTAAATTGTTTCATTCACTTGACAACTTCTATGCTGAAGCTAATGCCATGTTACATAGGTAGTTACATAAGACTGATACCTACAGAACCAACTCATGTATTAAACACGCCAATCACTGTGAATCACTGTGAGAGAAGTGTAGCGGGTTCAATTCCCGGAGGTCAAGCATTCTGCGTTGGTATTCTTGTTTCAAGTCTGGCTATTCTTAGCGTTTAATGTTTACGGAACCACCCGCTGTAGCTACGAGCACTTTTAAGATTGATACACAAATGCACATTAAACAAACTCTCTTTTTGTAGGTTTATCAATGGGACAAGACCGTCACACGTGCCTATTATTGCAACTCCCGTATATCATCTGTAGTTATAATAAATCAAGGAATACCACCCAGTACTTGAAGTCGCTTTGTCCAAACGTTTCACTGCCTTGTAACTAGTTTCTTGATTTCGATAATATTTTTATCAAATACTTGTGAAAGTTTCAACTGTTTAGCTATAACATTTCATGAAATACAGTCTGAAAGACACGCGAATGGAGCGTTAGCCAGAAATTTCCGTTTTTACCCTTTGGGTACAGAAACCTAAAATACTTGACAAGTTGTTCTTAAAAACGACCTAAAACTCTTTACAATAATACAAACCTTACTCAATAACAACACACAAACATTTCAAACGAAAGCATCAAAACCCGAGTATATAATTTCTGATTAACCTACCCCAGCCTTGATATGATATTCAAAACTTAATCCGAGTGTGATTGAGAGTGCAATATCCGTTTACGTAGCTGCCACATATTAGCAACCTCAATTAACGAGTACCTGTTCGCTGTAGGGAGACCATGGTATGAGAGGTTTAGGATACACAACATTTTACACAACGCCATCTAGTCTCAAACTAAGCAAAGCTTGTATTATGACTACTAGGTAACTGATTAATATACTTATAGATATTATTTACATAAATTAAACCCTTATTATTAATAATATACTTAATAAAAGAAATATTATTTTTTACTTGAAATTTTTAGGATAAGAGTGTTACTAGATACTTACACTAGGTTTGGTGATCACGTTCTATTTGATGACACATACATTAAAGAAAACTTACTTAAAAGTAGGTCAGCTACGCTGAAAATTTAGTACAAAAAATCTCAAAAGCTATAAATAGGTTGGGAGACAAATAAATTTGACGGTGGTCACCACAATTTGCCACCCAAAATTTGTGACCCTAACAAACGTCGATTAACTTCGGTATTTATTTTTTTGTAGTGGCAACTGAGTTATATCGTCTGTGACAAAAATTACTGTCAAAATTTAAACAGTTCTTCACGGTTCATGACAAACAACCTGATGTCAGACAGATAGACGAATAGACGGGATAGACGGGCAAGCGGATGACGTCGTGTCTCAGCAATACATCGGGTTCCTTTTTAACCTTTGGGTATGGAACCTAAAAGGAATCTGAAAACTTTACAAAAAAATATGAGAACGTAAATACAAATCTTCTTTTTTGGAGGGAATTTAAAAGTGCACCAATGCTTCTAGAATTAATAGACGTGAAACTTTTAAGATGTTGTAAATAACAAATTGCAATCGGTTATCCATACAAAGTATGTCATTCAGACTCTTGAAAAAAAATACACTGCCCACAGAAACTAAAATGAATAAGTTTCAAGGCTCTTTAAATATTAATTTACGTTTTTTGTTTCAATTCTCGAAGAAGCATTGTCACTCTATCGCGAAACAATAGCTTCAATATTATTTTGTTATTTTAATCGTAATTAATCGTCAATTGTATAATCCTGACTTAATTATTCTACAAACTATGTTAGCATTTGCGTATAGAGGCATTTCATAACATACATATTAGTATATATAATACTAGCTGTTGTCCGCGACTTCGTTCCCGTGGGTAGAAGATATATGTTATGATTTATACCTGCCCTGTTTGTTCACATTTTCCAATGTTCCTATCTTCGCTCATACTAGTCGGTAGTGGGTTAAAGCCTTCCTCGGTGAATGGTCTATTCAACACAAAAATAATTATTCAATTTGGACCAGTAGTTCCTGAAATTAGCGCGTTCAAACAAACAAACTCTCCAGCTTTATATATTAGTATAGATTTAGTACTAACGGGATGAAAAGCAGTTTTGTTTCGTATTAAATGACGCGTCACGCGACTAGATTCAATTGTTTTTTACTTAACTACTTAAAAAAGTCCGATTCGAAAAATTGCCAAGAGTAAAACTTTATGGCTCGACCGATTTTTAACTAACATGTCTTAGAACAATTGCACAAAATTCACCTTTTATGTAAAACGAAATAAATTGAAATCGCACAATCCGACAGACCTACAGGCAGAAAGACACGTCGAACTAATATTAACACCCCGTTTTTGCGTCCGGAGTTAAAAAGATAAACCATCTTGGAGTGTTTCTGTGTTTAAAAACCCGTCTTACGAATACCCGCTTAAAAAAATGTGACACAACTATAAAGATTACCAAATCGAATATACCACTGAAATATATCAGTCTTTCGTCAGTCGCCTTTTCATTACGTTTGTTCCCTCAAATCTTTTGACTTTTTTCTTTTTTCTCTTTTTATTTAACATAAAATAGCTGTTATTTTGTCCCATAGAAAATACCAAGATTAGCTCAGTAGTTTTTTTATTTGAATTCGCGTGTATGGTTTTTTAAGAAAGGCTGCCAATTCCCTTGCGCCAAAGCAGTTACAAAAAATCAACTCACTATCTTCTCTTCTCTTTAAACGTATCGCCCAATATTTCAAACGCACTCAAGAGGTTATGAAAAAAATGTACATAAATGAAAACTTAACACATTAAACTCAGCTGTTTGAGAATAACACGGACCAGTGGGCAACTAGTTCGTAACTATCGATTGCAAATCTAGAACTCGACTCAACGAAGTACAGTTGTTTAATTGTTATTGTTATGTTCAACTTTTGGTTGTGTATTGGTATATACTTGTGTTAAACGCTTTCGGTTGTAGGTTGGCCAACTGTGCTTGTGCTATTTTCGTTTGGAACAAACATTTGTGTGGTTGACAAATGTTGGTCAAATGTTTTGGATGTTTGTCAAAGATATGGTGTGTCGTTTTTTAAGTCAGAATAACAGAACACTCTTGATATCTCTACATCACATTTTGGTTGACTGGTAGAGAATGCCTAAAGCATTAACGTCATTGTACATTTTTTACATAAAAGAAGTGTAAATAAATAAATACTCAATTGTGAAACGTCTCTTAGATTCATAATCCCACTTCTTTCCCGATCGAAAGTAGACATACTTCATCTAAATCGTCTACTTCGCAATTCCGACATTTTTCATTTCCGCAATTAAACACGACCACTCCCGACAGTCTAATTATTTCACAATCAACAATTAGGTATTTTCAAGCTTTTAATATAAATTCTCAAAACTTTAAGTCCGAACATTCCTACTGTTATGAGCAAGCTACTGAAACAAGTGAATACTGCGAATATCGGCCAAAATACTGCATGCAGTTTGCTATTTTCAGACAACTCTCCTCTCATGCCACGACCATAACTTTAATATACACATTAAAATGCTTACCCCAGCATCAAAGCTTCAACGGTCCAGGCTAATCTTACTCACAGCATTACGTCTTCGAAACTTTATAACAAACTGGAAACTCAACAAAACGCGATGGGAAATAATATGAAAAACAATTTTATACTTTAAGCAAGCGAGAGGGTAGTTCGCAAAGTTACGAGACGTAGTCTTTTTGTTAGAAGACAGACTGCTAACAACTTGTTCGTCCCATTTCGCGCTTCAACGAAACGCGACGCTCGCTAACATTAGGCTGAAGATGCAACGGGAGCTGATTAAAGGATTATGGGATTATAAGGTCTTGGTGGAAGGACCTGCTTTTGAAGTGACACTGCGGCAGTTGTGAATGTGAGAACAGTATTTATTATTCACGTGTATTTATGGGGGTAGGCCAAGTTTTGGACCCAACTGGAGTCCTGAACCATGAGCTGACGCGACTGCCGACTGGATTAAAGCCAGCCAGAGTCGTGAAGGGCATTAATGAGCGATCCCTTGATTCTGGCTTCGGCAGTGGAACTAGCCTGGGTTGTTTTTGGTCAGCCTCTCTCAGCGTGAGTTGAAGGTGTAAGAGTTGAAAACAAAAAAAGGCCTATTATACGTGGCATTTTTTCGTTGTTTGAATTCAGTTTTTTAATTTATTTATTCACGCTGCAGTTTTGTCCCTTTTTAATTTATACAAATACTAGCGGCCCGGTACGTGCTTCGCTACGTATAAAGTGAAATAAAATAAACAAATCGGAACATCAAATTCATTTATTTAATCAAAAAAATATTTTATTTAAAATCGAAATCAATTGCTAGCTATTTACAACACACTTAATCCAAAACATTTGGATAAACAATATTTTTTGTTTTTCCATTTTGAGCATAAATAAACAAACGGCTGGGGGTACCGACTCTGGAACAGGCAACATATAACTGGCCATGTGAAAAACAATGTTCCTCCAAATTCACACCACAAACGTGAAGTGTTTGACCTTAAAGGCATTAAATCGCCTTGCATGCTCTCCAAAAGGTGTTCTATCAGCTCTTATTACGATTTTGCGATTATCAGTTGGCATACGATCGAGAGCAATTTTAAACAATTGAACTAATGCGTTATGCTGATGGAAAAACCTTTGTAGCTCACGAATAATTTCTCGTCTTGTATTCGAAACAATTGCACAACGTTGATCCAATTCACGATTTTCATCACCAATAAAATAAATTTGCAAAAATTGATGATCAGCGTCGGGGTATGGCAATAACGAACCAGCTTGATGATAAATCTGGCCCTGAATCTGTAACATGTATACAATTTTAGGTAAATCTTATATCAGTTTTTTTTTAAATATACTTTATGCTTCAGATTGATACAAACATGGAATAATCCTGTTGAAGTATTTACCTTAAACGTCGGCATAAAATTATCTCTAATAATTTTAGTTGCACCAAAAGAAGTCATTTGAAATGCCGAATTGTATTGTTGAATATGACTCAGAAAGTGCTTCGACGCTTGCGATGTCCCAAAAATAAATGAATACAATGGTTCGGGTGGAGTTTCTAATGCTGGCAATCTCACTTTGCCATTAGCACAACACATGCCGGGTGTTTCACCTCGAAAGTTAGCCGCATCACAATGTGGACATATTGCGTCCATCATTCCAATGTATCCATACATACTATAATCAATCTGACTGTTGTAATTAAAAGCAGCACGCATCATTTCAGCCAAAACAGCACGACGTATTCGTGATGGCCGTGCAAGATTCAGTACAGGTACTGGGTTAACAAATCTATTGCGTGCATTACGTTCACGCTGCGATGCATTAGCTTGTGCGCGTTCATCTGCAGTCTGTGATCGTCTTAGTAATGCCACATCATTTGCATTACGCGTTCGCCGACCTATATTTGCTCGTCTGGCTGGTGGCATTTTTCCCGTATGCACATATGTTTTCGCTTAAAAATCGAAAAAAAAAATTAGAACAAAAAAAAAAACAAATTCCCAAGAAGCTGTCGCATATGATGCCATGTGAAATCATATACGGCAACTTAGAAAAGTATACATAAATTCAGGACTCACCGTTTGTATGAATGCACTGCAAATGCAATTATGTGAAAAGAAATTTATCGCTGATAATATGATTTAATCAAACCACGTCCAAAATGAATTGACGGCATGAATGACATAACAACGTGCTTGTCCTGTCAACAAAACTTCAAAAAAGTTTCTGTGAAAAAAGTTTCTATTGAATTCATTTATTACAAAAAATGTGACAAATGAGGAACCGCTCGACCGATTTTGTGCAAACTTCACATAAACCATCTACTAAATATGCCGACCAAATCCTAAGCATTTGGTTTGGATAGGTGAGCCCGTTCTTGAGTTATGGAATTACAACGAAAAGTGGCATTGATTTTTATATATATAGATTTGGATATGAAAAGCAAATATCTATTATAAATTGGGTTATCCATTTCACAGTATAGTAATTTTTTAGGTATTTTTTAGAAATGTTTTAATTTAAATGAACAAAATAGCTGAACTATAAAAATAGTTACGCCGAGGTTTTATTAGCATCCAGGTATTATTAAAACTATCCACGGTGTATTAATTTGGTGTGAAATATTTTTTATTTTCTATTATTGAGTCTGTTATATTGTTGATTAAAAAGTATAAATAGCTGGCTTGAATAATCTTAAAACAGCCTCACAAATATACTTTTTCCAAGACTCGAGCCATTTGGTAGAAGCAATAATATAAAACTTTTGATAAACGTAAACTTTTATTAACTGGCTTTTATCCTTGGGCTTTAAGTCAACCACACAACCACCACAAAAAATATCTATCAAGACTATCCGCGTCCACGAGTTATCTTCCAGAATATATGTATACTAGACTTGAGACAATAACTCGGTACCCATCACCCGGTGTATCCCTCGTCTGTTTCCACTTATTTTCATAAACTCGGCTATCTCTGTCTATAACGTAGCTCGCTCCAAGCCGTTAGACTATTTCATTATAAAGTTTACAAATAAATATTTTACACCTGCAATCCTTTGTTTTATTATTCGTATCAAATTTCATTCTTTGTTTAACTCTCTTCGGAGTATTTCTTAGTTTTATCTTGAATGAGATAATTTGGAATGGAAATGAAAGATCTATCTTAAATATACATTTAGTGTCTTTGCCTGAATAGCGACTTGTAAAGCGATCTTTTAACCCTACTGTGCAATTGATTATGCTGTCAATGAAATGAAATGAAATGCAATGAAATTAAATTATTTATTCTGCAAATAGGATATTTTATCACTTTTACATGTCTTTTTTCAGAACGATGGAGCCGACATTTCCTAGCTGACTCCCCTAAGAAGAAATGTCGAAACAAACTCAGGGGTCGCAGTCTCTTTTAAAGTCCAGACAATTTTCAAATTCAAGTGTGTAAACTAATGCAGAGTATTTCAATAAATTGATAATGTACCTGCATAAGGTTTATACTTACAAAAAAAATGTATTTAGTATCGAAAAGCACTACCTTATTTGAAAATTGAATCTGCCCATCTCCCATAAGTGGAAGCTCATTGATATGTGTATCCTGCCCATTCTAACCTATGGTTCTCAGACTTGTTCGTTGACCGACTCCCATAAGTTCCGAATTGGAGTTTTCCAAAGAGCTATTGACGCATTGTTGGTAATAGATACAAGAACACCGTGCGGCGTTCCAAACCTGGAATTATAGACGTTGGCAAAAAGGCTGCCTGGTTAAAATGGGATTGGGCGGGTCACGTCAGCGGTGGTGTCAGATGTGGGACACAGTAGGCTAGATAGAAAAACAGATTTTGATTTGGCATAAGTACCAAAGGCTAAGAAATTACAAAATACATTTATTTTGTGACTTCCAATTCAATAAGTATTTTAGATTGAGTTATTCACCAATCATTCCGATTATTAGATGCCACATTTTTATATAAGCAAGTAATGTGACTAGGAGAAAACGTTGTGTAGACATTTACCATAGTTTTTGCCGCAGTAATATCGGGCTCTTAGTCCTGACCTAGATAAGCACTATAAATAATATTTAACTGAATGCACGCATATCCGAGTGTTTCAGGATCCCCGCGTAGTACAAGATTTTGCTTGGCAAGTGACCTGAATGTTTGTAGAAGCTGGCCGTACAAGGATTAAATTCATTATTGCGAAATTAATTTTTTTCAACCAAATTTGAATCTTATTACTACAGCAGCAACTATCCTTACTGTAATTGCAAAAAAATTCCAGACGTACCCTTTAAAGATCTTTATGCAAACGTTCATAGTTTTGAGAAACCACAAATACTTCCACATCTTAATACCAAAACTTCGTCTTCTAAAGTCCAATTGGATCCTGTTTCTGTTGGTCCTAAGACAAACATATTATCGTACTCCATATTTACTTATCTGAACAACTTCTCCTTATATTTGAACTCTCACAACTTTATTAAACAACTTTCATATTGCAAGAGTTTTGGTTTTAATAAAATCTAATTCTTAATTTCGAGTTTTTGTTTCGATTGATATGTTGTTTGCGTTTCTGGTGTTATATTTAATTCTATAGTTCAAATTGTTTAGTCTTTAAAACTGGTAGGTACATAAAATACTTTGTTTACAAAAATCGGTATAAAAATCATCTTAATATGTCTTATTATTAAACTGTTTTCAATGTCAAAAGACTATAATTACAATCCCTTCTTAATGTGATAAATGTGAATGAAATATCACAAGTAAAACAAAAGACATTTCAAATAAAAAAATACAAAAGAAAATATAAAAAATCACAAAATCTCACTACGTCAACGCCATCTAGTACACCGATAGCCAGCTAGCAGTTCAGTAATGAAGTTCCAACCTAGAGTGACTAATACCGTTGCAGTATATTAGTGACGCTCATGTCAATATCCAATCCAATTGACTCAGCTATAACCGACTTCCACACGAGCGAAGCCGTAGGCTTAAACTAGTTATGAAATATGCCCATGAAAATATGGAGACAGAAATGCATTATTGGGGTTGGTAGACAGCAATAGAGTAATTAACTAAAAAAATCCAATTAGAATTAAAAAAAGTGTTTTATAAAAAAATTTAATCAAATAAAAATACTAAAATAATCGCATAAAACATGTGAAACGAAGTGGGACTTATGACGTCACTTGTCAGTAAAAAGTGTACAGATAAGTTACGTCACAGGAGATTTCACCCAAATGTTTGTTTGTTTTTTAAAATTGCATCTGACGTACAAATAAGATTCCTATGCTCAATTATTATGTACTTAATAACGACTAGAAATATTTGCAGCATACCCCAACATTCAATTAATTTAAAAAAAAATGTGGTATGTTATCAAACCAGCCAGCTTTCATAGTTCCTTTAAAATTAGCAGTATAAAACAACGAAATAGTTTCACAGCTTTTTTACTAGTTTTCAGACTAGATCTCTATCGATAGCTTGTTTGAAAACTCGTAAATTTCTATAGTTTGTGGATAAACTACGTATGAAATATGGTAAAAGTTTTGGTTCGGGATCCGAGAGTACTGTTTATATTTCGATACAGCGCTACTTAATATTTTCAGCGGGATTGTAAAATATCCTAACCAAATTTTACTTCAAAAATGACTTTATAATGGCCATAGCGGCTCATGTCGCAAGACACCAGCCATTTGCGTGAGACATATAGTGTACAAGCGTGTACGCCAATACAGGTACACTCTCTATTCTTAATAGAGAGCGTGCCTTGCCTGCCCTGCTTGCCTTGCCTGTGCCTTAAACGGCAATCAGACAGGACCGGGGAGAGATCAGAGGCAGGACTTACATTTCATGTGCCTTCAGAAACATGGAAACTGTATATGAAGCCGTGGTCATCATGGTCAATTTATAGTCGCGCTATAATGGTACATAAGATGTAGGCTAACAGACGGTTGGACAGTCGACCATCCAGTGGAGTTTAAGTAAGTAAGTTCCGTTTTTACCCTCCAGTATTTAACCCAAAAAAATCTTCTCTAACTTACCCGTTCATCCCTACACCAAACTCCTGATAATGGGAAAGAATTGTACTCTTAAAATCTCCCAACAAACGTTAAATATAAATAGATTTTTCATAAACCACTTAGCTATTCTGAGGCGTTCCATTAATCCTTCTAAAAGTGTCGGTGGGGCTTTTTAAACGGTCGCTCCATTACCCGAAGTGAAGGTTCCCAGTAATCTTGTAGCTACGCTTGTGTAGGGTTCGCCAAACGACAGATATTTGTATTGTAATGGAAGGCCGGAATCTTTCTTTATTGCGCAATCTGGTGTAAAAAGCTTTTTGCTAACATATTTTTTTTTTCTACTCAAGTTGTTCTGTTTTGCTTTGGTTATATTTTATTTTAATCGTTGTTGCTTTTTTTGTGTATTTTTGGAAGAAATCAAGTTGGTTATACAACAAGCACCATTTTTAAACTTCTAGACATTTTATAAGTAGGTAGAGACATTCCAAGAATGCTTTATTATTTACTTTTTCATTTTCGGGTTTAGAAACTGTTAACTTACCTTTAAAACTATACATTAAAACTTATAATCAATCTATCATTCCCGAATACTTCATCCAATCTAGCAAAGTATCCTACAAATAAAATACTGGCCACAATATTGATGCCCGCACCAAGACAAATGAGGCGAGCATTGGTCTTTCATCTTAGACAACTGAAACCTTCTTTCCTAGCTAGCCGTAGGCATGGTTAGTTTGTAAATAAACGCATTCCTTTGAAATCCCTTGATTTGCACCCCGAGGGCACTTCCAGCGTCCGGTTGGCTAAAGAAAGGTTATATCTAAATGCAGGACTCCACAAAGGTAGAGTCAAAGGCGACCTTTTACAGTTATATTTTTTGTCTGTTGTTGTGTTTTGTTAGGTTGGATGATAAATACTTGTCGCGTCACATTTCCATAAATAGAAGAGGAAAAGAAAAGGAAAGGGATTTTTTGATCTGTCACTATGACGGTCATTAAATAAATAAAAAAATTAAGATTTTTATTTTTGGTACCGATTATTTCTTTTGGTGTTCAAGCGCATGTGATTTTTCATCATAAAATAAAAAAAGACCGCATCCAGAAATAAAATCTAACAGCGTAGCTTTAAATCGTATGTAGCTTCGCATTTCAGCTTTCTAGTTTACCATTGGTTCAATTGTTTTCGCTATGGAAGCATTACAAACCTCCTTTCTTATACTGACCCACTAAATACTGTTCAATACAATATATTTCACCATATGAAAAAACACAAGCGTATTATCAAAGTATCTTTCAAATAAATTGAACGTATACCAGTCGCCCAAATCCAATCCGATTTAAACTAAATTTCAGCCAAAAAGGTAAAGTTCACCTTTCCGATTGGCACCATCCAAGTTTTTTAGTTTTATTCGAACTGCCTTTAACCTCTCGTCTTTAGGGAAATCTGGATTTCACAGAGGTATTTGACGTGAAACTAGAATAGAATTTATCCACGCTTTTGATTCTTCACGTAATTCCCCCGTTGGTTCTCGTTCAGTCATAGGAATGTCACGTGAACTTACCTTGCATTTTCTGGTTTAAAACTGTAAGTAAAATACCGAAAATCGCCGTCTTTTTTAAGTGGGTTGAAGTATAATGGAAAATATGTCTTTAAAATATATTAAACGCAGGTTTTTTTTTGTTTATCGGACATAATTTCTTCAGAGAATCGCAAGGTAAAACAAAGGAACACGAGATGGCAAAACTACGGCAGAGAGTAAAGCAAGAATCGTTAACGCTGAATAATTATAGATATCAGTTAGACCTTGTAAGCTTTTAGTCCAAAAGTGGGCGTCGAGCTAAACTCGTCTAAATCTAGAAAACAATTTGACACACACTGTGGCTGTGGGTTTATTTTAAATGCTAAAATAAGTCAGAATCATTGAAACTGGATTTAGATTTTCATTCATCCCTTATTCTTCTATTAATAGCCGGAGAGAGTGATAATGTTAAAATAAGGATCTATATCCAACATTTGAATCTAAAATTATAAAGCTCTTTTTGACCTCCAACGCAAAAATTGCTCTCGTTTTTATTGCTTTTCACGAGTTTAACGTTGACACGTGTGTGTCTGTTTGTGCCATCGTAGTTCTCGAACTGATAAACCAATTTTGATTTTGTTTCTTTCTGTTTGGAATCTGTAGAAAATCTCACCTGCACAAAATGTTCTACTACACCTTTCAAATAAAAGGGCTTGACTAGCAGAATACTATAAATACTATGACGGAAATCAAATCCAGGTGTGTCAAACCTACATATATTTAATAACTAGCTGTTGCCCGCGACTTCGTCCCCGTTAGTAGAAAATATAAGTTATGATTTATACCTGCCCTGTTTTTTTTCACATTTCCCATTGTATCTTCGCTCCTATTAGTCGCAGCGTGATAGTTTATAGCCTAAAGCCTTCCTCGATGAATGGTCTATTCAACACAAAAATATTTTTTCGTTTTGGACCAGTAGTTCCTGAGATTAGCGCGTTCAAACAAACAAACAAACTCTTCAGATTTATATATTAGTATAGATATACCGTTGTTTAAAAAAATGGTGATTTGGCTCACAGATTTTTATTTGTTGTCCCAATACGAAAATTTTGCCAATATAACATATTACGCTTTCCAAAGCACACCCCTAACAGGCGACAGTTAATCGTCTAAAAGGTCATTTAAATTGAAAGCGTCTGGTAATTTACGTTTCAATTTGAATTGTTTCCCTCAATAAAACTCCCGGGCGGATTTGTTTGAAACATTTTCTGAACTTTAGCTATTTAGCTGGGATGCGTTGTTACTCAATGCTTCGCGTTAATGAGTCTTTTTGATTGGTGGTGCGGGTTGAAATACCAGAAGCTTTGATGCGGTCCTTTGTGACATTTTGTTTCGGCAATTTAAATTTTGGTGTTATCTAATAATTAGTAGACGATCATTGAACAACAGGGATTCTGTTTGTAATTGTTTATAAATAAAACTAATGTTATCAAAAGGGTTAAAACAGTTAAAAAATAGTTCTTAGTAATATACTAAACACGATGAATGACCACTTTTCTTGAAAGATTGTTAATCTTTAACCAATTTCTGAACACTAAGCATTGCAAGTCCGTCTCGCACTTGACCGGTTTACAAATTTCAACTACGCAATGCTACTAAAACTTCCTTCTTATACATATATATCTATACATATATATATACATATACAATCTATATACTTCTTATACATATAAAATATATATATATCTTGCAAATATTTATCCTCTACGTCATCAAACACATGAGCTCTATATAGCAAGAAATACTTCACGCAAGGAATCAGGGTCCGAAATTGTATATTCATAAGGTCCGACTGACAAATAGGTTACCATCAAACATGGATGAGCAGGTCCTTGCTATCTGTATTTTCTCAGTCCAGCCGTAAAATAGAAGTTATATACTTACCCTGAGATAACGCCACTACTTAGATATTTTATTATATCAATTTTGCTGTTGTTGATGTTTTGACTAGACTAGGCACTTGACCAGATAGTCAAGTGATATTTCTACCTAAAATAGGTTATTTGACTATAAATCTGTTTAGTACGTCAGATAGGTTTCCAAATTGAATACGTATTTTTCATTTTATCACAAAATTGAGGAAGATGTAAATTATGGTAGTGGGTGCTAGGAATAACACTTGCTTGTAAAAAGCGTACTGGTTTGAGATATCACATAAGATTTTTTGTTAACGAGATAAAATAGATGGGTGTCATTGAGCATGTGATTTGAATGCTTGTGAGAATCCCCGTGACACAAGGATTAATTACCTTAGAACGGGAGTTAAAAAAAATGATCCAATATAATCAGTTTTTTTTTGTATGTACCCTATTGTTTACGTCAATAGAATCGAATTAATGATGGCTACAGTCACGTGACTTATCGAAACGAAATGACATCTCTATACATTCGATCGTTTTCTATTGATTTTAACGAACGAACTGTGTTGGCTAGAGCTTGAAAATAATGTTTCTTCAAGTATTAATTATAATTATTGAGAAAGTGGAATAATATGGTCATATTGGACGCTATTTTTGTGAGGAAAGTCAGGATTTTTTTGTAACACGCTTTAAAGTACAAGGGATAGACACAGTATAAACTAATAAATAAATTAGTTAATCCTATCTTTTTATGATGAGAATTATGTTAAATGTCATCCACTTTAAAAGCTTGCATATTTGCGAATCAACAACCGCGAACGAATGCGGATCGAAATGGCAGACGACGCAATCCTTTCTGCTTACGCTGTTTTATTTAAACTGGAAAAATGTTCTTGTAAATGTAGCTTCAATTTTTGACTACCATTATTCTATATTTCCAGAGTTTTTAGCCACGTTTTAGAGTGTTCTGGTTCTAAATCTTAGTTATCCATTGCTAAATTTTAATAACCAGTATATATTATTCTGTTTTCTAGTTTTACCATTGATTTTCTTCTACTTAATAATCATTTAAACTAATCTCATTCTTCTTCATTTTTACCAAAAGGGATATCCTGGCTGTAGTTTATGACCCGTGACAGTTAGACAGTTGACATTTTTACAGCTTATGTATTTCTGTTACTTTTACAATGACAAATACAACAATTATCGAGGTGAAGTAATTGTAGCTACCTATAGACATATAATTGATGTGTATAAAACTTTTTTAGCCGACTGGTTTAGGCACATCCATTTGATTGGTTTTTATCTTCAGTTGAAGATTTTTAAGTGGTTACAAATAAGTTTAATAAAGTTTTATGTTTTACACGTCTCTTTGTATATATTCAAGGTCTCCTCTTTTTAAATCAGAACGATCGGTATTATCATTCTATTTCCCCAAACCAATTGCTCTCAAAACAACATTTCGCTGTGTCGAAATTATTCATTTCAAAACGGTGTCAAGTTCCCAAATTGTTTCGAATCCGTATTAAAGGACAATTACTTTACAGAAGTTTTTAATTTTCACATTTTACTCAGCGATGTAGGAATGCCGCTTGAGATCAAAATAAATAGCCTGATACTTGAAAGTCTTTAGGACCCTTCCAATTTCAAAGAGGAAATACTGCCATATGTGATTTAGAGAGGGAGTAAGACCTTCCTTTACTTTTAAGCACAGCTCTGTTAATTATTATTGTTCTGATAAAGGCAAAAAATACGTGTCTAATATTTCTTCACTAGCTGTTGGACGCGGGCTCTCCTGCTACAAATCTGAAACTGTTTCCAGGGGAACATAAAATCGGGATAATAACTATCCTATATGCTTATCCTAGTTATAAACTATCTCTGTACCAAGTTTCGTATAAATCCGTTCAGCGGATTTTGCGCGAAAGAGGTAGAAATAAACATCCATAAATACAAACTTTGGCGTTTATGATATTAGTGGGGTTATCTTACTTTACTTTTTATATCCAGTAGTATCTATTCTCTTGTCATTTAGTAATAAAAAAAGTATCTATATACTAATATATAAAGCTGAAGAGTTTGTTTGTTTGTTTGAACGCGCTAATCTCAGGAACTACTGGTCCGAATTGAAAAATTATTTTTGTGTTGAATAGACCATTCATCGAGGAAGGCTTTAGGCTATAAACTATCACGCTGCGACTAATAGGAGCAAAGATACAATGGAAAATGTGAAAAAAAAACAGGGCAGGTATAAATCATAACTTATATCTTCTACCCACGGGGACGAAGTCGCGGGCAACAGCTAGTTTTTAAATATAAACTTGACCTAGTGTCTCTCTTTTTGCGGTTAAATAATAATTATTTGTCTTAAGAATACAGAATTTCGCTCTTTTATAAGTATACGCTTAAATTTCTTTCTACAGTCTTCCTTGGATATAAAGTCAACTTTATTGCAATGTCATACGATTCATTTCTGTAATTATGTTTTGTTATTAAATTAGGCTTACTTTACGAAAATCCTATTAATAATTACGATTGTTTTCTATTCATTAGGAAGTCTTCTGTAAATTATTAAGTGTTTGTAATTATATACTTTTGGTATAACATTCCTTAGTTTGAAGAGTTCAGACCCTTGAATTGAGAAGTTTGTTTCCGACTTTCAAGTATCCTTCAGTATCCGGGCAGAGATGTATCAAAACAAAACCATATTTTGGAAAAAAAGTAACGTAGGTATATATGCTTACGTTGCAAGTGAAATGAAAGCCTTTTATTAGAAGCGATCTTTATAATATACTCCATTTTACACTATACTAGTATATATTATACTTGCTTTTCGCCCGCGGCTTCGCCCGCGTCGAGGTCAGTTATATCGCGTTTCCAAGAAAACTCTTCAAAAGTCCGGGATAAAAACTATCCTATGGTTTTTTTTTTCTATCTCTGTACCAAATTTCATTAAAATCCGTTCAGTGTTTTAGACGTGAAAGCGTAACAGACAGACAGACAGACAGACAGAGTTACTTTCGCATTTATAATATTAGTAGGGATACTAGGTGTAAAACTAACGGACCAAGTTTGAAACATAACACACTGCGCTACATAACGCGAGTAACAGATGTCAGAGAAAAACAGCCAGGACCTGTGCAAACATCGTCTTACACTGGAAGCCGCAGAGGAAGAACATTGTCGCCGAGTTGGTGTGATGATCAAGTCACATATGCATTTGGCCTTAAGAAAGATGGAAGTTTTGGAAGCATTTGACCCAGCAGTGGAACCACACAATAAAAAGTTTAAAGACGTCTTAGGCTTTTATTTATAACTGAGAAAAAACTTAATGATAGTTACTTTAAAAAATAACCTATAATCGTTTATTCCATTTTCTATGTAACCGGCTTCCACATCAAATTTTGAACGAAGAATATTAGAAGGACGGAATATGTATTAGTTCTACCATATGATATCACTTTATGAACAAAAAACCAACCAAATACGTTATTAAAATTCACGAAGGCTTCTATACTATTCACTTATTTCAGCTTACATAACATTTTTATGTGATCCTTATATCTTTGTGATAAAGGTCACATTTGCAGTGTAAACGGTCGGAAAATCGCGGACCTTTTTGGCTTTGTTGAGAATTTTATCGTGACGTTAAAGGTTTTTTTATTTAGTGCGATATGGAATCGTCCATAACAAACCTGACTCTACCATATCAGAATTTATTGGAAAATAGACCTTATTTGTATTGGGTTCGTCGAATATTGGTTTATGGGAGAGGTCAAGATATTTTGGTGGTTAGCTGCGATATTTTTTGCGACCTTTTAGTTAAAGAAAAAGGCTTAGATGTTTCCTTTTGTGATAATGTGAGGAGATGGCATGATGGAGGGATGCCGACATTAATTTGTTGCGAAATGGATGTTGGCCATTGAAAGTTTGTTATAATGGTTTTTCAGGATAAAAAGATGGCAGAGTCGATATTCGTATTGTGTGGAAAGGTCACAGTGGGCGATACTGTTCTGTGTTGGTTAAAATGGACTAAAAATTCATTCAAGGTAAATGGAAAATCGTTTACTTTGAGGTCGTTTTTTCTATCAAGAGTCTATTCCGTGTCTTGCTTTCAATCAACTATCAAGTCAGCCTATTGATGCCCACAACTGGGCATTGGCTTGTCATAAGTTAGACCAAGTTGTTGTGTTTTTTCAGTCGCATTGACTTTATTGTACGTGGTTCACCCAATTTTTGGTTTTGGCGGATGGCATAATGACCATTTTTTGTTGGTTACCAATTATTTTCAGACATTTTTAAATTCATCAATTCTCACTGTTTTTTATTTGATCCTTTTTCTCAGGGGAGGAAGTGGGTAGTTAGCAGTGTTAGTGTCAGACTTTTACTGACTAAACTTGAATTCTCTGTGACGTCTCCCGCATTTGACCAGTACGTGGCATTGCAATTCATCACATAGCACCTCAGTGTATAGGAAAATTTGGCTGTTCTATATTCTCATCATCATTAAATCATTTATCCCACGTCTACCCAGCCCCACATATTGCATTCCAACTATGTCCTTTAAGCATTCGCAAGAATTGCAAACTATATCAAACATCATCATTTTCCCAACTATGTTGGGGTCGGCTACCAGTCCGACCGGTTTCAGCTGAGTACCAGTGCTTGACAAGGAGCGACGGCCTATTTGACCTCCTCAACCCAGTTACCTGGGCAACACGATACCCCTTGGTTAGACTGGTTGTCAGACTACAGACGTTACAGGTAGTTTCTGACTACCTGCAACGACTGTCAAAGATGTAGCTAGATGTAGCAAGCTATATCAAATATCAGGTACTTTGTTAGGAATCCCCTTTTCCTGACAAGACCTTAACCTTAAGTAATAAGATCTGTTTATATTTAGTCGCACGCGGTTCTCTCCCGTTATCAAATAGGCCGGTCTTAGTACCTACATATGTCCGTTTTGTTATCATTTTAGTATTATTATTGAGTTTTAACTTGTGGTTAGGTGTTCCTGACTTTTTGACATTTTAAGTTGAATTTTTTGCTGTTGTGAATGTGGTGCCTTGTGTCAAAAAATGTTGTGTGATTCGATTTTTTTATTATAGGATTATGAAGTAACGTTTCTAGATCTGATCTAACTGTATGGCGAGCTCTTCAATTTATCTTCCTGTGTTTTTACATATAAAATACATAAAATAGATCGCACATGATATATTTATTTTCATACAATAAAATTTAATAATTTTACTCAATACCTACAAAATTATTATTTTACAAGGAAAATGTATAATTAATTTGTTATTGTTTCAAAGTGGATTTTATTAAACTAACCACAATTTGCATTGAATACTTCTTGTTTGTGTACAATTACAAAAAAAACATGGATACCTCAACCGCAATGCATGCATACATTAATTAAACATATTAATATTTTGTTAATTTACCTACATTTCGTACTTCGAAAAAAAATTAAATATAGGTTTTTGGGAGAGCCATGTGGTAACAGTGGTTTTTAAATGGGTATAATATTTTATAATAAACAAAAGCAAAATGGTAGTGCTGAGTGCATGTAAAGTGATATGAAAATACCTGGTAGAACTTGACTGTTGCTTCTATGGTTGAAAATGAGAGATTTAGAAACTCGAAACAAAATGATAAAAAGTCGTAATATTATGTATGTTCATGTTACTGATCACTATTCTCTATCATAATTTCATAACATGTTGGGGTTGGCTTAAAGTCTAACCACTATTTTACAAAGAGTAACTACTTAATTGGCTCCCTCAACCCAGTTACCTGGGCAACACAACACCTAAGTAAGAATGGTTGTCAGACTTTCAACGATGTATCAATAACATCCTGCACCCACAAATGATCGTGTCTTCCGAAAGAATCCTGTGCTCAATCTTGACGACCTCCGTGGTCGAGTGGCGTACGCACCGGTGTCAAGGTTTCGCTAGCTCTGAGGTCCCGGGTTCGATCCCCGGTCGGGTCAATGTAAAAATTCTTATTTCTACATTGTCTCGGGTCTGGGTGTTTGTGGTACCTTCGTTGTATCTGAATTCCATAACACAAGTGCTCTAGCAACTTACTTTGGGTTCAGAACAATGTATGTGATGTTGTCCGCATTTAAATTTCTGCAATTGTTGCTTAGGAACGAGATTTTCTTATCATTTTTTGTAAGATTAGCAAGCCTACATTGTAACTTAAAGACTGATAATTATCAATAAGCTTTTAATATAAACACCGCTAACATTAATATGTGTCAAGCAAATGTACTACATGTAGTAATTATAGTAAATTCAGATAACAAAACAAAACAACGTCTACGCGAAGCTACTAACGGGGAAGAACATTTATCTCCCAACTCAACTATATAAAGACGAGAATTCATTTGAGATATCATTCCGCTCTCAAAATCAACACAAACATGTATTCAACATACTTTGTGACCATTCTCCTTGTTGCTAGTGCAGTGGCTTGGGATACCATCCCACCTAGATTCATTGGATATCCTAACGAAATCTATGGTGATGACGAAATTCTAGAACATAAAAGATTTGCTCGTCAAGCACATGGCAGTGCTTTTGTCAATTCGGATAGTACCTCTGGTTTAAATTTGAAGGTTCCTATAGCTGGTAATAATAAAAATGTTCTAAGTGGTGTTGGAGGGCTAGGTTTTGATGCTAATAAGCATTTGCAGTCTGCTACAGCGGGTTTGGCGTTCGATAATGTGTAAGTTAAAATTAATTCATTGTAGATAGGAAATGGTAGCTGTGTCTTTTTATTCATGAATTAGTCTAATTAATTTTCTTTTATGTAAATTTCTTTGATTAGAGATAAAATTTGAGTTTCATATTCTTATTTCTTTCTTCTTTCTATTTTGACCTCATATAGACATTAAAAAATATGAATCGTAAAACGTTTGCAACTAAACTAACTTTGTACAGTTCCAAAAATCTCCTCTTTACCGATTCTCACCAAGCTAAGCTTGATTTGTTCCGTTGAGATTAATTTCCAGTTTTCATATTTTAATTTCAATTTCGTTATGTCGTATATTCTTATCCCCTTAATAAATAAAACTATTTGGTTTACAGCAACGGCCACGGACTGTCCCTAACCAACACCCACATCCCAAACTTTGGCAACCGCCTCACAGCCGCCGGCCACGCCAACCTCTTCCGCAACAACAACCACGACGTGTCAGCTAACGCCTTTGTCACCAGGAACATGCCAACCATCCCTCATGTACCGAACTTCAACACTGTTGGTGGTGGCCTTGATTATATGTACAAGTAAGTACTAAATTCTAGAATTTGAATATTTTATTGGGCTGCTAAGAGTTGGGCTGACTGAAATCTTTACGATATTGACTTTGCGATTGAATGGTTCTTTTTTTAATAAATATCCAAAAATTCTTTACTTAAAACAATTTTAGTAAGACTATTGTCTTTCTGGCGAAACAGAATCAACCCAAGCGTTTTAAAATCGTTAATTTTCCTATGAAAAAAATCAATCTTGCATTCATTCCTTGCATTCAATCCAACTAAAAACTCATCAGGATAAATTTTGATGGCTGTTCTACTTCTTTACAGGAACAAAGTGGGAGGTTCATTAGGAGTGGCACAAACTCCGTTCTTGCAGCGCACTGACTACTCAGCCATGGGCAACTTGAACCTCTTTAGAGACAGATCCAGTTCCCTGGACTTGAATGCTGGTTTTAGCAAATCTGTTTCACCGTTCATGAAGAGCTCTTGGGAGCCGAGTGCTGGACTTAGCTTTAGGAAATTCTTCTAGATTATTTATTGTACCTATCCATTTAAAATAGAAAAAATAGGCAATATTCTAGGATGTCTGGTATAGTTCGTCTCTTTAGATAACAATGTGACGCTGCCTTAAACCAGGATAAGATGATACGATGAGAATTCCGCCTTATAAATAGTGAATTTACAAATTATTGACAACTTTCTCCTTCCTGAATTCGATGTAAAATTGTATATAACACATGTTCCATTTACGTATGAATTGTGAAAATATGTAATAAGTATTATAAGTTTTCAAAGCATTTAATTAATTAAACGATTTTAATCTTACTGAAATTTTGTTTTATCTTTATTTTAAACATTTATACCACTTGAATCTTTCAGGGTCAAATTCACTACAACTCTGTCCCGTCCTGTTACGGAATATTATGATACCTAAAACAACTGTGATAGTAGGATACGCACTCGAGTTAGACCACGAGAGAGTTAGACTATGAGCCAGTGCTCGCGATGATGATTCGCGGTTGCCTTTGGAGGAACCGCGAGACTTGGGTAGCGAGCTAGCGAGAGATTCTTATATCTCCTTAATAGCTTGCCGTCAGTATGGGCTGAATTAGTCATTTCACCTTTTCTACATTTACAGTGGCACTATGTATAATACAGAATTCGTCAGGATCTATGGTCTGTCGTTCTACCTCAACGTAGCTGGGTTGTTAATTTTTGTTTATTTCATGTTCAACCTGGTATTAGAGTTCTTCAGTTACCGTACCGTTACCGTCTTTGACGTGGCAAAGCAAACCCATTTAATTTCTCAAGTGTACTGATTTTTTCACGATGTGTTCCTTGACCGTCCGTGGTCGTAATATTTATTTTGCGACACGCTTTTGAGTCTGAAAAGGCAGTTAAAACTGCTAAAAACTAACTAGCTTGGGTAAAGCATAATCCCAAGAAGAAATATTCCACTCAATCATTTATATAACCTGTGGACGTTGACATAAACGTCTCTAAGCATCTGTTTAACACTTCGAATAATATTTGTTTGAATAAATCTTTTGTTTCGAACTCAATGAGTAGCAAGTTACAATCATAACAGACGGGCTACGTTTTACAAAGATTTATTGAAACTGGAATAGTTATAAACCTTGTTTAGCTGACAATTTGGGCTGTGATCTTGTTATAATTAAAATCTAATCTATTATTTCAAATATTTATTGATGCTAGACAAAT
Organism: Trichoplusia ni; assembly: GCF_003590095.1. Taxonomy (NCBI): domain Eukaryota; kingdom Metazoa; phylum Arthropoda; class Insecta; order Lepidoptera; family Noctuidae; genus Trichoplusia; species Trichoplusia ni. The sequence goes on along the minus strand of NC_039489.1, from coordinate 6,835,015 downwards.
TTAAAGAAATCTGATTACTATTGTAAAATGTATTTTTTGTGATTTATTATTGATTTAATAATACATCAATAAAAATACTCATTGAATAACAGTAAATATTTGATGTCTGTCTTTTTATTTCTTACCACATTATATGTTGCAATGAACTATTTGATTTGACAAGGACATCTAAACTCAGAAAACGCTTCACACAGATCACACAAATACTTGTCCTTTTACTAATAACTAAAGCAAATTATTAAAATAGTAAGCACTGTCGACTAGCAACTTTAAAAAAAAGCTACGGTTTGCATACCGGGAGTGCCGGCAGAAGTGAAAACTTCAATATTAACGTTGTGCGTTTTTGATATTCTGGAATGGTTAGGGAATAATTTTGCACGAATTGTTTTAATTATCACCTTAAAATCACTATCCATTTTTGTGGTAGAATACAATATTTATTTATTTCGCTATCGTTGCAGTATTGTGCTAAAGAAGTATTCGTTTTACGAATTTTCGTTCAAGTCACGTGTTATGAAGCGAGTTTAACAGTTTTTACTCATTACAAAAAAGTGTACCCCCGCTAAAGAAGTTTTCACTTCAAAAACTCTGTGTTTTTGTAACCATTCTAGTTATTTACTATCTACGAAAGAAAAACGAGGGAAGTTTCGCGACATTATCAAGAGCTCTCAACGTCAGGAAATTATTGTGAAATTCTCAGTTTTGAGAAATATCGATGCAAAGATATTCTGTTGAATTATTGTGCAGATAGATATTGTAGAAAAGCAAAGGGTTAGAAGTGCTGAGTACAATTTGAAGAAATATTATAGTGTTATGAAGGTTACCGAGTTCGCGGATAGGTGAGTGGATGGAGGTCATTATAACACTAACCCACTGAATGATTTCGAAAGTTTGATTTTGAACCCACTACTGGGTCGACAAACATTTGTGAGATCCACGAATGCTTGTCCTGAGTTGGGTGTGTGTTGTGAAACCCCCTGCGACATAAAGATTCAATTCCTTAAGGTGGAAGTCGTTTTATTTAGTACAAAAAAACTGTTAATCCATCGATAGCCGATTGGTATAAATCAGCAAACCTACAGCATGCAACGTGTTGTGAGTTGAAGATTAAATTCCATAGTAAGGAAAAAAGAAACAATCCTTTCCACTGCACCAATTTCCTCTTCATAACAAGAGTAAAGGAAATTTAGAAATTAAAAACCATAAATTTATAATGAACGTTTTATTAATAAAAATACTGTCATTACAAACTACACTTAAAAATAGGATGCAATCAAAAAATGCCTTTACAGAATAACAGTAAAGAAAATAAAATGTCGTACAGAAAAAAAACAAAAAAAAACTTGATCCTAATAATTAATGGTTACCAAAAGACCGGCTGAAAGTAAGACCGAAGTTCGGTTCCCAACCACTTTTCATGAATGGGGTGTCAAACTTCTTGAAGCCAGCATTGAAGTCCACGGACGAAGTGGGGTTTTTAAACACGTTGAAGTTTCCCATTGCGGAGTAGTCTTTACGGTCTAAGAATGGTGTGTGAGCCATGCCGAGAGAAGCGCCGATCTTTTTACTGGAAGAAAGCGTAGAGAGTTATTATTATTTGTGGTAGCTAGATAGTGGCGTCATAAATACTAAAAAACATGGCGGAAATGCTGATAATCTTGAAGAGTTCTATAAGATTTTGTGATCTTTAGTAAAATAACTGTTAATTAATGCTTTTGAGAAACATCTAAGACAAGAGATACTGTTTTAGGAACATGTTAATTGAAAACTCCTTATTTAAACATATCTCCAAATGAAGAAGAAAGTTAAGTCACCAATATTATTCAACACCTTTATGCGTTTTTATCGGGATAGCCCGACTAGTTACGTACCTAACTGGAATACTTAATCATTAGATGAATCGGAGCCAGGTCGTGACTCAAACTATCACACTGATTTACAATCTTACCTAAAGAGAGATATGTTCCGAAAAATCCCGAATACTTACTCGTACATGTAGTTCAGCCCACCGCCAACGGTATTGAAGTTGGGCGCCCCTGGGAAGTCTGGCATGTTCCTACTGACGAAGGCTCTCGCGTTGAGGTCGTGAGGCTGTGTGTTGACGATGTTGTAGCTACCAGCGGCAGTCAATGATTTTCCGAAACCGGGAATTTTGTCATGGCTAACGGAGAGACTGTGGCCCTTGCTGTTATAGAAAAGTAATAAATTATTTACTGGGAAATGCAACAAATAATTTTCAACAATAAAGAAGTATAGTTTAATTCTACATATTACACAACTATCACGCAACGCCATCTAGTCTCAAAATAAGCATAGCTTATGTAATGAGTACTAGACACGTAATAAACATACTTGTACATTTGTAAATACATAGATATGTTAAAACAGACGCGTAAATTGTGTACGATAATTTTAATGAAGTAGGAGTAGCAGATAAAGAAACTGATTTTAAATAATTGTGAAGAGGTACACAACATTTTCCACTCTATACAATCACTTACATCAAAATTATAACTGAGACCCACATGCAAGTCATCCTGATTTATGTATAACAATGAAACAGTATAGACAGTCAACACTTACATGTTATCAAGTTGAAGTCCAAGACTATTACCAGCCGGTTGCAACTGGTTGTTAAGGTCCATAGATCCAACAGCACTGAGCACATTGTTTTCATTATGAGCTATTGGCACCTGCGCTCTTGTTGACATCCCTCCATCAGACTTCAAAGTAACACTACCCTGTACATCCCGCCGTGTCCTGGTCCTATCGAAGTAAGCATCCTGTGGCTCCTGTTCTTCTTCATCGACGTTAAACCACTGACCTTCTTCACTGAATGAAAGAAGTTCTCCATTCTCCCCAAAAAAGAGGTTTCGGGCATTCACTGAAGCCAAAAGGACCAATCCGAGGAATAATTTCAAGGAACACATTTTTTGGTTTGGATAGTTTTTCTTCTTGATTGTTTTGCACTAGTTTTGATTGTAGACTGATGATTTTTTGACGGAGTTTAATATATATAGGAGAAAATGAGAAGTGAAATTCCCTGTTTTCTCGCTTGGATTGCAATATTAATCTTGTATTATAACTGAGAGGGGCAAAAGGTTATCGGGAAATTACTGGTGTACATGTGGAGTTCTTCTTGTTGTTTAGGAAATTCCTGAAGTTATCTCTATTAGTTATTCTGTAACTTACCTAATACGTGTTCGAATCATTTCAATTTAAATGCACAAATATTTTTTTTAGATTCAAACAATTTTCGGAAACTTAGAACTGAGTGGACAATAAAAATTCAAGAATCTTGTAGTTTTGAAAATCTCATTCATGTCAGCTAGTTGTAAACAAGTATTTATTTATAAATATTCTCTCAGTATCAGAAACTGTTTTCAAAACAAAATAGTTAACATATGTATACTAAGCTTTTATTAATTTGCGTTGTACCACTGTTTTTGTCATTATCTTAAAGCTGGTGGCATCAATCGACTGTATTTTGGGTAAAGCTACAAATCATGCATCATGGTTGACAAATATATACAAAATTTAATTATTGCTTTGTACAGTAATAAAAAAAGAATAGAAAAAGCAAAAGAAGATAGATGAAGATTCTTAGATAGTCAGAAGCGTATTTGCAATAAAAATTTAAAAGAGTTTTTTTAGAAGCAACTCATTACACGCTGCATACCACGTTTTAATTTTGATATAGCCAAATTTATTTTAAATTCACTCTGGGTTAGGTACTCACAAGACAGAAAAGTGGCAATAAAGAGCCTATAAATGGTGGCTAAATCCAAGCTCTCATGACAACTATAAAAAGTTATCTCTCATAATACACAAGGTATTTATTGAAATGTTTGCTAACTAAAATTGACAAAATTGACAGGTTATTAGGGCTTTCAAGCCTAAATTCAATTGATTAAGCGGTCCCCCTAAAAGTCAAAAATAAATCCTTTCTTTTTGCATCTAATTACCTATCTTTGTATCGGAGAAAACAAGTTATACTTAAGTAAATACAATTAAATTTTCTAACATGAATATTTCTAAGAATTTGCCTCATAAAGTAATTATTTAAAAATTAAAATATTTTTTTAATTAAATCGAAAGCTTAGAAAATGTTTCTTTCTACGAAGATAAAAAATAAAAAAAAAAACAGAATTCAAAAAGTTTTTATTTCAAATAGGCCGCTTTTTAGGCACTTTTAAAACGTTACATTACTGACTCTAGTTGCACGGTTCCAAAGTGTCATTCTTATGGAGAAGAACCGGCAAGAAACTCCATGAGTTACTCTTTTCAAAATAAAATATTACTATAAAATCTTACGATGCAAATGGCATCCTACATTGTTACGATAAGAGACAGGTCTTCCCCGTACCTCGCGATATGTACACCAGGCGATAACCTTTTGCTCCCAGCACACGCCCGATTGATAAAGGTACTTTACATAATTCTGGAGTACCAGGGATCTTTTAAACGATAATTTCTCACATATAAGCCACATGCTTACAAGTCAACATCAGTCTGCAATCATATATGCAAAAAGAGACAACGAAAAATAAAACAAAAGTCGAAAATGTTCACCTACAAATTGATTTTGGGATTGGTCCTTGTGGTATCCGCTAGTGCCCGTTATTTGGTCTTTGAAGATCCTGAAGGAAAATCTTATCTCGTACCCAATCAAGCAAAAGATGAACAGGTTCTGGAAAAGGAACCTTTTTACGAGAATGCTGTTCAGTTAGCCAGTCCTAGGGTACGCAGGCAAGCGCAAGGAAGCATCACTTTGAATTCTGATGGGTTTGGGAGCAAAAGTACCCATCGTTGGCAACGAGAAGAATGTTTTAAGTGCCCTTGGTTCCGTTGATCTGAACGACCAATTGAAGCCTGCTTCTCGTGGTATGGGTTTGGCGCTCGATAATGTGTAAGTAAATTCCCTTTTAACTAAATATTTATATAAGTATTGTCAAAAATTACTTGCATGTGGTACCGTGCATTTCAACCTGTAAAATAACCCTAAATTATTACTATTGTCGACCATACCTCTACCGTATTTTCAATATTCCTGCAACTTATGCGGTGTTCAAAACAGTAGTTTCTATCCTATTTTATTAGAACAGTCCTCTTCTGATTAATTAGCTTACTAACCGTCTCTGGTAGTAATAGGGAAAATACACATACTCCGTTTATACACTAAGGAGGAGGATGGTGTCAAGTTTTTATGAGACTTGTAATGAAATTAATAACGTTTTCTCTTATCCAGCAACGGCCACGGCTTGTCCGTAATGAAGGAGACCGTTCCTGGCTTCGGCGACAGGCTGACGGGAGCTGGCAGAGTAAATGTCTTCCACAATGACAACCATGACATCAGCGCTAAAGCCTTCGTCACCAAGAACATGCCTGACTTCCCAAACGTACCCAACTTTAATACCGTCGGTGGCGGAGTCGACTATATGTACAAGTGAGTTAGAATTGTTTTTGATTTTGGTCCTTATTTCGGCAAAAGGACCAAAGAGTGGGTGTCATTTATTTACATAGTTTGTGTAACATTTGAGACTTCCTAGTAGGATGTCCTCAGGCACAGTAAAGTGATGCGAGCAGCAGAAGATTGATCTCTATTGCCTGCAATTGGGGAGGCCTATGTCCTGCAGTGGACGAATAAGGGGCTAATGATGATAATAATGATATGTAACATTTGATATGATCAAGAACAACATTGGACATCTACAGTTTTAAGTGTAATTATACTAAAGTGTACATGTTTTACAGGAACAAAGTCGGCGCATCTCTCGGCATGGCAAACACTCCATTCTTAGACCGCAAAGACTACTCAGCCATGGGTAACTTAAACGTGTTCCGTAGTCCCACCACATCCGTGGACTTCAACGCTGGCTTTAAGAAGTTTGACACACCAGTGTTTAAGAGTAATTGGGAACCAAACTTCGGACTTACTTTTAGCCGGTCTTTTGGTAATAAATGGTAGGAGAAGGACCAGTTTCCTTTCTGATTTCTTCTTTCTGAATTAGATTAAGATTATTCTGAAATATTTATAGGTAGTAAACGAATTTGTTAACTAAAGTATAATAATGATACAGCCGAAACAAATTGTGTCCAATTTGTAAGTTCATTTCAGTATTTATTTATTGAATAAAATTATTTCACTTAAGTATTTTTCGTGATTTGTTCTTGATTTTATCCCTACATTGTCATAAAGACATAAAGGATGTGTTAACATAGGGACACCAAATAAATGCGGTTCAATGTTACAAATGACCGCACATATTATACACTACATACCTATATGTACACTATAGTAGCAAATTAACTATTCCTGTATCACATACATTACATTTACAGTATTAACACACGAATTACATCGACCTTATTCAGATTTCCCAAAAAATACTCGGTCAAATTAAAAACGAAATCAACGAAACGAAAACCATTGGTCGGTCGCCAGACGAATTTTTCGAAACATTTTCGCCACTAGAAGGGAAATATGACTGTTTCGCAAACATTATTACTGTCGATACTACATTAAAGTAAGTACGGCTTGATTTAGCGGTGCAAAATGGAAAAAAACTTGGGGGACTATTCTGATCATCACTCGATAATATTATTTTGGTGGTGTGATATTATGGATGAATCAGAAAATAGAAAGCTAAACTGTACATGTAACTATTTTTCTTTGTCGAATCCTGTACTTATGTGGCGGAGTTAAAACAGAAGGAAGGAGGTATAAGAATATCCTATTCAAGTACTTTGGACCTTACGCCCTGTAGTACGGAGTTTTGCTTCTACAACAACAGCTGTCATAGTATCTATGTCAAAAGAAGTGGTACGTCCCCAATATCAGGAATAAACTTGCCGAATATTTCCCGTACCACCTCGCACCAAATGTTTATGTGAAACATCTATAAAAAGTCACTTTAATATTATGAAGACGTGTTCACAGTCCCCGATGTATATCAATGTCACGCTGTCACGCCTAAAATGGCGGAACACACGACAACCCGAAAAAAAATGATACGAACCCTTATTCGAACGCGGAGGGAATAAAACGGAGTTAATTTTTAAGAGCTCTTGGACTATGTTGTTTTGGACTCTTTGCCTACATTTTGTACGTTTTGTGAGTTAATTTTGTCTTTTTTGATAATATGGAATTTACGTTTTTAGTTATCATAGTTTAAAGTGTTTTAAGTATCTCTTAAATGATCAAACTCGTCTCTAAAGTAATTGAAAATACCTCGGCAGCAATATCATTGTCAAACACCAGTGAAGTGGGAGTCGGACTCGCGGCACATAGGGCTCCGCATAAAGTAAGCTAAACAATTTGGTTGACTAACTGACTGAGTAAACGTATTTTCCAAATACCAATAAATCTATCATCGTAATAACCTGGGCTGGGATACTGATGGGATGTCAAATAAAATACTGCAAGACAATTTTAAACGTTTATCTTTACAACCTATACAAGAGACATAGATTTAAGACAGCTACAAGCAAAATTCAATCGTCTGCCAGTCGAAAAAATATCGAACGACATTTCAAAATCTCAAAAACAACTGTCTCGTAATAATAATCTTTTAAGTTTTAAGAATAGGACCCCAGCCCGCATTTCATTTCCACTACCATTAAACAGATTGAGGCTGGGAAAACAAGGATCTAGGAACTTATGTCCCCGCGCTAAATGTACGACTGTGGATTAAAACCAGAAAAAAAAATCGGCATAATTTAAATTTTAATTAAAGTACTTAGTTAGTAGTTGACTCGAGGCGAGCCGTGCCCTCGTTTGGGGAAATGAGGTTTTATGCGTTTGCATGCTTAGATTGTAATTTTTGGGTGTTGTGATGAAACATTTTCGGTAGTACGTTGATGTTATGAACATAAAGCGATGTAGGAATTCGTTGAATTGAGTCGTAAGAATTTGACGTATGTATGTTAGAGAGTAGATTTAGAGACGGGTGTCAAGGTATGGATGTGAGTATAGTGTCTTCAAATAATGTGTGGGACGTGTCGCTGGTTCGATGCCCGCGTAGAATGGTATGTTGATGTGATCCACGAACACTTTTTTTGTAACTGGGTGTCTTTGTATATGTTACTTGAATGAGTATAAACCCAAGCGGCTAAAAAACTAAATTTCAATTTACAAGAATACGATTTTTTTTAAAACAATGTTTATTACTATTAGACAAAAATTAAGAGTCAATGTTGCAGTTAATTTTTACAAATATGATAAAAGAACACTTTTTAAAATTTATTTAAATTACAATAAACAAGTTGCGACTGGTTTCCGAGTTACATAGGAATTAAGTTAATAAAAAAATAGTTCATTTGTCCATACTCAGAAAAAAACTGAAATACAAATACTACTTATAAAATTAATTCTCACATTTTAATTGCATAAAAGACTACCTCCGAGTCTCAACAAAAAAAAGTAAAAAAATAAATAAACTAATAGCTTTATTAAAAACGGTACAAAACTTTTCCTATTCCTATGCTCATCTCTTTCCCTTTAAAAAATAAAATTAAAAAATAAACCTGCAAAACTTTTTCTGTTTAAGCAACAGTGAAGTACACTCGCGAACGCAAGTCTAACTTTAAGCGGTACAATGACGCACAGCGGTGGAAAAGTAATTGAAGCGCCGACTTGTACGAGATCCCACAAGGATTTTTTTGGAGAGCGTTCTCGTCTATATATAATAATACTATATAAATTCAGGGGAAAATTGTGGATTTGTTTTATTAGTTGTTACTCATTTTTAAGATGATGACGTTTTCTTTTTTATATTAGAGATTTTAGTTTTGTTTAAACGTGATTGTAGGTTGAAAGCAGGTAATTGATAGACTTAAGTAATTATTGTACCTAAAGAGCGAAAACGGAACGTTATTACTAAGGCCCTGTTGTCTGTCCGTCTGTCACCAGTCAGTATCTCATGAACCGTGGGAACCATGAACAGTTTGATCATAGATGGTGATAAAAAGTTTATTTTAATTTAGCCTTTTGTACAAAACCCTCAGTGTCGCAAGTCTGACTCGCAGTTAATTAGTTTTTTAACACGAAGGAAGGACTATTTTAATGCACAGAATGTTAGAGAAATAGTAGATAATAGAAAAATATACTTATTGCATAGAATTTTAGAAAAATAGTAATAGAAAATGAACAGCGGAATAACTAGAAACATATATTTTCCTGGATCATAAAATGAAACGTTTACAAATAACTCTACTATTAATTCATTCTACATACACATACTTACAAAACCAAGGTCTTCCGGGAATATAGCCTGCATGTTATAATAAAATAACTCGTTTTAATTACTCTCCCAGTACTGCAATAAAAGCCTTAAGGGAAGGAAGTGAAGGGTTTTGCCCTGATTTCATTATTCCCACTCTTTCACTCACAGGTAGCCTACTGAGTTTGGACCCTCTTGAATAGAATAGAATAGAATAAATTTATTTGTTTAAACATAGGTAAAACATATAAAAGTTCTTGATTCATAGGTGTTGGGTTTAAATTGTACAATCATATATTCCACTACTTGACACAACGCCATCTAGTGTCAAACTAAGCAAAGCTTGTATTATGAGTACTAGGCTGCTGATAAACGCACTTATTCATTTCTTAATATATTATGTAGATAAATTACACCCAGACACGGAATTATTGTGCTCGTCACAAAAATATTTGTCTTGGGTGGGAATAGAACCCACGATATTACAAAAGGTCGACTTCATTTATTTTAACAAATACTATGTTATGAAAAGGTTTTTTTTATATTAAAGAAGAACTCCTGCACCAATAAATTTAATATCCTGTAATAGGGGTTCCGTACCCGAACGGTTAAAGTGAACCCTTAAAAAGGAGCGAAAAAATTTTTTTTTTTGCCATTATTTCAAAAATATACTTAAAATGCGAAATCACGGGTCTCATCTTATTAACGCCGAACGAAAAATCAGAAAAATCTCCATCCCTCTTGGAAGTTGGAGACCAGATTCCGTGGGACAGTTTCTTTAGTTTTTAACTTAATGAAGGAAAACTCCAGAACAGGTGCCGTTAGTTTGAACTTTTTGTAACTGCAACCGACAAGTTTAATGAACGAATTAGAATTGATTACCTTTTGTTTAAGATTGGATAAGATGAGTTTTTCTTGGTGTTTATTCGACTTGACTCCTGGGTAGGCAATTGCTATAAGGATAAGTCACAAAAAAGCTCTTTAGAGGCTCTACGTTACTCTATATTTTCAACCGACTTCGAAAAGGGAGGAAGTTCCAAATTTGACTGTTTTTTTTATTTGTTAAATCAGAACTTCGGATTGGATGAAACATTTTTGTTATTTTTTTTCATTTAACGAGAAATAGTTGTCATTTGGTCCGATTGCATAGTTTATTAATTTTGGCACAGTAGATCCAAATTGAAATGGTTTGTAGGTTTTTGTTCCGAGAGTAACTATTTCCAAATGCGGATTACTATTTATTTAATGTATTTATCACCTAATTTATTTGGTCCGCTGTATTTCAGATGCTGATTTCGACCAACTATTTATTTCGCTTATACAGTCGTATTTTCCTTCCACAAAATTTAGTGCTGAGTTCCATTGGCCTTTCTACTTGCTAAGAATTTTCAGCAAATTCCGAGCCACCAAAAACGAACGCGAAATTTTCTCCCCAAACCGAACCCTTAACATCGATCGTCCTAAATTAGCCTCTTCACCCCAAGTAAGTATGCAAATCTCAACGTTCTGACTTCGGGGTCCCAGATAAGACACATATGACTCAACATACATACGTCAAAAATAGCATCAGCTCTTAACGACGGCAAACTTACATCTTAATTTCAAGACCATAACTCGTATCCCACTTTATGGCCAGCCAATATAACTTGAGACGTCTGTGACAGTAAAATTTTAATGCTCGGGGGTCTTTCGAAGATTATTACTTTACGCTTGAGGTAGATCTGTTTGCGTAAGTCTTTTCTCTTATGAAATGGAGTTGTGTGGTTTGATACAAAGGATGGAAAAGTTCGTTATCAGGATAGTATCAAATAATAGAGAAGGGGGAGCTTTGTTAGATTCTTGGTCAGGAAAAATAATATTACCAGCACATTAATTACTCAGTAGTGGCTAAAAATCAATTCTCATTTAGAGAAAGTTACAGATGATATTACAGAAAAATGAAAGATGAAAGTTACAGAAAATGTACTTAAATGACGAGACTCAACTTTCCGATATCCGATGAGGTTAATATCCAACTACTGGCAAGCAAAGTCAAAGGAGCTTGTTATATAGGCACCCGTTGTTTCCAATAGTTTCGAGTACGCCCCTAGCCGGTACGTACTGAAAAAGTATGAAATTTCAAACCTATTTTTGCGTCCAAAAGTATTATCTAGATCAGCCTTAGTTCTACTCCAACAATGGCAGCGTCACGTATTTTGTAACAGGAATTTCTTGTCAATCAATTTGGGTGTGACGTCCTGAAATTGCATCATAACAGCCAAGTCTAAATCCTCGAGGATCAGACAAAGCTATATTGTACATGTGAAATCTGTAAAATGAAAAGCGGTTTTGAATTAACTAAAGGAGAGAATCGAAACTCGTGGGTGGAAAACCATAGAAACTCCTTAAGTTAAATGGGTCCGAGGGTGGTTTCTGCATTATGTCCTTGACCTACCTCTCAGAGCCTTTTACGCTGTGGCTTTTATTTATTTCTGCAAACGTATAAGAAAATAATTACGACTGCTTGAATACTGAAGCATCAGTACTGCAATCGATTATTTTCTTTATTTTGTTAGTAATCAAAGTTACGACCTTGGACATGACAGTCAAAAGATCACACCAATACCATTATTGCGTGTTATCAAAATATATTTTGATCACTTTGCCCTTTTTGAATATCGACTGGACTAAAACAAAATAGACAAATGATAATAAAAATCCACTCACAAATTCTAACATAAAACAACATAAAGTCCGTCCAAAAAATCACCTCCAAAGATCAATGGAGTATAAAAATGTGGGAGCCGATAATACGCTTAGTTCGCGCGCGTGGTTGTGAACACAATTTATAAGGTTCGAGTGATGTTGCCCGCTTCACTGACTGCGTACGATTTTAATGGAAGTGTCTTTCATATTTCAGAGATTTTTTTGACGTTCTCAAGGTTTATGTGTTTATAAACGTTTGAGGTTAAAAGGGTGGTTGGATGGATTGTCTGAAATATGTTTAGGTTGATTTTTTGTTGGAATATTTTTGAGTTATTTTACGAACTGTGTTAGACTATAGCTAATAGGTGTATCAGTCAAGCTCTAAAAGGATACTCAGGCAATTGACCTCCTCAACGATTATCTATCTCTACAATACCCTTTACAATGGCAAAGATAACCACGACGCATTGCATTTAGCTGATAGAGCAGTCAAGCTTATTGTTTTTCTCTTTTGTATCACCTTGTCAGGATCATCGTGCTCTGCGTGCGGTGAGGCATCCATATTAATAGATACTAAAGGCAGAAACAGCACTTTGTATGATCTCTCGCTCTCTCGGTTTGACGTAATAGAAACGTGGCTCGCTAATGCGGGTTTTATTTGGTCAGTCTACCGCATATGTGATCTACAACGTAAGGTAACGTTCGTCGATTTCTGTATTAGCAACAGTCAAATGATTATGATGATAGAACAGACATCGGTCCGTGTTTTGGAAAGCTCGGCACTTATTACTGTGTGACAGTCATTGAGTCGGTTTAATTCTACCAACCAATGTCACAATTAAGGTAAAATGGGTGGTGGAGGTCCGATGTTCTAAAAATTTACTAATAAAGAGCTTTATAGGTTAACATTTAACAAGTTTTGGAAAAATTTGGTTTTGTTTTGGCTTTCAAGTTTTGGCTTAAATGATGTATGAGGGATATATAAAGGAAGAATTTTCACACAACACCGTCTAGCCTCAAATTAATCAAAAATACAAGATAATACAAGATGTCTGAAATTTTATTATTAGTACTAGAAAAACAATAAATAGGCCAACATAATTACTTCGAAACCCATATACATTATAGATCAATAACACCCAGCCACAGAACAGAGGACCTATAATAGAAATTCCTCTTAAATAATACTCTCTTAAATCGGTAACTGTAGCTACTGTGAAAGCGAGACAACGCTATACACTTTACATAGCAGCATCTCGTTTTCGTGAAAACAAAAGCCCTGATCTAAGAGATTATCATTCTTCCAAAAAGGTTACATGCCTCTTCCAGTGTAAAGGAAACAAAACACGATGTTTCCAGAAATGTCAATTTAGTATAACGCTGATACAAAACGTGTCATCGTTGTTATAACAAAGGCACTGCGGTATAACGCTGACAATAGCAACTCACAGAATGTTCAAAGATATAGCATTTTTTGCAAGCGTCAATATCTTGTTAATGTGTACATGTTACAAAATTATAATAATGTATTGATATGTTATGCAGCCAGGAACGCGGACTTTTATGTCATTGAGAAAACTTAAACTCCTTTGTAAGTATTTTTTAGGCATACTTGAAAATGTAGTTTCATGACTGTTTTCCCTTTTTCTCCATGGGAGAATTTGGTAAAGCGGAAAAGAGTGTCCGACTCCTACTGAGTAAAACTCACCCATGATACTTTCTTTGCCCTTCGTGTACCGGGGCCACGGTAACCATTTCGGACAATCCCGCTGCCCTAAGCATTCACCCTAGAAAAAGGGCTCTAGAAATAAATCTATTTCAGACACGACAAAACATAAAGAAAAATCATGATATCATAACGCAATATACATCAGTATATAGCAAATTTTAAAAGCCTTATACAATGTAATACAGAGATAATACTTTGTCCCGTTGTAATCCAAAACCCAACAGCCATAAAATCAAAACAAAAACATGATATCATAACGCAATATACAAAAATATCAGCGAAAATGGTAACGTAAGATCGTATACCAACCGAATTTTTAGGCCGGTTACAGAGATATCTGAAAGACACGTTTAGGTCGATCGTACACGGGAGTCCCTTACGGGTAGCCCTCGCAGTACTTTGAAACGATGACACGGTTTTCTTGTTCAGCTGTAACCAATCCAAGTCGATGTAAAAGGATTTTTGAGTACCGTACATGTGTCCCCCAAATCTTCACATGAGGCAAGGTTAGAACTAAAAGCTAAAAAATTCCAGGTTCCTTCTAGCAGTTACCAGTTATTAAACAACTGCAATCTGAAAAGGTCTGTCATCGAGAGATTGAATGTTTCTCAATAGACCCCGGTCTATGTCCGGGTATGTTGGTTGAAATATTACAAAAAGGCTACAAATACTTAACTACTTCTGATTAATTTTGTTGCGAGTTCGAAGACAGTCATCCTTTCCCTAGGACATATTTCTGTTTGGTATTCGTTGGTTCTTATTGTTGATCCTAGTTTAAAAAGGCTGCAATGGGGATAAGTGGCAAAATTACTCACCTATTCCAAAAAAAACTCTACAATACAAAAAGAAGATGTATCTTCGTATCGAGAGATCATACGATCGACCATAACTGTTCTCCCGGTCGACTATGAAACCGGCCTTAGTCGATCGTTCGCTAACCGAAGATAAAACGTTCGACAATCTTACAAGATGTCTGAGATTGTGTGTCGGGAAATGAGCCGTGATCTTTTACCCGATTACGTGTAAAAACGGGGGGTAACATGGTTTCACAGTTCACGTGAATAGATGGGAAGATACCGGGATCGATCAACTGGAAATATTAACTGGTTTCTGGTGTGGTGTTTTTTACTTTGTGGTGTTTTTTCAGGACGAACAGATGTTTTTATTTTTTACTTTATATAATGTTATTTTTGATTCATTATTAATTTTGATCACTTTGAAAAGGGCCTGATAGAATTTTCTCACTGGAAAATTTACTGTACAGACCGGTTTTTATACTGCAATAAAGTTTACTTTTTTTAAATTAACTTTTTATTTTTATTAATAATGAGCAAAAACTTGAACCTGACCTGAATTGAGAGCTTGACACATTAATAAAAAACCTATTTATTATAAGTCATATTTAATCCAACATTCCTATTTACCTTATTCAAAAATCTTTACTAAACTCGACAGTATATTCCTACCAGTAAAATATGACCGGCAAAAAAATAATAAAATACTGGCATCATCCTAAATTCACAGTGACAACGCGCTAGTGAAACGTGCTTTTAGCAGAGAGTCTGCTTTGACACCGGCCATTAGTGCCGGCGTGATGTATGAGTGCATTGGGATGCTCATGTGTCTTTCATGAAGGTAGTGATAAAATATTTTGATGTATTTCGAATTTCGTTAGATGAGTTACTCTTTTTGAATAGATTGAAGTAATTGAATTTGAAATGAATGACTGGATGTTTAATATAATTGCTAATGATGAATAATGATTTTTTTCCTATATGAAACTAAATCAAAGTTTTTGAAAGTTATCCGTTATTCGAGACGTGGTATTAAGTAAATATGTATCCGTGTTAAGTAATGTTGATATGTCGTTGATCTCTCGATCGATTCATCTCCTTGGTGATGTTTTTAGTGAAATCCAACATAAAACTCTCTAGAAAGGTTAACAAAACATTTATACTAAAAAAAAATAGATATCTTTAGACAGACACACTATAAAAGTTACAAGAAGCCCTTTAGCTTCAAGCTCTTGTAATATTTATTGCGCCACTCTGAATTACATAACTAGAGTTACGTAGCAAATCCGAGCAGCTACGACGTAGCTGACGTAACCGCTACGCTGTCTCCCGTAACCGAATTACTACGCGTCTCAGTAGTCACTTCATCCTAAACTTTGTAAAGGACGTGTTTTCGTTTGTGAACGAATAAGTAGAGATATTTTCGATGTTATTATTGTTAAATGGTATATGTATATGAAATTGTAACGGTAAAGTTTAAGTAGGAAAAAGAAGATTTATTTCAATAATTTAAAGTGCCTATAATTTACTTGCAATCTTTTTTTAAAGAGATACAGACTTACAAAACACAAGTCAAACTCAATAAAAGATTATTATATTCAATTAACATTTCAGGAATAACAAATGAAAATATGTTATTGTGCACACAAAGAAAAAAAAACAAAAGCAAATGTAAAATGTTTCTAAAATTAACATAAAAATATTTCACTAATAAACACACACAAGCAAAACAGAACTATTTCACAATTTCAACCCCACTCAACCTTAGCCGTGAATATTAAACTGTAACTATAAATTATTAACAAACTCGCACTCTCATAATAAATCTAATTCGGCGGCCGGTCGACAACCGGTCCGATTCGTCCGTCACATAAATCTGTAGGAAGACGGAAAACCGGTCCGTAATAAATCTCATAGCGGATCCGGAATATTCATGAGACCACATACGGATGCCAGGGTGCTGCCGAACTAAAGCCCTTATTTGTACCGGGATTTTAGATAAAGGGCTCTATTTTAGTACGTTAAAGCCTAAGTTTTGTTGGACTAATACGCGACTTGTAGGGTAATAAATAATGGTAAAGTTAATGTAAGCTTATGAGGGTTTGTAATTGTCATCTTTTGAAGTGTATCCGTATATGTATGTATAGAAGCTGAATTGTTCCTATAAATGCATGTGAGAGAAATCCGATTAAATTTAATCCGAATACAAATTGCAATGTTTTTTAAACAAATCGGCTTAAAAGGTAGTACAGTTTTTCACAAGTCCTTTGAATTATAATCAGTTTTAAAATAACATAGACGTATTTTTTCAATATTTCAATAAAAACATATAACTCAAACATTTAATTACTAAAGTATTTCGAAAACGGAACACATAATCGCTTAAAACAGACTTCTATAAAAAACGATTACTAAAAAAATACAAGTGGAAATTTTAATTTCATCCCATATTTCAACCCTGTAGCATTTCAACCCGCTGTATAGTCAGAACATCAGGAGAGTGGTCCAAAATATTCACATGCGGTAGTGTAATAACTTTATTGCGGTGCTCTGTCGTCGAATAGTGCAAAAAGGGGTTGGATTTGATATCTCTCTGTGTATATGTTCGGCCTTTGAATTAATGATGGGATGAATGCTTGTTTACATACATTTAATAGGTATATGTGGGTTGAATATTTATTTTGTGAAATTTGATTTTGAACATACTTATTTGGTTCCAAGTTGAATTGTGGTGTAGTGTACTGATTACAAAAGTATATTTAATTACTTTTTTGGAGCATTCCCTTTCCAAAACCCCTGAGCAGTATTTTTTACGTTTTTTTTATCACGAGCATGTAATTCAAGTTTTGACAGCTTTTTGCTGAGATAATAAAAGAGAAGAAGAAAAAATAAGCATTCCGATTTATTTTAGAAATCTTTTAAAGTACCACGTTTAGTCAGCTACTAATCTGAAAATTCAATCTTCAAATTTAAATGACAACTAATTGTCGGCAATCAACAACCCGACCTTACGAAGCGTCACCGCTCACTATTATCATCTCCAATTAAATTCATAAGTATTCATTTAGAATACGATGTAACACAGTAATTAATTCACGCCTAAGAAACTGATTTCCAAGTTCTCGGTAAGTCTTAATTAAATAAATGAATTTTCCCTTTACTTGGTATAAGTCGATTATTTTACTCAGTGAACTCCTTCGTAACTCGTTTTAATTTGCACTTACTATTGAAACTCGATTTTGTAATGCGGTGTGTGACTGTGACTTATAAGACACGTGCTAAACGATAAAAGATGTAATCGCAGATTATTCAAAAAGACATACATTTTATAATTCATTACATACATACATTGTGAAACTTCTTTATTCGCGACTAGGAGGTGACTGGACGGCATATGGTGTCATGTTTCTATGCCATCTAGTTTTCCATCTTTTTTTATTTTGCCAATTGATAGTTTAAAAACAAATCAATTAAAAATTTTGAAAACGCTTTTTTTTTTGTTACAATAGCGACAAGACTAGTATAGCAACTACAAAAATTTCAACTCTAGCCTAGCTATTATGACTTAAGAGTTGAGGCTGGGTGAAAACAGCGGACCCGAGGCCGTTTTAGCTTTTTGGATACTGAGGACTGCAAAAAATATATCCCAGAATAATATTTTTAAGAAGAAAACATAGAACCAACTTCAAATAAAACCTACTGAGCCAAACTTGAAAAAATTGAACGAATTGAGAACTTCTTTGTTCTTGAAGTAGGTTGAAAAACAATTGGTTTACCATCTTTTCAACAACTATAGTAGTGGTAAAACCAGTTTTATCACCGCCATATTGCAATGGTTTTCCAACACACAGCGGGATTGCTATCTATATCCAAATTTACATAAAACAACATAATAATTTCGTAGATAGCACAGCCCAGCCCACATTGTTTCCGTATTATCGTTCGCTATTTATTTTGCATCCGCAGATTGAAATTCAAATTTTCGTTGATCATAATTATGTAGTTTGATATTGAACTGAATATTGTTGTGATAACTTGCTAGTCTAGAGCTGAAATAGTTACTGGTGTTTTTTGTCAACCTACTTTGAAAAGGAGGTTGGCAATAAAATAAAACCACTGCTGTCTGTCTCATACGATTTCGTTTTGAAAAGTTAGGAAACCCGAGAAAAAAGGTAAACTTGGCCGCGATAGTCATTATAGTCATGGGTGAATCTTTTTTGTAATCTATCAAATACAAGATTGATCAAAATCTTAATTTTTTTTTATAAGAACTATTTGTAATGTGTGCCTTCCGTTCAAAATTTTAAACTATTTATCTTTTATTTCTTTCAAGTTTTTCTTTATTTCAGTGAAACGAGTCTTTCGTTGAAAATGAGTTATTATATCTATTTTACGGGTCTCTCCATAAACTTTCTACATATTGACTGCGCGAATGGCCGAGTGGCTGAGGTCTCTAGGCCAAACCTACTGCGCGTGACGTGTATCGGCTTAGATGCCTGCGTAGGACAAACAATTGTGTGATCCACGCACGCTTGTTCTGACTCTGCGTATCTTTGTGCACGTGATTTCAATATTTGGGAAATTCCAAAATGCGGAAGTCGTTTAGAAAAATCATTCACGTTCATTACACTTTATATCTTAGTAAAACTACCTTTAGTATAGTCAGTCATAACTTGACCCAGTTCTAAACGAAAAGACTTCATCAGTGATCCGTTCGATACTCAGTTGCGGGGCGTAATGAAAAGATAGCTAAGCTTCGGAAAGCCGTGCTAAAACTGTGGATTGGTAGAAATAAGGAAATGTGGAACATCTGCTAATACTAGGGGGTGCTTTGCTATTAAAAGGTGTGGCTTCTAATAACAAATGGTCGTTAAAAAAAAATTGGTGTGTTGTACACAGGTGATATAGATTTAGATTTTTAAGTCTCTGTCGTGGCTTCAAGACTTTTGTTGTTAGACGGCAACATAAATAATTCATCTGTACATTTTTTACTTGTCTATATCACGGTTTATGAGATAAAGCGTGGTGACAGACGGAAGGAAACGCCTTAGTAATGGAGTACCGTTTTTAGCCTAATTAATGACACAAAATAATATTTAGTTACGATTTTAAATTGTCTTAATTAATAAAAAGTATGACTACAAAATAAAACCCGTAAAATGCAATAAAAACCGTCTCAGTAGTTTCCGATACAGAATAAGTCCATAAAAGTAACAAAAATACACGTAAATGTCTCCATTTTATTGCGAGAAAGTATACATATAGACATATAAACCTCTTCAATGTAACAACTATAAAAGTACATACCAAAATGTACGAAAAAGTATAAAAAATATATTTTAATATGTTCGTTTAGCAAACGGAGGACACAATTTTCCGGCCTAGAGGGTTCTTAAAGTAAAAAAGCAAATAAACTGAGGTAGGGAAAAGGCTGGACTTTTTAGGGATCCGCAATAAATATATTATTTTATTTCGATATGGTTTCGTCGAAATAGAACTGATTTTAGTATGTTATGTCGATGTTCAGAAATAAGTTATTGTATTGAGTTAGATGAAATATCAAAAAGCATCAAATATTTTTTACTCAACAGTATATGGTTTGGTCAATGCATTATGACACCCTGTATAATACACACCCGGCCTAATATTTTTTAGTAAGGAGAGTTATTTGTCTCGCATGCTTTCAATCAAATATCTGTTTTGTTATAGAAAGGTAGCAAGTTATCTAACTTTAAAGACCAAAGTGTCATTACATCAACAGTCAACACCCCACGATCATCATCATCATCATCATCCACAGCCCTTATCCCCCTGCTGGGCATAGGCCTCCCCTTTCTCGTGCCAATTTCTATTGTCCTGTGATGCACAAAGACGAGAGATCCAAGACAATCATTCGATGTCGACATATCGTGTTCAGTGGGTTTGGCGTAGTGACCTCAACGGCAATCAAATAACACCTCAATACCACAGAAAAATAAAGTTCAAAATATATTTTTTTAAATATGCTACGGAACTACCTTCATAACAAACCCACGCGCTTCCCTCTCTGCTAACTAGCGAGCTCAGTTTGTGTGTTTTACAGCTCAGTGGCGGCGCTCGAATACGTCAGCGATCATTACCACACTGTATATAAAAAATAATGTATGTGAAATACTAGTTTTTGAGAGGCTTCGGTCTTTTGAGACTGACTTGTGTTGTTGGTTAAATAATAACTATTTCTATTCTTCGTTTATCTATTTTTCTAGTTCTAATATTATAATATCGTAGCTTGAATATAGTCTTAAAGTGGTTTACGCGAATATTAGACATTGAAGTGAAACTACTTTTACGGGAACGTCGGGAACTAAAATCTAAAATTAAACAGCGATAAAATCCTTAAAGGTAGTTTCATTTCAATAGTCTTCAAGCTCAAAGCTGATCAACATATTAGCACGTAATATTGGAATCTATACTATTAACTTAAACTTGGATATAAAGCTTATCAACATATTGGCACTGTGAGCACCATTATTGATAGATGGTATTAATATCCTGTTATTTTATGTAGCTCTTAGGAGATCAGTATGTATCACTACGGAAGAGAGGTAAACCGACAAATAATCGATTTTCTGTAGATATGGACTTAAAAGACGTTTTGGTGTATCACTACAGTCTAATTATGCTTGTTCCAAAACGTTTTAAATCTGTATGAAAGAAAAATTAACATTGAATGTCTTTAATGTTAATTTGAAAGAAGCGCTAAAAAAGTAATCATCATTGGCCTAGCCTTTTCCCAACTATGTTGGGTTCGGCTACCAGTCTAACTGGTTTCAGCTAAGTACCGGTGTTTTACAAGGACCTTCTCAAGCCAGTTACGCAATCACAATTTAACGTGCCTTCCGAAACACGGAGGAATTCGTTATGACAAAGATGGTCACCCATCTACGGAGCAACCGCGTCAAGCATAGCTTACCCTGTGATCGTTTCACTTATGCGGTTATAGCTTAACCACGAGCTCCGCTAAAAAAGTAATATTTTATGAAATAAATAAGTGGAAATATCTGCGCAGTAGTACTAAATATTTTTTTATACATGACGTTCCCATAGCAGATTGTTATGTTACAAAAAAACACTAAATTGATCACTGCTTTAACTGTAAACACAGTTTATAGAATAATCTTGGTCCTTCAACTCTCAATTTAGTTTTAAATTTTGAGCACATTTGGTCCTTTTATCTTTGAACCAGGGCTGTAAGACTACGCCAGCTAAATAGAATAGCTTGGAGCCTGTAGTCGCTAACAAGTTTTTTCAACAACTAGGTCAGCTGTTTGTTCTCACGCAAGTCATAAGCAAGACGGTATTAGTGCTCAGGTTTATTTCGGACTAAACTGGAGGAAAACTACGACCCTTGTCTTGGAGGTAGATTTTCTTGATGTAAAGTATGATGCTTTTGTTATTTTTTTTGTGTATTTGTATTCTTATACGCATCATAGCATGTTTAGATATAAGAAACTGTGCAAAAATAAATAATTAAATGTAGGTATTTAAAAAAACGACTCTTGCATTAAGGACCTCAATCCTTGATTCGCGAGTGGTTTCACAAACGTTCAAGTCACATACACAAAGACCTCCTCAGGAGCATTCGTGGATCACACGAATACTTTCTGTGCAATCAAATTTTTCGCATATGTTTTCTAAGCCCAAAATTTCAACAAGCTACATTACAATCAGTTCTATAGTATTGTTCGAAACTAAATTATTAATATGTTACTGAGTCGAACATTATGAAATGTAACTAAATGGAGGATGTAAAGCATTAATAGGGTTGTGGATAAACCAAACCGTTCCATTATTAATTACACAAAGACTTAACGGTCTGATGTAAATTGACCATCAATCGATCATCCGTAAGATGTGTTTCAGCTGAATTGATTGAATACATACAAAGCACAGGAGTATTGTTTTCTTGGAGATATGTTATTGCGACTCAAAGGACTTAAAAGTGAATGGTTCAGGTATGAAAAGATTTGGTCCTCGTTTCTTTTGCTTGTGACTTTAAAAGAAAGGCGTAGTACGTTGTAAGGTATTGCAGTACCTATTGCCATTTTACATTTCTTTAATTTAAAATAGTTTAAAAATTGTTATTTTGAAATCGGTCAGTAACCTGAAGAAAATCGAGTTTGCAAAAAGAGTGGATCACCACCCATGATGATGGCGTTGCAAATCCTCTTTTTTTTGCAACAGAGGCAGCAAAACATACACTACACACATCATCTATCTACCTACCACAAGTTACACCTTGGTCACAGATGAACAAACTGCAGAACAGACAGCGAAAACCGGAGCTGACGCTGCATCAGTGTCGAAGCCACAAAAGTTACTTTTGAAAATATCAATAACTCCATAATACAATTACGGTCCAATTATTGCAGGAGCGTATAGCACTCTTAGCTCTAAAGCAACTCTATTAAACTCCTCAAATATACAGTATTTACCATCTAGGATTTACTCGGGCGGAGACATGAAATCAAATCCTTGGTTCTCGGCGCTCGCAACTTGATTATTGTGAGTCGCGATCTACAGTTTGTGTATCTACGTGACGCCGGACGAGTTCATTTAGAAAACGATGGTACTGCTAACTGTGGGGTGTTCGACAATATTAAGTTATGAGGACTGCTTGGAGTCTCTGCTGTATGTGTTTGAGAGTGAGTTAGAACAGACTGGCTTGTTGGTCTACTAGTGGTCAGTGAGCCTGACTGCTATATACCCGAGGTTGTGAGTTCGATTCCCACCTATGGATGGATGTATTCCTATATTATGTATGTATTTTGAAAATATATTAAATTTTCGTTTTAAGTTTTGTGTATTAAAATAAATGTGTATTGTTTTTTATTTTAATCATGCGGTAGTTTTATTGGTATTAGAATACCACAAAACTAAATAAATACACTTAGATTAATAGACTTATGGACTTATCGAATTATTAAATACGATTTTTGGCTGTAACATGGACGACATGTGAGAAGTAATAAAAATATTGGCCCAACTCACAAACATTCGTGGTCTAACTATCCTGCATGGAAGAGTTTACTAACTTTGAAAGTGGGTTCCGCTTATTGATTTACCGGATCGAAGCGCCCTAAAGAGGTTTGCTGAGGGCTTACAAGATAGATTGAAGGGAAACTTTCTCGGCTTTTCCACAACAAAAACTTGGTAACACAATTAAATGTTTTGGTGAGAAAAACTTAGTTCGCCAGAAGTCGGTTTTGCTTTTAGGGAACTAATGCAAGTTTGGGACATGTTTGCGACTTCTTGACTTGTCTGGTCAGTTTTGGATTGATCGTATTATATGTGGAGAGCCTAATAAAGGACTACGTGAAGTATTTGGATGAAGACTTGTTACATATTTGAAAAGCGTCAAAATAAATGAGTAGTACGGTAGTCTGTAGTCGTAACCTGCTTTTAAAGTTTTTAAGCCACCCTGAGAATTCTCAGGTATGCTGGTTTCCTTCACCGTTTTAAGCAGGTGAAATAGAGAGTAATACGCACATTAATTCTTAAAGACGTCTTTTGACTTGATAGTCTAACGCTAATAACAAAATAGTGCCATAGTTATTAAAAGCTAGGCCATATGAACGAAATGGAATTAATTCATCCTGACCAACATCTATCG
This sequence comes from Trichoplusia ni, assembly GCF_003590095.1. Taxonomy (NCBI): domain Eukaryota; kingdom Metazoa; phylum Arthropoda; class Insecta; order Lepidoptera; family Noctuidae; genus Trichoplusia; species Trichoplusia ni. The sequence continues at coordinate 6,810,934 of NC_039489.1, read as the reverse complement.
GTACAAAAGTGAACTAAAATATCTGTATAATCTAATCTAATATTAATGCAGGATCGATCCTTATAAGAGTTTGTCCAATCCTGGCCTTTGCTCTTATTTGAAGAAATAACTGAACCTAAAATACACGCTAATACATTTAAAAGGATAAACCCTGAACCTATACGTACGTGTATGTAAATTAATAATATTATGCAGTAGTTCTGTGCCCTTCAATTTGATATCCCCTGGAAGGTAGCTCATAACTTATTCATGGAACCAAACGCCATGGAAGGCGGAAAAACATTGTATTAATTGAATGCCCTTCTCAGAACCTACTACCACGTCTTAAAGTAATATTACTAGGAATGTGGAAAAGAGAAGCCATTCTACATTGTGTATCGTGCTCTCTCGCTTTCGCAGTTACTATATTGTGACTTCAAGCGGTCGTGGTACGCGGTATGAATATGGTACTCAGATGAAATCTTTTATTTTCCGATTATGATAATTTGAGGTATTTTTGGTCGGTCTAAGGTTTGAGTGATTTATATTATTTAAGTTATATTCATAGGAAAATAATTTGGGGATATGTTTGTGACAGAATTTTTGTATTTTTGGTTGTTGAGCTGAAGAATTCGAGAGGTTTTTGTTGTTTAATTAAATAATTCTTACAAATAGGAGGAAATTCAAAATTGATCTTCCGTCAAATTTATAATCGTAAAAAGCTGCAAGCAAACCAATGACTACTTAATAATAGGTATGTTACATAAACATACCATTTATTCTCTTATACCTACCTAACAATATTTCCTCAAAGTTATTATTTCTTAGAATAACTACAGAAAAGTTTCTCAGTAAATTTATTTTCTGTCGATTTCCAATAAAACCTTGTCCGTTTGTACAAAAATAGAATAGGAACAAACTCATTTGTGAAGAATAAAACATTAATCATTTATCAATAAGGGCATAGCAACTGTTTTTCGAAAATCTCATAACACGGTTTGGGTCTTACAAAAACAGATAGGCTCATTTATCACCCATCCTACGCAATTACACTTTAGGACAATATTAGGGGGGCGGCAAGTTTTATGGAGTCATTGAAATGTTCTCTACGCTAGAGTAAACTTTTAGATTTTTTGACTGCACGGATGGATTTGTAAATTGTTAATAGTAATTAATAGGGAATAGGACAAAAAACACTGTTAAGTCGGATTAGGCAGATTTAGGAAAAATGTTGGACACGTGTTTTTTCTTTTATCTCGTAAACAAAAAAAGAAGTGGATACAGTGATTTCAAATATCGTGTGACGTCACTTACCAGTACTCTTATTTTATTTTAGGGTCTTTTATTCTTAGAACATGCCAGCTCCAGTACTCTTTTTACTAGCAAGTGATGTTTGATGAAGCATATTAATAATTTCATGATATGTGCAGGAATGATTATTGGACTTCAGATTCATCTAATGTATTTTTATATGTATTCATCATTGGCCTAGCCTTTTCCCAACTATGTTGGGGTCGGCTATCAGTCTAACCGGTTTCAGCTAAGTATCAGTGTTTTACAAGGAGTGACTGCCTATCTGACCTCCTCAACCCAGTTACCTGGGCGATACGATACCCACTGGTTAGACTGGTTGTCAGACTTTTCAAGCTTCTGACTACCTGTAACGACTGTCAAAGATGTAAGAATAACAACCGGGACCCACAATTTAACGTGCTATCCAAAACACGGAGGAACTCCTAATGACAAAGATGGTCACCCATCTACGGACCAACCGCGTCAAGAATAGCTTAACCTGTGATCGTTTCACTTCTGCGGTTATAGCTTAGCCACGAGCTCCTCCTTATAGGTATTATTAAAATAAAATAAAATAGTCTACTGGTATAGGTAACCAATCCCACGGGTCGCGGTTTCAATCGTTGGGATTAGCTAACCTTAATTACGGTGTAGAATGTGGATTATAAACTAAATATCCAGCCGACCGATTCATGAATAGACGTCCTTGAAAGAACAAGTACTGAAGTTTTAGGGTCGGCCTTTTAAACTTTTTCAATAATGAATCAAAATTAGTAACTAGTCTAAAATTAAAAGTAATTTTGGGCATATGAATCAACTATAGTCCAGAATAATTATTTACTTAAAATTTATCAACGCATGTACTGAACCCTTTATTTAAAAAAATAAGAAAAATAGTTTCCTTGCTGATTCTCCACTGTCTGCCAGTCTTTCTATCTGGCCGTAAGATCGTCTGTCCGTCTTTCTGTCACCTGCTGTATCTCATGAACTGTAATAACTAGACTGCTGATTTTTTATAGATGATCTAGATAACAGTTGCCGCCATAACATTAAATACTGAAGAGTAGACAATTAGTAACTGATTAAACAAAAACTATATTTTTAAAATTATTGGAAATAAATTGCAAAGCAATCTGTCGTACCAATTTAACAAAATACTTTAGTAAATTCATATCTTTGGTGATACAATTAAATTGTCTCGCAGTATATACCAGGGTGTAATCAATAGTGCGCTTTCGTCACAACGGTGACAAGATTTGTACTTACACTCTGACGAATTGGGTAATTTACCTTCTTTCGGGATAGATAGGGACGAAGATACCCAAGGATTTGCAACTTGAAGGATTGTTACACCATGTATATGGGCGTAAACGTAATCAAGGGATCTGAGACTATATGTGAACGAGTGCTGCATTTGTAGAAGCGAGATAGAGCATTATAAAGACTATTGATTAACCACTGTCTTGTATTTTATGATTGGTGGTTAGGAATCAGCAAAAATAGAGTAGAATTCTGAAAAGCCCTTTTTTATTATTATTAAAAAATGTGGAAGAGTGATAGCGAGCTACATGGTATAGGGAACTTTCTTTCGACGTTATCCGTGGAATAAAGAAGGAGACTACTTACATCATCATCATCACTTATTATCACTTAAATCATTAAAAAAGAGAGCAACCGATTCTCAGGCCTGCTAAATCTGCATATGAAATTTTATAAAAATCGGTCAAGACGTTTCGGAGAAATATGGTAAACAACATCGTGACGTGAGCATTTTACATGCATTCGAGTATATGATCAAAAATTTAGAATCTACTTATCTCCATTCAATCTAAATTAAGTACCATAAATTATTATCATCTAAAATCCATCCTGTGCTCCCAAGAATGTTTTACTAAGTATGTTCGTTTAAATTTTTGATACGTTAGGCCCTTAAAAGGTTCCCATACGTTATTCATTGCCCACCTGCGCCAGCGAACTTGTGTCTTAGCAGCGAACGTTAATGGAATTTAATTTATAAGGCAGTGTAAATTGTTAGGTAAGGTATATTAAGGTTTTATTTCACGTAAAGTTAGTCTAGATTTTTCAGAGAAAAGAGATTTTTTTTTTGATACGGATTGAGGAATTTAGTCTCTGTGTCGCGGGCGTTTCACAAAAAATGAATTAACATGCAAAAAGACACCCGGACTCAGGACAAGCATTCGTGGATCACAAACACGCTTTGTCCTAAGTGGGGATCGAACTCGCGACATTGCGCTCACGGTGAATTTAGAGTGGTAACTTCAACCACTCGACTAACCGTGCAATCATTCATTTGAAGACGCTAAGTTGAATATTAATCAATCATATAATGGTTAATAGTGTAACAAATACTTATATTGAAAAAAAACCTTTTTTTTCCTTTTTTTATCTCGTTAACAAACAAGAAGGTTTATAGTAATTTAAAATATCGTTTGCTGTCACTTCCCATTATGCTTTTTATTTGCAAATGATGTTTTACTACCACCACTAGATAACATGAGTCCTTTTTATCTTCTTTTCTTTTTAATGAAGTGACAAAATAAAAAAAGTACCTATTCAATTGTTTTTTTTAATCAGCCTGACGGACTATATAGATTTATGTTATGAGATTAAGTCGAATACCCTATTACTTTAAGATTAATACAAACATGTCTTGACAATTCCATTGTGCAGTTTTGGTACGTTTTAGTATAGAACTTTTTAAACTGGGTCATGAAATTTTACACACACTGGTTAGAATGCCCTTTTTTAAAGAACAGAAATACGTTAGAAATGGGGTTCATAAAAGTTATGCACGAAAAGATTAAGGCATGACGTAAAATGGGTCAAATTTGAGTTAAACTTTTCTTTGTTTTTAGCTTTTTTTTTTGAAATGAGCACAAGCAGCAGCATCTTAAAGTCTGCGAGTAATGCGAGTAAAAAGATCATAAACAGTTGGGATTTCGATTGATCTTTATGATATGGGACTGATCTTCTTCTTCTATCTTCTATTATAATAAAACTGAAGAGTTTGTTTGTTTGTTTGAACGCGCTAATCTCAGACACTGTCTAATCTCAGTCACGGTTCAAATTGACGATACAATGGAATATGCGGAAAAACCAGGGAAAATTATTCATCTTCGAGGGCTTAAGTTCAAAAATTGCTAACTTATATCTTCTAACCACGCGGACGAAGTCGCCTGTTGCCCGCGACTTCGTCCGCGTGGTTAGGTATAGTATTTAAATAAAGGTATAGTAGGTTAGGTATATATGGTTGTGTGACGTCAGTCTACAATTAAATGTAGTATAATTCTAGTAAACAAACAATGAAAAATGTAATTTAAGTAAAACAAATCAGCGATCTGTGTACAATCATTTTAAATTCAGTTTGGATCTAATTTCGCGCTTGTAGAGTCATATACTGCAATTCATTTTGCTAATTGTTCCAATAGGTCAGGGGCTGTAATAGGAGCGCGAATATTGTCAAATTGAGCGCGTTTATTGCCTTTTTGATCGACAATATTGTTGATGGGTGTTTAAAGTGAAGTGAAACGAGAGACTATGCGGATAAATAAAGATTGTGGCTAAGGTAACCACGATTAACCCACTATGCATGTCTAAGTCTTAGACGAGCGTTTGTGTGATTCATGAATGTTTGTCGTGTATCAAGTATTTGTGTATGTGCCTTAAATGTTTGTGATACGTTCCGCGACACAATAATTAAATTTCTTAGTACTTTAGTCGTTTTCTTCTATTAAATAAGTTTTTATGATGAAATAAAAAAAAATCAGTTAAATTAGTGCAAACCTTCTCACTAAACGACTAAACCACTAAAACCCTTGAAAAATCCGCCCAAAAAGTACTCAGTCCTTAATATTAAGTCACAAAACTTAAGCAAAGAAATTTTATTAATTCTTTTTCATCAAGTATTATGGATTAGGACTTGAGGACTCGTGAGACGAGTTTTTGTCTAATTACTCACTCAGTCAGGACTTAGAACTTGAGATTTAGTTAGCTTAACTTATTAGCCGAGATATTATATTATTTTTAGAGTAATTCGTTAATTCAATATTAAGACCGAGATTTCTACAATTGAGACTTCGTAATGAAAAGTAAGTATTATATTCCAAAATATAACTTGACGTGTATTCATTTTATGTATTATCTAGCTTCTAAACCAAAAGTAGCCATAGATACTCCTTATTACTTCAGCTACCTGCCAGTAAAAGTCCCGTCAAAATCGGTCCAGCCATTTCAGACATTTGCTCGGACAAACAGAGACATATAAATTGAAAATAATTAACATAAATTAAAAAAACTCTATATTCAACCAAAAATAAAATGTTGGCTGACCAAAAGTTCTGTGTCGTATTTATATTTATTTAATCTTTTAAAGATAAAAGCAACCGCATCCACACATCTTTTTAAAAGTTACTAAAAAAGGCATAAAACGTCTACACTCTTAATACATTTACAAACCTTTTCACTCTCCTAAATTGCTTTTCGAAGCGAATTTGTCGCGATTCATCACTAGTGTTCCCGAGTGGGAAATAAAGGAAATTTCTACACGAAATTAATGGATTATCCGATTTCCAATGATGCCCGTTTGTTTTCCGAACTTCGAGCCTACCATCACGTTTTAAATTAACAATGTACGTGTTGTGTAAAAGAGACGGCGCGCTACATTACGTAGAGTGGCATCTTGCTTCCACAGTTGGAGTTATATTAGTTTGAAAGGCAGTAGGTCCCTTGGATAGCAAGATATTTGTAGTATCTTCTCTGTTTGGATAATACGATCGTGTGTTATCCGTTGGGGATTAAGCGTGGAGTGTATTTGTTGAAGGGTGCACGGTAGTGTGTGTAGCCAAGTTTCATTTGTGTTCTCTACGCAATTGAAGTGACTGTATTTCAAAAATGTAGGTGAGTTGTAATTTTAATAAATGCTTTACGTTAATTTCCAAAAAAATGTATGTCCAAAAAAGAATAATAGATTTTTTTTTTGTTTTGTTACTGGCTTTCTGCATGTCATCTTTCAGTTAATAGGTTCGAAATAAAAAGAAAATTAGTTTGAATACTAAATAGCTGACAGAATTTATGTTTATTGAACTTGGCTGACATTTCTACTCAATTATAACAATGGTCAGTTTGCATAGCTTACTGTTTATTTATATTATTGTAGGCTTTCGGTCGTACTCTATTTTCAGACCGTAATCATATGTAAAAAATAAAGACAATAACATCAGTATCATAATGTAATCAGCAGTCAACAGAAATAAGTATAATTTAGCTATATAGTATATGGCTATGTTTCATCAAATAATATTAAAGCAATGTTCATAAGCCCATTTACAACTGATGAAAGATCAAAGTGATTGAATTTCTATTTGATTAGATTGTTGTCCAAAATATCTTTTACACTTGAGCAAACACTTTGAGCATCTGCTCAAATACCACATATTTTAAGTCTAATAATACTGAGACGGATAGACATTGTAAAATTGGCATTAAAGGCCAATTCACATTGAAAGACCAGCGGCCGGCAGTAGCTCCATGAGGCAAAATTCAGTAATATTAAATCTTATCTTCATGAGCAAATACTTTACAGTCGTTTGAAGGCAAAGGAAGTAAAACAAGGTGCCACGAAGCTGCATGAACCATTTTAATTGTGGTCTATTAAAAATGACTCGCAATAATCAATTTAATCCTTGAATCGCGGGAATTTTCCATATATTCAAGTCCCATGCATAAAGACTGGGTGTCTTTATGCATGTGGCTCAGGAAAACCATTCGTGGACTACAAAATGCTTGTCCTATGCGTGAATCTAACCCGCGCGCGATAGGTAACGTGCAGTGGCTTGTGACCTCAACCACCAAACTATCCGTGCAACGCTCAGTCCCTTGCTCTTACGCCGCTATTATTGCAGTGGTTACTAAAGCAAGGGCTAGATATTACGTAAAAAAAACCCTACAATTCTTGAGTGCCAAAGTAGCGTTTTAAGGGTTTTGAATAAACGAGGTATGAGGTTCCTGGCGAGAACCAATGTCACTTGAAAGTTAAGATTTTATGTTTATGTTCCTAAATAGTTTAAAATGCTACTGACTTATGGTGAAGGAAAATACCACAAGAAAATCAGAATAATATATATTCGAATCTGGACTTTCCAAATCAAATCTCAATTATTTTCTATGAGGGAAAACGCATTTGCTCCGCTATGAAACAATTAATTATCGACAAAATCATTTTACTTAAGTCTACTAGATCTAAAGAGACAGATAAATACATCTTCCTACACGAACCATTCAATCACTAAATAGAAACTTAGTTAATCTAATCCAGTTCCTATTTCTTCGAAAGCATATAAATTACTCGGGTACATTACGTTTTGATGCTACACTTTGAACGAGAGTACTGGAAGCGGTACATCTAATATGCAGGTTGATTCTTAAAGGCTGTTACTTACCTTACTGCTGATTCATATTGATAGTATTTTGAGGTATTTCGCAAATATATTGTGAAACGACAAATATTTTTATAAATGTCAAATGATAATGATAAGTACCTCTTTAAAATTAAAAAAAAATGTTGTTTGCTTCTGATTTTAACGAATCACGATTTATCATCTTTTATCAGTTATTGTCAAATGAGTTCGTTAGATGATCACTTTTAAAAAGCACAGTGATATCAGCCTTATGCCAAATATAGAAATGTTACTTCATAATGTAGGGAGACTGAAAATGTATAAAAATAACAGAACCTAATCTTTATCCTTTCTAGTAAATTATTTCTGTGCCACCGTCACTCTCTGGATTGGTCTAATGAATTAATCCGGCAAAATGTGACTTAATTGATAGCTAATGTTGGCTGGTTGGTGATGCTATGAGATATGTCGATGTACTGGTTATCGTGTTTCGGAATGCTGATTATTTATCAATATACGTAACTAGTGGGAAGCATTATTACAAAGGCTCCTCGGTTTGCAGTAGTTGACTTGCAACATCATTTTTACAACTTATATACATTAAATAATCGATCACAGAATATATTAATGGATCAAACAAGGCATGGCTACTTAGGCATTGCGCCGCGTAACAGTTGAGCTAGAAGGAATCGTCATCATTTTAAACCCTCTAAACGATTTGTATGACAAATAGAACTTGTAACAAAAATCATAATGAAGTGAACACATACATCATCATAGGCCTTTTCCCAACTATGTTGGGGTCGGCTTCCAGTCTAACAGGTTTCAGCTGAGTACCAGTGTTTTACAAGGAGCGACTGCCTATCTGACCTCCTCAACCCAGTTACCTAGGCAACACGATACCCCTTGGATAGACTGGTTGTCAGACTTTTCAAGCTTCTGACTACCTGTAACGACTGTCATAGATGTAGGAATAACAGCCGGGACCCACAATTTAACGTGGCTTCCCAAACACGGAGGAACTCGTTATGACAAAGATGGTCACCCATCTACGGACCAACCACGTCAAGCGTAGCTTTACCTGTGATCGACTCACTTATGCGGTTATAGCTTAGCCACGAGCTCCAAGTGAACACATACGATTGATCAAATATAATTTTTCACCAAAAACACATGTTTAAATTATAAGAGGACTTACGAATCCTGTCCTGCGAAAAATAAACCTATTTGTACCAAAGGGACTTAGCAAAACATTAGGGTTTCGTACAAAATAATCTCTTATTTGCGGAAACGATTAAAATGCCTGCTCGAGGATTATTTGTGTGTACCAGGCTTTAGACTAAGCCGGACCAAACATAATTGTGTTTCGTGTGGAGTGCGGGTGTAGAAATGTCTTATTTCGGACGGAACTTTTCATTCCTTGAGACAAATGCCGAATTAAAAAGAATAAATTAAAAAAAAACTGGTTTAAGTAAGCTTTTTAGCTAGCTTTATTAATTTAGGATCAAAGTACTGATCAAAGCATATCTAAGTATACCGAGACTGATCCTCGCTAAAGAATCCAAATTCTTACCTAGGATGTTTCGCGAGGCTATTGAGATTTAAAAACACCCTAATTTCAATAGAGAAGATGGCTGGAAGATATCACCTACTTGGGATCCAATAATAAATAAACTCAAGGCCAAACCCAAGAGCAGCGCTGCAAGACATCAAGACACAGTGAGCTCACACTGCGTAGGTCGGACCACAAATAATTAATTAAAATATGAAGGTAGAACGAGCAACATTTTCTGTCAAGACGAACGCCATCTCAGTCTGCCCGTGACCATGATACCTGCAAAGGTTTCGAAACGTCGGGAACTAAAATCTAAAATTAAACCGTAAAATCCGTAAAAGTAGTTTCATTTCAATGTCTAACATTCGCGTAAACCTAAGAAACCACAATGAATTTGATGTTACAAGAAACTAGAAAAGTTGGAAGAATTCATTACAGACAGGGGGATAGGTGAAATAAAAAAAAAACAAAATCTCCATTTTGATAAACCATTTAATTCAACTGTGTAATCGTTTACACAGCTTGTTTTGAACATATTTGACCTTACCAAACACATGTTTGATAATTCCGTTGCGCCTTACCATTGCAATGCGTTGAAATTGGTTACAATTTTTTTGGTGATTATTTGCCTTTTTTATTTCATGTTATTTAATTCCCAAAGAAATTGTGACACTAACCAATAAGCTTATAGGTAAGAGATGTTTTGCATATGTTTAACTATCAAGAGAGACGTTGCATCTTTAACAAATATCTTGTAGTCTATTAGTCATCCGAATTGTCGAATCTGGTAGCTTAGTCAGAATTTCATAAAGAATTGCCTTATCATCATCAGCCTTTGGGTTCACTCCTAGCCACTAAACAGTCCAATAATATATTATCAAACCTATGCAGTACCTTCACTAGAGAAAGGAGAAGCCAGAATACTGTTCACAAAACCACAGCTCCCATTTTCCGCGAACCCCTCCATCAAAAGTGGTTGCAGAACTCTGAAGCGACTTCTTGGAATTTAAACACAAGTTAATTTTGTTAGGATTCGTATTTGACCACATTGTATACTTGAACTCAACAACCTAGTTGCTAAGAGACCGGAATAGAATGGTCTAATGAAATATAAATACAACTGGACAAAAACGGAGGCAATATTGTGTTACAGTTGCCGATCGAGCATTTTTTTTAAATTGATTGCCATCTATTGTGCCAGCTAAAAGCACCGGCACTGGCATTAGTGCTTATCTATCCTGTTGCCAAAGATCAGGAGGGCACGCTTTCATAGACCACCGCCATGCAAATCTGTGTTAAAATTAAACGTTGATCTAAAGTAATTTTCTCAAATCGACTGCCAAAATCCAAGCATAAAAACCTTCGTAAAGATAAATCGAAATAAAAGGTACTTCATTTCGTATTTTTGGAAGGCGTTACCTCTTAAATCCAGTGTAATATGACCCCTAATTATCATTCACGCACCCATACTAACCCTTTTAGAGCCACCTAAAGAGAGTATTGCAAACGTAAATTATCAGAACCATTGCGAACAGATGTATCGAATGGCCTCGAGGTCGTTTTTACGACTTCAATCGAGAGTTTTAAGATTAAAACGCTCGCATTTTCCGAATCATATGTGGTCATAACAAAGTTTTATGGTTGTGATAACGTTATTTGCCGTTACGAGCTGGTGTTATATTAAATGCTGAAATGTGAACTTGGTTTGTGGAGGTCCTCTTGGAAAAATAAGTGGGAGAGGCAACTAATGGGGGTATGGAAGTATGCTGAGATATTGATTCGAAGGTCTAATGAGGGGAGGTCAAAAAGGCTAGATATAAAATACAACTGAATGAGGCGAAACTGACCAAATCATGGCGTAGGCTTGAGGGAAATTGAGGATGTTCTATTTCGGCAAGTAGAAGCTGATATTATTGTCTGTGAATCATCGAACGAGGATGGAAATGGTGTAAATAACAGCCTTTTTATAATAAATTTTCTCTTGAACGTTTTGCATCGATAATCAGAAATAAAAACAATTTAAAAGCTTCAGTTTCCCTTCATCGTGCAAACTTCCTCTGATAACATACTGCTTGTAAAAAAAAAGTATCTCAAGAACTTCCATTTCGTTTATCTTACTAATCCATCAAAAAGTCACAAGTCAACGTTGGCCAAACATTGGCGACAAACAAGCCATTCAATAATAGTTCGCCCTTGATCCCAAGATCTGTGATTTGACCCAAATTCGAGCCAACCAACCGCCACAGAATATCAACAATGACTGACATCGACAACCAATCGATTATCGTTTCATGCTTTCTTCCCTGTTCGGACAAAATTCCACTTCCACTTCCCATAACACTTATTCCTTTGCAATAAGATTGATTTTCCTTTGTTTTCTGTTGGATATTTTTGGGGAATATTGCTAAGGGTCGTCGATCAAATGCCACCCTTTTACCGTCTAGCTCTTACTATAAAAATGATACATAGTTACTGATGAGAGAAGGCGACGTTGAGATGAACTATGGTTTGATGTTCAATCATCATTAAATAGCTCAATCATTTAGATGGATTACTGAAGGATTCTGCTTACCCTCGGGAGGTGTTACTGTGATTCCATGAAGGTATTTATCCTATAGTAACGCGTTAGGCAGATATCAAGTGTTTAGCTTGTGTTGCATAAGGTAGAGGAAAACAACGTTATAACGTTTAGGTAAGATTTTTGCACGAAGTTTAAGTAACATTTAACTATACTATGATTTTGGTTAGTATTATTGGTTTGAGGAGTATGCCCAGCAGTGGGACATAGTGGGCTTGATAGTAAATAACTACGGTTTGCTTGTAGCCAAAATGCTAGAAAAATAGCATTATAACAGTTGAGGACCAACAATAAGCATGCACATAATTATAAGGGCACTAGCTCAAATAAACATTATTATTCCGAGCTTTCTGCATCATAAATTTGGTAACTTTACAAAACGAAAGAAACTTCTAGCAATTTCATTACAAGAAGTAAGGAAAACATCAAGCGCCTGTGAAAAATGTTATAGCAAGTAATTGCAATCAAGTGTAATAGCAATTAGTCGAAATCAGGACAAAGGAATCATTTTCTTTTTACTTCGTTTCGCAATACTTTTCACAATATTAAAAATGTTATTGCTTATTCTTATTATGAGAATTAAGGGAAAGGGTTTGTTACCGACCATTTAGTAAAGTAGCTAAGGATGTTTTTTATATTTATGAATAATTATACCGATAAAAATATTTCTTGAGATAGATCATATGTCTTAAAAACACACATAGTTTTCCCTTCTAAAATATACAGTAGAGAAAGAGTTCAAACATTATTCGAATTAGTTTTTTTGCATTCCTATATTTTTTGTGTGTGTCTTAAAACAATTTCAATACTACAATATCAGAACGTGCCTAACAGTCTTTAAGTCACTTAAGACTATAACGTTCACCCAAAATTGTTCAAAAACTTGAACAGTCAAAAAATCGATTCCGATCTCATCACCAACATTTTAATAACTCAAACAATTAAACCTCACGGACATCGTTAGCGAGCAACTCTCCGTAGGTACCATGAAACTCTAACAAGACCAGAAACTTGGTTCTGTAATGACCGTCGCTTAACTTATAATGATGATGCGTCAACTTCGCTTTAGTTTGTGCCTGTTCATTCTTAACAATCGATTTGTGATAGCTTGTTCGGTCTTTTAGTAGGGTGTTGCAGGCCGTAATGAATTAGGTGGACAATTGGACAGATTATAATTTTGACGATGATTTGTGAGGAAATTTGTAGGGAAATTGAAAAAAATTGCCAGGAAAAATTATAAAAATGTTAAAAGAAATTATAAAAGAATTTCTCTCCGGCGGGGAATCGAACCCCGGTCTCCCGCGTGACAGGCGGGGATACTTACCACTATACTACCGAAGATGTGTAATCAGAGGTCAAAATAGCTAAATACAAAATTTTGGAGATAGTCTAGAGAATAATAAACCGCTCTAGAATACCAGAAATGACATATTTATTACTCTGACTTTGAGCTGTCTGTCACTAGAATAAATAATACCTCGTTACATGATGCAAGAATATGGATTTGTATGGATAAATGGACATATTTGCTTAATCCGAAAATATGGGGTGGGTGTCTAATTTTAGAAAATTATAGAGTTTATGGCCAATATGTGTAATGTTTTAAATGAAAAAAAATTTCACGGCCAATTTCGTCGATATAAAAATTGGTCACGCGTCCAATTTATGGCATTTTTATTATTTGTTGTTGTAACACCAACAGATCTAGATTTTTTATCAAGTGTGTCCCACTGCTGGGCAATAGCCTCCTCAAATCCTTCTTCGACTCTTCTACATAATCAGTCAAAATTTCAAATGTCCAGCTAACACAGTATTTGAGATACAGTCTAGTGACGGACGGACAGACAACCTATTACAATAGGTTAATTTAGGAGGTTGTTTTTTTGACACATAACGCATCACCGGGTGAGTGTCAACGGTTGATGGTTTAATTAGGTACTATCTGTGGTAATAAAGTAATAAACGTGTTAATCCATGATGTCAGATATTTCCATACTCAATTTTATCAAAATTGGTCCAGCCGTTTGGGCGTCAAGAGGCAACACACATATGTACAAACACGCTCTATAATCTATTAGTGTGATTTGGTGTTACGTCGATAATACGCGACTCATTTCACGTCAGATATCTACCGATTTACTCATTTCAATTTCAACAGCTGTTGTTACACAAATGAGTTTGACAATGCCTTTATATTCAAGGTCACATAAAGTTGTTTCTCGTACCACCTGTTGCAGTAAACACAGCTGATATATCGAGGTTAATTCTATATCCAATACGCTTTCTTAACAAATAATAAAAATATGTAAAAGGTTATATGCAGTATTTGCTACGCTATTGAAATGAAACTGCTTTTATCCCACTAATCCCACTAATATTATAAAGGCGAAAGTTTGTGAGTATGTGTGTATGTTTGTTACTTCTTCACGTAGATACGGCTGAACCGATTTCAATGAAATTTGGTATGGAGTTAGCTGACACCCTGGATCTATTCTGTATCTTATTCCCAGTGAACTTTCTACCGCCATATTTTTTTCAAGGAGGATATAAAATCTTTAATCACACCATAATTAATAAGAGCAGTGACGAAAAATCTTACAAATATGGACAGAAGTTGCGTGGACTCTAAAAACTAATCCGATTTAAAAAAGAAACTTAAGTTATATCTTCTATCCACGCGGACGAAGTCGCGGGTAACAGCTAGTAATGTATAATGTATACTTTTATAAAGCAATAACCGCCGATACTTGCAAAAGTGTCGAAACGTCGGGAACTAAAATATAAAATTAAACTGTGATAAAATCCGTACAAGTAGTTTCATTTCATTTGCTACGCTATGTTATAGATTAACTAAGTAACAAATAACAAAGTGTGTAAAGCATTATCATATACTATCTATATAAAAAAAGTTAAATTTTAATATTATTGTGAAATTGTTGTTTTACTAAACACATTTTTATCAGTTTGTAATAGCATGAACGAAGTCACCCTTTATTTCGCATACTATGATATGTCTTCGGTAGTATAGTGGTAAGTATCCCCGCCTGTCACGCGGGAGACCGGGGTTCGATTCCCCGCCGGAGAGAACTCTTTTGCTGTCAATATGTATCACTATTTTTTAAAATTTATTGAATGTAGAATTTTATTTTACACTTCATGTAAACAGAATAATAAAAATACAGGAAAAAAAAACAAAAGTTTCTCTCCGGCGGGGAATCGAACCCCGGTCTCCCGCGTGACAGGCGGGGATACTTACCACTATACTACCGAAGATGTACCTGCCAGTGGTAAAATATCTGTATCCAACATTTTTAAAACAAACTACTCAAGTCACGTCACTACTACAAACATTTAGTCACTACATCACACGTTTAAAAAAAATGGAATGATATTTCGTCTTGATAAGACTTGACTTTAACTTAATTGTGGCTTAACTTAATCAGCGTTAGTGCTCGGACAAATATCGGTATATGCGGACTCCGGTTAAAAAAAAACTCCGGAAAAAAAGATGATTTTCAAAGGTAGGTAAGTAGTTGATGTCCATAAATTCTAAGAAACTATATAATACTAGCTGACCCAGCAAACGTTGTTTTGCCGAATATTTTTTTTTAGTTGTATGTATTTTTAATGCCTCAATATACACCGTGATTTTTTAGTCGCCTTACAAAAGCAGCCCAGTTCATTTACCCAATGACTAGAACACGTTCATGATAAAAAAATAGGTTTTTATGAGATTTGATAAAAAATTAAATGCAATTTTTATTCAATATTATGATTTAGAAACACAGCTCTGTTGCGAGCGCGGTCCGAGCCTTGTAACAATGGTGAGGGGCGCGGGCGGCGGCGTTTTTATCATTTTTAAGAGTATTTTCAGATTTCTCTTGTTTAATTTTTCTTGGTACTTGTTATCTTAGTTGATGATAAAAAAAAATCGCGCCTAGGAGTATTTTACGTCGGATACATGCACTGGGCTCCTTTTGTAAGACGACTAAAAATCACCGTGTATAATATTTGTATTAAAATACATAAGAAGATTATTGACTTTTTTTTAGTAGATATACTAGATATCATCACATTTACAATGGAGTATAATTATTATTATTTTCTAAATAACACTTAACGACGTCTATTAGTCTGTGATCTTACAAGGAATTCAAATAACAGTCGATGTTTTTTTGGTAATTGCCTTTAATAAGTCGAATGCTATAAATAAAATTCCAGTAACAATTCTGAAACCAAAAAAACAATCTGTTTATTAATTTCAGAATTTAATATCCTATTAGAAAATACGTTTCTGAGAACATAATTCAATTACTCACTAATTGGTTGATCTAAATTAAGAACAATTATAATTTTGTTGTTTCTTATATTTCTAGGTATGTTATTTTATTTGGTTTCGTATATTCTAAGAATTCGAAATTGTTTTTTTTTACTATGATTTGAGCATTTGGATATGGAACTACTTATTTATTTTTTCAAAGTTATAATATAGTTTTTTTTAGTTTTATTTGACAGGAAAAACGATTTAAAAAAAATACGGACAAAATCAGATTTTTACACAGGTTTTTGATAAAAATACAGATACACTTGTTACGTTCACATTCAAAATGTATCTTCAAATATATATAACTAGCTGTTGCCCGCGACTCCGTCTGCGTGGACTTCAGTTTACAGCGTTCGGTGGTCCCCGTTTCCATGGAAACAATCCCCTTAGTGATCTTATAGCTTTTACACACCTTTTAAATTTTTCTCTCGGGAACTATTTCACAAATGGGGATAAAATACCTTTGTTCCTTTCCATGCCAATGGCTATATGCATGCCAAATTTCATCCAAATCCGCTCAGCGGTTTTTGTGTGATTGAGTAACAAACATCCAAAAATCCGCACTTTCACATTTATAATATTAATAAGGATGAACTGAAACTCGAACCTTAATATGTAAGATTAGTTTGAGACATTCCTTATAACTACTATCCCTGATAACTACTTTGGTACAATTTTACCGTTACTAAAACAAGATACAATATTCAAATATTATGTTAAGATGAGTTAATACTCATTATTGTCATGAATATTTTAGATATTTTGGTATATAAAGAAACACAAAAAGCAAACAAAGTTACAATGCAAGAGAAATTAAAACAGTCATTTTTAAATTAATTAAAACACAGAACTATAAACCGCATAGAATTCCCCTCACGCTACTAAGTGCAGCGCGGACCATATAGCACCAAACTACTGGACGGGTCTAAATGGAGCGTATTCTGTGGCAATAAATCTTGCCCGCTCTGATTCACAACGCGCACTTATTATGGAATAGTTAAGACAGCTTTTATTATTGTTGGACTTACTGTTAGACTTTTAAATGTGTTGATGTTATGTTAATTTGTTGATTAGCTGTGTTACGTAGGAAGGTGATGAAGAGCTTTTTGTGATAATTGCCTGAGGTCAGTGTTATAGCACGGATAGCCGAGTGGTCGAGATCACCATTCCAAACGATATGTGTACGACGTGTCGCGGATTTGATCCAGAGTGACTCCTAAGAGAGTAGCGACACAAGGATGAAATTCTTTAGAGTGGGAGTCATTTTTTTTAAATTAAATTTTACTTGTTTTATCGAATGTTTTTATTAAGTCAGGCAACGATTTCTTTCAACCTATCTGATGGTTTTATCTGTTTTTAATAGGGTTGGGTATCCAAACTCTATTTTAAGTATTGGGCAAGATACGTATGTATAAGCTAAATCAGTCCGTCTAATGTAATTGTTAAGAGATAAGAAAACAACATTATTCGGATAATGTTAAGATATTTGATAAGAGCAAATGGAATTAGAAGCTGGAGTAATAACAAGTAGGAGTGATCTAAGCCTTTCACATCTATAATTTGGTACTTGAAGATCATTTTGACAACGATTCTTATATTCCTTCTCTCTCTTAGAATTTATTTCCCAGCGATTCTTAGCACCGCGGACCCCAGGACCGCTTACCAAATACCAAAAGGACCAAGATTCCAAGCCTTAAATTCAGCGTGGCTTTAAATCTGTCGAGAATAGCACATAGTGGGCACGTTCCCCTGTTTAATGTGCCCTCTGGTTCATGAATGTGCAATACGAGTGTATGAATTAACTTTATTACATCTTGTAATTGCTGTACAATGGTTTGTGGCGGCGTACAAACGATTAGCTTGAGTTTTTGAGCTGTTGTGGGATTGTTTCTATATTTTTTATTAACTAAAACATACAAAGGGCTTCAAATAGAAATGACGGAGCTAAATTAGATGAAAATTGTATGGACCGTTAACTATTTTAAGTTTAATGAAAAAAGAGTCCAGTCCGAATCCAGTGAAAAACCATATTCATATTACAGATACAGCGAAAAAAATAGTTACGGCTTTCAGTTGTGGCAATAAGAATAAGATAAACATAAACTATTTTTAAAACCGAAGCCAAGGAGAATAGTAAATCATTATCTCTACTTTTGATTCACTATTTTGACTCAAAGCAAGCTTAATTCATCCCAATACTGCAACAATACGACCACACAACCGACCCAAATAACTCCATATTTCAAAACTTATATTATTATTAACTACAAAATAATGAATACACAAGCGAACCGAATCAATTACGAAATACAA
This sequence comes from Trichoplusia ni, assembly GCF_003590095.1. Classification (NCBI taxonomy): domain Eukaryota; kingdom Metazoa; phylum Arthropoda; class Insecta; order Lepidoptera; family Noctuidae; genus Trichoplusia; species Trichoplusia ni. The sequence continues at coordinate 6,792,476 of NC_039489.1, read as the reverse complement.
TTTATGTCTGTTTGAATAACAGGAACATAATTATTGAATACAAACAAAGGATAAATGATTGTTTTAACACAAAATTGTATTCAATGCGGCGATCTAATTAATTGGGAGATTGGGTCAGTTCCCTGATCGACGTCCCTTGGAGCGAAGGGATCTCGGTGGACATTTTTCTACAAGTCAAATGGAGTTTGTGTTACACCGTGCTGGGTATAAGTAAATAACGACAATGGTGTTATACTTTTGATAAGGTAATATAGGATAATAAAATAAAATAATAATAAATAAAATGCGGACAACATCACATACATTGTTCTGAACCCAAAGTAAGTTGCTAAAGCTCTTGTGTTATGGAATTCAGATACAACGAAGGTACCACAAACACCCAGACCCGAGACAATGTAGAAATGTGAATTTTTACATTGACTCGACCGGGGATCGAACCCGGGACCTCAGAGCTAGCGACACCTTGAAACCGGTGCGTACGCCACTCGACCACGGAGGTCGTCAAATCGTCTAATCGTCGATTAGTGTAGTATAGATTTTTATACACAAAACACAGTCCTTCGTCGTGAAAAAGGACCAAAATGATAGTTATAGGTAAAAGTATTTGAAGTTTTATGGTTTAATTAACTGATTATAAAAATGCCGTAATTACTTTCTCAAGAGTTTTTGTAAGCCAAAAGATATACGTATGAAAATGATATTAACTTTGAAACGTCTTTGACTATCGTAAGATATAAAGCGAATTTAGTTTTAAAACACAAAACACGAAAAAAAGAGGATCCCCTTTATCTGACGCAGTGGTAAAAAGTAAAAAGGGTAATTTTTCCTATATCTTAATGTTACAGTTCGGTGTATAACACTTCCAGTGATTCCAGTATATCGGATTTATTGACACACACTGGGAGAAATAACAAGACGCAAGAATAAAACATGAGTCTACCTGACCAATGAATAATTGTATATAGATTTGTATGTTTATGTATGAGACTTGTGTTCAATTTATTTTATTTATTGGTTTCTTCTGAGGTATGATTTATTTCGGTTATTTTGTTAACAGGTAAAATAAAGTTATCTTCTTTCTTCTCATTTTCTCATGAGGATCGTGGCTTTATAAGGTCGGCAGTCATGATCATCACCATGACCACTTTTGATTATAGACCATCAGAGGTCTCCATGTGGAACGGAATTCGAAAATTGGAGAGATCTTTGAATAGTCCATAAAACGAACCTTCTGGATCTGGTCTATGGGTTTTGTGATCTCCCACAACTTCTTATTCCATCACTCTTGCAATAGCAATGAGATTTAACACCACATGACAAATAGAAAGAAGAGATTTGATAAATTTCTAGAAAAAAATATAGGGTATTTGGATTCGTCGTATTGAAATTTGAAATCGCAGAATAGCACTAAGCAAGCGTAGTGATCAATGCACAATTCTACGACTTTGGAAGAGACTAAAAAACAGGCAGGATTTCTGGAGTATAAAAATTGTACTAGTTTAAAATTTTCAACGAAAGTGGTTACATTAATATAAATTCTGGAAGCGGAAACTCTAAAAACCAAGATTCCGCTTAAAATAATTCCTACTTGGAATATGTTTGGGCTTCATAGTTTTCAGAATGACATTGGTAGAAGCTTTGGTATATTCACCGCAATCTTGCTATATTAGCTATATGGTCTATGGTTGAGTTACTATAAATATACGCACTGAAATAGTAGTCATGTTCTGTCGCCTCGTCCGACATGGTAGCGTTGGAAGCCGTTAAGTCATCGCCGTTCTGACAACAAGCCTTACTAAAGTGTCTGTACGTTAGGCGGGTTGAGTTTTAATAGTCACAAATTGAAGAAGTCCAATAAAAACCTCCAATATTTTTTTTTGGGTATGAACTTGGAAAATAATCTAAGCTTGGCTTGACTAGGTATTTTTTTAAGATTTATGTTATTATTTGACAGTAGCATAGTTAGAGGGATGAAAATACTCTGTGTTGTTAATCTGTATTACTCCAAACTTTCTGTTTTACCACAGTTACACACTCTGTCATGTCGATAATAATCATTATTGTTGTACTGGTCATAACTGGTCACTTGCAAATTTTAAACCATAAATGTGTGACCACTTTTTTAATATTATATCCAATAGTTATATTCGTGGAATCAGTAAATTATAATCTAATATTATTTCCCTTTTACATCACATTAGCGCTTTACAAACATACTTCAATTCAGCAACTAATATGTACTCACCATTAAGTACCTTTATGGCTACATACCCCATCAAACCAAACAGCTAAGATTCTCCACCATCTAAAATCAAGCGATAAACACTAACTAAACAAACTGGATATTTGCATCGACGAGATTCCGTAGAACAAACACAGTTCTCCAAGTTACTGCCGGGAGTCTTCTACCAAAAATCAATGTAAGAGTTTTGTAGATATGGAAACGAGATGGCGCTATATGCTCTGTAGAGCACTGTCTCTTTCCCACAACTGTAATAAGATAACTCTGATATTTAGTAGTAGGCCCCGTTGGTATGTAAATACTACCGCATCGCAAACCTACCTAGATATAACTCAGACGCTTTGTGCATTCTCCTTAGTATGTAATTGTATGTTGAAACTAAGATCTGAAACAAAAGTGACGTTAGTAGTGTATGACGTCATTTAATATGTTGAAAAAGAAAGTTTTCGGTCAAAAGATCTCCGAAGTGTTTTTGTTTTGGGTCGTTTTCGCTTGATTCTGTATTTGTGTGAAAAGAGGTTTTTACCTGACCGCAGTCTGTTTAACACAAAATGCTAAAGGTCGAACATGTGTGTCAGTATATTTTCGGTCATATTATAGATTGAAACAATATGGTTCCAAATAGACATCGATTGACATCATTATTACTTGTTACTAATATTATCAACGCGAAAGTTTGTATGTATGGATGTATATATGTTTTTCCCTCTTTCAGGCAAAATCCACTGAACGGATTTAGACGAAACTAGGAACACAGATAGTTTACCTATTTTATGTTCATATGGGATCATTTTCGATTTGTAACGGGCGGGCCCACGGGCGACAGCTTGTTTTTTAATAAATGCAAGCTTCAATTTCCAAAGGACTGAAACCGAGATCAATTCATAAGTAATTGTAAGACAGCGCTACGCATAGTGATTTGCCCGTAATGTACAGTTTCCCCGTATCAAACAAGGGGTATCTAGCATCATCACCCTAGTTTGTTTCCAAAATATGTTGGGGTCGGCTTCCAGTCTAACCGGACCTAGCTAAGTACCAGTGTTTTCCAAGGAACGACTACCTATCTGACCTCCTCAACCCAGTTACCTGGGCAACACGATACTCCTTAGTTAGACTGGTCGTCGGGTTTTCTAGCTTCTGACTATCTGTAAGAACTGTCAAAGGTGTGAAAAATAACAACGGTGATCCATAATTTAACGTGCCTTCCGAAACGTGGAGGAACTCGTTATGGCATAGATGAACACCCATCCTCAGACCGACCGTATAAAGTGTAGCTGGACCTGTGATCGATTAACTTGTTCTGTTATATTTAAGCCATTAGCTTGACTACAGCGGCAGCGTTTCCATAAAACTTCAAAAAACATAGTACGGCCAATGTTTGCGTTAGGAACCAAGTTTTCGTGATTTCCAATTTCAAAAGCAACACGAACCATCAAAGGTTTTCTCTAACAAATACCGCGTTCTCTGGCTTGATTGGTTGCCAACATTTGGATACTGCGGTCGACCAACCACAAGCCTGATTCGAAGGCAGCTAGAATTACAGAATTTAATTGGTTCATAGAAATATAGAGTAATAAAATTGTAGTAATTAATACGAGGATAATTTGAAACGAATACTTTATCTATAAAAAGTGTTTTTGATTTTTAACCATAAATAAACAAATTTTATCGTCGTTTGAAAATTTTTATCAAATTTTATCGTCGTTTCAAAAATACAATTTTTATCTAAATTACTCAACTTTTTTGGTCTTCGATAAACCCGACGCGACGCTCGTAAGAGACAAAAATTAAGTTATAGTTTCGTCGACACATCGTTCCAAAGTTAATTTGTGACTGTTATCATCAGCACATAAAATATGCACACTTCTTCTTACGGAACTACCATGAGCGGTTAACTTTATATTAGTGTCAGACACTATTAAACTTCAAACTGGTACTTTTTCAATCCGTTCTGCGATATTACAGCAGGAAAAATCAGACAAAATCGCTTAACAAGAATTAACGAGATGAACCAAACTAAATGAGACAAACATGCAAATAAATCTCGAATCAACGCCAAAACTTTAAAGGTACAACCCTAAATAGATTTGAGAGTAATCCAATCACAACACTGCGAACTGGAATGGCGCAAAGATTCTGGTACATAGCAATCAGCTTTGTGAATGGGAAGGTTTATAAAACGGCTTTCCACCTAACCCTGCGATGTGGGTCAGATGGTTTTGGGAGGCTCCGCAGCGTTCGTTTGTTTTCCACTAGTTCCTACTCGATACATGCAATCAGTGATGAATTGAAAGCAGAAATGTATTTGGTACAGAAAGAAATGTTTTTTGCAAAATTCGGGAATTTTCAATCCTCAATTGAAGTAGATTAGAGACGTATTCTGTTATTTATGCGATGTGTAATTCTAATTAGATTTGAACAGTTTGTTCTAAAGAGGAAATCGGTAAAATGTTTTCTGAGCATGTTCAATTTAAGAATAGAATTTTATGAAATTTATAATTTAACCAACCAGCGTGGTAATCAATGTTCGTTCCTTTTCTATATAAAAATAGGCATTTGCTCAGGTGTGGAATATTCAAAGAACACCATTGTTATAAACAATGACTACCTATTGGCAAATAAACTATCTTCGGAGGGGTTTCTGTGAGAAAAGTTTTGTTTAAGAGAATTCTTTCTGACAATATTTTGTTTATAGTAGTGAAATATCGATATCTGCGCAAAACTAAAACACAATTCAAATCAAAGTGAAACCTGCAGAAAACGTTTGCCCGCAAAAACTGTTGTCACAATTGAGAATCAATGGCCATTAAAAGGTAAGCATTTGCACACACAAGCAATACTCGACGCAAAAACGAATGGTGCAACAAATCAGAGTCACACTTTTCAGGCTATACGGATACGAACGGTTTTTACGTGAGATTCTACGTTAAAAGGGGTTTTTAAATCTAAGCTTGATAGTACCTGTCTAGGAAATATAGCCAATTAGTCAAATTGATTGTTTGTATGATTTGAATTTAGCATAATAAGGCCATTTGATGATTAATTTGGGGTTTAGCTACAGAATAAAAATAAAAATGCTAGTCGTTTATATGTATTAGTTATTTGCTATAGTTATTTGTATATACTGTTGTTTTCATAAGAAATGTCTACTAAAGAAATACCCCTTTAAAAATACATTTTTTTGGCAGAAACAAAATAAAACTACTTTAAATATATGTCTCCTGATCAACGAAACCCCAAAAACTTCCCACATCGCGATGATAAAAAGTAATTAATTTAAAAGCAGTAATTATCACGTGTAAGTAATTAAAATAAACGCGTATTACTGAACACCTTTATGTTAAGTTCATTTTCTTAAAACATCGTTAGGATAAGCCAAACGAATTGCTAAGTAAGCGACCTCGGAACCTTTTGCCTTAATAAATTGAATGAGGGACTTACTCTACCACTACTATTGGTTTACTCATGTCGATTTTACAATTGATAAGTGATAAAACTCGCATATGTGAGTTAAGTAATGTTTGTAGACATTGTGTCGACTTGATTTGCCAAAACAAAAGGTTTAAATGTTTTTATAATTGTTTATTTTTCGTCAAGCCCAATGTGTTCCACTGCTGGGCAAAGGCTTCCCCCAAATCCTTACTCTATTCTCTATTGCGGGCCACTTGGAACGAGCTTACACGGTATGCGTATAATCACCCCGCCACCGTTCCCTGGGCCAATCACTTCGGTGCCGTCCATCCACTGGCTCCCATTGTGTGGTGACCTTTGCCCAGCGGTCACTGACTATGCGACTGACGCGGACGTGATATATTAATAATAACTAAGATGATTTATGTGATATTAAGCTCAATGTTATGATACCGTCCACTTCAATAAGTTGGTGATTCAAAATATGCGTAAAAACTAGCCTAAATACTTGTGAAATAAAGTAAATGTGAAAACAAGGTAAAATAGAAAAAAAATACAGTTCTTGCCCACCATATTGCTTGACAGCAGTTTTAATAGTATTATAGAGCGATTTTGTGTCAAGTTTCTCCGGAAAGTGAGTTCCCGTAGTAAACCAATACAAATGTTTCACGATAATTAGCTCGGGTTCTGGATGCCCTTTAATCTTTTAAAACTTGCAATATGTTTTTATATATATTTGTTTCATAGCTGTCCATGATTGAGTTTAATTTTAAAAAGTATTCGACAAAATTATTGTATTGTATTATTTATTATTCGGGGAGTAATCACTTAATAAGTACAAGTGTATAGGATTTACTACTAGCTATCTTCTTTAATTGTTTATTTTAATTTACTAAAATCCAGCCATGTTCCTTCTCTTGCCCTTTATGTATCAGGGTCGCGGTAACTCTTTCGGACAATCCCACTGGCCTGACAGTAATTGTTATATTGGATAGGTTCTGTCAATTGTACTTATGAAAATGAATATTAAACTCTTCTTTTTCTAACTAAATACTTAATCAATCGACTTATTACTTCTTAAGTATAATATCCTTAAAAAGATGTATCTATATTTAGAATTCTTAAAATTTAAATGTAACTAGACCTTTCTATATTCGAATGATCGTCCGCAAAACGAACTCAATTTCCATTACATCTTCATAAAACGCCTAATTGTCTTTAAAGTAAAAGCGGTTACGACTAATGAAAACACTGAATTCAATTGTTTGCAATCTAACTTAATTGTATTCATTCCTCTCGACGATTGCTCTAAAGATCTCCATTCACTGAAACTCTTGATACTAAATATTAACCTAGTTAATTTTAATTAAACTTTCTTAACACCACAATCTTGAGAAATTCATTAAAATTGATATAGAAAATTTCCATTCATCATTATTTCGAGTTTTGCAAGAAATCCCGCCATTCGTAATCTTGCTAATTATTTTCGGAATCAAAAGCTTTCGAAGTTTCTCAATTTGAATTCTATTTAAGGTTAAGACTTCTGTTAGGAAGTTGTTTCTTTTACAATGTATATGCATTTATGCGAGTCTCGATCATTAAGAAAAATGAATGAAAAATTCTTTTTTGAAATTGTATTTATTTTGGGACTTGACCTAACAATTTTATGCTGTTGTGTCATAATATTTTAAAGAGCGTTCGCTGCATTGTGATCTTATACTTGTAAAAAATATTTGCCATCATTTTGTTAATCTTAAATATTGTTCAATATATTACTTTCGTACTCTTTTACACATGGTATACAGTTTTTTTCCACCCAACCTTTGTCAGATGAAACGTGGAAGATTGACAACAAGACTCAGGATAAGTATTCACGAATCACACAAACGCTTGTCCTACACAGGGATTGAACGTATAGTGGGTTTGGATTGGTGACCTCAACACCAATGTAAAGATAAATAGTTCCATGACATATTCATACACCCAAAATCAAAAAATACCAAAATTGTAACATAGAATCTATGATGTTTTAGGAGGGGAATGAGTCCAAATTCCTACAAAGGCTGTTGTTATTCTGGTATTTCGTTGTTGTTAGTCAGCGTTGCTCAGTCAGTTCGTTTCCGAACATCACTTAACCGCGCTAACATACCTATTTACCACTTCATATATGAAACGTTTCGGTTGCAATATGCTGAATTCAGCTTTCCCTACGTTTGGCTGCAACGTTCAGTATTTTGCTTGCCCATGCAGGTTACGTTTTGCAATTAAACTCGTGCACGGTAGGTTTCTAAAATTATCGTTTGTTATTATTTTTGTACGTAGTTTTATTTATGTAAGCTCACTTTCATGAGTGTTTTGCCAAGTCGATGTTTATTATTATTTCAATCATTGACCTAATTTGATTTCCAGGGGTCCGTACTAGACACCGCTGTCTATCCGTCTGTAATCTGGCTAATAGGCTATATATATTTACCATTATATCAACAAGTTTTAAAAATAAGTAGCTACAAGGAATGCATTGGATATGCTGATAAATATGTTGGGAGACAAATTAGTTTGTGGGTATACCTCAAATTGATTTTTCAACCAACCGATTTGTCTTCTTTTTAGCCCATTGGAAGCGAACCCTTAGCGCTGCGAAACCCACTCGCTTTGACCGGATTCTATAAATTAACATACAAAAACAGTTAGCATACCAAAACACAAGAGAACAGTTACGTTTAATACCTCCGAGCTAATTTAACTCTATAATAAATAAGCAATAATATCCATCCATTACGCCCAAATCAAGCTCAACCCTAATTCGTTTTCCAAACATCAACTCATATTCGCCAGTGAATTTAGTTTCGAGTTTGCTAATTCCAAAGCTTTTAATTCAAAATCTTTCATTGTTTGCTTCGTTACAATAATAATTGCGGGGTTGATGCCTCCGGCGTATTTTTGAATAGACTCCTTTCATTGCCTTCCTTGACTTAAAACAAAAGGTGAAACCAGAGCGTAGTTTTTGTTTGTTTTGTTCTTAATTAGGGCTAGGGATGTTGTAGTTGGGTAATTAAAATTTTGATTGACAAATTAATGTAATACATTTTTTTCGGCGTAGTATTGAGTAAATTTTCGGCCATTTCAATGATTTGTGTTTGCGCTTCTAAAGAGCTGTTAATTAATACAAAGACGCTAATGTTCTCCTGAACGAAAACGCTGTTTCTTATGTATAAAATTATCAAATTGGATTTTGGAGCAGAAATACAACAGAGATACTCCAATGCTCAGCGTTGATCAAATTATGTTTTTAAAAAATTCTGGAATTATATCACATTTTTCAAATTTCATTAAATTGGTACTTTTCTGCAAACCCTACTTACCCCAACAGTGTAATTTTTTCGTTGAATCTTGCTTACCCCAAACCAAGTGTAACTTTTCTCGGAATCCAGCTTACCCCAAAAGAAGTGTCACTTTTCTCTCAATTCTGCTTACCCCACATTAAGTGACTGTATGTTCTGTCCTGTAAGTTCCCCTTTCCCCAAAAACAAGTCACAATACTTCTCTCAAACACTCTCTACACTTACCTCAAACTATGTGAAATTTTCACTGTGAATTCTGCTTACCCCAATGGACGGATGACACACGACTGGCTCTCCCTTGCTATCAATTACCCCCCGGTCATGGAAACCACATGAATATGGAAACGACACTCAGTGAATTCGGTCATTAGTCTGCAGTAGTGATATTCGCGGTAATGTCATAGCATTGGATGCTTTTTAAGTGGATGGTTGTGAAGTATTGTTTTGTTGATTCGAGTCTCTTTGCGATAGCCCGTAACATTTTTTGAACAACAGACAAATACAACGAAATTGATAAAATCTTCACGTTGCTAAATGACAGCTATTCTAGTAGTAATGACTCCTCTTTTTGAAGTTTGCTAAAAGTTAATACTGGTCTCATTGACGTGGGTTTGTTCAATGACTTTATGACCGAAAAAGTGGCTATTTAAAAAAAGATCTCAAATGTCGGTGCGTGCCTTAGCGTCGACTTCGAGAGATTTAACTTGACAGTCCTGCAGCCTTAATAATAGGCAATGAAACTAATAATACTGATGTCTAATGACACAAAACAAGCAATACTTTACAGTAAAGTTATAAGTACAACGTGTTTTTAAAATCAGTCGCGTAGTTCGTATAGAAGTCAGTGCATGGCCATGAATAATTGAATTTAATATTATAACCTTTGTTTGCTTCGTTACAATGTATTTGTTTTTTAACTTTGATTGTGCATACTGTTCATTTTTATGTGTTGATATTGTTGCAGTTATTTTTTTTATATTATTTCGGAATGGTGCTGTTTTAGGTATATCATGGGTTGTCTGTGTCCAAATTGGATGTTGGTGTGGATTCCCACTTTTAATATAAAATTAGTTTAAGTAATGTGAGGCTGTAAATGTTGTACTGATGGATAAAGACTCCTTTCTAGAAAAAAAAGTTGTACTGTGGCGAGGCCACCATGAACTTTGTTTTTTAAGTTTTGAAATCTTTTGTATCTATTATATTTGTTTTTACCTACATCATGTCCATAAGCTATACATTATGACGTCACGCTACGAACAATGTACGGATCGCGTTTGTTTAAGAATTTCAATTAAATAAAATTCGTAGAATGTTGATTATATCAGTCAGCAACGAGAATATTTCTAAAGTGCTTTGCTTACAGACGCCTCTGGGAGCAAATTTACCGTCTTTTTTGTAAAATCTCGGTTAATTGCTCTAAAATGACCTTTGTTTTAGCAAATAAGCCTTTTTCGTTTCAGAAAATTTCGTGTTTTTATTGTGTTAAAACTTCTATCGTGTTTTACATTTTGCTTCTAAATTGAAACATTATTTACTCGGAGTGTAAATAGGTATTTAATATTTTTATGAAGTTTTAACATTTCTTGTTGTTTAAAACAGAGTTTTCTCGTGTGGAGGTGTCTCGAGGTTTTCTCGTCTCAAAGTGATAATATTATAAGACCTTAAATCCTAATAATATTATAAAGGTGAAAGTTTGTATGCATGCAACAATCACGGAATGGATTTAGAAGAAACTTGGTAAACAGACATTGAATAACCTGGAGAACACAAATTATTGTTTTTATGCTGGGATCGTTTTTATTTGTAGCGGGCGACATGGTGTTAGCGAGAAATAAGCAAAATTGAAAACCAATACAATGCCGTTGTTATGGTAATTATATTTTGACGTTAATATGAGCAGGTATTTTCTTCTGTTTTTAGTCATTTCTAAGTCTTGCCAAGGGCACTTACGAACCGCTGTGGGCTAAACAAATCTGGACGCTGGTTATTGTATTTTCCATATTTTTTTACCGTTTTAACCTTCCCTTGACTTTAGCGAATATTTCAAGACTAAAATACGCTAACTCGGTTCAGCCGCTCCCGAGTTTTACCGTGACTAACGAACAGCAATTTATTTAATACATAAAAAAAGAAGCGAAATGATGTCTAAAAGCACTATTTCATATTAATTAATTTGAAAGTGAATGAAGAATCCGTACTAGGAGTACAGAATCACTGTTAATTAGTGTTAAAACTAGTCCATCTGTTGCATTTATAATTGCGTGCAGTTGGCTCGCTATGGTAGGCTTTTTCCCGAAAGTCAAGTTTGTGATTTAGGTTACGTTTTCATTCATTTTGTATTGTTTTGGTGATAATGTAAGGGGTAAATAGGAATTTTGTAGTTAAGGGAGGTGGTTTATGTTGTAGGTATAACACTATGCTAAAACCATACTAGCTGTGGTGAGGTTTTTAAAACGAGTAAGATCTTTTAACAAGTACTGATATTTGGAAAAAAATTCTAGCCGTGTTAATGAAGAATTTCGAGAAAAAGAAGTACATGAAATAGCTCTAAAAATCTGCTTTCGTTTTATTTCTTATCTTCGTAGCAAAAAACCTTCCACCTATTATGGTAAAAGTACATATTTTTCGTAAACGTCCAAAATCCAAATTTGCAGTTGATTTTTCAATTTTTTGCCCTCAGAAACATATTTACATTACCGCTGTTGTTGTTTAAATCTAATAGTTTTATTAACACAACCGAGGCAAACAAATAATACGGACTCAGCCTTTTCAACACCACATTTCTAATAGGAAAAGGCTTTCACGTATATCGTCATACCAATGACGTCACTCCAGAACAATGGAGAAATTAATTAAAGCCCCGTCTTATATCTCCTCATGATAAAGCAAATTAAAAACGTAACAGTCATGCATTTTTTGTTTTGCCTCCCTCTGGTGATCAAATTCCTTCTTCGCTTTATTGAATTCCATCTCTCATATTTTTTTTCTAACCACCTTTAACCGATTTTCAACTTTACTTCCCAAACTTAAGGTTTTTTTTCCATTAACAGTTGAAAACGTTTGTTAAAACTTGTCTCAACTCAGCTTACAGAGGTATTCCCTTTGATACTGTTTGCAAATTTCAATTTAAAATTAGTTTAATAATATAGGCTTTATTGTACATTTTGTATTCAAATTATGAGATTTTATGATCAGTTAATTATCCTTTTTAGTTGTAAATTTGAACACCGTGTTGATGTATTTAGGTTTATAAAAACAGTACAAGACATATTTATTCGAGAGAGTAAATTATGTTGTTTTTGAAAATTATTTTTATTTAATGTCGTTTTTTCGTACGTGGACAATAAAGTGATATTAAATTAGGCTGAATTGGAAAAGCAGAACATGTTATGGTATCTATGGTTTCCTCTTATTTAGCTCATACAATTATTTGTTTTTGGTAAAAAACCCGAAGATTCTGTAAGACTTCCCAGTTTTCCAGTTTTGATTCAGCATGCATTTGTTAATTGGACAACAAGGGAATATTATCATACACTCATATCATTCGAATTTAGTTTCGTTTGATTTGTTTTTACGAGATCCTTCAAGAAGCAAGACAAACAAATGCATACTCGGGATTTAGACAAAATGTTGGAATAAGCAAAATAAACAAAACAATAACTATAACCATGGTTTTAATAAATTTAAAACTCAAACTTATTGTGTCATATTAACTTACCGACTAATGATTAAAAATAAAATCATTTTGATGTTATACTCAACTGTTTTATACCCATACTTAAAGTACCTACCCATATTTTTAGTGCCATGGAAAAATAAAGAAAGCAATAAATAATTAGCAGGAAAAAAAGGCAATAACACAACAACCAGGGACCATTCCGTGTACAACTCACATTAGGCCACTATTTACGCAATACATTACAAATAAATTATGTTAAGATTCAGGCAGAGAAGGTACCGATACAATTATCATACATTTATCACATCTATTTATACAATTTATATGGAGCAGCTATTAGGTGCTATGGCGTGCTTGGACATAGATATACAGAAACCTTCTCTCATGCGGTGAGCTTAAAATAATTTAGAAATGAAATATTAATAGTTATTAAGTAAATGTCAATCTATCCAAATTTTATCAAGATCGGTCCAGCCGTTTTTATTGTTGTAAATTGTTTTGTCATCGAGTTTAAAGCTACCCTGAATATTTCAGCCTGCTAGCTCATCGGGAAGTGCCTCAAAGTTGAGTTACAAAAATCCAACCTGAACGACAAACAAGTGAGTTTATTAAAACGTGGGAAAAAAGAATGTGAGTGTATAAAAACGTGGGAAAAATAAATATCAATTCATTTTAAATCTATTATAGTTATACCAAACCAAATAGTTTCTTATCCATTTAAAGTTAAAAAAAACACAACCTACTTACATTTTCTCATGTTAAACCCCGCAGAGTGCGTTCGAAAATTATTTCGTGCACCAATAACGAACGCATGGCCATTTCCTATCAGTTAATGGAAAATCGAAAACCTAAATACAAAATCATGACGTAATACAGAGAGGTCTAGTATAATAGTATTGGTAAATGTTGCCTAAATTGGAAATTCTTGGAATTATTGTTGAAATAAAATTGTTGCTTTTGTGGCTGGTTATGTTTGATGTTGCTGTATGACTGGCCTGTTGGTCTAATGGCTAGTGGCTCTGACTGCTATGGAGGAGGTCGTGGGTTCGATTCCCACCCATTGTAAAAATAATTTGTGTGTGATGAGCAAGATTTATTTAAAAAAAATTTTATTTAGAAGTATAGAAGTAACACTAAATTGTAAAAAAAGGAATGTAGAAGAAGGTAGAAATAGGCAGTAACGTTGTTTATCCATGTTTGTTATTAAATAGACTTTTATAATTAGGCTTTTATGTATATGGTAAAAACGGTATTTCTTTTCAACAAATTGTTTTAGTAGGTTCTTTAAGTCTGTAGATAAAATATTGAGAATATTGTTTCTTAACTTAATAACAGACAAGGGCCAGTGACTGTTTGTGAGAGGTTTTCTTTCCAAAGCCGTTTAGATTATTTAATCCATCAGTCAGATAAAAATAAAACACAACTTTGACCTTTTGAACAATAGAAATGGATAAAGTGCTTCAAAGTTCAGAAGTGGGAGTTTGTGACGTAACATCATTGGTTTTGTTGCAGTGGTACACAAATAATTCATTTGTTAGTAAATATTTTCTAAATAATTTTCATTTAGCCAGCGTGCATATTTTTAGCTAAAAATTACAGAAATGGTCAGAGGTAACTAAATTAGTGGCAATTATGTTGCATACGCGAATGAACGCAGCGCACGTGTTTGTCATTATGCAAAATATGCAAATTTTTGTTTTTGCATGTTTTCTAGTAAATTTTACATTATAAAAGTTACATTCATAGGCATTTAGTACCGTTGCTTAAAGTTTTACTTTAAAAAAGGGCTTGACATTAATAACAGCTCAAAATATGAATACAGGCGTATATCAGTTATTTCAACTTCTTGCCTGTTACAAATAATATAATTATTATTACTAGCCTGGAATGTCCCACTGCTGGGCGAAGGCCTCCCCACTCTTCTTCCACTTGTCTCTCTCATGAGCCGCCAGTGACCAGTTCGGTAAGAACGAATCCAGGTCATACCGCCATCTCCGTCTGGGTCTGCCTCGCTGACGTCGGTTTTGTGTCAGGGAAAATTCAGTGGTCATTTTTGCCCATTGGTTGTTTGGCATACCGTCTCTTTTTTAAACCAAACAATAAAATATAGAATTATATAATTTCTGCTATTCATAAAAACCCTTTCTTTATTTAGTGCTAGCTCTTGCCCGCCTTGAGTTTAATGCGCGTTTTTCCCGTTTCTCTAAGTCATTTCTATTAAGTCGAAAAATTTCCCTATTTTTTGCCCGAAAGTTCAAAACCCCTTGTATTTTAAAAGTGAAAATTAGAACACTGAAAAACGGTAAGCACTAACCCTCTAAAACACTTCTCAAAGATTTGTAAATTCACTTTTCTTTACGAAAATTCTGTGAACACTTTCATACATTGTCTGGCTAATTGTGTATTTAAATAATAATCAAATACCGTCTATGTCGTTCAAGGACCGCTAATATTTCCTCCAGGAAATTGAAATACGTTAAGCTCTGCTTTGTTACCGTAAGCCTTGCTTTGAGCTCTAGATTGAAGAGAATTATGAGAAAATAGGCTTTTTAAGAGCTTCCTGAAGAATAAGGAATCAATTTTTAGGGATCCGTATCCAAGGAGTGAAGATGAAACCTTGTTGAGGCTCCATTGTCCGTCCGTCACCAGGCTTTATCTCATAAAACGTTAAATCGTTAAACGTTATCTCATAATTTTTTCCACATTTTTATACACTTGCCTTTATGTTTGTTTGTTTGTCGTTCCGGTTGGATTTTTGCAACTGAATTTTGAGGCACCTCCCGATAAGCTAGCAGGCTGAAATTTTCAGGGTAGCTTCAAACCAATTTATTTAGATTACAATGCAATTTGCAACTGTAAAAACGGCTGGACTGATTTTGATAAAATTTTAATGGAGTGAATTTAAAAACGTGCCTTTTTTTGCTTGTTTAATCATTAAGGTAATTATTCTCAGACGATGTATATCAGTTGCCGCTAAAACTAATAATTTCCTAGACACTAATATCTTGTCTTGACTTCATTCAAAACCGTCTGGAGTCAATTGGTCGAGCGGGAGTTCTATCCCAGCAAAAAAATACAACCAAATAGAGTGAAAATACACCTTTTTCTATTAATCCTCTTATGAATCTGAAAACTGCATGTTAAATTATTGAAACTTCCATTTGCAACTCACATCAGATTCATTAAATATTCTTTTTGCTTACTCTCTCAATTACTGGTAATTACTATAACATTTTAAACATAGTGTTGTAACGATATAAAATTAATTGTTTAATTCATTTTTTAAGGGAATACTAAGATATAGTTTTATTTTTTATTTGCACTACATTTTTTTTATTCAGATTTTTATTTAGCTTGAAGCCCTGAATATATTCTTCTAGTAGAGATATCTGTTAATTACTTCATAGTCGAACCTTGTCAAAATTCAGGTACTTTCTTAGAGAATTTTATTCAAATCCAAAAATTCCAAAACAAAATATTTCAAAAATATGATGTATATTGTAATTATCATCATCATTCCCCTGCCCTTATTCCAAATATTATTTTCGGTCGGCGCAACATGTCTTCTTCCATGCCTTTCTATCTGACGTTATCTCACGGGAAACACTTTTTGCAGCCACTTCGCCTTTTACACAATCCATCTATTATTGCCTTGTAGTCCGCATATTCTTATATTTTATTCAGAATAAACAAACTTATCGACATATCGACATACATTTATCTCCAGGCTACCAATTATCCAACAACGAAAATCTCAATTTTTCCATACACACAACTAAGAAACAAAACACCCAATGAAATACCAAATTCACTCGTAAAAACCAGATAAAAAAGGCCAATGAATAAATGCTATCCTTCGATTTATTGTCCGCAGTAGCTTGAAGTAATGAAACTGAATAATGCATGTCAGTGAATATTGCGAGGTACACAGGGTTGGCCCGAGGGGGTTAGGAATATGAACATATTTCGTTACTTGGTATTAGGTATATGATGATGAGCAGCTGTTTGTTTTGAAATAGAAGCCTCTTTGTTTGTAACCTCATTTTAAATGACAGTATTTAAGAAGGACAAAGGAAAAGTGATCATTAGGTGTCAGACAATTTTTATCACAGTTAGGGCAAATGACAGAATAAGTCTTAATATTTCGGATGTTTAATCTGACGAAAAGAAAAACATTTTATGTGTTCTTGAACCTGGTGATTGTCTGAGTCACTGATAACGATTTATTTAAAAAAGATTTATTTGTAATTTTACTGACTGTCTTTCTTAATAATTTTAAAATTTCTTTGATCTATAAAATTGGTATGTTAGCAGTATTTTATGTTGTTTATTATTAACATATATGCATATTGTTAAGCATTTTATTACGTAATGCCTTTTTTGCAACTAAAGAACTTATCAAGTAGTGAATGGACCGCTAATTAGGACGTTGTTTATTAGATGTAGTCCTCCGACTTACTTCCACAACTGCAAGAGTTTTAAATTAATTTAAACTTAGACCTATCTGGTGGAAGGCTACAGATAACTAAAATAAATAAGAAAAGGATACAAAAAACGTTTAAATACACTATCAAAAAAAAGTATGGATCAACAAAAGAGGTTTAAATACAATTATAAAAAAGTTTAGGGCAACATTTTTTTTTAAATGCAACGGTCAAAAAGGTATAGAGTTACAAAAGAGGTTTAAATATAACTATCAACAAAAAGTATAGTCAAAAAAGAGGTTTGTATGCAACGATCAACCCTAGGTCACCATATAGATCCGTGATCACACAACGATTAGATTTTCATGAAGCTTTGACTGCGTGGGTGCGCTTCAAACGATCAATAGTAAGGATGGGACTCTTTTCATATCGACTTAAAAAGGAATCCGATTAGATATCGGTCTCAGAAGATTGCATTGGCACGGCACGGCATTAATGGGAAACGAGTGTGTGACTTGGGGCTTATGGGTAAATAGTTTTGTAACTGAGTATGTTTGGTTTGTTGCTGGTTGCTGTTTCCACTTTAGGGTTTAGTTTTTCTAGTATTTGTTTTGGTATTAATGTGGATGGGAAAGTAAAATAGAATTAGAATTATCAGTTACAGGTTTGCTTTCATCATTATCGCGAAAGTTTTCATTATCTATATATACTAATATATAAATAATATATAAAGCTGAAGAGTTTGTTTGTTTGTTTGAACGCGCTAATCTCAGGAACTACTGGTCCAAATTGAAAAAATATTTTTGTGTTGAATAGACCATTCATCGAGGAAGGCTTTAGGCTATAAACCATCACGCTGCGACTAATAGGAGCGAAGATACAATGGCAAATGTGAAAAAAGCAGGGCAGGTATAAATCATAACTTCTTCTACCCACGGGAACAAAGTCGCGGGCAACAGTTAGTTATTAGACAAGACAAAATACAAAAAAGTTGAACTTCATGTCATGTAAACGATTTCATCACCATTTTCTGAGCTGCATCAAACTGAAGTCAAACTTAAAAATTCTGTTTTCATCAGCGACGAAAAGCTAAAAAAATTAAAGTATTAATTATTTCTCGAGGGAGCTAGATGAGTGGATGCTGTAAATTTACTCTCTTTGAGAAGTTCCATGAAGTATTTAATTAACGAGATGGGTGAACATTTTTTTTTATTCTTTTAGGTTTTGGCTGGAATAGCCAATAGCAAAGTAAAAGTTATGGAGCTATGATACTTTGTTTTGTTTTACTACCAGTCGTATGCAATTAAGTAGGTTGCAGTAGTAGGTATTTGTAAAAAATAACTAATTGACCCATCAGGAAGGTTTCAAAAAAATGTAGGTATACGTTTATTTTCGCTTGTTTTTAAAATTGGGATTTCAGAACAAAATATAAGTAAAAAAAAATGTTTTTATATCGACAGGATGGATTGAAGTAGTTATTCAAATCAAATTCCTTATCCGTAATAATTTTTATTCCATGTTATTTTTACCGTTATATGTGTACATACACTAAAAATTTTAGATTAAGAAGGGCTTTTCTTTTTTTAAGAAAGACAGAAAAGTGGTCACAATAAGTACACTATAAAGAAGGCACGTGATACAATTTCTCCTTAGCTTGTTGCTCCTTCTAAAAGATACAAAAACAAAAATACCAATCGTCTAATCGTTTCTATCCCCCAATCCCCTCAATTAACACCAAACGATATATGAACGGCCCCCCTAAACGAAATGCTCTCTAATTGATTCCGTAACCTAATAAAAACTGAACGCGAAAAGAAATACTCTGATACCCTTAATGTGGGCACGACGAAGGCCGATTTGTTTCACCATTCAATAGAAAGAACCTGTGAGGAGCTATTAAGTTAATCCGCTTAGACCTGTACCATAAAAACCTTCGTCTTATCGACAAATAGCACAACATCCACATCCATTGCTTCCTTCGTTGCAACCACCAACAATCTCCACTCAACAAAACCAGCAATGGATTTGACGATTAGAATTTCGTGTGAGATTTTTTCGGTAATTAAAATCCATTCAAGAGTTTATAGTGCGAGGGCTGGAAGGCGACAGCACGCACCGCAATCAGTGCTAAGTCATTTCATTGGCCGATAAAGAGGCTACTTTGTAAGGATAAATTAATATTATTCGAGATTGAAACTGTTCGGTGAGATAACGTGGGACTTCTTACATCAGACGATGATATTCAGAATCCTTTGCCTTTATTATCTGGCTTCTACTATTAGTACAGTGAGGTTTAGGGATTAAGGAGCTATTTTAGAAGTGGGTGGGAAAATAAGTCATATTAATTTTAGACCCTGAAGTCTGTAACTCTTGAGAAGTGGGCATTTTTAAATTATAATACATACTTCTCAAGTGTTGTATGGGTATACAATAATTTAATTCTTGTGTTGCAGTTTTACAAATCTCTCGAACAAAGAAACTCGACTCAGGAATAGCAGTCATGGCTGAGAAAAACAGTTTTCCTATGCGGGGATTGAACTCACGACACGTCGCGTAGTGGGGTTATCGTGATGACCACAACCACTCCGTCAAATATTAAAATTTAATTTATCAAATTTTTTTCGTAATCATTACTTTATTTTTTACCGTACTCTGTCGTTTGGCCAAGCAAGGCCCCGTACTTGGACCTTCCATAATTCATTCCCTTAATTACTTTACGTAATTAAAACAACGTAAGTGGATTTTGTTGCCTGACTGGTGATAAATCAGGTCGAGTGCGACAGAATGTCGTTGTTAAAGAGAGATGGAGCTACGCGTAGTCTATGCTTCGTCTCGCTTCTACAATTCAACAGACATGCTATTAAATTTAATATCATTGGCCTAGCCTTTTCCCAACTATATTGTATCAGTGAAGTACCAGTGTTTTACAAGGAGCGACTGCCTATCTCACCTCCTCAACCCAGTTATCTGGGCGATACGATACCCCCTGGTTAGACTGGTTGTCAGACTTTTCAAGCTTCTGACTACCTGTAACGACTGTCAAAGATGTAAGAATAACAGCCGGGACCCACAATTTAACGTGCCTTCCGAAACACGGAAGGCACGTTCAATCCTTATGAAAAAGATGGTCACCCATCTACGGACCAACCGCGTCAAGGATAGCTTAACCTGTGATCGTTTCACTTCTGCGGTTATAGCTTAGCCACGAGCTCCTTGTGGCTGATGTGAACTTTAAAGATAATATGTAAAGACTGTTGAGTAATATGAATAGAGATGTATCTACACTATCGTATTGGGATATAATTCCTGTAATGATAGTTGTAAGTACTTAAATAAATAAAAATGCATAGTACGTACATTGTTTAAGTTCGTTTATGTAAAAAGTATAAAAAATACACCGTGAAAAGTTTTCTAAATAGTTTACCCCTTTTTTTTCTTTTGAGTCGTCACGTGACTTACACTAACTTTAATAGTAGCTTTCTATTAGAGCTAAATGTCAAACATATGCACCGTTTGAAACAAAGCTTACAAAAAGAACGAAAATTTGTCTCCGTACTAAATAAATACTAATCATTCGAAAGACGAATATTCAGTAATAATATTAATGAAACAGTCGTAAAATATTTCCTCTGTTTTGAATACATAATGTTAGCAATTTGAAT
Source organism: Trichoplusia ni (assembly GCF_003590095.1). Taxonomy (NCBI): domain Eukaryota; kingdom Metazoa; phylum Arthropoda; class Insecta; order Lepidoptera; family Noctuidae; genus Trichoplusia; species Trichoplusia ni. Next base: position 6,771,717 of record NC_039489.1, on the reverse strand, counting down.
TTTATAAATGTAAATTACTTGAACCCTGCTTTTATTTTAAATGATTCCAGGTAACTTTTAATGTATTGGGGTCTACTACCAACGCAGAAATTCGAACTTGAAATTGTGAAAGGGAGATAGAGCTACATTTTGTAGAGCGCCATCTCTTTTTTACAATAGCGCCGGTCTTTCTTTAAGTGGTGATGGTAGGATGATGTCAGTAGTCTGACAGTTAAATGAGTTAGATTTTTCAATGCGACTTTTCTTGTTCTTTTGTTTGTGTGACGAGTTTAATTAGTTTATCCAGGTTTTGTATTTAAATAAAACTTCAAGGGATTTTATTCCATAATTTCTGAATGCCAGTCTCGGTTTCCATGTTTGACGTTGATTAGTTCACCAACTGAGTTTTCTGATCATCCTTGTCCTCACTTCCTACTTATATCATAAACGCGAAAGTTCGTATGTATGGATGTACATGTGAATGGATGTTTGTTCCTCTTTCACGCAAAAACTACTGAACGGATTTAAAAGAAGCTTGGTACACATATAGTTTATAACCTAGACTAAGAAATAGGATTGGATTTTTATCCAGGTTTTATGATTTCGTGGGATCATTTTCAATTATTGACGACCTCCGTGGTCAAGTGGCGTACGCACCGGTTTCAAGGTGTCGCTATCTCTGAGGTCCCGGGTTCGATCCCCGGTCGGGTCAATGTTTAAATTCACGGGTAATTTCGGGTCTGGGTGTTTGTGGTACCTTCGTTGTATCTGAATTCCATGACACAAGTGCTTTAGCAACTTACTTTGGGTTCAGGACAATGTATTTGATGTTGTCCGCATTTATTTATTAATTTATAGCGCGTGGGCCCGCGGGCAACAGCTAATGATACCATTTATAAAAATGTGACTTATGCCCATTTTGTAGTCTTTAACACTCACAAATAATTTTCTTTGATTGATCAAATAATTTCCAAAATGGGTGCTCTAGATCTCGACATTGTCCCTGAATTAATCCTTGACCTTATGATATCTACTCCTTTATTGAAATTGTTATCTTCAAATCCATAGGTTTTCCTTCAATCACATTACATTTTAAAGTGAGGAACAGTGAAGGGCTCTCTGAAATCTAGAACGCTTCGTTTGTTTGTGTAGCTCTCGGTGTGGGGATGTTTTAGTGGTGTTTGTGTTGTTTCCGTTTTTTGGAATGTAATTTTTTTTTACACATTTGTTTTAGACAAACAATTAGAAAAGTACTTATTTTCCAACAAAATTCGTTTAATAAATTAAATCATTTGCCTTTATCCTAAACTCTTTTATCCACTTGGAGTCGGCTTCTAGCCAAACCAAATTAAAATGAATCTGAATATTAGCATTTTAGACCATTGTTGTAGTCGATTGACCTTTGCAATCCAGTTACTGGGCGGTATCAATGTTTTAAGTCTAGACTGGTTTTCTAAACTACAGACTAAATAAATTAGAATTTGTCCGATTGTACACCCTTTTTTTTGTTTGGCGGGGGCATCCTCATGGACTCCCGCTCCCTCAGGGGAAGATGGGTAATGGGTAGTGTCAGACTCTTATTGACTAAACCTAACCGCCGGGTGACGTCATTGCCGACACGTGGGAATGCATAGCATTCCTACACCGGCCACCCGATTGCATACCCTAACATGTGCTTATTTTATTTATCTAAAAGCAATTCCATTACCGGACATCTTTTCTTACGTTTTCTGTACTAATTCAATCTTAAACAACAATCAACATTGTTTAGGTGACTTAATTTCTGATTTCTTCAAAAAAATCTCTAAGACGTTCACAAAAATATCAAGAATTGTCATTAACGTGCTCCTCTATGCACTTATCCGGTTAACCAAGACCTTGTCATCAATTCCTAAGAGACTAGCAAATTATACATTTTGTAACGATTCCTTTAGCCGCTAGTTCTCCAAAATTCCATCCCTCGGGATTAAAAGTGGCCAATTCGGAAACCTCAACTTCTAAATAGTGAATGTTTTCTAAATATTTTATTTTCTTGGAACGACTAGTGGTACAGGAAATGTAATATTTAAACGGATATTTAAAATTAAAAAGCAGAAACTGTACGTTTGGGAGTGGAACTGTTAATATCGATTCTTTTAGATCTTATGTTGTTCAAAAATGTTTTAAATAGTGATTCATGATTGCCAATAGGCTTGAATGGATTTTGATAGTGTTGATAAGCGTATAAGACTAGAATAAAGCATCTTCATTGTAAAGTAGGAGCAACAGAAAGGAGATGATGGAAATGGTTTGGATATGAATGTCAAGTGATTTGCGGATGTCAAATGAGCTACGAATGCTAAATATGTTATGATTTTACTAACGTGTTACAAGTGTCCAGTAAACTGAAAGAAACGAGTCAGAAAAAAGAGAATGTCAAGTGATACGAACAACGAAAACGCTACGAAGGTCCAGAGTGCTACGAACGCGGAGTGTGCTACGATTATCAAGAGTGTTAAGAATGCTGAGGGTGCTACGAACGTCCAATGTACTATGAATGGCAAGATTGCTACAAACGTTGTTCACACATGTCAAAAGTTCTCTGAGTTTCAATTGTTTTCAAACGTCTACTTCTTCTTTTTTTTCTTCGGTTTGTTACGTTCGCCAGTTGAAGCGGAGAAACGGTTCTACGAATCCTGTGTTTTCGCTGACCCCTTTGGGGTCATTCATTTATAAATAGTTCTCGAAAGTCTTCAGTACATTTTACAAGTTACCCATAATTATACCTACAATCTTGTCAAAGGCAAAAAAGGCGTTTTTTTATATTTTTCTAGAATGCTTTACAGCAGTCATTTTGTAAGACTAATTCAATTTATTAAAAAAATGCTGCGCCATAATTCTGTTCTATTTCAAACTTTTTGCGTGACATCGTTGACAATCTGACAATAGTATGACAACATAGAGGTAATATGATGCTGGCTCTTTAAGCTGGTCATAAGAGCTATGCAATTATTAAGACAGACGGGTCAAACATTTTTTTTGACTTTTTGATGAGAGATCCCCAAGAGAGAAGGTAACAGCTTTCTTAATTCTCGTAATCAGAATGTTGAGAACTTCTATTTTAGGGTAACGCCATTGAAATAAGATTCTGACTTGTCCAAACTTTGTTGATATAAAAACAGAAATTTGCAAGCGCTGTTTGTATAATTCAGTTTGCGGGCAAAATAAATTATGTTAAAGACGCTGGCTGCTTTGGATTTTTGACCGAGGTAGATATTACGGTGTGGAAAAATAAGGATAGGTAGTGTTCATGATTTAGTTACCAAGAAACCAAGGAGAGATACTTAACATCACAATTTACATAGAAAAATAGTTCTGTAGCATCGAATTAAAATATCAAAGTGACTATCTCTCCTCAATTTTTTTCGTTTTCAATCCCTTACCAAAGCTAGTGATTATCCATTCTGCCGGTATACGGTTCACAAACATGCACTCAGCAATTTGACTTAAGAAAGTTGAATTCTTATTTTGATATATACATTCCAAATTATTTAACTGTCAGTCTTTACTGAACATGGTAAGATTGAGGGAATGCTTTCACATACCTTGTTAAAATCAAACTCAACTGAGTGATGTTTAATCCTGTCGCTATTAATTAATACTACATACTTGAACCATACTATCAGTACATTTTAAAGTCCATAATACTTGTCTAACAGTCACTATTACACTAACACTATTTACGTCAATTATTTAGATGTTCTCTAGAAGTATCGATACATTGTTTTTAACGGGCTCATCAATTCGTTTGGCGCAGTGCAGTCCCTGGCGCAGACTCGTCTTAGTTTACGATGTTGCATCGTTGTACCTTACTTGTATAATCAATCTATTCTAGACGAAAAGGAAAAACGTTTTTGAATGTACTCAGCGTTTTTCAGGCACTTCTGTAATGGTGAATTTCATGAGATAACTTATTTAATAGCTTGTGTACTTGTATTTAATACAAAACAGTAATAAAACAGTATTTTCCTTATTTCATAAGAAAACTACTATGATTTTGCTACTGTAAAATTTTATTTTGAAAAGAGTAACTTATGGAGTTTCTTGCCGGTTCTTCTCCATAAGAATGACACTTTGGAACCGTGCAACTAGAGTCAGTAATATAACGTTTTAAAAGTGCCTGAGATACGGCCTATTTGAAATAAAAACTTTTTGATTTTGATTTTGATTTTGATAATATCAGGGTACTCGGAACCTAGAAAATCTGTCCATCACTCTGACTACGGGATATCGTGTTGCCCAATTAACTAGGTTTAGGAGGTCAGATAGGCGGTCTTCCTTGTAAAACACTAGAACTTACCTGCATCCGTCTAGACAGGAATCCGACTCCAACTTAGTTGGGAAAAAAGCTGGGATAATGATTGTAAGATGATTTGAAATAGACGAGTATTATTTTCAGAAACGGAATTTATGAACAAAAATTATTAATTCAGTTTTATTATTCAAATGTTATGTGAAAATGTTATTGTATTCAGTTGAAACATGACGTGTTTGCATGTTTAACTATTGTAATAGAAATTGTAGTCACTGAATATTCGATAGAGTTGCGAGCTTTGAATATTATAATCGAAATGCGGTTTGTTATATAAATTGTAATTTATGTTTAACTAAGTTATGGATTTTAGATCCTGTTATTGTTGCGGATGCTTTCAAAATGTAATACTCTTGTTAGTTTTAATTTAGTGTGATGATAAATGAAAGGTAATTATGTTTTGTATCTGTATTTTAAATCGGGATGATGTATAAAATCAAAATCAAAATCAAAAAGTTTTTATTTCAAATAGGCCGTTTCTCAGGCACTTTTAAAACGTTACATTACTGACTCTAGTTGCACGGTTCCAAAGTGTCATTCTTATGGAGACGAACCGGCAAGAAACTCCAATAGTTTTTATTCCTAGCATTCCTACATCACACAGATTATTCTTGGCATTTTATTCCCAAGTTTTTTATACACTCGCTTTTTTGTTTGTTTGTCCTCCATTTTGGATTTTTCTTACTCCATTTTGAGGCACATCCCGATAAGCTGGCTGATAGTTTCAGTTTCAAACCCGATGACAATGCAATTTACAACTATAAACACGGCTCGACTGATTTTGATAAAATAGAAAACGTGGGTATTTTAATATATATTTTTTTTACTCTTAATTAGGTCAGTATAATTATAACACCACTAATACTGAAAGATGGAGGGTATAATTGAAGCACAGGGAACCATGAATTATTAGTCAGTTTGGCTCCAGTCAATATACTCACCAATAGTACAAATACGCGCCTTTTTTCATCCCAAACCTGTTTTAAAAATATATGCAACCTCTTTTAAATAAAAAATAAAAAAAACACAGATACTTCAAACATTTATTCCACAATTCAATGACTAGAATTCACGAAGACTTAATCTAATGTCACATTTACATCGAAGTTTCGAAACGTCGTCCGACAATTCGAAATTCAAAGATAGTTTCTACAACTACGGTTAAAATTAATTTGGCAGTTACTTACTACGAGCGGTGACATGTTTCGGTAATTGGCGGCAATTTGAATTGAGAACACTGGTTTGGAACGTCAAGTTTGACAGTAATGATCGTTATTTTGTGACGTATTTAGTCTTGTGATCAGGACGTCGAATTGTAATACCGATCAGTTAGCTGTGGTATTGAAATAAAGTGTTTTTAATTAATTGTGTGTCTTTGTGTACTTACCTCTGACATCATCAAAACATCCTACCAAAGTTATTACATCATTATTTGAGAAATAGTTCAGCAAACAAAATAAAATAAATTTACAATAGTTGTAATCAATTAATTAAAATTAAGTTGTAAAGTACAAGTAAGTATTAAAATAAAATGCAGTGTAGATATGAATCCCTAAATCGGAATTAACAAACAATCAACTCAAATTTTAAATCACAACAGATATACCAAGAATACAACAGACAATACTTTATACAAAATAATAAACACCATATTTTTATCCTCGTAAAATCTGTACAAACAGCAGAGAGATTTCAACAAACTACTATCCGATACAGTGTTACGTGCAAGGACTCTGAACAATGGAAACTGGATCGCTTAAGGAAACGTCACAGGGAAGAACTTGGGGCATTTGGAAAACTGTCGCGTACGACAGATACAATATATTCTCAACGTTATTCCGATAGAATATATTTTAAATAAAATTATTTTGCAAGTAAGTGGTTTTAGTAGAAGCCTTTTTTTGTGTAATTCAAGTTAAGGAGACCTGTTAATGTTATGTTTTTTATTATTAAGAGCACATTTTAATTTAGATGTCAAATTGCCAACTATTTTTTAAACCGCATTCACGTCTAAGGACTTTCAAACCAAACGGCTAGTCAAGCCTTCCATTTTAATTTTTTTATTCACAAATTACGTTATTTTATGAAAAACTCATAGTTACTCACAAATCAGCTGACTAAACGTTTGATTTAAAATATGTGCTTATAATTTCCTAAATTGAGCAGTTTTACAATGATTCACTCCACAGAGACAACACAAAGAACACACACGTCTGGAAAATGCATTTAACAAACACAAAATTGATTGTCATAAGCCAGGATCGAGCCTGCGACAAATCGGGTTCATTTCATATTAATTTAAGGATCATACCACTCGACTATCCGCGCCATTATGATTATTACCAAAACACATCACCATTATATCATTAATTTTGACACGAACATTTAAAACTTATCGTCTACATTTTAAACATCAGTCTTTTAATAAAGATACTTTGAAACAGTTACATTTTTGCTCTTATTCCTTTAAGAAATTAGTCAGTTTCAATTTGAAGTAAAAAAGGGCAGTGGATTAATTACATTTTTTTAAGGTTATGACCTTTGACTGTTTCAATTTTTATTATCAAGGGATCTTTTCTTTTTTTAGCTGATTGGTTTAATTATCAATGTATTTTTGTAAGATATTGTATAACCCTACAGGGACGAACTGTTACGCATTAAATAAAGACTGTCGCAGTTATGAAAGGGAGACAACGCTTTATGAAGTGTAGTGCTGTCTCGCTTCAACAACTGCTCCGTGGATGAAAATATACATAGTTCGATTGGGTGAAAGAAATGGTGCTACGTACTTGTATAACGCCATCCTTGTCTAACGAAAATGAATTAAGAAATTGTTTCGTCTATTAGTAAATGTTCTTGAATATTTAAAACGCCTCTAAGAGACTGTTATATTATTTATTTGTCGTTTAATTTTTTCATAGATCAATATTTTTGACAGATTGTTATTTTAATTATTTTTGACGCCTGAGTTTTACTCACAGCTGTACCGAAAATGTTTTGACACAATTTGAAGCTATGTACAGCAATATACGTCATGTTAAGTTTGAACAAGGATTCTATTCATTTTAAAGGCTCATTGAGTTGAATAAAAAATCATTGTGATGCACATGATGATATAAAAAGAAGTTTTCAAATTTTCTTTTTTCTGTTACTTTACAACCTCCTTAGATAAGTGGCATTTCTGCAACACAAGGCAGTATCAATAATACGTTAGTCAAAGATAAAAAAAAATCTATAATTTATTTGATAAAAAACGAATCTCATTTGAAATTGGAATTGAGCCGTATGCGTTAAGATCGTGGAATTGAAGATCTTATTTCCAAACATTCGAACAATTTCATTAAAAATGATGTTTGAAGAAATGACACATCTATAGGGGCAGCTCGGATTATCATAGTAATGAATATCGTCATTTGTTTAATTTTGAAATTCAAAGATGGACTTCTGTATAATCAATGTTTCAATTGTTTTTTATTATTTTTACTTATAGACTACACTGATATTGTCTAACTCCAATTTATTTGTAATATCTGTTATTCCGAATAACATATTAATTAAGAAAATTTAAATAATATTATTATTAATTTACGAGTACATTGATATGCTTAATTATGAACAGATTGTGTATAAATTACAATTATCTAAATATTTTTGTTATTATTATATTTATGTATATTTTATTTTATTTTATTCTTGTTATCTGTGGTGTGGGGTTCGGCAGTGACCTGAAACAAATTAAATAGATTATTATTTTTACAGGAATCGACCTGAAAGAAAGCTTAATTGTAGAAGTGGGATGAGGCGATCTATACGACGGATAGCACTGTCTCACTCACACTTTCAAGAAATGGTGGTAGTAGTACTCGTGGTGTTTTTGGTTTTGATAATAAAGGCCCTCGCCCTGAACATACGACCTTCGACGACCTCCGTGGTCGAGTGGCGTACGCACCGGTTTCAAGGAGTCAAAATTCACATTTCTACATCGTTGCGGGTCTAGGTGTTTGTGGTACCTTCGTTGTATCTGAATTCCATAACACAAGTGCTTTAGCAACTTACTTTGGGTTCAGAACAATGAATTTGATGTTGTCTTTTATTATTATAATTATTATTTATTATACAAATCATATGTACAAAGACACCCAACTCAATACAAGTATTCATGGATCGCAAAAGTTGCAGTTCAGCAGTTGAAGGAGATAGCACTATCACGGCATAGATCGCGTTCTCGCTCCCACAATTGAAACAGTATAGTACGATGATTTGGTAGAAGGTCTCCTGATAATAGTATCGATAATGTCATCTATACCTTTCCTTTGACACATATACATATATTTACGAACAGCAATTGCAGTGGCACCTAATTTATATTCAGCATTATCGTACACGGAACAGAAAAGTAAAACGAAGTGGCACTTTCGATACACGTGTGGCATTATTTGGAGATGTCGACTAATCTTGGCTTTCTAAATTTAGATAATTTTTAAATGAACAACCACCCACCACCAACTTGATAGACAATTGAAAATGACTAGAAGAGAATAGTGGTACTAAAACTCCTTGACACAAGGATTAAATTTTATACCAGCGGGAATCGTTCTTAAAAAAAAGAGTAAGAATAGTAAGTCAGAAAACACAGGTAATAAAACCATTATCTACAAATAGCCGCAAATATTACACACGTAAACAGTAAGTACATATCAAACCAACTTATTTGCTTAAAAACTAATAGCAACATTTTGTTTTAGTATTGATGTGCTCACTATAAGGTATATTACATTTTGTGGAACAGAAAAATACGTAAGGAAGAAGGACTTCAGTTATTTAGCCTATCTAGGAGAACAGTACTTAACCCATTAACTAGATTAATATTAACTCTGTGCCTGCCTATACTGTAATAAAACTACTCTGTCATGTAATCTAGTCCTAGTTACACAATTAATATCTTTATCTTTTATCTTTATTTTTTTGTTTGGATAGTACAACGAAAGACTTCATAGATTTTTTTTAAAAAAGGTTGACATAGATAAATCAGCCAGCAGTCATATTTAAAACACATCGATTCGATGGAGTTTTACAATAAAAAATACCGTTACAAGTACACATTTGGACAGTTCTGGGACCCTCCATCACGTCTTAAAGTAATATCAACCACTTTTCCACAACTATGAAACAGTGACGGCGTGGATAGCTAAGAGGTAAATGTCAATACGTCAAATCAACAGAGCGTTACTGTAGATTTTTTTCGACGTGCGACGCGTGATCCACAAACGTTTCTTCTGGGTCTGGGTGTCATTTTTTAAAACGAACTTTTTAATAATACACACACTCAAGTCGAGTCGAGTCAAACGACTTGAGTGTTCATGAGCCTGATTCTAAATTTAATACTGTTCGCGTCATCCTTGAAAAAAAACTGCACTAACATAATTACTTAAGACGTGGTGGAACCTAACTGGTGACAATTTTGTTTTCAGACCCAGATATTCGTTTTGTGAATTTATTAGTCAAAAAATATATAATTTTTCTTTCAAAACCGATAGGGCCGACCCCTTAATATACGTCGTATAAGTACTATAGTTTCAAATACTTACGTTTTGGCATCACAGAGACAGTGGCTTTGGATGTACTGTCGCTGTCATCAGACTCCGAACGAGTCTGGAAACTTGTTTCTGTGGAACAAATGATATAATTAAACATTTCATATTTTTATAATATTTTTAATTGAAACATTGTATTCGTTAGTGCGAGAATACATTTTATTCTAACATATAAAATTATGATATCGCGCTGTACGAAAATAAACTCCTCCAAAACGGCTCGGCCGATTCTTATAATTTTTTTTCCCAACAAATACCGTTTGTTGGGCAGCTAATATGCATATACTCGCATTGCAGGAGACTCAAACCGTCGGATATAATAACTCTACGAAGTAACCGTCAAATTAATCATATTAATACCAGTACAAAATCAAATGTACCACCCAATCCATTTCAAAAAGCCTTTACGATCCAATACACAGTAATTTAATGTAATCACTATAAAACAAAGAGATAAGATCATGAAATTACCCGATTTAGGACTCAAGTCGTTCGAGAATCTAATAAAAGCGAATTTAAACATTGTGTTTTAGGGTCAATCCACACAGAAAGAATAGCGGCGCACAGCAGCTGTAGCAAGTAAGTACGACGCCACAAGGGGCAGTGCAACTCGAATAGATTTACAGCGCCATTTTCTCCTTTTGCTTTTGAAGGACTGAACTTTTTAATAAACGTAGATATAATTAAAATTATTTTCATTCATGTTATGCGGAGGAATGAAAATCATGTGGTGAGGAAGGCGTTAAGCATGGATGTGGATGGATATAGGGGAAGAGGATGACCAAAGAAACGATGGATGGATTGTGTGAAAGACGATATGGCTGTAAAGGGTGTTTCCTGTGAGATGACGGCCGATAGGAAGGTATGGAAGAAGATGACATGTTGCGCCGACCCCAAATAAAATAATTGGGATAAGGGCAGGAGAATGATGATGATGAATTAAAATTATTTTCAATTTTTTGTTTCATAAAAGAGTCATCGGCCTCTAAGTAGAAAAAAAAGAATTATTTGCAATATCTTGCCTCATAAAATCGTCACCGGACGCTACTTTTTCAGTGTGAATTGACCCTTAGAAAACATTGGATAACATTTACAACGCCTTCACATTTATATAAAGTTTGGACGACGAGGGTTCTTAGTAGTGAGGCAAGTATTTGTAGGCATATATATATATTTTTAACATTTTATTTGTTTTATTAACGAAAATATTGAAACTTTCTGCCCCAATCTAGGGTCTGATTGGTGGTATCTTCTTATATGATAGGCAAATTCACATAAATTATACGATATTTATTTTATGAAAAGAGCGATGTTTGTTACGCTATTTCTCCTTCACGGCTAGAGAGAACTTAGAAAGCGGCGTAAGGTGATATACGATGCTGTCTATAGGTTTATTTTTATTTGGCATTTAAAAAAATGCTCAGTTTACCTACCATCTAAGTTTACCTTCATTTAAATAACTAACCAAATGCAGTACAAATAAAGTTCAAAATGTAACAAAGACCAGCAAATAAGTACTACATAAAATCTACCCGAACCTAATTATTTATCCTCTTTATTTTCAAATTAAAACTTTTTTCGGAAACGCTGTGACTGGACGGAAGGAGCGTCATCAATTTTATTAAACAAGACCAAGATTAATGGTGAAACGAAGACTTCGGCTGTGAAATAAGCGATAAGGAGGTTATAGGCGAAGAAAGATGACGTAATCTGTATCACGCTTGTGTATTTCTTAGGGGCCGATGGATTTGTGTGATTAGGACGAGTATATTAAGGGTGTTTTATATCATACTAGCTGTTGCCCGCTGGCCCGCCCGTTAATAAACGAAAATGATCCCACGGGAAAAAAATCGGGATAAAACCATCCTCAGTTAGATTGTTAGTTCTAGTTATAAACTATCTGTGTACCAAGTTTCGTCTAAATCCGTTTAGTGTTTTTTGCGTGAAAGATGAACACACATTCATACATATTAACTTTCGCGTTTATTATATTACTAGGATAGTAAATTGGTTTTACGGCTCTAAATAAATCAAAAGTGGTTGTTATAGGTAATAACTCGCGGATTCATAATGTTTTATTTAATAACGGTTTACTCACTTGTACGGAAATATACGAATTCGGTTCGAAATAAATGATTACGAAAGAGGTATGTAAACGGTACAAGTTTGGGGAATGTGGTGTTTTTAGAGTGTTAGAACGTTTGTAAAAGTAAGTAACTAATAAAGGTTTGTTTTTTAATCGATCTCCTTGTTGCGGTTGTCAGATGCTTCGCTTTCCTTTGAAAAACCGATGATAGCGTTCTGTGTATGGAACCATAAATACTTCCTTTGATTTAGAAATTTCCTCTTATAATATACATATCTTTTTTTGATATAAAGCGATTTTTCCAACAGTGAACTACATATCACAAAACTAGCATTTGTTTACGAGATAAAAGTTGTAACACAAAACAGAAGATAGCACTCCATTGTTTTATTTTTTCGTCCCACATTTCAACGAATCGTAACAAAATACTTATTATTCGCAGAAATAAAACTTCTTGAAAGAAAAACTTGTTAAGAAAACTAGAGTTCTCCACTACGCGAGGAAAATGATAGGTAATTGTAGACCGTGTTATAAATTTATTTGTTATCGTCGTAAAAAGATTCTAGAGTTCTTTAACCTAGTATATTTTTTCAAGCAAAAACGTTTTAAGGGTTCCAGTTCATAAGGGTGAAAACGGAACTGTGTTACTCAGGCAAAGTCTGTATGTCCATTTGTTGCTAACAGGCTGACTCATGAACTGTGATAACTAGACCGTTGATATTTTCTCAGATGATGTCTTTATACATATTATGAGTGTAATAAAAATAAGGGTTAAGTCAAGAAATGTTAAGTGTGTATCTATGCTTCAAGCTAATTAATTTGATTATTATATTCGTATATGATTTAATATGGTGCTATCCATTGTCCTTAACGATTAATTATTACTAGTCTTGTAGTATTCAAATAATGTCGTGGTGTCGATGCAGTTTGATGGATGACTTTTTATGCAGGTTGCAGGTTCGATCCAATCGCGGGTAAAATATCAATGTGATCTTTACATAGTTATACGTACTTTTCATGATTCTCAGAGATCACAGAAACATTTTCAGACTGAAATCAAATCATAATTCTGTATTACTGCAGAGGCTACTCAAAACATATCAAAAATTAACAAAATTTTCGACATAATGCTTAACACTGATCAAAATTAATAGCACAGACAAAAAATAAAAAAAATGTAAAGCGACGAAACTTTTATTAATCATTTTAAAAAGTAATCTAACTTTAACTTAGTTGAGTTATAATTAAAAAAGGTCCATAAAACTTGAACAATGAAAATTGATGAACGTAAACGTCAAAGATCTTTTTTTTAATTCTCGAGTTTCGGAACAGTTATTTTTAAAACAATTACCGTTATAAAAGGCCTCGATAGGAAATTGGATGATTAAAGAAACCCGAGTAAACTCTTTTTGCTGTGAAAATCAAATGTTTTTTTTAATTATAATTATTTAAAGTGTCAAGTTACGACTGGTGACCGGTGTCTCTCTTCCACACAGGTAATGATGTTACTTTGAGAAGTGATGATTGACAATGTTACGTCGTATTAGCATAGTCAAAAATTAATAAAGTGCGAGTCAGATTAACAAAAATAAGGTGCCGCGCAAATAGGCTGATAAAACAGATAGGTTGAGAATCAGTGAATTTCCTTGACTTTAAAGCTGTTGCGTAATCTCAATCTTTATTTTTAGCGACAAAAAAAATACATTATGTGTGAAAAACTTAACTGTCTATCTATCACTTATCCTGATAAAGCCAACTGACAGACAGCGGAACCTTAGTAATATTGATCCGGCCTTACACTTTGCGTAAGGATCTCTAAAAATGTATAGAATAAATTCATATGTAGGAGCATGGACATTCCTCTCGACCAGTCCGTAACTCGGTCTTGTCGGGTCAATACATTTAAGTGATTCCAGAAATGTAGTTTAATCTACTATCCCAGTACTATACTGACGCTACTTTTGACGCCTAAGCGAAGTAAAAATTGTGCCCGAAACCCAGATTTTTACCTAGTTTAACTAAACAGCAAAAACAAATAAACTAAGTTTTCAGATTTGTAATATTAGTTCGTTCATTTTGTAAATCGTACATTCTCAAATAAAAAAGAACACGAACAGATATTTCCCACAAAAAAACCTAAAATTGTTGTTTCAATAAAGCATAAAATACCTCATACAAAGCGTACAATCGAAACCGTTACAATAAACAAAATAATCACGAAAACCCAACAAATCAGATACAACGAAATTACAATTAAGTGAAGCTTTGAAGGGAATTCAATTAATGATAACATCTCGTCTAGAATTTGAATAGCGTTCATTTGAAACGTCAGGCTGAAATATACGAGGGGACTGTCTCATAATTCAAACGAAACGTGATAACTAGAGACGGGTCCATAGATACTGGATAAGGCAAGAGAAATGGAGAGGATATTACTAGCGGAGTAGACTTATGTTAATTTTTCGTTTTTTATTAAGAGAAAAATATTTTTCATCGATTGACGAAATTTGGAGTCCTGAGTTACTTTATTAAGGTTGAGTTCGTAGCTTGATAGTTCAAGGAACTTATCGTTTAAATAGATGTTAAGGTGAGGTCGTAAGAGACTGCTGACATTAAATGATATTTAAAATTGAATGGAAAATTGGTACAGTGTCGCTCGCGATCATGGATTTAGATCGCGGATCGTGGTCAGAATTGAGCGAGTAATGTATGTATTTGGAACTTAATTTGTTGATGGCGTAAAAGATTCTTTTAATTAATGGTCGTTAATTATTTTTGACTCTTTTTTTACGCAATGAACATTTTTGTATTCTTTCATTGTGAGCAAAAGGCTATAAATCGTTGTGGTAACTACAAAACATATATGTCACGGAATTCGCATTTTGAAAGTCACAAAAAGACCACATAGCGAAAGGGTTGTGGCTGTCATGTATCACCACAATGCATTGTGGAAAAAAATATAAAATTCTGCCAGTATTTGTGTATTTGTATCTTTTAAGGATTTCTTACCTACAGGGTAAATAGTGGAACCCTATTATTGAGGTTCCGCCGTCTGAAAAGGCTGTATCTAGCTGAGCCGTGATAGAAAGACAGTTGAAATTAATACAGATGATGTTTCCACTTTTACCATAAAATAAATGAAAGTTAAGCAGCTTGGTAGGGTCATAAATTTTTGCTCCTTAGCCCATTTGTTCACACACATCAATGTCGCGAAGGCGACTCGCACTTGATCGGTTGTTCTATAAGTGCTAATCAATCGAGGCCGACTTCTAAACTATCCCTATAGTTATAATTTGTAAGGAATACAGTTTGGCATCAAGTACTGGAAGTACCTTGAATGTTTGCGTCATAAAGATTCCTTAGAGTGAACGGGAGGCAATTTTCAGAATAAAAAAGCCGTATCCAGAGATTATGCGTATCTGTGTCACAGAAGCGATTGCAAGGTAGGTTTCAATTGTTAAATAACTTCGTACCAAATCATGAATATTATATGGAATAGTATATGTGCTAAACAGATTTATATTGTAAGCCCGATTTGTATTGTGTTGGGCCCTATTTATAATTTAAGCTGGAGTGTTTAGGTAACACTGTATTGTATTTTTAGAGGGCTTAGACGGTTTAGTATATTTTTATCTATTTTTTTTTTGGAGTGGTTGTGACTTTGCTTCATTATTTTGTGATCTATAGAAATATAAATAAGATCTATTTAGAAATACTATACCGTTTCTTTTGGTGTCAAACAGAGGTCAATTATTAAGTTTCATGAAGCATAAAACTTGGACGTGATAAATAGCTCGAAACCGTTTAGCATTAATAAATTGAACTGTTCCGTTATTCATTGGTATTCAGTTTTATTAAAAATATCTGAAATTATGCGTAAAGTCGAGGCAAAACAGTAATACTTTAATGTTAGTTGAGTTATGAAATTTAATCGTATTATATGGTAAGAAAAAAAACTATAATATCCCATGACACAAGTTGATAATTCTACGTATGGCGATATTTAAGGGCGGAACATACCAGCAAATTGTCCTTTATCCTAAACAGTCAGTGAGGCACACCCAGATAGAGATGGCAGAATGACCTGGATACATTCTCACCAAACTGGTCACTCGAAGCTCATGAGAAAGACAAGTGGAAGAATATTGGGGAGCCCTTAGCCCCAGCGGTATACATTCTAGGCTGATAATATTAATACCTATCTCAT
Organism: Trichoplusia ni; assembly: GCF_003590095.1. Lineage (NCBI taxonomy): Eukaryota > Metazoa > Arthropoda > Insecta > Lepidoptera > Noctuidae > Trichoplusia > Trichoplusia ni. The sequence continues at coordinate 6,755,500 of NC_039489.1, read as the reverse complement.
AATATACGATGAGAAACAGTTTCTAAACCATCTTCAACTAAAACACACAGTAAATACATTGTTCACAATCTCCACATACTGTATTCAATAAACAATAGCTTTGAAACCAAATCTGTATTCACAATAGCGAATTTCATAGCCATCTATTCGCTAAACATTGTGCGTTCCAAATTTACTGGACTGATGGGAAATCATATTATTTGAGAGTCTAATTATGCAAATATATGAATTAGTAATCGACTACGTTCGTTTATGTTTCGCTTGGTCTGTCTATTTTGTGATAATTGAAAACCTGTTTTCGTTAGAGCGTTGTTCTTTGTTTTCGCAGTGTGTTTGGTGTTTGTTTCATGGAAATAACCTTTGATTAATTTAGATTTGGGTTTTGATTGGTCGTTTTGTAATTTTTATTAGAAGTACCTACATTCTTAGCAACACTTTTGATAGTCATGTTTGTACCGTTGTGTTTCATGACATTGCGCTACATGGTTTTAGGGTGTCTCCCATCTGCAACTTTACTAATGTTATCTGGTGGTATCAGTTATAAGTTTGCGACAGTCAATTAAAGAAAAGAAGAAGAAAGCGAAACAAAAAGGTTCTAAACGTTTAGCCCCTTTTTGTTTGTTTTAGCGGGACATCCTCATGACTCCTTCGGGGGAGGTAAGAATAGTATCAGACACTTACTGACTGAACCTAACCCCGAGGTGACGTCAGCCGCATTTTATGCCGTCACGTGGAAACGCCTAACATTGCTGCACGTACTCTGACTAACTGCTTTCACTGACTAAAGCAAAAACTTTTTGGTATGATAGATTCCGCTTCTAGAGAAACTCCTCTCTGCTTTATCAAAGCAAAGTAACGTAGTAGAAGTAACGAGGATCTTAAACCAAAATGCGTATGTATCGGAAGTACCCAGAAAGGCTATCATTTGTAAACCCACGGTTTAAATCTATTACCTAAACCTCTGAATAAGGAAACTGGATTAATCTAGACATGAAGTACCATATGTTGTGGCGAAACTTCGTTGAAGTCTTTGCTAGTAATGTACTACGATATACGAAGGTGTTTGATCGATCCATCGACATTGTAGTATCGACTTTCCGGATTTTGAAGTTAACTTTTTATTCCGGATTCTGATTCACTGACTAAGATGGAAATATACTTACATTGAAAATATTATAACTGTATTACAATTGATATTGAATCCCAGAAATAAATCTGCTTTAAGTGTTGTTAAAACGTCCGTGAAAGTAATTAAAAAAATGCTAAGCGCGAATTGGACTTGCGAGGGTCCCGTATAAATAGGCGAAAGATAAACGAATCGGTTAGGTCACACATTATTTATTTGGCAAAAAGAAAATTGTCACCCATCAAGTAATTTTTGAACATAAGAATCGTGGCTTAACCTTTACACTTATTTGTTTCTAAAGCGGCAACAGAAATGCATAATGTTTGAAAATTTCAGCTTTCTAGCTATCACATTAGGTAGACGTGATGACGAACGGACGGACAGCGTAGCTGCTATATACTGATCTGATTTTGTCCTTTGGGAAGGGACCTTAAAAACAACGAAAACTTACACATTTCCATTATGCCCTCATGTCGGACACACAATTGAAAGTAAATTATAATTTGCCTGTTGAATCTTCTTTTCCGGCTATCACATCTTACCAAACAACTGAGGAAGGAAAGACGAGGTTAAAAAATATGTACTTACCAGTATCGAATCTCGGTCTACTGGGCAGCCTGCTCGGCAGGTCCTGGTTCTCAACGTGGTCGAACGTTCTGAAGCCCAGCGCGAACTCCGCATATGGACTGATTTCGAACATTTCTGTTGTGACAAGCAAGCTTTGGTCAATATGTGGTTCTTGTATTGCGAATTTCTAAATGAGTTTTGAGAACAGCGGTTTCTCTTAATAGAAGTTTAGACATTAGAATCGGAATCAGATGTAGACAGATAAAAGATATGACGTTAAGCTTAGTTATAGTGATCGAGTTAGCAAACTGGCTGGATATATATCTCCCCTCTTTTCATGCATCGGTTCACACCATAAACTACAGAGACACTCACGTCTACCTGGCGTCTGGATTTTGGGTAAAGTGAAGTGGATTTGGCAGAAAAAACAAATTGTGCGTGTACCTGTACACACGAAAGTTTGTCAAACTCCTTTAAAAATAATAAAGATGGCGCCTTGACCCCGCTCGATGCACGGGGCATTGCTATTATTCATACGTTTCTAATAGGTTAGGAAGATTAAAAAAAAAATGACACGTGACGAAAAATTTTCTCCAACGCCGATAGCGAAGTTTCTCAAGTCTTTGCTAACAACTTACCATTCTTACTAGTCTTCCTGTTATGCACTGGCGACGTATAGATCCTCGGCGCGTGCGCATACCGCTCTTTATGCTCGGACTGGGAGGCGACGCTCTCGTTCCGCGACTTCACTTCATCAGCGATCGAGTGGCGGTATTGTGATGAATAGTTTTGTCTGTTTGGAAAGAAGATTTAGCATGTTAAGGCCTATTATAGTCAATTCAACTCATATTTGCGCGCTGCGTCATGTGTGGGTAGCCCTTGTAAATACTGAGTGACGCTGTGTATTAAAACAACTTTGATTTGTGTGTCACTGTCTCACAAATTAAAGTGTCTATAATAAATAATCGCTGTCAATCACACGCACACATAGCGCCGCGCGCACAAATGAATTGAACTATCTGTACCATATTGTGGATGCTTAAGTAATATTAAAGTATTTATGGAAGCTTGACAGTGCACTTCATGGCGTAAAACTTCCCTCCGTAAAGTTTTACACGATGTAGAGCGGCGTCTTTCTTTATAAACTGCAATTATAATGTATTAAGTTACGGGGAGGTGGCTTGGCTCTGGATTCTTCGCCTAGTCTAGTCTAAATAAGTAAAGTTATTGATTGCGTGTATAGTACTGTGGAGGTCACCACGGCAATGACCAACGTGCGGAGTGTTTTGTGTTTTATCATAAGACCATTGCATGACCGAGTGTTTTAAAAGCCGGTCCATCAAAGACATTGCATTTTTTTATTCATTTTGAAAGTACTACATTGTCTGAGTTTGTGTCGAAGTTTCGTCTCTGGCTAGCCAGTAAAAAAACGACGACTAGTTAAAAAAAATAATTTCACATGCTTAAGGTACAAACATCCTAATTTCAAAATGAACCATTTCGCTTCTATTCTATTCATGCAAGTGATTCAATTTCTCAGTGCAGTAGAAACTTTAATACGGTTTAATGGAATTCGCAAAATTCCGGAATCAACCAAAATTAGGTATTCCGAATGTCATTAATTTAACGAAACTTAACCGAATGATCCTGATAATTCTGACTGTACGTAGAACCAGCAAATATTTGGCATACCCTACATTCATATGTTAATTGGCAAAACACAAATTCAGGTTGCATTATCTCATGAATAATTTCCATTGGACATAATAACTAGCGAATTATAATTATTTATAATATCATTAATTAATAAAATTAAAGAGAATCATATAAATACAGTAATTATGTAGTCAAAAAATTATAGGGAGGTATTTGTTAGCATATTTTGCGGCTATTGTGTGTACTTAAAGCTTGTTGTAGAATTGTAAACGATTTGTGATACAAAATAAATATACAATTTCAGTGATTGGTCGATTAAAGATAGTAGTTTCAAAACTAGTGAAATTTTTCGTATGGATAATTTAAAAAAAAAATCGGCAAACGTTAACAGAACACATGTGTCAAATTAAGTAAATTAAAAGGTTTACAATCAATTTAAATTAAAAAGAAACACTGAAAACAGGTCCAAAAAAGACCAACGCAATTTGATATTTAGAAAAATTACATTAGGTTAAAATTACAACTTACCTGTGCCTTCTGAACAAAATACAGAAGAAGGCCATCAAACATATGACGAGCAGAATAGAACTACACACGATGACCAGCATATTTAGATCTATGAGCTCCGATGGTGGTCCGATTTCCTCTGTAACAATCATAGCTATGAGTATGGCAAGACCTTCACGTAGAAAATAAACTGATTTTACACAAAGTGGAGTTGAAATAGAAAGTTTTGTAGGATTAATTGTATGGGGCGCAAAAATGAACAATTAATTTTTTTAAACGACTCCCACAGTTAAGAATTCAATTCTTGTGTCGCGGGAATTGAACAAATATTCAAGCTACACAAAGACACCAAAAACTCACGATAAGCATTCATGGATCTTACAAATAGTCCTACGCGGGGATTGAACCTGCGCAACGTCGCACTCTGTGGCTTTGGCGTGAACTGCATGTAAACCGTTTTATGTATTAACTTTGATTCATCCTCCAGTGAAATTTAGTGGACTAATACGGAAATGTTAGAGATATATTACATAAATACACAAATAATAGATGCTTCATTGAAATTAGTTGAGAACAGTAATTGGTGAACAACGAATAACGATCAACCAGAAACTATCTCGCTCATAGCTCTAATGTAAATAGTTTCAGCTATGATCAATCACACTTACTACAACTAAGCTTAAGTTGCTTTCATACAAGCTGTGTTACAATTCAGTTTAAGCGGTTTATTTATTGGTGTATTTCGAATTTTCTCTCGTAATTTGTGTGTCGCGGTAGCCTTGTGTAAGCACATGCATGGATTTGTATCCGCGAGGTACATGTTTCAACCTTTCTCAGCCAAGGTACAAATGTGATTGTCTATATGTCATAAATTTGTCGAACGGTGACGAAAACGTGACTAAAAAACATTGGAATCAAACTGGAATCAAACTTATGCTGTACAAGCTTTTCGCCCGCGGCTTTGCCTGCGTCGAGGTCGGTTATATCGCGTTTCCAAGAGAACTCTTCAAAAACTATCCCATGTTCTTTCTCAAGGACAACTCTATCTCTGTACGAAATTTCATTAAAATCAGTTCAGTGCTTTAGACGTGAAAGCGTAACAGACAGACAGACAGAGCTACTTTCACATTTTTAATATTATTATAGTAAGGATGGAGGCACAAATAACATTTAAAAGGTAATTAAAGCATGTTATGGAACTGTTGTAGATTTCTGTTTGATTTCGGCTTGTACGTCTACCTGTCACACTTTCACCGCTAAAGCAATTTACCGATTTAAATAGTTCCATTGATTTAGTCACCTTAAAACGGAAGAGAAAAAACGTCTCTTTAAGTTATTCATCAACAACATAATAATTCCCAAAACTTCTTTTAACCTCATAACATTTATCTGACTTCTAAAACAGTCACCCTAAACGCAACAACCCACATTTTAAACACCCCCTATCTTGCAAAATTGTTAACAAATGACAGAAGTTCGATCGGAACTGTTTCGCGTCAGTTCCGTTATCGGGAGCGACAGACTTGAGATGAAATTGTCTCATTGATGCAAAAGTTTACGGGAACTCAACAATTATAGAAAGTAGGGCATGGTTATTATGATGTTTTGGAAGAAATATTGCTTTTGGAATTGAAGTCTTTTCTTGTCTTTGTGAGGAAGGAGTTGTATTGAATTGTTTAATTTTAATATTTATAGAAGTTTCTAGAAAGTGGATAAAAAGCAGTGATAGTTGGACCGTTAATTATCACGATGTTTCGGAAGAAATATTTCTAAGAGTCTTTGAGCGAAGAGTTTGTTGAGTTGTTTAATTTTAGTATCTATAGAAGGTTCTAGAAAGTGTGTATAAATAGCAGTGACAGTAAGAGAGTTGCGTTGTACTGCCGAATCAAATACGGTACGGATTCAATACGGGCACGTGGCATTTTTTTACATGTATTACAAAGTAATTTTATTATCAGTTGCAAAAAAGAGTTAATGTACTTGACTTGCAAAAAACGGTGAACAATGTGAAATTGACATTACAGGCTGATGACATACTTGGGACTTAGTAATAGGGTTTCGTTTTTACCCTTCAGTTACGGTTCCCGAAAAACAATAATTTTTAAAATAGAACTACGAGGCTCTCCTAGCTTAACAATTTCGTCGAGTTGATAAAGTACTTATTGTCTGGCTCATGATATAAATGGTTTTGTTCCAAGCTTATTGCTTTCTTACGTTCATCCAATATTGAATGACAAATTATAGGTATTATGTCAACTGTTTTCTTATGTTGATAATAGTCGTTTATAGGACAATATTCAATTACTTTGTATAGTTTATTTGTTTCTGTTCAACGAGTTTTAGTCGTGTGTATATGATGCTACATAATGTAGGTGGAAACGGAACATAGAATTGTAAGAACTCTTTTTTATGTGTTTTTTTTTACCAATCTACGTGTATAAACTATTGATAAAATCAACATTTGATTAAATATTTTTTTAAGTCAAAAAAGAGAATAACCGTGATTATGTCACATTCTTTATTGTGACTGAAAACCACGAAAGATCTATTTGAATACAGTTTATTTGTTCAAAACCTAACTTTCATTTACTGAAGGTCACTTTTTTATAGATTGGCTAACCATTAAATGACGGGCAGTAATCACGCTATTGATTCGATATAAAGTGATATTCGATAAGAAAAAGATTCCAAACAAGAAAAGGTTTTCTTGACTCAACCGTATATTATTCTTACACATAAATGTACTACCAAATTCACACCAGTTTAACCAATAAAAGGCTACGACACTCAAAACAAAATACCGTCACTCACAGCGCAACCAAAGTTTTGACGCAGCGAACATAAATTATTTCATTCAAACGTTGGGAAGCTGATTAAGTGAACCTTGTTGGTGGTTTTTGATGTCAATACTTGTCGAAGTATATTTTCATAGCCCATGTTCTGTGACGTTGTTTGAGTTGAAAATTTTGACTTTGTAAGTCGTGATGGCTGGTTTGTGTTGTGGTGAATGTGATTAAGATTTTTATACTTAGGTGAACCTAAGTGGTGCAACGGTTTATCAGCGCGTTTTATCGAGATTTCAATTGAGTATCAGTATACAGAGGAATTAGTAGGTACTGTTTTAAGAAACTTAGAAAAGGTCGATATTTCATGTAGAGTGGTTTTTATCTAAAACTGTTAAACTATCAAAGCGTTTGTGTGATCCACGAATGCTAGTTCTGAGGCTGGGTATACTGTGCATGACGTGAACTTTTGTGACACCCGCAATACTAACTACTAATGTAGTTGAGTTTGAATGTTAGTACGGCGGGAATCTTTTTTCTTACATGATAAATTATTCAGTTTATAACAGTTCAAAAAAGAAAAAATTCAAACCTAAAATAAATATTTTCCCTTTACTATTAAATTACTTTAGAAATCTATTTTCGGGTATAAAACGATCAAAATGACAATTCAAATACCAGTAGACTGTTACAAACAGGTACTTTGATCCAAATACATTAAGATACATAGGTATAAGAATTCAAATGTTTTCTTTTAAGGGGTGTATTTCAATTGTTCGTTTCATATTGCTCTAACAAACGAGAGTGTTTTGTTGTATACAGGCTGATGATTAAATGTAATATGTTTTAGTATGTAAGATGTCTTGATTTTAAATAAATAAGAAATTAAAAAGATTAATAAAATTAAAACAAAAATAATCTTATTTCAATGGAAAAATACAGTAACGCTTTGATTTTTTTTGCCACGATATGACATTACATTGTTTCTGAGTTCCATTAGGTGAAACTCTTTTACATAACAAAACGACAAATTACGAGCAATTTAAGAATAAGACCCCGTACTAAACGAACACCCCGTACGGTATTCATTGCGATCTTGTGGTTATATGAGCAAAAGTATTAAAATAAATAGCGAGAAGTTTAAGGAAACTAGTCTTTATTCGAAAAACATTCTATGGAATTCAATTATTTCTTTTCATAAAGATATGTATATAGTATACAAGCTCTATAATTCTATACTCCTATACTAATATAAATAGCTGAAGAGTTTGTTTGTTTGTTTGAACGCGCTTATCTCAGGAACTATTGGTTCAAATTGAAAAAAAACCAGTTAAATAGACCATTCATCGAGGAAGGTTTTAGGCTATATACCATCAGGCTGCGACTAATAGGAGCGAAGATACACTGAAAAATGTGGCAAAAACGTGGAAAAATATTCATCTTCGAGGGCTTCCGTTCAAAAATTCCTAACTTATATCTTACATTATAGTACAATAATTATGTAGGATAGTTAACCTGCCCTTTCAGAATAGGCCCCGTGTTTAACGAACACCCTATACAGTATATATCGAGCGATCTCTTGTGAATACATTACGCACGTCACTCGTTAGACGGTTATGACTGCGATATATTGCTACAGGCTCCTATCTCGCTGTCAAGTGATATGCTACGAGTATGTTGATACGATACAGGGAATGAAACATGCTTTGTGTAGCTAAATGTTGGGATCAATTATTTTGAGTATACTATTAAGGACATATATATGACGTAGTCTTAGATGAGAATATTCCTTATTTAACACAATGGAATTATTAAAAAAAATTGAAGTAATCATTGATTTATTAACCCTTAAAGAGTTCTTTAACAGTTTACATATTTCAATAATCTATCGATTTAATTATATGGTACTAGGTGTCGTTGCTGCTGGGCCCGCCAACAAAATCGAAAATATAATAATATTGGACATTGATGAAATCGGGGTAAAAACTATCTTAGGTGTTTATCAAGACGACCTCCGTGGTCGAGTGGTGCACGCACCGGTCTCAAGGTGTCGCTAGCTCTGAGGTCCCGGGTTCGATCCCAGGCCGGGTCAATGTAATGTAAAAAATCACATTTCTACATTGTCTCGGGTCTGGGTGTTTGTGGTGCCTTCGTTGTATCTGAATTCCATAACACAAGTGCTTTAGCAACTTACTTTGGGTTCAGAACAATGTATGTGATGTTGTCCGCATTTATTTATTTATTATCATGGTTATAAACTGTCTGTGTACCTACCAACTTTCGTCGAAATCTGTTCAGTGATTTTTGCCTAAAAGGGGAACCAACATCCAAACATACAAACTTTCACGTTTATAATATTAGTAAGATTGAAAATTATAGAACAAATGATAAATGAAATGAAACAACAGTCCAACTTCAAACACTTAAACACAATACTACAGAATCACTCAACTACTACACACTACCAGTGTTAACTACTTCGTATTCAATATACCCAAAACAAAATACATTATTCTCCAAGTATCCTCATGTAAGTTCATATTATAGTTACCTATGGTACTTTAGCGACCAATGTATCAAACTGAACTTTACGCTTGTACTTGGACTCAGGTGCAGTACAACCTTGTGTGTTTTTGTGCTTAAACAAAGCGAGACGCAGTTTAAAACAATACTAATGTTGCTACGTGTCTTTGTCTTTTGACCCTTTGACTAACCGGCACCAGAGATTTGTTTTGAGATTTTAAAAATAAATAAAAGAATCTTCTTAATCCTGTTATTTATTAATGCATCCTGTTTCCTTTTTTGTTGATACATTTCTAGTCAAAACAATAAGCCTTGGCTTTGTAAAGTGTGCTCCTACTTATGTAATAAGCCTTTGATTGTTATCTTCTAAAATGTTAGTGACAAAAAAAAATATTCAGGTATATTTAGGTTAATCACTATTTTTTTTTAACAATATTGACCTTAGTTTTAGGTAGCTTAACATCAAAAAACGCATCAAAGGATCTAATTTTATAAAATATCGTAACATTATAATATACTATCGATGGCAGCTCAATAGCCGACTCCTTAACAAACATTAACCGCGTTTTACGGCCATTGATTTACAGTTAGTACTATAATAACAATAGCCACTAGATCCTATAGCACTGACTATTAGTTGCCATTAGCACTGGTAATGGACTGCATTACTCATATGTGAACTGTTAGGTCACACTATGTAACTAATTTGTGATCAGTTCAATCGTTTATTCATGATATTGGTCATAGTTATCATTATCCTAGCCTTTTTCTAAATGTATGATAAAGTGATGGATTTACAAGGAGTGGCTACCTAGCGGAGCGTGTCTCAGCCCGGTTATCTGGGGAACACGATACTTCTTAGTTAGACTGGCGGTCTGATTCTCTGGCTTCTATGTATCTGGCGACTGGCAAAGATGGATAAATAATAGCCACAATTTAAACTACCTTCCGAAACGCGGAAGAAGTCTATAGTGACTATCGTGAGAATGATTCATTATGAAATGATCAGTTCGACTCGCGACCCCGCCGAGACAGCTCATGATGACCCGGTTGGGTCCGAAACTAGTCGTGCAATCCTGGTAAATACGCCTGAGTAAACCGGTGCATAATTTTAATGACGGAGAAACTCAATATGACATAATGAGCTTATCCACGGATTGACTGCATCAAGCGAAGCTTAACTTGCAATAGCTTTTTTTTTAATGTACAAAAAATATAAGAAAGAACATCAATTTATCATATTACTTTATTTTAACACGTCAATTTTCAAAGATGATATTAATTTACGGAAAGTTTGACTTACATGAACAATAAATCTTGCCACTAAAGATTATGAGGCTATAAATATTCGGATTCTACGTAACGAAAATAGGTGGCAGGTAAGATCCACCAAGCAATTTGGCAGCGCCCACAGATACTGAAATTTGCTTAAAACGTAATAAAAAACTCACCTCCTTCAAGCGTCTTGGTTGCATAAGTATAAACAGTGGAAGCTGAGCCCGCATCGTTTATCGCAGTCACTCTTAGCTGGTACCAATTTGCGGGAGCGAGAGATCCGACAGCGTACGATGTCGGTATGGAACGGAGTGGTGGAGCTTGGTAGTGGCCTTCGATGTAACTCCAGCCAAGATTAAGATCCATGGGCTAAGGGAAAAATACGATAGGAGATAAAGTACCAAACCATCAAGTAGGTTTGGTAAGACGTCTATTTTTGATAACTTCAATGTCAAATGATTCTTAAGACTAGGCAACTTGAATATCTTACGGTTGCAAGTAAATGAAAACACAACGCATTTTTAAAATTAAGCAATTAAAAATAACAAAAACACAAAGCGTCTGAAATTCAGGTATAAATAGTCACTGTTTCCGAAACTTTTCATGTTAGGTTATAACTTAAAAGACACAAATAGATTAAAGGATATTTTAAATTATAATAAAATAAAATAATTATAAGATAACAAGTTTAATCAAAGCAACAAAATTTGAGGTGCACCGACCTCAAATAATTAATTGGTAACAAGATACTATGTGGTAATCATTAAGGCAAAGAATACTCCTGAAAACATCGACCAAATATAAAAAATAACTCACTGCTTTATTCTCAGCCCGATGCCATAGACTTGAGCCGAGCACTCTATAGTCCACCTCCCATCTGATGACATCACAACCACTATCGTCCCAGCCACTGAGCTGTATGTAGATGTGGGTGGCGTTGCTCCAAAGCCAGTCAGTCGAGGGCGGCGATACTGGTGCTGTGCAAATGGAATTATCTCATTATATTTGTTTAAATACGAAAGAGGAATTACTGTATCGTCACAGTGAATGATTCTGAAATGCAGAGCGATAGCGAAATTGTATTGAATAACTTCGAATGTCGTTTAAATGGCTCAGTCCCAACAAAAATAAAGGCAAAATATATCTAGAAGGAAAAATAATGGTCCTTAAGTACGCACAAGTGTATCACGTTTGTACATTAGACTGTTGATGTAGGATCTTGTATAAATGGCCGCCGTCCTAATTTCGCTGACCGCCCGATTAGCACGTACGAGTATTACTCATAGGAGATACTCGAATACAGAATTTACGCTCGTATTTATAAGCGTTTGTTTTCTACGATAATGGAGGCTCCAATTGCTTATTTGAGATTCAAAGGCAGAAGATATGTTACCGTACGTGTTTGAGATGGATTTTAGTATTGAAATTGTGAGTCAGAACATCAATATCAACATCAACTAAACGTGGTACATTTATATGATAAAACAATATATAAATACATATATTTGAAGCCCACTACTTCAATGTCTAGTTCAGTTGTTCAACCACAAAATCAACCTTATTAACACATATATCTAAATATAAAAATATTTTCCCATTTTGCCAAACGTGGCATATTTTCAGTCAATCACTTAGCCAGACCGTTCTATAAATATTTTCCTACAATTGAAAGGGACTTACCTCCACCCAGTGTCGTGACGTCAATATGGGCTGGTGCTGAGGTACCAATACTGTCGGTAGCTGTAACTCTGATGGAGTACTTTGTCCCGCATTTGAGACCAGCCAGTGTGTGCTGTTGGATTCCTTGGAGACGGTTCTCTCGCGTCACTGGCCAAGCTTCTTGCCAAAGCCCGTCGTTTTCTCTCCAAGTTAGGTTGTAACCTAAATGTAAGTAAAGCGTTAGGAACGTTGTTTGTTTTTAATTTGGAAGACCAATGTTGAGTAAGGTTTTATCGTAATTGAGAAGGTATGGAATGCTTAGCTGTGATGAGGGAAGATTTAAAAGCAATACAAGAATTTTGAATACATTAAACTAAAATTTAAAATTCACTTTTTATCACAAACAGTAAAGCATCATTTTCGGTTGTAAATCCGGATAGTTAAATAATGAGTTGTAAATTACTCATACTAATTAAATAGGTTCATTTCGAGACCCACACGTCGCGAAGAATCGCTTAGGCCGTTAAGCATCAGCTCCAACTCCTGCAGAGATTCCGCCATGATGACTATGTCATCTGCAAATCGCAGGTGTGAGATGTACTGACCGTTGATGTTCAATCCCCGTCCTTTCCAATCAAGCGTTTTAAAAACGTCCTCCAATGCGTTTGTAAACAGTTTCGGAGAGATTACGTCTCCCTGTCTTACTCCTCGACGCAATTGGATTGGTTTTGTGCTCTGTTCTTGTACTTGAACGGTCATTGTCGCGGCCTTGTACAAACACCTCAGCACCTCGACATATCGGCAGTCCACGAGACATCTCTGCATGGATTCCATCACAGCCCAGGTCTCGACGGTGTCGAAGGCTTTTTCGTAGTCCACATACGCTAGGCATAGAGGTTGATTATACTCCTCTGTCTTCTGTATAATTTGCCTTAGCGTATGTATGTGGTCCACGGTGCTGTAGCCTTTTCGAAACCCGGCCTGCTCCGGTGGCTGGAAGTCATCGAACTTTTGGGCGAGACGATTCGAGATAACCCTCGAGAACAGCTTATACACATGGCTCAGAAGTGAAATGGGGCGGTAATTTTCAAGCCGCGTATTATCGCCTTTTTTGAAAAATAATACCACCACGCTTCTGCTCCATGCCTCCGGTGTTATGCCAGTATGGATGACGGAATTGAAGAGCTTAACAAGCTCTGTCAAGACAGGTGTTCCACCTGCCTTGAGCAGCTCAGTGGTTATTCCGTCATCTCCCGGAGCTTTGTTGTTGTGTAGCTGTCCGAGAGCTATTCTAATCTCACCCATGTCAATGTCGGGAAGCTCGTCTGTAAGGTGGCGTGTAAGTCTGGCTCGTGGGTCATCCGCGCTGTGTGCTTGGGGCGGGCTCGATTTTGGTGAGTATGAGTCCCCATAATACTTTTCGACTTCAGCGAGTATCTCTGGCTTCGAGGTAACGGTAGTGCCCTGTGACGTACTGAGTTTTGTCAGGTGACAACGGGAGATATGAGCCTTGGAAAATACTTTTGAGCCTTGGTTCCGCTCTATAGCTTGCTCAATGGATCGGGTATTCGCACGCCGAGTATCGCGTCTTATCAGCTTTTTTATCTCCCTGTTAAGTACCTGACGCTCAGACGGTGTTGCGTTTATGTTTTCTCGCCGTTTCCTCATCAATTCCAGGGTCTCGCTGGTGAGTGCCGACTTGCGTCCATTACTCATCGGTCGAAAATACTTATAGCCCACCTCACGGACAACCCGTACCAGACAATCGGTGGCGTCGTTAATATCCTGAGTAGTTTCCAACATAGCGAATCGATTTCGTAGCTCCAACTGGAAGCTTTCGCAGCCAGCCTCGACCTGGGGCAGGGTTGGTCTGAGAGTTGACTTCATCAATCGCGCTCGCTCGATTTTTGAGATTTATACTCAGAGTGCCTCTTACCAGTCGGTGATCACTACCGGTATTGACCCTGTTAATCACAGAGACATCTCTGAATATCTGGCGCTTGTTTGACATAATGAAGTCTATCTCGTTCCTCGTCACGTTATCGGGGCTCCGCCAGGTCCACTTCCTTTGGGGCTTCTTCTGAAAGAATGAGTTCATCAGGAAGAGCCCCTGAGCCTCGAGGAAGTTTACCAGCATTTGCCCCCTGTGATTTCTGCGCCCAAAGCCGAAGGGACCCACTCTCGACTCGCCATTCTCTTGTACTCCTACTTTGGCGTTGAAGTCACCCATGACAACAGTGTAGAATGTTTTGGTACGAGACATAGCTTTCACTATGTCTTCGTACATGGCCTCGACTTCGTCGTCTGGGTGCGAAGACGTTGGGGCATACACTTGAATGACCTTCAAAGTGTAACGCTCCGTTATTTTAAGAACAAGGTATGCCACCCTTGCCGACACACTGCCAACTTCCACAATGCTGCCCTTGAGTGACTTGTGGATCATAAAACCGACGCCACCTTGAGATGGTTGGTGTCCTTCTCGGAAATAGAGTAAGTGACCAGCCTCGAGAGTTATCGTCTCCTCCCCCTGTCTTCGAAGTTCTGATAACCCTACGATATGCCAGTTAATACGACTTAACTCTACTTCCAATTCGGCAACGTGCTCGTTCAGCCGTAGTGTACGTCCGTTATACGTCGCCAAAGTCAATTTGCGTAGGTACCCTGCCGTCACCCGGGGATTCTTAGCACCCCCCACTGCACCGTTACCGTGGCCGGTACCATGGCCAGGAATAGTGCAGCTACCGGGAACTGGGGGCCGTGAATTTAAATTGTGCTGCATAAGGGGGGGATTTGCCGTAGTCACCACGCTTGGCATGCGGGTTGGTGACCGCAGTTCTGTGGTATAGTTATTCTCCGTGGGGCGCTGCTGCCCGCCCCCGGTGTTGTTTTGTCCCTTAGTCGCCTCCTACGACACCCACGAGAAGAAATGGGGTGGTGCAATTCTAGCCCGGCACCACACGGGACCAAACTAAAGTCATGTACAATGGCCTTGTTCTTCCGAGACCCGTGGTCGTAAATGGCGCTGCTCTCGAGGTTGTGCAAGAATACATATATCTTGGCCAAACCATCCAACTGGGGCGACACAACTTCGAGAAGGAAGCGAGCAGAAGAATACGTTTGGGCTGGGCAGCATTCGGGAAGCTACGTCATATCTTTGAATCGTCGATACCACAATCCCTTAAGACCAGGGTCTTTAACCAGTGCGTCCTACCCGTAATGACGTATGGAGCTGAAACGTGGACACTCACCGTGGGCCTGGTCCATAAATTCAAGGTTGCTCAGCGTGCGATGGAGAGAGCGATGCTCGGGGTATCTCTGGTGGATAAAATTCGTAACGAAGTCATCCGCCAGAGAACCAAAGTTACCGACATTGCTCGCAGAATCAGCACGCTGAAGTGGAAATGGGCCGGCCATGTCTGCAGACGGACAGACGGTCGATGGAGCAGACACGTGTTAGAGTGGAGACCACGTTTAGGCAAACGTAGTGTAGGACGTCCTGCGGCACGATGGACCGATGATTTGAAGAAGGTGGCTGGCAGCGGATGGATGCGGGCTGCCCAGGACCGGGATGGTTGGCGCTCTTTGGGGGAGGCCTACGTTCAGCAGTGGACGGCGATAGGCTGAGATGATGAATTAAATAACTTCTACTTCAGTTTTAGAATAACTATTCCCCGCAATAGCTTTTAGTTTTTGATCTCTCAGTTTCGTTCGGACAAAATTTGAATTCTACGTATGATGGTATTTTTCTGCATCGCGCTCGTGAAAAGAGGATTAAAATTCATCCGAAGAATATTCTTTATTTTCATTCGTATCAACCGATGAACATTCAAAGCTGTGTAAATGCTTTTAGTTTTCTAAAAATACAGATTGGATGTTTTCCTATTTTTTAGTTTCATCCAAGAATATATGTACTTATCCTTAATCATTGAAACGCAAGCTAACTAAAAGAGATTTTTTTTGCTTACATTATACCTTCATTGGATACACACCATTAGAATGAACTAATAAAAGGAAATAAGATTTCCAAAATATTGCGTACGTATTTCTGTTATATTAAATTAGGAAAAAATAAACCGCATTAAACATGGTGAATAGAAGAAAGAGGACACTAAGAAAGACGTTTGATGGTAAAAGTGTAACCTCGATCTTTATTTTTAGCGTTTGTTGTTGTAACGTCTACAATTCTACATGGATAAATTATTATCTGTAAAAAAATCAACTATCTAGCTATGATATGTTCATTAAAGACAGCCTCGGAGAGACAGCACTGCCTCACTAAAACTGCTCTATTCCTTCAGGTTCGGATCCGTACAAATGCACATTTAAACAAATAGCCACACTATAATTGCACTTACTGATTCCGAATCCATACGAGTCGTTCCCATAAGACCTGATTTCGTCCCACTCAACGATAATGTAATCTTTGTACGGGGTCGCTCTTAATGTCGGGGGGTCCGGCAACGGCAGAACTTTCACCGTAAATACTACGGAGTCTGAACCGTAAAGGTTTTTAGCCAAGCAAGTGTAGTTCCCACTGAGAGACTGGTCGATACCTAAAAAAGAAATTCCAATTACAATCTAAGAATAATAGATTAATCGTTTTTACTTTGAGCGTGTCTACTGTTAGGTAAAAGGAATGTTTCTTCCCATTATTCGTGGTTTTTGAAACCAGAGACGTTCAAGCGGCAGACCTAGAAGGAGATTCTAAGAAGCATACACCGACACAAAAACGAGGATGACCTAGCATGGCGGTTTAGGTTTCACACTACCCGTTCCCTCCCCCCAGGCAACGGGCATACAAGAGGATTGCCGAGCCTAACCAACAAAAATACCTGGAACGGGAAAGCATCCTTCTAGGCCAGTAGCATGAACGTCTTTTGATTTTAATGAAGATTGAGTAGTGATCTTCAACCAAAGCGGATTTAAAAAGAAAATTCAAAATATTCTCATCTTCAAGGACTATTCCTTATCGTCACGAATATAAAAAAACAGAACGCTTTCGACATAATCTGTTTCACAAAACATTGCTGACTCAATTACGTTAATCGCTACGTGACTACCATACAACACAGAAAGTGTTGTTGGCTTATTATCCAGTTTATATCTTTTCTCAGCTACTTTATCATGCTAGAAAAGTCTTTGCGAGATATTAGTAGTAGTATTCTTCTTTTATTTTTGTCATATATTCCGATAAACGTTTGGAGCTATCAAAACAGATAAAGAACTATTAAAGTCACGGCTAAACATTCTCAGTATCGAAACTTTTTAAATAAAACTTTGGGTGTTATATTGAACTCTCTAAAATAGACAGCATTATACTTTTACTAAGAAAGTTATGTTTTTTACAATATCATAATTTATGATGTATTTTTGTCAGATTGGTTCTAATAACTCATGCGAAGTGGTATTTTTAATGAAGTACGTAGTGCAAACGAAATATTTTAACTAAGGAATCGAACTTGTTACTGGCATGAACTAGTTTAAAACTTTTTAAACATATTTATGAACTTTATAGCAAAAATGATATCGGAAATTTTTAACCATTTTTCCAAATTGAGACAACTCGTCTTTCCTAAGCATGAGCATTGGTCACCACGCAAACTGCGAGTTAATTGATCAAACATGTAATATTTTATAAAACTGACTTCCTCATGATGTTTTTCTTCAGCCTTTATGAATATATAAGTACAATAATTAACAAAACAAAAAATGACTTACTTTTTATCAGTAAACTATCATCACGATGCCTCGTGAATCGTGGATGGTGAGTGATGATGTTCTGATTGTGATACCACACTGTCCTTGGCGGAGGGGATCCGACGCTTTTGCATTCGAGAAGCAAGGAGTTCCTTACCGCTACCGTTATTTCTCCACCAAGAGACGCAACGCCAGCTACCACTAAACCAAAAACCAAAGTCATATTGAACAGCTTTTTTGTATTATCTTTTATTTTAAAACAGTAGAATTTAATAATAATTTAAAAATTTAAAAATTGTGTCGCGGAGGGTTACCAAGCATTCAAGTCACACGCCCAGAGCACCCAGACTCAGGAAAAGCATTTTTGAATCGCACAAATGCTTGTCGTACGCGGGGATCACCGCCACACAAAACTTACCATAATAGGCTAGGCGCGGTGATCTCAACCAACGAAAATTTAGTAATACCTTAGTGCGGAATCTTTTCTCATAAAGATCAAAGTAGACGGAACAATACAAGAATAGAAGGAAAAAAATATGTTGTATTATTTGCAAATCTATATTTTCTTTTAATAAATTGAGATTAAAAGCTAACATCATCAGAGCTGTGGAGATAACCAAATGTTTCTTTTAAATGTTACATGTTTCTTGGAATCGGTTTTAGACTGTTTGAAGATTTTTCCCTTGAAAATTCTCAAACGTGCAAAATGAACTACAAAATGCAGAATGAACAACACCTGAACCTATGAACCCGTGACAAAAAAATAGAAAATATACGCATTAAACATGTTTGAGACAAATCAAGTCATCTCGGGGGTATTTTAGAATAGAAAACATTTCCGTACAAGGAATGCACAGATAGATCAATGGTAGAGGTCACACCAAACCCATAGCGCAACGTGTCGCGTTTTTGATCCCCGTATAGGATAAGCTATTCTGTGATCCACAAATGCTTCTCCTGAGTCTGAATGTCTTTGTGCATGTGACTTGAATGTTAGTGAATCCTGCGATACAAGGATTAAATTCCTTAGTATGGGAGCCGTTTAAAAAAAGAAAAAAATAACGTACCTTTTTGGGAAGGCGTGTTGGTGACTCTCCGACTTTCAGGTCCTTCACCAACCAGTGTGCTTGCTGTCACCCACACGTCATACTGGCGACCTTCGTTCAAACCTTTCAGTTCTAAGGTCTGAGACTTTTCGTAGGCATCAGTGATGCTTTGGACGTCAACCCTGATCGCTTGGGGGCCGTCGTTGCTAATGGGAAAAATAATGACTTTATGTGTGATTGTTTGCAAAGGAGAGAAGTTTTTAAGGTCTATTGTGTAAATAATTAATTTCACCGTAAGTTATAAATATAAATGTTTAAGCCGATTATAGCCAACAATATTTTTACCCGAATTTTCTTTTTAAATTATAAGGATTCGGCCAGCAAGCCCAAATAATTCGAATAAAGAAAACTTCTTGTAAATAAATAAATTTTCATTATGACATACATATGACATAGCTACATGTTATAGACCATTTTTTTGATAAGTGAAGACTAAAAAATGTCTAAAAGTTCTATAAACTTTTCTATACTCGTAATTCTTGGAAAAAAAAACACGACACCCTGAAAAGTAAATGTCGAAAAACATAGATTCAGTAATAATGGTCAATGAAATGAAACGTGCCTCAATAACGGTTTCAAAACTGCTTACTTTTTAACATTTAATAGATTTAATTACATCTTAATCAGCTCTTTTGTAATGAGTTACATTTGAGCAAGGTTTAAAAAATGCAAGTCAGCCTCAATCTTTTTGAGCGTAATCTTTGCTTTAGATTTAATTAGTTAATGCTGTTAAAGAAATTAGGTTTCCGCTTTTTGACGAGTATGAATCAGATTTTATTTGACTATAAAGAAAGCTAGAAGTTTTTTTTATACTTGGACTTTTGGAGGTAAGAACGTAGCTTTAATCTTGATTAGGTAATGTTGGAAGGCATCTAACAGTTTAGTTATAAAAACGTTAGATTTTAAGTATTTGAGTATAGTATTGCATTTATTATACAATACAATACACACACAAAGCAGACAAGAATGAAAGATACATGTAGAAAAAGATATGTCCAGCTGTGGGTTAACTGTTAAATTTTTAATTTACTGAATTTCCTTTTTTTAAAAGAAAACGTTAAAAGCACAAGAAAAGAATTAAAAATACTTTTTTCTTTTTTAATTAAAAAACGGGTAAGTGAAAGTCTTACTCCTAACACAGCTTCGGAAAATTCTTAAGAAAAATAACTATACTAAAAATCATCACGTTTGTAACTGTAGCAACCGTTGCTTTGCCGTGTCCATTTTCATGAAAAAAGGCTACAGAAATATATTACCTATAAAAAACACCTGTCTAGCTATCATATCTCGTGAAATACAACTTGGTTACCGAAGGACTACGAACAGACATGTTCACACTTTGACAATATACCCCTTAAAATGCACGAGAAATTTCTTCAAACCTTTACCATGAATTAGCTAGCTAACTGCATGCAATAGAAAATGCTCTGCCGTTACAGAAAACTTAATTACACGAGAAGACCAGCTTGTTAGACTATTGAGGTTATCACGAGTGCTTGAATCCCGTACTTTTATTGACAATCGCCAGCTTCGCGTAATAAGATAGTCGGGTATAGCATTCAGGTCGGTAATGAAGATTTTAAAGTTCATATTGTTATTATAAAGAGGATGTAATATTTATCCAATTCATATAATATGCTTCTATTATGTAAAATCTGTCCCAAAGCGCAATTGATTTGTGAGTATAAGATGTTATAACATTTTACATTGAAAGTAAATGTAAATGCATGTAATTTTTAAAATTGGAAATTAATTTTGTTTGTTAAATAAAGAAAGTTCAAAAATTCTAGTAGCAATCGATATTTAAATATGCGCAACATCTGCTGAAATACGAGTACTTTGTGATGAAAAATGATGATCATCATCATACCTATACTCATCAACGTTATTCTCTCACAATCAAAGAACGAGACTAAATCATATTAGGACCAAAAAGGACCTATAATTAATCAATCTTTACCTGGCCGTCGGCTTGCAGTACACAGTATAATGTAAAAGCCTTCCATTCGGCTGTCTCGGCCTTTTCCAGCTAACTAAAAGAGTAGTCGACGATTGAGCCAGCAGTTTAATTTCCGCCGGTGCTTCAGGCACTGGGAATAAAAGGACCAAATTATAAACTTATCAAGATACTGCTTTAATTACGGGAGTAGTTGCAGGATATGTAGAGTTTTAGGTATATGCCAATTATATTAGTTGGGAGATTATAATATATGTATATTAATTTAAATATGGCTTAAATTAAAATATTGCCACTTTGAATTAAAAAATATATACGAGTATCAGCAATCTCAGTTTTACCTTATATATAATAATTAATATAATCCTTAAGCATTAAGATCTTTTTAGACTATTTAGCATCACTTAATAGTCATCAAGGCTTTGAATTTGACTTAAACTCTTTTTTAGTCAATTACTCAGTCGGTATTGATGTATATCGTTGGAGCTCTTGTAATCTATATTTATTAATTATCAAGGAGACACATTATGTCATTACGGAGTAAGTCACCAAAAAAAAAACAGACGCACAACGAAAACGATGTCGTCGGAAAAATATTATCAACTCCCTGTGAAAATCGAAAACTGAAACCCAACTATACAGCTTCAAACAGCCACAAACAAGAAAAAACTTAAACAGATTACGCAACTCACCATCTTGCAACGTCGCACAGATAATAGGGAAGGAATAAGGACCAAGCCCGTAGTTAGAGAACCCGGCCACTTTGACGGTGTAGTTAGTGAATTTGTAGAGTCCTTGTAGCCGAAGTTCCGTGACGAGAGACGTCGAGTTCATCCATTGTCGACCTGTTGGATAGATTTACATAATTACAGAGAAGACGGCCGTACCATGAGCCCGTAGTTGCCTGATTTGATGCTTTGTAGAGTTTAGTAGTGAAGCGCGGATCAAAGGACTAGGTGCTCTTTTGTTTTGTTAGTTTTTACTACAAACTTGATAGAGTTAATAAGTAATATTAAAATTAAACTACTATGTTTGCTATGTTATTTTTTTGTGTATTAATGTAACGTTTCGCTTTAACACCAATACTTTGAGTTTCATACTAAAAATAATCTCTAGAAACGCGACGTTGTCCCGTCGACCTTTTAAAATTCCGTTTTTGTTGATCATTAATTGAAATCTTAATGTGTTTAAACTTAAAAGATTTATTCAAAATCGACCAGTAGTTGTTCTGTAGTTTAGTCTATAAAGACCAAATTATTGCTTTGTAGTTAGTCGGTTAGACATAGTTTTGTTTTCGCTCAGTCGGATAGAAAACGGTAATACACTAGTTTGTGTGTACACTCCAAACTCGTATCAAATGATATTCTGAATGGTTTACTTTTACACTACAAATACATAAAAATGTACTATTGTTTACAAATCAATCAATTTCTTTAAGACTAAACCTTTCACGTTGGGTAATTAACGGACATTGCATAAGTATCTGCATCATCATTATTTTTAGGCACTAACACATGTTCTAATCAAATCTTTTATTCTTTGTTAAACATAGATAGACAGCATATACAGGTATTACAAACTGGCTGAGATACAATTTCTTCGCTTTTTTGCGCGTGATCAGCAAAAACGCAGTTGTATGCATTTTCTATGTGTATTTTCTATCCCTTACTAGCTAAACGGAGCTTGCTAACATCATTTTTAAGGCCACGTTGAACACGAACGCATCCGGAATAGGCCTGGTCCTGATCAGACGATGATCTTTACCTTTCATTCCTACAAATAAACCTGTAGCTCTATCTAGAACCTCACCTTGAGCAGCATACAACACTGTGTAGCCTATCAGAGCTCCTGCCTGCTTGTGCGGCGGTATCGGCTGCCAGCTCACGCGTAGCGCTGTTGACGTCACTCCGCCACATTCCACTGATGATGGTCCTTCTTCTGGAGCTAGTGGAGAAGAATAAGAGTGGTTTGAATGGGTAATAGTAGTTAGAAATGAGAAGCTGGAATGGGGCTTGGGATTTATATAAAATAAGAACACTATATAATAAAAAAATATGAGGTAATGTATGATGGCTGCTGTTAGTTGAGAGTAATTTGATTAAAGGTTTTTATTTCAGGTAGTACGTATCTGTTATTGTTTGTGTACAATAATAGATATTTTAGTTAGTATATGCATATATGGAGAAATGTGATGTAAATATATAAATGTAACATGAAAACCTAAAAAATCTTCTAAAATAATAGTAATTTAACATGTGGTACTTTTCAATAATGACTAACGGACTCGTTTGCTAAGTAAACATTTTTTTTATTCTATACTAATCTGAAACAAAGAGTTCTTTGAAACGCAATAACTAGATTACAAAATAGTTAGTTAGTACTATTATTTAAATAGGTTTTAGGTTAATTCTACCTAAAACAAATTTCGAATTATTTCAAAGTAATTTTTTTCCCGAAGTTTTCCTGGATTCGACTCATACACTTTACACAGAGATTCTACTAAAGAAATAAAATTAAAAAAGTTACGTTAATTACTAAAACTGTTAAAGAATACAATAATTAAAATAAAACCTATTATAATTAAAGGTTCTTAAAGTTCAAACGAAAACTTCAACAATAAAACTGCAGACAGATTGCTTGAATACCGTATTTCTAGAAAGATGTTCCTCCATTACTTACAATCTTGTCATGAATATTTAAAACTAATACAGCCTGTTAGTATGAGCTGTTAAAGCATTATTTTCGACGTTGTGTAAACGAGATTTCGCTACTCGCAGTATAGAGATACCTTTTCGTGTCTACAACATACATACAGGTCCCGATTCTGCTATTTAC
The DNA here is from genome assembly GCF_003590095.1 of Trichoplusia ni. NCBI lineage: Eukaryota > Metazoa > Arthropoda > Insecta > Lepidoptera > Noctuidae > Trichoplusia > Trichoplusia ni. The sequence continues at coordinate 6,731,809 of NC_039489.1, read as the reverse complement.
AAAGGCCGATGATTAAATTCGCACTATTCGTATTATTTTGAACATTATTTCAAACTCGAAACTCGGTACGGGGCGGAAAAATCACGGGCTATACAAAAAAAAACCAATCATTGAGTAAACAAAATGCTTAAGGAAATAGGAATAGTTTCAAAAGTCCAACTGCCATTCATTCATCGACCGTTGTAAATAGCAGAATCGGGGCCCTAACCTACTGTAACAACTCATTATGCAATTCAGTGACGCTTAATCATATTATAAAAAACCTCTTTCGAACATCGATATGAATGATCAGCTGATGTCAACAATGGATGTTAAGTCCAGTTTTAGTGTAGCGTAAGCAAAGGGTAGAAATGAAGTCCTATTACCAAGGCTCCACTATCCCTATGTACGTCCATCTGTCACCAGGCTGTGTTAAAAAGATAAGAAAATCGATGTGAAAATTAATGGTTAAATTTTAATTGCACATAATAATAATATTTATAAAACAATAGGATGGCTGTTCACGTCGATAACGCTGATTATTTCCTGAATATAAAACCTTAATCAGCTATTCAATATTCAAATAAATTCACAAAATTCATAAACTAACTACCAAAGCGTGCATTTAATTATCATCATTATTGTAAAATAAATAGGGCGAAAGGACCAAAATATTTTGGTCCTTTCGTCGAATGACCGAGTGAGTAAGACATTTTACTATGAAAGTTAAACACGGAGGCCTTAAAGTAGAATAAGGAGGCGTAGGTTAAATCAGTTTTGAACTTTTCTCCTTAAGAAAGTTTAAATAAACGAGCAAAGAAAAATCTCATGTCATAATAAAAAAGGAGTTCTGAGTGTCAGATTAAACTTTTTAGACAATAGCATTACAGCCTATATATAAAATGACATACTTTAAAGACATAATTATGAAATTTAGTGCGTTGCGTTGAATGAAGAAAAATGTAAGATTACAACAACACTTTTGGTGATTATAATTGTAATTACGAACTTCAATTGGGTCTAGAAGCAGTCGGCGATCCATTTAATTTACTAAGTATACTCTTCTAAAACTATTTGGAATCCGTATTACAAAAGTTAATATTATAATATTACTCTTAGGAAACATCTAAGAAAGGTCAAGAATTGAAATAAAACCGTGGTCTAAAGATACTTAAATTTAAATAAGTAGTAACGTTTTAAATATATACTACATTAACTAGGTCAAATAAATTAAGACCGCCACAAATTTTACTATCAATTTTCATTAAGTTTCATCCTTCAGAGCTAGACATCTCAAAACAAAAGCGAACCTAAACTCAGACATCACAATAAGTTAGACAAAGAATTTGAAATAACGTCTCAAACAAAAGGTGTAAAATGTAAGAGTAATTATAACAACAACATAAAAGTTTCCAAAATGTTAATGAAGGCGATAAAGGTTTACGAGGCGAACTTTGTTCAGACAAAGTTCCAGCAATTTACATAGTTTGATGTTAGATAAAATTCTTGAGGAACTCGGTATAAACGGTGTGATAATGTTCACTGAAGACGTTAGCTTATCAGATGTGGACTAATTGGAGATTTACGGGATTACGGAAAGGATAAAGTGGGATGAAGTTTATGAGCGACAAGTGAAAAGGAAATTGCTAGATGAGAAAAACAGAGGAGAATTTTGCACAGGGGTTTTTTTGGTGAATGCGGATGAAAGGACCTGGGGCCTACCGCCACATCTTATAGTAATATTATTGAAGGTATGGCAGGGAGACGCTGATCTATGTGTAAGTGAATTGTCTATCACTCTTCCACAACCATAATAATAATAGTCCGTTTGGTCCACATAACATGTATCATTTTTACAATAGCCAAGTGTTTTTACACACATACTTGCAATAGTTCTACATCTACTTTGGATTCTTCATGTCCGTCCTCCAAAAAGAGCGGAGGCGAATGATCCCTAGTAGATGCCCCATCACATTATAGATTAAAGTTCTCAAGAAGGCCTCTGCACGTTGGACCTGTGTCCCCGTGCACGCATTTATAAAGGATCGGGTCTTTTCCTACGAAGTTAACCAGAGAATAAAAAAAGATATTCAGTTCGACTTGCGAACAGCTCATGATTAAGGACTCCGGTTGGACCCAAACTATTCGGGCAAACCCAATAAATACGTGTGAGAAAACTGTTGCATCATTTAACCATGATAATATTACTTTAAGATGTGTTGGTAGACCCTCAGATGAAGTAATATTTTTATACAATGTTATTAAGTTAAATAATTATCACTTACCTCCCTCTCTCGTATCTTGGAATAATGGAACTGAGAATGGTCCTGCACCTGCACTGTTGAATGCAGCTATTGATACTGCGTACCTAAATAATAAATAAAAAGATAATTTTAAATTTGGACGAATTTCATTTTAGTTTTATACAGTTATGCATTAAAAAACCTGTCCGATCATTAAGGTGTATAGAAAATGGAGAAATAGTTGTGATTATCTAGATGCTTTAGCATACTTCTTTGACTCGTATGGCAAGTTACTTACATTATGTCTTTCAAGGATCGGACAGAGTTTTTCATACACCCTGTATAAACATTTCCTTACATGCTTATTGTCAGTTTTGCTATAACAAACTAGAAAGTGGAAGAGGATGTTACATGACAAAAAAGACTTAAAATAAATACCGAGCAATATTAAATAAAGAATTCAACGAGCGCTAACGAACGTACTTCAAGTAAATAATTCTCGAGAAATTCATTTCATTTTTCTAAATGTTCTCGTAAACATTTTGATTTTGAATCAGAACTTTTCCTGTTTGCTTATTGAATGTTTCATATAAAGGACCTACCTGACGCCTTTCAGAAGTCCTCCTACGATTGTCTCTTGTTTTGCGTATAGAGATGCCGTCTTGATAGTTTTATCACTGGTTTCCTCTGTTTCTAGAAATCGGATAGGTATGAGACACTGGTATTTATCGGGATGAGCAAAAAGACACTAAAAAGTTCAAGTTATAATTGTAATATAATGTTATGATGTTGTCTTAAATAACAAGCAAAATGTTAGCATTGTTACACACTGACCATTGGGTGAGTTACAAAGTACTGTAATAATTTTGGCAACACTGCTATTTTTGGCTTTGCATACTTTTCTACTGTAAAATTATTCTGCATCAAGAATGTACTAATTTAATTGTACTAGCTACTAATTTAAGTACCGTGTCTTAATTGCAATATTCAATATTTATTCAAACCAGCTCTTCTTTAAATTGAATATAAGTACCACAAAAAATATCTAGGTACCTAGATATTTTCTAACAGTGTCATGTGTCTTAAGTAAGTCATCATACCTTTGATTCCAGTCAGCTGTGGAACAGCTTTCAGCCTATATCCTATAATCAATCCGTTATGAGTATCAGCGGGCGGTGGCAGCCATCTGACTCGGAGTTCTCCAGGTGACTCCGTTTGTTCCAGCTGCACGCCAATGGGTGGTGAGGATGGAGCTAAGGAAAGAATAATGGATATCATGCTAAATGTGTAATGTATAAGATGTGCGTTTGTTCTCATATTGGAAAGTGAACAAGTAGAAAGAAATGAAGTAGAAAAGGAATCAGAGCCGGAAAATTTATATAAATATTTATGCATTTGATTGATTGAAACGAATTACATTGTGTAACAATAAAATAATGTTTATTTTCATTTCTCTACCTTATGTCAAAGTATAATAGGTAAACAATGTAGAAACATCGATTCCGTGAACAAGGAATGTCTTGGAGACTGGAGAAAGAATATAAAAAAAAATATTATTTTCACGGCAAAAACATACAACCGTCAAATTAAAACTACTGATCTAAACTTGATGATTTCTTAAGGGAACAAATGACAGCGATTTCAGGTTAAAATAATACCTTTAGTCGGTTTATATTGACGAGAATCAAATGCCAAATTATTGAACTTGATGGCTATAATACCTTCTTTCAATGACATTCGTGCCGATCAAGTGACACCTTCATCTCCATTTTAATGTTCTGTTTTCGAAACAAATGATCTACGAAAATCAAGTGTACTGTTCTTACCTTCTTCGGTAGTTGTAAATCTGACTGGAGTGGAGTAATGGCTGAGGTCAGCCTGGTTGCCCCCGGCAACCCTCGCTGTGTAGCTGGTGGCTGGCAGTAAGTCATCAACCTCCATTGTATGGCGTATTTCTTCTAATCTAAATAGAAAAATAATTATTGGAAAATTCAATTTTCAATTTAAGTGCACTGATAGCCGAGTGGTAGAGGTCACTACGTCAAACCCACTGTGAGCGTATCATCCCCGCGTTGGGCAAGCATTTGTATGATTCACAACGCTTGATCTGAACCTACTGTGTGTTTTTGATAAAAAAATTGCTTATAGCGATAAGACCGCCCATAGTGGCACTATTTAACTATTTATTTGTATCCAATCCTGTACTTATGTGGTGTGCAATAAAGACTATTCTATCTATCTATCTTTAGGCATGTGACCTAATGCGTGTGAAACGGAGAGACAAGGATTCAATTCCTTACTGCGGGAGTCGTATTACAAACACAAAAAAGATAAGAGTTATAACATAAAGTTTTATTTCAATAATAGAGTAATTTTACTGTAAAATTATCCACTGCATTGCGTAACTCGCAAAGTGAGATAGTGAAAATACAATAAATGCTGTCCAATTGACAATTTATTTACATTGCGATAACTTCATACTAATTCTCTATTTGACTTTAATATGAATACATTTTTAAGCTGTCAGTTTTTACAAGGTGAAGGGTTCCGTTGTGGGTTGCACAAGGTGGTATCTTAGGACTCGTTATTCTTTCCTATATGGACAGTTATGTTATAATGGACAAGCAAGTGTGATTTCGAGGATAAGCGTTTGTGTCACCAACGAATCCTTGGTCTGAATTAGTGCTATGTGGACGAATTGTTTTTGAAGCCACTCCAAAACAAGGATTTAATACTTTAGAGCAAGAGTTTAAAATAAAACACAATAGCCTACCAAACATTGAACATTAAATAGCGAAGAACGTCTAGGCTCTTGCAAAGTCACAAGCTTTGAAATCTCTTAGTCTAAGATTGGACCTAAGTCCTGAATCAACAGCCTTCTTAACAGATATAAGGAACGAATGTGACTACTTTTTGTTACTAAAATAAACCAAAAAGGATTATCTTAAATCTGTGTTATTTCTCTAACTCAGTAAAGCAAAGTTGCTGTTACAAGGAACCCACTTCATTTGTTTTTCTTTTTGCAAAATAAATAAATTATTCATTATGTCTCATTATAATCCAAAACATTAATTAAAATTAATGAGAGCATCAATCAATCGATTCAATATCCAGTTTGGTTGGATTAATTATATTTAAATCAAAGCCTTGGGTTTTAATTACGTTATGGTAATTTTGGGTGTCTTTGGACGAGTGAATGAAATATCTGTGAATCACCAATCAACAAAAAATCAGTTGTGTGTAAAGTCGGTTTACCGACGATAGTAGAACTTATCAACGTCATAAGAAAAACAATTGAGACCGCCTAACAACCAGGATAACGTGGCATTTTCACGTACGTACAGCGGCTCCATCGAATTATAAGACGTCACGACAAAAAAAATATGAAAATTATTAAAAATACAGTTTAAGCACCAGACACAAACTTACCTAGTGATGTTAATAACTCTAGCATTACTCCAAGACAGTCTTTGGCTGCTGCTGATCTGAAGACTGTAGAACTGAGCGAGAGATCTGGTCATATCTCTCCAAGACAGCTTTACAGATCTACTCTTAATGGAGTCGACTGATAGATCCGTTGGTGGTGTTGGAGGTTCTAAAGGGGGAAGAAAGAATTCATTATTAGAGAAGAGATTCATAGTTTTTCTTTGCTATATGTAAGCATGTCTTTGCCGGATCGTTGCATAGTAACAAACTGGAATTTGTATGACGAAACTCTTAAAGATTCTGAAAAATATTTGTTAAACTGAGGGACAAATTAATCTGGGCAGTTTACTCATTGGTAATATATTTCAAATGATTGTCGTATGTTTATTGTCGATTTAATTTCTAATGAATCCAAATCAAACAAAAAGTCCAAATAAAAATTACGAGGAAGTTACATAGAAAAGGTAGCATAACCCTTCTGCAAAGAACGAGTAAAATATAGAAACAAAGCTAATTAGTGGCATGTAAACGGCAATAAAAATAGGATATCCCCAAGGTAAAGTTCTAATCGTAACTGCAATTAAACAGCAAATAAAAGAGTCAGATTAGATACCGGTAGTAATAATAGTTTATGTACCTACGCAATACCCATGAGTTTTCCTCTATTTGAACTAGGATACCGTAATGACCGAAACACACGAGGTTTTTATTAATTTACCGAGTAAGCTGTAATTAGCTGTAGTGTAGGTATAATTTGTCTAATAGTAGCCAGGATGGACCGATGACCGCATGGTGTTTTGGCGTAACTTAGGACAGGCCTATATCCAGCAGTGGACTGCGATATTCTTAATTGTTTGATTGATTGATATACACACACTAGAAAAACGAGTGCTTGTTTGTGTATGTCTTGCTGAGCATTTCATTAGATTACCATTTACATTAGAGCACTTGAGAAGCAGTAAAATTTGGGAAGATTAGGCTGTTTTCTAGTTTCTACGTCCAGCAGTGGACGAATATTGGCTAACGATGATGATGAGGGTGCTGTCTAGTTTCCACAGTAACCATGAGTTTCGTAAAGTGGTATAAATAAACGTAATGCCAAATGCTTTGAATTATTCTGTACCTAAATATTTGGAAAATGCGATAAGCTGATTTTAGCTACATTCGGTTAGACGGGAAGCCGACCCTAATATAATTGGTGAAAAAGTTAGGATGACGATGTCTTTTACCTATAGCTCAGCCTTATAGGCCATGAATAAAATAATTGTATATCCTCAAGGATGGATTTTGATTGCGTTTAAAACTCAAAAACAAATTAAGTGAAGGGATTGCATATAAACCGTTACGCATTTATTCATCACTACCAATTCAAGCAAGTAAATTACGCATGATTTTCTGGACAAAAAAAGTTTTAGATGCTTAAAGAAATATTCAAAAGTTACCTGGGGTAAGTAGAGTATAGAAATCACACTATATCTGTGTAATATCACATTGTTTTAGGCTGCAACTTATGGTGTGATTTCTAACAATTCCCCAGTACGGTAAGAGCAAATTCTAGTATTAAAAATAATTTCATTTCCATTTCCGCCTTCCTTAATGACGTAATGAAGTCACGATCAAAATTTCCGCGAAATCCAATGATTAGTTGAGGGACAAGGATTGGAACTCGTAATTTATTCCAATGAACCGAGTTGTAAATTTATTTGACCGAAGCGAAATTATTAAGGCCCTTTGAATTTGACCGTCTTATTTATATTCATTACTTTAAGCAGATAATGTAACTTTGATTACAGTCCTGAATACTTTGGTTTTCTGTGTTTATAGCTGAGATCGGTTTTCGGTTTTACGGGTGAATGGAATTTTACTGTTTTATTTTTTTGTAAAAAGACGCGACTCTCGCATTAAGGAATTTAATCCTTGTGTCACAATTATTCATGTTGCTGTCACAAAGATACCCAGAGCCAGGACAAGCATTGGCGTGACGCAAATGCCTGTCTTACTCGGAGTTCAAAAACGCGATTAGAAGAAGCTGAAAATAATTAAGAAGTAGTGGAAAAACTAATGAATGGCTAAGCTGCTCGAAAATATCTCTTCCTTATTAAAACTATTAATTAAACTTGTTCAATTAAGGATTGGACAGAAAAATAAAATAAAGGTTAGTCTTTACTAAAGAAAAAAGTTTAAATATTATTAAAATATATTTTGTAAATATATTAAAAACCGAATCAAACACGGTAATCGGAACTTTTTGTTTCTCCAAATGATACGAATATTATGTACTGTTCAGATTTATATTTGAGTGTCAGAGTGACAAAGACGAAACCGTTCTATTTAAATATGACCAAGGTATAAAGGTTTCATATTTTGGGGTAAAAAAGGTCGACAACAAAGCTCCGGTGAACCCTTTGTATACAAGTGACCCGCATGCACACTTGTCTCTTAAACTACAAAAAAAAATACGTATAAATTTAATAAAAAGAGGTGAAAATACTGTTATCTAGAAAATAATAATAATTTTGACCTCAATTCCGACTATTAAAGGATTTTATTTAAAAAGATGTTAAAAGTCATAAAAATGTTGAAGTATTTTTGTAACCCCATACTTTAGATTTTATTTCTGAAAGCTCATTAGGTTGTAAGTTAAAGAATTGTGTTAGCTTTCATATTAATTAACCGAATTAAAAATACCGGAAAGATCTTGAAACAAAAATGTTAATATATTTTTTCTGGTACCTTCTTAAGTATATTGAGTCCACAAAAAAAGAAAAACCTATTGAAATCAATATTCGAACACACTGCACAAAATAAAACAATATACGAACAATCAGACTAAAACCAACAAAACATCGGTGACAACAGCTCTATAGAGATTCCTCCACCTTTCTACACCGCTCCTCTCTGAGACACTCACTTCCGGGCTCTATAAAAATGTTTGTGCATTTGTTGGAAGCTATCACTGCAAGCGTCGACGGCAGATACGCCATACCAAGCTCTAGAAACATGAAGACTTTTGTAAGTGATCGATTTTTTTTTCTAAAGTGTTAGTAGTGTGTGCTGTGAATCATAGATGGCGTTAGTGGATTTCGGTTTGGATTTTTTTGTTGATACATTGCATTTTTTTACTGGTACAATTTCCTTAAATGATTTATTATGTTATGTAATTTCATATCCTTCCGAAAACGTTATACACATCTATGTATTTTCACATAAATAACTCCAAAATACTCTAATTAAAAATTACTACTAATCAAAAAAACTCACAGCTTACATAAAAAAAAAACTTAGTGCAATTCCCATAACCAACATTCATAAGAATCCAAATTAAAATCTAATAATACAGGAAGATTCAGTATAAGCCAACCGCAAGAAATTAAAACAATACAGATACCTTGCCGCATACAATTTTCAACCCACAACAGACAAAGACGACGACAATCTCAAAATTGTTATGATTAAAGATAATGTGTTACAAAACGATGATAACCAATCGTTTACTTAGTTATTTGACGGTGACTGTAATTTAAACAATGAGCTATAGTTTTTAGATGACAATAGTCTTTTTAACACAATGGTTGTAGCTTTAATCAAGAACGAATAATCTCCGATGGACAAATTTCTTCGATTGATTGAATTGCACTTGTTTCGCTGCGTTTTGAATTTTAGTGATTTTAGTGATTTGAAAATCTTTTTGGTAGATTAGTTTAAAGATTAGTCGGTTAGAACGCGACGGTGAAATAGGAGAGGGAAGGGTGTTTTTTCTGTTTCACTGTTATGTCTGACAAAAGAGTAAAGCTCTCTTGGTCTATAATACCTACTCTCAAACCATATTAATGTGACCAGTCAATGTCAAGTACTGTATTGGATTTTTATTTTCCCATAATTATATAGAAGTGATCATAAATTGTAGTCTTTATCAATTTAAGATCTTATATCTTATTATTTTATAGTATCATTTTTTTACGGACTGAAACCCACTCATGTTCCTTCCTTTGCTCTTTGCATACTGGTGCCGCGGTAACCCTTTCGGACAATCCCGCTGGACGGGCAATTTAAGACATATCTAGATCTCCATAATCAATGTTTCCTTCCATCATTTCATAACATTTCAAAGGTTAGAGTTGTAGTTCAATCTTCTAATTTATAATTACGATGATAACAGGGCGTTCAAATATTTTGTCTCCAAGTCAAAGTCCATTGTAAGACATAAAAATGTTCTTCATGCATAACCTTCCATTCAATTTCGTTAATTACTAAGAGAGGCAAGTTACCGTTACCTAATGACCATATTATGAGACTAATCCGTTAGCGTGGTTATGTCTGCAATTCCAGTCTATATTTTGCTGCACTAATCACTATTTCCTTAACATCCTACCCACCAATTAGCTTAGATTGTATAATTTTATGTTCACTTATTGCTTACAATGTATCTACCTACTGGTTTTTTACTTTCGTCTGCCTTTGTAACATTATTGTATTACATACTTTCTAAAGTGTTGTTCTTTTTAATTCTATATGTAATCAAAGCTTCAAAGTTTAATTTTATTTTTACTTTATTTTGAGTTTTGAAGGTTTCAAAGATCAGGTTCAGGTTAAAAAAAATAAAATAAGGATAAGCTGTTTTTGCAAGTTAAGCACCCTTTGCTATTTTTGAGCAGCAAATTTGAGATTTTTTTTGTCATAAGTATAAAGACTTCAGTATCTCGAGTCTTATTCTGAATATCTCGCGTTAATGTTAAAATTACCTCTAAAACCACTTGCCATCCACTCCCATCGTAGACAATGAAAAATGGACTTATAAACGCCATTGCTATAGTAGAACATGTATGTAATAACCTTACAAATAATATTATAATATGAAAGAGTTTATCCAATAAAACAGAAGCAACAACAAATTATTAAACAACTTTAATCAACATAATCATATCATCAATCAATTTTATAGTTCGCACCGGGCAGCTTATAAAACAATTTTACCGGCGCTTGTTTAAAACTTTCTTTTGCAGCTCTATTAGAAGCATCATCACCTTAACGAGTATCAAATAGAGTTTAAATTCGAATGGCATTTAGACTTTCATCGGTAGTAGAATGTTGGTGAATTGTAATCAATGTCAGATTAGCATTATCTATTGGCTTATAAATATTAGAGCTTTGATCCAAATCACGACAGGTCAGAACATCATATTATGGAAAATTTTATTCAAAGTTTTTGTTACTTAGTTTTATATGACTGAGGGATTGTTTTTCAAATCATCAATTAAGTAAATCATTTTAACGCTCTACGTGAAACACTGATTTGTAATGATTTAGGAGTACTTGAGGTTCCGAAACTAGTTGATCTCTTTCATATCTAGGCATTTTTTCGTTATTTTAGTTTAAAAAGCAATCCGTGGTATACACTAATTGGTGTCAATGCAATTTTAACGACGTGTTGACAGTGCGTGTGCGCATAACCTCGTCATCGTAAAATTTCATAGTCAGGAAGCTTTCACCATTATATACGAATTAACGCATTAATACCGTTTAATTAATTAACGTGGACTTTAATTGTTCATTTTATAAAATTACATTTCAAAAATTGTAACAGCAAAGATATCATGTTATACCTAACAAAAAACGCAGATAGAGCAATAAAAAATAAGCTGCTGCTGTCGTCGACTGCACAACAGAAATAAAAGCCGAACATGTTGTTTTTCCATTAGACTGAATAAGATTAAAATGTAAAAAAAATAATGACTTAATTAAATCATATGTAGCTCTTTAATCAAGCGGATTAAAAATAAAAAGACCTTTTCGATCGGCACTTGTTTTTGTACGTAACAGAACAAAGGAAAACAAGTGTGGATCAAACAGTTGCAATACATGAAATAAATAATACGTTCGATGAACTTCTACCGGTCTAACAAGGAGTTAGTAAAAGGGTTAACACCTTCACTGTCGCTTAGACCAGTTTATAATACATAAAACCACCTTTCTCTTCCAATATAAGTATTTGCTAGCGATAATCAGATCTTACTTGTACTCGTACTTAAAGGAATTTGAACGATCTGGGTTTAGATCTATCGTTTTATCGGGTAAGCGATTTGGAATTCACAGGCTTAAACAATTAGGTCGAAAACTGAACAAAACTGAATTTGGAATGAAAGATGATAATTATAGTGAAAAATTGGAACATATTTTTGAGCAAAAAGTCCTCGCAAAACAAAACATAGTAATGGGCATTGATAATGATCTAGCCCACTAAAACTCGTTTCAGACATTATAATAAAAAAACTAAATGAATTCGCAGTACCAAAGGGGAATTCCATAAATATAATTCTCGTAATTGCTTTGAAGAAGCCGATCGTGAAGACACTGATCATAAATTTATCGGACACAGCAACCGTTAATGATAGACATTACGATGGTAATGTGGAGAGAGGCAGTACTAGTACTAAAAATCTTCAATATTTAATGTACGGCGGTATCTTTAGACTATCCAGTAACAGTACCAAAAGCTTTCCAAGTTCCAAGTAAGATTGTTTCAATAAAAGCAAGACGGCCTGGCAACGGGTTATAATCGGTATCCCTAGAATCTATAAAACATGCATAATAACATCCGCGTTTGTCAAACTTGAGGAAGGATGATCATAATAATCTTAGGATATGATCACTTCTTCCCATATAGGGAGGGTTTGAGCATTGATAACCGCGCTGCCCTCTGAGGACTGGCAATTTCCAATGTTTGGGATCGAGAATTCCTAAAGATGTTTTTCTTCACTGTTAGTATATCTATATTTTATAGTGATACATTTCACAATCTTTGTTAAATATTCACCCATCCATGGAGCCACGATAGCAAACGTAGCTTTACCTATATAAAATGAAGGTACACATTAAATTATTTGTTCAGCCTGAATAATGAAACAAATAATAATCCCAACTACAAAGCTCTTATGAACAAAAACGTTCCTACAATTCATATTCTCCATATTACAGACTACTTACATAGACAAAGCTACACATGGCGTCTCCCTAAATTTTCCGCCTAGTTACCGGTATTTTTCATGGAAATACAACGTTCATAAATTTGTCTGGCCCAAATGTATGACAAAAGTAACTTGATTTATAATAATCGTTGATTTTTTGGAGCATTAACGTGTAGACGTCTCCGTAGTATATCTTAGTGATTGTTCTGCTCGATAAACACTGTCAGAGGGATTTGATCGATCACTCACTTGATGTCGCTAAGGTTTTTGATCTCTCTCCCGTCCTTCCTTTTTAATGGATGAAAATTTCCGATGTCCGAGCAGCGTGATTTATTTATACTGTATATCAGTGGCGAAGGCTCCATACAACTCGATTCCTACCGGCTTCCCTTTCGAAATATAGAAAATTATATTTCATTATCATTGAAACAAATTAATAATTTACGAAGTACTGATATAACAATAAAATTGCTTTTAAAAATAACTATAAAAAAAAATCCGCCTACCATTTTACACCGCGCAATAAATCCCGCTCACGCACATTTGGTCATCGTTAGTAAGGACTAAGGTAACTCGTAAGGCGAAACAGGAATCCAGTACAAAGTTTCTATTGCAGCGATCGTGACCTTGACGTCACAAAGCGTGCCAATCTTAGGAGCTAGGGAAGCCGCAATTTTTCGAGTTATAGGGACGGAGAGATACGCCAGAACGAGATAGAATGATACCGAACTTCGTTGAAGTTCGTTGTCCGCCGGAACGGGATAGAATGATAGTTTCTTTTCACTTTTGGTTCGCGGTCATTTATCTGTCAAACTTTATATTTTTTTCACCAGACCATTTGCATTTCATTCGATATATTATTATAATAATTTAGAATTGGTCATGTATTATTGTTGAAATTTATTTATTTGAGTAAATTAGTGTAAACTAGAGTGAATTAGTGATAGTTTTGTGTCGTGTTAGTGCAGTGTGGTGCAGTTTAGTTATATTGTTTGGTAGTCGTCTATTTCACGCAGGTATTTAGGTAAGTTGTTTTAGTTTGTAGTTTTGATAGAAGCAGTTGTTATTTAGGTAGTAATATGTTATAATAGAGTAACTTCGATAGCATGGCGGCATTAGTGAACGTAGAATGCTGCCTGACAGATTATTTGTTGACTGAGGAAACATCCTTTTCAAAGTTGAGTTTTGAAAATAAAAAACACGTAATTCATTTAGGCCGTGCTCGCCCTGACATGATTATTTTATTATAAACGACGCGATGGGTTTTTCAAACATTTTAATAGTTCTTTTTACAACAAGTATCCTTGGCTCACGGGAAGTTGTAAATTAAATAAAATGTTTTGTTTTCCTTGCTTGTTATGCTCAAATTCTTACAGCTTATGGAGCCACACGGGATTTAAAGATATTAATAATCTTACAAATTCATCTAAAAACATGTTCAGACCGAAAAACATATCCGTAGTTGTTTATCATTGCATGATTTCGGATATCATAGGATAGAAACATTTTTTGCTAATACGCATGTAGTTCATAATAAGAATGCTAAAGAAAATTCATCGTACAAGATATAAGATACAAGCCATAATAACTAGAATTCACGCATCACAAGCAAGGTAAGGTTTTTTTTTGGTCCGGCTTCCCTTCTAAGAAAATTCACCCTTCGCCACTGCTGTATATTGTGTCTTGCCTAATATTCTTATTCCTATCATGGATGAAATTAAATGAAATATTCCGCATATAGGGGATATGGAATGACTTTTCCTGTCAAATTGTAATTCAACATATTCAAAACTTGCTGGAGTCGACATTCCTTAACTACCCTGAGAAGAAATTTGGAAACAAAGTCAAGGTTAATCGCCTTTTTAAGTCCAGACAATATACTCGTAGCGCTTCCATATTAAGTAAAAAAGTGCAACTTCTCTCTAGACTGGTCATTAAAAGAAACAACCAGATCGATAATGAATACATTATCAACAAAAACAAACAAAGAACAGTACCATATAATCAGGTATAAACCCTTCCATTATCTCACATATTCCAAGTACTATTTAGCTTTTAATTATTCAGATCCCTCTGTACGGAAACGTCCAATGAAAAAGTCTTACTAATGAGCTCTGTAATTAAACGCCACAGGGTTCTATCATAATTAACACGCTTGGCAGTCTTGATGATAGCTGGATGCTAAATAAAGAAGTACAGAATTAAAAGTTGCTTAAGTAGTTTGTTATACTTGAGAATTTGGGTTAGGAGGCTCAAACAAAGCAACTCCCATGAGAATATATATTCACTTGGTGATTGTTTTCAACATTCCTGCACTTTGGAGGTTTTTATTTTAACAATACAAAATAACCATTTAAAAACCATTTTAGTCTCCCATGATTAAACGTGATATCCAAAGATGTTAAGTGAGTAGTTCGAACTCCAGAAAAGTTTTACACACACATATAGGAATGCAGTAGTACATAAAAAAGGAAAAATGTTTTCGAACTAAACAGCAAGATTCCAATATCATATCCGCAGCAGAACTGCTAGTTTTAACTCTTAGTAATATCCTAGACCCTGTACTATGGAATTTTGAAATAGGATAGTTGTCGTTTTAAAAACGGGACTGTAGTGTAGTGCAGTTCATAGTAAGTCCGTATGAGTACAGTCTTAAGAGTGTCATAGTACAGGCCCAGGACTTCCGCACTCAAAATTCTGTTTAAAAGTATACCAATCTCTTCATAAACCATCTTCATTGGTATTGTTCCAAAGTTTTGTTGCTCCATTTGAACAATTCCAACACCTCATTTAGCCGTACCTTATTTGTTCGATCTCGTCTCCTGGCAATATGCCCAAAACTATTTGCTGGGTTTAATAAGTCGATCTTCAGCTTATGTAGTAGGTTTTTGAATTGAGACATTAGTGATATTTATTTTCTTGGCTTACTTCCTCCGTCTGAAGGTAGGAATGGAATAATATGACTGTTAGTGAATGTTCAAGTAAAGGAAATGGTATTGCTATTCCTTCTTTTGTTTGTTAAGTTGTCGTACGGTTGCACATTGAACGGGCACTATAAAAAAAGACAATATGCAGTAACATGCTACTAAAAAGATAATTTTGTTGAACAACTCACGTTCACTATGTTATGTTAAATACTGATGAAACAAATACAGTCGTTACTGTGTCTATTTTTCCCAAACAGATAAATTTTACTATTATTGACTAGCTTTTAATTTAAAACTGAAAACATTATAAGGTGACTACGGCTACCAAAATGAATTCCAACGATTCGTCGACAGTATTATCCAATTTCATCAATTTACATCTAACACAATATACAAAGCAAAGCCCCAAATCGTTATTCCAAATTCTGAATACAAAAGCAATAGTAGATTGAGAAATTCCTCGGAAGAATAACTATGAAACTATTTTGCCTATTTTTTGCTCCCGCAAAGGAAATTGCAAAACCGGTTCTGACACAATTTCCTTCAATATAATTCCTTATTTATTACGTTCTATTACATAAATATGACATTGTGTTAAATCAGAAAGTTCAATGGCACAAAGGCAGAATCAACAATCCGTGAACAAGTGGCTTCTGTGTGAATACTTTTTTATTTCCACTTCACTGATTGCTTTGTAAGGCGTTTCAAAGTGGAACGGTATGCAAAGTTGTCCATGTATAATGTGTTATTCGATATTGTGACGTAACTGAGTAATTTGGTAGGTTGTTTTTTGAGTTCAATGAAACACTTTACTCTCATTTTCAACACCGGTGTGTTTTTTGACGACGTAATACATTTCCCGTTGTAATTGTTTGATCAAATATAGAATGTGAAGGCGATGTTGCTTTTTATTTGTTGGGAATTAAATATAATATTGAATTGAACAATTTGTGTCAGACATTTCAAATAAAAATAAGAACTGTCATGAATTTTTTATATTCTAATAGCAATGAATCGAAAGGCTGAAGATAAATAAATGCAGAAATATAAATATATTATAAATTAAATTTTCAATCGCCTTACTATCACAATTCTTGAATTGTAACCTGGTAACGGACCAACGGACGAACAGCTTGGCCTTAGCAATAAGATTCCATTTCCTCTCAAATTTTCGTACAGTATCCTAAAAATCAAAATTGTAACCCACCTGAAGGTAGACTAGATAAAATTGATACGAACGAAGAAAAACATTACTTCCAGAATATTCTTGAAGTAAGCCTTAAATGCCTGTTTAGACAACACGCATTTAAGGCAAGGAAACATGCACAAAATTACACGTAGAAACACGGATGCGGAAACTTGAACCAACAGCGAAGGCGACCATTAAAAGATCATTAAACAGTTTGTCATTACGTCATGCAAGTTTAAACATTGATTGCACAGTAACGGTTAGCAAATGAGAACAATTATGGTCTGGAGTTAATGAAAGGGATGCAGAAGTGGTCATTTGAATAGATACGGGGATTTCCAGAGTGAGATTTGAAATAGCACTTACGAATGCAATTGAGCATGGTGGTGAATGCTTGTTGCTATGGCAGAAATTATCGTTATTGGGAAGGGTTTATTTTTTAGTGTACACAAATACCTATTAATAATTACATTTAACAGAAAATATGTATAAAAAGGGAGGTCAACCCAATAATGGGTAATGGTTTTGTCAATGAGTAGGAGATTTCTTGTTTAGAGTCTTATAATTTGGTGATAAGGATTGTACAAAATTGTCAGGTTGGCGAAAGTATACTCATAGGGTGATTATCTGAAAAAGTATTTGAGTTTAGGGAAATCATCACCTTCGCTCATCATTACGTATTTGACATGTCTTGAAAGTTTATGAAACACTACCACACAATGATTAATCCTTAGAGCGGAGACGTTTTTAAGAGGGAGTTGATTTGAAAAATTCTCGATTCATCATCTAATAAAATACATTCAAATTTAACCATCAACACTGCTAACAATCGAGTGAGACTAATGGTTTAATTAACTTGAGACATTTTTTTTGGGAATTACCCAACAGTTAAGTGACTATGCAAGATACTAACCTCATTTTTTTGGTATAGCCATAACTGAACCAAAACCACTTAGATTGTTTAACCATGTTTCCGTTTTATATTCTAGATTAGCTGAAAGTGTTTTTGTTCAATGTTTTAATTACTATATTTAAAAGAAGCATCAAATCAATAAAATTGATTTTTTTGTTTGGCAACGTCAAATCAAAAATGCCTCAAATCAATAGTGAGTAAGAGAGATGCCACTCTACGCCGTGTATAGTGCTGTCACGCTTCCACAATCAAATTCATATTACTAAAAGACGTGGTAGAACCACTGGTTCCGCAGTCATCAATAGAGACTTCTTGATTAAGCTTAACGAGAGCGAATAATAATAATCACAAAAATAGAATGTACGAATAAACGGCATTAGTTTCAACTTTGATATATAGAGTAATGATTAAAGAGATCGGTAGAAAGGCAAGTGAACAGTGAAAGGAGATTGTCTTTAGTGAGAGAACTTTAATGCATCCTTTTTTAATTCCACAAACTAAAAGTGTAACAGTCTGTCTAATGTACTCACAACTGGTTATAAAGAGACTAGTATTCTTCTAAATGACTTGCTTGTTCACTATGTTAGAGTATTAAAGTTAATTAACTATACAAGAAACCAATGATGTGAATCTTTGTGAAACCTCCTGCGACACAAGGATTAAAATTCTCTTTTAAAAAGAAAAGAAAAACAGTTTTTATTTTTGTGGAATAAACATAAGTGTAATTCAAAGATTTTTGAAAAGACTCTTGGTGTACATTTTTGTTACTTTCGGTACATTTAATACATCAAGGCGTTGATCCTACTACTATTATAAAGGCGAAAGTTTTTAAGTATGGATGTATGGATGTTTGTTACTCTTTCACGTAAAAGCTACTGAATGGATTTGAGTGAAACTTTACCACAATATAGCTTATACATCAGAATAACACATAGGCTACAATTTTTGAGGTTTCTAATGTGGGGTCGTAAAAAAACACATTTTTTGCGCTTGCATTGCAAACGCTGACTGAATCCTACAAGATAGATAGAAGGCAGGTATAAATTAGAACTTATATCTTTTAACCACGCGGACGAAGTCGCGGGCAACAACCAGTAATAAACAAATTAAATAAGAGAGTTAAAGATCTATTTTGTTTACACTCTAGAACATTAATTCTTTTTATTGAATTCTCAATTTGTCTAGCCAATTTCATAGAGATCGTCGAAAATAGACCAATTATAGCTCAATGAAAGTAAAAACAGATTTACAAAACGGAGGCATGTAATTTGATTATGTAAAATCGATTAAGTATCGCAAGAATTGTCTAAAGGAATAAATCAAATATAAACTCTTCTTATTTTGGACATTACTCGTAATCTTTTTAGATGACTGAAGCGAAAAAATGTTTTAGCCTAGATTAAGATAAGTTGAAAGATTAAAAAAACAATTGGTAATCGCCGCTGTTTGGGGATTGAATTCTAAAGGCACTGTCATGGTTAGTGTTGCTTTTGGTTTTAGCTGTTGGAAAACCTGCTCTTAGACCGATTACTAAGCAGTTTTGTCTACGTATTCTACAGCAAATATGAATTGAACACCGGCTTACTCCCGGTATGGAATTGAATCTGTTTCTGATTTTAATTTTGGACTTGATTCGGTAATAAATTGTTACTGACGCACCATACTAAGATTGAATAGCAATCCAATGTTTTTAGCACTGTAAGCTGTTAATTGAGCGCAATTCCTAGTGAGTGGTGTTTTTGTGCAAATGACTTGAATGTTTATAAAACCTCCCCTTTAAAAAAACGACAATCTGTCATATAATATATTATATGACAAGGAATTAAATAGCATGTCTTTAACTATCACAAATAAATTGTATCTTTCCTTTTCTATTCATCTATGTACAGCACTGTATTACCTCACAATATACCCCGAACAAAGTAAACAACATCATAATATAACAGCTCATCAACATGTATTAAAAAAATACAAACAGTATAAATCCAAGTATTTTTATAACGTATTTCTCTCATACCCGGGCTCGGGATCGAACTGTATTAAAAATACGGTGAACGTATATAATAACACTTTCTACCGTTTGTACGACTCAATTTACGAAATTTCAGCTTGAAAAGGTTACTTCCAAAGTGATTGTGAAAGCTGTTTTTCAGTATTTTTACATCTCCGACTTTGTAATTAAAGCGGTTATTCAGAGTAAATTGACTATTAAGGCAGTCTCTTAAGCTGTTTCGCTTCTTTTGTTTTAAATAATCCTTCTGTTATTGCGAAATCTGGTGTTTGATTACGTTTAATGAGTTTAATCGTCTGAGCTAGGTGCGAAGCACTTTTTGGTGTAATTGTTATGCTTTGTTCTGGCTTATTGTTCTGATCTGTCGAGACTAAATGTTTATTTTGATTCATTTTTAATTGAGATTCATTTTCACAGACTTTGTTAATTGTGTGACAGTTTTGTTTGTGTGCCTTATGAATGTTGATCTATTGTATTCTTTGTCTGCAGGTGTGTTTGTTGCTGGCAGTTGCCTCCTGCAAGGCCGGGTTTGATGGAGGCTATTCCAACGAAGTACATGGAGACGGTGGTAACGAAGCTCCGTCAGGATACGACTTTTCTGGCCATCTTAACGGGGGAGGAGACTTCTCAGGAGGGCAAGGACACAATTTGGCCCAATTCAGTGGACACGGCTCAGAACCTAGCGGTGCTGGACATGACTTCTCCGGCGGTCAAGGTCACACACTCGCACTGCTTCAGGGACATGACTTTGGAGGTGCTCAAGACTTTGGCGGACATCAAAGCTTAGGAGGCGGCCAACAATTCGGTGGTCATCAGGCTTCAGGTGGTCAAGACTTCGGCGGTCACGCTTTCCCTGGATTTGGAGGTCATGCCCAATTCGCTGCTCACGATGGAGGTAACCAAGGCGGTCAGGATTTTAGCGGAGACTCATACCTTCAGGCCGCTCACGACTCCGGTCATCAGGGCCAAGAGGATTCTGGATCCCATGGCGACGGTGGTCATGGATTTGGTCCTCAAGCTTTCACTCTTGAAGACGCTAGCCACGACTACGGTCACGGAGGAGGTAACGACTTCGGATCCCACGCTATCCCAGTAGGAACCCACGTTGATGAAGAACACCCAGTCGAAGTACCCCACTACAAACATGTTACGTTCAACATCCCTAAGACCGTCCACATTAACGTGCCAAAACCTATTCTGATCGGTGTACCTCAGCCTTACCCCGTAAAGGTGCCCGTCAACAAGCCAGTCGCCGTACCTGTGGAGACCGAGATCAACATTCCCATTGAGAAGGTTGTGCCTTACCCTGTGGTCAAACACGTGCCCTACCCCGTTGAGAAGCACGTGCCAATTAAGGTCGAGAAGACCGTCACAGTGCACGTGCCCCAGCCTTACCCTGTCAAGATCCCTGTGTACAAAACCATCCACCACCACAAAGATCATTAAGGAGTTGGAGTGAACCAGTTTTTTGAGAAAAATAATTCACTTTTTTAAAGATGTCTTCTGTTTTCCCAACATTTGTTTTTTATGGCTTTGTGTAGGGAATATGAGCATCATTATTTTTGTCAAAGAACTGCTTGGAGTGCCTTGTAAATATTTTGTTGTTTAATTTTAAGTCATTTTCAACTGTCTTCATGTTGTAGTTGATTTATTTATTGAGTGTTGTTGTTATTGTTTGTTTTTGTTATAATTGTTGTTGTATGATGTTGATTATATACGATTGTTAACATTTTACTAGTTGTTTTTTTTTAAATGAGAGTCTTCTATGCTCAGTATAGTGCGTTGTCTCGTTTCCGAGATAGCAACAATTCAATTTAAGAAAACTCATTATACAGGCTACTAAACATCATCATCCTAGCCTTTCCCAACTATGTTGGGGTCGGCTTCCAGTCTAACCGGATGCTAAGTACCAGTGTTTTACAAGGAGCGTCAGCCTATCTGATCTCCTCAACCCTGCTACCTGTACAACACGATACTCCTTAGTCACTCTGGTTGTCAAACTTTTTTGCTTCTGACTACCTGTAACGACTGTCAAAGAAAACAACCTACAAACGCACATCAAATACATCATTTCCCTTATAAACACACAATATATTTTCATTCCATTCATTCGCATAAAGCCTTTTTACGTTCATTTAATAGCAATTACCTTCATCTCCTGTTTATCCATGTTTATATTGTCTCACTCTTTGTTCGTCGTTTGTCAACATGTTTACAAGATAAACAGTTTTATTTCATCAGTAAACTCGTGCGTTACAATGCGTTTACATGTTATTATCTCTGAAGGGAAACGGAAGATCAAATATTTTTGACTTAACATGGTGTATTTTTGGAGCGTTTAACGTCCGTTTGAAGAAAATGTGCAGAATAACATTATTAAGAAGCCAAGAGCCTTAAGAAAGAGTACGTTCACAGACAATTTAATGTTTTAAAAAAGACAAGAATAATAATGGTCTTTCGTCACATTTGTGACAGTACGAACCATTGTTTGCTCTATTCTTATTTTTATTAGTTTTTCCATCGCTGCTACGGAAACAGTTCATGAGATGTCGCTAGACAGACGGACAGACAGAGTTGCCTTAGAATGCGATTAATAAGAACACTAAAAATGAAACTATTACTTACATTGGTATAAGGCTATATGTATCACATAAAATACAAAATCATCACAAGTCTTTATCTGAACAGTACAAAATCGATTGCAAGCAACAACCCACAATCTCTCCAAGTTTGCCAATAGCCAACATGAGCCCAGCATGATCTAAAGCTAATAACATTATATCAAGTTGGCAAGAGCCAAGTACACCCAAGTATAGCCAAGTACAAGCCAAGTGTGGGATATAATGGTATGGCTAAGGCTGAACAACGAGAGAAAATTAATATCTCGGCGTGAAGCGAGATATTTTATTATTGCCTCTTTGGTGACAAAGATGGACTTTCAAATGGAAGTGGCTTGGATTAAAATGTAAGCGTACCTATGAAGATTTTCTTTTTTCGATGTGTATAGTTCGTAATGGAACTATTACAGTTGAGAAAGCGAAGTAAATAACAGTATTTTGACTGCACGGATAGCCGAGTGGTTGAGGTCATCAAACCAAACCCACTAAGTGCAACGTGTCGCCGGTTTGATCCCCACATAGGACAGGCGTTTGTGTGGTCAACGAATGTTTGCCCTGAGGGTGGGTGTCTTTGCGCATGTAAATTTAATGTTTGTGAAACCCACTGGGGGCTTAATATAATACAAAGATTTCATTCATTAGTGGGGGATATTTTTTTTTTTAAGATTCCCCTTTCATAATTAGTTCTTAAAGGATCTAATGCACTTGCGGAATAGAGGCAGTGCAATACACTGCGTGTGTCACGTCACGCTTTCACAATGACATAAGATTTACCTATCTGGCTTCTTATAAAGCTCTTTGAATAATCCGTTGTCGAATTAGTTTATCAAACGACTTCCATCGAATCATACCACTCAATTAGACATATGTGACAGATGCATAACAGTTATAGATTTTATGATAACCGTTTCATGTTCAGGGGATTAACGTCTTACATTTTAGATGGTGGAGAAAGTTAGGCACTTGTTTAAATTGTTGTTGTTTTATTTCTTTGCTCATTTTTTGTATTATTTAATCGTTGACATTCATGAATTGATAAGTCAGTTGTACAAGCATATAAGGTAAGTTCCTTTTTAGCTACTTGGACTTGGAGTCTTATGGCTATTTTAATAATTGCTTTTAATATAGTTGAGGATAATAATTAATACACTTTTTTCTACTTAAAACTGTCTTAATTCCAAACTTTCATATCCAAGCTTTCTTTTTACATGCGCTACATTTCAACCAATTCCATCCACATGGTTAAACAGAAACAATAGCTCATTATTCTCTATCGCATGCCTCATCTAGGGAACATATATCTCCGTCCTTGTCTCGCAGGTTGCTGAGACATCTGACAGCTAGTAGGATACCCTCATAATGATGTCTTTTGTAAAGTCTTTGTGATACCGAGCGAGCTTTAAAAGGAGACTTTTTAGACTTGAAATTGTTCCAGACATTTTGTAAAGAGTTGGAGTTAGCTAGAAGAGAATTTACTAATTTTGAAAAAAACTAGTTTAAAAACACTAATGGTCGTGTAAATTAATTTTGTTTACTGAGAAAAATGCTTTTAAAACTACTCGTACACATCCGTTTTAAAGATGAGGTTTTTCGCTGTAAAGTATTTAAGCATATTTTCAATCATACATAATAATATGTATTACTCTATTCCTAATGTTTAATTTTTGTTCTTATCCAGTTGGCGAAAATAACAACCTCGACGGCTGAAAAACCGATGTCGGCAAGGCAGACAAAGACGGTGATGACGGGGTGGCCTGGGTTCGTTCTTACCAAACTAGTTGTTCGTTGCTCATGAGAAAGACAAGTGGAAAAACAGTGGGGACTTCTTTACCCATTTGTGGAAATTAAAGGCTAGTAAGAAATAATAATTTCTGATCAGACCTCAACTACGAACATGCATTTAATTTTCATTCACAATGTTTGTACCTACACATTATGCTGTAAATAAAATAACCACAACAAATAAATGAACTTGACAACACACAACGAAATAATGAAAATCTTCGAACGTTAATTACCCAACACAGCCGGTCAAAGGCAGGCTTGAAACCACTAACCCGATCGTGCCGCCACGGATCTCACAGATCCCGGAATTACGGTCTGGCTGCGGATGTAACCGGATCTCACCTCGCTTCGCTCCCGAGACACGTATTGTATGACAATAGGATAATTGTAAAAGTAGAAGGAAAGAGAATAAAAGATGTAGCAAAAATGCATTATATTTTTTATCCATTATATTTTTTTATGTTTTTTTCGATGAAAAGTGGTTTTGATTACAGATCGAAGTGAGAAACTTTTTATTTTCCACCTAAAATCTATACATCTTTAGAAAAAGTTGGACAAAATATTAACATATTATTGATGCATTCTTTCCAGAACCATTCTCATGAATTACTATCATTCTGATTGTGAAAACCGTACAAAAAAGGCTGTTAGTTTATAAGATTTAAAGTTACTTATTTTAAGTTACAAACAGATATACCGATATATGTCAGATATTTTTTTTAAATATCACTTCGTTGTCCCACCAAAAGCCACAATATTTAAATAAAAGAAATGATCACTTATGACTTAGGGTTTTCTTATTAACTGTGGCCCGTACTCGCTTTACGCTACCCGTATGACAAAGCCTAACTCTTATGAGTCTTTCTACTCGCATTTGTTAGACACGTTGCATATGAGATATTAAGGCTAGGGTAATACTGTTATACATTTTAATATCACATCTTTTCAGCCTTGCGGTTCTTTAAATAAATAAATAAATAAATGCGGACAACATCACATACATTGTTCTGAACCCAAAGTAAGTTGCTAAAGCACTTGTGTTATGGAATTCAGACACAACGAAGGTACCACAAACACCCAGGTGAATGAAGGTCCTTTTCCAACGTAGGCAACCAACAAAATTTTTTTTTTTGATACACCTACTAATTTTTTTTAAGATAATACAGGCAAACAGTGAAGGAAAACGTCGTGAGGAGACTAGAATTCCAAATGTTGGTGATGGAGGCTCAAACCTTTCCTGTACGGGTCATACATAATCTAATTATTACAATAGTATAAATACGAAAAATCTCTTTAGTATCTATCTAGTCTAACTATAAATTATACGACGATGTGCTATAAATGTTAGTAACTTAGTACAAGCTATTATTTCCTCTTCACAATATAGTTTTATTCTTTCACAGTGACTCAACGGCGACGAGCTCGTTTGCATTATTATATCAAGTTTAAAGACCGTGTTTTGTCTTACTAGACGTACACTGCTGGCCAAATAAATAGGTACACAATATAATTTAAAGAATGGTTTAAAAAGTATTTGCAAACGTGTTCACATGTTAATAAAGTTGTTATTAGATAAGTGTGTTTGTTTTTACGTTCTACTTGAAAATTACAAAGATAGCACCAGATTTAAATTATATTCATTTTGCTTGGTCGTTTTTTGAAAAGTGGTCAACATTGGTCATCCAAATTGTGCCACTACTCCCGATTCTCTGCCTTGAATATAGTATACGAGCCTATTTTACACTAAGTACTGTTTTTTTTTAATAATGGGTAAAAAATCCTGAAATACAAAAGCAAAATGAAAACAAAGTATTCTCACCCTTAAATTAACCACATTAATTTAATGCTGATTGTTTATTAATTCATCATTTGCTTGTCTTTAATCTATGTAAATTAGTTAAAGGAGTGCATTTAATAGACAGCGCTGTGCCACTAATTCTGTCCCGCATTGCAACAAACACGTGTGCATTCAGTAGAATAAAGCAAATGTAACTAGTTAACGAACATTTGACGCTACAGTCGTATATTCATTGCATTGTTCACACAAAGTGGGATGACGCGTTCACAACAACTACTCCCGATTGTCGCAGCGAGTAAAAGTTGCTGTTTTTAACGCCAGAGAGCGCGGCAATCGCGTATTGTAAGTTGCAGACTTATTTATCGGGGTAGCCCGACTAGTTTAGAGTAGAGTCCTTAATCATGAGCAGACACGGGTTTATGGGCATTTTTTGGCCTGTTTTGTTTTTTATGCATGCGTGTTTTTGTACATGAAAATAGGATAACATTAAATAAAGATGAAAGGTTATAGTAATAATTTTGGTCATAAGAATTCATAATCAATTTAGAATTTGACACATTTTCAAGTGTTGACTTCAGACTCTGCAGGAAATCTTATGAGCAAAAGATATTCTGATCTTTGTCTTTTGCTTTGGTACTTTTCTTCCTATTTGCTCTATCTATTAAACTAATATTCTTATTAACCCCACAAAAGAGAGGTGTTATAAGTTTCATGTGGCTGGTTCCGGAAAGGATTTGAGTCTACTGTCCTGAGCTTCAAATAAGATAAATATTCCAACGTAATAGGACAGTTATAAATTAATAGTCTGTCATTTGTATGTAGGTATGTGTACTCACATCTATTATGCAATATATCTATAACAATAAAAAGCTATTACCAGTGTGAAGAAACTTTTCAATATAGAATATAGGAATACCGAGTTAGTTCATATTCTTTACCGCTTGAACATTTGCCAATAAATAGGATGCCATTTTACCACATACGTGCACTGGGCTGGTCATGGATCTTATAAAAAAGTTAGATATGCTTAAAGCAGATGAGATTTAATTGTTCCGTACCTTAAGGGTCAAAACTGAAAACTATTACTAGGATACCACTGATTGAACGTTAGTCACCAGGCTATACCTATCTCATGAAACGTGACAGCTATACCGTTATTTTTTTACAGATGGTGTATATTTGTGGTCGCTGTAGCAACACATAATAAAAATATATGCTAGTCTTACTAGCGATGCTTAAGGGGTCCATATAAATTGAACATACCATAACAAAAAGAAGATTGTGAAAAAATTATACTTTTGCAAATATACAGCCTTACTCAAGTTACTTAACGCATTGTTTTATTTATTCGTTACCTATATGACAATTTAAACCCATAGTTTATAAAAAAAAATCAAGCTAACACACTGTTGATAGGCTAACGTATGGTCAGCTTTGCCTCAATAATGAGGTTTTATTTTGTAACTTCAGGTACTTGAACCCAAAAATACCACATCCATTATAACCAGGTTGAACGTCTGTCCCGGTTGAGCAAGTTACTGCGCGTCCCGGCTTTGTTCTATATTCATTGCAGAATCGATGACAATGGTTCCGCCACTCGCCTACGCTCGGAGTTCTGTTATACTGGTTATTGCATGTTAATGCTTGTATTAGGAGTTCCAATAAAACTACTGTTGAAGGATAGAGCTGATTTGAAGTTGGATTTTCATTTGTTTAGAATTTTAGGTGGAAATCCACTTAAGTTTATGTTCTAAAGAAAATGAAGGAGGTTGCAATGTCTTTAGTTATTCAGCAGTCGCTCGTTTTAAAACACTGGTACTAAGCTGCTTTTGGTAAGTATGGGAGCCGTTAGCAACATAATTGGGAGAAGGCAGGTGAAAAGGAAAAAAAGGGATAAATATATTACTCGATTTAAAAAAAAACTTTTCTTCCATTTGAATATCAGATTCCTTAGACCTATTCCTGCTCTATACAATTTCGGTCTAAATGGTCTCACTTGTTCTGCAATTTGACTCTATTCTCGTAAACATTTTAAAAGCTCATGACTTACGAATGGCACAATTCCGATAGGAGTGTACAATTGTGCACAATTATGGTGCTTTTCCTACAACATACGAATCACTCTGTTTTTAATGATAATTCGATAAATTCTGTAATTTTGGTATTTTTTGAAATAAATTTTAATTTATTTTAAAACACCATTGACAGAGTGATGGCATCACAGAGAACACCTTGAGAATATCAAGATCGCAAAAAAAAACAGAGCAAGCAAATTGTTCCTTCTTTGTCCTGAAAGAGCCGAAAACAATATAAGAAGTGGCTTTTTCATGTAAGCAGAACATTTTTGATCCATACTATACCTAATTCTCTTGCCATTAAAGCATATTAAAAAATATCATTCAGCCAACCCTATACATTAAACGAAAATAGCAAAAAAAAAACCAAACAACATAATCTACCACCCAACAATTTACCCTAAACTGCTATATAAAAGTAAGGAACACCAACAAAAAATAAGGTTTTACAAGACAATAAATTTCCTGGCCACATACATATAAAAAAATATAATGTTCTACATATGTACAGGAAAAAGGAAGAAATTCGCACCTTTTTTATACCCTTCCCAAATACACATTCTTAGTTTAATTTACTGGTGGCTTATGAGGAAGGAAGAATAATAAACAAAAGATATATTTAGAGTTGGGACGGAGTCGAAATAATAATACACTTTTTGTTATCCCTTCCTTGCACATTAAGTGTTAAAAACGACTGTTTTGCTGTGTCTGATGTCACATTCGGTTAAGTTTAAAATAAGTTTTTTTTTAATAATTAAAAAAATATAAAAATTATAGTTGGGCAAAAATCGTCACACACTGGACGCCGGAGGGAGGACATCGGCAACGAGGCCGTTCGCGACGAAGGTGGTGTGACGATCTAGTCAAATACGCGGGGCGCACGTGGCCGGAACTTGCACAAAATAGAGAAGTGTGGAAGAGTAAGGGGGAGGCCTTTGCCCAGCAGTGGGATCTAAAGCAGGCTACATAAAAAAATAAAAATAGAACCAATTCTGTCATTGAATATTGAATTTGATTGAAAATCTCAAGATTTGAAACCTAAGTTATACATTCTGATTCCGAATACCAGACATAATTTTGAGAAGCATTAGTGGTTCACACAAATGGTTGCACCAAGCAAGATCAAATCCTCATTTTTATCGTTTTAAAACTAAATTAGTCGTTTTTAAAACTAATATTCTGTAAATTAACTTTTATAGTGAACAGAACGCGCTATTGAAAACTTCAGTTATAAATGCGAGTACTTTACAAATTAATCGATTTGAATCGCGAAGAAATCCGAGCAATTTCGTTATTGGATTTTCGTGAGTGACAAAATGTAATCATTTTTAGCTCCGTGTTCAGACTTTATTGAAATTTTCTAATTAAAGTTTAAAAGGATGTGAACAATGCGGATTCTATAAAATTTTGTCAGTTTCAATTCTAAAGTTAAGATAAAAACGTCATGTTTCATTCCATTTCCGCGAAAGCTAAAAACTAATTTAAACATTTTCTGAATATGAAACATATTATTTTAACTGCAAAAACACACAACCGACTTCAAATAAAAACTGCTGAGCTAAACTTGATACTATTTGGACATAAAAGACAGGGAATCCAATTAAAATGAAAAAAAAAGAATCAACAATCAGGTCATCTAGTCCGAGGTTCCAAAAACACACATAAAAAAAGACGAATTGAGAACCTCTTCCTTTTGCAGTCGATTAAAAAGACGGAAGCAATCACCTCTCACACAGAGAATGGAACAATAACATAACAATACACCATCGATTTCCTTTCATTATCATTCACTTAAACCAATCCAATTTAAATCGAATCACACAGTGCACAACTCGATTACGTAACCAAACAAAAAATAATCGAACGACTCGACTACTTTGTTACATCACTAGAGCAACACTGTGGTTAAAATGTAATTCTTTATTAAAGTAATTACTCAAGAAATATCTTTCATACTACAGCTCTGGAGACGTCTTGTTTTGGCGTAATTTCGTTAAACAATGGAATGAGTGACGAAAGCTGGAGACAAATGAACGTCGAGTAATTTGGAGTCATTTTCAAGAAGAAATTGTATTACTTGGTGTCTTAAGGTCAAAAGAAAGAATAATAACAGTGTGTGCTTCTTTGTAAATAAAGGGAATATTTAAAAGAGAAGGAAATGTGTTTTTAACAAGTGTAGGTGTCGATATAAAATAAAATATCTGCTAATATATGCAGTAAATTAAATAATTAGTAATATATGAATTTAATTTAATAATTAGTAATATATGCTTGTGTATATTGTGTATATTGTGATCTTTACTATATTGTTTAAAATTTCGTAATATTTTTGTTGAGTTTTCTCTATAAATATTTAACTAAATTTTAACTAGGTCAAAAATATCTTTTTGACCTGTATTACCTAAATTAAGTGTTACTTTGAACTTCTACCGGATCCGCGCAATTGGTAAATGTCTTCTTTGATGATGTCCATTTGCCTGCGGTGACGTCATGTCGAAGTAATAAGTTTTCAGTAATATATCGTGTTTGTTAAACTAAAGATCAAGCCGATGTTAATGATTATGGTAAGAGAGTTTGGAAATACCTGCTACCTCATATTTTAAATTCACTACCTAAAGAAATTAAAAAAAAAAATAATAAAACAAAATAAAATTAATATTGTGAAAAATACACTCAAACCATATTTTCATAAGACTGTGACTCCATGAGGGCCTACAATCTAGATGTAATAGATTTTTGCTACTTATGTATTATTTAGAATTACTTTTATTTTTTTTCATGGAAATAAACAGATTTTTCTTTTTTTGCCTTCGTTTTATTTACTATATTATATAATTTAGTGATACAAATAATGTCACTGCAAAACTTAAACTTTGAATAATTTGGTTGAACAACAGTTAGACGTTCGATACTCACTTGACGTTGTCGACACTTTGACAGGTCAAAGCGTAACACAGAGAAAACAGCCCATTTCCTCACACCTAAGTCGGTCAAACAGATTTGAACTACGTACCGGGTGATGACTGATGAGGTATCCCTGATTACTGGACAGTGTGGCAACACCGCTCAAAGGGTGTTTCGGATGTGTATACTGACAGAAAACGTATTGTTAGGCACGCCTGGGTACGGATTTGAATTGTCTCCTTTGAGTTGTTGTGTAGGTGTGGGGGCAGAAGGTTAAGTTTATTTGGTGCGTGAAATATTACTTAAATCGAAAGTTTTGATTTATGGCTTTCTTTTGCTTGAAGATGATAAATTGTTATTGTTTTATTATCATTAACTAATTAGACGTTCTTTTTTCTTCTTCTTGAATATGTCTAACATAGTCCGGTTATATTCCCTAGACGGCATCTGCCTGTTAAAGAAAACAATCCTATCATAATCCAATCGTTTTGAAATCTGGAAGTATAAAAGAAATTCGATTTTTATTTTTGTAAAAAACTCTTAACCAATCACTTTTTTAACCAGTGAGATAATATTCATGACTTTGAAATTAATACAAATAGATGTATTACCTATTATGTTAAACCTTCTGTCTTGATTTACATTGTGGGCATTCATGCATTGTCATTCTAATTTGGGACGTGGTTTGTTTCGTTAAACCATACAGAAATGAGAAGATATTAACATAATTTGGCATTTTTTTTATATTCTAATTAAACGACGTACTTAATCAGAATTTTTACTGCCTAAGAACACTCGCGCATAATTCTCTTTGAATACAACACAAAATTCATGAGATTTGGTCCCATAGACAGACACCCCTCTTTTTGCATCGATGGTTAAAAATAAGTAGCAACAAGACCAAGAAACGACTCTTAAAAGATATTGACGTTAAAAAGCTAAAGATATATATAAAGCGCATCATCTGTTTATCTCCTACAGTGAGCAGTAAAAGTCAATTAATTTAACGTTCTTGTTACTTGCAGACAGACATTAGTATACCCTCCAGCGCTAAATGAGCCACTTAAGAAGAAATATAAAGTACATAAACGTTTGAAAGCTCGTTGTAAGTACGTCGTGAAGTTTTTTTTAATAAGTTTTAGTTATAATCCATATTAGTTAATATCATTAATATGTCTGCCTGTCTAACAGACAGGCAGACACTCTTATTTTGATAAAAATATAAGACTTACGTTGATGTAATTTGTATGATGTAGTTTGAACTCCAAGAAAGGATATAAATTGCTTTATAGAATAGAAACTGTCGTTTGCTTTTATATGCCGAGGAAGCATATCAGCTACTTTTTGCTTGTGGTATTTGTTTTTCTTGCATCCAAAATGCATCCAAAAAACGGCTTAAGATTATTTATGTTCCAAGGGTCAGTAAAGTTTCAAGAAGGGTCAAAGGGTTGTAATGAACTACTCAAGAACTACAAGAATAGCTCCGTGGTAAAAGTCGTCATGCCGAACCCGCTTTGCGCCACGTGTTTCAGGTTCGCTCCTCGATTAGAACACAACTTGTGTGATCCACGAATGCTTGTCCTGAAACCTCCGCGATCCAAGAATTAAATTTCTTTGTGCAGGAGTTGTAAAAAGAAAAAGCTAACATAATTTTAACAAAACTGATGAATCAATGTACCTTACAATTAAGTCAAATAAAGAAATACAAATTATCAATTAAAAGTTACGTAGCTCTGCTAAATATTTACTCAAATACCATTTAAAGGGGTGTCCAATATAGAATACCTCTTCATAAAACTTATCACTAAACTGTTTGCAAGGAGCAAAAAAAGATGTGCAAATGTTTTACATCCACGAGTCGAGGTTGGTAAATAAATTCTTTTTTTTCTCGTACTCTGCCGCAGTTTACCCCGGGGGAGGCTTTTGCTGCTTCACCGGACAAGTAATAAATTCCGCTTGTGGTAAATTGGTTAGGGGATACACCATGGAAACTTCAAACAATAATTTGAGAAAAATTGCTGCAGGATAACTTGGTAATCAGATAAATATTTAGTGTAAACAAAATATTATGCTGATGTAGTGTACAAATTGGGAGAACAAGAATTAATTTATTGGATAAATTATCACTTTGAAATAAACGTATCTCACATTTCCGTTTAATAAAGTTAGACCAAAATCAATACTTTCCAAATAGGAAAACCATACGAGAGATAAAAAAAACATAGCTTTGCAACAATTGGTTCGGTAATTCTGATGTTTGAATAATTATTGTTGCGAATTTCTTAACCCTTTTGCAATGAACAGGTCGCGCTGGAGAGATTATGGAGAGGCCTATGTCCAGCAGTGAACTGCTACAGGCTGAGATGATGAACCCTAGTTTTGTATGGAACCCTAGTTTTGCGAGTTCGATTCACGCTTGGTTTCATTTTAGTAGTGACAGAAACAATTCTATGAGTTATTATTTTCCAGAATACAATTAAGTATAATATTTGCATCTATCTCATAAAAGTTAAATACCATTCAAGTGTTTATTAAATTTTCTCAGAATGACATAATTTATACATTAATATCAAAGTTTAGGAGTCCTAACGGAAATTCGTCGAAAGTCTAAATATTTGTAAACAGTCGAAAAATTAACATCAAGGAAACAATTAGAAGTATGAAAGTTAATTAACTTCTGACTTTCTGGGATAGACGAGTCAGTAATGAGAATTACGGTGGGTTTCACATGTATGTGAACGCGATTAGTTTTAGCTATAATCTCTGTTCTCATTGTTTAACAAGTCCTGAAAGTAAATTTTAATCTATTTCAAAAGAAAAGTGTTCAGTTCTTTACGTATTTACTTGAGAAAAATGTATTCTGGAGTTTGAAATGAAACTACTTTCACGGATTTTTTCGCGGTTTAATTTTAGATTTTAGTTCCCGACGTTTCGAAACCTTTGCAGGTATCATGGTCACGGGCAGACTGAGATGGCGTTCGTCTTGACAGAAGATGTTGCTCGTTCTACCTCCATATTTTAATTAATTATTTGTGGTCCGACCTACGCAGTATGAGCTCACTGTGTCTTGCAGCGCTGCTCTTGGGTTTGGCCTTGAGTTTATTTATTATTGGATCCCAAGTAGGTGATATCATAAATCTAAAATTAAACCGCGATAAAATCCGTAAAAGTAGTTTCATTTTAATGTCTAACATTCGCGTAAACATAAGAAACCACTATATTCTGGAGTTATTTAAAAATACGCCACTTACTACTTAGTTTTTAATACACAGATTCGGGTCGAAATTTCAATTTTTACTTTTATATAGTCGTTGTAAAGTCGGTGTGAATCGCCAATATAAAAACAAATGGAAAAATCTCATTTATCTACAGGTTTCCTTACAATGTTTTCTCAACCGTTATTAAAAACATCAATCAACGAAATTGATGTAACAATATCTAAAATTAATTTGACTTTTTTTTGTTACCTATCTATTGAATGTTTTTATAACGTACAATTTGGCTCAGAGATGTAAAGAAAACTAAAGACATTAAATTTGGATTTAAACTCGATCACATATGACTGAGTTCTACCAAGCTCTCTAGTGAAACTGTCCCTGAGTAATGAGGATTAGTAAGCTTGCCGTCTAACGATAAAGATATAATTAAGTGAGACAGATTAACGTATTTCGTTTTCTCTTCGCTTTACTACTGGAACGAGGGCTTTATCTTTTAATAAGTTTCCTTTTTCACAAGGCCATCGTAGATAAAGTATCTTTTAATCAAAATAGTGTAGTAGAAATTCTAGAGCTACTTGAATATTAGGGCTTAGCTATCTTTTAGAAGATAAGTCTAAAGGAGATACTATGCATCTTAGTAGCATCCCTCTTTCCATATTTAAATATTTGACTTAAAAAGTCGAATCTATCCGTCAGATAGATTTCCTAAAACTTTTTTTTCTTTTATCGCTTAAACAAAAACTGAATATGATGGAATAGGTTGCCATTTCGTGTGACGTCACTTGTCAGTACACTTTTTGCCGACAAGTGACGTTGAAATTTCACTAGCTTTGATGTACTTTATCTTTGTTTTTTTTTGCATTGATTTGAAAGTAAATACGAATCCATCCATTTTTTAAATGCAGTTTACGGAATTATTCGTTTTTATTAGTAAAATTTTTAATAAAATTAAGCTTCTATACCATAAAAGTGGTTTTCAGATAACCTTAGTCATTTTTTATGAAG
This sequence comes from Trichoplusia ni, assembly GCF_003590095.1. Taxonomy (NCBI): domain Eukaryota; kingdom Metazoa; phylum Arthropoda; class Insecta; order Lepidoptera; family Noctuidae; genus Trichoplusia; species Trichoplusia ni. The sequence continues at coordinate 6,696,753 of NC_039489.1, read as the reverse complement.
GTTCTGATCTAGATAGATAAAGAATTCACGAGAAACCCACCGAAACAATATAGATTATTATAAGCCCATCTTACTCTCAATATTTTACAATCCAGGACTTTATTAAAATAAACCGGTGAATTGCGAGATTGAGCGTAACGAATTCGTTATGACGTAGATGGTCACCGTTCTATGGACCTATATCTTAGCCAAATATGTTCTATAGAAATAAAAACCGAACCACGCTAAATTTAGGTTTAAAATGTCACACAGTAACACGAAGTTCGTGCACGAGAATTTTCATCATGAGCTTGATCGGATTTATAAAGTTTTTCTAAAATTATGTGTTGCGTACAACAACTTTGTATTAAATTATTTAATATTAAGCTTGTGTTGGCAAATTTGATTTTGGGTTCGAGTCTGTATATAAATTGTTGGTTATACTCTCTAGGGGTATTAGAGAATATTAAATTACGGGGGTTTAGGGGAAAGCTCAATATGGACCTTTTAACAACGTTGGCTTTCTTGCTTTTGTGTGAGGACTTGCTTAAAGCGCTATAAGGAAATTCTGACGGCCTAATACCAGCTCCTTGAAATCACCATGAAGTTCTATTAAAAAAAAAAACGAACTGATGTGAAGAATTTAATTCTTGTGTAGCGAGAGGTTTCACAAACATTCAAGTCACATGCCCAAATACACCCAGACGCAAAACAAGCATTCGTGGAACAATAAAATGCTTGTTTCAGAAGCTAGCTAAGGCGTATCGTGACGCCCAGATAACTGGGTTGAAGAGTTTAGATAAGCAGTCGCTCCTTGTAATACACCGTTACATAGCTGCATCTGGTTTGACTGGAAGCCGACCCCAACAAATTTGGGAATAGATTAGGATGATGCCAATGTTTGTGGAACCTACCAATGTCCGTCACAACCTTTTTTTAATATAATAATAGCTTTATAATCTTAACTTTATAAAAAAAATCTCTGAACGATTACATGCAAAAATATGCCATTATATTGTAATGTAATACTTATTTGTAAATGTAAAATTTATGATTATTATTATGAAAAATTTGTACGCTGTATATACAGCAAAACATGAAGGTCAATAATATATTGTTATAACATCTTACATTACCCCTGTATACTCATGTTTTACAAATAAATGTCTTTTATCTTTATCTTTTTTTATCTTTAATCTAAACTTTTACAGACTTGTCTTAATTACCAGCTAGAAAACAGCTACATCTTAATAACTTGTCTTTAACTCATGAGCCAATGAAAAATATTTCTATCGACGAGAATGCCTACTAAATTCCATTTTCTATTGTCACGCAGATTTCTATAAATAAAAATCAATCACAACAAAAACTGAAGCACTAACAAAAATAGTTGACAGTTTGTTTGAAACTGGGTCGATTGTATCAAACGCATTTGATTGGATAACGTGTTACGAGATTATGGAACAATGTTTTTATTATTTTTGTTAAAAACATCCCCGTTCCGTATACATAAAAATCACTTAGTAATAGTATTATTTTAATAACAAAACTTACAAATAAAAACGAATGCGGCAAACTCGATGAAATTATGGAATCAAATGACAGCTATTTCAATGCAAATAAAAAAAGAAGAGATCAAAATCAGTCCATTCAGTCCAAAGTTCTGAGCTAAAATAAAAACAAAAAAATATACAACCTTTTTGTTTTTTGAGTCTGTTAATTATAATATAATTGACTTAGGGCCGATTTTTCAATCGCCAGATAACTTTTATTCGATGAATATATTTGACGTTTTGACAGCTTTTGTATAGAAAATATGTCAAACGGCCATATTTATTCCTCAGATAAAAGTTATCTGACGATTGAAAAATCGGGCCTTAGGTGATCATTATGGTCACTGTATTCCTCTATAAAGATGGCTCAACTATGAGTTTCAATTTTAGCATTTGCCTATTTTTAAATGAATTGAACTTTGTAGAAACATAAACCATTGTTCATTTTTGAAGGCTCGATCACTTCAAAACTATGTAGAAAAGATTTGTTCCGGATTCATTCAATTCACAATATATTTTTTTTTTAATCAATTTTCAACTCAAAAACCAAGTTACCAAAAAATAATTGGCAAAAATATTCTTCCCAATATGATTTCCACATTTTCCGTTGGACATTCAGTTCTACATAGATTTTAGTTAACAATGCATTTGCATATGATGAAATTCTCGCGTTAGTTGGTAACTTGCAAAAACTGTAGCGTTTGCCTCCGCTGTCTGTAGTTACGCAGAATTTGAATAAGACCTACATTTTGATTGTTATCGATAAATTGAATTTTATAAGAAAGAAAGAAAAAGTTTTTAATAAAATACTAGGTACTACTCAAAAGACATTTGGACACAGTAGTGAAAACCAATTAGTGGTAAGCTGCTTGATATAACAACAAATCTTCTTATTATAAACGCAAAAGTTTGTACATTTTGTTCCTCTTTCACGCAAAAACCACTGAACGGATTTAGACAAAACTTAGTATACTGATAGTTTATAACCTGAATTAACACAAAAAATATTTTTTATCAGAATTTATTTCAGCTAGTACTGAAAAATAACATCAAGGAAAGGCAAGAGATGTTACGGTCATATGTATTTTGGTGATCAACAAATACCTAAATTTGAGGGTGCTTGACCATAAATTGATTTGTTTACTCTAGTACAGAACCCAAATGTTGCAAGTAAGAATTGCACTTTACAAGTCTTTTAATATCGTCTTTTTTTAAAGCCGATATTAAAAGCCTGCTTTTGTTTTTCAGATAATATAGAAGTGAAAACTGGAGCGTAACTGTAGATAAGTTGTAAAATAAGCGTATCTATTAACACAGTGTTATTGGAGCAGATAATTTGGTTTATTTTTGTTAAGGATTTTAGTATTTATTGTATTTGTATACAATATAGTGTCCAATTGATTATAATCTGTCATTTTTTTTGCATGAATATAACTTTATTTTATTTTTTACTCAATATTAGCAATTAAAGAACGTAAGTTTTAAGATATGATTAGATTACGTACCCAAAGGGTTATAACGGAACACTGAGGCTCCGCAGTCTGTCCGTCTGTCACCATGCTGTATCTCATGAACCGTGATATCTAGCCAATTGTTTTTTTTACAAGAAATGTTTTTGCTAACACTAACATACACTTTAGATACAAAAAGAGATGAAAGGAGAAGCACCGGTTCTTACGGTAACATAAATGTGCATTGTGCATAGCTACAAAGCTGTTTGTATGGAACCCTTTAGTGTCACGGTTCCGACTCGTAATTGACCGTTTTTTTTTAAGATGTTGAATGTTGTAAATGAATTAACTTCTATTTCTATAGTTTCTTTAGCGGCTTTGATGAATAACTTCGGTTTCTTTCACAGAAATAAGTTAGTCTAACCATATAATATATTTTCGTAATAAAATTAGAAACTTCATTTGAATAGTTCAGAAGTTTTGAATCAAAGTTAATTTAAGTTTTACAAATATTTGAAACTAATTAAAACATTTCGTGATTTACAATACCTTAAAATTTAATTTAAATATTTGTTTATACTTAAGATAACGTATCTAAAAAAATCATTTTTAACCGTAATTTTTTGGGTTCTATAAGTAAAAGGTAAAACCGTGCTACAGAACCATGTTACAGAGGCTCTGCTGCCCGTTGGTCTAACTCTCTGTCAGTCCGCTGTCAACAGGATGTATCTCATGAACCGTGAAAGGTAGAAAGGTGTTATTTTTACAGATAATGTTTTTCCGCCGCCGCTCTGTAATAACAAATACTTAAAATAGAGATCTATCTAGAGGAATATATAGAGCTTAATCTGTTTTACATTTCTCATCTCACAACGTACCAATAACAAAATATTCCTTTATCGATACTTTCATTCGATTATCGATATACACACAGTCGCAACACTAGTGGCACCATCTGTATCTCACAGCGGGAAATGTTTCCTGAATATTTGATTCTTTATCATGGTGTTAAAGTTCATGTGTGCATTTATAACGTAGATACGTTGCTCTGTAACGATTCCCAGTTACGTTATTGGACTTAAGTGGTTCAATATAGAGGAGATTTTTCTCGTGAATATTTTTTTTAGGTAGTATTTAGTTTAAATAGATTTTTTACTTTTTATTTATCTCGATAGTTAATCGATTTAAACGATACTGAAAAAAAGCCTGCATATGCATTATAATCATCGGTCTAGATTTTTTCCAGCTATGGAGTCGAACGTGTAATACAAGGTACGACTGCCTATCTGACCTATTTAACCCTGTTATCTTGGAAAACGCTGCAGAATGTTTCTCAGACTTTCTAGCTTCTAACGGATTCTGGATTATCTAGCCGAGCACCAAAACTTAACGGACCTGCCAACACGGAGGAACTCATTTTAACATAGACGGTCACCTATCCAAGGAGCAAGCGTAGGTTAATCTATGATCAACTTGTGCTGTTGTTGCTTAGACACGAGCGCCTCGTGCAATGTACATGTTTGTCGATATTTTATTTATATGTATGTTCAACCAGTGTCAATAGGCAGTCTGAAACACACATTTGGTAGTAGAACAAAACATTTAAATTGATAGCTACTCTGTTAATCTCAATATACGCATAAAACTAATAGGCTTACAACTGTCCAGTTTAAAAAATAAGCTATTTTTCTAGTCAAACCTCCAAAATTAAGGGGTCGAACATTATTTTATACAAGCCATCCAAATACTCAATCAGAAGCAAAATCCAAAAATAACTTATGCCGAATTCGACGGACCAACTACCATGCTTTCAAGTAATATTATTACAGTTGTGAGAGCGAGACACCGCTATAGAACCTTATAGAACGCTATCACGTTTCCACAACTACGATACGACTTTTTAAGACGTGATAAGCCCCGCCATTGAAATTCAGCAAATAGGTTTATGAAATGTAAATGCGTTGGCCGTGGGAAAGGGTCTTAAACACACCCTTAGGAACTCTTCTGTCTCAGCAAAAATAACAAAAAAAGCTGCAGGGAATTGTCAGATTTACGTGTGGATAGACAACGTGTCAGGGTATAAGGATTTTGATAAATTATTGTAAGGAAACTAGCTGTCAGAGCAAACGTTGTTTTGGCATAATGCAGATAGAAAAATTATATAGGTATTTATGAATGAAAAAATAATGCTGGTGTGAAAAATAGGTGTTGTCCGATTCTCAGACACATAGATGTGCACAAAATTTATAAGAATCGGTCGAGCAGTTTTGGAGAAGTTCAATTACGTACACTGTGACACGAAAATGTGAAGAGACATGGAAGAGACACATATTTGGATTGTTAAACTGATATTAAACTAAACCATTCAAATTGAGTTTGACTCGAGATAATCTTGGTTTCATGCAATTAAAATATAATGTCTAAAAATGTTAATATAAATTATAAACATCCACGTTAAGCCACATTTGAAACGGTCGTAAATTTGATGGATGAAAACCAATTTCTATTTCTTTATCCTATTGATACTGAACCCTCAGTGTCTTAAGGTCTTTTCACTTGACCGGTTAGCATACATAAAATTTTAACTGTCGACCCATCAATTTTCGTATCCTCAAAAAACAAGCCAAGCTCTCTTAAAACATTGTTTCCAGTGGTACATACTTGGTCAGTAGCGTGTTCACCGCAAACCAAATGAAAGCATAAAGATAAATAAGATATATTACCAAAAAATATAAATGTGAGACGGCCACGAGCGCTAATAACTGCCGAATGTGTGTAATGCTCTGTGCAGAGATAAGTGGGGGCATTTATCATTGGGTAACACCAGGAAACCATAATTATATCAAGGCACAGATAAGCTCGTGTTATTTAAGGCTCTTGAATTTTATTTGGAGGGTATTTTTAGACTTCATGTTTTATAGACTGCACGAATACCGAGTGGTTAAGGTCACGTCAAAGCCACTGTGCGTATCGTATCGTATCGCGGGTTTGATCCAAGCGTAGGGCAAACATTTAAGTGATCCACGAATGCTTGTTCTGAGTCTAGGTGTTTTTGTGCATGTGATGCTTGTTTGTTAAACCTTGTGATTAGGTAAATAACTTACTACAGGAGTCGATAAAAAAAAGGAAAAAAAAAACTGTTAATAATAACGATATAGCTAACCTTATAAATGTTCATGAAGATTCATTACCACCACATTCCCCAAAACGGAGATCACATTTAATTTATTGGTAAACACGTTTGCAAACATAATTTGGTTTCGTATCAGATAACCGCTCCAGTTTTGTTTACCCTCTGCGGTGGGGGAAATCTCAGAAGATTTATTGTGAGGAGTAATGTTGATACTGATTTCGAAACTGGAAGACTGGGGCAAATTATGTATAAGTTTTTTTGGTACGAGTTAGTTGGCATTTCCAAAAAAAAAAACTCATCCAAAATATATTTCATTAATCTACAATATTCTAAAATACCAGGCCAAGTGCAAGAAAATAGCCTCCCATATAATGTCTTTCCCAAGAGTTGCTTAACCTTGATTTTGAATTTTAGTATTTTTTGTAATGCTATACGGCCTGGCGAAAACCGGACGTACAAATGGACAGACAGACCAACAGACAGCGAAGCCTCAGCAATACGTCTCTATTTTCACCATTTTTTGGATAAGTAAGTTACGTATGACAGTGTTCCTAGGTCTCATTATAGGTATCAAACTTAAATATCACAAAGAAGAACCGCACAGTCAAATAAGAATTCATGAAATCTTAAAAGCCCGATCAAAGATTACAGTAACATCTGATGGAAATCTAAGTAGGCAAGGATTCTGATCAAACATAACTCAACCTTTATTCCGGAAGCTTGACGACCCGCCTTCCCTACACAAGAAATTGCCAATGCAATATAACATAACCCGATCAAGTCGAATCCACTCTTACAATATTGATACAAAGTACAAAGCATTCCATACTCTATCCCCTTCTAATAGAGTCGTAGTGCAAATGAACTGTATAGAAAATTCGACGAGCGAAAAATGTACGGGACTTTCATAGGATTATTTATGGCTGTTGAAGATATCTCTGTGGTAAAAATTTTAGTATATTTCGAGCATTCGCGTATAGGTCGAACATTTTTGTAGAGCTTGGATATATTTTGCGTGTAGTGAGGTTGATTCAAACGCTGGCTTACATGAAATGCGGGTTTATAGACTTTTTTTGAAAGAGTAGAACAAACAAAGATCAACCGATATTTTTTTAACGGGTTTTGTTATAGCCACATTTTTGGGCTTTCAATCGAGAGAAGAGTAAACTGGAAAAATTATTGTTTTAACACCGTTTGAAACACTATGTTGACAATTTGAATTGAAAACGACACCCCGACACCGGTACGAGGAATTTCATCCTTGTGTCGCGGGGGGGTTTTAAAAAGGTTACAAGACAAAAGATCTATGCGCAAATACACCTAGAGAAGCTGTCGTGGACCTCGCAATTGCGGGACCTCAGCAGTCAGAAGAGATAGTTGGATGTACCTATTAATTAGAATATGCAGATTTTGTTTGTACAAAATCTTATCTGAAGAATAGCAAAAAGTACTATCCTTGAAAACACTCCTAACTAATTTGGACACTTAGCATAAAAAAACTCATTTAGTTGCACATTTATGCATTCACCGTGGCTTGAGAGAGTTCTTCGATTGTCTGTCCATGTCCACCAAATCAATAATAAAAAAAAATCATACCAGATTTGACCACGAAAGCAGCTCTTATCGTATACATACGTTAAGTTCTATAAAAAACCTTGCCAAACCCAGAAGCAAGTAAATTAGGAATTATGATCCTTCAGGGAACACTCAATCTCATCCACAAAATACTTAACACATTTAAAACGTCACCGCATCTCTTAACAACAACAAAACCTCTACCAGTAACCCTTAAAATTAAACTGTGACAGTTATAGAAACGAGACAGCACTCTACACTGCGTACAGCGCCATCTCTGTTTCTCAATTGGAACTAATTTACATTAAGAGGTGATAGCAAGCCCCCAGTACTTAAAAGCAAACGTATTTCAATGTGGCTTTCATAAATTCAGGCTGCCAAGGTTGTGGTCAAGCTTTAAGGAGTTAAAATAAATCCCGGCGATGGTTGTTAAGTAATAAATTCAAGACTAGATTAAATTCGTGCTTTTGTCTTGGACTTTAGAGTTTCTATGTGGCTAAGGCCTTTGTTTGGTAGCTTTGGTTTCTATAGAGTGTTGGTTTGCGTTTTATTTCCTGTATTTATAAATGGTGCTTTGAATTTAAAAGCTTCCTTGTATGGAAGCAAATCATTATATTACAAAACTGCATTTTGCATAATCTGCATAGTACCTATATCTATATGATACTTTTTACATGATTGGCAGTTTTTTTATATAAAAAGGTATAAACTAAATACATAGTAAAGGTATAAAAAAAACACAAAACTGATATCACTGTAAAAATATTAAAATAATATACCTACCAGTTCTCATCTATAACTTATCGACCATTTAAATTTTGTTTAAAGTCGATCATTGAACTCCACAAGTTTATTCATACCTAAACAAAACTTCTACGTTTATTACAACCCAAAAACTTTCCCGAGATGTTACAAGAATAAAAAAAAAACAGAAACTTAAAGATTTAAAAATCCCTTTTTATGCAGTTTTTGACTGTCTTATTATCTGACCAACGAAAAAGAAACAGTGATTGTGAAGTTCGCCTTGTCTGTTAAAGTCATCAGTCAGTCACTCAACTTAAACTTTGCTCATATTTTTGTATTAGGCGCTTCCTTTGCTTCTCTCGTTAATGATTCTAGGATTTTCACTTGCTTTTGTATTTAATTGTTTCAGAATATTAGGTTTTTTATTTATTGTGGTATGGTTGGTAGAAATAAACACCGCATACTTTTTGGTAAAACCACCAGCGCCACTAACCAGCGAAATGTTGTTCATGAAAATGTCAAATTTTCAATGTGATTCAAAATATGAATATTCTTGGAATCAATAAGCCTAACTAACGTTAGCTAGTGATACCTAGTGTACCATGTGTCTAGGTCTTCTGTAAAAAAAAATACAATTATTTATCAATACAGCAGATTCAAAAGCGAAGACCGTCTTACTCTTTAATACCAACAGTACCTACAAAAAATAATCCATTCTCATAGTACAGGCACTAAGAATTTATTCTCCCATATTCCTCATATTTTCTTCATGCTTTGTTTTTATACTTGACTCTTTAAGTAACATGCCACGCATAGCAACAAAACGTGTTTAACGCAGCGACGTCGCCCGTTCCGTGATTCTGAATAATAATTACTGAGTTTTTAGAGCGGGGGTTCCCCCTTCACTGAATTTGTTTTAAGAAAAGAGTAAATGTAAGAAGTATTTATAGCTCCTTTATGTTTTGTTTTTAATGTCATTTAAAAATACTTATAATTTATTTTGCAATGTAAAATGATTTTCGGCTCACGTGGGGTGTGACACATATTTCCCATTACTGTTTTTTAATTGTAACTCGTCTTTTCTTATTTCTAACGACTGCTATTTTTTTTTTATTGTTTGTAAGGCTGTGTCACACGCGTGCGTGAATAAACGTATTTTCTTTCTTTTCTTTCTTTCAAAGCACGATGTATTTAGTTCATCAAAATATGATTTAAGTACTTGGTCACGATATATTTGTGGTAGTTGACAAAAATACTGAGAGGTTTGACGGATGATAAACTAAACATTGAGTTAATTGATATAGTTTTTTAGGAACTCTGAGATATTACTTAATCCAATGCTCTTCGTAGCAGTATTATTTTTCAGTAGACTGAATTAAATAACCTAATAAATAATTTAGGGCTTTATTCTAACTTTTTGCTATTAAATACTAATACAAATCAATTGCGCAACCTTAAAATATATAATAGCTTTTTTATTCCAAACGAATCGTAAAATGTTATGGAAAAACACTTTTCTTCTTCCCACAGCAAATTCAGATATCCTAGCGAAGAAAGATTTAAAATCCCTTTAAAATTGAACTTATATCCACTGCAAACAAGCTGAAGACACTGGGTCAGTTTGCCTATTTCTAGCAAACTTTAAACTATTCATGAGAATGAAAATTCAACCTTACACTTCAAGAAATAAAGTTCTGATTTCCAATTTGAAAGTCATGTTTAAATTTATGATTTATGCCTTTGGCCGCAGTGCGGAAAATGAGGCTAAAAATGTTTGTTTATCGCTGAAATATTAATATGGGTGAAGTGATGCGCCTTTTGCTGGGTTAATCGTGAAATTTAATATTTTTTTGCCGACATTTTGAACTAAAAAGAAGTGGTAGTTTAACATTTTATGGAGACTAAGTACTAACGTGTCTAATTAAATCTGGTTGAATTATGTCATTAATTAAATAGTTATGTAATCATAAAAATTATTTTAAATTGCAAGCAAAGAAAAAATATTAACTATAAAATAGTAAAAAGACTGGAGAAGGATAGTCAACAAAGTCAAGAAAGTTCAGTTTAAATTTGAAAAAATTATATGGAAGACTCAATGAGCGGTTTAGCGGGAATTTTTTCTCTCATCATTTTTAAATTACGCGGCTGGAACTTCAATAAGGATAGCTTTGTGATTAATTATATTTTTTCAATGCAGATCATTCTGTAATTCGCAATTTATCCAAAAAACAGCTTTAACTGATGATTGGCACTTTTTTACACTTTTCCTCAACTTAAACCCCAAACATATAACTGTTACAACCCCATACAAATGTTCTCCCAAAATCCACACCAAAACAGCCTTCAGAATCATAATACAGGCAAGAACATCTATCGAACAGAAACACAAAATCGATGAACAATGCAACCACGCTCCAACGAGAACTTTAGTCACTCAATCGAGATCCCAACTATTTCAAAGTGAAGCAGTCACCTAATACAGTGCAGTTTATAGATAAATCAATTTGCACGAGACAGTACACTGCAATTGCTAGAGAATTAATTCGAAATCGTGAACAGAATTCTGTTAAAGTTAATTGTTATTTTAAATAGAATTTTCTTTCAGTTGATTTATGTATGTTTTGTATGCTTTTGGCTAATTGGGCTCGTATGTTTTGGGAGTCAGATGGAATTGTGGATATTGTTCAATATTTTTAGGGTTTCATACCTAAATTGTAAGTGTTTACCAGGCAGTTTTTCATTAACCATAAGGGTCGTCGCACACGGGCAACCGGCCACAACTACAAAACGCCGCTACAGGCATATTTACTGTAGTTTATAGGGACTCGCCGCATAAGGTTGAAGCTAGTGGTCGCCACACGCTACAAAACATTGCTCGCTCTTCTATATAAACTGCGTAAAAGTATAGAAAATATGCCAGTAGCGGCGTTTTGTGGTTGTAGCCGGTGGCCCGTGTGCGGGAACCCTAATAGCTAAACTGTTGTTATTTCACATAATAAACCAGATTATATATTCCTATTGTATCCCGCTATAGCAACGAATTTTAATACAAAAAGAGGTTAAGTAACAAATCCTCAGGTCATACATTTGAAGGGTTCCAAGTTTTTAATGCATATTGGTTTTTTTTTGCCTGTTCCTACGGAAACCTCACTGACTCGCACTTGACAGTATTTTTGCTCTTTGCTTTTACACCGCCAATTTCGTAGTTAATTTCCTCTATGCTCAGTTACGTATTCTGGAGTTTTTTTTCATGATTTTCGTAAGTAAGTAAAAGGTATTAATAAAAAATAAAATGTGCTTGTGTGGTTTTATTTGTATCAAATAAAAAGTCCAAAAAATTAGCAATCATGGCAATCGGGTTAACATTTAAAACGATACGAATGCAGAATTTCGCAAACGAATCCAATTAACACTTGAATATATAAAATCGAACACAATTTAAAATAGTGATACTTTCCCGTTATCCATATATAAATCGTTATTCCTATTAAAATAAAGGACAAATGTGACTACGGTATTTTCGACACACTTTGTCCAAAATGACTTAATGAAAATATGGCGTATTGTCCAACAAGCTATCTGCTTTCCTCTGTAAGTAAAATATAGGATTGAGTGACTTAAAGCCTGTAAAGTTATTAAAGACGGAGAGATTATATTATATTTTGCACCTGATTGGAATTTCTGTAAGCCAGGATCTACATGGATGACGACAATTATCAAGTAGGCAATTTTTTAAAGCTCGGTGTATCACAGAAAAATCTTCGTACTGTCTTGGAAAACGAGTAAAAAAACAAACAGTAGTTTTTTTTTTATAATCAGCACTATGGAATATAACGCTTGTGTCACAATTTTTCACGAAAGTTCAAGTCAAGACAGCTAGAATCAAAACAAGTATTTGTGGATCACATTTGTTCTACACGATAATCGAATCCTCCATCTATACGTCGCGCTTAGTGGGTGTTTCGGGTTACCTACAACACTACACCATTCCACTACCCGTGCAGCCAAATTCAATGGGAAAGACATTAGGATAAGCTTTCCATCATCATCGGCACAGCCTTTTCCCAACTATGTTGGGGTCGGCTTCCAGTCTAACCGATTTCAGCTGAGTACCAGTGTTTTACAGGAACGACTGCCTATCTGTCCTCCTCAACTCAGTTACCTAGGCAACACGATACCCCTTGGTTAGACTTGTTGTCAGACTTTTCAATCTTCTGACTACCTGTAACGACTGTCATAGAAGTAGCAATTTAATGTACCTTCCGAAACACGGAGGAACTCGTTATGATAAAGATGGTCACCCATCTACAGACCAACCACGTCAAGCGTAGCTTAACCTGTGATCGACTCACTTATGCGGTTATAGCTTAGCCACGAGCTCTTCACATTACACAGATATAATTTTCAGTTAAGCGTATCGCCTCCATCACTAGACGTCAGTCACCTTGTTCTATTGGCCCTAAACCTAACTATGTATTGTATATGTTATCCATATTTCTAAGCAGATCCCAACCGCAAGTTCAGAATATAAATGAAGGTGTGAGTTACTCGTCCATAAAATAACTTGTTCACCTCATTTTTAGCATGATACAGAGTGTTCCGGAAATACGTGGTCATATTTTTAATATCGCTTTTGTGTGGAAATTCTCAACCTTTCTTGGATGGAAATTATCAATTTTAAAAAGCTAGATTTACATTTTCTCATAATCTTAACAGGTATGTAAATAGTCAGGAACATATTTTTTTGCCTTTAAGAAATTTTATGGTGTCATAATTTTCACAAACATTCAAATCACTACCATACCACTCCAGTCTAAATAGAAGCATTCGCATTTACAAATTTTAATGCTTGTGCTACGCATGGATCTCCCTGCTACACAGCACGAATAGTAGTTTCGATAACGATAGCAATGACTATCCAAGCAGTCAAAAATAACTTTCATTACGTAGGCGGAAAATGGCGAAAAGTACTCCAATAAGACTATACACATTTATTGTAGTTTCTCTATGCTGGCTTATAATAAAACGGTCTAAAATGCCATGTAACAAAATGGCTATGAAAAAGAAGAGCTCAAACAGCACTAACGATATTTTTATTAGTTTTTCTCCACCACTCCACTTTCCTAGACGCTATTCTACGAAGTACCTTTGCTACTGTGTTTTTAGCGGAAAAAATGCTTGAAAGAACGTACTTTCGTTCAAATATTAATTTCTGTATTTTTCTTGAAAGTTTTTTGTGACTAACAAGTTTAGAAATGTCGTTATGCGTGAAAGTTTAATAAATACCTTAATTAGATTCTTTTGTTTTAAAATATGTAAAATAAAAACTGTTCAGTAGACAACATACATTTTTTTCGAATGCTGACGCTAACAGTTCGTTAAAATGTGTGAAAGATGTGAAAAGTAAGTTGTCTGTGGAATGACTTTCACTCACATAGATGTGAAGTGTTCTATTGGTTTTCAATTTAATACGATTTATTAATCTATACTTATATATTAATATATAAAGCTGAAGAGTTTATTTGTTTGTTTGTTTGAACGCGCTAATCTCAGGAACTACTGGGCCTAATTGAAAAAATATTTTTGTGTTGAATAGACCATTCATCGAGGAAGGCTTTAGGCTATAAACCATCACGCTGCGACTAATAGGAGCGAAGATAGGTATAATGGAAAATGGAAAAAAAACAGGGCAGGTATAAATCATAACTTATATCTTCTACCCACGGGAACGAAGTCGCGGGCAACAGCTAGTCTATACATATAATAAAATTGTAGAAAAGTGAAAACTGTACATTGAATATTTTTAAAAAAGAATAATTGCAGGGTGGTCTACGAACGATTCCGATGCCGAAAATATGATTTTTAGAATTTTTGTCTGTTTGTCTGTTTGTCTGTTTGTCTGTATGTATGTCCGGAAAGATCTCGGAAAGTACTGGATAGATTTGATTCAAATTTTCAGAGAATATCAACAAGAAGTCCGGTCAACATACTTTTTACTTATTATCTCGCTTTTCCTTATAGGGGATGAGCAGGAGCCTTTTATATCTATAAACAAATATCAAATTATCTCACAAACCACTGAATATATTTCGTTCAAATTTTGCATGAACCTTATCGTACACATGATACAACAGATATACAAAAACCATAAAGCTACTATGCAGGGGGCATGAGCAGTAAAGTTTAAAATTTTTGGACTCACCCGTAACATCGTGTAATACAATTATGAGGTGTATTTTCACCCCATTAAATAGTAGGCAGCACGGTCATCAATTTACACAAAAAAAAACATCACGCTTTTTATCTTAAGACTTTTGGCAGAGCAATAATAGGATTTTTCGAAAATAAATAATTTTCACAAAATTAGTCATTTTATTCTCTTTCAAGTCCGATATAGGCCTACCGCGACTATTTCACAAGTAAAATAAAAGAAACATAAACTAATACGTTTTTTTATGTAATTGTTACCGTAATCGGTACATTCTTGAAAGAAAGGAACTTAAATTACTTATATTTTTATTGATGTACTAAAATTACTCAAGTTCAAATGTGGAATGCCGTAATATGATTTTGTATTTATTTACGATAGGAGTATATACCTATGTTTTTATCTCGGTAATGTTGGCGATGGTACTTCAAGATCAAAACATTCGTAGTGACACTCAACCCAAAGTTGCATGTAGTTCACATTCATCTCATCTATAATTAAGCATAACAAAAAAATACTGAACGACAGTTAATTATTACCTTGGTTCATCTGTAATAACTAGCAACAAAAATATAAACTATTAAAAACAAAAAAAAAAGCCTTTCAAACAATGAAATATTTTTTTAACATTATTGCAACATTACATAGGCCAAAAGTATTTCGGATAAAAAAGCCTAGAAAACTTGCACAAAAACTGCATAATAGGTATGCAATGTGAAGGATCTATAAGACCAAAGCTATCAATGAATAGACATTATGTATCTATTGATAGAATGATGTCTAATGATACCTGGGATTTTTCAATATTTTAACGATTTGATCGGTCTACATCCGCCATTATAGAGACCGCACACGTGGTCCTTCCAAAAATTCCTTTAACAATTTATTGTAATCTCTACTTATTTAAAATTTTCTTCTTTCGTAGCCTGGTAAAAACAGAGGAAGGAACGAGACTGAATGAGTTTCTGAGATCTCTAAGCCGACGAGGATTAGGAACATATTTTTGGAAATTTCCCCAATAAGGCTGATAATAGCGTGTAGCTATCAGCACTTACATCCGTCATACAATGTCTGGAAAATTCATTTTGGCTGTCGGTATCGACAGCGTAACCTCATAACCAACCTCATGTAGTCTTTATTTAAGTTCCATTTGTGCAGTAGGAATGACGGTAGGTATTTTACTTCAATGATCGTCAGGTAGGTTAACGAATAAAATACGTAATTTTTCTTTGTAAATTGGTGCAGTAAATAGAACTCATGCGCATGAACTCACTTTTATGTTCATATTTTGCTTTGTCGTAACATCACAAATTAGACATAACCTATACTTAAGATTTTTGTCATTCTCAATTTTGAAAAAAGGGGTGTCTGATATTTTTTTTATTTTCACGCTATTTATTTATCAGCAACTTAAAGGCAAATCATGAACAAAACACCAGGGGGCCAAGATAACACGTTTACCAACTTTTTTATTTTGGAAATATTCCAAATGTTTGTCAGGAAGATCAGTTTTAATATTAAGAGGACAATCAAACATAACGTGTTTCAGGAAACCGTTTATTTGGGCGCAATTTTGCAAAATCTTTTCTCTTGCGTGCTTGAAAACGTGCTTGAAAATCATAAGCCACCCAATTAGAAAATGGAAAACCGTCGAAAGTAAAACATTTTTAGCAGAAGTGCTAAGACTGAATTATACCTCCTGTTATTTTTTTCTACTAATCCCCCCCCCCATTTTTAAACGGCTCGATTTGTCAAACATGTTAAAACGAACACTCGCACATAATTCATGTTTTAATTAAAATAGTTCAATTCGTTCGGAAGCTATGATGTCACAGACAAAAAAAGGAAGGCAGATTTATGTCAAAGTTATAAACCCCTCTTTTTGGGATTAAATAAGAAAAAGTCATTAAAACTGTTTGACTCAAACACTGATGAAATGTGTTTGATTCAAACATTTGATAGTCTTTGGGCCGCTCAAGATTCATTATAATTTAGAAATAAAAAAACCAAGCTTAAAATATAATAAAGTGTTTCATTTTCAATATTGCATTACATTTTTGAGATGATCGTTATTATTAAACTTCATAGTTTTTCACATCTTGAAAATCACGCAGACAAAGTCGCGGGCAACAGCTAGTTATTAATACAATCCCACTAGCTAAGCATTCAGACAAAATCACCTTTCACCCATCCGTAACAATAAGTTTGCTCTGGAGATCAGGACAGTATAGAATGCAGCGATGTCACATTTTCTAAGTCCACTGGTGCCTCACGACTAGTCACCGCGCGACTACCATAGAACAAACTCACAGTAGTTCAAAGAGACACGCGTCATTGCAGTCTAGTCTTCAAGTATTAGACTTGCCTATTGTTAGAACAACTCGAGATCCACATAACCATTTCACTTCAGAAACTCTCAGTAGTTTCTAATACTAGTTTGTTAATATAGTTACAACTGACGACTAGTGATGTATTAAGATTGAGTAACTTTGGCAGGTGGAGCCGACAGGATTCGAAACAAAACTATAACGGATTTGTTTGTGTGAGACACGAAGGATAAATGTAGATGAAGATTTCGGCTAACGTTTATTTGATGAGAAATGTTTAGGAGTAACGCCATAGCAGATTGAATTTAAGCAATTTTTAGGACGTATATTTATGGTTATGAACGAATTAAGATATCGCCTTTTTACGGAGAGCGTGAAACAGATGAAGACGCTTGTGTAGGTATGTTATTTACAGAAAAGATTCGTAAATGGCGACACGGATAGCCGACTGGAAAACGTCATCGTGTACCGTCACGGCTTCTAACCGCGCGTAGGACAGCGATTGTGATTGACGAATGCTCTTTCTGAATCTGGATATCCTTGTGCATGTGACTTAAAAGTTTTTTAATACCTACTTGACTGAATGTGTGTTTTTGCATCAGATTAAAATCTAATGTTTGAATTTGTTAAGTCTTATTCCTCTAAGCAGAACTTAAGAGTCAAAGATCAGTAGTCGACAAAGACGGTTCCTTTACCCGACACAACCTTCTTGAAAACCAGACTGCATAAACAACTTCGAGAGAACATTTTTTTTAAAACTCATTTCGACTTTGAAAACAAAAATAAATCTCTTATAATTCGACCAGTAATCTAAAAGATAATCAAAGCCAAACATTGTTTTAAATTCAATGTTTTTAAGATAACTAAACTCCGTACCAAGTGATTATTATCAAATTTAAACTTGGGAATCGGGAATTTTCTGCCGGAATGGGGTAAGTTTTCACCAACTGCCTGTAAAAAGGTGTACCGCTGTCCAATTTGCAATAAAAAGAATTTTAAGGATCGTATTACCGGGATTTCGGAAGGTTTTTGTATTCGTCTGTTACCATTTTAAATGGCGTGAATAGGGGCAATGTTATGTCTGTGCCTGATCAATGCACCCTTTTTGTTTAAGAGTTTTTAGGAAAAGGTCCCAAAATAGTTATTGAAGTTGAGTATGGGTGTAAAGATGGCAAAAAAATCCACATCATGAAGAAAAAAACATCGGTTTTTGGAATTCATAGAGACCCTTTCACTAATTTGTCATTACTGTAAAATAATAATAATGAATCACTCAAATTTACTTTCAATTATTTTTAAAGAAATTTGTCGAGATTCGATCCACTAGCGTAAGCGCTTGTTAAAGCCATTAACTATCAGGTTTGGCTATGAACTTCATCAATCAGCTCTGAATACTTTCCTTGTATCAAGCACTGCTACTAAAAGTGTATGTGTATAGTTCAATACGACAAAAAGTGGAAATCTGCTCCAAAAAATTTTCAACTATATTCTTGCTAAATCGATCAAAAAGTGTTACTCTACCAAAAACTGCCAAAAGATCTCGTTGCAGTAAGGAGGCTTGACATTTTATACGTGATGTTGAAGTGTTGAAGGGTACGAAAAAGAAACTTAAGCTCAAATTGTTCTTACTACATTTTCTTTGAGTACTTGTATTGCG
The DNA here is from genome assembly GCF_003590095.1 of Trichoplusia ni. Lineage (NCBI taxonomy): Eukaryota > Metazoa > Arthropoda > Insecta > Lepidoptera > Noctuidae > Trichoplusia > Trichoplusia ni. Next base: position 6,678,126 of record NC_039489.1, on the reverse strand, counting down.
AATGTTACCTTCTTTTATGAGACCTATTTTTAGCTAGATAGTAATGGGGTCAACAGAAGTCAAAACCTATTTGTAGCTTATTTAACAATCTCATTCGTTTTCAAATATTTTGCAGCAGAATTAAATTTGTATTTTTGGTGATTACCTACTCTACTATTCTACTACGTACCATTTATTATATTCTGTTTAATTAATAAACAATTTGAGGTATTGTAATTAAATTTCTTTCATTTTGCGCTAATTATATCAAATCCATCAGGTACAAGAAATACATAAAACTAAACAGTCTATTTTCATTAAGACTTAAGGAAACATTCAAAAACACTCGGCAAAGTTGAATTGACCTTTGTCCCTAAGTATGCACCATGCAGCGCTCTACCTAAAAATATAAATAAAATTAGAACAATCGAAAATATGAATTATCCTAACTGAATAAAGTTTAAAATCCTTCAAGTCCATTATCCTGAATATTCGTAGAGGAATAAAAAGTACGTGGCGATTTCCAGAGCTTTAAAGACCCGTCATTCACTATTAGAGCATAGCAATGCTGCGCTTATTCCGAAGTCTGTGACATTGAGCGTTGGACAGAGGAAAGTGGTTTTATAAAGAGTAAAGGGATGAACGGCAGTGAATGAAGAATGGATGGATTGGCCGTTAGTTACCGTACTGTTAAGAATGAAATGATAATTGGAATCAATGATTTATAAGTTTCATTTTTTCTGCAGATCTGTAGACGTAGAGTTGAAATAAATGAAGACTTATTTGAATGAAATGTGGTAGATGAAACTATTACAATACTAAATGAACGTTTGCCACCATCATGCATACTTTTTCAGAATTGACTATGGCAAAACTAACTAGCAAGTTCTTGTTACAAATCAAGCTAAAATCACAGCAGCATTTTATGTAAATTTTCAATTTTCACATTTCCTTAATTTGTCAAAATATCTGAGAATGACTTAATAGCCGAATTATCTGCAGAAGAGTAAAGACTTCATAGCAATTTTCACAGCTATCATAACCCATCATTTGGTATTAGAGTAAAACGATGCAGCGCTTATTCCTAGGGCGGTCACACTTGGGCGTTGGACAGCAATAAAAGGCTTTTTCAAAAGTGAAGGGGTTGAATGACAATGTATTATTAAGGATTAACAGAAGAAGAAATTTTATCTGTATATTCAAAATGCAATGCCTACAGATGATTATGTGATAAGGTGTTGTAAGTTTAGAAGTAAATGACTAGGGGTAAATTATTTTTCAGTTTTTTACTTCCACCTTTGTCAATAAAGACTTATGACTTTCGATTTTTTTTTGGTTAGTACGTAGGTATTACGATTTTTACAAAATGATACCACTTTTAAATAATAAAATTACTTAGATCTGACGAAATCCCATTATGGCAATGGTATAGCATATGCTTGCTGTTGAATTGTGTAGCTTGATAGGCTTATGCGCTGCCGTTTTTTATATCTTCCAAAAATAATAAAATCCTTCTTAAATCTTAACCCTAACAAGGAAATATCTTCTTGATAAAACTGTTTTCCTTTCAGGACATCACAACAATTGTTTCACAAAATCTTATACAACAAACATGGACATTAAAATTCAACGGATCGTTAAGAATAATAATGAAGGCCTTATTACCGAAAACAATACTGAATTACTTGAAGAAGCTGAATTAGAACAACTAGATGCCTTGGAATTTGGGATTAGAAAAGTCGAACTAACTAATATAAATCTTAAAACCGTAGAGGTAAGGTATGTTTTAGCTTGTAATGTTACAGTACATGGTATTGTTGGTTTTAATATAATGTATTCATTAAATATTGAAATCAATTTGAATCTTTCTCCCATGACGAAAGAAACAATTAGTAATTCTATTCTCGAAGTAATTTGTTTTGATAATAAGTTCCTTTAATAGATTATAAGACATTGTTGGTACTCATGATTTATTTACGATTTGGGGAACGGTGTATGAAGTCACCTCAAAATAAAACAAATAATAAATGGTTATACATTTGAGGAACGAAAAGTTTCAATTGTTTATTGCGATGTTGTTTAATCCTTCTTCATATTAATGTGTATATTTTATAGTTTTTGGACCTTTATCCTCTTTTTTTTCGTTTTTAAGTTTCTATTTACAATATTTGACTGCCCAGTGATTTGGAGTAAACTGTTATGTTGAGTATGTTTTTTGAATAAATCGTATAAAATATAGTGCATAGTTTGAGGTCATTATAATAATGTCCAGACCGATTTCGGCCACGGCGGGTAGTGTTGCTACTACATTATTTTTGTGTCGGCTCAGGTGTATACGACAAAAATATATTAAAAACTCAAAGAAAAATGTAACAAGTCCAATACTTTAAGGCTTTGCATGACTATTCCTTAATCCCACTTTACTATTTCAATTTACGTAAAGTTATGTTGAAATTCTTTTAAATCCTAAAAATATAACTCACCCAATCCGATTTAAAAAGCTCACTTATTTCAACTGAATTTTAAAAGAAGTAACCATTATAAATTTAAAAAGAATAAATTCAAAACTAGTGCAGCTAATCTGCCAACCAGCCAGCGCGGTTCGAAAATTCGAATATTAAAATCCATTCCAGATGCGAGGGGCGGTTACACGGAATTCCAAATTTAAATTGTCCGGTGCATTTGCATAGACACAGCTGTCGCACATTTCCATTTCGACTCGGTTATCTATAAGCGGCGGGCGGCTTTTGGCAGTCGATAATAGACCCGTTCGATGGTGAGCGAGTTAGAATAGCCCCCTATTTCGTATGCCTTTTTCCGCTTCCGCGTTTGGGTAGTGTAAAATTTAGGTGTTTTTATAGCTTTTGTACCCGACTTGGTACCTAGATAGGAGATTTATTTAAGTCCGCTTTTTTTGGCAGGCCCTAATGTTAAAAATATTGGAAGTTTTTAGCGAACTAAAATTAGTTAGAAAAATGAAAGTATAATTATCTCATATTTTAGCGATGATGTTGGCTAGGGGAAATATTTACGTAAAAGTTTGTGGATATGCAGATCTGCATTCAGTAAAAAAATGTTAAAAATATCTGTTTGCATAAATTGGACCTATAAACTATACGTTGGTTTACATTGCTCTAACTAAGGCACACAAAAACACCAAATCAAATATTTATCTAAGCAAAATGTTACTGGCACAAACTACTGCAAACATGACCGGCATAGCTTTGTAAAATAAAAAAAAAAACAACATCAATCAAATAAATATGAAACAAGCGTGCATTTACCATTCTGTTTACAAATTTCAAAATAGAATATAAAGATGGCGTCGTTCTGTCACACTTGTCAGTTGATTCTTTACGCGACACCGAATTTGACAACAGACATTGATTAAGTATATTATTAAAAAATCTAGATTTTTTGTTTACTTAGGATATCTGAAATATCGCTTGTTGAGTGATGTAATAATGTTAGATTTTTGATAAATTCGAAGCACCGCACGGTGTAAATTTCAAGAATTAGAACATAATTTACTTATTTAATCATTGACTGGGAATATAAAAAACACGGATTGAGAGATGTTGTCTACTTCGTGACAATATAACTCTTGTAAAATAGTTTTTGAACACGGCATTTCATTTTAATGAAAAATTACATTTATAAATCAGGTTAATTCAAAAGGCACCCTAATTTATTAAAATTAAATAATTTAAGTTGGAAAACGCTTTCATCTATCAATGTATTTTCACCTCAATTTAAAAATCTATTTTTGCAAACTAAAAACACCATACGTGACAACAGCATTAGACTTCTTTTGACTTAAAAAAAAGCGAAAGAAAACTCTAAAACCTTTTCATCAATTTCTATAAATTCCTTAAAACGACACTTCCCCTTAGAACCGAGGATGCAAGAACTCTGAACAAGAATTTCCACTACGGCTTTGTACTCAAGATGTTTGTCGCTTACGTATTCTAATCCTTCGGTCTCCCAACCGGTCACGTATGTATGCAACTCCTTACTTCATTTTGCATACATTTTGTATAAATTGTATATGTGTAGATGGAGTCTTGTCTGTTGGTATGTCTGTGTGTTTGTGGGTTCATGTAATTTAGTAGACTGGTTGTGTTTTGTCTTGTAGTACTTTTGGGTTTTTGTAGGAAAATGGTGAATACGGAACTAATTTAGTAAGGTTTCATTATTTATTTATTTATTTAATCTTTTACGTACAATTGTGGTACATAAGGTGGACTTAATGCCGCGAGGCATTATCTACCAGTCAACCTTTGGGTATAATAAAAGACAGTTGGAATAGGTACAACAGTAGAATACGAAACAATTAAAATTACTACATAATACAGCTATCGCGACAACAATACGAATACATATGAAAATATATAACTATATACATAGATGATATATATATATATATAGCTTTTATCCGTCTTTCCCATAAACTTTTGACCGTAACAAGCGTTGAAATGTTATTGAATAATCAGAATGATATATTTTTTTCTGTTACTGCGGCTACTGAAATACCTCATTAGTGAAAATTTCAACTGTCTTGGCATCACGGTTTATGAGACACAACAGTACCTTTAATTTTACTGCATGCAAGCTTACAGTCATGTTATGTAATTCTGGATCCTAGCATTAACCACGATTAAGGCTTATTCAGACGATGCGAAGAATTTGGAGCGAGTGCGTTAAACACACTGAGAAGCTGTGCAGCACTGATAGAATGAACAAAGTTTCATCGCATTAGAAAAATATTAGGAAATTTTGAATTTGCGGGGATTATATTATTCTTTTTCACAAGTCACGTGACTTTGACTTTCACTCAGTTCAAAGATTTGAGTGTCAATGTTAGCGCTGAGGATAATATTTTTAAGAACATAATTTTACTGTTCATCCACTCCTTAGTTATAGGGTAACAAACATAAAAAGGCATAAGTAGGAAGTACGACTTGAAAATCTCTTCCTTTCAGAAGTCGATTGAAAATGTATCTTACCCTACCAATCATTGCTTGCTACGTATCGCAACGCGCGATAGTCCTATCACCATCTGAATGACCCTTTACAATCTGCAATTAGCTAATTTAAACTTGGTGTTTAATATCAGATGTCTGCGGTCGCTTTGGTTTCTGGGTCGAAGCATACATTACTTTGTCGTGTGTATTCCGCACATCTGTGTTTCAACCTAGTAACTCAACGTTACGACACTGCTATGGATTATACTGTTTTCGAACTAAGTTAAAATAATGGGTCAATGGAATATTTAAAAATAAAATAATTGTATTATCGGATCGTACCGAATGAGTCAAAACAGAACCTTATTACTGATGCTCCGCTGAAATTTTACATGTGATGAATTTATGTTGGTGTTTTAATAATTTGATAGGCCTATTTGTACGTAACACTCAGTATCGTAATTTAACTTACACTTAACCAGTTTTCTCACGTGTTCCATTAGGCTATAATACGTATAAACGTTGAGATACATAGAAAGGTCTAAATTACATTTAAAAAAAAGGAGCGCATATCGTAGCATCAAATCGTATTCAATCAATAATCGCAGCAACCTTGCTTAAGAACGTTTTTTTTTGTTACATCGGCATCAGAAATACAACATCTATGTATGAATATTTCAACTGCGTACCTATCATGGTTCATGAAATTTAGACTAGTGATAAACAATTCGATAAACAGACAGACACTGTAGATTCAGTTATAGTGTGTTCGTTTTCACCCTTCGCTTACGAAACCCCTTATAACCTAACCTAACACAAGTCTTTAACAGAATCCCTGCCAAAATGAACACTGACACAGATATAAAAAACTAAACTAATAAAACAGTCGTCACTCAAACTACACCGTAATGAACTCTGTGTACGTTGCTGGAAAACATAAAAGTCTACTTTACTAAAGTTTTTATAACCGATGAAATATGAACACTGTGCCTTTCGGTCCCAAGGCACGCTCGACTCACAAATGGTTTACTGAGTTTCCTCCGAGTCGGGAATCTTGAATAACTTTGTTAGTAACACAGATTGTTCGTGGTCCAGCACTGTAATGTACTCGACATAGCTGTGAGCTACGAATGAAAGGAGAGTCAATTATTGTTAGGAAAAACAGTGGAAAGAATTGATGAAGAAAAATTATGAGGTTTCTAATGAGAACCTTGTGGGACATTTCTAATTTTGTATTTATTATTTAAAACTTTTTTGGTGTTCCGTACTCAAAGGGTAAAAATTTAGCAGCATTACTGAGACTCCGCTGTCTCTACGTCGATTTGTTTATAACCAAGCCTTTCTCATGAACTGTGATAACTAGCCAAATGTAAAGTTGAAATAAAAAACTATTCTCAAGTGTATCTTATATCTTATTCTGATTAAAGTATACAAACTTTAATCAGCTATATATACCTATATATTAATAATTTATTATAAGTAATATTGGCAAGGGTTTTTCATTTCAACTCGGTATACAAAAAAATTATATAACAGTCACCAATGTTTTGGGAAAAAGCTACAAAATAAAATAGCGAGAAAAGATATATTTTCAAAACTATTCAATGCGCTGAGGACAGGATTCGAACCTGCGCGGGTAGAACCCATTGGATTTCGAGTCCAACTCCTTAACCACTCGGACACCTCAGCTATGATTGTAAATACTGAATCAAGGATAGTTCCTTACCTACCTAGAAAGCGGGGATTTCCGAAAGGGTTACCGAGGCCCAAATACACAAAGGCAGAATTAGGAACATGAGTTTAAAAGTCTGTTGATTCCCTCCGCTCAACTGAAAAAGAGAAGGTTTTCATTATTTGTATCATCATACAAATAATGAAAACTTATGCTTACTTATAATTGTTGCAATCCCTGTTGTTAGGTGTTTCCATGTATTATTTATTTCTTCCTAGTGTTTCGTAGTCAATTTATAAAAACAGAACTATATTATTTGAGAAAATGCTGTCTGCCCGTAACAATTCGAAGTCTCAAGAACATTCCCAATTTTTCGCAGAAGATTTATTTCGCAAAAAAACATCAATAAAAAAAACATCGTCAGGCTCAAATCAAGATACCTATTAACATTCTTTAGTATCAAATCACATCACTAAATTAATAAACTCGATTCTTTAAAACTCACTTCACATTTTCGTATATCTTAAACGAACATATTACTTCTAAACTCTCATTTACGAGATTACGAAACAAGTAAGTGTCAAGTGAATGACGTTAACAAGGTCACAGGCTTTCTTAAAATTTCACGCTGCGCCTTACAAGATTAGGGATTTAAAAGTGATTGATGGGAAAATAATTAATCGTGATCAAATTATTGGGGGTTTTCGTGTTGTGTATTTATTTTGGATGGAATCTACCCTGGGTTCCATGGAATTGGGAACATCGCTTTTCCATGCTTGGTTTTTTGTAATCCCATCTAGTCTTAAATTTTAGCCTCTCAGTGTTCTGAATACATTACTGTTTTTTTTATTCCTAAAATACTTCAAGTAAAAAATAATGTCTGACTTTCAGTCTCAGTCAGCTTATTTCTTAGTCGGATCAGTCTCGGTCAGTTTTCAGTCGGCTCAATTTCAATTAGTTCACAACTCATGATTCTTTATCGGCGTCATCATTATTCTTTAAAGAACAACCTTCAAAATTCCACAAAGACAGCAATCTAACTTTAGCACCTTATTACAAGACGCATGTTGGTATCACAAAGAAAACGTGAACGGGCAACATGCAAGCACGCTAATTACTGGCAGCGCGATAAAGCACGCTCTCCGAACACGTTACTCTGTGTTCGATGGTGTATATTGTGTTACATGAGAGATGGAACCAAGAAGTTTTTATGAGTGAAGTTTTTCTTTTCTCAAATTTGGTAATAGATAGAGGCTGAAGTTAGTTGACAGAAAGAAGGGACCGTGGTGAAAAGAATACCTTCGAATTCAGTCAAACATATAGATAAAAAACTCACTGACATTCACAATGAGAATTTTAATGTTATTTATCCAGTCGGTTTGTCATAGTTTGTTTTAGTGGGGATTTCTAGCTTATCTAGTACTAAAATACCAAAATAATGTTACAAAATATTATTAGCCCTGTACCTGATTTCACAATGCCCTCATGACAGATTGTAGAATCCAAAATGAAGGTGACTGATCAGAAAAAGTTTCTGCCATCTTCACCAGTCAAAATTTTTAGGGGATACAAAAAATAATTTTACCGTTCATCTTAAATCAATCAACTTTATCTTAGTCATCTACTAGACATAGACTTTCCGCAACTAGCTCCACAAGAACTGGCTTTTAACACAATTTTAAATACGTGATACGAAATATATCAGAAAGAATGCTTCTTTTCGAATTTTTGCAAGGAAACTGAAAATGAAAATCACATTAAAGCGACGAATGATGAAACAGCTTTAGGTCTTCGCATTTTCAAACATTGAAATCCTATTGAAATTGGTTTCATATTTTACAATTCTTCAGCATTTGCATAAAAAGCTTGCGACAGAACGAAATACAATTTTAGATTCGCAGTTGCGATGGAATTATATTTTTATAAAAAGTTCTTTGTATATTTCATCAGTTTTATTAAAACAATAGATGGTTGGAAAAAAAATTTAAGGAAAGAATTAATCACAATTTCCCCCGTATAGATGATGACTATGGCTTCATACCAAATTTGATCAAGACGGTCAAGCCGTTTCTACGTGTAGTGGTCTTAGTGACAAACAAACACATAAAATAAAACTTTCGTGTTTTATATCAGTGTGACTGAACGATTTTCGGTATTCACAACCAATCAACAAGGCAATATAAGAGATTATCTTGATTCAAAACATCGGAATATACCGCGGGTATAAACGTTTAATGCTCGGAAAATTCAATTTCTCTAGATATTTAACTCGATTTGACGTTTCGGTTTATAATCGGATTTTCAAACGAGTACTCGATATACTAAACCGAGTTAAGTATTCATAAAATGAGTGAAACGATTTTCGGTATTTATTGATACTATTTCTATAAATTAACTAACAGGTATCTTTTAAAAGACACGTTAATACATATAATAATAATAATAATAATATCATTTCTTTATTCAAGTAACCATGACTCAATAATGTTAGTTTTGCTTAAAACTATTGTTAGTAACATTTCATAATTTAATTTAACTTTATTAATTCGAATAACTCACACGGGTCACCGCTGCTTTATCCCATGCGAGACGGCACAACAATGATTTACGTATGAGCAATCCAGACGCCCAGCAATCATAGTCAGGACACTGTTGGAGCTGGCCCGCACCCTGCGCACCAGAGAGGCACATCTCTTTCGCATGGTCGCATAAAAACAATCTACGTGTGCGTCAGCAAACATTCCTGATGCGCTACAGAAGCGAGGCAGCCCCACCAGTATCCTAAACGCGTCATTGTATTGAACGCGGAGAGCGCTGTACGACTTTTGAGTATATCTGGCCCAAAGGCTGCACGTGTAGAAAGAAGTACAGTAAGCTCGAAAGAGTGTGATCTTTACCTGAAGGGAACAACGTGCAAACCTACGGGCCAGCATGTTCGCTCGAATCGACAACGCTCTCCGCTCCCGTTCAATGTCGTCATCGTCGTGAAGGCTGGGGGTCAATGAGTGACCCAGATATTTAAACTTATACACTCTTTTTAATGGTATCCCATTGAGTGCAACAGGTGGTATGGCACTAGTGTTTTTACCCCCAGCCTCGAAAACCATGATTTCCGACTTTTTACAATTATACATCAGGCCATGTTGTTCTGCATATCCTTCACAATGGGCCACAAGTTTTCTCAACCCACAGACCGACGCACTCAGCAGCACCATATCGTCTGCGTAACTAATATTATTGACGCAGACACCATCTATATGGCAACCGACTCTGGTACTGCTAAGTTCCTCAATCAGATCATTAACATAAAGGTTGAAGAGCGTAGGTGAACTTAACCCCCCCTGCCTAACCCCGCACCCCAACCTATATGGTTCAGACAGCTCTCCATTCCAGCGTACATTGTTGATCTGGCTTCCATACCAATATTTAAATATGTTAAGAAGTTCTTTTGGTAGGTTAGTGTTTTCTAATTTTTGCCACAACTTTGTGTAGGAAACCAGATCAAATGCCTTTGAAAGGTCCAAAAAGCAGGCGTAAACGGGCGTTCCCCTCTGTGTGTAATACGTGACAGTATGCTTAAGACCCAACACTGCAGTCTCCGTCGACAGCCCAGACCGAAATCCGAACTGGTTGTCGTGAAGGCTGATGACATAGTCCAACTGACTGTTAAGCACACTGTCAAACACCTTTGATATTACCGTGGCGAGTGAAATTGGCCTATAATTGCTGCTGTCTGCGAGGTCCCCAGTTTTGTTTTTAACAATGGGCACAACAACTGTACGCATCATCTCATCTGGCATGTAACTATGACTAACACAGAAGCTGTACAACATATAAGATATTGAGTTCAGTTCAAAGCATATTTCGGTTGTAGACTGTATGTCTTGTCATTGTGGAAGGGAAACTGTTTCAAACGCTGCGCATTACTCATAATGCGCAACCTCGCTTTGGGACAATAGTAATCTCTCAAGAGCTCGTGGTACAGGGTTCAGAGTCACAAAAATTCACACACCCTACTCCACAAAAACACAACTTATACAAACGCTCCATTACCAAGAAATATTTTACATAATCACTTGCGTACCTCTCTCATAGCACCGTCCCTCCTCGCAAGCGGCTGCGAAGATAACGCCGTGCTTCAGAATTAATTAACCAACTAAAAACTTCACTCATTACTGTACTGGAGACATTCCAAGCAGTTTGGGTAACAACACGATTTGAATATTTCACGCTGAGTTTGTAGCTTCTTGTTAATGTACTTTCTTGTAATAATTTTGGACAGTTATGACTGGTTGAGTATGATTGTGTCAACAATAAACATGGTAATAGCCGCAGGTAATATACGTTATTGATTTAACCGCAGGCGCCTGTGATAAGGCAATAACAGAGTAGACATATGCATGCAGCTTGTAATTATCCCAACAGGCTGTAGCTGAAACGTGATACCTGTCTTATATTATAGGGTTAGTTTTGTCGACGATAACAAATGCTGGAAACCAGCCTTTAGCCACATTACACGAGTTAATTTTGGTATATAGGTGCAGTCACTGCTCCTTTATTCTCAGCGACCGATGAGACAGCAATCTGAAACCTTTACGTTAAAGGACTTTTATTTTTAAGTGCATTCTTAACGAGGAATTATTTCTACGACAAAAATGAAAAAAGGCAGTGCGTGTTAAGGATCTCAAACTCTTTTTTTATCAGTCCTAGGCTATCACAGCTTTAAAGCACATAACATTAAAACTATTTTTAAGAAACTCACTGATGAATCGTTATCTTTTAGTATCATGTTGTCCCTGTCAGTGTCCAAAATAGCAAAGAGATATTTTCGAACATCAAATAAGTATGCATGCTGTATTTCTGTCATTTCATCCTCAAATAGCCAAAGAACCTATTGCCCTAACAAATTCATGCTTATCGAACCCCATTTAATTGGACCACCTCCGTTCAAATTTTCGGGTTCTATCTGAATATGTATAATTACAAATCTCCTGAATACTGATGGTAATTATGCCTGTAATTATAACGTGGAAAGCGCACTGGCCGACGAACTCATTACGACTTAAATATCGATTTACGACTGAATCGAATTGGAATAGATGCATCCATCTTGTATGTTAATTCGCAGATGGAATGGTATATATTGGAGACTTGGTAATATTGTACTTCCAAGAAATAGGCTGGCGGTGCAATTCGTATCTAAACAGAAAGCGACAAAGAAATTTCCAATTTTGTCGTCATTCCTGGAGTGGATATAGAAAATGAAAAGTAAGGGGAAAATACTCAATAGTGTCATCATTTTGAAAAAGAGACATATGACCGAAGTCTGATAAAAACTACTGATCTAAATAGATTTTGTATGGGAAGAAATGACAGCTGTTTTGTGTTAAATGAAAAAAGAATCTAAATAATCCAAAGTTCTGAGTTAATCAACATAAAAAGTGCAGTCGAATTGGCACCTCCTCTCTTTTATTAAAAGTCGTTTGAAAAATATTGCATTTAAAAATATTGGTTTTCAGTTTCTTTTTTAACAATTAACTCATTTTCATAGAATAAATTATTTTGAAAACAAATAACATCGTACTTTAGAGTCTGACCTGAGATTCGAATTTCTGATTCTAACTAACGCTTACCGTGCCGGTTGGTTTCATGTGACCTAGGAGAGGGAATCCTGGAAAGATTTGGGACAAAACTTTCCTCAGAAGTGGAACACACTGGGCTCGATAAAATGGACAAAATCAGAAATATTATCCAGATCACAGCTCTTGTTGTTGCCGTCCGTACAGTTAATATCATAAACGGTGATGGACGTAAGATAATACGTCTCATTACTCCCAATGCACGTAGTGATCTGGTATTCATGTGAGAGCATCATTAACGGTAATGATTCTGATAATCAGATCATATCGATGTCTTTGTTCTGTTGAGATGATTATAAAGCCTTTATTAAGTAGGCTAACTGGTAAGTAACCTGTGTATCAAGTTACTAAGCTGGCGATTTGGTTGTGAAGTATCTTAAATCGCAAATCTATGTCGAAAAGTTATCGGTATAATAAAGACAAATGTCTTTTATTTGTGTGTGTGTGTGTGTGTTATATCTGTTTTCTTCGTAGCAATAATTTTCAACACGGCCTTCTTAACCTTAACCTTTGCTCATGAAGAAACTACGCCTAGGCAAAAATACTATTTTTCATCACAACAATTTAAACAATACAATTACAGCAAAAAAAATCTCATCACAATAGTACTTAAACAGTGACACATAAATGTTAAGTAACTTTTTTAAAATGGCCGCCGGAGTCGTATCAAAATTCAGCGGGTTTCCGCAAAATAAAATCTAGGTCGGGAAAAGTTGGCTGGTGTAATTTGTTGAGGTAATTACAGACAAATTTCGTCGACAACTTACTACGTCAGCGGGCGAAATGACTCAATTCGTAGCATCATAATGTTTATTTAATAAAAGTTGTGGGGAATGTTTTTGCTGGTTAATTTAGTTCACTTTGGTGTTGTATTTGAGTTTGACCGTTCTGATAGTTTACGATTAATTTAATCACTGTATGAAACTCAATTTTATTTCATAGTTGGTGTTTTCTTCCTATGTTACTTGTTTAACAGCGATATCTCGAAGGTCAATTAACCAATCGTGCTGAAACTTACTAGTTACCTACAGTTAAATTGCGACAACTCGTTGTGACAGGTAAAAAAGCTCAGTCCAAACCCTCAGTATATTTTTCGATTGATGCCAGTGATTTAATAAATGGAGGTAATCACTTTTTACGGTAAAAGTTACAAAATACACAATTGAATGTAGAATAAGTATAATTATGTATATCTTCCAGGCATGTAACAAATACGCATTATTCAATTTCATAAAACCTACAAAACTACAAAAATGTACAAATGTAGGATATGAAAACAAGAACAACAGTCAGACCATCATAAAGTGCCCAGTAACAGAGATGAAATGTAAATTGTTACATTTAAAAGAACGATGTAAATCCTTCTCACTAAACCTCATTTAATAAAAGCCCAGATATTAGGCAAGCCATACACGAACTTGAAGAAAGAAATGATACACCTGAATGGCAGACACATATACAGGGAATTGTAAAAAAGACAAATTTAACGCGAGACAATATTACAAATGGAATGTATGGAAATGAGATTCGTTTTGGAAAAATCATGTGACTTTTTCTTGTGAATTCGATAAATTTGAGAGAATTGATCAAGAACTTCTTGGAGATGTTCCGTTGCTTAGGGCAGTCGAAGCTTTGGATAATGGTGCATGTGATCCGTGAGAGCGGTCGTAGCTCAAGTGGTCAAAGTCTATCCATTAAGAACATTTCATAGAATCATTACACACAGCGACCTGCACATTTACAATGAGGATAGCGTAAGATTATCAAGGAGATCTTAGTCAACCAGTAGGCGTTTTCTCAAGCCACAGATAAAAAATACTTGGATTTCTTATTCTAGCCAATGCAAATAGAGCTACAATCCAAGAATACTTAAAACTAGGTACGCCAGCGTATTTTAATAAAGGCCAGACAAATATTTATCGTCGGATATACCAGTATTTAGTGTATAGGTTGCCTTAGCGTTTACATTTCATAAGTAACAAATGAGGTCTCATCCTTCATATGCCAAGCAGTCACATGAACACATGAAGTAATATTATATCAAGTAATTCCATTAACTGAGGTAACAAACATATTTCGTTAATTTAAGTATAGGATTGAGTGGGGTGACCATGAGTTAAGGCAAAAATTTGGGACATTATCAACAATATAATTTTACCGATAATGTTTTAGATAAAATGAAGATTTTGATTTGTCTTATAGTGATGAACAGAACAAGTTTTGTTGTATAACTAATAATAACTAATAAGAAAGATATCGCTAAATGCAGTAGGATTTGAAATTGTTTCTTATTTCTCGTTAAAATAAATTGCAAAATTGTTAAAAACTTGAAACTATTACAGTAAATAGGTAAAATCACGATATTTTTTATTTAGCTGAAGATAACCAAATAAAGATTTAAAGATAAAATAAAATATGATTTATTTTTCCAAGACCATCCCCTTTTTATACCAAACTCATGGACACCAACACTGAGCGGCCGTCAACTTAAATTCGTATTACCTCAAGTATATTTAGGTAAATTTCAACTATGTTTACTGGCAGACGTGCTTCGAGCCCAAATTATAAGGGTCGTTGACACACGAGGACCTGGCGCAATGTACTTGGGCAGTATTTTGATACTGACTTACAGGTGCTAGGTTTAATCAAGGAAAATGTGAAGGTATAGTGAAGGAAGTGCTTGGTAAAATGAAGGGTTGGAACATGGCTGTTTTTTTACGTTTGGTGCTATGATGATGTGATTATGCGGCTAGTAAAATTGTCACGCATCAAATTTATGGAAGTACCAACCATACTTTTTTCTCCAACCTTAATTTTTTTTTCTATCTAAGATTTTTATTTTAATATCAGAAATACATTATTAAAAAAAAGACTATCTAGTTATAATGGTTCATAAGATTTAGCCGTACAAACAGAAAGGTAGACATCAGTGCTTTAGCAATGAGGTTCCGATTTTACCCTTTGGGTACGGAATCCTAAAAAGGGTTTATAGATGCGTGACTTTCTTTATACTACTAAACGTCTAAACCAATTTTGATGGGGGACAATAGACGATAGAATACCTCTCATTCTACAAAAGAAGGATGTAACTACAAACGTTTCTCAATTCTAATATACAGTAAGGTCTATGTAAATTCTTACTATCATATATTTTTATTCCGTGTCCCATTACCTCGTGTCAAGTGCCCAGTTGAACGGTCGAACGCATTGCGGTCAACGTCGCTTGGAACGACGCGACGACGAATTTGCGGTTTTCATGCAAAACGTTTATCAAAGTCATATGCAACAGGGCTTTAAATTTGGAGAGGAAGGTAAAATGTGTGAGATAGATAGAAATCTTTGTTAATGGAACGACATGAGATGAAAGGTTTCTGGAAATTAAAATAATACAGGCCCAGTGTGACTAGGGCTTTTGAAAATGAGAGTTTCATGTAAATAGGGAAGATATATATAAACTAATTTGCAACAAGAATCGGTCATCCATCAAATTGATGACTATTGATACAGTCCTCGTTGCTCCTTAATTTTTATTTTTTTACAGATCTATTTTTGAAGCTAGCTGACATTTTCAACCTATAGCTTACAAGTACCATCTTATATTATACTCGTAATTATTGAAGATTAAACTTACTTTGCGCAAAGTAGGTAAGAGAATTCAATTGTTTTTGAATAAATCAAAATTAAATTACGAAAATGTGGAGTTGGTTGTCAGAAATATGCCAAAAGTTTAAACCGAGATGTTGCAAGTGGCATTTTTGACGTCGTCTTAACTGAGTTAAAAGCTTTTTGTGGGACGCTACTAAATGTATTTATGAAGTCAGGAAATTTATAAACGAAATCTATCATCGAGCTAGACGTCGAAACAAGACCATTTCTGGTTCTCGGCGATTTGATTCACGAAGAAACCATGAATGTTGGTTTCTTGGTGAATCAAAAGAAAAGAAAAGAAATTATAAGGTTTGCATATATTGTAATTGTAACACAAGTCGCGGGAGATTAAAAGCATCCTGCATTCTCCGTACAAAATTTGGTCTAAACTAAACTAAAAAGATCTAAGATAGAATCAGAATCAACAGCTCTTACGTTATTTTCACGAAACCATTCCAGTATTGACTCTAGGTGCACGTTTAAATTTTATTATTTTGGAGTAGAACCGGCAAGAAACTCCATAATGATTATAAAACTAGCCAAAACGTGTCTTACTGCTGAGCACAAACCCTCTCATGTAAGGAAGCATAGAACGATGATGCCAAAGTTTTCTTTAGCGAGTTCCAGAAGAGATATAGGATTAAAATCTTGAAATCGCTGCTATTAAATAATAACATTTTAGTTAAAACACTAAACAACACGAACTACTAACAACAAAACTCCTCCAAACTAAGGTATGAAACGGAGACCACCAATTCCGAATAATATTGACCGCTACCAAGAAATGGTATTCACGAATTCAATTCTGTTAGAGACCGCAGACCACGGAGAGAATTTGTAGAAATCTGTTGGAATTGGCGATCTCCTAACGAAGTGAAAATGTCGTGGTGAAGACAATGCAGTTTTAGTATCAATGGGAGATGGTCAAAGAAGTTTCGAGAACTCCAATGTTGCTACCAGACCACCTTCGAAACTTATATCTAAAAGTGATGTATAAAATGGCTTGAATACAATGAAAAGTATTGAATAACAGTAACTAGTTGACGTTAGCAAAATAATTGTAATTTTGCTTCTTACGTAAAAACTTTGTCACATGTTTTTCCCTCTAATGATTTCATCAGAAAGGCGTTTGGATATTTCGGACCCTCGCTGACTGAAAACAGGGCCAAGATCGCTCATGCATGCTCTGCGCGACTCTAGCTGGAAGCACTCGGTCACCTAAAGGAATAACAAGTGAACGTGGGTTTTTGTGGACTGTATTTTTCGTTTGCTGATACATAAAATGCGGAATGCATGCGTGCACATTTATATGCTTGTCACAGAGAGAGAGAGAAGTGTTGTGAACTATATAAACTTAAATTAATCTATTATAATGTTGAATTGCCAACAGAAAAGAGAGTTTATTAAAAAAAAGAAGATGAAGAATAATGTCATCATCAAACTAAGATTTTTCCTTCGTCAAGAAACCTTTGCTTGTATCCGAAAAACTCTCCTCCTATATATGTTTCATGTTGTTGCTTATAAATCACTACTTTCACCACAATTTATTATATTACAAGCTGATCAATATGATAAGAAAACTATCTACACTTTTGGAGCATAATTTTCCTACGATTTATACATATTTCTCATTCAACAAATCGGCAACGATTTATTCCGACGTAAGATTTATTTACTTTCTAAAGATAAATTGGATGAAAACTTAAATATTTGATTGAAAACTCTTTTGAATAGCGTTCAATAAATGATACGTTTAAATAACTCCCAATGAATGATAACTTTGAGTGTTATTGAAAAAGCTTTGAGAGTATTTCATTTGTAAATTGGTTTTAGGTGGGATTTATTTTGAACTTCACGTATGATATAAGGGTATGAGAATATTATTGCTATCATGATTGTACTTGACGATTTAAAGGAATCTATTTAATATGTTGTATGAGTGACGTATTTTTCTTCGATAAAAAAGAGTGGATAGCACAAATGGAACCCTATCACTAAAACAACATTATCTGTCGGTCTATTACCAAGCTGTATCTCAAAACCCAGACAGTTTTAACTTTTATAGATGTTATTTTTTTACCGCTAAAGTGCCAAATGAATTTCTAATTTATTTTTAGTACAATTTCTAATTTTAGTTTTTAATAGAATCGGTACGGAATCATTAGTGTCGCGACTCAAACATGCACTTCGCTTTTTAATATGATACACATAATGTGTTCACGGAATTATACATTCTAATAGAATTTAATTACAGTTCGAAACATTTAATTGAACTTGTTTCCCCTCCCCAAACTAAAAGTCATAAAAATCATAACCCACAAGAAAATTATCACAGCAAAATCTTTCCAAAACTTCTGTCAATCTTAACAGGAAAAAAATCTGAAGAAAATATAACTGTCAAACAGTTGAATGGCTCCTGAGACACGAAGTGATAAGTGTACAACTAACCTGATACCCTCCAGTGGCAAAGTTCAATATTTGGAAAACGTATTTGTTACGCTACAGTTTGATTGGTCGAACACTTTTATTGCGACTCTGGGAGTCGTTGTGGATGGCTAGAAAATGAGCGATCAGACAAAATATGTGTTAGTAGTTTCTTGCTAGTTCTTTTTATCCAAGCTCCAAAAGCAAGAGTAGATGAATAAAAGATGTCATGCAACAACTAAAGATTGACGTTATAAAATATTTTGCATCTCTCTCTTTATGACATTGATTTGACTTCAAAGACATCAAAGAATAAAATGAATTAACAACCGTTAATTAACTTCGATCATTATTATTTTTAGTATTTTTATAGTAGACACCGAATAAAAAAAATCTGTGAAATTTGAACTGTCTAGCTATCACGGTTCATGAGAGGCAGGATGGTGTGTGATAGACGGATGGACAGCAGAGCCTCAGTAATAGAGTATCATAAATACCCTTTGTTGTATGTTTCTCTGCATAAAACAGTATTAGATATTTTATGCAGAGAACACCCTCCGCGTCGCTCTTGGTTGGTTTCTCATTATGTACATTCATTATTCCTTTTCCAAACCGCTTACTTTAAGGCTCCATCCCAAAAAACTCTCCAAAAATGTATTGCAAACTACTTTTTGTTCGTTACCTCCATTGACACTGACGCCCACTCTTTTATTTGTTTTGAACTCGTTTTCTAACTAGAGCTTAAAACCGATTAAAACTCATTTACTAACATCTGTCTCGTATTAAAGAGAATTGAGTTTGGAAGTCCCGAGATCTGAGCAAAAAACGCTTTGTTTGGCATTCTGTAATCAAGGAATCTGTAAGTTCTGGATGATGCGAAGAAAATACTGAATTTGTCTGAAAAATTGCTCGTTATGTTAAACAACTAAATGTGTTTAAGAAAAAATAATAGGATTAATGTAACACTTCTCTTATCGCGCGTCCGCTGGTAGAGTTTATACACGGGTAATTTGCATGTAAACTCTTCGACTTTGTAATTTCTTAAGAAAAAGCAAAACCTTTGAATATGTTATTTTGTTTTATTATGACTTCTTTTAGTTTTTTGTGACCTATGTCTATCGCACCCTGAGTCTCACGATTTTGACTCACACAGACTGACTCAAAACTGAAGAATTCGATAAATAGTCTTGTGTCTAAAGCTATAATATCAATTACCACGCCAAAATTACCAATACCCCAAAAACAAAGCAAGATAAAAAAACTTTCCACCATTTATCACTGAATATCAAGCATGTTTGCAAATCTACACTCGACAGAACATTTATAAATAGTTCCATATTACGTCGAACGAGAAATTGGATACGTTTTCTCTATCAATCTCTTGAGTAAAGAACTCAAAGCGATGTTAAGTTTATGAAATATTATAGAGCAAATATGTTCAGTGTGAAAGGTTTCTGGATGAAAAATGACTTGGCTACAGCGAGAAAGTCTTTATATGTTCACTCAAATTCTTGTTAAGATACGATGTATAGAGCTACCTGTTATATCCTTATGATTGACAATTTTCCTCAAATACTGGGTTGTGGAGGAATTTCACGATATTTTATAGATATTAATTTACTTCGGATGAAGTTTTTTGGAAAGTTGTTTTCACACATAAGTTAATGCATTATAAAAAACTTTAGCTGAAAGACATTGGAGGTGAATGGGGACGAAGGACTTCTACCAGCCCTTATAGTAAGACCGTTACAGTTGTGTAAAGTGAGACAGCGTTATTCGCGCTATTAGCTGGATTGAGTAAACTCCTAAACGCGAGAGACATTAAAAAAAATAAGGTCACAAGATTAAAATTTGTCGTTTAAGTGTAATAAGTCGGTAATGGTTAAACCTAAAACTACGGTAATTTCATAGTACTGAAGGCACTTTATATGTATTTTTTTTTGTTTTCATCAGAGTGGGTCACATAAAGGATCTAAAACTACATATCGCAAATCATAAATGTTCAGAGATTCATACCGATAATAGGTTTAACATAATGTTTAAAATTTAAACATCCGAAATAACTAGAGTTATAATTAGACCACAAACATTTCTCATAAACGTTTGAAAATAATTAAATTCCTGGTAAACTCGACTAATATACGGGTAAGGCAAATAATGCATCTTTTAGAACAATCGCAGTAGGCAAGAATTAAAAAAGTTAAAATTTATTCATGGAGAACAATTCCGCATAATCCAAGTAGCCGCTTAATTAAATTGTTCTTCAAGAATAATCTCATCCCTCATATGATGTTACAGTCTAGCATCCATTAGAGAATTTAGAGACGTCATTTGTATGAGAAAAATTATTAGAGTGAGTTATTAAGGATTATTTAGCTGCTAACAAGAAAGTACTCTAAATCATATAATTATCTTTTTCGACTCTGATTTTGAGAGTTAGTAGATTTTTTTTTAATTGTTAAACTATTGTAGAATTTCATTTCAGAAACTTGTATATATATACAGTTATACAGTGTTTCCCAGAAGCATCAAAAGCAAATTTATCAAAACAAATTTTCAAATCCAAACATTTAGTAGTCATAGCTTTTGTTTTTTGACACAGTTCTTCGATAAACGCGTCATCAATTTCATTTTGGAACTGCTATTCAGATCTAGACAGGTTCATTCACAAAACCCGATCACTATGATTTATTTCTCGCTCTAGCTTTTGCAAATACTGCGAAATGGTAGTACACAGTAAGTTCATTTTGTGCTGTCTATGAAAACTGTATTATTTGTAATAATATCTGATGTTGTCTGTTAATGAAAACCGTCAATAGGCGTCGCAACACCGGATTCTATTGAGTACAGATAATAGAAAAATGTCAAAGAAGAAGAAAAACTAGAAATCTGTATACTGATATAAAAAAAATTGTCATTGTAGTGAATGTGGAGAAAACTTAAAGTCCAAAAAAATGTGCTACTCGTATTGCGGCTAGGCGCTAGGCTATGTATTGAAAAGACAAGTAACTCGTCGAAAAGATATTCCATTCCCGACAATTAGAACATTGGCGTCCATTCCAATGTGTCGTAACACTTTGCGGGTCCACTCTTCATTGGAAATAATCTTTCAAATACACCGGGAGGTAAACCATTTATGGCCACTGAAGTTTAAAAACCTGTCGGTGATTTGGACCTTCTGTTAACTTCGTTTGCAAACTAGTAGATGGGGAGGGGTTAACGATTGATGCCCTGTATGCGTCTGTTGCATGAACGGTGAAAACAAACTTCGATGGAACACATTCTTCTTTCGAGAGGAGTCTGCTTGGAATCAATATTTGGACTATATTTTTTGTTTCCTATAAAGTGTTGTGTGATGGATGGGTCAAGGGTGAAAGTTTTTTGTGAGTAGATATTATAGGGAAAATGTTAGGTTTTGAATCACTTATTCTTTCAATAAGTGATTCGCCAATTTTATCGCTTCAACGCCATCTAGTCTCCTACTAAGCAGGGCAAACATATTTCTTAATGAATACATACTACGAATAAATTACACCCAGACACAGAACAATTGATCGTGATCGTCAGATAAACATTTGTCAAGGGTAGGAATCGAAACCATGGCTATTGGTATAGCAGTCCGGGCTATCAAACATTAAAAAAACAGTCAAAGCCAGAAGAAGATAAACTGTCACAATTTAAAATAAGATTCTTATTAAATAAGAATACTTGGCTAAACTTGACATATCACGTAACAAATGGAAGAAACAAAATCCACTTAAAAGTATTGTGGTATTACAAATCTCTGATACTGGTAAACCAATTTGTACAACGATTACAATAACATCCTCTTCCTCCAAACCCAACTCGATAAATTTCGTCCCAAAAATAAATTATAAATTTGTCAAGCATGTCTTATCATTTTCTATTGCCCTTTTTAAAAGCGATACCCGAATAATTCGTGTTAAATGGAAATTTTGAAGCTATAACTCATACCCAAAGGGAGAAAGGGCCCATTTATTTCGTAGCTTCCATTATTTTAAGTTAAAGTTCTGACCTATAGAAAATGTGGAGAATAAAAGATTTTGCAACTCACATGTACTGGTAACATGCTGGATAGACGGATTTAAGAAGCGGACCCCAGTAGGTATTTGAGAAATTTATTTTTGGAAAAGTGCACGGAAATTTTGAAGCATGGATTTCTTGTGTGAGTGTCTTTAAATGTTCCGGTTAAAACACTTTGATACAAAGCGCACTGGGCACGCACCATATTCTTTTTTCCATTATGAGCTATTAAAATTGTCTTTTTCTTTTGTTATGTACAACCAGATGTCAAAGTTTAATAGCCCTCTGACGTCCTCTTAGCACATCGTCTCGTTTTATGTTTTTTGTAAGCTAACTCATTATATTACCGAAATATGCATGTTCCTGATATGACTTCAGAATCTTTTCGGTCCTATTCTATATGTGCTTTTGTTGCCATAACAACGCAAAGAAACTTCATTAGTTATTAACTTTCATCATTACATCATCGTCTACTGTTGGACATTGTACTATGCCTCCTCTATTACACGCCATCGAGATCTATCTATTGCTCGCATCATTGTTAACTTTAACAATGTAATTTTAAAACAAAGCAAAGGCATATACAAAATAAAATAATAAAGTAATAACAGGAACTGAAAAAAGGCAATCATTAAAAAAAGGCAATAATTAAACAAATAGTTTCTCTGCGTTAGTTCACTTCATTTTATTTATATTTGTTAACGGTATTTGTTAATAAAATTGGCCTTAATACGAATGCTGACTAGTTTCCAATTTGTTAATGTATTTTATTGGTAAATATTTTTTGTATTAATCAAACAAAACAAAATGCTTCCATTCCTCGATTGCAAAAAGTTGTGGGCGTGTTTTTTTTTAATGTCGGGATTACATTTTTAATTTCGTTTTGTTAATCTTTCACAACCATACAATTCTACTAGTCATTAATCCAATCGTTCTACAAAATATAAGAAAAAATTTATTAATCAATATAATAAAAAACATGCATTTTTTTATCTCAGTGGATGGCAGACTATGACTCGTATATGCAAATGAGATTCCAACTAACTCGTGCAACTAATTTTTGCATAATCACCGGATGAAATGTAAATATTTGTTCCTCGTTTTCCATTATTTTTAGTATGATAATAAACTTATCAGAGATAAGATAATGTTACAAGAAAATACACAACTTTAAAATAACGCCATCTGGTATCAAACTAAGCGAAGCTTGTATTATGAGTACTAAACAACTGAGAAAAATACCTACTTATAACTATTTCTAAATAATCACATACACTGTACTAATAGATAAATTACACCCAGACGGAAACAAAAGATCCTGCTCATCTCACAAACATTTGTCAAGGGTGGGAATCGAACTCAGGACCTTTAATCAAAAAGGTGTATGGTTTTAGATACTTTACAAATTCAAACAAAGGTTATTTTTAGGGTTACTTACCAAGGGTAAAAAAATAACTCGCCCGTCTATCACTAGACTGTCTTGAGCCAACCGTGATAGCAAGACAGTTGTTACTGCAGATGCTGTATTTCTATTACGGCTATAGCATCAAATATATACTTAAAATGAACATTAAGCAACGGTTCATTTATCTCAACCAATTTGTTTTTTTTTAAGCATATTTATCTGAAACCCTCAGTGTTGCGAGTCCGACTCGCACTTGATCGGTTTTATTTGTGTTTTTTTTTATAGCCTACGTAATAATAAATGTTTAATTTTTAATTTTGTACTTTGTACCACTTTTTTCAATTTCTTCGACGAAAATAATCGATACAATCATGAATTAAATCGTACTTATTTTCTTTACAAAATAGATACACACCGAAACAATATCAATATCGTCTTTTTATTAACTAAAAAAAACTTAAGCGAGGGAATGTAATTTAAGAAACAACTGTCACTTGCTACAGATACGAGTCACACGTCTACATAATTAGATTCGTCCTATCGATTCTATTCCACTTACAGTTTGTTCACGTTTAGAGACAATTATATTAGGACTAGCTTTTGCCCGCGACTCTGTTCGCGTAGATGTTAGTGCTGGATCCGTGTGGACTTTTTGTGGATCAGTTAATTATTTTTAGCCCGGAAAGCATAATGTTATGCTTAAAAGTTGAGTTGTGTTCGTTTTTATTTTATAAACTGGCTCTTTGTTTCTGCTTTGTCATGCCATAATTGCTTTGAAAAAAAAAGACTATCTATCTTCTTTTTTGAAGAGGTCTTTTAAGTTAGTTTGACGTAGGCTTACACTACTTTAGCGGACTTAAGGTACGTATCCTTAAAAATGGAATTGTCACAGACAAACAGCTTTCGCATTTTTACATGTTTTAATATGTATCCTTATCCTACTAATATTACAAACGCGAAAGTTTGTGTGTATGGCTGTATAGATGATTGTTCCTCTTTCACGCAAAAACCACTTTAAAGGATTTAGACGAAACTTGGTACGCATATAGTTTATAACCAGGATTAACAAATACGTTAGTTTTTATTCCGATTTAATTTTCCCGTGGGATTTTCGCGAGCAACAGCTAGTTTTTTCAACAAAAGATCATACGAAAGCCGTCTCAACAAGCTCAACGTAAGAACATAAATAATGTACAAAATGCAAGCAAATCTCTTTAGCAAAGAGTTGGAAATAAATCGATCTACGGAGCGTATAAATTACGACTACCATCCATCAATTAGACGTATGTAAGCATGCATTATATTGGCATGTAGACTCATGAAGATACTAGACAGGGCAGTATTATAATTATTAGTATCTTTAATGACTACCCAATAGCGCTTTTATTTAAAACTGTAATTTTTCGGATTTCACTGTATTTATGAGTTCTGAGATCATTTATTATATCGCAGCTTCTGAAATACTAAACCGATTTTGAGGTATCTTTAGATTGTTTTTTCTTTTGTTGAGACTGTACCTAAAAATCCTTCTTTTTAATATCAGCTTATCTTTCCATTTGCTGAATTTTCCCATCAACTCAGGATTCACCTATGTCCTTCTTATTTATTTTTTAAATTAGTCTAATTCTGTTAAATGTTTAATCTTTGACACAGCTAACCACGTAATTTCCGGCCGTGATCTATGCTAGATAGCACCAAAACAATACATGTCCCGAATTGCGAACTAATTTCAAACTAATAACAATATAACGTTTAACCAAACCAGTCAGTTGTATCGTTTTCTAACACAGTATAGAAGCGATGACATAAATTGTCCTGTTATCGCTTTCCGGGCCACTTGACGGCAGGCACGATCGTTACGCGAACAATTGCGGTCGCACCAAAATGTTAGTGGCCATTTTATTGTAGCATCACTATAGGATCTATTAAAGGTGTTGTGTATGTTCATGTCTTTATTTAAATTAGGAATCTATTTATTGGTGTTGTTTTTGCAGAATGGAGAGACATTGTTTTTTTTCAACGGGTTTGAAAAAGGAATAGTTTCTCAATTCGGTTGTTTTTTTTACCGGTTGAACTTACTTTTTTTTTGTTTAGCCATTGCTGTCCCAGTGCAGGGCAAAGGCCTCCCTTAGATTTTCCCACTCTGTCCGGTTTATTGCTTTTTTCTTCCATTGAGGCCGTCCTCGTCACTGCTTACCTACTACTTAACTAACTTTAATTATTGTTTTTGCATTGACGTCAAATTTTAATACTACTGACCTTATGTTCAAAAATGATATCCTATATTTTTGTTATTTTGTCAGTTTCTTTATATTGTCACTAGCTTTTCACCCGCGACTTCGTCCGCGTAGAGGTCCGTTATATCGCGTTTCTAAGAGAACTCTTCAAAAGTCCGGGATAAAAACTATACTATGTTCTTTCTCAAGGTCAACTCTATCTCTGTACCAAATTTCATTAAAATCAGTTCAGTGGTTTAGACGTGAAAGCGTAACAGACAGACAGACGGACAGAGTTACTTTCGCATTTATAATATTAGTAGGGATATCCTTTGTCAGTATTAAATACTCTTAGAATAAGGAGGAGACAACGTGGACGTTATAATAGCAAATGGATGACACGACAATTCACTAAAAACGCTACGTCAAGTAAAATATTATAAAAAATCTCAATCGTTTTTCGTATCTTGGTCCTTCCAACTCCGAATTTTAGGACCAAAATTTTTCTTCCAAACCCTAGTTGGGTTTGAAACACTCTTCACAGTTTTCTTTGAATTTATCACAGTACGCTTACACTACGACAACAGTATTGTACAAGTATTTAATTATTATAATTCCGTATCTCAACTCCGCGTTATTACAGCTCAAATTATATTTTCTCAGCTTACAGCTGCGCGGTTTTCGATTGTCCTTAGTTCAGCGAAATTTATGTTGATGAAAAATGAATTCAATACTTAGAAGCATAAGGTTGTAATTTTACTGACGGTTTTGTAACAAGAGTACATCAATTTGATGAATGTTCGGGAAAATTTAAGCGCTGCTAGAAATTTTAGAGACAAAGTTTTACAGTGCCATAATGTGGAGTTTGATAGGAAACTCCATTCAGGTCAATGTGGTTTAGTATTGGAAATAGGGAGTGTATCAGTTGATTACATCTTTGAAAGTTGCCTTTTTACAAGTTTTCATTTACCTCCCCTTTGTCTGAAATCAAATCTTGCAAGTAAAATTGAAGATTCGCTGCCCGGTTTCTGATTGATCTGAAATTTTGTAAGCATTATTGCGTGACAGTGAATTATTATGATTACATGGAGCTAATGAATCACTGCTGTAATTCCATGGTGTACAATAAAGAATATTCTAATCTAATCTAATCTAATTTGATAGGGGATAGAAGCCGGTAGTTTTCCAACAAAAATGAGTTTGGGCTCGTTTGATTTGTCTTAACGAGTACCTACTTTGATCACATAGAAAGAAGTAAAGAAAGAAAGTAGAAAGATTGTAAATTGTAGGTAACTACAATTTACAATCTTTTCAGCTTTGCTGACACACAAACAAGAGCTATCTTATGAAGCTTACCAACCAGATAAACTTTTAAAATTTTGGATGGAACTAAACCTGCCATAAACAATGGACTATCGACAATTCGATAGATTGAACGTTACAATTAGAATGGAAATTCTGTATTTGGAAAACCGATTTACATTCAAATTGCTCCGCAATTCCATATGATATAAATACTTTTCAATAGCTTAGATAAGAGATGAACAGATGAGAGCATATTAAGGTTTCATCCCTGTTCATGATTTTTTAATTCCAATTTAAATTCTTTTAGTAGCGTAATAAGGATCTATGTATATGAAGATGTTGACCTTTCAAATCTAGTTTCAATTGCATGTCTGCGTTCATAACAAGTAACTCATAGACACACACTGGTGATCAATAAACAGACGGCCGGAGAGACATCGGAGTCTTAGAAAAACCCAAAAAAAAACCACGGGTAGCACTCCGGGAGTGCCGGCAGAAGTGAAAACTTCAATATTAACGTTATGCATTTTTGATATTCTGGAATGGTTAGGGAATAATTTTGCACGAATTGTTTTAATTATCACTATTAAATTACCATCATTTGTATGGTAGAATACAATACCTATTTATTTCGCTATCGATGCAGCATTTTGCTAAAGAAGTTTTCATCTTACGAATTTTCGATCAGGTCACGTGTTCTGACGCGAGTTTAACAGTTTTTTAAAAAGTATACAACGACGCTAAAGAAGTTTTCACTTCAAAAATAACAGCTTTTAAAAGAGTATCATTACCGACCACTTAACGCCCATAACCTGTTCATTCACCTATAATCATGAAAAGTGTCCCAATAAAATAATAATCAGTGTTAAAATCCTCATTTTGGATTTTACGAGGTAATAAAAAACATTCATTACTTAGGGCTCTGCAATCAAAATGGTATTGAAGAAGATAATTCTGCCGGGAATTTTATGACAAGGTTAGTAATTGTTACCTTTATCATTAAATGCTAATTTTGCAGTTTTTTGGAAGGTGAGTAACCTTTACAGTTAAATTTTCAGATAAGATTTAATATAGCAAATTTCTGGTCTTACATACATAGGTGAAAAAAGGATATCAAATCAGATGATGTTAAACTAAGATATTGATCAGAGAAAAATTAAAACAGTATTTAAAAATGATTCCAACTAATTACTGGCTTCTGAACGGCAAGGCATTATTAGGTTTGATGGTATATAAAAATTACCACAAATGCTTATGCATTTTCTTTAGAAATCAAGTACAAATCTTGTAGTTTTTCCATGGATTTTCTGCTCATATTACATAGAAAATAACCAAGCTATAACTCGTAAGATTAGGTACTAGAGAGTTTTCATTTTAATAGAATCTTTTTGGAACTAAGTCTTATCTCCATGGGGTGAAATCAGTGAAAAAGAAAACACACTAAACAGTATAATAATGTGAGGCACATGAGGATCTAAGGCACTATAATATATTGGTAAAATTATCCAATCCCGAAAAGATTGCCTACGCATAAAGCAGTGCATGAAATGGACAAAACAAACATAATTATACAAAAACAAAACACAATACACTAGGTAACAAAATATTCACCAAACTTTACAACACATCATAAAGAGCGAAACACAATTACAAATGTCCCAGGCACAGAAATAGGCAAAGTCCAAAATGTCCTTCATACGTGTTGAAAATTAGACAGTACGGCGGAAACCGCAGTGCAAATTACAACCCGCAGGTTTGATAGCGTGGAATAGGTCCTTTCAGACTTTAGACCTTAGGGAATTTGAGAACAAGGACCAAAATGTTGTTTGGTAAAAATAGCTTCAGACGTAAATGAAATTTGAACCTTTAGGTCCAGTAAATTAATTGATGAAAATTATTTATATAATAAATTTAAAGTTTAGCTTGTGAGTACAAAGCGTTCTGTTATTTGTGTATCTAGTATGCACAGAATATGCAAAAAGATATGCCCCGGGTGAGGATCGAACTCACGACCTTAAGATTATGAGACTTACGCGCTGCCTACTGCGCCACCGAGGCTGATGAAAATTGTAACATAATACATGACTGGTTGCTGTGTACAGGAAAACAACAATAACCTTATAATACCAACTAAAAAGTACAAAAAAACCTATGTTAAGATTACGAAAAAAAAATACAGACTAGAATACAACAAAGACCAAGAAATGATCTTCATTTAAATATTATTCAATCAAAAGTAATTTCCAACTGTTGGTCCTTTTGACCGCAAACTTAATATTCCTTTGATACTATCATGTAAACTAAAACCTGGAAGTAATGACCTTAGAATGTTAGGACCCCAGTAATTGGGCAGCCGAGGTCAGATAGCATTTGCCTTGTTAAGTTTTGTATTCGCCTCTAAGGACCAGAGTAAATTTAATTATAAGTACTTCGTTACAGTTTAGTTTGGTTCGCGTGAAGAGCTCATGAATAAGCTAAGGTTAGTTTTGAACTGTTCAGAGTGTTGAAATATGCGTGAAAATGTATGGAAGTTGTCAGACTAAGAGATTGTATCTCGATAGGCTCCAGCGATTTCCTCATTAAAGTAAACATTGGTCTTCTTCAACGATGCATAGAAAATTTGTAATTATTATTGAAAATTTGAAATTAACAATGAATTCTTTCGGTTCGACATGTATTTTTTACTTTTTTTGGAATGAACTTGGGATTTTTAATTTAGCTTGAATATTATTTATTTTAAATAATAAAATATGATATGATACGTCACACAGCAAGCTATGTGACGTATTTATATAATTGTACGCCTGTTTCGTAGTAGCCTTGCGATTCTATGTGCGGGTGTGTCATCATGCACTAGGTTGCAGGCAAGCAGCCAATGGCAGATGATGTAACTGTTATGAAAATAATTTTACCTATATAAAATTACTTTATTTGTTAGTATCATGTCCAAACCCGTTGAAAAGTTAAAACAAGGTATTGAAGCCGTTATAAGCCGTATAACAGTCTAAGTCAAAACACAAAAGCTAATTTTGACTCCTCCCATTTACAATACTCAAGACAAGATGACATCAACAATCCAAGTAAATACTTAATAAACGTCATTTTGACTAGACTCCGTTCACTACCATTGATCTGTCTGGTACATTTAACTAACGGAATACAATTAAGCAAATTAAACATATTAACTCCAAGGGAATTACACAAGACGACCTCCCTACCACGAAATTTTAAAATTAGTACTATGGCTTTTGTGGGAGCGGGATAGCTAATTGCAAAATGTAGTGCCATCTTTGTTGTACAGCTGAAATATTATTTGTGTGTGTTATAGTGGTAGAGGGGTAATGTCACCTGTGATTATAATTGATTTGATGTTTCGCTTTGCATACACGATTATATTAGAATTAATTTTAGTATTGTGTACATTGATAGATGCTTAGTTCATTAGAAGATTGGAATTGGTTTCGTATTGTTTGTTATTAGCTAAGATTTTGTCTAGCTTTAATACTGATTAAACGGTGAATGGTGAGTGAATCAGTCACTTAGACGGTAAAAAAGTGATTATTGGCAGAGTTATTTGAGTTAATTACTTATTAGTTATTTCTTTGAATTGTAATAAAATAAATGGACGAATATAATAGCTAAAAGTATGATTTTTTAAATAATAATTTGTTTCTCGTATTTTTGGGGTCCCAGTATTTATGAACCTATTTTTTAGGTTCATAAATACTGGGATCGATATATTATCATTAGTAGAGAGTTAAAATATTTTAACGCATATTTTTTTTATCTGCACGGCATTTATTTATTTATCAAGTAACATACACAACATAACAGTTTACACCAAATCGTTGGCATGATCTTAATATGAATAAAACTTAGTGCATAGGTTATCAGTCGGGTCATTTGACAACAATTTTTATCAATGTTGCAATTTTATGCAAAATAATAAAAAACACAGTCCTCATCATTTAATATTCATACTTTACACTAAATTTCTTTAGAGTTTTACTTTTTTTTGTTACAAATAAAATTAAATAATCGGTAGTTTTTTAGAAGAAAACTCTAGCTCCATACTCACAAGCATCGTTTACACCTGACTACCAATTTGTTAGAAATCAAATTGAATTTTATCCTAACGTGATAATGGCTATTTTCCTTTGTAAGCGAATAGAATGAATATATTATCTAAGCGATACGAATAACAGCACTAATTATAGCTAGCAAATTGTGTAACGTGTTTCCACAAGTTGCTTTTATTGCTTATTAGCGATTGCATGTATGGATTTGTATATACGTGGTGCGGGTTCGGTCCTAACGCGGGGCTAAGTAAAAATGTGACTTTTTATAAGAACTATGTACTTTTTTATATATTCTAAGATGCCACTGAAAAACCATGAAGGCTGCGGAGTCATTAATGTGATTCATTTTTACTCTTGCGGAACTCTAAAAAGACAAGACATCACAGAACATTCAGAATTTTTGCGTTTCGATAGTTTAGTACGTAGAAGGTGTCGCCTTAGTAAAGTACACATTTCCTAAACTTTAATTCCTATGATTCATTGTAAAAATTACGCGGATTGTCAAAACGAATGAGTGGACGACAATATTCTGTACGTACCTACTAAATATTATCTAGGTACGAGCATTTTTAAAATATTTCTATTTTCATTACATTTTACAAAACCCATTTATTTTGTTAAATTCACTATTTAAATTTCATACCATAATTCCTCTTAAATTACGTGATTAAAGTAACTATTAAAAAACAAAAATGAATTTATTATGATTATTAGATTATGAAGAGCTAAGCTATAACCGCATAAGTGATTCGATCACAGGTTAAGCTATGCTTGATGCGGTTGGTCCGTAGATGGGTGACCATCTTTGTCATAACGAGTTCCTCCGTGTTTCGGAAGGCACGTTAAATTGTGGGTCCCGGCTGTTATTCCTACATCTTTGACAGTCGTTACAGGTAGTCAGAAGCTTGAAAAAGTCTGACAGCCAGTCTAACCAAGGGGTATCGTGATGCCCAGGTAACTGGGTTGAGGAGGTCAGATAGGCAGTCGCTCCTTGTAAAACACTGGTACTTAGCTGAAACCGGTTGGACTGGTAGCCGGCCCCAACATAGTTGGGAAAAGGCTAGGCCAATGATGATATATATTAGATATTAGCCATTCCTTTTTGGTAACTTTACTCTATAATTGAATCATTGGTAATTTTGGATTTAAAGAGGAGCTCGTGACTAAGCTATAACTGGACAAATAAATCGATACCAGGTTAAGCTACGTTTGATACGGTCGGTCAATAGATTTGAGACCATCCATGTCATTACGAGTTCCTCCGAGTTTCGGAAGGCACGTTAAATTGTGAGTCCTGGCTGTTATTAGCCTGAAGCTATAAAATCTATCAACCAGTCTACAAAAGGGGTATCTCGTTGCTCAGATAACTAGATTGAGGAGGTCCGATAGGCAGTTGCTCCTTGTAAAACACTAGTACTTAGACGAACACAAGATTTTAAAGGAAACTCAAAAAAAACGCAATGGTTCAAAACCATATACATGTGAATCATAGAACTATAATTAAAAGACAGATAGAAACTCTTTAAAAACCACTACGTTATAATAATTTATCCATTAGCGTAGTTACACAATGAATGTAAGGCGATGTTATTTTTCTGTTTGCAAAAGCAATTCATGAGGATTTATGAACGTTGTGGTTTTGTGTTCATTAAAAACTGAAAGAGCGAGTGTAAAGTTAACCATTCACAAGTGAGAATATCTGTATCAAGATATGTACTAAGTCAGGAGTATTATTATTAAACTAGCTGTTGCCCGCGACTTTGTCTGCGTGGTGAGAAGATATAAGTTAGGATTTTTTTAACGGAAGCCCTCGAAGATGAATAATTTTGCCTGTTTTTTCCACATTTTCCTGTATTTTCATAACCTGTAATTCCTGAGATTAGCGCGTTCAAACAAACAAACTCTTCAGATTTATATATTAGTAGTATAGATGGTGCAACGGTTTTGTCACGCGTCGTTATCGGGGTTGCCTGGCTAGTTTCGGACCCAAACAGAGTCCTTAATCATGACTTGACGCGGCGGCGAGTAGCGTTACGCGTCATATAACATGTTGCGTGGCGTTTTGACTACATTGTTGGATCAAAATTGAGAGATGTTTTCTTGACTAAAGTTTAAAATGGGAGTTCAAAATTAAGGAGAGTTAATTTTTGAACGACTTTGAGAAGGATTTTAATTTTTCTACGATGCACGTTCCATTGAATTTTCGTAAGTTTGGATATACTTTATACTAATATTATACATTTTAGAACAGCATTACTGGCCAAAAATGTAAGGTATTGCATATCAATAGTTAATAGTTATGATGAACATGTGGCTATTGTGGAGTGTCATTAATGTAAAGTTACAAATTGTGCTGAAACTCACACTGGCTATTTCATAAATACCACTTCGATTAATAAAACCAATAATTATCTAAAAATAAAACAGATGTTTTAAAAAAACCTTTTGATATTTTAATTTTATATCATTAATAATTATCTCAGTAATTTACAAAAACAGTTTCTTTTTGCTTTCTTGGAAAATTAATGTTTTACTTTTCAAGGCCCAGGACCGAAATGTTAAATTTTAATATGGATATTTAATAAGGAGGGACTTCGCGAAAACCGTGTCTACTCGTATAATTCAATTAAACTGGAATTTTGTGGAATAATTATATTATTAATGTATTAGCGCCGTTTACTACAGATTATAAATAACAATTATTACATTAAGGCCATAATTCATGAAGGTGTTATTGAATCTATGTATTTTTGCTAACTCTGCATGCTACAATAGATTCATCAATTTTATTGGAATTTGTATGGAGTAATCATATATCTATTAATTACATCCTCATCCATATAAAGCTTAAAATAATTGATTCATAAAATAACAATGTCTTAATCTTGAAAGAAAAATCTGTGAACGCTACAAAAATATGTCTTTGAATAACAATTAAAAAGGCACGTTCAATGATATAATATGTATGATATCAGTGTACAAGTAATTTGTTAGTGTTCTAGTTGAAGTCTAGAATATTTAATTCGTACGAGATTGTCGTTAATCTTGATGGTGAGACTACCAAGATTTGAACGCATTTACACCGAATGTTTGAAATTACCGCTCACGGACCGTTGTTGAAATTTGTAAAACAGAACTTATATAAAAAAAACGGTATCTACCTTTTTAAGCTAATTCGTAAAATAGTTCAAACCAGCTTAAATTCAATGGAGTTGTCTCATTAAAAAATCACTTCAGTCGCCACCTTCCAGTTCCAGCATCAGATTAGCTAAAAGATTATTGTATCGTAACTCACTTTAAACATGAATACAACATTTCAGCCTAAAGTCGGTAAAATTAATTTACAAAATTTCAATTAAGACAAAAGCTAAGAGAAAAAGAGGAATGATGTTATCTGTAATATACTATTATTGTTTGTACAATCTACTAACATAAAAGTTCTTAAAAAACATTTTTTTCATCGAAATAATGTATCCGTCACTTTAAAAATAACTTGACATCGATTATTTTTCATCATAACTATATAGTCAGTGTAACAACCGCGTTCTTCCGAATAGCTTCAACTATAGCTATAAAAATGACTGAAAAATACAAATTAGTGTGCAATATCAAATTCATAATGATCATTCGTGAAATTTTTGGCTTCCGTCAGAACCACAATCGTACGAAAATAAAAATAATCTCAGATTTATACTATATTGGATTCAACTTAGCAATGTATATTGTTCAATTCAAAATGATAAAAAGCTCTTTTAATCTTACCATGTGTCTACATTGGGTCTTTCTTTTCATCGAATACTCAGTTTTCAAGATTGTTAGTTTTCGTTCGAAGGATGAATTTATTTATCAATATTACAAATACTACAGACATATTGACGGCATACCCGAGGCTAACAGCCAGTATACAAAGTTGGAATACTTTTTGAAAACCTACGTTTTTATTCTGACTTTTGCTAAAAGCTGTTTTGATATCGGCACTTGCCTCTTGTATCCATGCGCTTGCCAATCCGAAGGACTTTTTAATCATTTTGGGATGGCGGTACTGGCAATTTCTGTGGACATGGGGAAATTAACAATAATGTTGATATACTCTCTGCTGTATTGTCGCACTAAATTAATGAAAATATCTTTGGAGAAAATGAAGTTCGATAATTTGCCTGAGAATAGATATGCCGTAATCAAGCACGTGCAGATGTTTGAGAAGCTTGTCGACTACCTGAAGAGCGTTGATTATCCTTTAAAACTGATGGTAATATTTTTATGTTTTGTATTTTATACTCAGGTTTCTCCAAATGCCGAAAATGTTTTCAATTTCTTACCATCTCAGTCTAAGACACTTAAAAAATATAATAAGGAGATCTGAATGAAGCAATTCGCATTTTTCCATTTTGTTAAAAGTGAAAGAAAGAGGAGAGTTGCCCTAGAGAGAAAAAATTGAAACAAGGAAACAGAGGCCTTTGCCCAGCCTTGTCCGTTGAACCTTTGTCCCCGTATACGCCTTTGAAGGACCGGGTTTCTTTATGAAGTTGAAAGAAACGTCCAGTGAATTAAAAGAGATACAAATAACAATAAAACTGCAAACTGCAAATATAGTTTCAAATCATAAGTGAAGGTCAAAATCGGACCTAAAATTTTGTCACACACATTTTACTGTACTCTTTAGTCTTTTAAAGAAAGTTATATGTTAGAACTCATGACCACAATTTCTTTAGCGAACATTTAAAAAATTCCCAGACATTACACGTCGATGTGATGGAAAGGCTTTTTTGTAGCAAAAGCTTTGTTTAGCAATTCCAGTTCTGTTTGTCCGGTGAAACATAGGTCGGTAGGGTAATTGGGTTAACACACAACAGGAACCGTGTAGCATTCTCCTCACTTTACTTTGAAACCGACGAGCATTGTGACATTTTGGTTTCTGTACGACACATCGATTTCCAATTGTTTCGGTTACAATAGACACGAAGGTTGAAGTTGTTGATATAGGACAGTTTTATTAATGTTAGCGGTGATTAAATAGATGAAAATTACATTCCTTTTTTGTTTTTTGACACGACTTTTCAGTACTTTCGAGTAGTTGAAGTGTGCTCATTTCTTAAGGTTTGCTGATCTTGGTATAGACCGAGGTAAACTGAACACTTTATTCCATCCATAATTTTGAAACCACAAATTTATGTCACCGTCGTTTTTATTTTGTACGGATCTATAAAGGAGCATTGGTTAAATTGGTTTTTATCACTAGCTATTGCTGTAATGACATGCCACAATATCATTTACTCTAAAAATAACACAATCGATGTTTTACGTAGCTTGTATTGTGTCTCCCGCTGGTGGTTAACATAATGAACATATTATTATAGTTTCTTGTAAAAATGATTGAAAGAGAAAAACTAGTGTGCAATATCAAATATATAATGTTCTGTCGACAGCTTCTTGGTTTTCTTCAGGATTACAGTTCTCGTAAATTACGAATTATCACAAAATTATACTCAATACTGTTTACTAGTATCCTACTCGTTACTCGAGTCATAAAAATTAAAAAAGACAAAAAATTCATCAAGAACGCTGATTGGATTTTATCGGTTTTCGAATTATTCTTTTACTCTGCAGTGGCTTTCCAAACAAAAGATAAATATATTTACCGATACTATAAACAATTGCACAACGTCGACAGTTTGCCTGGAGCAGAACGCGTCTTCAAAAGATTGGAACTATTTTTGATGATATACTTAATTTGCAATCTTTTCAATAGACTAGCTTTCGAATCAATTTACTGCTTGTGTTTTGAGAACAGGTGCAATAAATTTGGTTACTATGAGACGTCAACTAATACGTTGACGTCGATTTGTATTGATGTTGGCAGATTTACTTTTGCTTTAATATTTTGTTTGTTGTATTGCCGTACTAAGTTGCTGGTGATGTCTTTGGAGAACTTAAAGTTTGATGACATGCCTCAGAATAGGTTTGCGATGACAAAATTTGTGCAGATGTATGAGGTTCTTGTTGATAACCTGAAAAGTGTAGATTGGCCGATGAACTTAATGGTAACAGTTTTTGTGTAATAAATTAATAACGTATGTATAATCTCAGTAATATTATAAAAGCGAAAGTTTGAATGTATGGATGTTTGTTCCTCTTTTACGTAAAAACCACTGAACTGATTAAGACGAAATTTGATGCACGGATATTTTATGTTCGGGATTAACATAGGATAGTTAATCCTTTTTATGCTCCCGTGGGATCATTTTCAATTTGTGCTTTTTGCTCCGGAAAAAGACGAGTTTGCGTTTCAAGCCAAAAGGGAAATTGCTTTATTACATGGATACAAATCTTTGCAATATAAAATTTATATTATTACTAGCTGACCCAGCAAACTTCGTTTTGCCGATTTTTTTTTCTAATTGTATGTGTTTTTAATGCCACATTATAAAAAAATTCAAACCAACAATTTAGTCCAATAACTAAAATATTTTTTTTTAGTGTGAGCATCCCTTATCACTTAGGGGTATGAAAAATAGATGTTGTTCTATTCTCAGACCTACCCAATATGTATACCAAATTTCATAAGAATCGGTCGAACCGTTTCGGAGGAGTACGGTAACTAACGTCGTGATTAATTTAAAATGTTTTCTCAGATCGCGGTTTCCTTGACTATGTCAACACTGAGATTTGTAGTGGAGTTAACTTATCGCCTTAACCTGTTGAAGTTCAATGTAAGTATGAGGAATTATTTTATTTGTTTACGGAGCCTTAAAACATTCTGTCAGCCTAATTACATTTTCCGAATCAAATACTCTATGTATCTGTATGTTGTATCTCCAGGCTTGCTGACTTCTAATACCTTTTATTTTGGCAAGAATATAATGTGTTCATTCATTAGAGTATTGGACAAACAAAAACCGTTTAGAGAGTCAGACAGATTTAGAAAAAATATTGGATACATATTTTTCTTGTTCCTCAAATCTCATGTTAACAAAAAATTAGAGGACACAGTTATTTTAAATCTCGTGTGACGTCACTTACCAGCACGCAGTTTAATAGCAAGTGATGTTTTAAGCCCCTACTACCAAACTTAAGTTCCCTTTATCTTCCTTACTTAAAAATGTTAATTATTATGTAATAGTATGTATTTTTTGGAAAACTGACGAAGCATTTTGTTTTAAAGATTTATTTTTGTTATGTTTTAGGGACCAAACATATGGGGCTTGCTCATGTTAGTTGTGAACGTGATACGACCGGTTATATTTCTGACCGTACCTTCTCTTGCATTGGACCTCACAGCAGATAATTTAAAAAAGATTAAAGTCATATGCATTGAAAAGAGAGTTCTTTGTGATAGTAAGTATTGCCAATCATGTTGATATACAGCAAAGAAAATAAATTCCATCAATGCTTAATACTCAAGTGTTTGCTTCAATTTTTTTTCCACGAGTGCAAAAGCACCGAGGTGTCGCGGTGAGGCGGAGTACAGATTTTTGATTGATCCTTTTAATTATAAATGTATTTATGACTAAGATTTTATTTTGCTAGGGATTATAGACGATTGTCCTACTATTAAAACGCGAAGAGGGACTTAGACACCATTCAATAGGAAACACAACGGTACAACACAACAGAAAAGAAAAATATTTTCGAAAAGTGTCTTACTAAATTGTAATATGGGAACATTTATGTGATTCGCGTATATTTAAAGTTGGAAAAATAAAACACACAGTTTTTAATTATTGTTCTATTTCATTTCATGTATTTTTATCCATTATAATCTATGTGCCCACAAAAAGTACCTCAACAAGGCTGGTCAGGTTTTTACTGTAATGCCTGTCCACAATCAACGTTTTACAGTCAAGAACCAACTTGATATCAATCTCATTTCTTTGTTAAATGACCTTTCCATATTTCAGATGAACGCCAGCGTAATGATTTGAACAATTTGTTGGTGTTTCTCGAGCACTGCCCTCTGCACTACACCATCTGGAGTGCCTTCCCTCTCAGTTCGTATCTCTTGCTCAGCTGTTTCTCCTTTTGCGTCGTCAACGTCATTGCTATCTTGCAAATTAAAGGATACTATGCTTAGATTTTTTTATCTTTAGATTTATTGTAAACATTGTTTATTGCATAGTAATTGTATTATGCAGAAACCCCTTAGCTGATAATATAATTAAATATTTCGTTTGATGTGAATAAATCAATGTGTCGAAACAGAATCCAATAGAAGAAAACTTTTTTCACACTTACATTATTATGAAATAACGGTGAACATTGAAATATTACCAACAGCAGGTATCTAGGATCTTCCAACTTGTCCAGTATAGGAAGACCCATAAAATGTACATCAACAATCACATTCAAGCAAGTACTTTGTATATTGCATCGTTGTGAACGATAACTTTGATCTAATAATTCTCGTGATATTAAACACGACTTTACCGTGAATATCTGAAAGCCTAGTCCTGCAAAAGGTCTCTAATTGAAGACACCATAAACCCATACTTATATCCACATAAATCGCAGATAATAACAATTGGTCCGACCATTGTCCTTCCATACGACATTTGAAGAACTCTTTCAACCAATAAATGGGTCAGTATACTTTTGCAAACCTAATTGTGCGGTCCTAAAACTTTTA
Source organism: Trichoplusia ni (assembly GCF_003590095.1). Taxonomy (NCBI): domain Eukaryota; kingdom Metazoa; phylum Arthropoda; class Insecta; order Lepidoptera; family Noctuidae; genus Trichoplusia; species Trichoplusia ni. Next base: position 6,638,128 of record NC_039489.1, on the reverse strand, counting down.
TTTTAGTGTGGTCCTTTGGGATTTTGGTCCTTAGTGGCGGATGGAATAAGTTGGTCGATGTCTCAATGAGAGGCTTTTAGAGGAGTATTGTCGAAAGTAGTATAAGAATTATATTTCAATAAGGCTAAATGTAGTATTGCTGTGTTTATTTCTATTTATTTTGTTACATCTTCAAGCACGTGCTCATTTTCCGTTCTTGATGGTACACTTTGTTTTTAGTGTGGGTTATATAGAGTTTTTTCTCTGTATCTGTTCATATCTTTTGGATTATTGGCTGGTATTGTGTTAGGCCTAAAAGTTATTTTATGTTTAGTAATTTTAATAAAAATATTTCGCTTTTATGAATAAAATAAATTATTTGGGATTGAGCAGCTGTGTTTCAATGTTACATACGAGGAGTAAATACTGAGGATGTTTTTTTAATAGTATGTCTGAATTTCTTGGTGAATTCAATACAAGAAAAATCTTTGCGATCTGAAATGCTACCAAGATCGAGGACTGGTTCGAATGACGACCATTTCAGGTAATAAACTTACATCGGTAAATATGCCAATACATATTTGTTACAAATTAAAAAAGGAAAATAAAATAAATCAAATAGGAGCGAAACCAAAAAAGAAGTATTGTCATCATAAATGATTACGAAAGGAATACAAATGTCTGCATTCACACCTCAACAAACGACGATCAATCATGCTTGATTTAAACGTTTGAAAGACTTACAAAGAAAACTGTCAAACCAGAGCAAATGAAACGATCCTTCAAGAAATTGCTCGTAAACGATTAAAAATGTTTTAGTCAACACCGTGTTTGTTAGGTTTTAAGATATTCAAAGTATATTTTATTAAATACACCCCACCTAGTCTTTCTCAACTATGTTGAGGTCGTCTTGCAGTCTAATCAGATGAAGACCAGTGAATTATAAGACGCAACAGCTGTCTATCTGACTTAAATGTGGGACGAGGGACGTTGAGGGATGGAGGATGTAGAAGGAGTGACTGACTATCTGGCCTCCTCAATCCAGTTACCTGGGCAACACGATTCCTTTTAATCAAACTGATTGTCTGAATTTTTAGGTTCTGACTAAGTATAATGATTGTAATATCAGCAGCAAAGATGTGTAAATAACAGCCGGGCCCAATAAGTTAACGTGCTTTACATACACGGAGGAACTCATTATGGCATAAGGACATGGACATCATCACCCATCCACGCATCAAGTATTACCCGTAGATTAAAGGGTGATAACTTGTACATTAGTAGTTTAGCCACGAGCTCCTCAATACAAGATCATTTAAAAATTTTCATGCAAGTAAAATAAGCTATTTCACAGTTTATTCCAATTTTTTATAAGTTAAACAACCCGCCTTCTCTCTTATAGAATACCCATTCTTATATATTTGCATTAAAATTTAATAAAACGCTCAGTATATTTAACCTAACGCCGCTAAGGTTGGGTCGAGTTGACCCCTTCTGAATATTGATGACTTTGTTACTATTACGTTGTTTCAGTCTATTAAGATATTATACGTAATCTATACTAATGAAATGAGGCTAAAGAGATATTTTTTGGTAAAAATAGAACCCTATTACTGAAACTCTGATGTCTGTCCGTCCGTCACCAAGCTGTCGCTCATGAACAGTGATAGCTAAGCAGTTGACATTTTCAACAAAAGATTATGAAAATAAACATCGAGGTTAAGCAACGCTTGCTACGGTTATAAGTTTGATAGATTATATTTTGTTGCGAATTTGAGTTTCTTTAGCTGATTGCTTGCTCTTATTGTAACTGACCGGTTTCACTTCCTGTATGATCTGACATTTATAAGAGCTAGTTTTCAGAAAGCCCGCATCACATAATTACCTCATTTTCAAAATAAGCTTCAATTCAAAAGGTTATTTTGGCCGGGTTGTTTCGTATTTATCCGTATTTCATCGTAAAACTTTATAGCAAGACTCCTTGTATATTCCAAGTCGAAATGGCTGCGTTACAATGTCAAACGGTTATTGGTAGGCCTTTCACAATGAACGAAAAGTATGGGAAAAGTTTTTAAATAACCTTCTGGGGAAAATGTATTTTAAACTTAGTTTCAAAGATGTTAAGGTTGAGTTTTCTTTGCTACAAAAGTTTGAAAGTATAACAATATTGGATATGATGAGTGAAGTTCTTAAATGTGGATACGTCATTGTGTGATAGAGTATTATGAAAAAAGTATGAAAGTGCTCGCGGAAGACTTGGGATTTTGAAAACATTTATTATTAAAATGATATTATTTTCACCATCATCGTATCATGATCATGACTTTTTGGTAATACCTTCATTTATTCATGAATTTTTATGCTTGGTTGTTTGTATTAAGCAAGAAGGGTTATATTTACTTTTTGTCAGTTAAAAATCTTGCTGGTGCACAAAACGGTATAATATTATCCCCCATGAACCTATTATTAGTAAGGAATACCTGTTCCATTTTTATAATGTATTACAAAATTTTCCGCAATTTTTGGTAAGTAGCTTTATTTTATCTAGACACTCAAGATTTTTTTGTAAGAATATCTCGATAGTGGTAGCTAAGAGCAGTAGCAAGGATAAGATATTTCGGTTTGATGTTTCTAAAAAATGAATTATTTATAAGGAAAACCAGCTAAGCAGATTGTTGGAAAAGCAAGCGGTAATCGTTGCTTAACCTTATTGTTTTGTACAGCGGTACCAAAAATACATTACCGTTAAAAGTACAAGTTGTCAAAAATTAAAATCAATTCGTCAAGGTACGGTTCATGAAGTACAAACAGACAGACGGACTGATAGACAGACAAACATCAGTACTTCAGTAATAGTCATAACAAGAGTCCGAGCATTTTCCATCAAAGCATTCCTTTTTCATACAAGTTATCTTACATAAGCAGTACACAGCTCGTAAGTTTTCTAAGGAAGGACATAAATCCGATGTTCCCATTACAATGCTTATATAACATGAGGGCTAGCAATTGTGAGCAAACCGTCTGGACCAAAATAAAGGTATGGTTAATAAATTTTCAATGGCTTTTTATTCCTTTTCGTAGAAAGATGTATAACAAAATTCATGTCTACAATTTTCTCTTTTTATGATTTTTTGTGTATTTTGTGGGATGAAAAATGAGCACGGTTTATGGTCAAACTTCTTAGAGTTAGACTTTATTTTATCGTCATCAACCTAGCCTTTTCTTAATTACGGGTATGTTTGGGTCGACTTCCAGTCTAACCGGACGCAGCTATGTGGAGCGACTGCTTATCTGACCAACACTCAACCTGTGCAACACTATATCCCATAGTTGGATTGCTCGTTAGACTATACATATACAGAGAAAGTTTGTTTTTCCCAATTTAATCAATTAAAAAGCCACACAAAGAAACTATTCATAAAAATCGGGTCGTTTTCCACGAATTACATCCAAATTTCAAAGTTCACAAATAGGCAAACTTATGTACTTAAATAGGATGAAATTAAGTCTGTTCTAGACAGCCTGAAAATTATTTAACAGCATCTAACCGCTAGCTGATTAGGCAAAAACTTTTTCTTACACACTCCGACAAGTTTTCATAAAGTTTTAAATTAAGAATATTTTAGTATAACAAGTGGGGTTTAACTAATCCAAATATTTTACGTTACAATGGTATTGGGATATTTTTGACTTTTTACGTTATGATATGTAATAATTCAAGTTCAAATCAAATTATTTTAAACTTGAACAATGAGTGAACGATGAGAACTTAGTGTAATAAAATAAAATAAATGCGGACAACATCACATACATTGTTCTGAACCCAAAGTAAGTTGCTAAAGCACTTGTGTTATGGAATTCATATACAACGAAGGTACCACAAACACCCAGACCCGAGACAATGTAGAAATGTGCATTTTTACATTGTCCCGACCGGGGATCGAACCCGGGACCTCAGAGATAGCGACACCTTGAAACCGGTGCGTGCGCCACTCGACCACGGAGGTCGTCAAATTTTTAAGGATAAGGAGGATAATATTAAGGATAATAAATTTATTAAGGATGCACTAAAATGAGCTAGTAAGCTTAGCTAGTATTCGTATATTTTGTAACAGTAGTGTAACCCATAGAAATGCACCAAATTTTCTGTCTCTAATATTCAGCGGTATGTAAACCATCAATACTAAATGGGTCATGATGATGTAATATCATATTATGTTGAGTGAAATGAAACTCGAATTGATTAAAAATAATTTAATTCAAATAACCAAGTTTATGAAACAGGGATTTAAAGCCAGTAATTCTTATTTTGAAGGAGGATCCCAAATATAAATCCCAAGCCAGTTAAAAATGTTGAACAAGAATCTGAAGATGAAGTAAATTCAAGCATAGTACCTTTTGATTTGTAAGATGGCAATTACATGGACGATGCAAAAGGAGAAACAGCTGAGAAAGAAAAAAAAGCCAAGAGAGAAGACCCGGCCGATGGTGTAATGGAAAGGAGAATGTTCTAGAAACACCAAGAGTTTGCTCAGCTCACTGCAGTGATGTTCGTCTGAAAAAAGAGTTATTAATTTTCAAGTACTACTATGGCTGATAATAGTAATAATAAAGAAAAGTAAATGCAGAAGGAAATGGTTACTTTCAAGGGATAGAGTCCTCACAACAACAATGTTGCAGATACAAAAGCTAAAACATGTATAATAATATATCCACGTTTTTATACTTAGTGCAAATCAATCTGACATTCTGTTTTTAATGATACACGCCATGAATATCTTGCTGCATGGGAGAGGCCTATATTTGGTAGCAGATTAAGACTGCTGGTGATGATGATGCTGATGATCATCATTTAGATACATTTGACTGCACGGATAGCCGAGTGGTTGAGGTCACCACGCCAAGACCACTGTACGCGTCGTGTCGCGGGTTCGATCCCCACGTAGGACAAGTATTTGTGTGATCCACAAATGCTTGTTCTGAGTCTGGGTGTCTTTGTGCATGTGATTTGTATGTTTGTAAAACCCCCCGCGATACAAGGATTAAGTTCCTTAGTGCGGGAGTCGTTTTTCTTAAAAAAAAAGAAAAAAAAAATTCCATTTGTTCACCAAACGGAAATTGTTCATCTGCGGGATATAAATTACTTTAAAATACTTACTACTACAAAGCACCTTCTTTTCGATGCAAATTATTTTAATCTTATTGATATTATCCGTTGTAAGGTCCAACGCTACAGACGGTATGGTCCAGAAAATTATAGGTCTTAAAACGTACAGAACTGAAAAAACAAGGCTCCATATTTCTGGTCCCTAAAATGAGATATCGGTTATAAAATTTTGAGAACGGTTAGATTTATAAATATTTTGGTAAATTATTTGGTACACTAGGTATATTGTATCGTGAGAGTTGGTATCCATATTTTTAAAGAGGATAATAATTTTCTACGAATTTGTTATGCCCCTGGCAATTAAGTAATACTAAGTTAAAACAAGGCTTTACTCATATTTAATTGATTTGATCGCCGGAGTTGTTTCAATTCGACTAACAAGCCATTGTGTCGACTAGGGTTAGGTCCGAAACTAATAAAAATACGTGTGAGTAAACCATTGTTTCTTTTAACTATGAAAATATATAAATCATAATAATTTGGCTTATTTATATATGGGTCTTCAACAAAGACTGTGTGCTTGTTAGACTTAAAATAAAGTCTATAACAAGTAAATAATTCAATCACAGGAGACTAGAACATGCAAAAAATAAAATACTTACATTGAACTTTAATTTATTTAGACGGTAGGCTAATTCTATAACAAATCTCAGGGATGAAGTAGTTACAGAGACAATAACCTGTGGAAAAATAAAAATTAAGATTATTTCAAGGTCAAACAGTTTTGTCATAGGCTTAAAACAATAAGTTTATGACTGTTTTTTTTTTATAATATCGATTCAGCTATTATCAGAACATAGAAAGGGAAAACTGAAATGATTGGTGCATCAATTGTGTTTCATAAAATTGCAATTGAAATGCCAAAAACTATGGATTGACCGCATATCCACACCAAAATTTGAAAGATTAACGCTTCAACAAAGCTATTTGAGATCTAAATTAACTTATCAAACAATGATGCAAATGATAAAAAATCACGAACGAATGATGCTGTAAAATAGCCAAACTGAAAAATACTTACCATTAATTTCATAGGGTTATCAACGCTTCTGAGACTATCGAGAAGACTCTCATACATCTGCACATACTTTGCTATCGCATACCTATTCTGAGGCATATCATCCAAATTCAAGTTCTCCAAAGACATCACCAGCAACTTAGCACGACAATACAACAAACAAAATATTAAAGCAAAAGAAAATCTACCAACATCAATACAAATATACATTAAAACATTAGTTATCACGTCGTAGTAACCATCTTTATAGCATTTTTGTCCAAAAAACTTGCAATACAATAAATCGAAGGCTAATTTATTCACAAGCGTAAAGAATAAGTAGTATTTCAAAAAATATTCTAATCTTTTGAAGACGCGTTCTGCTCCAGGCAAACTGTCGACGTAACGCAATTGTTTATAATATCGATAAATGTATCCATCTTTTGTTTGGTATGCCACTGTAGAATAAAAGAAACATTCTATAAGCAATAATGTCCAGTCTGTATGTTTGTTATATTTCTCAATGGCTTGTAATCTTATGGACTTGGTAATGATTAAGGCAGAAACTAAGATTATCGAGTATAATTTTGTGATTATTCTTATTTTACGAGAACTGTAATCTTGAAGGAAACCCAGGAGCTGTCGACAGAACATTATATGTGTAATATTGCACACTAGTTTTTCTTTTTCAATCATTTTCACTTGAAACTACACGTTCACAAGCTACTTGCTTAGCGATAGTAATATAAGTAATTGTAACCAAGAATCGATCTAATGCTATTTTTAGAGACAATTGTACTTAAGCTTAAAATTATTATAGACGATAAATACAATATAAATGACTAATGCAATACCTCATTTTACTAACAACTAGTTGTTGCTCGGGGTTTCACCCGCCTGGATATTGGTTATAGCTGCAAAAACATTACTCTCCTTTAACTAAGTCGGATAAAAGTACCTTATTTGCTAATCCAAGATATCAGCAATTTTCACACCAAATTTCATCGGTATCAGTCTACCTGTTTTGGCGTGAAAAACTTACACACATACAAAGACACTCACGTATTATTTTTATATGTATAATATCAGTGTGAAAGCATGATAGTCATCGCAATAACGATAACACTACAATTCAACCCTTTTACGGATACCATTATGGGGTTTGAATATCTCAATTAGGAAGACCGCTATTTCGCTTCCTAAACTGACTTGTACGCCGAAGTTGAAGGTCCCAATAATTGGGTTGAATATTTGAAAGAAAACCTAAAGGGAGATCAAAGTATATATCATTCTTTTGTAACCGGATAATTGTATATAGGTTCAAACGAAAAATCCAGGCTTGTAGCAGCCTTGTTCTATAAAAGAGTCGCAATGTTGACTGAAGAAAAAACGACATCAAGTATTTGTAAACGTAAAGATATATTTTAGAAAAGTTGGTAAACTATGTGTAGGAAGTATCACTGTAGGAAATTACATAAAAGCTTAGACTGATATCTTCAAATAATATTATTATGAAATATCGGACTATAGAGTTTTTATTGGCTTCTATCTCCCTTCTTCCGCTCCCTAGTTCCTATGGAACAAAGAAGTGTTCGTTGTGTAGTGGGACTCTTACTGACTGAAATTCAACTCCTGGAATGTGCGAGGAATGTAGAGATATTAATAAGGAACGAATCAAATTACTTCGTCGTACATTTGACAAACCACTATCTTGATATAGAGACGCACCTATGCTCTTCCTCTTAGTCACGATACTTTATATTTCCCTTAATCAATGTAATTTCAGAGGTATCAGCCTAACTCACGCATATAGTCAGCATCATCATGAATTGCATCAATATCGTATGTGCGAATGGAAAATAACAATTACAATATTCCATGTTTTCATAAACGAATTTGTACCTTTACATGCGCATGTATTTATCGACTTGCACCAATAGTTTTTATTTGCCAATCAAAAATGAGCTCTATAGCAAATGTGTAAGACTGACATTAATTTTTGATTTGATATAATCCTATTTTCTGCATGTTGTCACGTAGTTTATAGTTGGGCAATGAATTTTAGCTTTTGAAATTAATATTTTGAAGAATTATAATTGACGATTTTTGGCGTATTCGCAGGAGAAACATGACACAGTGGGATTAACAGCAAAATACTCTTTTAACATTGACTGTAAATATCCGAGCAGATAGCAAAAGTTTCGTCCCATACTGAAAAGGAAGCTAAAAGGCAGCAACATCAGTCGACTTACAAAAGTGACGTTTGAAACGAGGAAATTTAAGCCACGTTCTTTAATTGAACATTTGTCTCTTCATATCCTTTGGCAGTGGCAAGGCAGCATGGTACAAATACCACCTCTTAACCAAGTGTCATTTGTTCACCAGTATTAAACAGATTTTTAGTACCTACCTTGAAAACTGTAACTCTATTCCAAAGTTCGGATATATCGTCCTTGCCCCATTTCCAAAGGACATTGTTGGGTGATTTTGGGAATACCCTGATTAGCATATCTATTTTAGGTTGTGACGGGATCACCTCTTCCCCGTAGCTTATGGAAACGATGTTTTTATAGTAATCTGTATAAAAAGATAAAATTTAAGTATCTTCTCGTCCTTCGAAGATTTGAAGTGATTCTGAGACTCAGATTTGTTTTAAGTGCAGATAGTTTAACTCATCTGTGCGCAAGGCGCTATATGTGCGTGAAATTTTAAATATACAGATATAATTCTTAAGATTTTTTTTCGGATTAAAGTCATCTAATGACTCCTTCAGTATTGAGCTGAAAGGAGTGTAAGATTCCTACTGAATATAACCAACCCATATTTCTTCCTTTGCCCTTTGCGAACCGGGGCCACGGCAACAATTTCAAACAATCCCGCTGCCCCGGCATTTGTGTGACATTGACATACAAATTAATGCTGTATTACAAATCGTCCTTGTATATTTATAAGGGTTACTCACACATGACCTGTTGCGGAAAGATGTGTAAGTGTAATCGCTTTTAGGGCCGTTTTTGAAATTAATATTGAGGTGTCGGGTGTGGAATCAAACGATTGTTTCAAATAATACGTGTTTATTATAGGAACCCCGACATAGAACTGGCTTAGGATAGCCTAGAACATACAATAATATAGCAGCATATATACGTAAAGTATTTCTACTCTACACCTTCCCCATAAAACAAAAAAAAAAATGATTATATAGTACATTTTTTTTTAAATACAAAATTAAGTACTTATATTTAAAGAATACAAGTCAATGTTATGCATAACATAGGACGATTATTCCATAGTAGCGTGATACATGATCCACCTTAAACAATAACAATTAGATACTAAAGTATTAAAGTACACTTGGCGACAATAGTGCTCACACATAATATAATGAATGACTTGATTTATTTTAAGAATAATAAGGCCTAGTTCTGTTTTTGTGTACTATTATTTCCTTGCCACTTTTCACAATTTTCACATTTGGTGCCATATCGTCTACAACAATATAAGGACCTAAGTATAAACTATCTAATTTAGAACAATTTTCATTTTTTAATAACACAAGATCTCCTTTTTTGTATAAAATCGGGTTTATTTTATAATCATATAATAATTTTCTATTTTGTTTACTAACAATTAAATTTTCCCTAGCGTCTTGATGTGCTCTTTGTAACCTAAATTTCAGTTCTAGTGGATAACTATCGAAATTGTACAGTTTATCAACATTTGAAGTTAGATTATTTGGTAAGATACATACATGTCCAAAAACAAGCTCATAAGGGGTATACTTTGTTTCTGTGTGTACTGTAATATTATAAGAAAATTGCCAATATGGTAACCACTGACTCCATGACCTTGAACTATTTCTGCAATGAATTCTGAGATAGTTACCTAAACTTTTGTGTGTGTTCTCAAGCGCGCCGATGCTCTCATGATGATATGCTGACGCGAACCTTTGTTCTATATTTAAAAGTTTACTTACCTCCCTCATTGTAGAAGACATGAACTCCGTTCCTTTGTCCGTAGCAATCGTCTTTGGAATACCATACCTTAATATAAAATGTTCTACGAACGCCCTTGCCACGCTTTCGGTAGTTTTTGATTTAATGGGAGTAGCAACTAAGTATTTAGTTAACTCGCATTGTATTGTAAGAATATAAGAATACCCCTCATCATCTTTTTCAAGAGGGCCGACTAAATCTAAGAATATTTTTTCAAAAGAATTTGATGACGTTGTTGTAATTGAAAGTGGTTCCTTAATATATCTAAAATGTTTATTTCTTTGACACGCATCACATTTATTAATGAAATCCGATATATCTTTTTCCATACCGGGCCAATAGTAGTACTTTTTTATATTGTTTAGTGTTCTTTTGATTCCCGCGTGGCCACTTGTAGGTAACAAGTGAAAATCATTAATTATAATTCTCTTAGTATCTTTATTTTCTATTCTACGAACATCATTAATGACACAAAGTCTAGGACCCTTCCAAGTTACATTTTTATTTATTTCCTCCACAATGAGTTCCATAAACTTGATATTTTCCCTTTTCTTAATTATTATAAGCTCACTTATCTGATTCTTCTTACAAATGTATTCCAAATCTCTCAACAACACGTCTCGCGTTATTGCTGATAAAGAATTCGGATCAACATAAATGGATGACTTAGAAGGAAAATAATAATAAATTTTATTTAATGACTCATAATAACTTTCTTTCTTTGTTAATTTACGTAAAGTTACCCTGTCAAGTAATGTAATTTCAACGTCTCTATTAGTCTTTTTGAGTACTTCAACGACATTTGGCTGATCCGACAGTTGATTACCTGTACTAATAATATCTGATTGATGATAACTATCTTTCTCTATCATTGCTTTTCTTTTTGAGCGCGTCATAACATTTAAACACTCATTATTTATAGTTTTTAATTCATCTGACGTTATTATTATACGAGATAGAACGTCAGCTGCCGCATTATCTTTTCCCCTCACAAATTCTATATCAAAATCATATTCTTCAAGTGTCAGTCGGAATTTCATGAGTCTACTACTAGGCTCTCTCATGCCAAATAAATATACCAAAGGACGATGATCTGTTTGAATTTTAAACTTGCGACCAAATAAATAAGGACGGAAGTATTTAACAGACCATACAATAGCCAGCAATTCTTTTTCAATAACTGGATAATTCTTTTCAGCTTTATTTAAGGTACGGCTTGCGTAAGCAATTGGTCTACCATCGCTGTTACTTAAAACTGAACCGATTGCATAGCCAGATGCGTCTGTTTTAAGTAAAAACACATTACTTTTATCAAAATTAGGATATTGTAACAATGGAGGCGATATTAACTTTTCTTTTAGTGATAAAAAAGAATTATTACATTCTTCATTCCACTCAAATTCTATATTTTTTCGACAAAGATTATTTAAAGGATTAGCAAAAAGTGCAAAGTTAGGTATAAATTTTCGATAGTAATTTGCAAAGGCAATGAATTTTTTAACATCATCGGTATTTTTAGGAACTGGATAATTTTGCAATGCCGCTACTTTAGACGGATCTGGTTTTAAACCTTCAGCTGATATAATATGACCTAAATACAAAATTTCTTTTTTCAGAAAGTCACATTTGTCTGGATTTAGTTTTAGGTTCACTTTTCGTAGTCTAAGCATTATATCAATGAGATTTTTGTTATGAAAGGCTAAATTGCGTCCAAAGCAAATTAAATCATCTAAATAAACGAGACATTTGTCGTAATGAAGCCCAGACATTGCCACTGTCATAGCTCTTGAAAAAGAACTTGGACTTGTCTTCAAACCCATGGGAAGTCGAGTCATTTGGTATTGTCCCGACGAAGTTACGAATGCTGTACACGGCCTACTTTCTTTTGTAATGCCCAATTGAAAATAACCCTTGTAAAGGTCAAGGTGACTAAAATAAACTGACCCAGATAATGCATCCAAAATATCAGTAATATTAGGGAGTGGGAACTTGTCATCCAAAATACAATTATTGAGTTTACGAAAGTCTATAACAAGTCTCATTTTCTTAGAGCCATCCCCACTTTCTTTTTTTGGGACCAGTAAAACAGGGCTAGCCCATTCACTACTACATGGTTCAATAATTTTATCAGTTAACATATCACTAATCTGCTGGTCTAGCTCCTCACGTTGCGAAAACGGTAAACGATAAGGCTTGGTATATATTGGTGTAGTGTTCGGTTTTAAACGTATTTTTTGTTCGCTGATTTTAGATACTTCCAATTTATCTCCAGAAATATGAAACACGTCAGAAAATTTTGCACATATGTTTAATATGGAAGATTTTTCTTCGCCATTCAAATGATCTAATTTTAATAAATTTAATAATGTTTTGACCCTATCTACCGTTATGGGTGACTTCTCAAAATTACAAACTTTGTAATAACATAATTTTTCAAGTTTAGGTTTAAAATAGCTTAACGATACTTCCGATTCACAAGTATTCATTATTTGAATTGGAATTTTACCATTTTCTGGCTTACTTATACCTCCAGCTAGAAAAACTCCCTCACTTAATTCATCTGAGACTACAACGCAATCTTCGGTTTCATTAGTATCGATGAAAAAAATTTTTTCGCACCTTGGTGGTATATTCATATAAACATTTCTATTTAATTTACCTATATGTAATGGTAAAATTAAATTCTGACCTAAAGTTAATGTATTATGTTCGTAATTTAAAACACATCTATGTTTAGTTAGAAAATCTTGGCCTAATATACCTTCAGTATAACATGGTAGGTTTTGGATTACATAAAACTTATGTTGGAATGTGTGACCATTTAAAGATAAATTTAAATAAACATATCCGATAGTTGTTATTCGACCACCAATTCCATTTATAATGATGTTTTGATTATGGATTGGTAAGTTCCAATGAGCGACTATCTCATTTTTCACGGCTGAAATACTAGCACCAGAATCTACCAACCAGTTATATTCTGTGTTATTAAAAGGAACTTTGACATAATTACTAAATTCATATGCAAATAAATTAGGCACGAAAAAACTGATTCGTATTGTCCTCGGAAGTTGAGGGTTGAACAAGGTCACTAGTATTATTACTGTTGTTAATTTCTGACTGAGGGATATTTGGCTCTAAAGGGTACATACCTCGATTTTGATATTTTCCTCTCTGTCCTCTGTATGTACCACGACCTCGGTATCTCTGATATCTCGATGACCGTTGCCAACTCTGGTTGAAATATCCTCCTCTAGGAAACCGTTGGTAGTTCCCTTGGCCACCACGACCACGATAATTTGATGGAGTTCTGAAAAATCTGTTATGCATAGTTGACTCACCTGATCCTTCTTCGCTGGCCACCAAAATCTCACCTTCAGTTGAGTTTGAGTCATCCTGACTGGACACAAGCTCCTCGTCTTTCGCCGCCCGAATGGCATGTTTGAGAGTAGTGTAGTTTCGAGCTGCTAAAATCACACTTAAATTTTTGTTACGCAAACCATTAGTAAATTTGTTAACCGCTAACTTTTCGTTAATCGGTTTCAGGATGTTAAAAGCTTCTGGATTCCCGTCTGCCTGAGAAATAGTGAGATCAACGAACAGTTGTTCCATTTTCTTTCCGAAGTCATCAATTGTATTTGATTTTTGTTTACAATTAACCATTTCTGCATGAATAGCATTGCTAGATTTTTTTGTGAGAAGGTGTAAACGCATTTCCTTAATTAGCTCATCACATGAGGAGTATGTTTGTTGCAAACGTAATTTAGCACTTTCAGAAAGACGCGTTTTCAAAACAAAATTAACCAACAACTGTTCGTCATCCTTCTCTATCATAGAACTATACAGTTCTATAGCAGATATTAAACGCTTCGTCACTTCTTCGTCAGAACTCATAACAGGTAATAGAGCAGCCGCTGTTTTTAATTGGAACTTTTCCATTTTGACAATTTTCTTTTCTATACCACTAGAACAAAGTTGATTTATACGAGAATATAAATTACTAATATCGGTACATAAAACTTGAATACTATCCAAATCACTGTTCTTAACTTCTCCCTTTTTAATCTGATTTTCTAAATCTGATTTAATAATCAAATATTCGCCATAAATTATATTATTTTCATTAAGCCTCTTTTGAATAATATTTTGTGTCCTACGACTTGGCCCTAATTTGGTTAGATATTCCTTTATACCTTTAAGTTTTTCATAAATTTCTTTAAGATTCTGGGCCATTACCTTTTAAGACACAAAATTATAATAACAATATAATTTTAATGTAAACATGACTTTGCATAAGTATTACATAATAATGTTAAGTCTTATCTAAACAAAAGTAAACATTAAAGTTCCCATAAAAAAAAAAACTTGTAACCGACTGTACTAGGAAAGATACACGTCACACATGGCCGTTTAATCACTTTTACCGATTTAATCACTTGACGTAAACACTATCGCGCACTCACTACTTCCTCAAAGGAAAGGAAAAAAAAAATCACACGTCCTCCGTCTTGTAAGAAGCTTCACCTGTATCCTGTGCCCTTCTCAGCCTGGGCACCACTCGACGAAGAGAATGTCGCAAGATTTCCTGCCGCATCAGATGCCCATGACACTTTTTATACAATATCATCAGGACGTAACAGGCTCCCAGACAAATGATGAACGTCACAATCATCAGTAGTATTATACTCGTGACACTTGCGTGGGCCATAAATTGAGTAATATCTGCTCCATTGGAACCACCAGCGTTCTGCGCAATGAGTACCTCTTCCTTAGATACAGACTTTCCCATTTTCGACAATTAAGTAATAAAGTGGACTTGAATACAGAAACAACACACAGCGAACAGGTGTCGCGATAAAGATTAGCTGCTTAGTAACATTCATTATTATAACTTTGCACTGAGCCACGTCCAGAGTTCATATGTAATTCTTGAGAAACCCTTTTATGGGCAACGGAATGTAAATACTTTCGCGAACCCGAATCGCGCCTCTGGCAGGGTCGCCATGAGGTGTCGGGTGTGGAATCAAACGATTGTTTCAAATAATACGTGTTTATTATAGGAACCCCGACATAGAACTGGCTTAGGATAGCCTAGAACATACAATAATATAGCAGCATATATACGTAAAGTATTTCTACTCTACAATATATATATATTTGAAAAAAAATAATTGAAAGACAGTTTCAATGTTTCCATAAAAAAAGATCATACAATAATAATAATGTTATTAATATTAAAGAGTAACAAAGAATGCAACATAATAACGTTTTAAATAGCTGTTTCACTCAGCCCTCTCACAGAACACCAAGCGTTCCGACAATATCATTTTCCGTTCG
The DNA here is from genome assembly GCF_003590095.1 of Trichoplusia ni. Taxonomy (NCBI): domain Eukaryota; kingdom Metazoa; phylum Arthropoda; class Insecta; order Lepidoptera; family Noctuidae; genus Trichoplusia; species Trichoplusia ni. The sequence goes on along the minus strand of NC_039489.1, from coordinate 6,622,653 downwards.
TCAGCAAACATCCCGGTCGGGATTGAATTCCAGGATAGTGTTCAGCGTTTTCAACAATCAAGGAACCGGAGACATCCGATTCGTGACATTTTGTTTGGAGTTTCTGATAAAATTTTGTTTTCCATACAAATAATGAATTCTTGGAACAAATTATTGAAAGACTTTGTGGTATTTATTCAAATGTGAATTTCAAAATTGAAATCGGAGTCCAAAATTAAGAAACCACTGGTGAATTAGCGTGCTAAGTAAAATAGAATCCTGCTGTATAGGGAAGAAAATAAATTGCTTTGCTAGACGACTGATCATCACGACCTCCAGTGAGAATGACGTTTTGCAGTATGGTGCCGCGTAGAACAAGAATTTGAGTGATCCACGAATGCTCCTGTTTGATTTGGGTGTCTTGGCAGATTATATTCCTTATTTCGCATTTCAAAAATCAAAAATTCAGGTGTACCAAGCAGGTTTGCCAACAATCAAATAATTCTGACACTAGCGTATTTTCCTGGTACAATCAATTTTACGCCAGATTAAAATGAAAAAAAAATTGGGTTTAATGCACAAACTTTATTTTAAACATTTTATTAAAGGACATGAATAAATAAAGAAAAGAAATAATCGGTCGGTCGGATTTTGGTTGCAAAATTAAATTTTGCGTATTTACGGTACGTCAAGGTATATTGTTTCCGTATTATATTATCTTCCCGATTCCGTTTTGGGCATGTTGTTGACGAAATTGCAAAAAGCCAATATATTGGGAGCGGGCGACAATATGTCTAGGAATTGTCTCATTTCACTGTAGGAATATAAATCATTGATGTATAATATAAGAGTCTTATTACGAAAAAGTCTTTTCCTCGTATTGGAAGATTTATTTACGCTGATTTGGATATGGGGAAGGATAGATGAGTAGGAAATATTCGTCGACGTATTTTGGGCTAATCCGAAAACCACAAAACCGATGAAATTTCGTTTGAACTTGGCAAAAGACTAAAGCCAATCATGTTTTTCTGTAATAATTTATTTCATATAAAATTGTAAGTAAATTTCGTTAGGTAATTATATATTCAGAAAAAAAATGAGTACACTACTTAATAAAAAAAGACTAAGGCAGAGATAAGTATCACATAGCAGCAGATTGCATCGGAATCTAAAAAAATGTATTTTATATATTTAAAAAAAAATTTGTCTAATAGTACGGAGGCATGGGCGTAAAACCTTGCTTAAAACCAAGTAGGTACACTAGGATTTTTATTTCAAACTATCCACATCGAGAACATATTTCAGGTAAAGAAGTCTTATTTTGTTTTGCCCTTAAAGTCACATCCCCTGTCCTTCCAATAACAGCATCTATCATCTCAGGCTTTGCTTCTTTCAGGTCATAAGCCCATCCCATTTTTTCCCACCAGCGGATGAAGGCAGCGGACCAGTTGAAGGTGTCAAAATATTCGGCAGCTTTGTAATCAAAGGGGAAAACGTGGTGATAGTTGTGAAACCCTTCGCCAATGGTGATGGTAGCCACGAAACCGTTTTCTTTTGGAGCAATGTGTCTAGAAATTAAAAACAGCGCTGTTTTAAAAGTAAAGGCTGTGGTAAGCTACGGCTACCTTGCGACTGTAAGCGCTTTTGGCCCTCGGCCAGCATATATTATAATTAATTTTACACATAAATATTTTAATTAATTTTTATTCCAACAATTTGTGCGTAAACTTTTTTATACGGACTTTTCAGGACCACACTACTAGGCAAAGACCTCCCCATTTTTCTTTAAGATCTCTAGCTTTTCCGATTTCTCTCCACGAGCGACATGGTTTAACAATATTAGAAAATTAAATACTTTGTTAAGTGGTTTTAAATTATACTAAAATTATACAATAAAAGAGATAAAACAAGCCAGCACCAGGAAAATAAAGGGCACCACCGAATAAATCTATTAAATCAATTAGTCTTACTTGTTATAAGGCTGGTATCCGTATGCATGTGCTAGACTGTTGACTGTCATTTCACAATGCAAAGCCGAAAGATATCTGATGAAGCATTGCCAAGCTACAGCACATTTCCATTCTTCACCCCAGAAATATATGCCAAAGGTAGTTGGTATTACGTAGCAAAATATTAACTTCATTAGGGTAAAGTTTCTGTAAATAAAAGAAATGTCGATACTGAAATTTACTCAATAAACCAGAGGATACTTAAATGTACATATTATTTGTTCTAATATAAAGACTTTTTTTGTGAAACTCAACAATCATTCAAGACACCCAGACTTGACAAGCATACGTGGATCACACAAACGCCTGTCCTACATGGAAATCGAACCCACAGCACGTCGAGCATAGTGCGTTTGGCGTGGTGACCTTATCCAGTCTGCTACTCAGTGAAAATAGTTTGATACAACTCAACATATCTACAGTTCAAAGGAATTTGTACCTAAAATTGATGACGAAAAGCATGAAATTTAATCACTCTAACCTGTCTTGAAACATCAATATTGCATCATTTTCTATATCACTCATATCAATCTTCTTCCCCTGAGTCCTGACTTCTTCATTCTTATGCATCATCAGCCAGCCGATATGAGAGAAGAACAAGCCTCGTCTAGAATTATGAGGATCAGCATCTGTATCACTGAACTTGTGGTGGAGACGGTGATCACGAACCCATTGGTAAATAGAATTCTGAAATAATAAGACAAAATAAACAAACTAAATTGAAACTAGACTGATCTGTAATGCCTCAAACAGACAGACAGACATCAATCTTATATTAAATTTTGAATAGAAGATAACAGACATAAATACAGATTTTAAAGAAGGCACAAGGACTTATGGGTTTAATTCATATTGCAGAAAAGAAATTAGCTGATCCATTAATTCAATAACAACACTCAACGAACGGTTTTGAATATTTTAATTTCGAAACTCTAGCAAAGGAGAAAATATGCTCACAGTAAAAACTACTTGTATTAAAATAAATACTTATTGTAAAAGTTACCTGCCCAGCAGAGGTGAAAAACAAAATCAGTAGTATCTTCAATGGGGTATTAACTTTGTAAGATTTGTGAGTAAATAGACGATGGACTCCACAGGTGATTCCCAAGCCATTTACTATCAACATAAGAAATGCTGAAAAAGAAGAAACAATTTTCAACAAGTTTCACTTAAGACTAGACAGTTGATTTAAATGTAATAAATATTTTTATAGACAGTTTGGTGAAAATTCAGTCGAAAATTCGAAAATTCGGAATGAATAAAAAATAATTAATCACTTCAGCCTCTTTCTTTTTCTGTGGTCAGTACTTAGTTACAGACATCAAATGCTGAAACTCAATAGATTTATGTTATTTTGTATCGGATCTCTTACAATCATATTTCATCTTCAATATCAACACAGTTAAATAGGTATGCAACACATACATAACTTTACCATAATCGGAAACCAGAGAGCGGGTCAAACTAAGCTTGCAAGATTAGATTACAGACAAAGGAAGAGGTGTAGCTAAATAAAAGCTTAAAGATAATCATTTACATCTAGACAATACTGAACCTTGATTTTCTGAAAAGAACCATAGTCTCGCAAAAATATCCATCGTACGAATGTTTTGATCACTGAAGGCAATTAAAATAACACTGAAAATAAATACCAAAAAAACATACCAAATATTGGCGTCAGAAGCTTAAACGGAAATGCATATAGCCAACACCAGTATGCTCCAAATACGTGATAAAAAATCAACCCAATAGCCGAAGTCCATTTTATTTTATTTTGAAAATAAAATATTTTATGGAACGGTTTAATCATTATATGAACTCCCATTGCTGGTTTACCGGACACTTTCGAACGAATAATCGAATTAATAAACGGTAGGTCTTTATAAAATAAAATGTTATTGATAAAATTTCAAGTGCCAGGTGGACTTGAATTTATTTTGTTCCGTACAATAATTTTGTTTGTGTCAGTTTCATGCATTTTCATATTATTCCGAATCATTTCGTACTTAATCTTGGGAATATAAGTCTTTTGTTACATACTATTCTGGTCAATTTTAGAAACTGTTAACCATTATAAATTCAAACTTATTTTCAGGCATAAATTGCTCCAAGATAATCTTGATACCCTATATGGCGGACATAATATTCAAAACGTGTCAGGATACAATGGAGGAATTTAAATTCTTGGAAAGTCACCTCGGTATCTTATTTAGTAAAGCAATTGGCGCCTATAGCCAGGATTCACATTTGAGATTGTGATTTTTTTCATTCCATTCTTTGTATTAAATTGCCATTTTAGATATCTCACAAAAGTTAAACAAAATATATAAGTTTTGTCATAAGGTTTCATTCCTCACGGCAGAGAACCCAAACAATTCCTCAATATCTTTATGAAACGAATATTTGGTGTTTTCAATGACACTGATTCGAAATCAGGCTAATTTAAAATTAATGCTTTCAAAAAATACATAATTATTTTCTGCGTATAAAATTAAATCATTATTTATATGTTTATTTACGGTCTTCAATACTGGGAGGGTCATAGGTATATGTTTCATCATAATATTTTTTTATTGTATCTAGCCTCTTTATTCACTTGACAGTATAAACAAATCTACTTCAGATGATGGATGGGTTAAATCAGAAACCTATTTTTAAGTATTAGCTTTCGGCTACTTCTCTATTTCCACCTGTCACTGTGTACCACCTTATGTAAAGTGATAGCTAGGAATTTGAAATCATCACAGATGATGCATTTTTAAACCGAAGATAAACAACGGTTGGTACATTTATTAATTTAGTTAGGGACTATAATTTTCTTTGTCGAAACTGTTTTTCACTAGCCTATTTGTACAGACTCCTCAGTGTTGCATTTTAATTAACTAAGAAAAACATAAATTCTAACTGTGAACTTTGAAGCAGCATAGATACTTTTACAGATAAAAGCCGTCAAACCACCAAAAGTTAGCCAGTTAGCTCGGCATATTGCCTTTAAAGTTTTGGCGCCATAACTGGGGACTATAGTTGAAGTAAAGTTTCGCCTACGCTCACCAAACCAATTTTCTTAATTAATTCCCACCACTTAGCAATTATTATGTTCATATGCAGCTGGTACGCTTTAAATGTTCGTACTTTTATAAATTCAACGGGCTTTTTTTTCTAAATCATCCGAAAAGAAGAAAGAATTTTCAAGAATCTTATTTCAATTAAATGTATAATTAAATGTTCAATATTTCTGAGAGATTTTCTTAATATTTTTTTCCGTAAGAACCATGCTTGGACTTCCACAAACATTTAAAAAAAAGAATTATCGATATCGGTTCAGCCGTTCACACGTGATGCCATGACAACGCGAAACGGGTTTCATTTTTATATATATAGATAGATAGATGTGGTATGCTGAAATAAGTTTAATTACGATTTGATGTGTTTAGCTAGATATGACTGCAAGTAACAATCAGAAGCAACTGAACAGCTGGTACAAATTACAAATTGTTTGAAATTAAATGTAATATTGATACCTACCAATATTTTTAATTAAAATAATATAGCAACAATCAAAAACCGACACCTAAACTAACATTTTTCGCTGCACCATCTGTTTCATAAAAATATTGGATATTTGCTAGTTTTTTACTTCTCTTTTTTAGTTTTATTATAGTTCCCGTTTCAATGACCGGTCTCGTATTGATAGGCTTACATAAAACTCTATCATCATCATAAACTGGGAAAATAAACTATGTATTGGTGGTTTTATACTGTTATTAAAAGATTTATGTACTTAGAGTAGAAGCATGGTAAAACGATAGTATCGTAAATGGAATTCAATGGTTTAAGATAAGGCTCGTGATGTAAAATCATTTTTGGAAGCAATTCTGTTTCTGACACATCATCTGGTTAGACTGAAGCTACAAAGAGGTACTGTCTATCTGACCTCCACAACCCAATTACCCAGGTAAACATCTTGACATGGCTAGTGGTCAAGCTTTCAGACTTCTGACTGCTCGTAACGAGTGCCAGAAACTGCAATTTAATACAATTTTATACACTGACTGATCTCACCAAGTGCTGCTGAACATATTGTGATCTATCTAGATTTTGGTTTAAACAAAATAAAAAATCTGTAACGAAAAACCAGTAGAAAGAGGTGACGACCCTGTCAATGTTGTATCGGTACAAGAAAATTTCCAAAAGTTACACTCGATTAGTTCATTTTATGGTCACAATGACACAAATAAACACACAGTTGTAAAAGCAAAACACATGACAATTCCCAAAACTTCTAAAGATAAGAACCGTGCAAAGACAATTACATAGCAAAAGTTACAAGCAAACTTCGTCTATAGAACTTTAAGGCACCAAAACAGTGTTATCTTTTATGTTCTAGGATCATGTAAATGCCTGGAATTTAAGACTTACGAAAGCGAATTTATTGGCTTTGCTCAACGAAATTCATTATTTATCTTGAATGTTTTTAAGACTTTTTTCGAAGTACGTCAGAAAATGTTTAGATGTCTGTACACTAGTAACATTACTACGGTCTTATGCTAATGAAACTGCTCAAACCTTGAAAGTAAAGTATACATCATGTGACTCGTCCAAAAATGTTATTTAGCTCAGCTAAGAATGTTAACCAAAAATTTTAATCTTGCCTTATGTGGACTCAAAATGTATTTTACAAGTCCAGACAGACTTAACGAAATAAAGCCCGAAGTCGAGATTCCATTTAAACTTCGGTCGAAGTCGTAAAAGGAGGTAACTAAATATCCTGGTCACTTACAGCCTGAAACCTTAAAGCCATAAGTTTAAGTTAGCTTTGATGAAGTGTTGAAATTGTTCATGTATTTTTTATATGATTTAAGTCAAAATAGGTTCATAAAATTGTAATACATGATCTAGTAAACAGCAAAAAGGGAATGAGTGCTGGTACAGCCGCATAACTTATATTTCAACTGATAGTACCGTAAACTGACTATATGGATAGACGTTTTTGTCTTCCTTTAATAGTAAGTTCTTCTTATTCATTTCCATAAGTTTATCCTAACTCACGTGTTTAAACAATGTTTGTTTTTCCTTTTTATGGATTAACTGCGTGAGGGCCCTGGTGACCTGTAATACAGGTTAATAATAATAAAAACCTACGTCAGGTACCAGTCTCTCACAAAGTTACCTATTTATCTGGTACAATTGTAACACGAATAGCATTAAGGAAACTATTGTGATGAGAAAATAAATAAAAGACGTGTCGCTGAAGTCACTACGTCAACATGGCTGGTTTGGGTGGTCTGGGTGGCATTGTGAAACACCCTGCGTTACAAGATTAAAATACTTTTTGTGACTATCTTTTCTATTTTAACATGTAATCATTATGATAGCCTAGACAATATTAGACCGCATAAGAATAGAATACATCAAATCTATGTCAAAGATAAGACTTGGACGCATCGGTACAATACACTTGAGTGATTCGTTAGCGTTAGCGGTCAGGAAATTGAATATTGCGTCAGTGAAAGGCTTATCTATACCTCAATTTGAACTCAAAATAATTCCTTTTCACTTCAAAGTAAAGTTGAATTTACAAACACGTCTTAATTCTGTTTAATTTACCATGAAACTGCTTTTGATGTCATAATCACCTTTGATTTTTTGTCCACAAACCTGCTTGAACAGCTAATTGAATTAGAAAGCTCAATTTTTTTGGATGAGGAAATTCAAAATCGTTTTTTAGGGAAAATGTAAGTGAAGATAAAAGGTCTTTCATAGAATCAAGCGCTTGTTTGCATAGAAGGCTCTAAGAGATTTTGAGTATTTTTCGAAATGTATTTGTGATTGCGTGGTTTACTCAAAGTTAGTTAACGAAGTAAATAAATAGGACCGAGTTTTACTTCTAATGTTTTGTTAACTTGATTCCGGTTTGCGATTCACATTGCCGGCGGAATTCTCGACCCATTTAATGATGTTGAGTCTACCTATTGTCAGTTTAAGAGTTAATGATTTTCACTGGTTTCGCTTAAGCAAACATTTGTAGGATAAGGTAAACTGTGCACTTAACACTCGATTCTCTTTTAGTTGCTGGTGTTTATTAAAAAAAAATGACGGGTTGCCCTCTGGGAATGCCGGCAGAAGTGAAAACTTGAATATTAGCGTTGTGCATTTTTGATATTTTGAAATAGTTAATAATTAATAAGAATAATTTTGCACGAATTGCTTTAATTAGTAGTACAAAAGTACTCTCATTTATGTGGTAAAATACAATATTTATTTATTGGGCATAAACATGACAATTTATACCGTCTTACGAATTTTCGATCAGGTCACGTGTCCTGAAGTGCACAACGGCGCTAAAGAAGTTTTCAATTCCAAAACGAGGAAACGATTTAGCATGGAGGATATCACTGTAATGTATAGTTATACAAAGAGCACCAACCTCAAAACTAAATTAATATTTTTCGAGTATGAAAGAGAGATGCCACTTTATGCCGTGTATAGCGCTGTCACGCTTTCGCTTCTATATAATATATTATCACTTTAAGGCGAGATGTTAGACACCTGGTGACTTACCTCATAAAATGAAACTTTTATAGTTGTAGAAATGAGACTAATACTGGACTTTCAAACGTGATACTTCGAGAAGTAGTGGTAGAACTTATGGGAATGAAGACAAGTTACATTTCTCTGAGCTCAAACGCTCCGATATATTGAACTAACAAGTCAAGTCACTTCGCTGTCGAAAAGGAATGTCTTTCCAATACATTTGAAGTTTTCTATATGTTATTTAGTACTGTCTTCTGTCTAGGCCAACTGAAATCATAGTAATTCTTCTTAATTACTTTTCCCGTGAGTATATCGCTTATGGCATACACATTTTTGTCTTCGGCACTGAGCTTTGTGATAAACTAGGATGTCAGCTGACTCTATACAAAGTTTCAACAAAATAGGCTAAACGGTTTGAAAATGAGGAAGTAACACGTGCAACATCACAAACTTTCACCTTTATATTATTTGATTCATGGAATATCCCACAGCTGGGCAAAGGCCTCCCCACTCTTCTTTCACTTGTCTCTCTCATGAGCTGCGAGTGACCAGTTCGGTAAGAACGAATCCAGGTGATCCCGCCATCTCCGTCTGGGTCTACCTCATAAATACAAAGCTCTAAAATCTATATTTATTTATGTTAGTACTGATTCAAGGTACAAAATATTAGTTGTATACCTTCACAAGCAGATTGCACAAGTGCGCTGAAATTAATCCCATCTATTGTATTAATGTCAACCCTTTTCAAGCGACCGATTCAGATGGTATTCGGCACATGTTATTGACAGATAGAGAACCAATGGAAAATGAATTAGTTTTTGCGTTGAGGATACCAATTTCCGATCTTAATGTTGGTTCTAGGAATGGTGGTTAACTAAAATCTAAATTTAAACTAAATTTCATATAAATCCGATTTATGCATTTGTTACAATAATAATAAAAAAATAGAAATGCTTCCTTGATTTATTGTAAGTAATGAATAACAAAGTGACGCATCCTTATCATAGCATACTCTTTGTAATAATATGTGGAAAATGATGTGGTTATTACATTGATTTGTATTCTTTAACATTACTGAATAAGTTTCTAAATAATGTAATATCGTTTGTTTTCCTAAATAAATAAAAATAAAATAAAAATACCATTTTAAGGTTTATTCTCGAGCATTGTGTATATTATATAATGTTTTTTATAGCGGCAACTGAAAGATCTATATGTGGGAGCGTCAGGAACATTTTCCGAACAGTCTAGGTTGGCCTCCATCTTGGGCGTATGAGCGACGGGATGTTCGAAATAAAAGCGTCAATGTTATCTTGTAGATTGTATAATGTGAACTTATAACATTATGGAGTAGAATACAATAGGACGGTTGAGATGGAATATTATTTGGAGCCAATAGGTTAGTACGTGCTCGCTATTTTTATGACAACCGTCTTGACAAGCAAAACGAACGTCGTCGCACCTAGCGCCACCTACTACTCTATTCGGGGTAACCCGCTCCCTTTTATAATTTACCACTTACTTATTATAATAATAATTATGGACTATCTTAATACACATTTCCACAATCAATTAAAATCGTCTAAATAAACAAAGTATTCTCAATTAATCCGCGCGCCGTCACGGCCGTCCTGCGTCGTCACACGTCCTCGTGTGTCTCATGTGCATCGTTGTTGTCTGCAAACATTAGATAAAATGATACACTACACTCTCGTCTTGGCCTTCCTGACCAATTGGGTGACTGCTGATCACTTATCATTTCTCATAAGACACATTTTCCACAAATCTATCTTAAAAATTATAAAATCCATCTCCGAACTATACTCCAACTACAGCTATAGCTATAGATTAGCAAATATTAAACACACCGGCTCACCAATGCCACATAGGCCCTTGAATGCCAACCAGGTTCGCCACCCAGGCTAGTTTGTGCCACACAGGATAGTTGTCGCCACACAGGCTAATCGTCGCCACACAGGCTAATCGTTGCCACACAGGCTAATCGTTGCCACACAGGCTGGCCACACAGGCTGGCCACACAGGCTACTTGCCACACAGGCTACTTGCCACACAGGCTTGCCACACAGGCTACTTGCCACACAGGCTCGCCACACAGGCTACTTGCCACACAGGCTTGCCACACAGGCTATTTGCCACACAGGCTATTTGCCACACAGGCTATTTGCCACACAGGCCATTTGCCACACAGGCTATTTGCCACACAGGCCAACACACAGTCCAATCGGTGCCACACAGTCCAACTGATAAATTGAATCAACTGCTAAGTAGTGATCTCCTCTAACCACACAAGTAGGACTCACTTACCCGCGCCGTCATCGGCACATTCTACTCATGAAGTATCCCAGGGACAAATTATCAAAAGTACAAGAAACCAAGAACAAAAATTCACTCAGTTAAGTTCCAAATTCAGGCTCCACACTTACGTGGATTGGGTCTTATTTGACCAACGGAAACCTCGTAGCTCAAAATTCAACATTTGTTTTCAGCCAAGAATATTTCTTTATGTTTACTTATGAAAAATATGAAATCCTAATTTTTAGGACAAAGTCATTTAAGTCCGCACGGCCACGGCCGCGTTGACTCAACCCAAAATATCGCTACGTATTGCACAGCATTGTATTACGTTAGCCTGGAAACTTGTCAGCTAAAGTCTGCTTTATTAAAGATCATTATGCATCAAAGAACAACACAGCAGTACTCACCACTCGGTCATTCGTTATCATGATTATAATAGTTGACTTTATCTTAACATCTGTATCTTCTTTACCAGAAACCTTTCATTAAGTCAGAGCTACCAAGTAACTCTACAATCTTACAGTTGCCACCAGCAACTCACTACTGGAACTAATCACGAATCTGAGTCATACAAAGTCCGCACGCATTCCATGTGAATACTGAGTCCACCCGACTCCATGGCCTCTCCAAGACCCAATCTCAGCCAGAGTCACCATAGTCTCTTCAGTCGCCACCTCTGCCATAGTTAACACGGTCTCTGCTTCGATCCCGACCATTGACCTAAAATTCTATACTATCACCATTCTCGACCTCGTTCTTTATTTGGAACGGTACTTAGTTTTCGGACTAAAGATATAGGCACTTTGGATAAAATCTTTACTAGTGGTAACAACAGTGTTAACAGCCTTATACTCAGAACGCATAACTGCCAATGACATGTGCAATAACACCTATTATCATTCAAACAATAAGAAACTTATTATAACATATCAGTGCTTAACTTTGATTAACCCTGGGAAATGTTCATCATCACACTTATAACTTTAATCCAATCATAAGCATCAAACCAAAATGACCTCCCTCCGGGCATGATCATGCAACCTCCTTAGGTAACGATCACAACGGGTAACCTCTATCCAGTCACTACCACACGTAACTTCCATCCGGTTACAAACACAACACCCACTACTAGAGAACCTCACTTTCTCAAACCTTGATCAAAATAACATTAAACTTGGTTCTTTCAATTTGACACTTTATTTGTCCTATACATAGCCCCTTTTGTAAATCAATAACTTTAAAATCTTAAATAACCAACTTCTTAACGAAACTGCCATCAACTCATACTGATAAATATGCCGCTCCTTATCAAAAATAAATTGTAGTCGACCCACCGTTGTGTTAGTGATCCTAAGGAAAGCTTGACCATAAGCACCCAGTTCAAATTAACTCGATACTCGCTGGAGCTCACACAGCGCAACACGATCAGATCACTCTCCGCACTTCGCACCAGTTTCCCTCGATGACTTTAAGGTACAGACATAGCGGTCGACATAGGTCGCTCCTCCTCCGCAAATAACTGCCTCTTTGAATCGACATTATAAGACGACAAGCTTTAAACGTCTTGCCGAATTTCAATTTAGTACGCATTGTAAGACAGCAACGTAGTATATAGTTGGCCAATTTTCATTTTCAAATCTAGATTTCAAACCAAATCAATCCGCTTTCTTCCAAATGCTTGATCTGTCAACCTGCTTTTTCTCGTACAAACTGCTTTATCGTCGATACCGATTTCAGAACAACCTCACTTCTGTCTTCTAGAAGCTTATACAGGAACTTGATTGTTTTCTTTATACGGTTGCGGCACTCATTCGATACGTAATCCTGCTTGCCACAACTATAGGCCTTTGGAACGTCTTCTACTCGTGACTTCATTGCCACTATCGGCGAAATGGTATACTCATACATAGTAGGCTTTGTTTTCTAAAAGTAAGCGCGACGAGTTCTTGTTGCAGTCTACTGCGACTTTTAATATCTGTGGTAAATGCAATTCTGTACAATCGTGGTTCTATCATCGCTGCGTGCGCCAATGTAAAAGCAATAGCAGTCTTCTCCACTGACAAGAACTTCATCCGTGCGGTTCAGGTGCTCATAACTCATATCAATCATCGACTTCTATTGAGTAATCGCCATAAATTTGCAGCTGGTGTTTTTCAATTGATCAAATGTTGCCAAAACAGGTCTTCAATTCAGGCATGCTATTCCAGGAAACGGTCTATATTATCTTCACCAAATGTATTTCGTAGTTGCATTGCAAAAAGATATTTCCAACAATCGCAATAATTTTCTGAGGACATATTTTCATGCTGACCTGTATTTATCTTTTACGATGCGTCGCTGGTAATCCCACTTCTGATGTGGGAGCGTCAGGAACATTTTCCGAACAGTCTAGGTTGGCCTCCATCTTGGGCGTATGAGCGACGGGATGTTCGAAATAAAAGCGTCAATGTTATCTTGTAGATTGTATAATGTGAACTTATAACATTATGGAGTAGAATACAATAGGACGGTTGAGATGGAATATTATTTGGAGCCAATAGGTTAGTACGTGCTCGCTATTTTTATGACAACCGTCTTGACAAGCAAAACGAACGTCGTCGCACCTAGCGCCACCTACTACTCTATTCGGGGTAACCCGCTCCCTTTTATAATTTACCACTTACTTATTATAATAATAATTATGGACTATCTTAATACACATTTCCACAATCAATTAAAATCGTCTAAATAAACAAAGTATTCTCAATTAATCCGCGCGCCGTCATATATATATAAAAATGAAACCCGTTTCGCGTTGTCATGGCATCACGTGTGAACGGCTGAACCGATTTCGATAATTCTTTTTTTTAAATGTTTGTGGAAGTCCAAGGATGGTTCTTACGGAAAAAAATATTAAGAAAATCTCTCAGAAATATTGAAAAGTATACATTTAATTTTGCATATTTTAAAAAACGCGCGTTACGAATGTCATTTTTTTTTTACGAATGTCAACGTCATTCACAGCCATAGACTATATTAAAAGAGCATCGTTTGTTCGGAAACGTGGTTACTTAATTAAATTCTATTGCACTATTTTTTGAAAATAATACAAATAGTAAACCTATACAATTTTCGCATATCCTATTTAGTAATCTGTGGTAGTATCTGTTTCCCTAACTTGACATTGGCGTCATTGGCGAATGGCTGAACAGCCAAGCCAGTTAAAAAAAAAAACTGTGGTAATCTGTGGCATCACATCCATAACCGCTTTCTAAGTTTTTGATAAAGTTTGTTTTGTTTTATAGACTAAGAAGTTTTTTGTTTGTTAATTACGGTAAGTTGACAGCTTCATATCGATTTTTGGTAACTTTTGGTGACTACATAATATTACAATTTGGTTATACAGAAAATATATGAGAGCTTTTTATTTTCAGTTTTTAACAATGCCACCAACTAGACGTACAAATTTAGGCTGCAGAACTCAAAATACGGCAAGTCAAAGAAATCTACGAGCAAATCAAACTGATGAGCAACGCGAAGCGCGAAATGAACTTCAACGGAATCGAAATCAACATAGAAATGTTGTGTTTAATCCCCACAGAGCTGCATTCAGTTATAATAGGATATGCGAAATTTGTATAGGTTTACTATTTGTATTATTTTCAAAAAATTATAAAATGTGAAAGTTGAAACTGAACGATTGACATTTATCAGGTTGAACCAGGCAAAACTCCGTTCCGAGGAATACATTCATCTTCGGGATGCCATTACTGCTGATGGAAATGCACAGAATGTTGGCAGAACAACTATTCTCTAAACACTATTATGAAAATATATATTTTGTTTTGTATTTAATAAAATTAGGTCCTTTTCAGATATGGCGAGACCAGGGAAATAGGGATTAATTTATATATGGAGGATATTATAGATTCCAGTTTAAATTGAATAGGTACTCATACCTAAGATAGGTCAACTATACAAAATAAAGTAGTGCATCAAAGCTACGCTAAGACGGTACGAAGTTCGCCGGGTCAGCTAGTAATTTATAAAAATGATTACTGACGGGCGACAGAACAAATGGGTATGAATATAATGTAAATAAATTGCCAATGTGTGAGCCATTTAAAAATAATTGAATTCAGTAGAAATATTAAATTGATTGCCAAACATTCTCTTACTGGTATAAATTTAGAATACTAGACATGTCTTTGGTTCAACAAAATATCAACTATACATAAATAAACTTACAGAGAAGCAATAAGCGAAATTAATTTTGTGAAACTATAAACACAAATACACTACAAATCCAATCCTCCAGATTACTAATTCGAAGTAAACAAGGTGTTTACTGAAACCCCGGCCACATGTACATCAAAGTTATAAAGTTACGCAATGACAAATAAACAAAAGTTAATTCATTATCGCAAACGTAAACTGCACCGGTGGGTACAGCAGTTTGCTAGTTCCAAACTTCGCAGATGTTATACGTGCGACAAAGATGGAAATAGAAAAAGAGGTAGCGAATGAAAGGGACAAGAAAAAAGATGTAACGAGGTTAAAAGTTGAGGATCTAGGGACAGTGTTGAAGCAGAAGGGTTTTTCTCAGAGAATTTCATTCGAGATGAGACCGAAAAATTAGTAGGTTTTTACCTTGTTGTTTTTATTAAAGTGAGCTAGATAAGGAATGTAAAAAGTTCTTACGTTTGTGTAAAAAAACCTTTTTGGTGTTAAGACTAAATGGGAGAAACGTCTGATGTAATTCGCTTGGGATCTTAATGTTATCTGATTAGTTACCTCGAATGTCAAAAACACAGGTACTTTTTTCGAAATCAGTCTAACATAATATAACAGAATGCTTAGCTCGGATTTAAAAAAAAATACAAACAAAAAACATTCACTATAGTATTAAAAAAATCCTAGTCAGTATTATGCAATTTCGCTACATAACTTACTAACCTTATTAAGTTCCGCAATCCTTACTGCCAATATCAACCTTATCACAGCACAATTCGGTAGAATTCGGTAGGACTGGTGGTAACCAGAGATTTCTTATGACATAAGTAGCACCCTTGTACACTTACTTGTACACGTTTTTTCTTTTGAAATTGAGCTACAAAGGTAATTTCAATAATGAGTTTATAAATCAAGACCGCTATACCGACATGATCTATGACCAAACGCGGCCAGACTTAATCAAATTAATCAAAGGACAGCTGAAAATTTTAAAGGAAATGATTCCGGTAATTGTGTTGTAACCTCTTTAGTATGCCGCGCCTGGTACGGATCAATAATTACGAAAATTAGGAATATTATTGTGTGAGACTGTTGCTTTGGCTTTTAATATCTGTTTTCGTCAGTTTGAAGTATTTCACAGCTTAAAGACATTTATCTATGCATCTATATAAAATTGGAGTGTCTATTTCTTATATTGAAACAGCCGCGTTTTTTCCTTCATACACAATAATATCGTCTATCTGTCTGCTGCTTGGCTATTCTCTGCAATGGCTCGGCCCGTTTTGAGGGATATGTTATTTTAGAAAAGTTAAGTAAACTGTCTGTGTTAAATTCCACGAAGTCAAAGTTACAGCCAGTAACGAATAAATAAACATTTCCCCACTTATACCTTTCAGATCAGTATACTACTCTCAATTCTATTTCTCTATCGCAAGCATTAAGAGGAAGATAATTTCTCTACCTCATCCAGCTGTACTCACTCAAAGTCACTCTAATATTATTCTACTAAGTTATCATTTTTTGACATCAAAACCTCTCTCACGATCCCTTGGGGCATGGCCTTATTACATGACGTCAGATCACCGTTGACGCATGTAGACAGTTACAGTTTAGCCAACTTTATAAGTTAGATTAGTTTGTCTTGCGCGTTTGTGTACCATCTGGGCGAAGTACATGCAATCTGCTTTTTGCTCAGCTCCTATGAATAATGGAGGAGGGTTTGTATAACGGTTTTAATGAAATTTTGTTTATGTGGAACCAAATAATTATATTTGCAAGAGGAAGAAAAATTAAAGGAAGCGATGCGTGGTCAAGGTCGGTCGGAATCGCACTCAAAGCGTTACACACTGCTTTTTCTTTTAAATAATTAATGTTTGGGAAGCCCTTTAACTCTTTATTTACTTAGATGATTTGGGACTATTCCAGTAACTAATATGTTCTATGATAATTTAAAACTGCAACAACTTTTTTATACAAAGTAGGTAGGCACTCCCTCTCTCCGCCACAATATTTTCTCATTTGTAATTCCGAGTATTAAAAAAAGGACTCATTAACTTTTCAAACGAGCCTCAAAAAGGCTTATTTTCAATAAAAACTTTTTACTTAGATCTTATATTTCAATCGACTTCAAAACTCAAAATGCGAAAGTTAAGCAGAACATTACACGAATATTATAAAGACACTCATAGTAAGTATGCATTTTGTTTCCATTTCCCGACATTTCCTCAAGCAAAATTGAGGTCGAATACAGGTTTAAAACACACAACAATAAATAAACTCCGCTCAGTCGTAACAGAGATAGTGCTAACATTTTATAAGGCGTAAAACGAACCTATCTGAGGAAGATACACGAGAAACGCATTAACGTTGCACACCTACATGCATATGTGTGTGTGTGCTGAGAAGAGTCGAAAGAAAATTGGAAAATCACCGGAGTATTAGAACTAGTATTTTGGAATGGAAACTCTATTGACACTTTGAAGAATGAAAAAACCTGTCAAATGATCCATAATAGTTATATGAATAAGCGACTTATATCACTATGTTTCACATTGTGTTTAGTCGCGTATTATAACCTGTCAATTAAAAGTCGAAGAAGAAAAGTCCCGTAGGAGGGATTTTAACCATTATGTACAAACCATCATGAAAATCATTGTGGTTGTATGTGAGACCGTTTCTTTGGGTTTTTTTGTTATTGTGGTCGATATGCCACCCATATTATATATTGTTTTCTGGAACGCCCCGATGACCGATATAGGTACAGAAGGATATTAGTTATTTGAGGTATTGCTACTGAAATAGAAACAGCTAATGTTCAAAATCTATTCGAAGCATACAAATACAAATATTTGTCAATGCTCTGCAAAACTCTATTTTTCCCTGTGACCATTAACTTTTTAATGAAATAAAAACTGTCAGGGTCTCGGCGCTTTATTGAATTGGACACGAGAGAACAGGGATATAGAGATTGGTGCTAGAACTTTTAGATTTGTTTCTCTTGGTATTTGTGATACAAGATCGTTTAATAAAGAAGATAATGGAAGAAAAAGTTGTTGTTTTTTATTAATGTGGTGTGATGATCTAGACAAATAAGCGGAGCGCACGTGGCTAGAAATCGCAAAAGATACAGAGGTCTAGAAGAGAAAGGGGAGGCCTTTGCCCAGCAGAGGGATCTAAAAAAGGGTATATAGAAAAATGTATATTTTTACTCCCTAACTTGCATTCGTAGTATTTCTTTGGATCAACTATACGTCTAGGTCAGTAGTTTTTTGCCATTCTTTGCTTTTTTTTCTTAGTAGTTAACTACCAAGAAAATTTGGACTTATAAGGTTTTATTTCAAATTTTCTCCAATGATATACATTCTTCACATATTTTGTATTTTTTCTGTATAATTTTATTTCTGTAATTCATAGTTAAAAAATTGTTTTTTACCTCAATAAAGTAATACATGTGTTTTTCCTCCATTCAACTCTCAGTCGCCATCTTGACAACCTTCCCTATCTTTCTCATATCTTCTACAATTTTACCAACAAGTAAGATTTTAAGCTCTTCAAGCTTTTCCAGAACATTTTCCTTAAAGTTAACACCACCTTGATAGTTAGCAGGAAAGTTAGAAGTGACAGCAGAATCTTGTTGTTATCGCGTACGGATTTCATTTTAGAAGAGAGGTTATAACTGTTATATTGAAAAAGTTTTGCTTGGTTTCCTACTCGAGTTGATGTTTTCCTTTCCTTGGAGCACTATAGTTTAAAACTTCAATGTTATAGGATTGTTGCTTTACAGTGAGGGGATAGGTTATAATAATGACTATTGTATAGCCGAAGATAGATCTCGATGGCGTGCTATTGGGGAGAATATGGGCTGATGATGATACAAGATTATTGCTCAACAATCAGTATTTTTTCAATTACAATATCTGAATGGGTAATAAGATTGAAAATCCTAAAAAAAACAAAGTATTTAAAAAAATATTTATCGATTGATAATATTTAAGCCCTTTCAATAATTTTCATTCACTTTAGTTTTAAATGGAATTACTATCTTCTATGATGAAAAAAATCACTAGAAATTTTGGTTAAGGTTTTGTAAAGCCTCTATGTTTCTCAATTGATCAATAAGCCAATTAGAACGAAAGAAACGTTGCACAAATTACATCAAAAGAACATAATTATTCACATCAACTTTCATTTAAATAAAAATCTTTAAAATACTCGAAATAATACAAAAACGATGTAAACGGTTCCGTACAAATAGCCCACCCTTAAGTTATACGTCACCTAACATCAACATCACTATCTGTGAAAAATTCCAGTGTCTAACTAACACGGTTCATGAGATGGAGCGTGGTAACAGATTGAAAGACAGACAGCAGAACCTCAGTAAAAAGGATCCGTTTTTACCCTTCAGATACGGAACTCTAAAAATGAGGAACGAAATACGTTGCGTAGTAATTGTATTAGCCAACTTTCCACTTCCAGCGAACCACTTCAGTCTACTTGAATTGGAAATGACTCGGCTTGTAACCGTTTGAATTGAATTAGCTCTACTTCTTTTGATGCCAAGTCTCACTGGAAACAACCAGGACTTCAAATGCTAAGTGGGATAAATACAGTATTTATCAAATTATATTATGACGTATTTTATAGATATCAATGTTGGTAAATCAGAATAAAAATGTGTTCCAGGTTGTAAACTTCCTTTGCGTCAAATTTATCAATTTTCTTTTAGTATTTTTTTTGCGCAAAATAGAAAATAACATCCACATATCCTTTCGCGTTTTGAAGGCCTGTCAATACATGGACTTCATATAACACCAAATAAAACTTATTGCATTTCATTTTAAAGTAAAATGCGGAACTAAAACAATACACAAACTTGAACTAGATTTACGTCATAAAATAAAGCAACGAGCACAAGACTGTCAGATTCATTATATCACGCATGATAAAGAGACATATAAGAGACTAGCTTTTGCCCGCGACTTCGTCCGCGTGGTTAGAAGATATAAGTTGTGATTTATACCTGAACTGTTTTTTCCACATTTTCCATTTTATCTTCGCTCCTATTAGTCGCAGCGTACCTTAAACTAAACTAATATAGTCTAAAACTTTCCGCAATGAATGGTCTATTCAACAGCAAAATATTTTTTCTATTTAAACCAGTAGTTCCTGAAATTAGCTCGTTCAAACAATCAAAGATACAAACTCTTCAGCTTTATATATTAGTACTAGCTGACCCAGCAAACGTTGTTTTGCCGAATAATTTTTTGTTCTAGTTGTATGTATTTTTAATGCCACATTATAAATAAAATTAAAACAAACAATTTCGTTCAAAAAATAAAATATTTTTTTTTTCTTAGAGCAACCCTTATCACTTAGGGGTATGAAAAATAGATGTTATTCTAATCTCAGACCTACCCAATATGTATACGAAATTTTATAAATATCGGTCGAACCGTTTCGGAGGAGTACGGTAACTAATCACGGACACGGGAATTTTATATATTACAGATAGATAGATTTAAATAGTGTCCTTCCTCAGTTAAAACTAATGTTTGTATTCTTGAACTTTTTTATATTTTATCTATTTTAAACAAGGAAATGTGATATTTTGATAGTAAATTTAGCGATGATTCATCATTAAATAATTTATTTGATTCTCTTGCTTCTAGTTCCTGGAAGAGAGCTAACGACGAGCTAACTTCCAAATATGCGATTTGACAGACCAAAAATAACTGAAAGTTTTACAGTGAAAGAGAGACAACAATGTCAACCACGTTATTTGCTGTCCTGCTTAAACAAATCCAATAAAATTAAATTAAAACATAATATAGGGCGCGCAAATATTGTAGTGCATCGTGTACAAAGCGCATTTTAAAATCAGTTTGTCTTTTTTTTGCCCTTACTGTTCCACTACAGGGCAAAGAACTCCCTTAGATTTTTCCGCTCCGCCTGATCTATTGGTTAACCACCCATTTTTCGTGGTATACATCCAGTTCGTAGCGCCATCTCATTCTAGTCAGTTTTGGAATCATGACCATTTATTTATTTACAAAGAACGGCACATAATACCACTTACACTTTGCTTAAAAAGTTACATTTTAAAAACTTACTCTTATACTATCTACAAACAAGATTAGTAAAAAAGACACAGAAATCGAACTAATTATTTCATTCATTATTTATCTCACAAAACTTCAAACATTCCAACATAAAAAATCGCCTAGCACTCGAGTCCCTCTCAAACACGTCACACTCTGGTATTGAATCCAGGAAACGGTTTAACAATTTCAAAATGCGTGGAACCGGCGATAATACCGGCGACCATAAATGAATCATGGAGTGGAGAGGCATCTCTCTTTCTCCACTATTTCTAGAGCCCCCTCCCGCATTTCTCCACCTCAATTGAAAAACAATAAGAATAGAATTAGTAAACCCAATCTCTATCAATCCTCACTTGACAAAGTTCTGTATTCATGACGTCATCTTGAGTTCCCGAGGACATCTTAACCTGTATAACGTCTGTATGGTGGACTGTTGAGTATTACCGTTGATTTGAGTTACTGCTCGACGGTACCCTTGTATTAGGGTTGTCTGTTACCGGTTTTCCTTAATTAATGTTGTTGAATTGTGATGCGGGTATTTTTGTAGTGACCTGTTTAATTGGAATGATGGATTTCTTTAGTTCTCTAGTTTTCTCTAGTTTATGCCTTACAAACAGAAATAAATTAAATCAAAGTGAATGGAATTTACACTACATTTTTAATTAATAATTTGACTATGGTCAGTTTTCCAGGGTTTTGCTATCTTTGTTCTTTGTACCATTATGTTTAGAACCATTTTTGATAAATTATTAGGAAAGTAATCGAATTAATCCAGTATATAAATATGTTTTAAATCACACTCTTAATAGTAATTGTTTCGACAACAAAATTTACAACAATCTCTAACAACTTAAGTCTTTAAGTATTCTCTAAGATTTTAAATTCTAAACAGTCTTCATAATCTTTAGGAATAATAAGCAGCTTACAACTCAATGTAAATAAAATACGAAAAGATTCTCAATTATGCCAACCCTATCGTCAGGGTTCTACCGGGTCCAAACACCTGCCCAAGAGTACGGAGACAAAAGCCCAGTTTAGTAACACATCTGTTACCGAATATAAACCGTGTGGTATTGCAATAAGGTTCGGATTAAAACGAGGTTAGACGAAGTTTAATTGAAGTAGGTATTGTAAGTTTGGGTCGGTCAACCTGTAAATTCGTTGAACTAAGTGGGAAGTACAATTGTCATTATAATAACTTCTGAATGGTCGACGGGTATATTGTAGTACGTATTTGCTTTGGGTTAAGTTTGAATGGAAGGATGCAAGTATTTTGTCATTGAAAGTCGAATTTACTCCAGTTTCTAGACTGTAGTTCCAGTGAGGTATAAAAATAATCTATACTAATATATAAAGCTGAAGAGTTTATTTATTTGAACGCGCTAATCTCAGGAACTACTGGTCCAAATTGAAAAATTCTTTTTGTGTTGAATAGGCCATTCATCGAGGAAGGCTTTAGGCTATAAACCATCAAGCTGCGACTAAAAGGAGCGAAGATACAAAGGAAAATGTGAAAAAATAGGGCAGCTATAAATCATAACTTATATAGTCTACCTACGGGGACGAAGTCGCGGGCAACAGCTAGTTAAGTTATAATTAATTTGAAAGATAAGAGAGGTTCGGAAGAGAAAGAGTGAGGCATTTGCCCAGCAGTGGGATATAAAACAGGCTGAGATTATTCACTAAGTATAGGTATTTTTTAATAATCTGGCTAGCTCTCTATGGTTTTGTAGGTACAAGGCGCTCGTTCGAACCCAACGCAGGCAAGTAAAAATGATTACAGGTATACGTACTTTTTAATGATTCTAAACACACCACGGACCAATAAAGTAGGAAAATAATCTGAAGAAAAACTGCATTTTAAATCATTTTATCTATAATCGCCAACCCGCAGTGAGCTACCACGGCAATCAATCTAAATCTTCAAGTAACGGAGAGAAGCCATATTATGTTTAACAGTGTGTCATCTATGAACTAGTAATATAATCATTCGTTTCAATAATATTCGTATACCTCAGACTGAAAGATTCAATTAACCTCGTCCATTTTTAATACTCTCTAATAGGACGAAACATCGACCAATCCCAAGAAATTAAAATACAAGTTTAAACCACTTAAAATTCTATTCAATATTCATTTGAATTTTACTGAATACGTACACGCACACTCAGCAAACGCATGTGTTTGCTGAGTGCTGAGCATTTTAATACATCCTCTCACACATACACAGCACATTTTAATAAATACTCTTTATTTGAGTGGTAGTTCTCCGTACTATGTTAAACGGTACCCTGTTTGCAATTACCCTGCAATTGACAGACAGGACCAATACAATATATAGAATTCCTTACTACATATTAGAGTTGTATGGACAGTTATTGCGTCATACGGGTACCTATATTGAATACGAGCTGTTCCCCGCGACTTCGTCCACGTGGTTAGAAGATATAAGTCATGATTTATACATGCCCTGTTTTTTCCACATTTTCCATTGTATCTTCGCTCCTATTCGCAGCGTGATGGAATATTTTTTCAATTTGAAACAGTAGTTCTTGAGTTGAGATTAGCGCGTTCAAAAAAACAAACTCTTCAGCTTTATTTAGTAGTATAGAAGTATTGATTTTGAATTGCATATTATGTAAAACAAATGAAGAATTAAAAGGGTTATGATTAGAAATTCTACCGACATTATTTGCGTAAGTTTATGATGTATGGATGTTGTAACTCTTAAGTACAATCTTAAGCTGAAGCAATTAAGCAAGAAAGTTAATAAAATTTAGTAGGCAGTTAGTTGACATCTTGGATAAACAAACTTTTAATCTGTGGGTTACCTCGCAGCTTAGCTAAAGAATAGAATATTGTATTGTACGACATATTTTTGCATTAAAAAATATGATGGATAGAATTACCTAATTATTGTAGCAAAATTGGTGGTTGATGGATTTCACAGGAAGTTGTCTATCCGAGTTTTATTTATCCTTGTGTAAAGGTATCAGGCCTTTTAAAAAATCAGGTCAATAAAAATATCAGTGTTTTGTGTTTACTACAGTGAATTATCGTGCAGAACATTTACGCATCGAATTCTAATAAACCAATTAACATAGCTTCGACAAGAATTTCCGCAATCCACATTACGAAACATTAATGAAACTCCACACTGGAACATTGAAATCGATATAATCGGGAACCACATCAAACAAACAAAATTCCGAAATCAATCATTCGAATCGATTCGTGTCAATCGAGACGAAATCCGGAGGCATCCACAATTTGTATCCACATCAATGGCAATAAAAAAATCCCATTATACTGATACATACTGACAAATCCCGACAAGTATGTACGACTGAGGAATTTAATACAGGATCAGCTTTTTAACAGTGGAATGCGACAGAAAATACAGAAGGATCGTAGAGTTTATATGTAGGTTCTGTATAATGGGTGGATAAGACTGACGGGGTTAATAGAATTTTTATTATGTTTTTGGAATCTATATATATAAAAATGAAATGCTGTTCGTTAGTCTCACTAAAACTCGAAAACGGCTGAAGCGATTTGGCTTTTTTTAGTCTTGAAGTATTCGTAGAAGTCCAGGGAAGGTTTAAACGGTGAGAAAATTCGAAATAATTGCGAAAAAGACGACAAAATAACAAATTTAATTCATTAAGGTAAAGGCACCATATTTCGATATTGTAAAAAAAACGGTCTTATCAAAGCAAGGTCTTATTTAATTAATAATTTAGCTGTTTTTTTAATAATTTATGTACACACACAAATAGTCTTACAATTAATGATGGCTTTAGTATGTGTAGGTTTTCTAATAATCGCTCAGTTTAAGGCTAGCAGCTACTTGAATGCATGTTTCATACTAAATTTGCTAAATAGTGTTTAAGATGATAGTTTTATATTGTGTGAGTTTTTGTTTAGTTCAAAATATTATGAGGTTTATATTTTTTATCGAAAACACTTAACTCTTCACGAATTGAGTAGAAAATTAAGTTTTTAAATACCGAGCCTTTTTAAATACTAAGATTGATTTAAAATCCAAAGACAATAAAAAGATTTGCCTTTCTCCTTTCCTAAATATTTTTTACACTCAGAATTAGGAACAAAATGCATTGGAATTAGAATTTTTAAATCGGAATAAGGTGCCTCAGACTTCTTTACATTTTACACTATTTAACATTTTTTATCTTTTATACAGTCAATCTGTGAGTATATTTCAAAATTAAGATAAATAACACTTCTAATAAAAATTGGCAATTCTACAGAAAGGTATATTAAACACTCAATTTATGTTCTTTTAAGTTATAATGAAAACACCGCGGAATTAGGTGCCTTTACCTTACTTTCCTGTCAAACATTTGACATATTTTGATGTCTGTCATAGTTTGAAAAGTAAATTAAAAGAAGTCTTTATTGTTTTATATATTGTCATAAAACCTACGTAGTAGCCAGCGGACCAGTCACTTACATTTTACTTGATCAGGGTACTTCGCAATAAAACTATAACCATGACTAAAAAAAGGTAAACGTTTCAAAGGAGCTAAAATATGGAGGATCATAAGGTCCCAAGAATCTATCGCTCCGTAGCGTTAATTGCGGTTCATATCTCAGCGTATCTACGCATCTGCTTCTAGATCTCTAGAGGCAAGTGCAGAACATGCGCGACAGTCCGCTGATCGTGAACGTTACGCATTGTATCGCGAGTCGGAGACGTTTACTGATAGAAAATTATGCTTGAGTTCTCAGCGAATTTGCATATCTACTAATAAGTCTTTTGAAACAAGTGATGAACGTGATGGTCAACAGTTTGACCGAGATAAACATAAATTGTAACGAACACTCACACACTAAAATATTCATAATCAATTAGAAAATCAGAAAGAAAGAATAACTGGAGAACGGCATTAAGAGACAGAAAAAGAGCGCAACGAACATTTGAATTCTGATCGCCTTCGACATTCTTTGAACAATGTCGAAATCATCTGACATAACGTATCGGATGTGTCTCAAAATGTTGCCGCAAGGCATGGCGGCCTTTCTTAGGTTGATAAGGAACGGAGTGCATTTTCCTATACTCCTATGATTGACTGCGCTACTGATTCCGACATCAGATACCGAACCACGGTATATATTATGAAGGTGTTAAATGGCAAAAAGAAACAAACGGTATGTTCTTCTCAGTTGGGAAAGTACGTATTAAAATATTAAAAAACCCTTCAGAAATATTAAGACTGGTAAGCGGTGACCATTTACATTCCATCTTTTGGTGCAACAGATTTAAGAAGGCCGATTTATGCTGACATTGAATGTGCAAGCCCAAGTTTACCACCTTATTGGTCATGATAGCCTAAAAATTAACCAAAGGTTTTACAAATATATTTCGTATCGAATTATCATGACCAGAAACAACACGAGAAAATGAAACACCGGCTCATATTTCTGACCGGCAGACGCACGCGATCGGTGAGTAAAGGATTGAAACACTCTACCATCATCTTGAGGACTTGCTGCCACGTCCCCACGCTATTAGACGACTTTGTTTGGGTATATACAGTCTATATGAAAAACCCTATCCAATCTTTGAAGGTAAAGTGACTTGCCAGAGGTGCAAAAAAAAATAACATGACTTTCTATTAGTAAAAGAATTTTCGAAATCGGTTCAGCATATTTTGAGATTATCCCCCCAATGTCACAGACTCACAAATTTTACTTCTTTATGATATTATTTAAAAAACATTCCTTAAGTTTAATTTTTCCTATATGCACGCTCATAACCTACACATACCTACTTATATTATAAAGCTGAAGAGTTTGTCACGCTTGAACGCCCTAATCTCAGAAACTACTGAGCGGTATGAAAAAATATTTCGGTGTTAGTCCTTTAACTCAGGAAGGCAATAGGATATATACCATCAATCTATGATTAATAGGAGCAGATCAGTAATGAAATATCTTACAACTAAGGGCAGAAACGCAAAAAAAAACTAATCCGATTTAAAAAAAAATCCTAAGTTGTATTTTCTAACCACGGGGACGAAGTCGCGGGTAACAGCTAGTATACTCATAAATTATGATGTTACGCGACTATTTGATTCACTCCTTTTTTTTTTGGTAAGGCGGGGGAATCCTCATGGACAACCACTCCCTCGGGGGAGGAAATGGGTAGTGTCAGACTTTTACTGACTATACCTGAACAGCCGTGCTACGTCATCCGCGTTTTTGCGTCGGTGTATAGCCATGCGTTGCAATCCTTCATACACTGTTTGATTCAATCCTATCTCTTATTTTTTTCATAGAGAACGACTCCTCCTTGTTTCGGGAGTGACAAAAGCATTTAATGCTTGTCCTGTGCAGGATCGGAGCGTTACGTCATGCACAATGGGTTTGATATTGTCACCTATCCTAGACCTATACCATGCAGTCGATACATTTTAGGAATGCTGTTTTGCATACATATAAAATAAAACAAGAATACCGAAGATAATCCGTCTCTATGTAGCCCGCCAGTGACTTTCACCACTTTTAAGCGCTGCCGAAAAAGGCAAAGATTTAAAATACAATATACAAGGGGTTTTGTCAAATACCTTGGATCGTTATATTTTTTTGCACATTGTGTATAAGCTGCTCGCACATAAGCTTGCCCTTTTAACGTTAATTGGCACTGTATTCTGCAAAAAATAAAAATATGTAGATTAGAAATTCCTTGGGTTACTTCATTTAACGTCACTCACAAAAGAGAACTCAAACTAACAAAATAAAAATCTTGAATTTTGCTAGTAAGCCTAAAACGGGGTTTAATTACATAATTATAATATGTACACGAAATTATTAGTATACACGAATTTTGACACCAAGTTAAAAAAAGTTATCATTGAAACCTTAACTGGACTTTGAACAATGACTTACTTTGAGCATCTGCTCAAATTAAAATAAACGGTGACATGTAAGATAATTATAATAAGACTATTAAAAATCTTATAACTTAAATCGTTAGCCCACAGTCACAAGAAAGAACACAAGAAAAGAAAGGACTATCACACTTTAAAGGTATTTTTACGAAGCAGGGATGTCTCATTTCCTTTACCAGAACGACATACATGTAGGAAGGTGTTAAACTCTCTTCGTGATTCGATTGCGATGCTATCTTAGAACTGAAAGTAATTGCAGCCTCGTGGTCGGGCAAAATTGTTTTGTCATTAAAGAAGTTGTGTCAATATGTTAATGTAATTCATGTATTGATGAAACGAATGCAAAGATTGTTTATTGTTTCAAGTATGTTTTTTATCAAATGTAGTGCTGGATGTATGAAAACAATTAATAATTTTCATTTTTACTTTCATTAGAATTCTATTGATTGTTGTGAGTGTCTTATTATCCCTAAAAAGATATTCTTTGGAGTCGTTTGTATTTGGTTTACCATTTAATATGGGCTCAGTTAAATACTGTGCCTACACAAGGTGGTTTAGTATTTAACATAGACACTCTTTAATACTATGCCTACACAAGGTATTTATTGCTCTTAATTTATTTTTATGTAGCTTCTGTTAGATCGCCTATCTAACAGAAGCTCACACAACCTTCTAACGGACGACCTCGGCGACGATGGCCTTCTTCTGGCATCCAGTGGGTGACGATCACGGATCTCCAATACAAAATTATTAAACCGACCTATTTAATAGGTATAATTTATGGCAAATTTGTTATTAAGTACAAAGCGTGACTTCGCTTGTGATTTTCTGGCTCATCAAAGTTTGTACGAAACTTTGCATTTGCGTCATACTTGACATTTTCGAAGGGTGCAGAGGCGTATTGATTTAAAATTTAAGTAAGTAATCAAAATAAGCATCCCGCCTACAACAAGACCTGCAAAAATAATAAAGAACCGGTCAAGAACTTACGACCCTAATGGTTTCGTTCAAAATGGCTGAATAAAAGAAAATTCGTAATTCATCGAAATGAAAATCATATTTCAAGTAAGCCGTTTTCCAGGCACTTCCAAAACATTAGAATGATGTCTCTAGTTGCGCGGTTCCAAACTGCCCTTTTTATGAAGAAGAACCGGCAAGAATCTCTATTATATCAATAACCATACGAATTGTCGTTTAACTCCAATTTTATAGCGGCTACAGTAATACTTCACCGGATAAAAAATCAGCTTTTACTGTTCTTAAGATACAGCATGGTAACAAACGGAAGGACAGATAGAGAAATCTTAATAGTAGGTCTCCATTTTTAACCATTCGCGATACCCTGAGAAGTAGATAATTCAAGCCTATATTTTTTAGCCAGTTACCAAATTTTGTTTTGGACTTTCTACTTCTGAAAACATTTTCGTGTGGATTTAAGATGTTGTACTTCCGTTCAAAATTATTGTTCGAAGATAAAAGAAAGAGGGGGAACAACAATCGAGTGCTGATGAGAACCAATTACCTACATTAAGGGTGATTGAAATTGAATCGTAAACAACATTTTTTGTCAAAGGAAAACAAATAATGTAAATATTTATGAAGTGCTGAATATTTTTAAACGTAATTGTGTTTTGAAGATAATCTTCAATGGTATCCTATAATACGATGGTATTTAAAAATATGTACTTATAATAACAGCAAAAATTGTTCCTTCGGTGCTCAGTAGAATACATTTAAATCCAGTAGAATTTTCAAAGATATATGTAGTTATTCTTTTTGTTTGTATACTGGAATACATTATTTACTGTTATCCAGTAAAATTGATTTATTTATCCAATGCAAAACTAAAACCAGAATATTTACAACGTAATCAAAGTTTAAAGAAAGTCTCTAGTTTTTTTGTTTACTTTGACGTCTCATAGTTAGCTGTGTTACTTTGAATTCTCATTTGTATACACCTAAATTATTCAGCTCCAGTATAGATATTAGAACTATACCGTTCTAATAACGTTCCTATGCAGCTCTGATAGCCTGGAAACACCGCCTATAGCTATAAAATTGTGAATGTTATATATTTTATTTATTTATTTCTTTATTTAATTATCTCACTAATCTACCATTACAGGTTACTTAACCTAATGCGGTAGCTAGGACCTAACAAAGGTCTAAGTATTTATCAGAACTAGGGTTTCAAAGATTGAATTATTATGCACATAGTTGCAGGTCTAAATTCCAGAAACTGTTTTAATATGTAATTTTCTGATAATTCTGATATGCATAGACAATAAGTTAGCCTGAAAAACATGCCCAACCACCGCCCATCATTGCTCCTCCTGGACTTGCTTATCCTTACTATTTACGATTCCCATGTTTCAAATTTCTGTCTTTCCGCGATTTCTTGAAGTTCTCTGAATAAATTGGTTTCCAAGACGATTTATTTTATAGAGTTTTATAGAGCGATGTCTCCCTCCCACGACTGTAATATTACTTTAAGCGGTGGTAATCGTCTGCGTAATAATCCAGATCACTGCTAATGAGGATCAGAAGTCATGGAACCCTTTCATTGGTACACAATACAAGTCACAGGGATGTGAGTGGTAACCGCTTGCTATACTTAGATATGGATTTATGGTTAATTAAATAGGGGGTCTAACTTTTTGTTTTGATTCCAATGGATTGTCCAAAGAAGGACCGTAATGTTTTTTTGCCTAAATGGTAAAACCGGACAACTGTGTATCCGTCTGGCTATATTTACGAGCTGTGATACTTCAACAGTTGAAATTATCTGATGCTACAACAATATGTATTGTATAATATATTTTTTTGCGGTTTATATAGACAGCACGTAGCCCGTCTACAAATCCGACTTTCTCTTATTTTCAAGTACTTAGGTAATTATGATCCCTATTCTTAAATGGAACATCACCAAATCCTTGTTAAGTCTTACTTGAGTATTCAACACCACACAGCTTTATGCTTTTAAGTACAACGATTTACTTCAAGACTCCTACCGCCGAGTTTTGAACACGTGTTTAGAATTTCAAATCTTAAGCTTTTAGACTCAAGTCATGTTATTGCATCCTAAGTGACGTCATACGTGTGACGGTCTCCTTGCTAGCACCTTCAATACCTAAGCTTTTATATTTTTATTATTTTTTGGTGGAATAAGAAATCTGCATTAAGGATTTAATCCCTGTGTCGTGAGGCTTTCACAAATTTTCAAGTCATATGCATAAAGATACCCCGATTTAGACAAAGTATTCGTGGGTAACACAAATACCTGCCGGAAACCACGACCCCTCGGCTAGCAGTCTGGTCCAATATTGGAGAAAAAGACTGAAGCCTGAATTAGTTTTTATATGAAGTACAGAACTAGAACTCTTTTTTAGTTATAGTTATAGCGGTTACAATATGTTATGTGTGAAAATTTTAACTGTGTTAATATCTGGTACGGCCGGGTAACCGACGGACGGAAAAAAAGGACTAATAGACAAGCAGACGAATCTTAGAACCATCATTTAGGTACGGACCCCTGAAGAAGAAAATTTGAAAAAGAAAGTAATCGCTAAATCAGATAGGACCTTTTTAGCCCAGTTTTGAGAACCAAAAAATGTGCTAGGACCAAAACACGAACTAAGTACCTCATAAATAAAGATCAAAATCCTATGCCAGTTGACTACGACGCCATTGTTAGTCGTGCAAGTAAATCCTAGTTGCATAAATAAATATTTGCATTGTTCTGAATATGTATATCTCTTAAGCTCCTTAGACTGCGCTGTAGATGCTAAAATTCGTTATTTATTTATTCTAGAGTAAAACAATATTTGGCTTTTAATTAACAAATGTAAATGTCTTGTTTATCTGTTTTTGGAAATGTTAAGATATCTATTTGGTTTGAAAAAATATGTGGAATAGTTATTTCTTTTACTAACTGGCTAAACTACTGCTAAATTTCCTTTTCTTTTTTCTGCAATTCAAAAGGTACGTTTCATAAAAGATTTACTACTCATTCGGGATGAAGTCAGATTGATATTTTGGCTAATTAATTTGTAATCAAATTTAACTTGCTTTTTCATCAAGATCTAGAATACTTAGAATGTTTGGAACGATGTTCAATACTGACTGCAACTGCAACTGATCAAAGAGTGATACTAAATCGGAAAATTTAATTAAAAGATAAACAACATTCAAGCCACTATTGAATATTGCAAATACTTTCCTTGAATTGTTCTTAGATCAAACCTTACCTTAAAACATTTTTTCATAAGTTCATAACTAACAATATGAGAATAACTTGAGACAGAAAACTAAAATTGTAAATGGCGCTGAAAACCGAAGCGCTCTTATTTGCATGGAATTTATACGAGCTTAAGCGGATGCTGTGACGTAATATATAGGCTGACGTTTGAGAAAAGACAAGGAGCTTAATCTTGAATGCTTTTTAGTACAAGATTGTTTTGCATTTCACATTATGACAACGATGATACAAAATTTATTGTTTAGGCTAGACAAGAGTTACTTAAGCCAAGAAGACGGTCGTTGGTCGTTTTAATCAATTAAAACTGACTTAAGATAAATTACATCCTTCGAATGCTAGCGCTAAGGAACAGGTCAATTGTACTGAACTGAAAATGCAAAGAATGATTTCCGTATTTTTGAAGTTTTGTATTCTTCCACGATTTAAATAGCCATCTGATTAGAATAACGTCACTTTTCATTCACTATTGGATAAAATTATGAAAATTCCAAGGTATGTCACATACTCGTCATATCAATGACTTTTTTGACGGACTTCTTTTTGTTTGAGGCAAACTTTTTATTACGAAATTATTGAATTATAAAAATTATTGCTTTATACAATTTTAAATTGTAAACTAATTACTTAAAGAGGTTTAGCTCTTTAATATTGTATGCCAGCAATATATTCAAATTACACGTTAAGTTTGAACGTCTGGAACGAAGCATCAAGCTACATACCAAGTTACCGCCAAATGCCAGGTGGTCGCATGCGATTTTGGTTCTGCTTTTATAATGAATGTACCCCGCAATCCGCTTTTAGACACGGTTGTAACTGCAACATAACTTCCACATACGGACAGAAACTTTATGTTGAAAAGTTTTGGAGATCCTTGTTTTATTACCTTTATCAATAAAATGCAAATAATTTATCATTCATCATTGTAAAATCTATATCTATACTTCTATACTAATATACAGCTGAAGAGTTTGTTTGTTTGATTGCTTGTTTGTTTGAACGCGCTAATCTCAGGAACTACTGGTTCAAATTGAAAAAAAAAACTGTGTTCAATAGATCATTCATCGAGGAAGGTTTTAGGCTATAAACCATCACGCTGCGACTAATAGGAGCGAAGATACAATGGAAAATGTGGAAAAAATAGGGTAGATATAAATCATAACTTATACGAGTATCTTCTAACCACGCGGACGAAGTCGCGGGCAACAGCTAGTTAGTAATAAAAAGGCAATAAAATCTGTAATTTTTGTAGATTCAAGGTAGCATTTGTGCAAATAACGAGTAATTAAGAACGAATTAATGATTATAGAATAGTTTTAGTTAGGTAACTGGCTTCACACAAGATGCTGTCCATAAGGCTGTTTTTATTCCCTAAAATTTGATCCTTCACTATGCAACTTTACTGAGATATATTTTTCCCGAACGCTAACATTGACCAATCACTCTAATGTACTGAACTAACACCTCTCGTGTTCTAATCATTCTGTAAAAGGTTGAAACAGTAGGTTGCTGTCTAGACACTTAGGTTTGCTATATTCTTAGAACTTTCTCTTTACTCATGATTACATTAAAAACTTCTTAATACAGAGGCCTTTACCTCTTAAAGTTATATTGCTGCACCTGATTAGGAAGAGAGAAACAAATACCAAACGTGTAGAGAGGTGTCTTGCTTTGACTAGTTCAAATAATATTACCGAAGTAGCCCTTAGCCCTTAGGATTAAGAACCACTCCAAGAGGAACTCTTAAAGGGGACAGTTGCTGTGGAAGCGAGACGTCATCCTATAAAAGGACACAAAAACGATCCTGCTACGAGAGCACTGTGTAAGGCTGTGTTCCTACCAAAGATGTGCAATAGAAATGTGTCGTGCGATAATGTCAGCTGAACCAACCAACGACCAGAGCTGAGATAGGCGAAAAAAATAATATCAAAAGTTTTTATTTCAAGTAGGCCGTTTTCCAGGCACTTTCAAAACGGTAAGGTGATGGCTCTAGTTGCGCGGTTCCAAAGTGTCACTCTCATGGAGAAGAACCGGTAAGAAACTCCATAAGTTAATCTTTTTAAAAATGAATGTATACAGTACAATTTTTACAATATCATATTTATGCAAGAACAGCGTAAAATGGCAAAAAGATGAAAAAAAAATAATAATAATAAATACAACAATTGAAAAAAACCAAGTAAATTTCACTGGGGTTTACACTGTTGATGTATTTACAAGGCATATTCGACCAATAAATTAGAAGAATCCCAAGTACAAGCAATAAAAAAAGCTATGGGGCGAGGTAACTGAAGCGATTCTATTGCTTCTCTACAAACACATCCCTCGCTACATAACCTCGCACATCTCTAGTGGAAACGCTGCCTTATCGTGTAGTTCACATAAAGAGCTTATGAAAGGATCAGTCTTCTATTCAAGCATGTCCGAAATATGCAGTTATGAGCTGAACTCGTGAAGCTTATAAGCCTTGTTCGTTCATACCGCTCGTTTTATTACCTACACTTATATTTTTGTATTGCGTTTAAGTATGTCCGAATAAATAAGTCGGAATAATTGCTGCTGGAAAAACATTATAGAACCTTCAAAAGGTTTTTGAATGATGATGAATAGGTGATTGTTTGGAAACAGTTTAGTAAGATGTATTTCGATCGTTGGACTAGTTTTTGGCTCAACGTGCATTGCGCTGGGTTCATTATGATTACCCATCTCGGTAGTTTGATCTTATTTCTTTTAATGTCTTCTTTATCCAAACTATGTTGGCTCACTGTCTTTCGAATATGTTACATAGAGCGACTGTTTATTTGTTCTACGCAACCAACATTCGTCGGTCAGATTGGGTGATGTAAGAATTGTAATGAAATCGCCTGTCAAAAATTAATGCCTGAGAAAACAAATTAGTCCATATAACATACTTCATTAAGCTGAATCTTTTACGACTTAAAACATAATTTCGATAATCAACACAGGAAAATTTAAGATCTACCATCACCCCATATCTATACTAATATATAAAGCTGAAGAGTTTGTTTGTTTGTTTGCTTGAACGCGTAAATCTCAGGAACTGCTGGTTCGAATTGAAAAATTCTTTTTGTGTTGAATAGACCATTCATCGAGGAAGGTTTTAGGCCATATACCTTCACGCTGCGACTAATGGGAGCGAAGATACAATGGAAAATATGGAAAAAAAACAGGGCGGGTATAACTTATATCCCTAATCACGCGGACGAAGTCGCGGGGAACAGGTAGTAGTATTATAATTACTTACACTTGTGGAAGCGTGACAGCGCACTACACGACGTATCGGCATCTCTCTTCCACACTTCCAATAATATTACTTGGTATACTAGTTAGTCCTGAGAACCGTCGTGATATCGAGCCACTATTGTTACAGTCAAAATTATCAGGCCTACCATAAATTCGGGAACAATAGGGTTTAATAATAACTTACATATCCAATCAGCCCTTGTCCACCCACGTCTATTTACAATCGGGGTAATTTGTGTGGTCATTGTATTAAACTATAACGTATCCTCAAGATGTTTTGATACTTTAGTTTTGAGTAGCAAGATTTGATACTTGATAGTTTACTTTACATATTGATGGTAAGGTTGAGTTTAGATTGCTGAAAATGGTATTGCTCGGTTGAAGGGATATCATTTGTTCCGCATTTTAACAAAAGCACCAGACATAAAATACATTGTTTAATTACACCGTATGCCACTATCGAGAGGTAGATAAATATTAATCTTTTGTGAACTTTCCGAGTAAGGAACCCCTTACTCTGATGGTATAAACGGAACCCTATTTCTAATGCTTTTGTGCTAATGCCTTCCTTGCCTGTCCGCTATAAAGCTCACAGGTGTAAATATTATAAAAGGCAAAATAAAGGGTATCGAATGTAGATTTTTATTTCAATTCTGAAATTTTGAAACATTATTGTGCGGACAAAGCAGACAAAAAAACGACTAACGCTAACGATGTTTACAAAAAGTTATCACCACCAGATTAGTCCCTAAAAACAAAAAATTCGCTTCCCAGAAGATCCCCAAAAACAAAACCTACTCTAATTTCTCCTTCAACAAAACAGTTTCTCTGAAGCGCCATCTGTTAACTAATGAATAAACTTTGAGCTCGTCGAAAACTTTAGCGTACATAAAACTTGTGGGTGTAAAAATTTAAACGCATTTTTAACAGCCTGTTGACAGGTTAATGTTGGGGTCTGTTTCATCCCAAGCGGGTACTTAAAGGTTAAAAATGGCTAGCCGGCGGCGAGTGGGAATTTTGATTGATTTATTTTTTCACGCCACATTTTTGTGTAAAATGTTTTTGTTTAAAAATCACATATAGGGTTACTTATTTGGTGATGCCATATGGTATAAATGGGGTTTCCGTAAATCATTCCAGTTTTAATTTTTTTAGATGACCCAGTAAGGAGTCTAGATTTGAGTCCCCTAATGACGCTTTACAAACTGCAAAAGATTTAAAAGGTTTTCGTTCGCGCTTTAAGAGGATGAAGGGTTTATTTTCTTGGCACCATAAGAAAAGACAAATATCTATCTAGAAGCTACTAAAAACTTCCCAAAAGTTTCAGTGAAGCGATCAAATACTGCAGTAACGAAAATTGGAGAAGCAGTCCAAAAACAATTGCCAATCAGCTACCAACTGCGCTGTCTACCACTTAACTATACTATAAAACAAATTTTGGTCATGTGCCCCTCATTTTTTACCAAATCAGTCATTAAAATTGTTTACAGTTTATAAATTACATGGTTCTATTGTATACCGATAATTCACGAAAGAGCACAAAAGAAAACTTCTTTCGTAGATAGCTGGGCTGTGAAAATATGCCATACGAGGATGTGTAAATAGGCTTTACATTGATTGCTGACTATGACAGTATGCAACACATCCCTCGCGTACATTCTTTGATAGTTTTATTTTGTCGTTTAGCCGTAATTGTCCCACTGCAGTTTATAGGCCTTAATTCGGATTTTCCACACTGTCCATCCATTTAATGAGGTATGCATCAGATCGTCGCGCTATCTATTCTGAGTCCTCGTCGCCGCTTGTTTCGTATGTGTCAAAATTGAGCTACGTTCGTATCCACCAGAGCAGTGCTAACCGAACACCACTGGTTCTTAGAAACACATCTCTCATATCTGGTGGAAATGGAGCCAAATGTTTATAGAATAGTTTCCAATAAATGGATGGACGCAAGAAAATTATTACACTGTCTTGTTGATTTAAAGACTATTAAAGGGTGTCCATATTAGCAAAGGGTGTTTGTTTAGCCTGTACCATTGACCTTAGTCATTAGTATTCAGATGGCAGTTTATATTTATGACGTAAATGCTTAATTTATGTCGCGGACCAGTAAACTTACGTTTGTTATTCTAGTAAACTCGCCCTTTTCCTCGCAGTTCCATGGGTGCACAAGGTTTCGGTCAACGCACGCGAGAATTGTTATGAGTTTTTCAAATCTATAAGTCCTTTCATCGTGCTTGATTTGAAGTATATTCTGTCATATACTGTATGCTTTACACAATAAGTACCTGACAAAAAACTGCACTAACTGTAATAATGTTGAACTATAGTCGTATTTCAAAATTCAAATAGGACATTTTTCCGGTCCTCCTTGAATTGGTATTTTTTTGGGTAATAAAAGTACTACCGAAATTTTTTTTTTTACTAAAGAGCGGTCGAAACTTTGTGAAATTAAACATATTTTCCGTTTAAAAAATACACTTTTCCCTTGATATATCCCTTTGATGGTTTCTTAATGTAAATTCAACCTACATTTACACCATCGATATACCCCTAAATAAACCTACCTACTAAAGTGCAAAATCACGTCTCATAACAACCAGCGCTTTATATTGCTGCGTTTACAGTAAAGTGGAATTGCAACGTTATTAGTAATCCGTCAATGGATGGTGAATTGCGGTCAGCAGTTGCTATTGTATTGTTCTCATTGTATGACGTGCATCGGTTTTACGTACCCCTATAGACTGAGCTCCTGTTTGCCAAGTACCTACAAGGTAATATTTTGAAAGAGAAATTCGTTGAATAGGTTTTTGATACTCGATTTGCGAAATTATTTATTTTTATTTACGTTTCCCGAAGTATTAAGGTAGTGGAATTGCTAAATAATTAAGAATTATTATTATTATTCGTCTCACAAACATAAAACTGCCTGGTGCTTTCATAAAATTCTATGATTAAATTAAAGTTATAAAAATACGCTTAGATTTCAAATTTGATCTTCAACTATTCTAGCATTTTCATTTGATAGCTATATTTAGGGAGTCACATTTTTCAAACAATAATAAAACAAAAGACTATCGGTTTACATGTTCAAGATCCAAAGTTCCACGTCGTTTTGCACCGGGGCATAAAAAAAATACATTTTGCACGGTACTAACAACTCTTAATCTTTCATGCTTTACAAAATCCTCAACTTTTCATTGTGAGCTTAAGAAGAATGTACAAAGTTCAAGTAATTAAATACTCTTTACGTATTATGAGATTTTAGTTCCTAAGAACAAAAGCGTGACAGTGCGACGGTTGTTCATCTTATAGTATAAAAATATAAAGTTTCCTCTAAACCTACCATGAGCATTCAACATAGAAACTTCGGAACTGAGAAGAAAAATAATAATTGATAGTTCTATCAACGCAATAAAAATTCTGCGCTGCAATATTAGACAAACTCTACTTTTCACACGGTGTTTCATTTATTCACATAAAACAATAATAAAATAATTAATAGATTAAAAAAGTCACGACGATTTTAAATGTCACTGCATTCAAATTTTATAAAAATCGTGCCAGCTGATTTTAAAGTTGTAAATTGCATTGTCATGTCAAGACACCCTGAAAATTTCACCCGGCTACTTAATCGGGAAGTGCCTGAAAATTGAGTAACGAAGATGCAACCGGAACGACAAACAATCACACAAACAACAAAGTGAGTGTACTAGATTATTTCATCAATTTTTTTTTATAAAATTATTTAAGTAGCAGAAATCAGTATAGTATGAATGACCTTGAAATAAAGCAATCGTTCCTTTATATCAGAGAATCGTAGAAAATGAAGAGGAATATTGCGAACACTCGTGACGTTTGAGTAGAAGGAAGCTTGAAACGAACATTGCAGTTAAACAGACACCCATTAAAGATGCCCCGCCTTTGTGGTGTGGTGCAAGTCATGAACGAGGAGGCAACCGGCTGGCTGGCAGGCTAGGGATGAATATATGTGTTATAGAAGTTGAAAACAATCCTTACTAATATTATAAATGTGCAAGTGTGGATGTTTGTTACTCAATCACACAAAAACGGCTGAACAGATTTGGATGAAATTGGCATGCATATAGCCATTGTCATAGAAAAGAACATAGATTAGGCTTTTTATCCCGATTTCTGAAATAGTTCTTGAAGGAAAATTAAAAATATGTGTAAAACAACAAAAAATCTTAACTTATATCTTTTAACCACACGGATGAAGTCGCGGACAACAGCTAGTATGATATAATTAAAAAAATATTAATAAACTATTCTAACATAATGGTGGTCAAGACAAGGCAAAATAAGTGTCATTCGTCCGGGGGCAGAGGGTCTCGGCAAAGGCTCGGGTCGAGTCTGGATGAGTCTGGCACAGGACCGTAGAAGTTGGCTCGGTAAAGAGGAGGCCAGCCCAGCAGAGGGAGGACAAAAGCTGTAGATGATAATGATGATGAATAAACATTTTTTTGTCTTCTTCTGAACAACAAAAATTTATAAAGATAAACTGCTATAAATGTTTATCAGAGGAGACTTGTAACGTAACAAGTTTGAGAAATGTATGCGCAATCGTGACGTCACGCATAAGTCCATTTACTGTAAGCTGAACAGTTAATGTTTTGGACAATAGACAAATTCTGTATCTATTATTATTAACATGAAACTAAACGACGGACACTAACAAAAATAGTTTAAGAATGATGTGATGCGTCTAATGTGTCTCACGGAAGACATATTACAGAGCTTAGAGAGTCGTTAGCGGCATCTCTCGCATTCAAAAAGGGATAGAATAACTTTAAGACTTGATGGTAAATTTTATGGACTTGTTATTTCTGTACATTTAAGCAATTGTGAATATTCTTTCTATTCAGATACTCGTTGTTAGATTTCTCTAATGTTCAGCTTATAGTTTAGACCATACGCCAATAAGTAATATCTCAATGTCAGCTCCAAAGATATTTTGCCAATTTCGAGTTCTTAAGATTTGGAAATTCTCATTATAATTTCTTTTGTTTCCAGCTTATTCAGTAGACGTTTGGTTTTGATAACCAGACAGTATGCTAGTTTTATTCAGAGGTTAAATGGGAAATTCGGAATATTCTTCTATCAGCATTTTTGTTAGAATGAAACAGTAATATATTATGATCGTGTTACCAGCTATCTTGTGTGTTTAGAGAAGAATCGCATTTTTAAGTCCCGACTGATTTTTGACATTTACAGAAACTATTAAATGCAGTATTTTGTTTGTGGACAAATTAGATTCAGGATTGAATGATAAAGCTTAGTTTAATAATAATTATGAAAAAGCATACTTACCTTATTTCTTATTCGAGAATTAAAAGGTGCGTATCATTATAATTTCTAAGATAAAATAAAAAAAAGACAATTATCAATGCAAGTTAAACTCCAGAAATTTAAATTACTTCACAACAATCAGATCTTGGTATCAATCTGTGTCCGTCATAAAACAAATGTAAGGACAATTTATCTTAGAATGCAAAACTATTACATCAATAATAGTTCGAAAGTTTATATTGGTTTACGAGAATTGTTTATTGATATCAATTAAATGATTTATCATGGAGGAGCTCGTGGTTAAGCTGCAACTGCACAAATAGATCAATCACGGGTTAAGCTATGCTACATACGGTCGGTCCTTGGATGGGTGACCAACTATGTAAAATGAGTTCCTCCGTGTTTTAGAAAGCACGTTAAAATGTGGTTGTTAGCAAATCTTTGACAGCCGGTTCGGGAACGAGCATAGTGCTGTTACAGCTCAATTAGTCAAATAAATAGTTGTTTAGTAAATATTATAATATCGATATTCGATTGCGCGGATAGCCGGGGGTATATCTGTGTGATGCTCGAGTTCTGAGTCTGAGTTTCTTAGTGTGTGTGAAACCCAAAAGACACAAGGTTTAAAATCCCTTGATGCGGTAGTCGTTTTGTTATAGAATAAAACGTAAAATATTAATATTATAGGTAAATGACTTCAGTACTTAATGCTCTCATGAATAACCGAAGCCGATAATGCAATGTAAATCAGCGTTAATACATGTAGCTTGTTGTATGTGTGTGTTATTATCTGTGATTAATGTAAGCCAATGCATTGTTCTACAATTAATCAAATGAATCACGGTATTGGCACGGCATTGTTTTATACTATAGCATTGTTTGATGCGGATTAATATATGGTTAATTTAGTAGGTAAGTGTGAACTAAATGTGAGTACTCAACCTGCTTCCAAAGAGTTCCTCTATGTTATAGTGATACTAGCTTTTCGCCCGCGGCTTCGCCCGCATCAAGGTCGGTTATATCGCGTTTCCAAGAGAACTCTTTAAAAGTCCGGGATAAAAACTATCCCATGTTCTTTCTCAAGATCAACTCTATCTCTGTACCAAATTTCATTAAAATCATTTCAGTGGTTTAGACGTGAAAGCGTAACAGACAGACAGACAGACAGAGTTACTTTCGCATTTATAATATTAAGTAGGGATTCTGAATGCTAAATTAAAAATTGACTAAAAGTGAATTCAATCCAGTCGAGTGCTAGTCAAACTCGCGATACCAAGGGTTCGTAGAACTAATAATGAAAAAAATCGGTTGGGGTGCCAATTCATTTGTCAGTCACTAAACTAATATCAGACCGCAACAGCGATTACTTAACCTTGATCTTTACGTTTAATATTTTTAATCGGTTTTATTTAACTCACTCCTTTTGCTTTATTATTTATTCTTGGGTCAAATTTAGTAATTCAAATTTCACCTCTTCCTGTCAACCGATTAATCTGAAATTTTGTATACACTTTGGATTTTGGTGACAATACAATTATGTTTATTCATTATCATTATTTGTTATAGCATTATCAGAAAATACATTTTATTTCATGTTGATCTGAAATATAATTGATTAACAGAGTAGTATTCCCATTCGCTACTGTGTGGCATCGCGAATTTTTTCAGAGAATAAAAAAAAAGTTTTTTAGTCTATGGCAACTCACAACTAAACGTCACTTTCTTTTTTCGCGACTTAACGGCATCGTGGTGATTTTGTTAATTACACTTTAATTACGTTATTTAAATAGTTTTTGGCATATTTCAAGTTGAAAAAGTATTGCCAAGTGATACAAAAGCCTTGAAAATACTGGCCAAGATGTTTAAAAGTGATCTTCGAGACTATAAAGGCGCTGCGGAGTTAATGCAGGATGCGTGTACGCAGCCCTTGCCCTAGGTTCATCGCCGTGGGATGGAACCCCAAATTACGGAATATAAACGATGGAACACTGACCCATAACCTCAAAGAGGGGGGCCAACAGGTGAGGTTTTCTCTGATTTTAGGTTCAGCGAACAAGGACGCAAATATGATGTGAGATGATGCGAAATACTAAAAACATGCATGAACCGAGCGGGTCCGAGAGACTTTAGCTCGAAGATCGGGCTCTTCGCGAGACGTCGTAGCTCTGATAAACCCTACTGCAAAGTTCGGGACGCGAGCCCGCAACTTTGATAGTACACAAAACAACATGCATTACGTATAACCGAGCTAGTACGCGATGCTCCACGCTCGATGTTAAATTGTGGGCGCCCCCAAATTACGGAATATAAACGATGGAACACTGACCCATAACCTCAAAGAGGGGGGCCAACAGGTGGGGTTTTCTTTGATTTTAGGTTCAGTGAACAAGGACACAAATATGATGTGAGATGATGTGAAGTACTAAAGACATGCATGAACCGAGCGGGTACGAGAGACTTTAGCTCGAAGATCGGGCTCTTCGCGAGACGTCGTAGCTCTGATAAACCCTACTGCAAAGTTCGGGACGCGAGCCCGCAATTTTGATGGTACACAAACAACATGCATTACTACAAAGTTCGGGACGCGAGCCCGCAACTTTGATGGTACACAAACAACATGCATTACTACAAAGTTCGGGACGCGAGCCCGCAACTTTGATGGTACACAAACAACATGCATTACTACAAAGTTCGGGACGCGAGCCCGCAACTTTGATGTTACACAAAGAACATGCATTACTACAAAGTTCGGGACGCGAGCCCGCAACTTTGATAGAACAACATGCATTAAGTATAACCGAGCTTGTACGCGAGACAGCTCGAAGATCAAAACTTCGTACGAGATACGACAGTTTTGATGAAGAACATACTATGTTCACTGGTTCTCACAGTCCACAACAAGAACCAATGGTGACACTCTTCGAGGTGGATTCGAGGCTCAAGATAGAAACAAGACCAATGCACCTATCAAGAATGTATAACAAAAGTTATAACCGAATACCACCTCTAAACCTAAGCAAGGACTGTGGAAAACATAAGTGGTCCGGCATCAAACCAAAGTGCTAGCACAGCAAGGTGGACCCAAGAGTGGTATGATACAACTGTGACACCCTCGCTGAACAGGACACAGGAAGGGTGGCCCCGAGAGGGTACACCATGCCATGCATCCAGCAGGCAATTGTCAACCAGGTATATGTAATATATCTAACTGTCTTTCATGTTGTGAACATACCACCACTAATGTACCTTAAAATACTTGAACATAACATTGTTTACATAAACAATATACATATAAATGAAATCAACAATATGTGTCAGACCATCAATAACTCATGAGTTAGGAGCTGTACAAATATGCACTCACAGTAAAAATTTCTATCTATATACATATATGTCTAAAGATTTAATATTCTTAAGACCACCAAACTCAACGGACAGATCAGATTTGTTCTTAACTGAAAACCAAAAATATATATAGAAAAATATTATAGTTTTCAAATTGTGGATATGGGAACCTTGCACCATCAATATCACATGTCTTGCACAGTC
The DNA here is from genome assembly GCF_003590095.1 of Trichoplusia ni. Classification (NCBI taxonomy): domain Eukaryota; kingdom Metazoa; phylum Arthropoda; class Insecta; order Lepidoptera; family Noctuidae; genus Trichoplusia; species Trichoplusia ni. The sequence goes on along the minus strand of NC_039489.1, from coordinate 6,578,207 downwards.
TTAAGATAAAACTGATTCCTTAGGTTCAATAACACCTAAACTCAGAAAAAGTAATCCGCTTTGAGTTTGAAAATGTCATATAAATTTACTGCAATTCCATGTAGTCCACGTACAGCACCCACAGCCCTTACAGACTAGAAATTTAACAAACTGTTGTCTGAATGACCACCCATTGGTTAGAATCAGTATAAATGTCTGGCTGACAGAGGGGCTACACTCACATTTATCTAAATGATTTTCCCTCATTGTTAACTATGATTAAAGTATATTAGTGCACTAAATACTTTAGGTTTACTATGAATAGAGACTAGTTAACATCAGAAATACAGCAAGAATGCAACTCCTATAGAGATACTAAATATCAATGATATTAAACATTGCCCAATCAGCAAATTGGCAAGATTGTTGGAAACCTTCTGTGAACCTGCCCAAGAGGTTATGTTCAAACACACACAAAAAATAATAGAACAAGTTAAGTACTTAGCCTTGTTGCATAACAATAGCAATCTTGATGCTGTCAACTGACCTAAGATGGGGCCCCATTACATAATCCGAAACTATAAGAACATTATAGAAAATGTATACTAGAACTAGTTTCTAAAGCTTTTCTAATAGAATGGTGACACATTGTAATGGCGAAAACAATTGTAGTGTGGTGCCTTGTTTAGAATGATGACTTGCATTTAATACATCAATTAGAACATAATATTAACTGGATTAAAACACATTGCAAGATTATACAGCCAGAGTAACATGGCTGCAAATACATAAGTAAGATAAATAGTGCTCAGTTCCACATGTAAGTCAACGAAAAAACCATACTTGTTTCGTTATCAATAGATTTTGGGCCCCACAAGTTTATCTATAGCAAACACATCTCTAAGAAGTGAGGCACCCAATAACATTAATGCTACTAAACACTAAATGTATATGCATCAATACTTAGTGGACATGAATATGTTTTTTAAGCATTCCCAACATTTGTTTACCTTACTAAATGTTTCAGAATATTAATAATGACAAAGCAAAAAGTCACTAAGTTCTTATTCACCCAATTTTGGGATTTTTAACCGACAACACACACTGAGCAGACTAGGTGCCCTGACAAAAAGCATCTCTTAGGGGAAGCAGTTAGAAGCCAACGTTAGATAGCTCATTAACCATCATGTTACCATCTGTGTCAACAAAGCAGTAACCGGGATCCTATTTTGATCTTCACCCTTATTAATTAGGAAACATTAATAGAAAGTTTAGAGAATGGAGCTAGCTTCAAAACCCTAAATTTCCACAAATCAGCATTGACTCTAAAGATGGGAGAGGAATTAGGTATGGATAACAAAGGATTTCTGAGAGGCTTACTCAGATTGAGATTTGCCTGTATTACAGAAAGCCAGAACACAGATTTTGTATTGAACCAGCTAACTCATCTGCTAGCTGCCTCAAAACACAATATTATAAACATATTGCTTATCGGTTAAGAAAGTATAGATGGTTATTAAATAGAACTTGCAACAACTGGTTACAAGCAACATGATGACAAAGTAGGCTAGAACATAATTATATGGCACAGGAATAACTCTGTTGACAATAGACACAAACATACATATATTATGTTAATGAAACATACAATACACCTGTATCTGAAGACACAGAATTATTTAGTTATTTATTTGAACCAAGACACAAAAATCTTCTAACTCCTAGCTTGGATAGCTGCTCAATGGGTACTAGCCGCCCTCTCATACATTAAACTAAATAACATAGCCCATGTCACACCCTGACAATTAATAAGATGAGAATTGTGATAACCAACCTTACTCTCAGTAAAAAAGGAAAGGAACCATAATGTACTTTTTACTTTTAAGATCATAAATTATGGCTAACTTCTAAGATTTAAAGATCCTTGTAGCCTTAACCAATACCTGAAATAAGTTAACTTTACCATATTAAAAGTTTTACCCTTGGCCTTCAAAACAGTTAATCAGGTATCAAATTTATACCTGCTGACAGCTGTATCCCACACTCCAGCAGTACATCTGCAAGAGCAGCAGGAATGCTCTTGAGTTTAATCAGGGAAAAAGGTGGTTTGGTTGTAGGTTCTACTACCTTTGCAAGGCCTTATAGCTCATGTCTTAGGAACCGACAACTGCAGTGACAAAAATTTTAATTTAATTTTAATCATAATTGAGTGACTTACAAACTGCAACTGACAGTAAATGGAATATCTCATTATCATCTTGTTATTTCTTATTAATAGCTTATAAATAAGAAATATTTGCAGTACCTTAAATACTCTTATTATTACTGCGCTAAAAAAGAGCAAAAATTAGTAACTAATTATCTAATTTTATGGCAAAATTAAAACAATATGAAGAAAATCTGTATTACTAAAAAAATCATAATTACATTGTAAATAATTAAAAATAATTATCAAATTGTTTGACACAATTAACACAATGTGTAGAAAATTTGTTACTAAAAATTTATTGTTACATTGTTAATAATGAATAATTAATTATCAAACTGTACACAATATCACTATGTATTGGAAATGTGTCTTACTCAAAATCCATAGTTACATTGTTAAAAGCTAATGGTATCAAATCAATATCAGTGGCTATCAAATTGCACAAGGTGCAGGAAATTTGTATGACTTAAAAAAAAGTCATAGTTACATTGATGTCAAAAAGAGCACAAATTGGTAATTAATAGTCAATCATGAAATTGGTGGACACAGTCTCCACAATATGTGGAACAATTGATAAAGATATATTTATTTGCATAAACATGTGTAACATAACATAAAATTTGTTCATTGTTCCACTTAAAAACTCATATTACATTAATCTCAGTAATAGAACAAAGATAAAGAAGTATTTATTTGCCTAAAACATGTATTAAACATTTTTTGATGTGGTAAAAATATTTATTTATTTATTTATTTATTTATTTATTTATTTATTTAATTATTACACTAATCTACCATTACAGGTTACTTAACCTAATGCGGTAGCTAGGACTAAATAAAGGTCTATGTATTTATGTGAACTAGGGTTTCAAAGATTGAATTATTATGCATATAGTTGCAGGTCTAAATTCCAGCAACTGTTTTAATATGTAATTTTCTGATAATTCTGATATGCACAGGCAATAAGTTAGACTGATGCACATCATTGCTCCTCCTGGAATTGCTTGTTGCTTCATCCACTTTTCTCCTAGATATGAAATCCTTACTATTTACGAATCCCATGTTTCAAATTTCTGTCATTCCGCGATTTTTTGGAGTTCTCTGAATAAATTGGTTTCTAAGACTTTCAAAATCTTTGATTGATTTGTATCTTCTATAACTTTAAGTCCATTGAATTAGATGCATGTTGTACTTTTATTTTTATTATTTATTTCAAATTATTTTGGTTATCAGTTTGGTTTTGGTTATTGACATATATAAGGACAATATATGCATCAACATGTACTGCCCTTTTGGCTTACAAATTTGGCATTTAGAAAAATTTGTTAATTACTACAGACTAATTTTATAAAAAATGAAAATTAATAGTTGATCAATAATCAATGTGTATGACAGAATATATGTATTAAACATTTTTTGATGTGGTGAAAATATAAGGACAATATATGCATCAACATGTTCTGCCCTTTTGGCTTACAAATTTGGCATTTAGAAAAATTTGTTAATTACTACAGACTAATTTTATAAAAAATGAAAATTAATCGTTGATCAATAATCAATGTGTATGACAGAATATATGGATAAAAACAAATATAGATACTAATATTAGGATAATATGCCACTATAAATAGATATCTTAATAATTATAAAGCCTTAACCGTTATTCATCATATCCAGGCTTATAAGATGTACCCATTATGCCTCAATCTCTGAACAACTACTCTGTTAATCAATTATATTTCAGATCAACATGAAATAAAATTGAGGATTGGATTAACTTACCTAAGTGACATCCAATCGTAATTTTATGAAGGTTGATCTGAAATATAATCACCCACCCCAACCCCAGCATCAATAGCTGAACCCTGGCATAATGGGACCCACAAAATCATGGTTAGCTCTAAATCAGTGACGTTTAGTTGTGAGTTGCCATAGACTAAAAAACTATTTTTTTATTCTCTGAAAAAATTCGCGATGCCACACAGTAGCGAATGGGAATACTACTCTGTTAATCAATTATATTTCAGATCAACCTTCATAAAATTACGATTGGATGTCACCTAGGTAAGTTAATCCAATCCTCAATTATCCATAAATGTTTCAACAGTCTAGCTATCACGGTTCCTGAGATACAGCCAGGTAACGCACCGAAGTTTATTATGTTTGAATATTGAAACAAACCAAGGCTGTTACGTTTTTTTAGAACCTACCTCATCAAATGGGACATTCGGAGTAAAGTTTCATACTTTTATTATTTTTTGAGACTGTATTTTGATAGTAACTGTCGTGAGAATGATTCATTATTAAATGATGTATCGGTTTACTCACGCATATTTATCGGAGTCCTTAATCATGAGCAGCAGCGACTCGCGATCCCGCTGCGTCTGCTCATGATTAAGGACTCCGGTTGGGTCCGAAATTAGTCGGGCTACCCCGATAAATACGCGTGAGTAAACCGTTACATCATTTAATAATTTTACGAGACTCTGATATCCAGTGTCTGGTCAGAGGAAGGTGATAACAAAATTTAAACAATTATTGTCGTAACGATAATCCGTATTACGTACCAAAGCGATCTTTATCATTATTTGGTTTACTGTCAAAATATTATGATACAACACTTGCATTGATTACGTCTTATCATTTGATCCAGTGTTTATGTTTATTGAAGCAAATTTGTGATAAAAGTTTGATAACGTGACGTATGTTTTTAGACAGAAAAACGTACAGAAGTTCCACTACAGGCAATTTGTTAAACGTGGGCTTTAAGTAGTCAATTTTACAAAAAATAACACTAGCCAATAAAAACTCAGTAACTTAATAATGGTTTTTTTCCTGTGCTTTTAAGACTAACTGTTATATTTTTTAAATAAAATTCCCGCACTAAATAAGTATGTGCGCACAAACGCTTCTGTGTCAGAATCACACGCAGACTCAGAAGAAGTATTTGTGGATCACATAAATATTTTTCCTGTACGGGGATCGCAACCGCGACAGGTCGCGTACACTGAGTTTGGCGTTAGTGAACTATACCAATCGGTTACCTTTACAGTTAATCTGTGACTATACGTTCCTAAAGTGACACGAAGGCAAATCACGTCTCTATAAAAAACTATACCGTAAGTTGCCCATTGGTCGAAAACCATCTAATGTTTGAAAATGACAGATCAAAGCTAAAATTGCCTATGGATTAGGCGGGATACTTAATATTGCCTGATTTTTTGAAGTTTTCTTTTCTAATACGATTAAACTTAGACTAGATTCTGTATTCCCTTACAGTACTAGAATTAGCTTCTTTTATTAACTCAAAAAAATATTTTTTGACACTGACAATGTTTTGATTTCAATTAATTAATATGTCAAGTCAACCTTTTGTCTTGTTCTTGTATTGTCATTCATACAAATCAAGGTAGATAAGTGCAATAAAATAATGTACTAGTGTATTTCATCATTGATACCGTAGCCTCGGTGGCGCAGTAGGCAGCGCGTAAGTCTCATAATCTTAAGGTCGTGAGTTCGATCCTCACCCGGGGCATATCTTTTTGTGTTAGTTACCTATATACATACAGTTATGGCCAAGCGTATTTTGAAATAAACAAAAAAAAAGGTTGTAAAACAACAAGGTTTCAAATATATGGTGCTTACGCATATTATTATATACATTGCAATTTTTTGTTGATATTTCGATATTTGTAGGATTTTTTCCATACCAAAAATAAGTATCTATTTTGATTCACCTGTTCCAATGAAAACCGTATTTGTTTTAATAAAATTGTATTCTATTTTTAAACGATTTTTTAGCAATCTGATAAACAAATATTGCCAGGATTTTTCCCGTAATTTAAACATTTATTTTAAAATATTTATTGTTTCAGTTACAGGAATTTAAACATTACAAATATTGTTCCTATTCGTATAGACATTTCAATGTCTGTACTGTTCTGTTGTTAATGCTTCGCATAGTCAAAGTTCCACACTCAAATGACAACAACAAACCCTTATTGATGAATCACCGCTGTTTGTCCGTCCGTCTAGCACCAGGTTGTATCTCATGAAATTTGATAGCTTCACTGTTGACATTTTCAGAGATTATGTATAATTGTAAACGCTAGAAAAAAATAAAGTTAAGCTGCGCTTCTTACGGTCATGAATTTGATAGGTTTCCGATTTTTTGTGCTTAATCTTCAGAATTCATATTTGCGTCAGTGTCACTCAAATAAAACCTTTAATAATAAATAAACGTTGTTAATCTTTAAACCATAAATCACCGCTCGCACAGATGAATTGAAATATATTATCTGTACTAAAATTTCTCCTATTTTCGTACCTACGTGTAAATACGGTCTGGAAGTCATCAGCCTCGGTGGCGCAGTAGGCAGCGCGTAAGTCTCATAATCTTAAGGTCGTGAGTTCGATCCTCACCCGGGGCATATCTTTTGAATTTAATTTAAATTTAATGCAACTATTGTGCTCGAGGCTCGAGTTGAAAAAAAGTTGCATCTGGCAACGTTTATGTATGGATCACAATCACTATTATATGGAAAGTTGTTGAAAGAGGTAACTAAAAAGTTATTAAAAAAATTATTTTATTATTATAATTTTTTATATTTTGCTATCTAACCACGCAGGTAGCAAAAGCAATAGTTAATTAGTTAAAATCATTAATTTCCAATAAGATTGACGTAAAAAGATACTTTTGAAATGTGCACTTTGATTTTCTTTAACAACGGTATTATAATCCCCAGTAATAATAAACGGAGTTTGACAGATCCTAATTTAAAACTTTTCATAAACCTAAACTTTTACTTCGATTTTTTAATAAGGTAACTGTGCCACATCCCTATGTCAACAAATCTGTTTTCGTCCAATCTATTTTCATGAACCCTCGCAATCGTAACTTAAACCTTTGAATAATGGCAGGAATTCCTTCTCGTTTTCAAAAAACAATAAAATGCCATCAATACTCATGAGGATCAATTTCAATATGGCGACCGTTTTTTTTATTTTGGGGCGCCATTACAAAATGGCGAAAATGTTTATTGCCTATTTTGTTTTATGTTTTGCACAAAAAAACAAGATTTTTTATTTGCTTTGTTAGTTTTTTTTTACAGAGTTTTGATTGATTTTATTAAAAGTTATTTTTGTTACATTTTCTATATTATGTATATATTTAGAAATATATTAGTAGTATGTTTAAGAGGGGTCTAGTGCTCATATTACAAGCTTTGCTTAGTTTATTATCAGATGGCGTTGTTTGAAAGTTGTTGATTATAATAAGTCATAGGTTAATTGTTAAACACCGTTAAGGCCGTTAAAACCAAGTACATGTCCAAGCGTTACAGCGAAACCGATAACAAAACATTGTTATCAATAAAACTAGCATCCTGTTTCGGTACGCAATAGCTGGTAAACGGAACACGATAATTCAGGATTTGCGATTCCATTGCGCAATTTCAACTGTGATTCAATAACTTACAATGAAGATATATTGCAATGGAATACACTGCAGCGATAGGGCCAAGATTAATGGGTGATAGTGGCTGATACATTTTATTTTTCAATGTATTTTTTGTTATAGAAGCTTATGGCTAAGTTACTAAAAAGCTGTGTGATCGATCATTGGTTATGTGAAGCTTTAGATTTGTGACTTTCTCGACGACGGTAAATTAGTAGGTCAGAAAATATTGGGAACAGAAATCGCCATCTCGTCGAGAGCTAGCGTTGAGATCAATTCTGAAATCATTTACATGAAGATTTCTGTGCCCAGCAGAATGACGTATACAGGCTGTTATTATTATATTCAATAGTAATGCTGAATATAATACCATTACTGCCCAGGATAAATGGATGTTTCATGATAAAATTAGTATATTCAGCTCAGTTTAGGCCACTTTAGGCTAGAACTAGAACTATTTATAATTTGGCAAAGGAACAGCAATGAATTTTAATGCCGCGTTGTTCTGGGTAGAATTTTCGTTTGGAAATTAAATATTTGGCCATGACGAATACAGAATTAAGAGATAACAACTATGAGATGAGGTACTGATAGAACGAAGACCGCAATGAAAACGACTTAAATAAATTTTAGTTTTCATAGCCCCAGTGGCCAATATGCCAAAAAATAAGGATACAATTATAATCCTGTGACATTTACTTTCCATAAATCACAAATAAAATACTTTTCCTGAAAATATTTTTCAGTTTGGTAAGGTTCTAACGTTAAAATTGGCACCGGTTAATGTTCAGCCTTATTCGCGGTTACAATCGACAAACTATAATCTATTTCTGCTATTTTGTCATTTCAGGAATTTTCTTTTATAACTACTTATTAGTCAGATGCATACCAGCTCGATCAAGGTCGAGGATGACTATTTTGTACTTCAAAAATACATTTTCTTTAACAGATACCGCGTTTGTACATGAAATACATTTATGTTCACGCCTTTTTTTCGAAAATGTTCCAGGAATACATTAAATCCTGTTAGTAGTGCCTGTACTATGAGCATGTAACACAGTAACATTGATAATGTGGAAGCAAGATAGGGCATTACACGGCGTATAAGTGCATCTCGCTTTTAAAAAGAACCCAAGGGGTGTATTTAGTCCTCATGGTAAATACGCCGATCTTTTATTTGCTCTACATTATTGTTATTGAGATGCCTTAAAGTGAAAGATTGACTTTAATGGAAGACATTTATTGAAAAAAATAAAAGGTTACGGAAATACGATGCCATTATAAGTAAAAATAAGGAAACAATACGTAACATGTTTCGTTTTTATGGAAGTAACGATTTTTGCACCTTGGGATTGAATCTCTGGAGGCTTGGTAATGTTATATCGCATAAAGTAGAAATAATATGGAATCTATATTTGGAAAAAATATTCTTTTTAATTGAGGACGTGTGTGCTACTATTGTCTTGTCAGTTCTTTACTTTTGGACCGATTCAATAGTAATGACACGTAATTGATTCGGAGCAAACATAATGAACTCGACTACAGGGACAGATCATTTTTAAACCAAGCTTGTCCTAAATCTATATACCACGACAACTTATACTCTTAAAAAACTCCAAATCATATGAGTTCAAAAGGGAATACTTTTAACGCCAGATTAAAACTCTAAAAACCCCGGCAGAAAAACTCACTCTTCACAAATTTTAAATGAAATAAAATTAATAATAAAATAAAAAATATCTTAAACAGCAATGTGATGTGGCTTTGTTTTGCATTTACGTGAACGTGTGTGTGTTTACTAGGAAAAATAGTTCACGGATTTTAATATCATTAAATAAGTGCGAATACGTTTTTCCTGCATTTAGTGGATGGAACGTCTTCCGCGAAGCGAACTTTAATATTTGTGGTGGTGCTTAAAGGAACATGTCTATTCAAAGAAATAACTCGTTGAAAGGAAAACGTTTGAAAGATTTTTTTTATAGCTTAAGCTAAATTAGTCATCTGTACTTATTTAAAACAAAATGATATTCAAATTTTTTTTTCAAATGTAGGTTAACTTAAGTATCTAAGGATTCGTTTTGATACCGATGCGGTGTGGCATGGCACAACTTCAGCCTGGAACCCAAGTAGACCGCAACAACCAGACTTCGTGCCGATCTGCAAACCGCTCAAACAATTGTATCCATCAATGGCTGTGGCTATATGAATAATAAATTATTTATGAACAAAATAAAATCGATTTCAAAAAGCTAGCTAGCGAAAACTCATCATGAATATCAGCTATTACCTACTAATCAACTGACGCTCAAGTCTTACTTTTCTATAGGACCAAAAAGGAGCTATTATGCAACGAACAAAAAAAATATGGCCTCGGCATACAAGAAAAAAATCATGCCGGTGGAGAATCTCACTATTCAATCAATTTAAAAGAAAGTATATATAAAGCTTTAATACGTCTTTGAAAACTACAAAATATTGTCTTATAGATATTAGGCACTAATGCAATGCAAAGTTTCTTTTGTTAGTTTGCAATCTCTAAATAAAATACTTGTACACCAACCCTTGAAATTTGACCCAAGACCTAAAAATCTGTCAAACTGATTCGTGACCACGCCCCGACACTCAGCAGACAAGATTCACCCGATAAAGCCTCATTCAGACCTTGCGAGAGATAGCTCAAAGTACAAGTCACATTGCAGTATAAGATCGGGAATGGTTGTAATGACAAATAGATTTTGACTCTAACAACCTCAATATTTTTTCTTATAGCGGCAGCAGTAATGTACCTGTGAAAATGTCAACTCTCATAGCTGTCATGATTCATCAGATTTGACGGACAGCTGCTTAGACAGACAGACAGACAGATAGACAGAGGAACTTCAGTAATAGGGTTCCGCATTGACCCTTTGTCAACGCATCGTCATCAACTCATCAGGTACCTGCGATTGATGCGGGTCCATCACTAGGTACTAGATGACGTGAGGAGAGTAGTTCCGATTTTCCGAGCTCTCGACACACGCGCACACGAATAATATCGCCAAAAATATTGAATTGCAAACCGATCATCGATTTTTTTACTATGGAAGAAGATTTTCATTCATCTCCAAACTCCCTTTTCGTACGGAACCCAGAATATGGCATTCTTTTCGAGTCAATTTCCGTGACTGCCTTTTCAGGGCATGCAGACAGTAAACAAATGCCATTTCTCCGTGCACTAACGCTAACGAATTGTTCAACGTTAGTAAAATGTTGTTTGACCAACATGCCAGTTGTTTGTTTTGTCTGCTACCAAGTAGGGATGATCTGTGAGTCTGTGACGTGTCGCCGACAAAACAGTTTTGTTATAGTTGGAAGACAGTTAGCCAACTGTTTTGTTGCCAGTGTGTACTGACTCTTAGATACGCGGGGTTTGCTACAAGTTTCATTTTCCTTCAAGAAAGTCATTAATTATCCGCCTATTGTTATCAAAATACCTTTATTTAAAATCTATCTCAACTAACATTTCGTGACGTTTTAAGCTTCAAAGCTAAGTTCCCTTTAACATTGTTGAACTTGTGAAAAGAGCAGCAATTAATTAATTTTGTTGTTATCATTTTGAGGGATTCTACTTAATAGATTTATTTGTTAAGAATGAACGAGTTTTGGAATATACGGGTGTATATAATGTCCTAAATCACAGTAGTAAATTATTGTTGATTTAGAATCATAATTGGCTCGTGGCTAAACTAAAATGAATTAAAGAACTAATAAATAATATTTGAATTTAGACTTGATATTTCAGCGTTGATCTAATTTTTCGTTATATATAGAAAAAGCCAGACAACGATACATGTGCTTTTTTGACTGACAACTTTAAAATGATACAAAGACTAAAGGCGGAGATCATTTTCGAAAGCAAAGCAATAAAAAGTTTTTACTTCAAAGACATTTTTCATAGCAAGTCCTAATATTTGTTTATTTTACATGTATACCTATTATGTATACATATACGTGACAAAGCAATATGATTGTAACATTAATCTAACTTCACACTGAAAATGTAGGATTGCAGTAAGAGCTCTGCAATAAAAAGACACAAGTCCATCCTCTCCGAGCTTCTCTGATTAGATAGTATTTTGATAGTAGTGAGTTCGACTCGCGATCCCGCCGCGTCTGCTCACGATCAAGGACTCCGGTTGGGTCCGAAACTAGTCGGCCTACCCCGATAAATACGCGTGAGTAAACCGTTACATCATTTAATAATTCTCTGATTTGTCTCGACGAGTACTTAGATCCATAAGAAAGAAGCTAAAAACATTTTAAACTCATTTACAAAAGACCCGTCTCAATTTTCCACCCGTATATGCCATCGAATTTCAAATAATAAATCTGATAATGGACTCCTGTTTATTTCGTACCAAAACACAATGAACCCTAAACACAATTAAAGGCCAAACAGTCATTAATTAACTTCTGAATTCTGGTTGATAACTAACAATACAGTTCAGAGAAAATTACGAGTAAGGTCGGGGAAGAAGTTGCTTAACATCTTAAGGTTAAAAATCATTTGCGCCCCATACAACAACAAGGTCGATTGACACAAATAAAAGTATTCTAAAAGATCCTAGTTTCAACCTTATCGCTATATTACTTGCATGTGATTTTTTTTCAAAACTGCTAATCTTTTTCTTGTCTGATCGTTTGTATGGAAAATATTTTATCTATGAAATTGGAAATATTTGCATAGATAGATTGGTTTGGATTTCTTAGAAATGTTCGATAAAAGTTATTTACTTTAATGGAAGTTATTAGCTTGAATAAAAATATTTAAAGGGTTTTTTTATTTATATCATGTTATTTAAGTTTAATAACTTGCAGAAGCCATTACCAATACAATATAGCAGAAAATTTAATAAAAATTTCGCCGAATATCAATCTTTAGTTACTGCATGTATAGGTATTTCTCTCTAGTGGTTTCTTAGGTTTACGCGAATGTTAGACATCGGGAATTCGTGGGGAACTAAAATCTAAAATTAAACCGCGATAAAATCCGTAAAAGTATTTCTCTCTATTTTCTACATGTACATATTCTTCTAACCAAGCTTAAGTAGAACATTGTTAACACGAATATCGATTTCAATCGAAACCACAAATTATCCATTGTCATGTTTTCCTGGGGGATGTCATGTACGCTTACATTATTTCGTTAATTATTCACGTGACAGAGCTGCTTAGCATCGTTTATTATTAATCAACTTGTTTTGACTCACTACTTAACTATAATTTGAATGCCTAAAGTATTTAATGAGTAGGTTGGCTCGTAATGAAAATTGGTAAATTATTTTTGTTTTCTAGGATGGTATATTCTTTGGAATTTATTCATGTTTCAATCATCTAGGACGGCAAATGTCCTATAGGTTTCCGATTGAACAGTTTTTTTTGTAAACACTGCGTGATAATGTGGTATTAAATTGACATGCAGCGGATTGCCTTCTTAGATTTAAGAACCTTATTACGAATTTCTTTATTCACAACTTCCTCTTTCGAAAAGAGTGGGACATGATATAGATGTTAACTTAAAGACAGGTTTCTAGATAACATTTCGTGCAAAAGTTTGAATGCTGAAGAATAAATATTATTTACTAGCTGTTGCCCGCGACTTCGTCAGAATTTTCCACGTTTTTTCCACATTTTCCATTGTATCTTCACACCTATTAGTCGCAGCGTGATGTTATATAGTCTATAGTCTTCCTCGATAAATGGTCTATTCAATACAAAAAGAAGAAAGAAAGCTTTATATATTAGTATATAGATTTGCGTTAATTTACTTTTAATGGGTAACACAATATCCCCTTTCAAGACTGGTCGTCAAAATTCTAATGATATAAGGACTGTACGACCTTAAAAACAAACGGTCTCTGCATTATAACAACATTTACAACTGTACACTATATTGTTACAAGTTTATTCTAACAACAAAGCCATAACAACTGACCCTTATTCCTTTGTTCATAAGGTTTATATTTCCCTGTCTTTTCATTAGACAGTTTTGGTCATTAGTTTGGTTTATGTGACGTGTCCTGTTGAGAAGTTTGGACGAAGTTCTTAGAACTGTAGTGGATATAATAGAAAGCCTGCCTTTCATAAGCTTCCTAAATTATCATAGTTTAATTTAACGGGATTTTCTGGGCTTACATTGTGAATGGATATTTATGATTGAATTTACTGTCTTGATAAAATTGTGTGTTTGTTTTTTAAGACGATTCCCGCATTAAGTAATTTAATCCTTGTGTCTCGGGGGTTCCACGAACATTCAAGTCACACAACAACAACACAAGACATGCATTCGTCGGTCACACAAATGTTTGTCCTACGCGTCCTACGCGACATATAATCATTAAGTCGCATAACAAGAATTTCAACAATGAGATAACTTATAAATATATTTTACTATAGCACTTAAAAATGCTTAAATTAAAGGTGAACGCAGAACTGACCGTAACAAGACAATATGAAATCAAATTTTTGTGCATTATGAACCTCAGATCAAAAGGTAATTATTTAATACATCGGTAACTATATGCACCTACTGACACATATAATTATGTAACGTGTGTTATCATCATTAATATGCTAAATTATTCACAATTTATTATAAAGAGATTCATTGTTTAAAAATGAGGTTATTGCCACTGATTATACTTTTACCGAATTTTCAGTTTTATGGTTCAAGTACGTTACAAACGGATTCGATTTGACATTATAATAAAAATATTATAACTACTTAATATTTTTCTTTTATATTGGGAACTAATTTCGAATTCACCTTCGCCGTTTATAATCGACTTGTAAATTCGAAATAACTAAATGATACATAAACCGCTTCAAACTACGCCGTAACTTAATCATGGCCACTTTACTTCGTTTGCCAGTTACTGGCTGCCGAACCGCCACATCTGGTAAATAAAAGCAAAATGTTACGTAAAAATGTTGGGCGAACAACTGAACTAGTGACAGACTAACCTCGTGTTAGAAGTGACGTTCGAAAATTTTAAATCTACAATCTAGCTGTCATACGTTGATGTTTAATTGTCGACATTATATTAAGAGCTAGCGCCTAGGCTAGACCGACGGACCGCAAATTGCAGTTTTATTGCAGGTGGTTCGATTATACGCCGACTGCAATTGAACTGCAAAACTGACATGAGGTTTGTCTGTCTGAAGCCTTAGTGGCGACGAAAACGGTTGCAATAAAATCATGTTTGTAACCGTTGCTAATAAGATTACAATATAGGTCCAGTGGTTAGTAGTCCTGACTGCTATAGTGGAGGTCGTAGGTTCGATCCTTACGCACGACAAATGTATTAGTGGTTAGCATGATGACTTGTTATTGTTTTTCTGAGTGTAATTTATCTATAGTATGCATACTACACCTATTGCTAAGTTTGAAACTAGATGGCGTTGTATAACATTTATACATCATAGCTGACAAAACAACAAACTAAAAGGGATACTGACTATTATGTTAACATTAATTTTATGTATGAAGACAAAAAAAATATCAGACATTAAAAAAATCAACAGCAAAAATGCAGTCCAACGGTATTTTGTTGTTCAAAATAACCTAGTCATAATAATAGATCAAGGCCACGGAACAATTGTAAAACACAATTTCAAAGAACTCCCATTGTATTGTATTCATAGGAAACCTATTTACTTGTTTACAGTGGAGAATTGAAATTTACAAGAATTCCACAAACTTCAATGATTAAATCTGAGGGACGGTCTCATCCGTCAGTCGCGCGAACTGTAATTAAGAAAGTTTGGCCAAATATAATTATTTTATAACTAGCTGTTGCCCGCAAGATCGCCCGATTCATACCGAAAATAATCCCACAGAAACACAAAATTGTTATAAAAATCTATCTTATCTATCCCATGTGTTAATCCAGGTTATAAACTATCTGTGTACAAAGTTTCACCCAAATCCGTTCAGTAGTTTTTGAGTGGAAGCCGAACAAACATCCGTACTTACATACAAACTTTCGCGTTTATAATATTAGTAGGATTTATACACATTCCAGAGATATTTATGTTTTAAATAAGGCTTGACGAATGGCAGGACTTTAGTTACTAGTTTGTTATTTTAGACTAGTTTGTCGGAAACTGATGAATAATTAATATCCTAGCTGAGAAACTACAGGGTGCGGGTACATAGACGAGAAGATGGACAGAGTAAAATGTGAATCGGATTTTAATCTCTACTACTCTTGATAAAAACAGTTTAAATAAATAATAATGCATTGTTTGAACAACGAAAACTTGATGAACTTTTTATGGGATCATAATGATATCTATTTCACACGCTAAACGAAAAAAATAATCACCATTATCGGTTAGACCCATCTGAATGTTTGAGGAGACAAAAAGCCGATGAATTGAGAATCTTCCCCTTTTTGAAGTCGAATGAAAACTGTTAAAATGTTCACCCTTAAGAGTGCACATTAAATTTATATAGCAATCGTTATCTTACCTTCATATTAATGTTTAGTATTTGTTATTTTAGCGGCAATTCGAAGAGGTCGTATTGTTAAAACCAGAAAGATTACACCTCATAGATTCATCGAAGCATTCTGGCTGGATACTTAAGCTCTATAGAGTTTAGCCAGCCATTATTGAGCTAAGTAAACACGTTCAACAATAGGCAAGCCAAGTCTTTGATCCATTGTAGACCGGTCTATAGAAAATGGTTGATAGCGGTTTAATAGATTCTTGATGATGATGAGTCTTTGTTCGGAATCGTATTAGAGTATGTGGAACTTATATTGTTGCTATGGGAAATTTTCTTTAATTTTCAATTTTGGGAATTTTCATTGTTTATTTATTAAATTAAGCTGATTTTATAATATCTTCAGAAAAAAATATACCATCAGGAAACCTCGTTATTGCAGGTACCGAATTTGCATCGCTATCCTATTATAATCCAGTTTCTCGACTATCTGTGTTTAAACTTCGACCAAATCCGTGCAGTTGTTTTAGCGTGATAGAGTTACAAATATAAACTTACAAACTTTCACGTCCATAATATCAGTAGGATTATTAATTTATGTGTTTCCTTTACTTGAAAAACAAAGCCTGGTACAAAACTAGTCTAGGTTTCGGTCTTAAACCATTTGAATCTACAAAATCCTTCTGCGGCAGCTCTCGTGCCGAAATAGCAGTAGTGACGCAAACCGCGCTAGTTACGGCTAATAAACGCAAAAGTTTGCGTTACGTTTAAGTTCGCCCGGACTATGTAGTATTCACATGGGTGCTACAAGTACACTCTGTTTGAAATGTATATGTCGGAGTATGAATTCGACTAAGTTATATAGTTTAATCTTATGCATCTGATGTGTGAAGAGTAGTTGGTAAGTAAGACATATTCGGGTAAAACAGAGGAGTAGAAATAACAATATATTTGATTTTGGTTGTTTTGAGTAGCTTTTTTATGATAATAAAAACCAGAGTAAAGTCTAAAATATAGCAAGAAATTCTTAACGGCTAAACCGATTTTTGTCATGTCTAAAAACACTCAAACACCTTTAATACAAAAAATACTACGACGGGAGATACAGACAGACAAACTCTTCAAACAACAACTACCCTAGATAACACCACTCTTTTTCAAACGGTTAAAATACGAATGATTACGAATCGTATCAAATCAGCGCTCTATGCACTCTTAATACTTTCGCGCAGATTCAAATTGAATGTGTACCCAAAGTTCCGCGCAAGTTTAATTTTAAAGTTGTGCGTAGTTGTGTAATGAATTTGTGTCATTTGTTACTCTGTTTGTCGTTTGCAAGCTGGTTGTTTTCGCACTGATTTCATTTTCCATACTGTGTTTATTCTATCATGTTTAATGGTAAAGTATTTTACGGTCTTCGTAAACTACTGATTATTGAGTGATGAATATTGGAGTGTTAACATATTTTAACTTTATTGTCAATTTGGTATTGATCCGAATTGCACTATCATCTTTCCTATTTCACGTGATAGCTAAGCTTATCTGCTTAAGCTATTTAAAAAATACAATATTGGCAAAGTCGATCGCATAAAATTGGCATAGAAAAAGAGATAGGACAAAATAAAAAATAATGATGACCATTCAATAATACTCGCATTTCTCAGTCTCTGTAATGCTATTGAGAAACAAAACTATAACGTACCTATCATAATTTGTTTCAAAGAAGTTAAACTCATACCAATTATTTATCATTAAGACGTTCTTACTACAATTAGCAATGATCAAACCTACTGATGTGGAAAGTTAAATTAAAAATTGTCCTTAAATCAACTTAAGTGTCGAAGAGAGTAATAAATGTCAATTTTAAAGGCAATAAACAATGAGGCGATGTACTAAAGAGGTTGTGAAGACTTGAACTCTTTTCTTTGCTTTTGAAAAGTCATTTGAGTCGTGTAAAAATGGGATCTAGCGCAACTATTACGATTGTCGATGTCCACGATTCCATGCATTGCTAATTTAGATAGATGAAGCAATTACGATTACGCGATTACGTGTATTAATAACGATGAAGATATATTTTATCTATACTTTATACTAATATATAAATCTGAAGAGTTTGTTTGTTTGTTTGAACGCGCTAATCTCAGAAACTACTGGTCCAAATTGAAAAAATCTTTTTGTGTTGAATAAACCATTCATCCAGGAAGGCTTTAGGCTATAAACCATCACGCTGCGACTAATAGGAGCGAAGATACAATGGAAAATGTGAAAAAAACAGGGCAGGTATAAATCATAACTTATATCATCTACCCATGGGGACGAAGTCGCGGGCAACAGCTAGTTTGCTTATAACATGGTATAAAATGTATTAGTGAAAATGTAATACATCAAATATGTTGACTTTAAGACTAAGGCATACAAAATTATTCTTTAAAAAACAAATAAATTATGTTAACGTGAAAGTTACACAACTTGAAATCTAAACCACTTTACCGATTGTGATAAAATTGGTAGTTAATGCGTATATCTTGATCTTAAGAAACTTAATTTTCTTAATGTCGCGTGACCAAGCAAAATACATTATCAAGCAACATTTTTAAAATTATCTAACCCAAAATAGTCTATACCAAAAAAACAAAGTAATGACACAAAAAAACATTCACGTTTCATACGTAAGCCGAAATCAACAGTTAAAAAATTACGACCACCTCCATATATCACTTTGAAAAAGCGGGTCTTATCGAAACTCTGACCTTTCATAACTTGCGGAAGAAATCTCTTTTTAAATGTCCACCTTTTTACTGTTTAATCCGTAATTTTGGAGTCAAGTGAGTCTATTTTTCAGAGTGTGGAACGGACATAGCGGAATGAGCGTGACTTATGACTCCGAGTGAAGTCCTTTAGCACTTTAAAGCTTTGTTTTTATCTCAAAGTAGTGATAACCGTAAGTTTGAATTTGCGATAATGTTTAATGGCTAATACTGGTTTGCATCGAATTGGAATACATGTGGCACAATTAGTAAATGCTTATCAATATAATCATGTTTTTAAATATAAACGGAAAGACAACGTATTGCTGAATAGCTTTTTCCTCCGATAGGTAAACGATGTCTTATTTCAGACTAAGCGCAATCTCTTAATATACCTCGTCATATTGATTAGGCGAAATTCGTTCTTGATAACACAATCATCGCTAAGCTTTTCGGTTCATGTACAACTTTGTGACGTCATAGTTCAAACCCTCATTATTGACCTAATGTTGCATACACGTCATTCCTTAAGCGTTTGTTGTCAGTTCTACGTACAAGAATTTGAAAGACGTTGTTGCATGTTGGGTGTTGAATCTATTTTAACTTGGAATCAAAACGATCATACTACTAGGTTACCAATAGTTTTTAAACCGCCTCCATTGTGAAAAATATCCTTAGACGAGATTTTGTGCAATAAGACTGATAAAAATTGTATTTAAACGTTGCAACGGTCACGCAGATGCAGATTGCCCATTTTGACGCAACGCCTGGGTCGATAAATTTCAACATGAATCACCTTCACGAAAGTTACAAAAAAATATAAAGTTTTTGACTATTCATCGTCTACTAATTAGTTGACATAGCAATAATGGATCTGAAAAACGTCATTTGTTTTCCTATTCATAATCAACAAACATGATACGATAATCTTAATCTAAATCTGTGTTCCTGCTGTATTGATATGATTGTAGACTATTTTAATAGATGATGAAGTTAAAGCAGTAATTAGCTTGTTTTTAGGGTGACAGTTATAATCACACTGATTACACTTATTATATGATTACGTAAAAAGGTGGCTGGCTCAAATTGGGTGCGATAGTCGGAGGACCGGTGTTGTTGCGAAACTTGAGGTAACCTGAATTATGCTGCTTCTAAAAGACTGGATTGATTTGAAAGAATTTGTTATGAGTTTGGGTGACGATCTTGGTAGTTTCATTTACAAGCTTATATACTTTTATCAACGTAGCGATGAGGCTGCTGCTTTAAATAAATCGAGTAATATTTATGCAGTTGTGGAAAAAAAGCGACTACTCGGTGTATTTCTCTGATGTGCATCCAAAATTAATATAATAATAGGCACCTTCAAATGTTTCAACGACACGGATAGTTGAGTGGCTGAGATCATCACGTCAATCCCACTGAGAGCGATGTATTGCAAGTTCGATCCCAGCGCAGGACAAGTGTTTGTGCGATCCTGGATTGCTTGATCCGAGTCTAGGTAACTTTGTGCATGTGACAGGAGTCACAGACAGATGTGACAGAAAAACTGACTTACACAGGGTTTTATAATATATTTAGACTTTTATTTCATTTCCTATTTTTGAATTAGGTATAATAAACCAACACCAGATGGAATCGTATAAAAACATCGGAATAAAAACCAGGAAGATATATAATTAAATGTGTTACCTGATATCATGTCTATAAATCAACAAAACCTGTATCAATATTAGCAAGTATTTAGATAAATATTTATACTCATATCAAATTACCTAAAACATTCAAAAGACAATAAATAATCATGATACTGCATAATATATTTATCTGTTCCCTAATTGAATACTTATCATGCTATTTCACAACCATTTCACGTTGACAACGTTACCAAGGAGATCTCTGGAGTGGTATATGTAACGATTACGTTTAATTGACTTACCTATAAATAATAATAAAATCGTAGAGAAGCGAAATCTGTGCATTGAATATATAATAATATCCTGATGGTAATAACGCAAAAAGGCGCTTTATAATTTGACGTAGGTAGATCGATATTTTTGTCACCTTTAGTACCGTTTATCAGCTAAAGCTACCATGACCCAAACTCCATAATCGACCATTGTTCTTAACTATGTTGGGAGCATCCGCTGACAAACTTTCAGTTTTTTATAAAATAACGTAGGTCCACGGGCTCTTACTCTAATAGGGACAGATAATGCTATGGCTATAAATTACATTACGTATCATTAAGTACCAGTGTTTTACAAGGTGCGACTGCCTATCTGACCACCTTAACCCAGTTACCTGGGCAACACGATACCCCTTGGTTAGACTGGCTGTCAGACTTTTCAAGCTTCTGACTACCTGTAACGACTGTCAAAGATATAGGAATAACAGCCGGGACCCACAATTTAACGTGCCTAACGTGTTATGACAAAGATGGTCACCTGATGGTGTATTGTAATATGTTTAAGATGATGTGCCATTTATTGCAAATAAAAGCCATTTTCCACAACCTTAAGAATTTTCAGATTTAGATGTTAAAGGGTGGTTTAAACTTAAAGACCAGGCTTATTACTGCGAATTACAAACGGAATAACAATAAATCTTGGAATGACGTTTTGATAAGCTTTACTGTTGAAAATCTTCCAGATGAATTATTTTTATCGTAATACGATTACCAATTTGAATTGTCATAATAAGTACTTATTTATAAGTAAGATTATTTATATCAATTGCTAAAATTATTTTACGGCCATATTCTGGTCTCAGCTGTTTTTAATTTTCCTTTAAACTCTCTTTTTTCATATTAAAATCTTTTAATAATATGAATACAAAAAAAATAGTGATGTTACATAAATGAAAAATTACACAAAATTGTGAAATATTACGAAATATTTTCAGTTTTTAAATATATTTTGCAAGTCATCATTAATAATTAATATTTATTGGCAGTTATCTATACATAAAATAAAACAATTTATACCCGCGACATCGTTCGCTTTGAATATTACAACTATTACATGTTAATGTATAAAAAATGCGATTTAATAAATTATTTTTTACCTAATTATTTTTTTAATAATACCCGTCAATCACGACTATTTATAAGGACAGTCCGACTAGTTATGGACCCAACTCAAAACTAGTGCTTATCAAAATACAACATCAAAATATTAAGCCTACGATTCATTTTCCCATACCGTATGGATTGATTTGTATTGCTGCATGAAAAAGATTTTCCATATTATTGTTACAGTACTCTCCCTTTTTGACTTCCACGACTTATTTAACTACTGAAGGTACACTATATGTATATTTCTTGCTATAAATCTCTTGAGTGCGTGAATTGGAGATGTGACGTAGCGGATCAGATTTGATCAGTAAGAGTCTGATATTATCTTCTTCCTCTCGCAAGGAAGTCGGTATCCATGAGAGAGATGATGAACGGTCCTTGGGCTACCTACCACCAAAAGCAGGTTATCAATACTGTCACTTTATTCTTTTTAAAGCGAATACTTCTTTCTTGTTACGAGGGCTGTCAAACATTCAAGGCACAAGATCCGGGATTCGAAACAAACGTTCGTAGATCACACAAATACTTGTCGTACTCGGGCATCGGACCCGTTACATGTCATGTAAAGCACAGTGATTTTATGTACCTTATACCATTCGGCTATCCGTGCACTCTCTTCGTGTATCCCTTTTTACGAGCATTTAATCATTTCAGCCAAAATAACCGTTCACAAATATATCACGAACAACGTCGCGGGTAGAAATAATGATTAATAGTCAGCTGCTAAAACCATTTTCATCACGTTAATATCACTACCTTACTGTATGTTGTTTTGCCTTAGATTATAAGAAATACAACTCATTCTAATCGTATCTTGATTTAACTAAAATTAGGACGACACATAAAACTTCACATGTTAGCAATTATTGGAAATTATTAAGTAAGAAAATAATTTTGAAATTGTAAGAAATAGTTTTATACTTCAACCTAAGTAATAATTTTACTTTTCGTTCAAATTGGAGGTTAACGTATTTTTTAAAATATATATATTAAACAACCTTCTTAAAATTGTAAAAAGACTGAGATTTGTTAACTGATACTCTCACTTAGAAATTGGATTTGAAAAACTCATTTTTTTCAAATCCATTTTTTTCCCATTTGCCCTTTAAATTCCCATTTTACATAAAGTAAATTTCACTTTACTTCATGTAAATTTGGAATTTAAAGGAATTTAAATTGTAAATGAAGCTAAAAACAACTTCCGGAAAGCACATTAAATGGCTGTTACTCACACATCTTTGACGGTGGTTACGGTAGTCAAAGGCTAGACAGTCTGACAACCAGCCAACTAAGAAGCATCTTGTTGCCCAGGTAACTGAGTTGAGGAGGTCAGATAGGCAGTCGTTTCTTGTAAAGCATTGGTACTTTGCTGACTTCAATTAGACTGGAATTCGACCCCACAATAGTTATGAAAAAGGTTGAAGATGTGTAGGTTCAAAAGGTATATATCTAAGTGTTGTGATATCATTCATTTATCATGCAAGTGTCATGCGTTTTTTGTTAATTTATCGCAATCATTTCTTCTCTATTAGACGGAATTATCTACCAAATTATCCTGTAATTGTACGATTGGGTTTTTATATTTTTTTATATAAATATTTATTAAAGATGTCTTGTACGATATAACAAGGTGTATAAATTGACGAAGATGATGGAGAATGTATTTAGATAAAAGAAAATTAGATCAATTATTGGAACGACAATTTGATTTATCATTTAAGTACCAACCTCCAAATGTAGAGCATTCTTTTAAAAGAGACAACGGCCTTACAGACATGGAGAAGAGTCACTTTCAAGTTTTGTTGTCCCTTTATCTCAGCTTTTTTTTTAAATTTATACTCATCACTGGATCCTTCCATGATATAAAAAAATGCCACAAGGGCTCAATTTATCATTAAATAGATTGAAGACTTATTATTATGAATTTTAATATTAATATAGAAGTGCAAAAAATAACTATGATAAAAAATGTACAAAAGTTTGAACATACAAATATTTTACAATATTACAACACTATAGGAGACCCTGGTGAACATTCCGAGTATATTACCCACGGCGGGGGGCCACAT
Organism: Trichoplusia ni; assembly: GCF_003590095.1. Taxonomy (NCBI): domain Eukaryota; kingdom Metazoa; phylum Arthropoda; class Insecta; order Lepidoptera; family Noctuidae; genus Trichoplusia; species Trichoplusia ni. The sequence goes on along the minus strand of NC_039489.1, from coordinate 6,554,184 downwards.
TCGGTGCTATGGATGCGGTCCCAATATGAGGCGAGGAGGCCGACGCTCTTTACACGTGTATGAAGGATTGCAACGCATTGCCATACACCGACATAAAAACGCGGATGACGTAGCACGGCGGTTCAGGTTTAGTCAGTAAAAGTCTGACACTACCCAATTCCTCCCCCGAGGGAGTGGGTGTCCATGAGAATTCCCCCGCCTAACAAAAAAAAAACATGGCACCCTCAATCTGCTGGGCTGCCCTTGGCAAACTTATAAAGAAAATCTTTTGACTAGTGGTAGGAAAACGTAGGTCTATACTATTTAAATAGAGATGAAAAAGCAATTTGTTATTTTATTACTTTTGATTACTATAAATATTTACTGACTTCTGAAAAAATCCCCCGTAGTTTATATAAGGTCATATCATTATATTATCAAAATTATCAAAAAGAAAAATGCTAATAATGGCAGTCGTACGATATAATTTCCACGTGGGTCTCTCGTGATTGCTATGATAAATAATTATTACACTGTCATTCATTTGTAAGTACACAATGAGTTGTAGAACTCGTTTTAATTCTTAGATAATAAATCATCAAACGCAAAACGCATTCTCATCGATATTTGTTTTATAACTTTTAATATAATTTGTAATGATAAAATACTGCTACTTAAATAATTGATAAATAGATTACTTTACAGACATAACAATAATGAAGATAATATTGATGGAACCTAATTTAACAGATGTTGAATTTTTTGTGCAATTGTTTATTGACGAGTATTTTTCGAGATCGCTTCATTATAAGAATAATTTATTGTTTTTAAAAATTACAATTTTCATTACAATTATTGACGATGGTCCCCAAATTAAGCTGGAAGCTTGTATCTTGGGGGCCTGGGTGGTGGAAGTCCTTACAACATTATTATTAGTTATTAAAGTAAGATAATTTTTAAACAAAACAGTGAAATTTAAAATTTAATGCAGATTCAAATAAAACAATTATTTAACTTAAACTAGGATAATAAAATACGGAACAAATTATTACAATTAGATGTGAGGATCTGTATAAGTATGCTGTGTTTGTATGTGTATGTGTGTGCGCGTGTGTGCTTGTGTGTTTTTGTGAAGTGTAAATGAATGAATTAAGGGAGTAAATCTTCCGTGTCTGCGTATGTTAGTGAGTGGAGCCATTTTTGTGTAGTTTTCTTATTGTGTAGTTTCGAACAAAACTGGTGTTCTTAATCATGAGCGTATGCGTTACAATGGTTATAATACTTAATACCTGTATTTATTGCTTTTTTTTTTTCGGGGTAAAACGCTAATGACCTCAACGGTACGTCGCGGTGGGGATATGTCAGACTTCCACCGACTAAAAATACCCCGGGCACCTTCTACTGCTTTAGCCAGAGTCACGAGATCGCTAAAGCATACTCTGGCTGTTCCTTATACAAAGGGTAAAGAAAAATCTCATAAAAATGCTAGAAATGTGTATATTATTGTTTAAAACCGTATTAACTCCTTTTTAAAATCGAATTTTCATTATATTGTTGTTACAACAGAAATGTATGATGAATTAAAAATTGAACTTAGTTACTTAGCCTTAGAACAGACAATGGAGCCTTATAAATAGGGTTTTCTAAGTACGGAACTCAAAAACTAAGCGAATTTCTGTTTCTAGACCACCCACATGGCCATGATCTTGTTACATGAACAAACCATAAGCCATTAATCTTTCCTATGGTCTCGCATCATAACAATGATAAGCAGATAATGGCAGAAAACTAGTTACAACTAGACGAAGAAGTACATATGTTTAAGGAAATGATTGCACGTGACGAACGCTAATAGTTCAAGAGCAATCCGATAAGAATTTATCAATGTACGAATTATGTAAGAGTCATTAAGATAGATAGTACTTTCCGTTACGTACAAATATATTGCAATTATTAGTAGTCATTGTCGTTGTGGCCTAACGGTTCCGTGTATGGATTTGTAAGCAAAAACTGCAGGTACAATCCCTATGCAGCAGAGTAATAATTTTATTTTTTCAAAGTTATATGTAGTTTCCACATTAATCGATTCATTTTGATTTCGATTGTTTTAATTTGTTTCATGTTTATGTGGGAAATCAAACGTCTTAATAGTGTTTTAGCTTCTTTTATTTTCGTAAAATCAATTATAAAACAGTTTCTTTAGTTGTTCATGCGTCTTCTCTCTTATCGTCTTCCGCCATTACTCCCATTTACCCTTCTCTTTCACACTATCCCGCTCTCACTCAGTTTACCAGCTTGACACCTTGCCCTTTCATCCCCACAAATTACAAAGTACCTGTGATGTTATTAATTTCTTTTGAGGGTTTTCTTTAAAATCACCCCTCAATTTGTGCACCAACACATCCGTTTCGTCATTCTGCTGTCACTTGTGAATAAAAATTCTACTATATGTCTTTAGAAATATCAGCAGATAACCAAGTAATGGAGAATGAAATGCTTCGAAGACATTTGGAAAGATCTGAACTGAACGAAACTGAACCATAATGTGGAAATTTTATTCTTAATTGTGCAAGCAGTGTTAAAAGGTATTCGGCCTGTTCCTCCCACTTTCCGGCTGGGAAATCATTAAATAATACATGTTCTCTTCAGCTGTGTACAGAAGGGACTGTCAGACTTCTATTTTTTTTTTCTTTGCTCTTCGTGTACCGGAGCTACGGTAAGCTTTTCGGACAATCCCGCTGCCCCAGCAGGTATCAGGGCCACAGGACTCTTTACCTTCTGGCGTAGTGTTTATGGTTGGCCTGAAACAAAATCCATGAAAAGAACTTCCTACTGTCTCATTTACAAAGTATATACTTGCTATGTAATACGGCGATTGAACACTTTTTGCTTTAATGCTCATAGATATCATGACTATAGATTTAGTACAAGCATTAAGTAATGGTCCTGTTAGAGAAAAATGTTATAATAATGTATTGAAATGTTAAGTTATTGTATCTAATGTATTTTCATTTTTATATTTTGTATTTCTCTGTGTATGTTGTGTGTACATAAATATTTTTTTATTTTTTATTGACTGCACAATATTGTGATACTATTATTAAATATTACCTATATTTAATTATCTAGTTAGTGCTGTTAATAAATTATTGCTTTTTTTGCACTATTATCATGGTGCCATTCATGGTAGCTATCTTAGTGAATTACACCGAGTATTTAAAAAAGAGGCTATATTTAATATATGATTTTACATTAGCATACACTGCATTGAACACGCTTCTGAAAGTGATTTGAGACGATAGGTATGAAACACATTCTTTTAATATTTTTAAAAGTGAATCTCAAAATCTGAGATACAAATAATAATCTTTTGTAGATTTTTCTGCCTTAACAGCTAGCGGCAAAACGTCAAACAAAATGTAATGCACTAATTGAAGGGGAAAAATTGTTTTATAATGACCCGTGGGTCCTTAGTTCCATAATTATAACAAAATAAATAGTTGTTTAACTTTGTCCAGTCATGCTGATAGTTAGTTCGGTATCTTTTAATCAGTAAGACGTCATAATTATGTCTGAAGATACTTATTATATAAGTTATACAATGTTCCACGACTTCGCCCAACAAATAATTATTAGAAGTAGCTTGAACTGCATAATTTAGATGCTTTTTTCTGTTAAAAAATAGCCTATGAGACTAGATGTGTGTTGTGTATTATTTTACATACTTTACCTTATTGATAAAACTTTTCAAATATAGCTTTAGAATATGATTCTTAACTTCTTTACATTTGATCTTCGAATTGGCATTGATTCCGTCATTGGAAAAAAGTTCTAAAATATCTTATTTGCAAAGATATGGTGAAAAATAAAAGCTTATTCGAGGTAATCATAAAAACGCATTCAAAGCCGTGAGCAAAAGCTGTCACATTTTATTAACCATTTTGTCGTATATTTGATATTTTGTTTGACTGTATAATTCGCGCCTGGTTTTATCTTTCTATGTATGATGTTCCTATATAAAGCCAGACACTTGAGTACCTTGGCAGTGATAAGTGATAAACAAGTGAGTAAACGTGGAAACATGCGTATTTATTTATATTTATTAACGTGTTACGTTTTGTTTGTAAACTCAAATGAAGCGGCAAAGATTTTAGGAGTGTTCCCCACTCCTTCCATCAGTCACCAGGTGGTGTTCAGACCTCTCATGTTAGAGCTCGCTAAGAGAGGACACGATGTCACCGTCATCACAACAGATCCTATCTTTCCAAAAGGTGGAACGCCAAGCAACTTCACAGAAATAGACCTTCACGAAAAGTCATATAGAATATGGAGAGAAACATTTTTAAAATTATCAAGCGGCAGCAAAGATGACTTGGTTGCCCAAACAGAAAGTTTGAAAATGATACAAGAAATATTTGAGGTACAAATAAATGATGAACAGGTCCAACGTTTGCTTCGTGAGAACAAGCACTTTGATTTGTTGATACTAGAAGCTTGTTCTAGACCCGCGCTCATATATTCACATATTTACAAAGCCCCTGTAATTTTGATGAGTTCTTTTGGGGCAATATTTGACAACTTTGCAGTAATTGGTGCTCCTTCACACCCTCTGCTTTACCCCGACGTTTTACGTCAGAAGTTGTACAATCTCACCATGTGGGAGAAAATTACGGAGTTGCGTACGAATTATAAAATTAGCAGTATCTACGCACAAAATGTGGTTCAAGAGGATAAGTTATTGAGATCACTTTTTGGACCAGATACACCATCGTTGACGGATCTCGCTAATAATGTTGACATGCTGTTTTTGAATGTGTATCCAGTATTTGATGGCATCCGACCTGTGCCGCCTACTGTTGTCTACACGGGTGGACTGCACCAAAAACCCGAAAAGGAATTGCCTGATGTAAGTATTATTTTTATACACACCCTGCTTCTTGCCATCTGTTACTTGAACTTGTCTCGACACGTTGCCGACTTCATAATTTTACGAAACCTGACGAAGTTCATATACTTAACCTTCCGTTTACCATTTAACGTAAAAAACGAAATCATTATGAAAAAAACACTCATACACATACAACTACACGTCTCCATTCTGGTGATTATATGTGTAATTGTATCCAACGTGTACAAATACCAGTTTTTAATGAGGCATGTATTACTACCTAACCTTAAAAAAACTCATGACATTGAATAACATCCAACGGGTATTGTAATTGTTAGCTCAGAATGACCCACTGATGGGTGAGAACTTCCTACTCCTCCTAAACTTGTTTTTGTTTGCGAGTTTAGTTAATCCTTTTGATTCACTGACGTCGGTTCTGCTTTGGGGATCATTCGGAGTATTTTCCACTTAATGATGAATTGATATCCATAAAGATAATAATAAGAGTTTTTTTCCACTTTAGGACCTCAAGACATATCTAGATTCTTCCAAAAATGGCGTGATTTACATCAGTTTCGGTACCAACGTGGATCCTACTTTGTTACCTCCTGCGAGAGTCCAAGTTTTAGTGAAAGCATTCTCTCAGTTACCTTACGATGTGTTATGGAAGTGGAACGGAGACGAGCTGCCTGGACGTACTGCGAACATCAGAATCTCAAAGTGGTTGCCGCAGTCAGATTTATTGAGTGAGTAACTCTTTTAGATTGTTTTTTTTTGCATGATTTAGAAATATCTATCATGTTCTTGTAAAGTTAAAGCTCCAGTTATTTTACAATCAATCAAACTTTTACTAATAGTTTTTTTTACTTTTCAGAACATCCAAAAATCAAGGTATTTGTGACACAAGGAGGGCTTCAATCAACTGACGAAGCGATAACTGCTGGTGTCCCATTGATTGGAGTTCCAATGTTGGGAGATCAGTGGTATAATGTTGAAAAATATGTATATCACAAGATCGGTGTGGGATTAGACTTGGAACATCTAACAGTTGAAAAATTTAAAAACACTATCATCGAAGTAATTTCAAACGACAGGTAAGCATATTAAATTCAAGTTAGGTTTTCTGCATATTTGGAATATTTATTACTACATTTTTTTAAAATTCTAGCTATCGACGGAATATTATCAAACTGCGTGGTCTGATGCGTGACGAGGTGCAGACTCCGCTGGAGCGCGCCGTGTGGTGGACGGAGTACGTGCTGCGTCACGGCGGCGCAAAGCACCTGCGCTCGCCCGCCGCCATCATCTCGTGGGCGGAGTACCTAGAACTGGAACTGGTGCTCACAATAATGGCAGGACTACTCCTGAGTTTAGTTATATTTATCGCAATAGTTATTTCATTATACAAGTACGTCTTAAGACACTACGTAGCTGCTGTCAAAATTAAAAGTACTTGATATCGCGTACATAAAAAACTGAGTCATATTTTGTTAAGTTTAGTGTACATAATACTTTATAAGTAATATTTTTTACGTAATAAAATTATAAACTGGTATATTTTGGTCGTTTTAATCTAATGCATGAAGAACTATTTACTTCTGAAGGCAAATAATATCAAAAAAGAGGCAGCTTTGATATACGAGATAAATATAGAAGGGGTAGTAGTAGGTAGCCCCTACAAAGTTATTTTTTATACTCAATGTTGAGTGTTAGATGTTCCTACTGGGTTTCAAGTAACCCTTTTTTCGGATGGGAAATCTTTAAACGACTCCTTCCAATTTGGGTTGAGCAGAACGGAGTGTCAGCCGGCAACTGTCTAAAACCCACTCTTTTACCGTCTGTGTCAATGTTGGAGCACTCCCCATCTCGGAGGTAGGCGCTAACAGTTGCGGCAAAATTAATTTTAGTCACTAGTTTTTGTTCCAATACGTGAATTAGTTTTTTTTTTACCCTTCGTGTACCGAGACCACGCTAACCCATTCAAAAAATCCCTCTGCCACGGTACCTACAGTCAAACTGCTTGTTTTATTATAATTCATGCTATTCCATTGGTCTTTATCCACAACTTGCTTATAATAATGTTATCTGTGCATTTCCCTATGGTTGACTGGCAGCGAATGTTTCAGTCATTTAGTCCTCCATTGTACATTGTTCATGTATAAGAAGTATAAATAAATGTATATGCCTTCTTAATTCTGTATTTGATGTTTGAAGACAGTATTAATACTGCTGTTTGCCTTGCATTAAAGAAAGTATTAAAAATTAAGGTTTAAATAAATAACTGCGTACTTCATATAGCCTTTTTTCTATAGCAACGGGTTTATATCAAAGGGTTACCATGCGCCTCATTACCTACACGAACTACAATGGAGCTAATATTGGTGAGGACAAAGTCGCGTGCTAAAGCTAGTAGGTTATAGATCATATAATTTTGTATTACTGAACAAATGTAGCATGATTTTATGGTTCAAAAGTGCATTGTTGGTATATAAAGCCAAGTTAACGAACGCCCAGACATTTAAGTCGAACGAATGATTAAAAATGCAAATATGGATTTGTATTTATATTTTGTGTCGTGTTACGTTTTATTGATAAACTCAATTGATTCGGCGAAGATTTTGGGCGTGTTCCCCGTTCCTTCCATCAGTCACCAGGTGGTGTTCCGGCCTCTCATGTTAGAGCTCGCTAAAAGAGGGCACGATGTCACCGTCATTACAACAGATCCCGTCTTCCCAAAAGGAGAAGCACCAGCTAACTATACAGAAGTAGACGTGCATGGGGAGTCGTATCGTATTTGGAGAGAAGGAATAAAGAAAGTGTCAAATGTAGGCAAAGGTGAATTACGAATTCAAGCTGATGATCTTAAAACATTTCCTATTATGTTTGAAAGGCAAATGAACGATGAAGATGTAAAACGTTTACTTCGTGATAACAAGCACTTTGATTTGTTGATATTAGAAGCTTGTTTCAGACCCGCGCTCATATTCTCACACATTTACAAAGCTCCTGTGATTCTGATGAGTTCTTTTGGGGCAATGTTTGATAATTACGATATAATTGGTGCTCCTACACATCCCATTCTATACCCAAGTTTTAGTTTTCAAAAATTAAACAACCTTACAATGTGGGATAAAATTACGGAATTGTATACGCTTTACAAGAGAGCATATTTTTACGCAAGAAATTTGGATTTTGAAGACAGCAAAATAAGAAAACATTTTGGCGAAAACGCACCGTCGCTAGCCGAACTCGGTAATAACGTGGACATGATGTTTTTAAATGTGCATCCAGTGTTTGTAGGAATCCGTCCTGTGCCTCCATCTGTTGTTTTTATGGGTGGTTTGCATTTAAAACCTGAAAAACATTTGCCTGAGGTAATTTTCTAATATTTGAATATTTATTTCTTGATGAAAATTTTTTTTACTGCTATCTGTATAAAAGAAAACAGTTCACTCACGAGACCTGAGTTTTACAATAATCAAGTATTTTGTTGTTTTAGGACCTCAAAACGTACTTAGATTCTTCTAAACATGGAGTGATCTACATAAGTTTTGGTACCAACGTAGATCCTACTCTATTACCACCTGCGAGAATCCAAGTTCTAGTTAAGGTACTCTCTCAGTTACCTTACGATGTGTTATGGAAGTGGAACGGAGACGAGCTGCCTGGACGTACTGCAAACATCAGAATCTCAAAGTGGTTGCCGCAGTCAGATCTTCTTAGTGAGTAAATGGCTTTTGGGAAGTAAAGTATGAAATTTAAGGACGCATCTTATAGCAGCTTGATGTTTCGATCATTTTAAGAAATAATGGTCGACTAAGAAATAATGGGTGTGCATAACATGCTAAGAACACCGAAATAAAGATAAGTTGAATGTACATATTATTTCCATTTACATATAATTGCCAGGAATATTTTGTAAATGATATCCCTTCTGAGCTCGTCGTTTGGGCAAAATGAATGAATTTATTGTGAATTGCATACATAAATAATGGTAAAGTCAATTTTATTTGTTTCAGGGCACCCGAAAATCAAGCTATTTGTGACACAAGGAGGTCTACAATCAACAGACGAAGCCATAACTGCTGGTGTTCCATTGATTGGTATGCCAATGTTTGCGGATCAGTTTTTCAATGTTGAAAAATATCAATATCATAAGATCGGTGTCCGGTTAGACTTGAAATACCTAACAGAGGAACAGTTTAGAAACACTATCACCAAGGTTATTTCAGACGACAGGTGGGTTTATGATTTTTTTCTTTACTTGTTTTAGTATTCCGTATTCAAGGAGCAAAAATCTTACGAACAGATGATGTATTACCGTTGCCGCTAAAATATAGGTACTGAAAATAAAAATTATTGTTAATGTGTTGGTCTGATCCTAAGGCTCAAACCTGTTTGTGCGGAATTCTCACTGTCGTGAGTGAGACCTTAATTTGACGATGTATTCCAAGAAGTTTTGTTTTTTTTCTAGTTTTCGTCAAAATATAATAAAACTGCATGGTTTGATGCGTGACGAGGTGCAGACTCCACTGGAGCGCGCCGTGTGGTGGACGGAGTACGTGCTGCGGCACGGCGGCGCGAAGCACCTGCGCTCGCCCGCCGCCAACATCTCGTGGGCGGAGTACCTGGAACTGGAGCTGGTGTTCACATTACTTGGAGGAGTAATAGTTGCTGTAGCTTTAGGTGTCTTCGTAGTTATTACAATTTATAAGCAGTTATTGAGAAAATGTTTTAGTGCTTCCAAAATAAAACGTTCCTGAATAGAATAGTATAATGTAAATATTTAAGTTGCAAAACTGAAGTCATAATAATAAAATGATGCATAATTGGGAGTATTATTTAAACCTTAAAATGAACAAGTCAAACAAATCTATTCGTATAATGAAATCTTATATAAGTGGTCTACAAATGCAAGATCATGATTCATTATTAAATGATGCAACGGGTTACCCATTATCGGAATTGCCAGACTAGTTTTGGTCCCGGAGCCCTTAATTCTGAGTTGAAGCGACGGCAATTACTCGCCCCCGACAGTAAATACAAGACTTCAATATGTATAAATCATAAATTCAAATAAACTGGAATGATTTTTTCCCTGGAGTCACTTGTGCTTAATAATGTCACTCATATCTCACAATGGTTAAAACAATTGTTAATTTAGCAATGAATCTTCATATCAGTTTAGATTGCAGACTTATGTTTAATACGAAAATCTGAAAAAATCCAACAAACAACTCTGGCTACAAAGAGATTTGTCAATTGCGTCTGATATGATTAATGTAGGTTACAAAATGAAAGGCCTAAATACTCTGCAGATGTTTTAATTAAAATTTGAATTATATACTTAATATCATTTTTCCTGATTCTTAAATCAGCACGACCATTGGGATGAAATAGCTATCTTGACATTTAAATGTGCCTAGATGAAAAAACCCGCTGCAAAAGCATTTTTAGTAATTTTGTGTATCAATGGCAAAATTGGATTAATGTAAAACGAGGGTTCCACAATCGAAGCCTCCCAGCGTTTTCTTCTTCTAGTAAAACAGCCACTAACAACCAAAACACTTAATCATATTTCTTTTTCTCACTTATTTTCTACCTTTGTAACAAAATATTAAAACAAACTGCTAAAGATTGGTCACGTGGTTGTGAAAATACTTATTCGTGCTTAGTCTACAACACAGGTCACAGTCACATCAGGAACTTTTAACTTTGACAGCAGTTCTGTATTTCCTTAAAAAGTACTTGTAAAACGAAATTGCTATGATGACACAAGCAGTTAACGCAACTAATAGTCCTGCCATTAATGTGAGCACCAGTTCCAGTTCTAGATACTCCGCCCACGAGATGTTGGCGGCGGGCGAGCGCAGGTGCTTCGCGCCACCGTGCCGCAGCACGTACTCCGTCCACCACACGGCGCGCTCCAGTGGAGTCTGCACCTCGTCACGCATCAGACTGCGTAGTTTGATTATGTTCTGTCGATAGCTATAAAATAAAACATGAATTGTTAGTACAGTAGATCCATACATGATATGAAAAAAATATGATGAATCTCATCCAAAATTGTTACCTGTCATCTCCAATAACTTTGAGCAGTGTGTTTTTGAAGTTTTCAATAGTAATATCTTCTAAATCCAAGCGAACACCGATTTTATGATATACATATTTTTCAACATTGTACCATTGATCCCCCATAATTGGGACTCCAACCAATGGAACGCCAGCTGTTATCGCTTCGTCAGTTGATTGTAGACCTCCTTGAGTCACAAATACTTTGATTTTTGGATGTTCTGAAACAAACAAAATAGACTTTACATTCCTGAACACCATCATCATTATCATCATCCTAGCCTTAGTCCGAGGTTTCCATTCTAACCGGATTCAGCTAAGTACCAGTGTTTTAAAACGAGCGACTATCTTTCTGACCTCCTCAACCCATTTAGCTGAGCAACACAATACCCTTTAGTTACACTGGTTGTCATTCCAGTTTCTGACTACCTGTAACGACTGTCATACCCACAATTTGAAGTGCCTTGCAAAACACGGAGGAACTCGTTATGACAAAGATTAAACTGTGATCAATCCGCTAATGCAGTTATAGCTTGGCCACGAGCTTCTCTACTTTAATATACAGAAAATTTTCGTTTAAACGCTGCTGAGATTTAGCTGAGAATTGTTTAGTCTAATGTTCAAGAAACTTGTTTCCCGAATTAATTACTGCTACTACTTATCATATTCATTTTTTTCCTAATCTCACACTTACTGAGTAGATCTGACTGCGGCAACCACTTTGAGATTCTGATATTCTCAGAACGGCCAGGCAGCTCGTCTCCGTTCCACTTCCATAACACATCGTAAGGCAACTCAGAGAATGCTTTCACTAGCACTTGGATTCTTTCTGGAGGCAATTGAGTTGGATCTACGTTGGTGCCAAAACTGATGTAAATCACACCATTTTTTGAAGAATCTAGATATTTTTTTAGATCCTGAAATATTGAAATAATTATTTGTTATGTCTACGTGGCGATATAAAGTTAACTCAAATAAAAATGAAAAGGATTAAAAGAAAAAGAATTAAAATGTTTATAAATTGATGTATTACCTCAGGCAACGGTTTTTCAGGTTTTTGATGTAAACCACCAGTAAACACAACAGATGGAGGCACAGGTTGGATTCCTAGAAACACTGGGTATACGTTTAAGAACAACATGTCCACGTTATTTCCGAGTTCGGCTAACGACGGGGTATTTTCTCCAAAATATTTTCGAATTAAATTGTCCTCATAATCCAAGTTTCTTGCGTATAGAAATTGCACCTTGTAAATCGAGTACAATTCCGTAATTTTTTCCCACATGGTTAGATTGTACAATTTTTGACGTAAAAGGTTGGGATAAAGTATGGGATGTGTAGGAACACCAACCGTCGCGAAGTTATCAAACATTGCCCCAAGAGAACTCATCAGAATCACAGGGGCTTTGTAAATATGTGAGAATATGAGCGCGGGTCTAAAACAAGCTTCTAGTATTAACAAATCAAAGTGCTTGTTATCACGAAGCAAACGTTGCACATTTTCATCATTTAGTTGTTTTTCGAATATATCAGGAAACATTTTTAGTCCTTCTATAAAAGTCCATATGTCATCTTTACCGCTGGCTGCTATTTTCATAAGTTTTTCCCTCCAGATCCGATACGATTCGTCGTGTAGATCTATTTCTGTGAAGTTAGCTTGAGTTCCGCCTTCCGGAAAGATAGGATCTGTTGTGATGACGGTGACATCGTGTCCTCTCTTAGCGAGCTCTAACATGAGAGGTCGGAACACCACCTGGTGACTGATGGAAGGAGTGGGAAACACTCCCAAAATTTTTGCTGCTTCATTTATTTTCAAACACAAAGTAAAACACGTTAATAAATAAAAATAGATATACATTGTTTCGCGTTTTTTATTTGGATGTGTGTTGGCAACTAAGAATATCCTCATTTGTTTATCCTTATATAGATGGCTTATAAAAATTTATCGTTCGTATTTTAGGAAAGGTAGGTTTTAAAATACAGAGTCATGCTGATTAGATTCAAACAAAAGAATAAACTCATGCTGACCATAGATTGTTTATCGAATATAAATCTTATTATCTACTAATAAGAAGAATGTCGGAATGTCACTATACGATTGGCTAGTAGAACAGAGAAAGATGAGTCATAATTGAAATAACTGGCTAATAATTGCGCAATTATATTGTAAAGGATTCTTCGATGAAGTAAAAAGCTAGGACTGTGTGTAGGTAGCTGGTAAAAGCTCGTCAATTAATTACAAAAAGTTAATCCCTAATATCCCTATTAATATTTAATATTATAAATGCGAAAGTAACTCTGTCTGTCTGTCTGTCTGTCTGTTACGCTTTCCCGTTCGGTAAACCACTGAACAAATTTAAATGAAATTTGGTACAGTGATAAAGTTGACTTTGAGGTTCTTCGTCTTGTCTACGTATCGACCGTGACGTCCGAAGATAAACATTTTAATTGATTTTCCTGTTTTGTTACTTGTTTCGTGGCAGATAACACTTGAAACCAGGATGCAATGTTATCTGATAAAAAATCGAATAAATAACCACTCATTTCACATTGGGTTTAAGTTACTATTTTAGCGCTCGGGCCTTGATTTTTCTATACTTCACGAAGATTGCATTTGAAACGAAGTTTTTGATAAATTGTTTTAGTTATTGAAATAAAACTACTTTTACGGATTTTATCGCGGTTTAATTTTAGATTTTACTTTCCGACGTTTCAACACCTTTGCAGGTATCATGGTAACGTGCAGATAAAAGCCGAGAAAGTAGTTTTATTTCAATGTCTAACATTCGTGTAAACCTAGGAAACCACTTGATTTAGTTATTTTGCTCCATTTGAGGCTTTTGCTCAGCGGTAGGTAATGTACACGCTGGTATTTATTACCTTCGATAAAATGTTTTTGATAAAATTCAACAGTAGACTCATTAGTCTAGTCATGACGTTTGACGATTAACCAAGGTTACTGACTCAGGCTTATTTATGATTTTGTAATGCTAATTAAAACATATTTATAACCAGGTTTTCCTAACTTTATATTATATGACATATGTACTTTAAGTGGTCCACCCCCATCTGTTCAACAAAGAGCTTGAGTTCTTTCAAATACCGATTTTTTGGTGAATGGGAATTTTGAAAGCAGAGAATTTGGAGTCTGGGATAAGGATAACACACGAACAAACACTCCCCAGCCATCGAAATTGTGTCCTATGACTGTGGACTCAATTTTATGGCTAGGCATGTATCACGAATATTTACACACAGTTCTCTAACCATACGACATTTTGGTTACACGGGGGAATCCTCATGGACACTTACTTCAAAATGGGTACCGTCAGACTCTTACTGACCAAACCTGAATCGCTGTGCTACGTCATCCGCGTTTTTTTGTCGAGCCGGTGGGTCATTTCTCGTCTTGTTTGGAGGCCGAAGTGTAAAGAGCGTCGACCTTCTCGCCTCATATTCGGACCACATCCATAGCACCGGATGTGGCTGTGTGGCCCCCCGCAATGGGTCCTATCGGAACCCACGGAAACACCTGCCATCGGAAATGTGTCGTATGACTGTGGACTTAATTCTATGGCTAGGCAAGTCTCACGAATATTGTTTATTTATACACAATTCTCAAACTATACTACAATTGAAAATTTGATTAGGTTCTTTTTTTGGTTAGACGGGGGAATCTTCAATCCCATGGAATCACGTGTTCGGGTTGGGTCGGACTTTTACTGCCTGAACCGTTGTGCTACGCGGTAATGCATAGTAATTTACCACGCACCGACTGTATGTAGAATGTATGTACTGCAATACAAAAGATTGACATAAATTTCCACTTTCTTTATCATCTGTCCTGATAGTAATTATCCAATGAGCTTTCTTCCGAAAACATGAACTTCTATTTTAATCGAAATATAATAATATATTATTATTTTTTAAATTCAATACCTTGTGTCGGGGGGTTTTCACAAACATACAATTCACATGCACAGTGACACCCAGACTCAGAACAAGCGTCCGTGGATCACTCAAACGCTTGTCCTACGCGGGGATCGAACCCGCGACACGCCGCGCACAGTGGGTTGTGACGTGATGACCTCAACCACTCGGCTATCCGTGCAGTCAGTTCTCCGGAACCCGACATCAGCGCTAATTTGTGCAGTTATATAACTAAATACTCGGTTGATACTGGATCTTTATTCAATCTTGATTTGTTCGCTCGCACCGTTTCAAAACCGACACGAGAATTAAATCAAAATATTTTTTTTTATTTTTTGAATTTAATAATATCGAGACCGGAATGTGATCGATTTTCAAAAAGCTCAATACTGCCTGACCGGACTTCACTGTCTATAGGATCACACGATACTAAACATGATGCTAGACTCGTTGAAGTGACACTGAATTTATAATCAAACATGACAATATTATTATACGTCATCGTCGTTTATGTACACGCACATAGTAAATGATAGTTGTCAAAGCAATGACAGCACAGTCTTTATAAAGCAATTTAATAATCATCCATGCTGTGATCTTATGATAGGCAATAATAAGGAGAAAAATACTTATCTTGAATTTCGAGTCTTTCAACAAAGCAACAATGCAACATGAAGTGCATGTGAATTTTAAGATGACGAACTTAAAAAATCTTAAACTTAAGAAAAATACGGCATCCCAAAGGAAATTAAAAACAACAAAAAGATCTTAGTTACATAGTTATAGAAAACCCAATGTATCAGTGCCTTAGTAGTTTTATTTTCATAAATAACACATCACAGTCTCAGTGTATGGATATTTTTTATCAATACCTTCTTAAGTACTTGCACTACACTAAGAATAGCATACTAACGAATTGCATTATCACAAGGAAAAACAAATTCAATAGCTCCATCTATCGTTGAGCTGTGATATCACAGATAGACAGGCAATCACATAGCCACGTCAAACTAATCAGAAAATCTTTTTCGTCAGCGGCTAAAAATAACCTGAATGACCAAAAATAGTCGCGATAAGCATGGATTTTAGATTTTAAATTATAGGAATTTTTGCCCCTAACCTTGACAAAACACTCGGAGTAGAAAAACCTATGGTCAAGGTCAACCCTTGAAAAGATAATAATAGTTTAGTTTTTGTATGTTTAAAACTATTTTATTTATATACACACTAAGAACAGAATCAAGGTATCAAATATTATCGGCCTCACTACCGGCTATGAGTGCCCACAAGGCGGCTTTACTATTCAACGTGGCCATTCTTCAATTCTTTTAACAAGTAATAAACACATGTTAGGGGCTCGTAGCTAAGCTATAACCGCATAAGTGAATCGATCACAGGTTAAGCTACGCTTGACGCGGTTGGTCCGTAGATGGGTGACCATCTTTGTCATTTCCTCCGTGTTTCGAAAGGCATAGTTGGGAAAAGGCTAGGCCGATGATGACGTAGTAAACAAATAATAATAAAAGTTAAAGAAATAGTTGAATTTTAGCGTCTATCTTTTTCCTGAAAGATCTAAGCCATGACTATCTCCGGTATGAACTCTGACGTCATGACCCGGGTCGATCACAGTCATTGATAATCCGTCATTAGTAGCCAGTCATAACGTTATCTTCAGAATTCATAAATAAACTGTAAAACTGTCTGGTCACATATGATAACAGTTTTGCTTACTATAATTAATGAATGACGAGCAAAATGAGAATTAAGTCATCATTCTTGATTTCTTTCAAAATATTTTAATAGTGACGTAATTCATGTTAGCAAGACTAATTAAGCTAAAAGACCGCTTCGAGATAAAAAAGTTAAAATGTCTAAAAACGTATTAGGTGTTCTAGGAGTTGCAGATGTGAGAATTTTGGTCAACAATGTTGGCTCATTGTTCCATTAACTGAATTAGAGGCAATGGTGATAACAAGATAGAGTGAATCGGCGCTCACTTAATAATAACATGTGGAATATTATTAAACGTCCTAAACTAAAATCTAAAATTAAACCGCGATAAAATCCATAAAAGTAGTTTTATTTCAATGTCTCACATTCGCGTAAACCTAAGAAACCACTATGGAATATTATTTTTACACTTCCACACAATGTCATTAAGATTCAAACTAAACAAAGATTGTATTTATGAGTACTAGACAACTGATAAACATACTTATATATCACTAAATTCATACATAATATAGATAAATTACACCCAGAGACAGAACAAATGATCGTGCTCATCACACACACATTTGTCCTGGGTGGGAATCGAAATCACAACCTCCGGTATAATAGTCAGGGTCACTAACCACTAGACCCACAGGCAGGTCAAACTTGCCATCCCGCCTTAATAGCCACAGATCATTTTTTTTTCCCAAATGTTTAAAATGCTTTTTCAATTTGCAGATAGGCATCAAGATAATGGTTCGTAACAACTAAATGTCTACATCACACTTATAATTATCTTATTTCATTAAATAAACACGTTAAGAATCCATGTTTATAGCCTGGTTTCTCATTATCCCGGACAAATTACAATAAATAAACACCTCAGAGAAGGCAACTCGTTTCCTTAACATAACCGATGGCCACACAACCTGTGACTACTATAATTCAGGCCGAGTTATTAACTCCGAAAGCATCTTTTTGATAATCAAAAGATCTCGGTCGGTTGTAAATATTACTCCATCGAAACTTAATTTTTATTCAAAAACAATGGTGTCTACGTAATTATAGGTCAACGGAATCATAGCGCGATCAAAGGGAATATAAAACGTAAAAGTTTACACGATACCTCGATAGATGGCGTTGGAATCGATTTAGATCGCGCTATGGTTTCGTTACACGGGATATTATAAATGTCGGAGAATTAATTTTTTTGTTGTGAGCAGCAAGCACTGTGGTTTACTATATTATACGCGCTTAATATTAGTTTCCAAGTGTTTTAATTATCCACCCTCTCCAAGTCGACCTTCGTTCATGGTCCTTCGGAGTCGGATTGGTCGGGAGTGTTGTGGCGGGTTCCAGAGGTGGTAGAATCTACCATCCTACGCTTCGATACTGGGCAGCGGATTGCTGTCCAGATCAGCCTTCAGTGAGTACCAGGTGAGAGGTGCCAGAAGCTGGAGGTGGAAGACCGGTTGGTGCAGGGAGGATCCAGTGGAGCGTGGAGCAGCACTACTGGTGATAGCAGCAGCCGGAGGGCGAAGCGAGGGAGGCGAGCAGGAAGGTGAACGCCGTAGCACAGAGGGCGCCACCGTATCAGTGTCAGTGAGTGTATGGTGAAAAAACCGTGAGTACTTTCAACAATAGTAATTTGGACTTGTAATAGTTTCTAAGAAAAAGTGGTTGGGACGGGGAACCTATGCCCGATTATGTATAGAAATTGAACTCAAAAAGACTTGTAAAATTTTCGGGAATTTAAGTTTGTGTTCGGATCAAGTGCGAGAAGAATATACTACTTAGTGGACATTAAGTTTAGCGTATCACTTTGTGTTATTTGTGCTGTAGTATTAGATTAATTGTTGTGTTTTTGTCTTATTTGTGTTTGTGTTTCTACGTCTAATATTGTATTTATAAAATGGATTCGTTAGTGGATATCCAAGAAGACGTAAAAGTCAAAATTAATAAGGCTATGATTAACTTTAAAAAATGCCCAAAAGATCTACTTACTGTATCGTACATTGAAACACGCTTAGAGAGTTTAGAACAACTATGGCAACTTTTCTATAATACACATGTTAAAATAATAAGCGAAGTTAAAAAATCTGAATTATCCAGCTCTACTTACCATAAAGATTGTGTTTACGATGAAGTAGAGGAATTATATGTGCAATTCAAAAGTACTCTGAAAGAGATTCTAAG